>NC_134531.1:135978406-137285906 GCF_050624435.1 Tenrec ecaudatus | reverse complement strand
GGAGATCAGTTTAGTTATACTTGGTGGGGCGGAGAGAGGGGAGGGGTTGAAGAGATTCCCACAGCAAGGGATGCTGGGGACAGTCTCCCCCAGTGATCCTGCCCTAGACTTGCAGGCCTAATCCCCATCCTCCATGTAGCATGGGGACCTGGCAGCCGTCACCAGGGAGGCGCTGCTCCAACTGCCTCAAGCTCCTAAGAGCAGCGACATGGGTTTACTGGCTACAGGCAGCCAGCGGAGCACAGCCACAGTCCCACACTGCCTTCGAAAGGCCCTCACAGGACACGAGGAAAGGGAGCCGGCCCTCTGGGTCAGGTCTGCAGAGCCCTCCACTGTCTGTGCCCAAGAAAGTGAGCGAGCGAGAGCATATACAGCTCGCCTGCTCCGGCTTAGGTCTGGGGCAGAGGTTTGCCAGGAACATGCCAGACACCTCCGAGTTCTAACTGCAGAAGTCGAGGGTGATGAAAGTGGGAGGGTGGGCCCTGACACCTGTGGGCCAGCAGCTGAAAAAGGCTCTGGGCATCTTTCCCAAGCCCCGGGTACCAGACCCAAGGCTCCCTCCAGCAGCCTGGCCTCCCTCTGGGGCCGCTCTGAGGTGAGGCCAAGAGTGTGTGCTGCCCTGAGAATCAGAGACACCCCAGAACTACATCCTCTGGGCAACACAGCTCTGTTAAGGTCCAAAGCAGAGGTCAACACCAGTGGGTCCCTGTCTGGCCAAGTCTCCCAAACGCCTGTGTGTGAGCCCAGTACCGCGCAGAAACATGCTTAGGGCAGATTCCACTTTCTCCAGTGTTCTTAACTTTCTGGTACAGTTCCTCATCAACAGAGGGGAAAAAATAAAACGCACCCTGGCCTTGACTGTGCTGCTCTGGGGCTTACCTTTGCACCCACCGCGTGGCCACTGTGGTCTCAGTCCCATTCCATGACCCTGGCCTTTCTGGGGACTGGAAGGGGCCAGAATCCTACAGAGCAGTGGCTTTCCAACCAACTGGGGGCTCAGGGCCCTTTCTCAGACCTCAAAGGTGGAGGAGCTCCCCCCTTTTCAATCTACTGCTTACGTTGTGCTCCCCAGGGTCACTGTTTTAAAGAGTGTAGAGGTCACCAGTCTGATCCAAATCACCTGCCTTTTCTAGCTGGGGAGCGAGCCGCCTCCTGGCTCTAGAAAGCAGGGCCTGAGGTATTCCGGGAAGCTATCCAAAGACAAAATTCTCCCAGCTTGTCTAGAGTAGTGGGTCTCTACTGGGGAGGGGCCATTTGTGGTAGGAAGAGGTTGGTCATGGCTTGTAGTAGGTAGAGGCCAGTGGCAACATTAAGTATGTGAGAACCCTCAGGGCATGCCCACCAAAGCAAAGAATCATCAATCTCTCCCCAAAGGTCAATAGTGACATTTCCCTGACTTTTTTTCTCAAGGGCTCCCGGGAGGGGAGAGGAGGGAGAGGCCCAGGGCACCTTTATACAGTGCCAGCCCTTACAGCTTGGGCTTGGAGTCAGAGGCACTCCCTTTGCAAGTCTACTGAGGGGATGGTAAACACACACACACCTAACCACAAAAGCCCAACAGCAGTTAGCCGTCCACTTCTGCTCAGGGCTGTGTCCCCCTCACAATTCAAGGACATAAAGATAATCCTATTATGTCCAGCAAAAGGCTTTGATAACTCAGGGCTATTGCTAGGGCTCTCAAATTTCAAGCTTATTAATATGCCAGCAAGAAAGCCAAACCTTTGCCCTACATAAAGCTATTGTTTATCTCCTAGACGACAAGTTGAGGGCATGAACTATGCTGATCGGTGATTGGTTTGGCTCGGGTTTTAGAGCTGGCTTACTCCGAGCAGAGTGTTCAGAAGGAGTCCGTCTTGCAGAGCCTGGGGAGCAGACAGGCTGGAGGGGCAGGGCCGCAGACAGAGCAGCTGTCCTCTTAGCTCTTGCACTTACTACACTCAAGTGACCTTTCTTAAAAGCAAGGGTTCTGCTGCTAAAACTTCAAAAGGAAAAAGAAGAAAGTTTCAATGGTGCCATACTAGAGTCTTTCCAAATATTAAGGTCTTCAACAGCCTTATGGATTTTGTTTCCATGTTTTCCTTGAGTGCAGACGTTTGGGGACTAAAACACTTGCCTCAAGTAATCATGGTCTGACGTCATCAAATTCTCAGGTGAGCCCACACCACAAATGACCAGGAAAAATGCACCCTTGTCTTCCACATCAGGGGAGTTCTTTTGAGTGTTACCTGCTACTCAACCCCATGAAAGAGAGCTTCCCACCATCTCCTCTGGGAAGGCCTAAGCTCAACCTGGGTCCCTTCTCTCCTGGCTCTGCAGGCAACCTCATTGATGTCTGGGCTCTGGTGAGTGTGCTGTACACTGAGCATCCCAACCATGTTTCTCCAGCACAGACCTCGCGCGGAGTGCCATGCTGCTGAAACACAAAGCACTGCAGTTTCTGAGTTGGTGCTGATCCTCGTCACCTCAGATTATGTTCAATATGAACACATCTTCCACAAATCTGGTCCCTCAAGTATTCTTGTAGCAAGAACACCAGTGTCCGCCCAGTCATCCACCAGATGTCTCCCTCCCATCCCCCAGCACCATGCTCCAACCACCACCAGGTTGGGTTGGGCTTACTTGCTGCTATCTCTCGCCATCTCTACCACTCTCATCGTCATCCAAGCCACCATCAACTCATATAATTGACTGGTGATGGCCTCTTAACTGGTCTCTCCACACGCCCTCTGGCTTCCCTGAAGTGCGTTTTCTACAAGCCCTCAAACTCAAACCCAGCCCACTGCCATCGCGGGGATTCCAACACATGGGGCCCTACGCAGGGCTTCCAAGACTGCCGACATACAGCGGACATACAGCCTCATCCTTCTTCTGTGAAGCAGCTAATAGGTTTGAACCACCAACATCGCAGGTAGCAACCCAGCACTTTATCCCAGAGCACCCCTAGGGTTCCTTTTCTCCACAAGGTGGCTGAATGATTAACGAATTCGATTCTGATGATGGTTATCCTCCTACTTTTAAAACCTCTCAATGGCTTCCTTCTGCTCTGTGACTAAGCCCGAACTCCTTACTGGGATACTCTAAGCCTTGCCTGCTTTTCTACTTCTGTCCTTTGCCCCCTCTGCTGTCTTCATCTTTATGTCCCTCTCCATGCCCCTCACACAATGGGCTCCGTCCCTGTTCCTACTGTGAGCTATCCCCTGCTTCTGCTGAGTCGAGGGTTTGGCCACATGCTCTGCTCTGTGCCCGGAACATGCTCTTTCCTCTCACCAATCACGAGAGCTGGTTATTTCTACTCACCTGCCAAACTTGAGCTCATCCTTCACTTTCGTGGGGACGCCTTCCCTGGCATCCCCTGTTAACACAGCATACCGCCCTTCACCACTTACTCTGATGCAGGGTAACAATCTCGTCCTTTATTCATTGTTTTGTACATTCTGCCTCGCTAGAAGGAAATTCTAGCAGAGAGGTGACCCAGAACAGTAGTCCACATAAAATACAAGAGCAGTCGTGATTAGGGGCTCTGGGTCAAGACAATCTGGGTTCAAATCCCAGACCTTGCTAGCTGTGTGATGTTGGGCAAATTATTTAACCTTTCTGGATTTCATTTTTCACCCCTGTACACTGGAGGTAACATAGCTCCTACCTCACAGGTGATCAGGAGTCACCTGGTTTTCAGTTACATAGAGATCATAGCAACATCTGACACTATGAGCTGTTGTCAAGTGCCACAGAGTTGCTTCCAACCCACAGTCACCCAGTCACCCCACGGACAACAGAACAAAACACTGCCTGGGCCTGAACCCTTCTTTCAATGGTTAAGCCTTGCAGCCCCTTCTTGCAGCCACTGTGTCGATTCATCCATCCTCTCGACAGTCTTCATCTTTTCACTAATCCTGAACTTGCCCAAGGATGCCGTCCTACTCCATGGGCCGGCCCCTCCTGACAACAGACGTGAAGCACATGAGACAGGCTCTGGCTGCATTTCTTCTGAGACAGACTGGTTTGTTCTTTTGGCATCCATTGTATGCTCGATATTCTTCGCCAACAACATAGTTTAAATCCATCAATGCTCCCTGGGTTTCCCTTATCCATTGTCCAGCTTTTGCCGGCAGGTGAGGTGACTGATCATGTGGGCCAGGGGTATCTCAGTTCTCAACATAACATCTTTGCTGTTGAATGCTTTTTTTTTTAAGCTGTAATTTTTTTTTAAATGATTTTATTGGGAGGGCTCTTATAAATTTTATAACAAATTCATCATTCGATGGTATTAAGCACACTTGTATATTCATTGCCATCAATGTTTCCAGGACAATTTCTTTCTCCTTGAGCCCTTGAAAGAGGTCTTCTGCAGCAGATATATCCCCGGTGCAAAATGCCATTTGATTTCCTGCTTCTGCTTCCATGGGCGTGGATCCAGGTGGGCTGGAATCCTGGATGACTTCTGCCTGCTTGCTTTCTGTTTATTGGTCTGGCTGTGAGGATTCGATTTTATGCTGAGATGCCGCCCACACCGCAGGATGCAGCCTTGCTCTTCATCAGTAAGTGCTTCAAGTCCTTTCTGCCTTCAGCAAGCCAGACTGCTCATCTGCATCCTGGAGGTTGTTGGAAGTCTTCCGCTTCTCCTGATGCTGTGCTCTTACGCAGAGGGCCCAGCTTCTCCAACTGTTTGCCCTATGAGGTGCTAGATGTTGGTTAGATACATGCTAATACTCAATGAATGCTTATTGCTAGAATGAGGATCTGGGGGAGCAACACAAAGAATCATCAGTCAGTGATCAGGCCTACTGAACTCTTCTGCTCACTGGTAGACTCTAGACATGTCCCCCACTTTCAAATCGGCAGGTGAAACTCTAGAAAAGACAAATCTCGTGAGAAAGCCATACACGTCGTATGTCAAGACAGAACTATGCTAACCTAACACCCTGAGTTTGTATTATAGGGTAAATGGTTTTATCCTATGAGGGAAATGACATTTCCATTCTGAACACCGCTGTCAGAGACCGACTGGGAGCACGCTGGTGCTCCTCTCCTCTGGTGGCCACCGAGTCTCTGGATGTTCTCAGATAGCGGCCAATGTAGCTCGCCATACTTTCTTTTTCTCTCCAGAGACCCCCCATCAGGAAGACAGCATCGTGCACACCTCTGAGAACTTCAGGAAAGCAATGGACTTTCTCCAGAAAAAATGCTCAGATGATGGAAATTCGACATATAATTTCAATCAATGGTTTATCATTATTGGACCTTGACTGAGAAGTCTTGGCTTTAAACAAATAACACAGTTGTGAGAAATGGGTCAAAACAGCATCCTTCTTCCTCGTTAGTGCTGCCCCCACAGTCTTCTTAGCAGGGGGTGGGAGTGGGTGGGGGTGGGAGAGGATTCTGCCTATCACTTCACTCCTGGCTGGTTGAGATCTCCTTGCACCCTCTGCTGTCAGCTGTTCTTGGCAATGGAGAGGCGGCCACTTTTGGTACCCGTACGGATCTCCAGGACAGTGTTTGTGCACGTGGTGTCAGCCACTCCCACACTAGAGGACACAGAGAGACGCAGGGAAGGCCTCTGTGTGAGTACAGAGGTCAATGAGGGCACATGAGGGGATTCACAAAGGCCCATTTGCCCGGGAACTGTTGTGAAGCCCCCTCACGTTCTCAGGTCACTTGGACCATGGATGCCCTTGGCTTGGCAGGTTGATTTCTTGGCTCAGCAAGGAGCGGGGAGGGTGGGCCCTTTGACTTGCTCTAGTATGCAGTTGAAACGAAGGCCAGGACACCGCTTTCTTGTGCTTGTGAAAAAGAAGCCAATGGGCTGAGAACACACAACCAACTGAAGCCAAGGGCTAAGCACATGCTCATTGTTCAGTGTTGGGGTCCCCTGCAGTCGCAGAAGACAGGCACCTTACCTGTCTGAGAGCTGCCCTGAAACGAAGGAGCCCACCAGCACACCCACGAAAAACAAGGAGATGGTCAACGGGCCCTTCCAGTCGTCCTCACACACCAGGTTCCACTGAAAGAAGAGCAGAGGGATCATCATGCACTTCTTTTTTGAACAGTTCCTACGGTTTCTTGGAAAATTCTATTTTTCCTGGAAAATGCTATTCCAAGTTGGGAGTGTCAGTTCACATAAACAGTGGCTCCCTGGGGTAGCAGGTCCCTCTCAAAGGGCTAGAGGGCTTTTCCCCATCCTGTTTTCCATGGCTTGCAGTCCAATGCCTTCCATCCAATTTGAGGGCAGGGAGAGGGCCCAGGCAGGACACACAAGAGAAGGCAGCTTTCTCCCGCTTGCTTTGAGGAGTCTGAGTGGAGCCCAGGGCTGGTGACTAATGCAGGGCTCCATTGCTCAGGAAGTTCCGGAGTGACCTAGGGCTTCTAAGAGTCAAAGCATCCAGCAGGGACACTGGGGTCAGGGGCTCTACCCAGCCTGTTCCTGCAGCTCTGCTCAGGCCCCTACATTTGGGTCGTGGGTTCCTGAGTCCTTTTGGTGACATCTTGACTTGGAATCCCTGACTGCTCACCCATACTTGGGCCCAATCACAGTAGAGCGCTTCGAGCTGGGTGTCCAGAAACTAAGATCTAGCTTCAAAATTCTAGTGGCAATTTCAGGGTTGCCAACCTGAAGAGATAGATTTTCCCTCAGTACCTCGATTACCCATTTGTAAAACCAAGTTGGGGCCCTGCACCCACTAAGCCGCTCCCCACGTAATGAGCAGGAACAGGAAACAAGACCTGTGTGCCTGGGACAGACACCCAGGCAAGCAGACTGGCCCAGCCTCACAGGGAGCCAGAAGAAAGAAGAAAAGAAGAAAAGCCAACAAACGGAAACGCAGTGTTTCCCAGTCAAACCCTTCTCAGAGCAGTGAGGTAGAGCTGAGCAGCTACTCACAGGCACCACCACCCTCTGGGAGAGCCAGAACCCTGCTGGGCTGGTGCCTGGGCGGCGGGCCTGCCCAAGGAACTCGGGCCTTCCCTGAACCCAGTAACTGAGGCAGGGGGTGCCTGGTCTCCTGAACAAACATATCTCCTCTGGGTCTGCGCCAGCTACGTGCATGTCCTGCTGTGCACACAGCCTGAGGGAGGGCTGCGGGTACAGAACCTCCTCCCAGGAGCCTCTGTCTCTTCGGGCTCTCCACACCAGACTGAGCATGCCAGGAAAAGGCTGACAGAGGGGTGGCGATCCCCACCCCAGAGAGGAGTTGGGGTGCCTGACCTCCCAATCCAGAGTTAGTCCAAGCGGTCAGAGTCCAGAGTGCCCTGGGGTTGAGTGCACAGACTATGGCAGGCCGCCCAGCCAGAAGGGGCTCAACCAACCTTAAGCAGGCTCCCCAGGCCCCACCACCCCAGGTCTCAGTTAGGTGGAGAAGTCCCCCTGCAACGGGCTCCACCGGGGCAGGCCTGCTCCCTTCAGGAAGAGTCCTGGTGGGGAGACAGAGCTAGGGGAAGCCAAGTGTGGCACTTCCTCTTTCCTGGGGTTGTAGCCACCCCCTCTAGCTCCAGTCTCCAACACTGGGCTTCTGAAGAATCCTGAGCTGTAGGGCAACTGCAGTGTTGGCCTTGGGGCACATCCTCAGAGCACCCTCTTGGGACCTACAACCTCTCCTCTCCAGGGCATGGCATTGGACCCTCCGGAAGTAAGTGCGTACTGACTGTGTTCTACCTGGGAGTGGGATCAGGAAAATCCAGATTGCTCTAACACCAGGGCAGGCAGGGAGTGGCTCATCCTCCCTGCCACTTGCTAAGTTGCAGGAGGTGCCAGGCCCGGGCCTGCGCCCCCTGAGGAAGGGTTGGGGAGGATAAGATGCCTGCAGAGGCTAGGCTGAGCCCCCTCTACATAATACAGTCATGAAAGCACCTGGCACTCCTCCTGGCCTGGCTTCCCCGTGGTGGCACCAGCAGCTGTTAGGGAGCAGCTAGCTCCCTGATGCTTCTACTTGGAGAGGGCTGGCCCTGGCTGTTGACAGGTACCCATGTGAGAGTGAATGTGGGGCCACGAGCTCTGTTAGGGAGTTACCCCGCAGCTGAGTGTGTTGTGAGAGCCCCAATCAGCTGCTGCCGACTCGATTTCAACTCCCCGAGGGCCCCGGCTTAGCGCAGGGCCGTGCCTCACGGGGGTGGGTGCTCAGTGGCTGTCAGTGCCTGGCATTGCCAAGGGGGATTGGGGGACTCTTGATCTTTTTTTCTGAAGTACTACTGGGCAGATATAACCACCAACCTTTCAGTTAGTAGCCCAGCTTAATCTTAACCACAGGCGCCATTCAGGGACTTCGGTTAAGGGCATAGGCCCAGCCCCACCAACTCTTGAGAAGGGAGCCAGCCGTGTGCTCAAAAGTGTGCCTTTCTAGTGGCCAACGTTTCAGGGCACATACATGTGTCACAGTGTTTCCAATTCCGCACTTCCACTAAGTGCAGCTAATTGTATGTCGATCATCTCGTGAAGCTGTGAAAATATCGAAAAGGGAGAGAACTATGCCTCTAACACTAACTAGTATGTAAGGTGGGAAATAGGAGAGAGGACCTGGGAGCTTCTTCCTGAGATGGATCTTGCCTGACCCCATACAAGGGTCAAACATGCCAGTTGGCACCGCAGGGGAGTGAAGGCCATCTTGTCTGTCTCCTGCTGTATTAATGGTAGCCCGATTGGAGCCTCCCCTCGAGGCTGTGGGGGCAAGGAAGTGCCTGCCATTGTACCAATAATGCCTCACTGCCCCACACTGAGCTGGATTCAGGAGCTGCTTGGTGCCCCGGGTGAGTATGTGACTGACTGACTGGAGGAGAGTGCCTTCGCAGGATTTCTCTGGCTTGTGAAGGCCCAGCTCATGCTCCAGGTCGCTGGGCTCTCCACCTGGAGTCAGCCCTGACTCTGCCTCCCCGCCTGGTGAGCCTTTTCCTTGGGGCAGACTCATGGCCAACAGCGGGACTTTCCCATCTCCCAAGCCTGTGTGTGCATGAGATGGGCTGATGGTGTAGAGAAAGGCTTTCCAGGGAAATTTGGAGGAGTCATAGTTCTGCCGGGGACTCAGAAGGACAGTCAGACAGACAAGGACATACAGAGGCCGGCCAGCTCTTAGCAGAAGGAGCCCCAAGTCATGGGTGCTAGGAGTTAGACGTTTCTAAGGACTCTTTCTAGATGCAGACTGGGCAGGGGTATGGTGTGATAAAAAGACAGGTGGCCTGTCAACTGAGAAATCACCCACACTCCCTGAGGAGCAGCATCCTGGGCACAGAACCCCTTATGACCTGGAGAAGCACTCCAGGTGGGGTGGGCGATTCCCCAGGGTACCAGGAATGGCAGAGGGGCCAGAAGGGGAGGGCAGACCAACTCGAAGCAAGTGGATCACCAAGCTGTTTCTGAGACGTGGGGCACAAACCTCTTTTACCTCACAGTATCCCCTTCTTTCTGTCAACTCTAAGACCTTGTTTCCAAGTGAACAGGGCCAACCCATGGTCAATCGGATGGGGGATTACATTTTCTTGAAAACATTTCAACCAATTCTTTCCAGCCAACCTTAGATTTCCCTTCCTGTAAATTAAGATGTCCTCTTGAGTTAAACTTTAGAGATTTATTTAAGTAGCCATTCAATGCAATTTTTCTTAAGTCTCCTTCTGTATCCGGCCTTTTAACAGGAATTGTGGGAGATGCAAAGATGTATATTTAGCACAGTGTTCAATTCTACATATACATACTTCAACTGTAACAAAGGAAAATAAAATTGAACAGGCGGCCTAAGGTGTTGATCTTCTGTTGAAAACAGGGCTTCAAAATTGAACCAGTTCAGTTTGAAGCCGTGAAATCAGAACAGGTCCAAATCTGTTATATGTAGGTGAATGGTAATAATAACCAAAAATGGAAAAATTACAGGTTCAGGATTGCTACCAGGATGCTGGTCTGTTGTCAGGATTGGGGAGAGCAGCGTGGTTGGCCAGCCATCTTGGAAACGGACATCACTATTGCTGCCTCGGCCCTTTGGTTGCTATGCAACAAACACTGTCCTTGTTTTCTAAGACAGAGACAAAGAGTATAGCAAGGTATTAAGTTAACCTGTGGTGTTTTTTTTCTTCCTGTTTTGGTTATTGTTCTGGTACAGCCACATTTGGCCATTTCAAGTCCATTCTGGTTTTACTGGGTCAGCCAGCTATTTGGGAACTGGGAAGAACCGCCCTGCCCAGGAATTAACTCCCAAGTCTAGCGCCCCTATAAAACAGAGTAGAAGAGCCCCATAGGGTTTCCCAGGCTGTCAATCTGTACCGAAGCAGACTGTATCTTTCTCCTGCACAACAGCTGGTGGAGTGGGTCCAAACTGCCTTTAGGTTAGCAGCTAAGCCCTTCAACCACTGGGCCAGCAGGGCCCACTGAAAGGGCAGGCCGTGCTTATGGAACTGTTGAGGAGAGGTGAAAAAACCAGAGACTGGCTTGCGATCAGAGAGTTGAAATAAAATGTGTACACATTGTTAATGTTACACTGATGATTGGCTCTGTAAACCTTCACCTAATTAAATACAAAGAATAAACAACCCAAGACATCAACAACACAATAAAAACTAAAGATTGGTCAGGGAGCACTGCAGCTCAGGAAGCTCTCTAGCACATGTAGCTTTGGGGAGCTGGTAGGATGGGGTTAAAATGTGGGGGCCAATGGCTAGAGTAGGTGGAGGAGACTTAGGGATCAGAGTAAATCCAAAGAGATGCCAGGAGCGGCTTCTAACTTCACTGCCTGTAGGCCTACACACACCACCACCACTACCAGCACCACCACCACCCACCCACCCCACCCCCATTTGGGCTGCTGGAATATTGACAGACTTCTCCATGGAGTCTTTCCCAGCTGGGGCGTCTGCCTACAACTCCAGGGGCAGCCTGTGCTATGATTGCTCTAACTGGCTCCCAGGAAGGTAAGAGATCACCTTATGAAGCTAGGCGTCAGGGTTCTAATCAACTGGAGTCTCTGTGCACTCTTGCACAGAGCCCTGGTGGGGAGTGGTCGCTGCTACATACAAAGCCAGCAGTTCAAAACCACTAGCTGCTCTGAGGGACAAAGCGCTGGCTTTCTACTCCTGTAAAGAATTACAGTCTCAGAGACTCACAGGGGCAGTTCTACCCTATCCTTTAGGGTCACTCTGAGTCAGCATCAACTCAGTGGCAGTGATCTGAACTCTTAGGTCACATGCACAGTCTGCTACCGCTACTCACTGCTCTGGCCCCAAGCCTAATGGGCCATTTCCCCTTTTTGGTCAAGTAATGATGCCTTGGGACACTGCAATGGTGTCCCTAGCTAGGGAATGGCAGGGGCTTCAGGTCACACTCCTACTACATGTATGTAGAGTATGTGCATCCACACGCACACACACTCACCCTCACCCTCACCAGTGAGTGTCTAGGGGCAGCTTTCAGACCTCTATGGTGGTGAAGGTCCCCAGAAGCAACAGAGCCTAAGCCTTCTGGGCCTTTTGAGGCTCTGGGAGGCAACCTTTACCCATGCTTCTAGCATGGGTCTGATGGCATCCCAGGGGCTGTGACACCTTGCCCTTTAGCCCCCTCCTTGTGAATCCTGACTCTGCTCTACTGCGCTCCATGTGGTTCCAGATCTCAAATATTTGTTGGTCTTCTCTCGTCAGTATTCTGGGGCAGGTTCAGGCCAGGATCACTGAGAAGGCCCCTCCTACAGGCAGCCTTCCCTGATCCATGAAGCCAGAGAGGCAGGCCTGCTGCGAACTCAATGCACCCCATATCTCTGCTGTCTTGGTGCACATCATGGAGGCCCCAGGACTGCCTTCCCCTTGGGTTATCTGCCCTCATGGCCAATGTGCACTGTGAGTGTGGCCTGTCACCAAGCAGGCACTGACACCCAGTGAACCCAGCTACTCTCGTTCTTCTAGAGGTACTGCCTCTGGGGATAAGGAAGGGTCCTATAAGGAGTAACTCGAAAAGGAAGCGGAACTCACTGCCACAAGTCAACATCCTGACTCAGAGCAACCCTATAGGCAGGGGTGAGCTGCCCCGTGGTGGGGGGGGGTCGTCTCAGAGCCTGTCACACTTTATCAGAGTAGAAACCCGCCTCTTTCTCCCAAGATGGTTTCCAACTATTGACCTTCCGTAATTCAATATGCCTGATGCTTAACCACGGAGGGGGCAGGTCTCTGCAAAAGAGAGAGAGAGAGAGAGAAAGAGAGAGAGAGAGAGAGAGAGAGAGAGAGAGAGAGAGAGAGAGAGAGAGAGAGAGAGAGAGAGAGAGAAGAATCTTATACATCTGCTTTAATTTTTAAAGGGAAAGAGGAAGAGTATTTCCCACATCTCTGGACAGATTACAAGAAGCTGGAACTAAAAAGAAACAGTGACAGCCCCTTGGCCCAAGTCCTGACTCTGATCCCCAAGGCTCCCACCCACCTCCAGAGGAAGTCCCCTGGGCACGGAGGCCCTAAGGTGTGTGGAGCATCTCCTAGGGACCGCCAGAGCCTTCTCATCTAAGTGGACCATCAGGATGGGTGGCCAGGCACGCACCCCTGCAGTGAGCGTCATGCTGCGTCAAGAGCAATTTCCCAGCCTGTTCCTGAGACACAGGGCTGGAAGATGCCAGTCACAAGTGTGCACTGGAAGAAGCGAGTGCCAGCGTCCCGCGCACACATGGGGCGGGGCTGTGGGTTTCGGGGACCCTGAGCGTGCCCTCCTCTCAGGTGTCCAGTCCCCGGCTCGGGGTGAGGGTGGCACCCACCTCGGTGACGATGGTGGACAGGTAGATGTCCTGGCTGAACTCCCAGCCGTCCAGGCAGCTCTCCTGCTCCAGCTGCGTCAGGTTCACGTCGCGCCCGGGCAGCAGCCCGAGCGCCGAGAAGTTGGCGAGCGCGGCCAGCTTGTAGCGGCGGCAGCTGTGCGGCACCTCGCGGCCGTCCTGCAGCCGCAGCGGGACACTGTGGTTGCGCCACGCGCTGCTCAGGTTGGCCGACTCCGGCACCCGGCACCGGTGCTCCGGCGTCGCAGTCAGGAACACGGCTGACAGGCCGTTGAACCCGTTGGGGACGATGCTGGCGCTGAGCAGGAAGAAGACGAGGCGCTGGAAGGGCCCCCACTCGCCCAGGAAGGAGGTCACCTCGTCGTAGTCTCGCATGCTTTTCCCTCCGCGGCCAGAGCCGCTCGGCCCAGGATCGGGGGACGCGGGGGCGCGCGCGGAGGCGGAGCGTGGCGACGGGCGTGTGCGCGCGGCGCCGGGTGCCCACCACCCGAAAGGCCCAGGGACAGACTCCGGGCACCGTCCTAAAACGATAGCGGGCCGCGAGCTCCAGCCGCCGCAGCGGACCCCGCCTCCGCCGCCGGTCTTACATAGGGTCGCAGGTCGGGGCGGGCTCTAGGCCTGCGCCTTTAGCCCCGCCCCTCCGCGCCCCGCCCCGGCCCTCCGCGCCCCGCCCCCCAGACACCGGGGCGCCGCGGAGGAGGCGCGGCGGAGAGGGCGGAGCCCGGGCCGGCGTGGCGGCGACGGGGGCGGAGCCCGGGCCGGCGCGGCGGCGAAGGGGGCGGAGCTCGGGCCGATGTGAGGGCGGGCGGGCTGGCGGGGCCGCCGGGAGCACCTGTGGCGCTGGTTGGATAGTGCCCCGAGGCCGGGCTCCGGGGTCCGGTGTCCAGGCTTGGTCTCTGTTTTCGAGGCCCAGCTCGCTGCTCCAGCGCGGGGCGGGGCGGGGCGGGGCGGGGTGGACGGGGACCGGATGGTGAGTCTCATCTATTAAAACAAAACCCAACCTAAGAATCCTGGAAAGGACCGTCCGTCCGAGCCGCACTCTAGGTTCATCTTGGGCTGCGGCGGCTGAAGCTCGCGGCCCGCTGTCGTCCTAGGACGGTGCCCGGTGTCTGTCCCTGGGCCTTTCTGGTGCTGGGTGGGCACCCGGCGCCGCGTGCACACGCCCGTCGCCACGCTCCGCCTCCGCGCCCCCTGTCCCCAGATGAACTGCAGGATGGGTGGTCCAACCCAGCTGGCCTCTCCGCGGAGAAAGAGGGATCTGTCTGCTCCTGTAAAGATAAGACTCTCAGGAACCCTGTAATGCGTATCAGCGAACTAACTGCATGGCAGTAGTGTTTTTGGGGGGTGGATAGAGGGGAAACGAGGAGTTCTGGTGGCGCCGCGGGTTAAGCGGCAGTCACCGCGGTAAAGGTTGAAGGTTTAAACCCACCAGTCCGTCTACTCCCGTGAAGATGTACAGACTCAGAAACCCTGCGGAGCAGTTGGAGTCTGCCCTCGCGGGTCGCTGTGAGTGGCAGTGAACTGGAGAGGGGTATTCTGTATCGGGGCGCAGGACTGGCCCGTGTCTCGCTGCTAGGTAGCCACCCTTGATGCCACCCATCCTTATACGAGTGGCAGATCATTGGAAACGGCTACTCCTCACTACCCAAGTAGAGGATATGCCCCATCCATGTTCTGGTGTTTTAGCCTTTCACACGTTCAAGAAAATGTAGGAATCTAACTTTCAGAGAAGTGAAGAAGTCATGCTAAGATGAAACGTTTGCCTCAGATTCGTTACTTCTGCACAAACGTGGTTCACGAGTTGACTGGCCAAAAAAAAAGTGATTCTAAGACAGTGCTGTGTAAACCAATATGGAACCACATTTGTCCCTTAAATTTTTCTGGTAGCCATGTTAATAAAATTGCCAGATTTAGCAAATAGAAATGCAGAACACCCAGCTAAATTTGAAATTCAGGTGAACAAATGATTTTTAGTGTAAGTGTGTCTAATGAAAAAACATCCGAGGTTCAAATATAAACTAATGCCCTCTATTTTATCTGGCTACCCTGCACATTGTAAAAGTCAAAAGAAATGTGTGGAATTCTTTTTAACAATATTCTTATTTAATCCAATATATCCAGAACATCAGTTCAACGTGTGATCAATATAGAAACTACTGGGAAATCTTACTTAAAAAAAAAGTAAATCTCTTCAATCTGTATTATTTTGCAAGCACATATCAATTCGGATTAGCCACACTTGGAGTGATCAGTAGTCACTTCACCTGCAACTTTAGTATAGCTGTGGCAGTTACATAATCTGTCAATTTGCCAGGGGTGGAGTCTAGCCTGTCAATCAGATCATAGCCAATGAGGCCTCTGGGTGGGCATGGTCTTCTGAGAATTCTGGGAACTCCTGTCTTCTTCCCTTTAGGCGGGACCCACATGCTTGCTTAGATACATTCCTGTTGACAAGCTACATGGAGCTATGCTGATAGAGCCAGAGCCCTGGAGCTGAAGGACCCACGTGGAGACCCACATCAGCTCTGAGATGCTTCCACTGCCTGTGATCTTCCTGCATTTGCCTCACTGCATGTGTTGCATGAGTCTGAAGAGGATTTTACAGACTGGTATCAGATATATGGTATAGGCTAATTTTAGACTTATGGACTTGATCTGGACTGGGCTGGGATTGATCTTTTATATAAAGCTCTTTTTTATACACATATGAGTGTCTATGAATTAGGTTCTCTAGTCTACCCAGATTCACACAATAGCTTATTGGGCCAGTTCACCAAGACTGTCATCTGATGTGGCTCTGGGTAAATTCTAACGTCTAACTTTTCAGTTAACAGTTGAAAGCATTACTTATTTCTACTACTCCGAGACTCCTTTTATTGGACAGCACGATTCTAAGGTTTTTAAGAATTTGGGGTACTAAATTCAATGTTGCTGCATATGATAATATATATTACAAGTTATAGTAAGAGTGGCTTGCTACTGTGTGCTGTCCAGTCAAATCTTTACTGCCTGCAGCAGAGATCCTCATGCTTTTCCTTCCATGGAGCTACAGGTGCGTCTGAACCGCTCACTCACAGGTTAGCAGCTGAGTGCTTAGCCATTGCCCCTCGGGACTCCTAACAGTGCCTCAATGGTGTGTTGGCTCGTGGACTCGCTCCGGACTGGGCGGGATGTTTTCTCAATATTCATTTGATCCTGTATATAAAGCTCTTCCTCATACACGAGTCTCCTATGAATTAGTTTCTTCAGTGAACCCAGACTAACAACACAATTCAGCTTTCTTCTAATTATAGACCTTATTTATTTTTAAATACTAAGACAATATTTTAGAAGTGATTCAAGAAACAGGCATATTTCCAAGACCCTTGGTTTTCCTTTGCAGTTAGTTTTAGAAAAGGGTTGTGACTTGAGATAAGATGTTTAAGAATTGAGTACATTTCTAAAGGCACAGCCATTCATCTCCAGGAAACAGGAATACTAAACAGCAAGAGCCACCAAAATGACCCATATCTGTGTTATTAGTTTTTATCATTTGAAAGAAAACACTGTTATGCTTTATGGAAATGTTTATTTCCTGTGTAAAATCTGCTGATGTTATTATTTCCCTGTCTTTATCTTTATTTTTCAACTTATTTATTTATGCCAGACCAACCAAACTCACTGCCAACGAGTGGATTCTGACTCACAATGCTCTTACAGAGCAGAGAAGAACTGCCCCAGAGAGTTTCTGGTGCTGTAGATCTTGATGGGAGCAGACTGCCTCATCTTTTGCCCACAAAGTGGCTGGTGGGTTTAAACTACTAACCTTTTGGTTAGCCGCATAGTGCTTAACTCACCGAGGTGCCAAGGATCCTATTACATACTGTTTCTTTAACATAGTACATTTTAAAATTGTATACTTAGTCACCACCACCACCACCTCCTCCTCCTCCTCTTCTTTTCTTCTTCTTCTTCTTCTTCTTCTTCTTCTTCTTCTTCTTCTTCTTCTTCTTCTTCTTCTTCTTCTCCTCCTCCTCCTCCTCCTCTTCCTCCTCCTCCTCCTCTTCCTCCTCCTCCTCCTCCTCCTCCTCCTTCTCCTCCTTCTCTCTCTCAAAAACAGTCTTGAAAACCCCAAAGGACAGTGCTACCCTGTCCTGTAGGGTTGTTCAGCACCCACTCAACTCAGTAGCAGTGAGTTGGGTCTTTTTTTTTTTAATGAGTGTAATCCTACAGCAAGTTGTGTAGCTAGAGTACAAGGCTTTTCTCTGTCCCCCAAAACTCCCCAAACCAAACTCACTGCCTTCAAGTCGACTCCGATGTATAGCAACCCTATAGGACTGGGTAGAATTGCTCTTGTGGGTTTCTGAGACTGTAACTCTCTGGAAGTAGAAACCCCCATCTTTCTACTACAGAGCAGCTGGTGGTTTTGAACTGCTGATCTTGCGGTTAGCAGCCCAATGCATTACCATTACACCACCAAGGCTCCTTTCTTACATATAAGATAGATGGAAAAACAAACAAACAAACTTTACAGTGCCGATGCCAGACATCGCCAGCACAAAGGAAGGAGAAGGGCAGATCGGACATAGTTCCTCAATAGAAGGGACCAGAGATAATGAAAAGTCTGGGTAGAGAAAGACAGGATATTCCAGCTACCCCCAAAATGACTGAAAACCTTTGGATCTGAGACAAGGACACAGCAGGAAGTCTGGCGTGCTGGGAGGTGCATACCTGAAAGGAGGTGGGACACCAAAGAGGACCAGCCAATAGCAGAAGACCCATCAGAAAGCCAGCCTTTCATGGAAAGTCCACCATTAGCCAATATAAGGTCTAGCATTATGTTTTTCTGGACCTTTTAGACTAGTTAGGGACTATTTGGACTTCCCTTCTGAAGTAAGCTCCTTCAATAAACACTCTGTTCAATCCTTTCCTTTGATGCTGGTTTGAATTCTGTCCCTCGTCTGAAATCGTTCTTACCAGCAGGACAAGAACCAAGATGTGGAGAGGCTTGCAACTCTGAGCCTCTTCCCAGGAACAAGGTAATACCAGGAAAATGTTTACTTGTGTTTTGTTGGCTATGCAAAGGCACTCGACTGTGTGGATCATAATAAACTATGGGTAACCTTGAGAAGAATGGAAATTCCAAAACACTTCATTGTGCTCATGAAGAACTGGTTCATGGATCAAGCGACAGTGTGTAAACAGAACAGAACTGCATGGTTGTATTCTCTCACCATACTTATTCCACCTGTGTACTGAGCAAATATCAGAGAACCTGGATTATGCGAAGAAGAATGTGGCATCAGGATTGGAGGAAGGGCTATTAGCAACTTGAGATGTGCAGATGACACAGCCTTACTTGCTGAAAGTGAGGAGGATTTGAAGCACTTACTGATGAAGGTCATTACAACTCAAAGTAAGGAAGACCAAAGTCCTCACAACTGGACCAATAGTTACCATCATGACCAATGGAGAAAAGGTTGCAGTAGTCAAGGATTTTGCTTTCCTTGGATCCACAATAAGTGCTCATGGCAGCAGCAGCCAAGTGATTAAAAGAAGAGATGCATTAGGTAAGTGTGCTGCACAAGACCTCTTTAGAGTACTGAAGAGCAAAGATGTTACTCTGAAGATTAAGGTGCACTGACCCAAGCCATGGTGTTTTCTTTTTCCTTTTATCGGGAGCTCTTGCAGATATCATAATAATATTCCATAGTTCAATTGCATCAAGCGGTATTGTACAATTGCTACCACAATCAGTTTTTTAAAATATTTTAGTTTTTCCTGAACTCCTTGATATCAGCTACTTCTTATCCCCCACCCCCATTTTCAGGAACCTGTATTTATTTTTATTTTTGCCATATCTTACACCATCCACATACAATTCTGTTGTTTGCTCCCCTTGAGTGGGGTTATACGTCACTACTGCTATCAGCTCCCTATTCCACCCCCCACCTCCAATACACACACCTCTTCCCGTACCCTCAGGGAACCATTGTTCCTATTACTATTTCTGAAGGGCTAGCTATCTTGGCCAAGCCATGGTATTTTCAGTTGCCTTGTATGCATGTGAAAGGTGGATATTGAATAAGGAAGACTGAAGAATTGATGCACTTGAATTGTGGTGCTGGGGGAAAATATAGAAAGTATCATGGACAAGGACAAATTGATCTGTCTTAGAAGATGTATGGACATTGCACCTTAGAAGTAAGGATGGCAAATTTCCATCTTACATACTTTTGACACATTGTTAGGAAAGATAAGTCCCTGGAGAAGGACATCGTGTTGGATAAAGTGGAGGAGCAGCATTGAGAGGAAGGACCATGACAAGATAGATTAACACAGTGACAGTAACAATGGACTCTTACAAAGGAACCATTGTGAGGATGGCACAGGACCAGGCAGTGTTTAATTCTGTCTGCACAGGGTTGTTATTTGTGTTAGGCTGGGTTGACTAGAGAAACAAATCCAGGGACACTCATGTGTGTAAGAGAGAGCTTTGTATCAAAGAGAAATTGTATATTAAGAAAACATCACACAAAAAGAGAAAAGAAAACAGCCCAGCTCAAGTCCGTAAGTCCCCTATTACCCCATATGTCTGATACCAACTCATAACTTCCTCTTCAGATCCTGCAGCACATGCAATGATGCTGAATGCAGGAAGATTGCCAGTGGGTGAAAACTCTTGTGGATCCAGTGGTGGTAGAAACATCTCACCATAGGTTCAGATCTCCATGTGGCTCCTCACAGGAAGGTGAAGTGAGTCTCAGCAAATCTCTGAGGGGCTTGTTAACAGGAAGGCGAAGGGCAGAGAGAGAGAGGACGTTCCCAGAATCCCAATGTGGGGGAAACAGAAAGATTTCTCCCAAGTTGTCTCCTCCAAATATATGCCAAACCTAGCTGCTTTGGAGGTCAATGAAAGTAGCTCAGAAGTTATTCTCCCTAAGGGTTATCAGTCATCTAGAGCAATCATACTATAGTCAGTCCCACCTTATGTAGTGCCCACTCCCTTCTAATAAGGATAGTAGATTGTTTCTCTGAAGGAGAGCCCAGGGAGGGCAAGCCCACTCAAGGATGACCAAGGTTAGGCCACCATCATGAATCTATTGTCCGCCCATCTTGTCACATGTATACCTCTAGTCGCTCCCGATTACATGTACACCCCCTAGCTCATCCCCTTACTGTCATGCTTATGCCTATTGTACAGCCCCTTCCTGTGACGTGTGGTTACCTGTAATCACGCCCCCCCTAAGTATATATGGGCCTTGGCTAGAAATAAGAGAGACCTCTCCTGTCCTTTCAGTCCACGCTATGCACAGACCTGGCTGTCCAGGAGGTGAGCATGCTGCCATGAAATGTGTCTGACTCCTATTTCTCTCATTTTCTATGACTTTACTATTTTATATATATATATATATAAATAAAACTGTACAATTGAGGCTACTGAGTCTGTGATTAGTTGTGGGGGGCTGGCTTCCCCCACACCCACGAGAAGGCCACGCCCACAAGGAGGCATCCTCAGGCTGTGAGCTGATTGACAGGCTAGAGTCCACCCTACACTTACTTATCAAGATGATGTGGAATTATGTAACTACCACACTATGGGTCAGAACTAACTCGCTGACACCTAACAGCAATAACAGCAAATTGGACTCAACCACTTCTATCACAGTGTGAGCTAATTTTCTTGATATGAACTTCTCTCTTTATATAGAGATCTGTGTCACAGGTTTTGCTTCTCTAGAGAATCCAGATAGTTTTTCAAAGAGTACTTTGCTCATGGCAGGCATACTTTACCAGGTATGCTAAATCCTGGTGGTGCAGTGGTTAAGAGTTGGGCCGCTAACCACAAGAGCAGCTACCAGCCACTCCTCAGGAGAAAGATGAGACTTTCTACTCCTGTAATGAGTTACAGTCTGGAAACCCAGAAGGGCAATTCTACCCTGCCCCATAGGGTCACCATGAGTCGGAATCAACCCAAAGGCAGTGAGTATTTGGTTTTCAGAAGACTAGACCCAAACCAACCAAATTCATTGCTATCAAGTCACTTCAGACTCACCAAAGAGCCCTGGTAGCATAGGGGTTACACATTGGGCTTCTAACCACAAGGGTAGTGGTTTGAAACCACCAGCCCCTCTGCAAGAGAAAGACAAGGATTTCTACTCCTGTGAAGAGTTAGTCTCAAAAACCCACAAGGGGAGTTCTACCCTGTTCTAAAGGGTTTCTGGGAGTTAAGAAGACCTGAGGGGATGCTTTCAGTTGAAGATCTAAAGATGATATCAAGGCCATGGTTTCAGGCTAGGTTCCTCCAGCCTCCATGACCCTAGGCAGGCTGGAATTCATGCAAATTTGACATTTTATTTTGCATTTTCCTGCCTGATCAGAATTCTTCTTAGAATCTCTGATCAAGATGGTCAGTGATGGTCGTTGTGCACCATCCAGTTCTTCTGGCTTCTTGGCAAAGAAGGCAGCTGCTCATTGAGATAATTGGTCACATTTCCTCCTCCCATTTCTGACCATCAGTCTTCCTCTGTTGCTTCAGGCAAACAGAGACTAATTACTGGAACCTGGACTGCTACTGAAAGCTTTGAAAGCCCCAGCTGTTTTGATGCAGCCAACCCAGGAGGTGGAACAAAAGCATTAAGCTTTAACTTCCATATTACGTCAATTAACATGGCCCAGGACACAGGGACCCTAAGAGTTCCAAGCCAAGCAACCCAAGGCCATGAGCATTGTAGCAGGTGCGCAGTCAGCCTCAGTAGCTGCTTGTCATTTGTCGTGAAGACATCGATCACATAACTCGCGCCAAGCCAACCTTTTAAAAAAATTATTATTTTTCACGAGGAAGGGGTTTATTAGGGAAGTTAGCAGGTTGCCACAGCCAGAATTAGAAACTGTTAAGAATGCAGTCACTGGTCCACAGCAACACCTTTCCTTGGCCAGCTGCCAAGTTTCTTTCTCTGGTCCTCAGCCACAAAGTCACATGGTCCCTTGAGTTCTACCTCTGTGAGCCAGAAAGCCTGCCCAGTGCGCAGGCTCACAGTCTCACTGTCTCTGTACTGCTCCTCTGGTCTGTCCCACGGTCTCCAGTCTCAGCATGGCTCCTTTGCCCCGATCAATGGCCTATGTGCCACAGCCTTGTCTCCCACCTACCTCTCAGGCAGACATTTCCAGTGGGCACCACAGGTGGCTCTTCTTCCTTGATGGTCCTGGCAATTTTCTCTGTTTCCATGATGGCTGTTCATTCAACCTCCAGAGCTCTATAATTCATAGACAGCAATGATACACGCTGGCAGCGCAGCTCTACCCTTCATCAAAGAGGGTTTTTTTCCATGTCATCACTAATACGTGGCTTTAAAAAATCATTTTATTAGAGGCACATACAACTCTTATCACAATCCATACATACATCAATTGTGTAAAGCACATTTGTTCATTCATTGCCCTCATCATTCTCAAAATATTTTCTCTCCATGTAAGCCCCTGGCATCAGCTCCTCATTTTCTCCCTCGCTCCCACTCCCTCATGAACCCTTGATAATTTATAAATTATTTTGTCATATCTTAAACTGTCTCCTTTCACCCCCCCTTTCTGTTGTCTGTCCCCTTGTAATCGGTTCCCCCTCTCCATCCAACCCTCCCTCCACCCTCCCGGCATCGCCACACTCACCACTGGTCCTGAAGGGATCATCCACCCTGGATTCCCTGTGTTTCCAGTTCCTAGCTGTACCAGTGTACATCCTCTGGTCTAGCCAGATTTGTAAGGTAGAATTGGGATCATGATTGTGGGGTGGGGGGAGGAAGCATTTAGGAACTAGAGAAAAGTTGTATATTTCATCGTTGCTACACTGTACCCTGATTGTCTCGTCTCATCCCCGTGACCCTTCTGTAAGGGGAATGTACAATTGCCTACAGATGGGCTTTGGGTCTCCACTCCACACTCCCCCTCATTCACAATGATGTGATTTTTTTGTTCTCTGATACCTGATACCTGATCCCTTTGACACCTCGTGATTGCACAGGCTGGTGTACTTCTTCCATGTGGGCTTTGTTGCTTCTGAGCTAGATGGCCACTTGTTTACCTTCAACCCTTTAAGACACTAGATGCTATATCTTTTGATAGCTGGGCTCCATCAGCTTTCTTCACCACATTTGCTTATGCGTCCGCTTTGTCTTCAGCGATTGTGTTGGGAAGGTGAGCATCATGGAATGCCAGTTTAATAGAACAAAGTGTTCTTGCATTGAGGGAGTACTTGAGTAGAGGCCCAATGTCCATCTTAATACTAAATACATAGATATATAGATATAGATCTATTTCCCCATCCTCATATATAAATATATTTACATATGTAAATGTCTTTATTTAGACCTCTATAAATGCCCTTTGCCTCCTAGCTCTTCCTTCTATTTCCTTTTACTTTCCTCTTGTCCCACTATCATGTTCAGTCTTCATTTCGGTTTCAGTAATTCCTCTTGGTTACATTACCCTTGGTCATGCCCTACTAGGTGTGCTATACCCTCCTCACCACCAATTTGGATCACTTGTTGTTCCCTTGTCCCTGGGTTTGTTAACACCATTTCCTTTCCCCCTACCTCCCCTCTCCCATGTCCCCCCGGGAACTGTCAGTCCTGTTGTTTTCTCCTTCAGATTGTTCATCCAGCCACTCTTATTTAGACAGACCTGTGGAGATAATAACATGCACAAAAACAAAACAGAGAAAAAACAAGCCGCAATATACAGCAAAACAACAAGCCAATGACCCCAACAAAACACAACACAACAAGAAAGAAAAGCTTGTAGCTAGTTCAAGGACTGTTTATTGGCCTTTAGGAGTGTTTTCCAGTTGAGTCTGATGGGGTGCCAAGCCCTGGCCCCAAAGTCTATTTTTGGTATTCCCTGGGAACTTCGTTGCTCTGTTTTCCTTGCTGTTCTGTTCCATGCCCTTAGTGTTTTGCCTCAGTGTGGTGGGATCAGATCGGGAAGAATTCCCACACTGTGTCTCCAGTGCTGTCCCCTGTAGGGCTATGGGTCAGTGAGGGATGTCGTGCCTCATAGTGGAGTGGAGCCGGCTCTGAGTGGGAGTCTCATCGTCAAGGCTTAGTGGGCCAGGATGTGCTCCATTCTTTCTTCCTCCCCCTTCATTTGCTCCCGTGTGTTCGATCAGACATGTCCCTCTCCCTGAGCTGAAGATTCAGTGCTGTCCTCTGAAATAAATTCTTCTTGGGGGAGGGACAGGGGGCTACTTTCTGTTTTGCTGTATGGATGGACATATACAGCCACACAAATCAGAAGAGATGAACCCACCCCCTATTGGGTCTTCTCCAAAGGAATGGGGAGAATAGTAATCAAACCAGCGGGTGGTGTAACACTGAATTGTTTCAAACTCCACTTAAAGTGGATTCAAGTAAAAGCATATGCACCCCTTAAAATACGGCATCATTGCAGAAACAAAATGCATTTTCAACTAGGGAAAGAAACACCACACTTGGACATTTCTACTGGTGGTAAGTGCCAAGAAGAAAGCCCTGAGAGGACAGCACACACTGTGGTGGTTGCTCACTGATGGGTGATAAGTGAGCTCTTTTCTGGGAAGGCGCTTTCCCAGGGGAGATTAAAGGGTGACAAGGAGCCTATCATTTATCTGAAGATCTGGGGAGAGATTGTACCAAGCAGAAGAGCAGAAAGTGCCCGCACTGAGAGATAAGCGCATGCATCCCAGGGGGCTGAGTTCCAGTGTGAGCAAGGTGATTGATTCATGATGGGACATAGGTTAGTGATGTTGGCAAGGAGGCCAGCTCATCAAAAGCCTTGTAGGCAGAGGCAAGGACTGTGACTTTCATTCCAGGTGTAAACAGAAATGATTGCAGCATTTGTAAGTTGAAAAAGGCTAACATCTCATTTCTATTATATAGGGAGCATTCTGGTCGCAGGAGTGAAAAGTGGCTGTCTGTCTGCCAAGGACGAGTGAAAGCAGCTGTCACTTCCTGATGGCCTCGCCTGAGGGGTGAAAAGAGAAACATGGATGGATTCCACATGTTTTGGAAGTAAAAGGCCTCGAGACTTACTTACTGTTGGACATGGGGACGAGGAAGGAAAATTAATGATGACTTTGGGACTTTTGACCTAAGCAACTTGGTTGCTTTTGAAATTAAAGTTAAGGGCAGACATCCAAGTATAATGTCAAATAAGTACTATATATATGTATGTGTGTGTATGTATGTATGTATATGTGTGTGTATGTGTGTGTATATATATATATATGCCTACAGATCCTAAGAGGGGCTAGGATGAGATATAAAGGAGGGAGCTATCCATATGGATGGTCTGAGGGTGCTAAGCCATGAATCTGGACAACATCATCCATGGGAGAAGATACCTAGGAACATACAGCCTTTCCACTGCGAAACCCTCGTCTTGGAGTGAGATTCCACAGAAAGAGGTGGTAATGTTTAGACTGAGTTAAACTGGGATAACACAACCCCAAACCCAACTTTCTGCCATCGAGTCAATGCTGACTCACAGAGACCTCCCTGGGGGTTTCTGAGACGGTCACTGTTAACAGGAGTGGAAAGCCCAGTCTTTCTCCCAAGGAGCTACTGGTGGTTTTGAACTGAGATCAAGTCCAGCGCATAACCACGACACACCAGGGCTCCTCAGATAATACAAGCTACTGCTTATTTTCATGTGCTTTCCGGGGCTAGATACCAGGTTAGGGTGGAGATTAGAAAGCCCCAAACAAGTAATGGAGTCTCTGGGTCATACAGTGTGCTTGGCTGCTAACTAAAGGTTGTGTTAGGTAGCTTAGCCTAGGTAATTGGGAAGTCCATTTACGCATGCCCAGGAGAACCAGCAAAGGACAAAGCTGGATTTTCCCGCCAGTGGGTGGAGATGGGCGTTACACCTGGAGCAGCCCACCTAGGCCAGGTAACTGCAATTCAGCCAATGGGATCGACCTGGGGTCATTCACCACGCCTCCCCCAGGAACCCTTAAGAAGGCAGGAACCAAGAGGGAGAGGGTCTTGCTTGGGTGGTCTGGTGGTCTTCGTGGGAGGGGAGAGATCCTTGCGTGTCCCGGAGCAGTCTCTGCCAGGCCGCATGGTCAAAGGAATCCTATGGGTGCCGCGTAAAACCTGATGCTTCTTTGAACTTTCATTAAATTCACTTGGATCACGAGCCCGGCTTCCGTGTGAAACCTTTCTCGCGCGGAGCCAAGGACCGAGGCTGAAATCTAGTCCCGGAGGGAGAGACCTTACATATGTTGCTGCGTGACTCGGATGTACAACACCGTGTGCAACTGAGGAGTTCAGGCTGAAGTGCTCCGGCAATGTCTGGGAGATGGATGGCTCCCCGAGGCGACCCATGAAGACATCAGTAACGTATTCCCGTACCCCTCTCCTTCTTTTGGTGTTCGGGATTTTACGTCTGTCTCTCTGTGCTCGCCTTCTTGGGAGTTTGCATGTCATCCCCAGGCTGGGTTGCTGGGAGGGGGCTGGGACACTGTTCCCTGAAGGCCATTCCCCAAGCCTCTTTGCATCTCAACTGTCCCATGCTGATCTCCCTCTAGGCCGCAAGTGGCGGTCGCCATTTTCGGGACCACGTGAGTCGTGGGGCCATGGCAACATGGCGCCGCCTGGTGTCTGCCATTTTTGCTACAGGTCAGCGGAGCACATGACCCTGCCAAGATGGCGCCGACCGCTCCAACCGCATGGGGGTTGGTGCCTGGTTAGCTAGCCCCTCCTCCGGTTCCGGGAGCTAACCCCTGCTCTAGTCCCAGATCCAAATATTCCCCTTTTCCCCATTTTCCGTTTTAGCTTCCCTTGGTCTTCCAAACATGCTGCGTTGGTGTTCTGCCTGTGTGGGTTTGTTCCTTAATGCCGGCTGGTCTTCCGTGGCCCAGGCCTAGGCCCAAGGCGTTCGGAAGCCAGGCCCAAGTAACAGTTGTTAACTTCCGCCTTCCAGTGATGCTGCCTCTGGCACTTTCTGGGAATAGCTCTTAATACAGCTCCACCGCCAGGATGCTCCAGCCAGAGATCCCAATTCTTTAGAGGTTCCTGAGCTGCCGGAGAGACGTCCCCCTTCCCTTCAGAGATTTGGAAGTCTGCTCCTGCCAGCAGGCGTCTCTGAAGGCCGGGGTGCCACACCATGCAGTGGCCCTCACAGTTTGGAATCTGGAAAGCGGTCAGACTAGAATGTCGCGACTGGTCTCTGACCCCTCCCTTGGGCAGGGGCACCTGCCTGAGGCCTCAGATTCACGACACTTGGACGTGGGCGCTGAATCTGTGATTACCCAACCTCGAGGCATCGAGCTCTTGGTAATCTTCGTGTTGTTTGCTTTCCAGATGGGACAGACCAGCTTGATACTGATACCCAGTGATTGCCCCCTCGGATGCATCCTGGTCAATTGGGAAAGTGGTGGGAGATGCCGTATATTAGAGCATTCTTCCTTTTAAGGAGAAATAGGGATCTCTGTGTCCAGTGCACCCAGGACCCCCTGAGGGACCCTGGACCAGAGGGAAACTGTTGCTTCAACCCTGAAGCAGCCCAGAGTATTCTACCTGTAGTAGAGGCAGTGGGGGAACACAGTCCCCAAACAATTTACAAACCTTTCACCCTAATTGAACTCAAGCAAATTAAAAGTGACTTAGGCAGTTACTCTAACAAACCCAAACAGTACATAGGACACTTCCAGCACCTCACCCTACCCTATAATTTAACCTGGAAAGATGTCATGATCATACTAGGACAGGCCATGACGGATTTCGAGAAAGAGTGTGTGCTCAAAGGTGCTAGAAAGTTTGCAGAGGAGATACATGTGATGAATGAAAAATACCCTGTAGGGGAAACTGCTGTACCCCTCACAGACCCTGCTTGGAGTCACAGTGAGCCTCAGCACAAGTGGGTACGAGAACATTTCCTGATGTGCATCACGGGTGGACTAAAGTCAGGCAGGCAAAAGGCCATTAATTATGCCAAGGTGACAGTGATTCACCAGGGACCTACCAAGTCTCCTGTAAGCTTCTTAGTGAGGCTAAAGGAAGTCCTAAAGAATCATACTGCTGTAGATATTGATTCCTATGAAGGGCAAGTCTTGCTCAAGGACAAATTCCTCACACAGGCTGCACAGGACATTCCCAAGAAAGTACAAAAACTAGTGCAACGGCATGAAGGAGCTAACCTGGAGGAGATGGTTGCTTGTGCCAACACGGCTTTTTACAATAGGGAGCAGGAGAGCGAGGCTCGAGCCCAGGAGAAGGAGAAAAGAAAGGACATTAGGCATGCCCAGATATTAGCCGCACTCAATAGCAGACGCCCATCGAATGCCTCCCAGGTTTCCCAGACTTTTAAATCAGGTACCAAGTGCTACATTTGCCAGTGATCGGGTCATTGGGCTAGGAACTGCCCTGACCGGAATGAGCCTCCTCAGACGTCATGCGTCCATTGCGAGCAGACTGGCCACTGGGCTGGCCTCTGTCCTAAGGCCCAAAACCTGGAGGGGAGGTGACCCACAGACCAGCTGGCACCTAACAGTGGAGGAGGATGATTGAAGGCACCTGGTCCGGACGGCCCAGCAGCAAGAGCTTTCTAGTGATACCTGAATGTCCAGCTCCTCTCATAGGCTGAGACCTGCTGTCCAAACTGCACACCTGCAGTCATCGGGCCTCATCCAGGTCCTTCTACAGCTTCCAGTTGTTCCTCACAGTGGAGGAGCCTCAGATTCCCCCACAGGAACCGTGGGAACAGACAAATACTCCTGTGAGCCACTGGATGGTCTGAGGATGATATTTCATTACCACCCCAGGACAGATAAGTCTACCTCAGACCCCTCACAGCCTTTAGGCCAGTGAATACCTTTCCTCCATTCCTGTGTTTACAATGACCAAAGTCTGTGACACTAACCTAACTTCAAGGGCACTGCCACCTTACAATCTTACCCATGTCTCACTTAATCTGTTCACCTGTTGTTTGTTTGTTTGTTTTCCAGTTCTCAGGTTACAAAGGCCTCTAAACCCAGTGTGCCAGCTCCAGGACCACCGCCTCCTAAACCCACCTCAACCTTATTTATCTATCCTGGGCTCTTAATGGACAACCCCTTCTAACAGAGTAGGAAGGATATGGACCCAAAACCCCAATACGCCCCTTTGTCAGCAGGAAGCAGCTAGAGATGTCGTCGTCCAGTACCCCCAAAGATTTGGGTCCATATCTCTTCAGAGGGGAATGTTAGGTAGCTTAGCCTAGGTAATTGGGAAGTCCATTTACGCATGCCCAGGAGAACCAGCAAAGGACAAAGCTGGATTTTCCCACCAGTGGGTGGAGATGGGCGTTACACCTGGAGCAGCCCACCTGGGCCAGGTTACTGCAATTCAGCCAATGGGATCGACCTGGGGTCGTTCACCACGCCTCCCCCAGGAACCCTTAAGAAGGCAGGAACCAAGAGGGAGAGGGTCTTGCTTGGGTGGTCTGGTGGTCTTCGTGGGAGGGGAGAGATCCTTGCGTGTCCCGGAGCAGTCTCTGCCAGGCCGCATGGTCAAAGGAATCCTATGGGTGCCGCGTAAAACCTGATGCTTCTTTGAACTTTCATTAAATTCACTTGGATCACGAGCCCTGCTTCATCGTGAAACCTTTCTCACGCGGAGCCAAGGACCGAGGCTGAAATCTAGTCCCGGAGAGAGAGACCTTACAGTTGCAGATTTGAATCCATCCAGAGACACTTCAGAAGAAAGTCCATTGATCTACTTCTGGACAAACAACCAAACAAACTGGTTCCTGAAAACCTCATGGAGCACAGTGCAGCTCTGACACACGTGGGGTCACTAGGAATCAGATTCAACTCAAGGAAACTGGCCTGGAGTTTCATGGCTGGGCAAGTATCAATCAGCCCTGCTACTTTACTGTGACAGTAACAACACGAGCCACAGTCCAGATTCCTTGCACTGTGCGTGTGAGTAATGTGGAAGTGCCGTCCTTACGATACTGCCTCACACCCGATCTTCACAATGGTCTGTGAGATGCTCCGATTATCCTCATTTTCAGACACAGAAACTGAAGGGACGTCATTTCCCCAGGTGCTTGAGTTGGGATGTGGCGGGTGCGAATTGGAGCACTGTTTTATCTGCCTTCAAGCCCATGGTCTTAAATCCGAATCCTGTGTTTGATTGCCTTAATGCTATCCAGTCCTTGACCCTGGTCACCTGGCTGCAGTCAGCCTCCTTGGGTTTTCCTGTCGCCCCAGTCATGTCTGTGTTTGGGGGAGGGGTGGGGGAGTGTGGATGTGGGGGCAGTCTATGGACTAAGAAAGCTGACTCAGCTGCCTTGGCTAGGCTGGAGTGGCAGTCTCTTCTGTTCTGACACTCTGGGTCTTGGCATTGTGCCAGGATCTCTATCACCCCAAAGGACAGAAAAGTGGGTGGAGGGGCACAGCCTTCTGGGCCATGCCGCTACTCTGCCACCTAGAAGCATGGGCCTTAGCTTTGCACAGGCCTTTCAGACACGGTGGCCATTGCATCATGCCCCTCACCTTTACTACTGTATTAGAGTCTCCATTCTGAACCCCTCGGTGGACAGAGGCTATGGGTGACAGCGACAGCCCCAGATCCCTTTGAAGAGTCCCCACAGAGATGAAGCCTCCACGGAATTCCTTCAGGTCATTAACCCAGGGTGTAGATAATCTTGCCCTCAGGCAGAGTGCATTGGAAAGTAGATGACCTCCACCCCTCTCCAGCCAGCCCAGGGAGGGAAGGTCTCTCGTAGGGGCTTGTCTGGGTGTGTCCTTGATGGAAACTCACCCAGTACTTGTGACAGGACGAGGTACCGATTGCAGTTATGGATTATGCCCTATCAGACTTTCCCTGCCTGCCTTGGTCAGGAGGCCCTGGACCACATTCTAAGCTTTTCTGTCCAACGTAATATCTGGATCCGTCACCGTCCCTGTTCCTGCTTCTGTAGTCTAACCTGTAACAGACGTATTGATCGCCCATGTATTGAGTTTGTGACAGTTCCCTTGGTTCCAGATCTTATTTAACTAGTTAGGTGCCAAATGTGCACCCTGGGATGCCATTTTGACCTTGTGCTACCGGCCTCCCCCATCTGGACGTTATCTCAGTGTCTCTGCCCCATTTAAGACTTAAAAAATGTTCTCCTTAAAGCATATCTAAGGGTGGGATCTTTTGCACTCTAAAACACTACAATTCCCCCCAATTCAACACGGTGTGTTCTCTCTTCCTACCCTGGGACACAGGAGTAAATCACTTCACTCTGAATTGATGTCTCTTACATATTCACCTGTCTAGCCACAGCTAGCCTCTCAGCCCCTCATCACGCTTCCATCTCCTGTAAAACGTCCCTCCAATCCCTCCACCACCCCCAGACTTGCCGGTCTGAACTAAGCACCCAGGTTAACTGTGGCGGGTAATGTGGCCTGCTTGCCCTTGGGTTTGTGGTTTGCGGTTGTGTGCTGTCCAGTGGATCCTGACTCCAGGACTTGATCAGCGGAGGAGAGCTGTCTCCAGGGAGTCTCCTAGACTGTAATCTTTTTTGTTTTGGGGGATAGTAAAACTTAAAGGAAAATTTATTAAAAGATCATTTTATTGGAGGCTCTTACAGCTCTTGTAACAATCCATACATCAATTGTATCAAGCATATTTATACATATGTTGTCATCATTATTTTCCAAACAGTTACTTTCTATTGAGCCCTTGGTATAGCGCCTCTTTTTTCCCTTCCCTCCCACCCTTGTGACCCCTTGAAAAATTATAAATTATTATTATTTTCATACCTTACACTGACTGCTGTCTCCCACCCCCATGGTTTCGGTTGTCCATCCCCCTGGGGTGGGGGTGGGGGGTGGTTATGTGTTGATCATTGCGATCGGTTCCCCCTTCCTCCGCTCCTCTCCCACCTTCTTCCTACCCTCCTGGTATCACTACTCCAAATCCGCTGTTTATGGATTCTGTGTGTCCTGAGCTCTTATCTCTTATCTGTACTTGTGCACATGCTCCGGTCTATCCCACAGTGAAAGGCAGGACTGGGGTCATTATAGTGGGGGATGAGGAAGCCTCAAGGAACCAGAGGAATATTGCGTGTTTCATCAGTGTAATACTGTACCCTGGTTGACTCATCCCTTCCTTGTGACCCTTCTCTGAGGGGATGTCCTATTGTCTACAGATGGGTTTGGGGCCTCTGCTCCAACCTCCTTGTTCTCAACAATATGTTTTGTTTTTTTGTTTGTTTTGAGTCTTCTGATGCCTGTTACCTGATCCCACTGACATCTCATTATTGAACAGGCTGATGTGCTTCTTCCATGTTGGTTTTGTTGCTTCTGAGCTAGATGGCCGCTTGTTTACCTTCAAGCCTTTAAGACCCCAGATGCTATATCTTTTGATAGCAGAGTACCATCTGCTTTCCTCACCACATTTGCTATGCACACATTTTGTCTTCAGCGATGGTGCTGGGAGGGTGAGCATCACAGACTGCCAGGTTGTTAGAACAAAGTGTTCTTGCATTGAGGGAGGGCATGAGCAGAGGCCCAAAGTCCATCCACTACCTAAGTGCATTACCTTATAAATAAATGTACATAAATATATGTACATTTGACTATAATCTTTATGGAAGCAGTTGCCAGGACTTGAGGTCTTTCTCCTGGGAGCAGCTGGGTGGATTGGAACCACCCACATTTCGGTCAGAGGGGAGCACTTACCAATTCATCATATCGCCAGGACTCCTATCTGGGGCAGAGTTTGTAAACAGAAGGACCAGGAAGTGGCCAGAGAGGCAGTGGATCCAGGTGCCCATGAGAAGGAAAAGGAAATGATCCCAGGTGGAGACAGAAGGACGGTAGGCAGGAAGACAGAGCTCCTCGAGAGAGGTGGAGCTACTCTGACTGATAACAGGGTCCAAGGTGTAGTCTTGGCAGGGGGTGTGTGTCAAAGTGCAGTACAGGCAAAGAAATGGCAAATACTGTGAGACTGGGACGCAAGGGGACTCATCCTCCTGAGCCCAAAGGTCACCACCACTGGCTCCTGACACCTCATTGAGCACAGGAACACTGGGCAGATCTCACCCATTGATACCAGCAGCCAGAAGAACAACCCTAACCAAACCCAAATCACTGCCATCGAATCCATGCCATGCTGACTCATAGCGACCCTATAGGACGGGGCAGAACTGCCCCCGTGGGTTTCCAAGACATTAACTGTTGACCAGAGTAGAAAGCTCCGTCTGTTTCCCATTGGGGCAGTTGGTGCAGATTGAAGCATAACAGGTACCTACTATGCCACTGGGGCTCCCAGCAGCCAGAAGAGCACAGCTTCCAGGTGGAGATGGAAGGTTGGGAGGAAGAAACATTTGATATCTGCAAGGGTGAAGGGGTTGTGGCCTGGAAATCACAGTAGGGAATGGGAAATGCCTAGAGCTTGCTGGATGCTGGGTTCATGGGCCTTGCGGGAGAAGCCCAGAAGGGAGAGTGGAGTCTCCTTCCCCCCGTGAGTGAAAGAAGAGGGTTGTTTATACACCAAGAAATGGGTGCTTGCAGGGACACCTTGCAGGGAGGCCGTGGGAAGGCTCAGCTGGTTACGGTTCACATCCTTGCACAGTTTACAATCCATTCAATTTTCTGAACTATCACCCTGATGATAAGGTACTTTGTGCCTCAGCAGAGTGAGCCTGGCTGGTGGAAATCAGGGCAGAGGTGAGTGCTGCTGGGCCGTGAGAGGAGGGGCATGAAAACACCCAGCTCTGGACCGTTGGGAGAAGTGACTTTGAGTTGGATTTCATGTCCACAGAGCTCAGCCCCACGTCTCCAGACCCTGAGCCTGTTGCTGAAGAAACAAAAGCAGGCGTTTAAAATCTGTCTAGACCGAACCCATGGAGGGAAATAATTCCGTATTCTTCGTGTTTTTCATCTTTGCAAACCTTGGCACACAGTCAGCACTTGATGAAAATTTTATTTTATATCCAAACTTCTTTATGATTTCCTAAAATCACATATGTTATTGATAGAGAATGGAAACCTGTGCTCTATAATTCCCCCATCCACACATGTTGCTGCTGTTAGGGGACATGGAGTGGGTCCCTACCCTACGTGCAAGATAACAAAACATATCTACTGTTAAGACCTTGACATATTTCTAGGATTTTTTCCCCGCTCTGCTTTTAAAAAATCTATGTTTTTACTTTCAGCAAACTTAAAAAAAACCAATTGTAGCGAACACATACATAACAGAATCCGAATCAATTTAGTGATTTCTATGTTAATTCAGTGACATTGATTACAGTCTCCACGTTGTACCCCCCTGCTGGCCAAATTTGTCCACTGCCATTAATGCAAATCAATGCCCCCAAGCAACAACACCCCTTCTCCTTGATTCCCACCCTCTGGGCACCAGTCATTGTCTTTCTTTTATACACATTTGCTTATTTTATTTATGTAATTACAGTGAGCTAGTGCCTAAAAGCAAGGCACCCCTGACAGAGCCCTGGTTTGATCATAAGCCTTAAATTTAGTCCAAATGCCATCTTGAGTGTCCAACGAGTTGGGCTTCGGTCTGTAAGGTCTGCTGTTCGAAGCTACTAGTCACTCTTTAGGAGAAAGGCGGGGCTTTCTATGCCCATAAAGAGGGACAGAACTCCCCACAGGGGCAGTTCTACCCTGCCCTGTAGGGTCACCCTGAGCCGCTCTCACCTCTATTTTGGAAGTTTTCTTTTTTAAGATGGCACACAATGGCGTGATAAACGTTTATGTGCAGAGATATTTCATATACTTCTGATTACTTTCTAGTTGTGGAATTAATGTAATGTTGGAAAAGTTTTTTAAGGCTCTGGAAACACTTTACCAATTTGTTTTCCAGGAAAAGTATACCAGGGATTTACATCCCTGCCAGAAGTATCGAATGCTGTTATTTTATATTCTTTGTTAGTATATCAGTCTGGTTTCAATTAGTATTCAATCATGAAGCAGAACACTTTCTTGGTATGACTTATAACCAATATTCTCTATCTTAAAAATTAATTACCTTTGTCCAATGTGCTCAATTTTTCAAAATCCTCACAACTGGATGAAATTGATAACATCATAATAAATGGAGGAAAGATTGAAGTGGTCAAGGATTTTATCTTGCCTGAATCCACAATCAATGCTCATGCAGGCAGCCGAAATCAAAGGATGCATTGCATTGGGTAAATCTGCTGCACTAGACCCTTTAAGGTGTTGAAAAGCAAGTATGTTACTTTGAGGACTTAAGTGTGCCTGACCCAAGTCATAGCATTGTCTGTTATGTCATATCCATGATCATGTCCAACGAAAAAGTTGGACATTGTAATAAAGAATACTGAAGAAGAATTGATCCATTCGAACGGTGGTGCTGGTGAAGAACACTGAAAATACCAGGGACTGCCAAAAGACCAAACACATCTGTCTTGGAAGAAGGATAGCAAGAATGCTCCTTAGAGGCAAGGACAGCAAGACTTCATCTCATGTACTTTGCACATGTTATCAGGAGGGACCAGGTCCTGAAGGAGGGCATCATGCTCGGTGGAGGGGCAGTGGGAGGACGGATGTCAGTTGAGGCTGTAGCAATGGGCTCAGGCATAACAACAGTTGTGAAGATAGCGCAGACCAGGCATTGTTTCCTTCTCCTGCACGCAGGGTCGCTATGAGTCAGAGCTGCCTTGCTGGAACCTAACAACGTCAGGCACACGGAGTGCTCTAAAAGGTGTTTCAAGGAAGCAGCAGTCATTTTGGCAAATGCCATGGAGAGGTCAAGTACAAGGAAAACTATGAATTGACTACTGAATTCAGAAACATGGTGGCCACTGGGAATCTTGATTGGTGTGGTTCTGGATGCTGAGATAGTGCCCACAACTTAATTGTAGTAAGTCCAAGAGAAAGTATGAAGGGAAAAATGGAAATAACAAGAATGGAGTAATCTTTGCAGGAGTTCTATTGTACAAGTTTCACAAGGACAGAAATCTGAATGGCCGATAATGATATGAGAAAATATTCCAGATCATTAGCCATAAGATAAATGAAAATTAAAACAACTATGAGATACCACTTAACACCAATTTTAAAAAATCAAAAAGCAACAAGTATTGGAGGGGCTGTGGTGAGATAGGAACTCTGTCCACTGCTGGTGGACCTGTAGGTATGGACAGTCACTATGGAAATCGATTTAGCACTATCTAAAACAGATAGAAATTGAGCTACCATGTGACCCAGCAATCCCTCTACTGGGCATATATCCAGAAGAGGCAAGAAACAAACCACAGCCGGACATCTGTGCTCCAATGTTCATCACGGTACAGTTCACAATCAAAAGGAGTTAGAAACAACCCACATTTCCATCAAGGGACGAATGGATTAAAAACCTGTGGTCCATACATACAATGGAGTACTGCATATCCCTAAAAAAGCAGTGTTGAACGTATGAAGCACATTGCTGCATGGGAAGAATTGGGGGGAAATTATGCTAAGCAAAGTAAGCCAAGCTCAAAAGGACAAGTACAACGTGAGTCCGCAGAGGTAAGCTTAAAAATGCAAAAGGGGCATAGGGGAAAAGCTACTATATACATACACTCCTGGGGTGAGGTCCAGGTCCTATGGCAGGGGCCAGACCAAATCCAGGGGTACATACGGCAGCCAACTTAAAAAGACGGGGAAAGAAAGTAAAAGGAAAAAAAAGACATGGGTATTGGGGCACAGGCCACTAACCCACCCAAGGGGAGGGTATTATTTATATCTCCACAGGGACCAGACTTCAATCCTGGGTGCCAAGACATGAATGCAACGTACTGGCATGAAGCAGGGAACCAGTAGAGCGGTCTGCGGGGCGGCCGCAATCCCAACTACGTGAACAGCCCCCACTCCTTCCAGAAGAACTCACTGCAGAGGACAGCACTGAAGCTACCGCTCAGGGAGAGGGGCTCATTTGATCCAGCACACAGGAGCAAACGAAGAGGGAAGGAGACAGAGGAACACATCCTGGCCCACCAAGCCCCATGGACGATATTCCTGCTCAGAGCAGCCAATGCACAGAGACGACCATAGGACTGGTCTCACCATGAGACATGGCAACATTCCTCACTGACATATTGCTACAAGAGACAGCACGAGAGACACAATGCAGGGATTGTGCCCATCTGACCCCACCACACTGGGATGAAACACTAAGGGTGTGCAACAGAGCAGCAAGGGGAGCAAAACAATGAAGTTCCCAGGGCATACCAAAAATAGATTTTGGGGCCAGGGTGTGACACCCCATCACACTTGACAGGAAAACACTTTTAAAAATCAACAAACAGACCTGCAATTATTTATAGGCTTTTCTTTTGTTGTTGTTTTGTTTTCTTTTGTTATTTTGTTTTGCTGTCTTGTTTTTGCACTTATTATTATCTCTGCATGTCTATCTAGATAAGATAGGTGGGATAAACAATCCAAATGAGAAAACAATGGGACCGATGATTCCAGGGGACACAGGAGAGGGTGAGGCAGGGGGAAAGGAAGGGGGATCTCAACAAACCCAGGGACAAGGGAACAACAAGTGATCTAAAGCCAATGGCAAGGATGGCGTAGGATCCCTGGTAGGGCTTAATCAAGGGCAATGTAGCCCAGAGAAATTACCGAAACCTGAATGAAGACTGAACATGATAGTGGGACAAGAGGAAAGTAAAAGGAAATAGAGGAAAGAACTAGGAGGCAAAGGACATTTATAGAGGTCTAAATACAGGCATGTACATATATAAATGTATTTATATATAAGGATGGGGAAATAGATCTATGTACAGCTATTTATAGGTTTAGTATTAAGGTAGCAGATGGACATTGGATCTCTACTCAAGTATTCTCTCAATGCAAGAAAAATTTGTTCTAATAACCTGGCATTCTGTTATGCTCACCTTTCCTGACATGATTGCTGAAGAAAAAGTGGGTGCATAAGCAAATGTGGTGAAGAAAGCAGATGGTGCCGGCTATCAAAATATATAGTGTCTGGGGTCTTAAAGGCTTGAAGATAAACCAGAGGCCATCTAGCTGAGAAGCACCAAGGCCCACATGGAAGAAGCACTCCAGCCTGTGTGATCATGAGGTGTTGATGGGATCAGGTATCAAAGATCCAGAACAAAAAATCATATCAATGTGAATGAGGGGAGCAGGGAGAGGAGACCCAAAGCCCATCTGTAGACAATTGGATATTCCCTTACAGAAGGGTTATGGGAAAGAGACAAACCAGCCAGGGTGCTGTACAGCACCGATGAAACATACAACTTTCCTCTAGTTCTTTAATGCTTCCTCTCCCTTACTATGATGACCCTAATTCTACCTTACAAATCTGGCTAGACCAGAGCATGTGCACTGGTACAGATCACAGCTGGAAACACAGGGAATCCAGGACAGATAAATCCCTCATGACCAAGAATGAGAGTAGCAATACCAGGAGGGTAAGGGGAAGGTGGGGGGAGGGAGGGGGACCTGATCACAATGATATACATATAACCCCCTCCCAGGGGGATGGAAAGCATACAAGTGGGTGAAGGGAGACATCAGTCAGTGTAAGACATGAAACAAAAAAAAAACAATGGTTCATGAGGGAGGAGGGGAGGGGGAAAGATGAGCTGAGACCAAGGGCTCAAGTAGAAAGCAAATGTTTTGAGAATGATGATGGCAACAAATGTATAAATGTGCTTGACACAATGGGTGGATGGATGGATGGATGGTGATAAGAGCTGTACGAGCCCCCAATAAAATAATTTTTTTTAAGTTCTGTTGTAAAAGAATGCAGAGAATGGAAACAGTGGCCAAAGGTCGCAGTAAGGTCAACCAAGACGGCTTTTTCAGACTTGGAGCAATACCAGCACGTGTGCATGCCAGATGAGAAAGGTCAAGGAGAGAGGGAAGGGATGAGTGACGGGTAAGGAGCTGGGCGCTGTGCTGGAGCAATGTGGAGGAGGCGAGGAAGAGACGGCACCAGTGCAAAGTCTCGGGGCTGGCCTGCCCTTGGGACAGTGTGTTGGGGGTACACTGAGGTTGGTGGCTTTGGGGGGAGAGCTGTGGAAGTTCTCCTGTTTTCGATGTGAACTCGGAAGCAGGGTGCCGCTGTGAGTGAGGCTGGGAAAGCAGAAGCTGGCGCTCTGAAGAGAGGTGCAGGGGGAGGGCAGGGAGCAGAACATGATAATCATCGCGAAGAGTCCTTGTGCGCTTAAACCACACCAAGCCATCATCACAGAGCCCATTTTCCTCATAGCCCCCCGTACCTAAACCTGAATTCACTGCCACAGAGCCGATGCCGGCTCACAGCGACCCTGTGGGACAGGGGGAGCGACCCCTGTGAGTTTCCGAGACTGTAACTCTTCACGGATGTGGTAGAGAGCCTCATCTTTCCCTAATGGTGACCCTGTGGGGCAGAGGCAAACAAGATTTCCAAGGCTGTCAATCTTCACGGAAGCAGATGTTCAAGTCTTTCTCCACAAAACCGCTCGTGGATTAGAACCGATGACCTTTCCAGTTAGCAGCCGAGTGCTTAACCACTGTGTCACCAGGGCTCCTTGCTCTTGGGGTACTGGTGAGCAAAGCAAAACTGGGCATCATGCTGGCATATTATTACTATTTTCAGCTACATTTAGGAGGTGCAGGTAGGAAGTAAGGACTTAACCAGCATTGCTATTTTGTCAAAAGACTAAGGTGAATTAAGGAGGGGCCAACAAACTTGATTAATCATGGAGTTTAGAATGGACAAGCAGGGGAGTGAAACATGGGTGAGGTGAGAAATAGAGAAAACTTGCCTTATCTCATATAACCCCCTACAATCACACAGAACAGTCATTGTTCCCGATTTACAGATAGTAAGGTTTAAGAAGACTTTAATTTAGTGAGTGATTGGCTCAGCATGTGGTCCAGGAACTCCTGTCACCAAAAGTTATACACTGAGCCTTCTTAGACGCTTGCTGTAACTGGAGTGTTGTTGTTTGACTCATAATGACTGTACGTCCAACAAAGTGGAACACTGCTCCCGCCACACCAGCCTCACAATTGTCAGATCTCAGCCCATTGCTGAGTCCGGGGTCAGTCTAACTCATTGAGGGTCTCCCTCCTTTTCACTGACCCTCTCCTAGTCTAAGCACGACGTTCTTCTCCGGGGCCCTGGACCCTCCTTATAACAAGTACAAAATATGGAAGACAAAGTCGTGCCATCTCCAGCGCCGTAATTAAGAGGCCTCAGTTCTTCTCTGGTCCTCCTTATTCATTGTCCTGTCCCTGGAGAAGAAAACCATGCTTGGTAAAATAGGAGGCCCATGAAACTGGAAGACTCTCGATTGATGGGGTGACCTATGGTTGCAACAAATGGTGGAGGTGTGACCCATTCTGTCATCCATGGGTCCCTATAAGTTAGAATCAACCTGACAGCACCTAAGAACCACAATATTATGATTATTTCTAGGCATGTTATGCTTTTATGATTTTTAATTAATGGAATGTTTTCAACATATTTCTAGCACATCATTTCCGACACATGCAAAAGTTAGTGATGTGTGACAGTTTTTGTATGCCTCTATTGAACTATTTATGAAATTTCAGTTAGTCCTCTAGAATTTAAAACACGGAATATCATTTTGTTCCTCATAATATCGATAGTTTTCTCTTCCACTCGTTTTTCTTCTCCTCCACATTCTGTAGGACAGTGTACTGCAGTAGAGTTCAGGCTGTGAAGAACAGGTCTGTGTGGAGGCTACAGATAGCCTCGATCCATCTGCAGAGTCCTCGCCTGGATCAACATTCCATGACTTCCTTCTGACCATAAACTAGGAATGTGGACAGTCTTGGCTGCAGGCAGGGTGCATTAGAGAGTGGGTTACCTCCACCCCCATCACCAGCCTAGTCTCCTTTAAGGGCTTCTCTAGATGTGCCACCAGTGGAGGCTGCCACACACTGAGACCACATAGTCAGGAGTCTATGCTCTGAATGCCTTGGTTGGAAGGCCCCGGGCCAATCTCATAAGAATTCCATCTGACATAATGTACGTGTGTCAATCACGGTTCCGTGTCTGCTTCTGCAATCCCTGTAGTAACTGTGATGTTGCCACCCGATGTGCTGCCCATCATGCACCTGTGAATCTCCTTTGCCCTCCATGCTCTTTCTAAGTCTCCAGATCTTCAAGCCTCTGGACGCCACTGTCTTTGCACTAATGGTCCCCTTTATCCAGATGATATGGTCTTGTCTTTGTCTTGTTTAAGATTTAATAGGCATCAAAGAACAAAAAATCATCATTGTGTGCTCACTTCCCTGATACAATCGCTGAAGACAAATGGGTGCATAAGCAAATGTGGTGAAGAAAGCTGATGGTGCCCAGCTATCAAAAGATATAGCATCTGGGGTCTTAAAGGCTTGAAGCCAAACAAGTGGCCATCTAGCTGAGAAGCAACAGAGCACCCACATGGAACAAGCACACCAACCTGTGTGATCACGAGGTGTTGAAGGGATCAGGTATCAGGCATCATCAGAATAAAAAATCATATCATTGTGAATGATGGGGGGAGTGCGGAGTAGAGATCCAAAGTCCACTGGTAGGCCACTGGACATCCCCTTACAGAAGGGTCTCAGGGAGGAGATGAACCAGTCAGGATGCAGTGTAGCGACGATGAAAAATACAGCTTTCCTCTAGTTCCTAAATGCTTCCTCCCCACCACTATCATGATCCCAATTCTACCTTACAAATCCGGCTAGACCAGAGGATGCACACTGGTACAGATAGGAACCGGAAACACAGGTAATCCAGGGCGGATGATCCCTTCAGGACCAGTGGTGGGAGTGGCGATACTGGGAGCATAGAAGGAGGGTAGGTTGGAAAGGGGGAACCGATTACAAGGATATACATGTGACCTCCTCCCTGGGGGATGGACAACAGAAAAGTGGGTGAAAGGAGACGTCAGACAGGGCAAGATATGATGAAATAATAATTTATAAATTATCAAGGGTTCATGAGGGAGGGGGCAGAGGGGAGGGAAGGGAAAATGAGGAGCTGATGCCAGGGGCTTAGGTGGAAAGCAATGTTTTGAGAATGATGAGGGCAATGAATGTACAAATGTGCTTTACACAACTGATGTATGTATGGATTGTGATAAGAGTTGTATGAGCCCCTAATACAATGATTAAAAAAAAGACTTAATAAATGTTTCCCTTAAATAAGAGAATTGGCTTCTCTTTTGTAGTTGACAACAGTGCAGAGAGAATAATCAACGTAAGTAAACCCCCTTTTCCCACTCATCTATTTGGTTCGGCCACTGGCAGCTTATGTAATGTTTCTCTGTCTGGTCCAGGCCACCTGTACCTAGGACACCGCTCACAACTTTAATGGACATTAACTCCTTCAGGCTGCCAAATAGCAAGCAGGCGCCAGCTACAAATTCGGGGACCTACATGACCCCTCCCACCTGACCTAGTCCCATCTACTCCTGCAAGATGCCAGCCTTGGGTTCCTTCCACTATTCGGATAACTTGCTGGGACAACTTAGGATTCATGGCAAATACTTACTTACATGATGGTGACAATTTCATGACAGCAATAAGTATATTGAGGAAGAGATGCAGAGGTTGTCTGGAAGGGTTCTCAACAGGTAGCTTCCTGTCCCAAAGGCTGTGCTTCCTTCCCATATGAACAGGTGTCTTTCATTAACCAGGAAGCATGCAGAACTTCAGTGTCAAGAATTAATCTAAAGCCCTGGGGTCACACAAATGTTTGCCCTCAATGACTAATCTAAGGGCTGACAGTTCAAAGCCCTCAGTGGCACCACAGGAGCAAGTTTCCATTAAGAGCGCACCCAAGAACACCGTGTGCAGCAGCGCTACTGGGTAGCCCACGTGGCTTCCGTGAGTCAGAACAGACGGGGCTGCAACAGGCTTAGTTCCGGCACCTTGCACAGCGCAAACTCCAGCCCCTCTTTCCGGAGGCCAGGTGGTCATCAGGTGGGTCTTTCTGATCTAGCCAGCCCCCTACCCTAGAGTCACCTCACCCAATCTGCCTGCAGGCCTCAGTGAAGGCATTCAAGTTGTCAGATTTTTTAAAGAAGAGATGTCTCGGAAACTCAAGGCAAAGATGAAATTCTTTGGGCAAATTTAATGTAAAACCTACTGTATTATATTAGGTAGTTACTGGAGCACAGCCGCCAAATGTCGTTTTTAAACTGGTAAACACGTTTACATCAATCACATATATGTACAATTTCTATGAATTAGACGGCCTCTAGTGTTCTACTCTCACGTACATAGAGTGAAATGTTATCCATACGTTCAGGAAATTTCCTTTTCAGATCTAATTTTAAGAGCCTTACAGGAATGTATGTTCAGTCTAATCAAGTACTGTTTTGGCGTGTGTTGATCTACTTGGTCTTTGATCTACCACATGCATCGTCGCTTGCGTGCTCGACACCTTCTCATGAAATGATTTTAAAGAGCCATCTTTTATTATTACAGATGATAAAGCATCCATACAAATAGCGTCCCACCCCCAAAAGTTATATAACACACCTTTACATTCAAGATTTAGAAAAGGGTTCAAGAGCATTTAATATTTAGGCATCCATCAAATTTCTGTCTTAAACGATGTTCTCGCCAAGCTAACGTGACAAAAAGCTCACTGCTTTTGCATCGATTCCAACTCATAGTCACCAGATATTTTAATTAAAATAAACATTTATCAAACAAATGTCCGTTATTCAAAACTAAGCACTATGCTCTGCAGCCCTGGCGGGAGGGGGAGTGGTGGTCGGAGGATGGCAGGAGGAGCCCACGGAAAACCACATGGAGGTCCCTGGCCTCCAGAGCCTTTTCCTTAGAGCCGTGCTTCCCAAAGAGGGTGATACGGAGCCCTGGGTTTGGATGGACCGATCCAAGAGGGCTGCAAAAGCAGATCCCTACTTTTTCCTGGATTACGGGCTACATACAGTACACGCGTTTTTAATGGCACTGCGGTTTATTTATTTATTTATTCTGAAAAGAAGGCAGTGGGCCCCACAAATAAATTTAGGAACGTATGCTACAGAGTGCGAGTGACAAGTACCACAGGAACTCTGTGTCATGAACGGTCAGGTCGCTGCTGGTGGGAGCTTCAAGCAAAGGGCCTTGGAGGCAGCACGACCTGTGTCAGGTGGGGTGGGAAAGGGGTGGGCAGTGCAGGAGATGCAGATGGGCTTCAGTTGGGGGGAGGGGGGCCGGCGAGGAAGATTCTGAGGCTACGCACTTTCCTCTTCAATGCGAATGTAGAAACGATCCTGCGATACTCTAGTGGATTGTACAGTTGTAATCACAAACTAGGATCCGCACATCTGTCAGTGCTTCAGATAGGAAAACATGTGCTAGAAATGGAACAATACTGAGAAAAGTACTCTGAGGTCATTGGAAATGTTCAATAGAAGGGCCGTGGATGGATGAGGACAGTCCATCGAGATGCGACACCAGGAAATTTGCTTTGGAAGATCATTCGTTTTAGGCGATGGTGCCACCTGGCAGCATTAAGACAATGCCACCGCCCAGTGACTGCCTATTTCTCCCAGTGGCCTAAAGCGCTGGTGGGTGAAGGGGTCTGTAGCTGGTTACACTGCTGCTCTCAGGGAAGCCCCTGGCCGTGACCCCAGCCGCGCCCAGGCTCCAGGAGCATACCCTGCTTGCTGTCAGCTCACCTGGTGAGGGGGACCGCTGATAGAGTCTGTGCTTATGGTGATATCAGGATCCTTGAGAAGATGCCTGGAAAAAGTCCATTTGTCCATGAACATTTCTGGAGCCCCCTCGTCTGTTATCCCACCCGGATAACAGACCTTCGACACTGCTCGTTTGTGGGTCTGGTGCACACCTGGCGGCGGGAGAGGCGGCAGGTGACTACTGTGCTTAGAAAGGTATATATTCGTGGCAAAGCCCGTGCTTTAGCAGGCTTTCCAGATGTTTGGCGGTGTCTGTCTTCTTCCTCGGTGCTGCCCCTCTTGGCTACGGGGCACACAAACTATCTCTCCCTTAATCCAACTGGTTGGTGTGGTTCTCCTGATTCTCCATTTACCAGCAAAATATTTTCTTAGGCCAGTCTTGTGAAAGGGAGAACGTGGGCCACTCGATGGCTCTGAGGGACAGCTGCTGAAATTGTAGCCTTCCTGTCCCCATGAAGGCTGCTGGGCCCCGTGGGCCCCGTAACTTGATCTCTTGCTGCACGTCACGTGGAAAACACGGTTTGAATACAAGCCATCAATCCCTCTCAAAGGAGTGTATAAAGCTTTCTTTGTAGGAACAGTGAGTATAAACATTTGCCTTTGGTAGTTCGTAAGCCTACCCTTCAAAAGCAATCACACTTTTGAAGATGCTGCTTCACTGCCACAAACACACGGGTACACACTTCGGTCACCTAATAGCTGCATTACTGCAATAACATTATTTAAATAGTATTTGTGTTTGGAAACAAGTGCTCATCTTTATATGGATTTTTTTAAACCAGTTCTTGACTAAGGCATTTCAAAAAAAATAAGATAATAAATAAGAGGCTTTCCATCCATTCTGTCAAATTCGTGAAGGAATGGTTCCCATCCTCTAGAAATGGTTGCTTTTTAAAAGTAAGAGAATGATCAGGAATGGCGGCCTCGCGTTTCCAACATAACACGCGCGTCTCAGTCGTAAGGACCTGTTAGTGCTCGTCACGACCACGCTTCCGTTTCAGCAGAACGTTCCTTTCTTGGCAGTCTCTTTGCCAGTTCACCAGGCGGGGTCCACATCGTATCAGAATGCAGTAATCAGAACCTTGGGGTTTTCGTCTCTCTCGGTGGGCTCTCGTGTTTGGTTCCTGGATCTGAACCTGAAAATAAAAGACCTGCTACAGAAAACAGGCGTTCTCAAAATGCCAAGCTGACCCTGAGCAACGTCTCGCCGGTCGATGGACAAGCAGCGACCCTAGTTCTAGCAAGAACCTCCGGAGTCTAGCACAACTACATGGACGCTTCAAAAGGTTTGTGGGAAAAGGGAATTCAAGGATAATGCCACGCACGGACACTTTCTGTTTCTGAACTTTGGGTCCATTTTATAAACGAAACATAAATGAGACCTTTTACATTTTCCCAGGAGAAAGGATGGAAAGATAAGCCTGGCATTCTTAGCAAATCGAGGTTGATAATGAAGCCATCATAAAATTGAAAGAAAACAACTGATCAAAATTGGGTTCCTTATCCTGCACTATACGTGGAAACTCGCAACAGTCCCATGAGACAGCCGCATGCAGCAAGGGAACATTCAGGTTTAGACCCATTTAAGTAATTTTTCCAAGTCTCCACAGTGGGCTAGGGGCTTTGACAAGAGGCGGTCTCACTCTAGAAACCAAAGTTCTACCAAACCCACTAACCTTTTAAAGATTTACCAACCTCATAGGCCTAAATAAATCAATGAAACTTCAACAACGGCTTTGCTTTTCCATCGAGTAGGCAAGTTTGTGTTTCCCTCCCTTTTGAGATGCCCATTGGCCACTTCCATGTATTCTCCACTACGCTGCCCGTCTTTGGCATTTTCTCCCACTTAGTGCTGTCTTCTTCTCATTGAGCTTGAATATGATTAGCCCTAAGTTTGCTACCTCAAGTTGCAAATACTTCCCTCGGCTTGTTGACTTTTGTCTTTATTTATGGTTTCATTTTTATGATACCAAAAAAATTTTTAAATTATACTATCAGACACATCTCCTTTTCTGTTCTGTGTTTGTTCTTTTATGCCCAGGAAAGTCATCTTTGAGATTATAAAAAAACATTTTATTTTCTTCTGGTACATCTATGATTTTATTTGGGGGGGCCTATTTTAACATCTCTTTGTAATTGATCTAACGTACTTTGAGGTCGAATTTAACTTTTCCCCCTCTCTCCCAAGGTGGACAGTGGGATGTTCTAACGCCTTCATTGAATAAATTGCTTTTTCCCTCACCGATTCCGAATTGCCATTCTCATCATCTGCGAACGTCCACATCTCTTGGGTTTATTTCTGAACTCTTCCACACTGTCCCACCACAAGAGCGTTGTCATGACGCGCAGTTACAATGTGCTCTGTTTCTGGGAGGAGTCGGTTTTGACTCGATACTCTCTTTTCGGCGACTCTCCTTCGCTCTTCTCCTGCCTTTACTCTTTTCTGGGCCATCTTGGTATCAACTGTTTTCAAGCTCCACTTACCCTTTCACTTTCTGCATCTGCTCAAAGGTCTCTGGGAGAGGCGTACCAAAGCTCTCCGGGAAGAACAGGGTCAGGATTCCGATCAGGATCGTCAGACTACCCATGAGGATGTAGGGTAGAATTCTATTATAAGCACCTGTAAAGCATGGGGCGTAAGAATATCAATTAGAGCATAAACACAAAACGGAGACCCCCAGGAAGCGCTTGTGAATCAAGTTTCAAGTAGTGTTTGAGAACAGTTTTAAATCTGAACATTTTCAGGAGGCAAAATGTAACCAAAAATTCTTGGCAAGTGCCATCGACTGCATTTCTACAATCATTTACCTGCTTGATTTTGTATTATTTTAAGTGCTGCCCTGTCAGATGGCCCTCCGTAAGCCATACTTAATCATGTGTGACAGATGCGCCTTCCATGGAAACCTTTGCTTACCCAAGTTCCCCTCATAAGGTGGGGGCCGTTGGAGATGGGAGTGGGGTGGGGAATCGGAACAGGAAAGAGGATGACCAAGTTGTTGTAAGGACAGGTGCTAGTCACAAAAAAGATCTTTGCTATTGATTTTTTGACACTAGTGGGCTTTAGGGGTTCACAGAGTCAGGAGCCTCTAAAAGAAAATGCTAAACTAAGCTATGTTTTCAATTCAGTTGAATTCAATATACGTCGGGCACACATTCCATGAAAGCACTGTGCTCGGATTTGTTTTCCTTTTCAAGTTAAGATGTAATCAAGTAATACTGATATAGGAAGAGAGCATTTACTTGTCTGGCTTTAGATGTAATTAGAAGAACCACCCCAGCACTACTTTATCTGGGGGACTGCAATGGGAGAAGGATAGACCGCGTCTTCCTTCCCACCTGCACACAGGGATTACGGAGGAGCAATACACCCATGAAGTTAATCTGACCCAAACCAGAAACTAAAACTCTGAACCTGAAGCTTCTCTGATACCTCTGTGTAGCGAACAGGATTAACTATCATGGCGTAGAAAGCTCTACCTTGGATTTCATCTCTTCTGATCTACCAGTGGGCCAGCTGAGCATGTTTGAAAGCATAGGGGAAAACAAAGGGGAAGTGAGATCACCCTGTATAATAATGTACCATCTCAGGAGCAGACTACCACAAGAACAAAGGAATCTGTCTTTGAAGAAGTACAACCAGAATCCTTAGAGACAAGGATGCAGAGACCTTTCTTAATTTTAAACCATGCAGCAGTCCCTGGTTCTCTTTGCACAGTTGCCTCTTAGTCCATGTATAAATTCCGCATAAGCACAATGAGGTGTTCTGGAATTCCCATTCCTCACAAGGCTATCCATAGTTTGTTATGGTCCACACAGTCAGATGTCTTTGCATAGTCAATAAAGCACAAGTAAGCATCTTTCTGGTATTCTCTGCTTTCAGCCAAGACCCATTTGACATTAACAATGATATCCCTCATGCCACTTCCTTTTCTGAATCTGCCTTGAATTTCTGGTAGCTCCCTGTTGATCGACTACGGCAATCGTTGTTGAATTATCTTCAGCAAAATTTTACTTGCGTGTAATATTGACAATAATTCATAATTTTCTGCATTCTGTTGGGTCACCTTTCTTTGGAATGTGTACAAATATGGCTCTCCTCCAGTTGGCTGGACAGGGAGCTGTCTTCCAAATTTCTTGACATGGTTGAACTATTTTAGCTGGATCCCACCAGCTCATGGATCCTTGTTTTGTAGCAATGTCTTCATGCAGCCTGGGCCTCTTCCTTCAACGTTCTTAGTTCTTGATCAGATTTTACCTGCGGAAAACGGCTGAATGTCCACCAATTCTTTATGATACATAAATCTGTGTAATTCCTTCCATCGTGTTTCCATACTTTGGTATCATTAAAAATTTTGCCTGAATCTTTCAATATGCAAAAAATTACACCTTGAGTCTTGAAATGGGCCATCAGTTCTTTCAGCTTGAAATATGCCGAATGTGTTCTTCCTTTTGTGTGGTCAAACTCCAGGTCTTGGTAAATTTTGTTAAGATACTCTACGTGTCTTCTCGAGCTGCCCTTGGACATTTTCCATTCTGCTCTTTTACTTCATCATTTCTTCCATTTCCTTTAGCTCGTCTGCATTCAAGCAGAAGTTTGAGAGTCTCTTCTGACACCCATATGGGCCTTTTCCTTGTTTCTTGTCTTTTCACAGATCCTCTGTTTTGATCCGGTGTGGTGCTCCGGATGTTATTCCAGAGCGCACCGGGTCTTCGGTCAGTAGTGGTCAATGAGTCGAATCTGGTTTTGAGTGTTCTCTGGATTCAGGTGGGATATCTTCAACGCTGCAATTTGGCTCTGTGGACTTGTTTTCATTTGCTTCACCTTCAACATGAGCTAGCATATGAGCATGGATGGGTCTGTTCCACAGTTGGCAGCTGGTCCTGGTTTGGCTGACGATACTGAGGTTCTCTCGTCTCTTCCCACATCAAATTGAGACATAGTCCCACATCAAATTGATTCCTTTGTATTCCACATGTGTACCGTAGTCCTTTACGTTGTTGAAGAAAAGGTGTTTTCAATAAGGATGGTGTTGGTCTTGGAAAATTCTATCACATGATCTCCAGCTTCTTGTGTCTCACAAAGGCCACACTTTCCAAGGACTGGTGTTTCACATTTATCTCCAGCTTCCACAGTCCAACCAGCAATAATCATCCACACATCCCGATTACCTGTTTGAGCATAGTCAGATGGAAGAAGGCGGTAAAAGTCTTCAATTCATCACAGCCGTTAGTGGATGGTGCATACATTTGAATAAGATTTGCATTAACTGGGCTTCCTTAAAGGCAGATAGATATTATCCTGTCACAGATAACATTGCACTTCAAGAAAATTCCCGTTGAAATTGTCATTCTTGGCACAGTAAACCATGCGATTACTGAACTCAAAATGGCCAATACCCGTCCATAGCACCAATACCTAGGACATCGATCTTTATGCATTCCATATGATTTTTTACAAATCCCAATTTTCCTAAATTTGGACTTCACATGCTCCATGTTCCCACGATTAAAGGGTTCTTACAGCTGTTTCTTCTCATTTTGAGTCATGACCCATCAGCAAATGAAGGTCTTACGTCTGTAAGGTCCATTCTACTCGGAAGAAGCAGCGCTTCTCTCGTCTTATTTTGAGCGCCTTCCAACCTGAAGAGCTCATCTCCTGGCATTGTCCCGGACAATGTTCTGCTGCCGTTCATAAGGCGTCAGAAATGGAGAGCCTAGCCTTTCTTCGTGTTCTGGTCTTGGTCTAGAAGCTCGGCTGAAACGTTCACTCTGGGTGAGCCTGCTGGTATCTGAAGTACTGGTGACATAGCTTCCAGCAGCCCAGCAGCTCACAAGCCACCACAGCATGACAAACTGACAGGTGAGAAGATTAACCATGGGGGTAGTAGTAAAGGTTTAAACCTTCCTGGACATAACCAGGCACCTTAGGGAATGAATGTCAGGGTGGAGGCTCGGAACCATAGTCTTGGGGGACACCAAGGTGAGTTGAAGAACATAGTCCATATTGTCTACATTTTGCTTTGGAATAAGTGACTGGGGTCTCAAAAGCTCACGAGCATCCATCTAAGGTACAACTATTGGTCTCTTCCTGGCCAGAGGAAAGAAGAGTGATGGAAATCAAAGACACATAGAAACATTTAGTCCAATGGATTAATGGGTCATACATCATCAGTTTCTACAACTTTGAAAACAGAACCAGGTGGTACCCAGCTACCACTACCAACTGCTCTGAAAATGATCACATTATAAGGTCTGTCTTGGACAGAGTGGGAGAAAATGTGGAGCAGAACTCAAAATAATAAAAGAAACCAAGCTTGCTGGCTGGATAGAGAGCCCAAGACTATGGTCCTTGTTCACCATTCATATCTGCACCTGAACTCACACCTGCAGCTCAGTTTTCAGCCAAACAGCAGGCAGATCTGTACGGGGAATAACACACTGGTGTGTGCACACTTTAGAGCAATTGACCGTTTGGAATCACACTCAAACTTAACTCATTGAGTCTTTGCTGACTTCTAGCGATCCTATCGCACAGTACAACTGCCCCTGTGGCATTCTGAGACTGTAACTTTTTACGGGAGTAGAAAGCCCTGTCTTTCTCCCATGGAATGGCTGGTGGCTTCAAACCGCTGACCTTGTGGTTAGCAGCCTATACCCACTATGCCACCAAGGCTCCTGGGATCAAGGAGGTGGCGTTTCCCCAAGGACAGAGTTGAGAAGGGTTAGGAAAGCAGGAGGAATGAATTCAGGAACCCAGGAAGGAAGTAGGATGTAGGCAGTTACATTGGAGGGATTGTAGAGAACCAGATGAAACAGAAAGTGCATGAGTCATTGAATGTAAAACTGATGAACTCCATAAACCTTCACCCAATTCACAATTCAAAGGGTTTTAAAACCTCAATCACAGTGCTTCTGGGACTTGACCACTTGGCTATGAAGTGTAGTCAGGATGTGACTCCTGACCATACGGTCCTTAGTCATAGACCCCAGGATGCCAACTTTTAAATCAGGCAACACTCTGCTATTTGGGGAAATCATTAAGCACATGCCCCTGGATCTTTGTGTAACCCTCAGGACAAAATGGCCCCCTCTTGGGCTCGCCTGGGAGTTGTCAGAGATACATACTAGTGAAATAGTAGGAACTTCAGTGTCATCTGAACTTAGGCCAGACTCAAAGCAGAGTCAGACCCTAGGTTTCCACAAGTCAAGGTCTTTAGACGTGCAGCTCTAATATTCACGGTTGATATGTAGCTGCTTTGACTTTAAATAGAGGCCGTATGAACCAGCGCTTCGCAGACTGCCCGTGTCCAGAGAATCCCACAGGGGTAGTGACCCCAATACCCACTGAGAGTTAATCTCCATCTTAGCACCTTCTTTAACACTCTGGTCTCTCCCTCTATCAGCTAAGCTCAGGAGCCCAGGGTTTTAGTTTTGCTCCCTTTGCACAACAGGTTGTCTCTCAGGAAGGTTGCCTGCACGATAGGCCCTTGTTGTGCCCTGACCACAAAAAAAGAAGAAGAAAGAAAGAAGGGTGAGAAAGAAAGAAAAGATATAGGTAAATGCCTGCACACAAGCACTGTAGGAGAATGTGCACTGCAGTATTATTTGTAATAGCCAAAGCCTGGAGATGGCATAAATGCCCATCCACGGGACCCTGATGCAATACATCATGCATACACGTTTATCGGAACACCAAGGAGCTATTAATATAAAAGACAGAAGCTCCAAATATACAAAATTGGGAAATATGTTCTGATACCATGGGACACAAACAAAAGAAGCAACAAAAAAGTTACAAAAGAGTGTGAGTCATATACTTTTGCTTGAGTGTAATATAACTATAATACACACACACACAGAGTTGTGCAAAACATAATGTCTGAGGCTTCCTCACAAACAGTGACTATTGGTTACCTCAGGGGACTGTGACTTGGGGAACAGGGCAGAGAAGTGTATTAACTTTAGCCGAAGAATTTGGTTCTCGGTCCCTGAGACACAATCTTTCCAAAACAAAACAAAGGTCAACCTTGGAATGGAAACATCTCTGTCAAAGACTCCAGACCAGAAGTGTATCTGAGGTGTACCTGAAGGGCATCACGGAGTGTCTAGTGCCTGCGGTGAGAGATCATTCAGCAAGTTCACACGGGTACTTTCCTGTCTGAGAGTCTCTGTGTGTAAAGGCTGATGGCGTGACCTGGCTCTGCTGATGAGGACAGAGAAGAAACTGGAAGATGACTTTGAGCACGTCAGAGACCAGTTTTCATCAGTGTTGGTGATGGTAAGGATCTCTGAACTTGCAGCAGGAAGCCTTGAATTATTGTGAGCAAGACCTGAAGTGTAGCTATCATGGAGACACCTAAGTTTGTAGCTACCATCAGGAATCTCGGCCTTCTTGGCAGTCTGGAGGACTGTGTCCTTGAACTTGACCTAGCTCCGAGTGGTGGCAGCATGAAGCGCTGCTGCTGGGCAGCTGGCCTTGGATCTGAACAGAGACGTGGAAAGCTCAGAGCCCTGATGGCCTTAGGGGTGATGAGCTGGACTGCTACCTGCTGCCTCGGCAGTTTGAAACCACCAGCTGCTGCTCCATGGGCGAAAGGGGAGGCCCTCTGCCCCATAGAGATCTACAGCCTCAGAACCTCCCCGGGCTGTTCTGCTCTGTCCTAGAGGCTTGCTAAGAGTCCAAATTGACTAGAGGGCAGGGCATTTGTTCTGTTCCAAGATGGAAACTTTTGTACTTTTTCGATGCCTTTCTGTGCTGTTTGAATTTTTCATAATGAACGCCTGGTGCTTTTATGTTTCAAACTACTTTAGAGAAAGAAACAAGAGGGAAGACAGATCTCACCAAGGTAAACGAAGTAGGGGGCGATGATGCTGCCCACTCGGGAGGCCATGGATGTGATGCCCACAGCCATGTTCCTGACCATGGTGGGGTAGAGCTCTGCCGTGAAGACATAGAGCATGGAGAAAGCCGAGGTAATCCCGAATTTCCCCAGCATCACCAGACCAATGGACCAAGCAGCGTAACCTGGAAAAGAGACAGAGCGTAAACAGAGGTGCATTTCAAGAGCTATACTTTCTTATAAGTTAGTTTTTTTTTAAAAAAAAAGAAACATTTTATAGGGGGCTCGTACACCTCTTATCACAATCCATACATCCATCCATTGTGTCAAGCACATTTGTACATTTGTTGCCATCATCATTCTCAAAACATTTGCTTTCTGCTTGAGTCCTCGGTATCAGCTCCTCATTTTCCCCCTCCCTCCCCATTCCCACCTCTTTCCTGAACCCCTAATAATTTACAAATTATTATTATTTTGTCATATCTTACACTGTTTGATGTCTCCTTTCACCCACTTTTCTGCTGTCCGTCCCCCAGGGAGGAAGTTATATGTAGATCCTTATAATCGGTTCCTCCTTTTCACCCCACCCTTCTCCGCCCTCCTGGCATCGCCACTCTCACCACTGGTCCTAAAGGGATCATCCACCCTGGATTCCCTGTGTTTCTAGTTCCTGTCTGTACCAGTGTACATCCTCTTGTCTAGCCAGATTTGTATGGAAGAACTAGGATCATGATAGTTGGGGGGTGGGGGAGAAGCACTTAGGAACTAGAGGAAAGTTGTGTGTTTCTTTCTTTTTTTTTAAGTTGTATGTTTCATTGTTGCTACAGTGCACCCTGATTGGCTCGTCTCATCCCCATGACCCTTCTGTAAGGGGATGTCCTGTTGTGTACAGATGGGTCTTGGGTCCCCACTCTGCACTCCCCCTCATTCACAATGATATGATATTTTATTCTTTGATGCCTGATACCTGATCCCTTCAACACCTCATGATCACACAGGCTGATGTGCTTCTTCCATGTGGGCTTTGTTGCTTCTGAGCTGGATGGCCGCTTGTTTACTTACCTTTAAGCCTTTAAGACTCCAGATGCTATATTTTTTGAGAGCTGGGCTCCATCAGCTTTCTTCACCACATTTGCTTATGCACCTGCTTTGTCTTCAGTGATCGTGTCAGGAAGGTCAGAATCACAGAGTGCCAGTTTATTAGAACAAAGTCATTTACGGCAGGTCCAATCCCATGGGTCATTCACAGTATCCCATGCCAAAGCAAACTGTAACCCTGAACCATTGCCTGGCTTTACCCCATGGGCTTCAGGCATTGAAGCGGGTTGCACAGTGGGGAAAAAAAATAACAAAGTGTTCTTGCATTGAGGAAGTACTTGAGTAGAGGCCCAATGTCTATCTGCTACCTTAATACTAAACCTATAAATATGTGCACATAGATCTATTTTCCCATCGTCATATATAAATATATTTATTTACATATGTACATGCCTGTATCTAGACCTCTATAAATGCCCTTTGCCTCCTAGTTCTTTCCTCTATTTCCTTTTACTTTCCTCTTGTCCCACTATCATGCTCAGGCTTCATTTGGGTTTCAGTAATTCCTCTTGGTTATATTGCCCTTGATCACGTCCTACCAGTAAGTTGCTTTCCTTATCCTTTTATACTTGCCTGAGGATGTTTTTATGAAGGCAAGACTATTTCCAAGATAGCACTTTCTCTTTAAATGCCCGTGTCTGGATCTAGACAAGGATGGAGAGTGAAGGACCGCTTTGCCCTTTGCTCGACTGTTATTCTAGATTACTTATGTGTTCAGTGACCTTTGTCTGTTTTTCTTTTACTTGGTAAAATGGTTTCATAGTAAGGTGTCAGCATTTAATGTAGTTAAGTTTAATCTCCAAAGAAAAGGACCATATGAGCCAGCAATACCATGCCTAGGTAGACACACACACACACACACACACACACACACACACACACACAAACCCACCCTAAAAGTGGAGACCCAAACAGATTCTTGTGTGCCAAAGTTCATCACAGCATTCTCCACACAAGCCAAATGGTGTGACACGCCAAGTGTCCATCAACAGATGAGTGGATAACAAAAATGCAGCACATATATACAATTGAGTGTTACTCCACCCTAAAGAAAAATAGAGTCCTGTCAGCAAGCTACAATATAGACGAGCCTGCGAAACATGCCGAGTGAGATAAGTCAGACATCAAAGGACAAATAGGGCGCAATTCCACTTCCATGAACTGTGGAGAACCGGCAAATGCGTAGAGATAGGTAATTAGTTGTTAGCGAGGGCATGGTAGGGCCAGCTATTGGGAAGCTTGACAAGTATTTTTAGCTGTTGAGAACATAGATTATTTGAAATATAAGCCCCCACCTAATTCATAATGGAAGGTTTATTTTAAAAGGGGGGGGACCACAACAATGAGATGCCATTTGTTTCCACTAAAGATGGTTATGCTTTGTTTTTTTAAAGGAAAGAATAGATGTTGGCAAGTTTGTGAGAAATTAGAACCCTTATCCATTGTTGATACTATAAAATGGCACAGACATTGTGGAAAATAGTTTAGAGGTTTTTCACAAAATGAAACATACAATTGCCATATAATCTAGCAATTCTTCCGCTACATAAAAACCCAAACAGCAAGCCCACTGCCCATGCACGGTGACCCTATTGGGCAGAGTATAGAACTGCCCATGTGAGTTTCCGAGATGGTAACTGTTTACAAGGGTAAAAAGTCAATCTTTTTCAAGCAGAGCAGCTGGTGGTTTCGAACTGCAGACCTTGTGGATCACAGCCCAAAGCATAATCACCGTTTCAACAGGGCTCCTCTACCAGGTATGCCCTGAAGGTTCTTCGCAGCATCTTTCACAAACCAAACATAGAAACAGCCCAACTGTCTATCAAAAGATGACTCAATCAACAAAATATATTCTATACACCCAGTGGAATATTACTCTGGCATAAAGAGAAACACAGCCCTGTGTGATGCTTCAATAGAGATGAACCTCGAAAACATTATGCAAGTGAAGTACAATGTGCAAGTCACGTACAAAGGACATCTATGATCCCACTTTTCTGAGCTACCGACAGTAAGCAAAAGCTTGTCAGGGAGGGAGGGAGGCAGGGAGAGTGTGCAGTTGGAGGGAGGGAGGAAGGGGTCCTTGCTTAGGGAGCACTGAGTTTTTGTTAGAAAGTTTAGAAATGGATAGTGGTGATGGTTGTATAACAAGATGATCATAATTCATGCCATGGAATGCAAAAATTGTCCAATGGAAAATGCTTTATTATATACATATTTACCACTGAGGTAGTTAGTTTATTGTGCCAACCTGGCCCATAAATAGATGTGGGGTTAATTGAAGGGCAGAGGGATAAATGGCTCAGTGGGCCTCGCCTTTCTAGTTCTCGGGTCTCTTGCTTTTTGATGGTCGGACCAGGGTGCAGCTGCCTTAGCCAGTTTCCTGCTTCAGCTGGCAAGGCTCCCTTCCTGCAAGACATCCCTGAGGAGAAGCCACATGGACCTACCCCAATGAAGCCCTGGGTGCTGGAGCACCCATGTGGAGACCCCTGCCAGCGCTGAGATGATTACACATTCACTGACTCAGCTTTCCTCCTGCAGTCGACATCATTGTGCCTATTTTGTGAGATGGGGGAGGACTTTGTGAATTGGTTTTGGACATATGGGTTAATGGGTTAATGTTGGACTTGTGAGCTTGGTCAGACTGGGTTGGGATGTTTTCTTGATGCGTACTTAACGTTTATATAAAACTCTCTCTTATACATGAGTTTCTGTGGATTTGTTTCTCTAAAGTACCCAGACTAACACAACCACAATGTAAATTTTCTGAATGGTTAAAATGGCAAGTGTCTGTTAGATACATGAGCATTTTACCATAATAAAATTTGGGCGGGGGGGGGGACAATAAAAGAGAAGAACCAATCCTTTCTATATTTTTCTTATTAAGAAATATATATTTCTCTGTATCTTACTATCTGGTGGTGTAATGGTTCCTCATTGGGCTGTGATTCACATGGTCATCAGTTTGAAACCACCAGCGGCTCCTCATGAGACCGGCTGGGCTTTCTACTCCCGCAGACAGTTACAGTCTCGGACATTCACAGGGGGTTGTTAGGAGTCGCCATGGACTCGATGGCAGCAGGTTTGGTTTGGGCTGACTACCTGTCAGGAATACAAAGGCCGTTCTCAGGTTACGAATGAGATTTATTCCTAAACGTGTCTTGTCCGATTTGTAGGACAGTCAGGCAGATGCCGGTGGTTCTTATTTCGCCTGACGTTAGCACAGCAAAGGAGGCCCTGGTGCTGCAGGGTCAGTGGTTCATGGGGAGTCAACCCCAAAAAGGGGGTTTTAGGATAAGGAAAAGATCAACTTTTTCAAAGAGCTACGCATGCAAGAAGTGAAGGTGCCGGTGATGAAGAACTTGCCGGGAGGGGCTGGTCCAATGGTTGCAAACTAAAGGCAAATTTACCTAAGATGGAAAGGCAATTTCCTGTCTCCCGGGGCTTCACTGTATTGACCACCATTTGTGTGATATCTAAATATTCATGGGTTAAAAATCGACTGTCATCAAGTCACTTGCAATTCACTGCAGCCCCATAGTTCCCAAGGCGGTGGAGCTTTCTGGGATCAGCCTCGGCTTTCTCCCATCCTTGATGCTAGCAGTCCAGCCCTTACCCAACATCGCCATTCCAAACCTCCAAACTAAACTCACTGCCAGTCAGCTGGTTCTGACTCATCATGACCCTGTAGGACAGGATAGAAGGGTCCCCTGGGAGTAGAGAGTCTCATCTCATCTTTCGACCCCCAGAGAGGACTGCTGACCTTGCCGAGTGCAGGCCCAGGTGTAGCCCACTGGCCCAAGGCATGGCAATGGGTGATTACCCTGGAGCCCTCGGGGACCACCAACGCTCACACTTGCATGTGTTGCTCAGACAAAATGCTTGCAGGTACTGAGAATCCAGGAGTCATAAAGGTGCCTCTGAGAAAGAGGTTTGAGGTTGTCATCCAGCCTTTCTGCCACAGAGCTGGCTGGAGAGCGACCCTTCCTCTTCAGTGGGTGAGGTTGATTTCCCCAGGGCTGATCCTTTCATTGAGGAAAGCTGTGTGAAATGCTCCATTGTCAACTCTCACTTGTCTAATCAGGTTGTGAGCGGTTGGTGAAACACAGGAGCCCTAGCGGCATAGCGGGTTACAAGGTGGGAGGTCAGCGGCTCAACATTACTCACTGCTCCGAGGCAGAGAGATGGGACTTACTGCCTCAGTCAAGATGTACAGCCCCAGAAACCCGCAGGATGACGTCTACCCTGTCCCACAGGGGAGCGATGAGTCAGAATCAACTCTGTGACAATGCCCTGAGTTGTTTCAGTGTGTGTGTGTGTATGTGTGTGTGTGTGTGTGTGTGATACAAAGGCTGCCGACACAGCAAAGAGTGAGGACTAAGTGGGTCTTTTAAGAAAATCTGCTACCCGACACAACCACTGAAGTCAAGGCGGGTGAACAAGCAAATGTGGTGAAGAAAGCTGATGGTGCCTGGCTATCAAAAGATATAGTGTCTGGGGTCTTAAAGGCTTGAAGATAAACAAGCAGCCATCTAGCTCAGAAGCAACAAAGCCCACATGGAAGGACACACCAGCCTGTGTGATCACGTGGTCCTGAAGGGATCAGTTATCAGGCATCAAAGAACAAAAAATCATATCATTGGGTGCACACCTCCATGATACGATCGCCAAGGACAAACGGGTGCATAAGCAAAAAGTGATAGTGTCTGGGGTCTTAAAGGCTTGAAGGTAAACAAGCGACCATCTAGCTCAGAAGCAACAAAGCCCACATGGAAGAAGCACACCAGCCTGTGTAATCCCGAGGTGTCAAAGGGATCAGGTATAAGGCATCATCAAAACAAAAAAAATCTTACCATAGTGAATGAAGGGGGAAGTGCAGAGTGGAGACCCAAAGCCCATTTGTTACCTGCTGGAGAGCCTCTCACAGAGGGGTCTAGGGAAGGAGATGGGTCAGACAGGGTGTGATGTAGCACCGATGAAGAATACAGCTTTCCTCCAGTTCCTAAATGCTTCCTTCCCCACAACTGCCATGATCGAATTCTACCTTGCAAGTCTGGATAGAGCAGAGGATGTACACTGGTGCAGATAGGAGCTGGAGGCACAGGGAATCCAGGGCGGGTGATCCCTTCAGAACCAGGGGTAATACTGGGAGTGTACAGGGTGAGTGGGTTGGAAAGAGGGAACCGATTACAAAGGTCTACATGTGACCTCCTACCTGGGGGACGGACAACCGAAAAGGGGGTGAAGGGAGACACCAGACAGGGCAAGATATGACAAAATTTAAAAATTTTAAGGGCTCATGAGGGAGGGGTTGTGGGGAGGGAGGGGTAATAAGAGGACTTGATACAAAGGGCTTAAGTGGAGAGCAAATGCTTTGAAAATGATGAGGGCAAAGAATGTACAGATGTGCTTTACACAATTGATGTATGTATATGTATGGATTGTGATAAGAGTTGTATGAGCCCCTAATAAAATGTTTTTTTTTAAGTTGTATGAGTTCCTAATAAAATGTTTTGTTTTTTTAAAAAAAAGAAAATCTGCTACCATATATGCAAATGTGCTTGATACCATGGATGCATGCATTGTTATAAGAGCCCCCAATATAATGACTTATTCAAAGCAAAACAAACAAACAAAAGGAACATCTGCTAAAATCGGTTAATCCATACCTGGAGGCACGGCTTGAATTAAGAGCAGCACCCCCCCTCCCAGGAACAGCACCCCTGCAATGATGTAACGCCGGGGCAGGGTCCGCAGGAGCAGCCACGCTGTGATGTATGCTGGGACTTCAACCAAGGCAGAGAGGAAGCAGTTCAGGAAGGCATCTCCATGTAGATTAGGTGCATTGAGAGACAGAGCAAAATAACCCACCGAAGTTAGCATCCTGAAAGGCAAGATAGAAAGGATTCAATTACAAAATGATCGCTTGAGTCACTCTAAAATTTCATGGACATTTTGTAGTCCTATAATAGCCACTGGTGACTTTACAGACGCATTGAAGTTCAAACAAGTTAAAAATTCTTACCCTCATGTCAAGTACTTAAGAGCCCCCTGTGGCTACCATATTGGACGGCACCTATATAAACCCTTTCCAGAGAGTTCTCTTGGACAGTGCTAGCCTAGGCAAACCAGTATTTGACAACGCCTGCCCTCGGGCCCAAACAGAAAGTACACTCACTGCCTTTGAGTCAGTGTCAATTCAAGGTGATCCTCTAGCACAGGTAGGACCTCCCTTGTGAGTATCTGAGACTGGGACTCTATGGGAGCAGAAAACACTGTCTCCCTGAGAGAGGCGGTGGTTTCAAACTGCTGATCTTTTAGATCACAGCTGAATGTGGAATCTCTATACCACCAGGCTCCCAGCTAGTTGAGATCAAATGTCAGCATTTCCTTTAGAGTTTGTACAGACTCACACCTCTAAAGCTGTTCTTTGAAGAAAGAATATCAATCTCATCAGTGGACAAAAACCCAAACTTCTGATTCTAAAACAATCACTTGAAAGAAATCCTAATTTAGTGAAACTCACTTTAGAGAAAGAAAAAAAAAAAAAAGAGAGTCTATAGTGCTTCAAAGCTGCACAGAGTGCAATCTCCATATCCCATCTTTACAGCTAACTCCCATCCAGAAGCTTCTCTGGAAAAAAAATAAAACTAGACACGATGCATGGGGCTTGCCTATTAATGACATGGCAGGAAAGCAACGAATGCTTGGGGAGGGTGGGTGGGAAGTCTTTAGAAACACAGCGTGTTTTTTTTAATACTGTATATGATACTAGGTTAAGGAGCCCTGGGGTGTAGTGGTTATGTGTTGGGCTGCGATCCACATGGTTGGCCGTTTGAAACCCCCAGAAACTCTGTAGGAGACAGACTGGACTTTCTACTCCGGTAAAGTTACAGTCTTGGAAACCCACAGGGGGTCGCCAAGAGGAGTCAGCACTGACTCGATGGCTGTGAGTGCGGGGGACTAACTTAAGGAGCCTGGTGGCACTGTGGTAAGTGCGGGCCTGCCAACTGCAGGGCTGACTGTTCAAACTGCTCCCATAAAGATTTACAGTCCCAGAAACCTATAGGTAGCAGGGGGTTAGGTGGGGGAGAACTGTTTTTCTGTGCAGGGAAATTTGGATATCTATAATTAACATAATTTTTGGGCCACCCAAAGTTATCAGCTCAAACATTAGCTTGCTATATTTGGTCAAAAATTTAACTCCTACCTAATGTGATGGCTGGAGCCTCTTCTCTTTGTCGAGGCATGTGCTGCTGTCTGGGATGGAGGAGTTTGCAGCACAATATGGCCAATATGCCCCACTCCAGCTCTATAGGTGGCAGTGGGTTTGGTTTTGGGTTTTAAAGCAGGTTGGTGAGTGTTCGTAGTGGCCCAGTGGTGAGAGCAGTCAGCTGCGTACCTCAAGCCTGGCAGTAAGGACCCACCAGCCACTCTATGGGAGAAAGATGGGGCCGTCTGTGTCGGTAAGCTTACAGCTCTGGAAAGACAAGGGTGGACTGGGGAGAGGTGGCAATTCTGCTCTGTCCTAAAGGTAACTGTGAGTTGGCATTGACTCAACGTCAATGTTTTTGCTGGTGGTGCTTACAGTAGACTGGACAGCCTAAGAGCTAAGCCCAACCCAGATAAGCATTGAAACTGGATAGCTGAAGGCATCTTCCTGCTTTTCACGTTTGGTGGCAAGCACAGGTTAGATAAACCTAGTGGCCAGTTTATTGTTGGCTCAGTAACACCATTCATTGCGTGTGCCCTAGTGAGATATGCTGACATGTAAGAACCCAGGAGGTCCGCCGTGAGGAAGGCAGTGTACCTAGGACACACCTGATTTATTCAGAGGCTGGACTCTGACATTGACTTCTTCTCATAGCAAAACAGGACAGACCTTCAGATAGGCCAGCTTGCACGGGGAGTTCTGACTCGCCTCTCTCTTTACGTGTGTCTGTGTGTGTGTGCGCGCGCTAGGAGCCCTGGTGGTGTAGAGGTTACTCGTTGGACTGCGGCAGCTCCGAGGGAGAAAGACAGGGCTTTCTACTCCAGTAAACAATTAGTCTTGAAAGGCCCCAAGAGGTCACTGAGGTAGCAATGCCTGGAAGGCAGTGAGGGTTTGAGATTGTATGCTGCGACCATGGGTAGGACAGCCCCTTTGTTTATTTGTTATCCTTTGCCTCATTTCTTGGCAGACACATGATCAAATCTGGGCTACAACATCAATTAGTTATCTCTGTGCCTTTGGTTTATTTGTTGATAGTAGGTTGGATAGCATTAGCACTAACTCCAAAAAAAAACCAAAACAAAACAAGCAATGAAAGTGTATTGAACTTGTTAGGCTGACAATAAAACAAACCAAGAAACCAGCAAGCCAAATCTACCGCCATTGACTCAACCTGGTCCCATAGGGCAGACTAGAGCACCTCCCTAGGGTTCCTAAGGCTATAAATATTTACAGAAATCTAACTACCATTCAGTTGATTTCAACTCATAGTGACCCTGTAGATCAAGTTTTATCTTTCTCATGTAGAGTGGCTGGTGATTTTGAACTCTTGACCTTGCAGTAAGCAGTCTGACTTGTAACCCACACTGCTAGCAGGGCTCCTTCAGCTTGCTACTCAAAAGGCTCTCAAGCTCATTCCATGAGTTGAGTCTGACTCAGAGCAACCCAACAGGGCAGGGTGGAACTGCCTTTTGTGGGTTTCTGAAGCAAGCACTTTTCATGGGAGTTGAAAGCCTCATTTTTTCTCTCTTGGAGCAGCCAGTGGTTTCAAACTGCAGACCTTGGGGCTGATAGCCCAAACTTGAATGCACAATGCCACCTGGGTTTTTTTCAGATATTAAAAGAATGCCCAAACCAAACTCACTGCCATTGAGTTGATTCTGACTCATACTGACGCTGTAGGACAGGGCAGAACTGCCCCTGTGTTACTGAAACAGTCATTCTTTATGGGAGTAGAAAGCCTTGTCTTCCTCCTGTGGAGGATCTGGTGGTCTCAAACCACTCACATAGCGGCTAGCAGCTCAACGCACAGCCAGTGTGATCTGAATTGATGTAAAGAGCCGTGGAGACTTACATCCAGGCAAGGAGCCTCGTGTGGTTGTAATTTCTGTGCTCGATTGCCAGGAAGCGGGCGGGGAGTGAGCATCTGCACTACAGGGACCGGGGACATCACTAGTCTTAGAATTCTGTAGCCTCAGGAGTAGAGGGACCTTTTCTCAGGGCCCACAGAACTGCAGACGTACATGAGGCACCCTCTCCACCATCGTGGGCATGCTCGTGTCCACAGTATGCTCTCACCCTCCGGCACTCCGTGGGACATTACTCTGTGGAGATCCAAAGCGTTTCTGTGGGCTAATTTTCAGAAGCACCCCACCGGACTCTTCCTTCCTGATCTGCCTTAACCTCGGTGCTCTGCTGCAATCTGTCCCCCATGGTGGCCCTGCTGGTATTTTAGAAAAACAGGGACCCAGCCTTGGGCATCACAGCAATACACAGCTCACCGCAGTGTGACAGCCGGACAGAGGGGAGATGGGGTAGCTCAGATCTCGCCCGGACGTCTCCTCTGAACCCCAGAAGTTGCATGCTTCTGCGCTGTGTGCTTGCATTTCTTGGCACCGTATTACTTACCACAACAACAAAGACATAATGGTTATAGTGGCAATGTTCCGAGTCCTGAACAGGTCCAGAATGAATGCTTTCTGCTGTTTCAGAGGGTTTAGCTCCTGTAGCTAAAATAATGGAAACAGCCATGAGATTAAGAGGTAGTCAATGGGGAAATGTGTGTATGGAACCCTTTCTTTGCCTTGCATAAGCTTAAAAGTCTGGAATGAAAACATCTGCCATTGATTTTGGTGGCACTCTCAGGCAAACATTGCACTGTTAACCACAGGGTGGGTGGTTCAAAACCCACCAGCCTCACCGTGGGAGAAAGTTGAGGCTATCTGTTCTTGTGAAGATTTACAGTCTCCAAAACGTTACAGAGGGGTCTCTGTGTGTTGGGATCAAGTCTACGGCAGTGGGTTCGAGTACCCCAACCTGTCTGTCAGCAGCCGAATGCTTAACCATCGTGCCGAGAGAGAGAAGATCTGGCAGTATGCTCCTCATGGAGGCCGCCCTCAGGGCCAGGTCTACTCTGTTATCTAAGGTCATTGTGCCTTGGATTCCTGCCCCTCTCCCCCACTCCCCCCGCCATCCCTGCAGCCCACCACCACAGCAATGTCTATCTACGCGATACTTACTTTAACACTGTAAAACACATTCACCCATTTTAGGCAGAAGTCTTTGAACGATACATCACTAGCTGCATTGCCTCCTTACGGAAAGCCAGACTGTCACACATAGCCGTGTCCGGACTCACATGACTCACGGTTATCCCTCTGGATGGCTTTTATCTGTCTAGCTATTCAGGGACCAGTAGGGACTTGTTACACTTAATAAAGAGGAGCCCTCGTGGTGCAATTCGCTGTGTGTTGAGGTGCTCATGGCAAGGTGAGCTGCTTGATACCGCCAGCTGCTCTGCAGACCAAAGATCAAGCTTTCTACTCTCATAAAGATGCAGTCTGGGAACTCCAAAGAAGCAGTTCTGCCCTGTCCTATAGGGTCGCGAAGAGTCAGCATGGACCGGCTGGCAGGGAGTTTGAGTGTAATAAGACCACAGAGCCCCCCAGACTGCCTTCAGGCCTGGTATGCTTTTATTGATTTATTTTTTCTTGTTGTCATGTCTTAGCATCAGAACAGACTTGGGTTAACTGAGAGACCTTGGGCAAGTCTTTATTTATCCTCTTTGAGCCTAGGTTCACTCCTTTTGGAAATGGGTACAATCAGCAGGAGCTGAGAAAACACACCGAGATGGGGTTCACAATGAGCACCGCACTTGGACAGTCGTAAACGCACAGGACACATTTACTCCCGTAACCCAACGACTGAGGACAAGATGCCAGCCTTCAGCGACTAGGGGCCGTTTCTGACTGCTGTCCCACGGCATCTCAACTTGGCATTTGTCAATGTTAATTTGCCGTGAGTCAGGAATCTAGCTAAGCCCGCTTATGAGCATGGGAAGGGAAATACAATGACAAGGCTCCTGGGCAGCGGGGAAGCCCGTGGGGGAGCAAGTACAAGGTTTTGCAGCCCAGGGGAAGCTTGATGAAGGAGGCGGCTTTGTTGGGCTAGAAGGGGGGGGGGCGTCAGACCTGATGTTGCTGTGGCTGCTTCCCTTCCAGAATAGCTAGAGACCTCAGCACACATCTCACGGCCAGCCTGGCCGTCCCCCGACACAGGACGTGCGGGGGTGCTGCTGCGGGGTCCATTCTAACCCCTCTGGGCTCTCTGGGTCTGAGGAGTACCGCCCCCAGAGAGTGGGCCGATGGTTATCTTTATTGGGGGAGGGGCAAAGCCCCAGGTCTTGCCTCCCTGCAGAACAGCTGGAGGATCCGAACCGCTGACCTCAGTTCGCAGCTGAGCGGTTAATCATTTTGTCACCAGGGCTCTGGAGGCATAACGGTGATACTACAGCACAGCAAGGCCACAGCACAAACAAGGGGAACTCGAAGCCCTTCTGGAGGGTTCCCAGAGCAGTGAGCACACACAGGCAGGCCCTGCCGCTCCAGCTCCAGCTCCAGCTCCAGCTTCGGCCCTAGAGCGCAGGTTAGAATTCAGACATCAGGTGTGTCCACCTGGGCCTTCTGAAGCGGAACCGTTCCTGGGGCTCAGAAGCCTGGAGCCTGTGTTTTTGAAGTTCCCTGGGTGGCTGTGAAAGGTAAGCAGCCAGCTATCCTTGTATAAGTGGTCGTCACTGGCTTGCGAGGCGCCACCAGCACATGACTGGACCGAGGCACCATGCAGACTGAAGGTGCTTCCGGGGCAAAGCCAGAGATGCACCGAGGACTTTCCAAGGGGACGCTACTCTGAATTTTCTCCCACCCGAGGGAGCGCCACCGTTCCTGACATGGGGCATGGCAGGCGAAAGGGCACAGGCTTCACAAAAGGGTAGATACTTCAGAGTCCCATGACTATGGCGCAGGCGGTGCACAGAGCTCATCAGTGGTTATGGGGGTGGGGGTGGGGGGAAGGAGGCAGGGTGGGGTTGTCGCCCCGGGCCGGGAGTTCCTGTCACTGGCGGCGGGATGGCTTGCTAAAGGAGGGTGGTCGTGTCTGCGCACCAGCCTGAATGCAATCCATCCCACTAGGTTGTGCTGGGGAAAAATGGTAGAATTGGCAAATGATTTGTCATACAAATTTTCGCAACCATTTTTTCCTCCCCAAAGCGGAATCCATCACCGTCTTTAGGAACAGGTGCTGTACTTCGGAACAGAGTTCCAAAGCCCAGCTTCTGAGCTGGGTGATCCTGGCAGCTTCTCCTCGGTGCCTCCTTTTCTCCCCCGAAACACGCGGGGCTGATGGCAGTACAGCGCACCAGCTGGGCAGCAAGCAGTCACGTGTGCTGGCAGAAGCCTGGTGGGTTCTGTGGGGGGTTGTTTGAGTAGGAACTGGGCGGAGGCTTACGGAGCATCTCACTTTCCCATTTATCGCCTAGATGGAAATCCCCACAATGCATGGTCCTATATCCCACTCCTTCCTGGTGTTTCCTGTTTCCCGTGGGAACTTTGTCCTTGGGTCAATGCTGCCTTTTGGATCCCACATGATCGATTGTTTTAAGGTCTCAGTACCTCCCTAGTGTTAGTCCTCTTCTGGACCTATTGTTCGACTGACAATTGAGTCGTGGGGGGTTGTTAATTTCAGACAGGAAGGGTGACTAAGGACCAGAGTCTCAGGTTTGACCAGTGTCTATCTGACTGGTTAGGTTTAATCTTTTTAAAAAAATGATATTAAGCTTTATTCTATACCTTTTCTCCTATTCTGTCCAGGACCTTCTAATGTGATCCCTTCGATAGCAGCTGGGTATGAATGCTGGGCACTATCTAGTTCTTCTGGTCTCAGGGTAACAGAGGGCTGACGTTCATGTGGTCCATTAGTCCAATGGCCTGTTTCCAAGAAGCATGTGTTTTGACACTGGACTTTGCTTGTATTCATCCATCATCCCATTTTTTACGATTGTTGTTATCCACGTCGGTCTGGACTCTACGACTAGACACCCCCCCAAGAAGAAGCCACATGGACCAGCCCTGATGCAGCCCTGGGTGCTGGAGCAGCCGTGTGGAGACCACTGCCTGCACTGAGATGCTTACCCATGCACTGACTCGGCTTTCCTCTTGCAGTTGGCGTCATAGTGTGTGTTTTGAGATGGAGGAGGACTTTGTGGATTGGTGTCGGACATATGAGCTAATGTTGAACTTGACCTTTATATAAAACTCTCGTGTACATGAGTTTCTCTGGATTTGTTTCTCTAAAGTACCCAGACTAACACAGGTATTAAAATGAGTGGAGGAGCTGGACCAAGTAAAAAGACAAAAACATATCACTTTCATATGGAATGGAGATTTTTGACACTACAAGCCGACATTCAGATGAAGTCCAGCGCTCAAGCACAGTTCTGGAACTTACTCGCAGAGGGAAAGTACCCAAACGTGAGAAAATGTGCTACCTCCGTGACTGCATTATTCGGCTTTACTTATTGATGTGAGTCAGCCTTTTCCCACATAAAGATCATTAAGTCCAAGTCCCGTTCCGCCATGACTGATGATCATTTGGAATGTGTTTGAGGCTGGCTGTCAGCAGCTACTATCCAGATTATGCATCCCTGGCTCATTCCATTCAGTGCAAGTCATCAGAGTAAACTCAGGTCATGACAAAAAATGTACACAGTTCATTGTGTTGTGTTCTGCAATATGGACTCGTGCAGTTATGCAAGGTACATAAACATACATTGTACATATAAAGAATTCTCAAGGCCTTTATGGATAAATGTAAATAAAATAAATATGTTTTGCATTTTTGTAGTTGGTAGATCATTTTGACTTGGTCACTTTATAAGTAGTTCCCATGCTGAAAAAATGTGAGCACCCCTGAGCTGGGTGAAGTTGGTTGTCCTCCCTGGTTTCTAGATTTGTCCAGGCATGACCTGGGCACCTTGTTCTCTCTTTCTCTGAGCCACTGGGCACTGTCCACTGAATACTAGGCACGCACTCCCCGATGCTGCCAATTCTCCTTTCATCTGATGCTCCTGCCTCTCAGTTACATTCCACACTCCTGGAGGGCAAGCGCCCAATTGCCTGGCACACTGCATGTCCTTGTGGCTGTCAGCAGGTGAAGCTGTCCCCCCGCCCCACCCCCTTCCCGGAATACCAGCTCCCCTCTATGCCCACCTCTCTGCAGGATGACTCCTCAGGCTGTTCGCCCTTAAAGATCTACAAAGGGCGCACAGCAAGAGTCAGCCCGCACACAGCTTCCTCAGCAGGCTCTGGCAAGAGCCAGGGTTTAACGAGGAGCCTGTGTGTGCATTAGCCCTCAAACGTATCCGCACCCCCCCCACACCCCCACTTAATCTGGACACTTAGAAAACCCCCGGTCTGTAGCTACATCAAGGGCATGGAACAGTATCAATATGAAATTGGAGGTAAGGACGCAAAATTAACCAATCCTTCATGAGTATTCACTACATGCTAAAGAAGCCCTCGTGGCATGGCCAGGTAAGTATTGACCTGCTCGTCACAAGGACCTTGGTTCAAGCCCACCAGCCACTCCCTGGGATAAAGATGAGGGTGTCTGCTCCCATCAAAATGTACAACCTCAGAAACCCCACGTAAGCTGTCCAGGAGTCCAATTCAGCTGTAGGTTTGGATGTTACCATGTTTCCAAGGGATGCCGTTTCCAAGCATTATTGGATTCAATTCGTGCACAGCCCTTTCTGGGGGCTTCTGCCTTAGAACTTAGTCACCAGTGTGTCCCTAAGACCTAGTGCAGGGCCTGGCACAGAGCAAGCACCCAGGAATACTGAATTAAGTGAAATTTCCTAAAACACCGGAATGCCTAGGCGATTTCATGAGGAAATATGAGCAAATGCGTACCTCCGTGGGGTCAAATATCACCATGGGGGGCGTGATGTTGTTCATGGCTGCCGCTTTCCTTACAATCTCTTCAGCCTCCTTAAATCTTCTCTGGGATATCAGCCACCGGGGAGATTCAGGAATAATCCTAAAACAGATGTCCAGTGGTTGGTCACTTTTCCCAAGAGCTAGGGGTGATGCAATTAATAGTAAATTGCTCCCCTGCCCCCTCCCCCCCCCAGCAGATAATTTTAATATTTCAAAATTCTAGTGTGTAAGAGTTATTGTTTTGTTTTCTTAAGAAAACTTCAGGGCAAAAGGTGTCCTCATAAATAAGCAAAGGTTTTCAAAGTCCTGGCTAAGGCTCCAGACTGGTCCTCCATGGCACTTGAGGCCAAGCCATATGGGGACACAGGAGCTGTGGGTATTTAAACCCGGACATCTAGGAAAAGGCCATTTGGGACTCTGGGACACTGTGGCCCATCCAAGAGCAATGCAGCCTGCTGGACAGTAAGGGCCCCCAGAGAAGGGGTTGTGTTTCAGGAGGTGTAGCTTAGAAGAATTCCGGATCCCCTTGCTGGTGATTTGCCAGGGTGTCGGGTGCAGGCTGCTCAGGGCATGTGTGTCCCTCTAGTGTTAGCTATAGGCAGCCAAGAAGGAGAGCCCCATTTCCCCCTGGGAGCATCCCCACAGCTTTCAGTGGACTCCCAGGTCAGTGAGCACCCAAGCCTTTTTTTGAGAGACAAGCTGAAGCTGTCTTTTTTTGCTTTGTCTTCATGTCTAGAAACGTAATATTTTTTGTGATCACACCCCTCAGCTACGCCTTTGCTGGTTTTCATTTCTCCGAATCTTAGCCACTCTTCTGGCAGCTTGTTCTCCCTCCCCTGCTCCAAGGTGCGTAGTTACTCTAGACAGTGAATCGCCAGGTGCGGTCCCGGGGGACCTCTGTAACGAAGAGGCCCACCCAAGGCCTCACTCGGGATGACCTCACGGCCCAACACAACGGTCTCAAATGACCAGCCCAGAGCTCCCTGCCCCAGCTGACTAGCACCTGGGTTGAAAAATGAGCCCCTGGTTCCATTTGTGTGGTCCCTGTCAGACCTGTGATGATGCTGGGGCCACTTGCCTTCAGGAACCAGAGCTGCAGCGCCCTTTATCCGTGCTGCCCAACACTAGGCCCAAGCCACCCATGTCACCGGAGCGCTTGCTGAGGAAAAGGGTCTTCAAATGCATTGAATGCTAATTAACTAGAAAGAGAAGCGGGTAGCCAGTGGCAGCTATAGCTGGTACAGGATTAGAGGCCTTATTGCGAAGCTTCTGCATCCTTCACGGACAATTCTCCTTCCGAGCCACAGCGCCCCCCAGCGAGGTTACACTCCGAGGTAGTCTGCTACCTTCTCTAGGGGCTCTGTAGCCCATCGTCGGCCCGAGACCCTCTGTACAGGTGTGTGGAATCACCTGGAAGATGCAGCATTTCTTTCTTCACCCCTACACATGTACTCCATCCACACCTGCGGCGACTCCCGGCCAAGCCTTTTAAAAGGAGATTAGAGCGTGCAAAACCCAAACCCCAACCGAACAATACCTTAGTCTCCTATGGAGACGTTGGATAGATTTTCCTCGTAGGGAGAACTCTGGAATCACTGCTTTGCCTCATTATGATTTTGAGGGGCCCAAGTCTCAAGTCGAGCTGATCAGTTCAGAAGGCAATGAGGTCGCGCACACTATAGGCGCTCTGCAGGCTATATATCTAGTCTAATTCAAATTAAATGGGCATGCAGGGGCTTGCTGGAACGTTCCTGATCAAGCAGCCAAGAGGACAGCAACGCAAAGCATCCCCTCACCATCCCGGCCCACCTGGGCTGCATGGGCATCGCTTTGGGAAGTCTGACCCTCACAGACAAGATGCTTAGAAGAATGCAGTTTTGTTTGTAGAGGAGACCGGAAGCCTGCCCTGGTTAAACTTGCAAGACAAACACTGTGCTTGCAAGTGCTGGCCTTGGGCTGCCCTCTGCTGGGGAAACCCCATGGCGGGGGGGGGGCGTCGGCAAGAAGAACTCTCTTTAGGGCCAGATTGAGGCAGTGCCTGGTGGACAGGGTCTTTTCTGCTGGAAATTCAGAAGCTGACCTATCAGAATTATTTCTTGCTGTGATATTTGGCCTTAAGGCAAACATCCAAGCCCTACCAATCAAGATTCCTTCCAATCTCTGAACGGTCAGTCAGTGTGTGGCAATATTCGCTCTATCATAACATAAGGGGCCCAACGAGTGTAGTGTGCTGGTTGAGTTGAGCTGCTAACTACAAGGTCAGCAGTCCGAATCCCCCAGCGGCCCCAGGGGAGGAAGATGAGGCTGTAAAGATGCCTGGCCTCAGGAACCCAAGGCAGCAGTCCTACCCTGTCCTATAAGGTCGCTGCGACTCAGAATCTACTGGATGGAAGTGAGTTTGGTTTGTTTTATTTTTGTCTATTTGTTTTGTGTTATAGTATGGCTGGGTCAGTGCATTAAAAACTATTAATCTCTTGGGCTATAAGAAAACCCAACATATAAAACCCTGTGTTATAGTGGGTTATGCTTTGGACTGCCAACCAGCCCAAACTCCTCGGGAGAAAGACGAGGCCATCTACTCCCGGGGGAGTTACAGCCTCGGGACTACACAGAGGCAGTTCTAATCTGTGCTACAGGGTCTCTGGGAGTCGGAAGGAATGACAATGGGTTAGGGCTAAATTGTCCAGCAGAGCTAGGGAACAAAGATGATTAGAGTCACCCATCAAAAGAGGCAGAAGTTAACCGTGAAATAATCTTGTCTGGTATCTTGGGAGACCCTCTGGCCGCCATCTTTTCCACGACCTGGCTGTCAGGAGGCTTGTGGAGAGAGGGCGTGATGACTGTGGCCCTGATCAGAAATCTAGGATGTTTCTTTGGAGGCAAAGCTGGGCAGATAGGGTGTGACAGGCCAGGAGTAGTTAGCACAAGCTTTCCTGACCCTCTGACTGGGTTCTGGAAGACACCTCCAAACCGGAATAATGTCTGTCCTTTAATATACTCTGCTTTGAATTCCAGGGAAGTAAGAAAGAGAAAGCTGTGTTCTCGGCTCCACTCCTACCAGGGATTCACACAGGGAGCCCCACAGCAGCCTTAGGGTCTCGGAGGTCATACCAAGGCAACAGCATGGGTGGGCCAACCTGCGCCAGCTGGTCAAACCAAGGCCACCCGTCAAGTCCCAGGGCTATGTCATAGCTGCCTGGCAATTTCCAGGCAGGATGTAACTTAAAGGACAGGGCAACCATGAGCTCTGGTCCAAACTGTGTTCTACAAAAGTGGCCGAAGGGCCTTGCATTGTAGACAAGCAGAGGGAGGTGGAGCAGCTCCGTGAGGCTGTACTGCTGAAAGAGGTGCTTCTGACATCATAAAGCCAAGCCCCAAATAAAAATAAGGAATCAGGCTTACCAATGGAGAGATTCCCCCTTTCTCTTGCTTACATTAAAAAAAGAAGAAGGGAAGAAAAGAAAAGGGAGACCTTCCCCCAAAGGGGCTACGGCTAGGACATTATTGCTTTTTTCTCTTACCTGAATCTCCCAGATAAAGGTACCAACATCTCCAGACTCTCATGCTAGTCCCATAACTTGACACATCAAAACTGAGTCGGGGACTGCGGGTGAAGAGACAGTGCATTCCCCTAACAACTCATTGCGCAAAAGTCTTTCTGTGGCTCCTCAAGGCACACCTAACGTGACTGGGAAGCGTGAGGAAATCACATTAGTTTGGAATCATAAGGAGAACAAGACGCCCCCGAGAGGGAAAGACGTGTCGAAAGAGCGGAGGGTGAAGCTGAAGACAACGCAGGCCAACAATACCATCTCCACGCACCACCCCCACCCCCCGCCAGCTTCCTTCAGAAAGAGGAAGGGGGTGTCTAGGCGGGCACTGGGTGTCCCGAGAACAGGCCATGGAGAGTCAAATCCCAGGGCACAGGCCCTCCCGGAACCAGGCAAAAGCTCTTTGGGCTCCAAGGACCCTGGCCGCAACAAGTCCCGGTGGAGATGGGAAGCCCACGCTGGGGTCAGCCCCGGGCTCTGGGCCCCAGGTGAGCTGGCCGGCAGCGAGGGCCTGTGTGGGATCATTCGCACTCACCACCACAGCGGGACGCACAGCACCCCCGGCACCGTCAGCGCCAGCAGCAGCATCCGCCAGTCTCGGATGAAGTAAGCAAACAGCGGCAGCAGCATGTAGCCGACTGCAAAGAATACGCACACTCCTAACGTGGAGAACAGAATACGAACTGACTTGCCAAGAATTTCTGTTCCTGTTCAAAACAAGGGAGGAGTATTAGCATGTTTCGCTCACTTCATGATCGCGTTCCACATTATTACCTCAAACTGTACCCACTTAGGAAACAGGAAAAGGCATCATCGGCCTCACGACTCCGAGCGCAAGGGGTGCGGGGCGGGGGGCTCAGGGGGAGGAAGGTGGCAAGTGAGTCAAGACTCAGCACCTGAGAAAAGGAAGGGTCCTGGGGTGAGGTTTTACAGGAGTCCTAGGTTTGTTTCTGAGAGGGAAGCCCATGCTTTAGATATCCGCCGGGCCCAGAGGGATCTCTTCGGGGAAGGCCGGAGTTCCAAGATCCATGGCCCAGCCTGAGGCGCAGAGAGGAGGCGGGCAGTGGCTGTTGTGAATGGGGCTGCGTGGGTCACGGTCCTTTTTGGCTTTCTCCACAATCCTCAGCTGTACAAACAGCCATCGGTCCACTGGGAAACAGTGGAAAGTTCGGTTTCTGAGACCTTGTAATGACAGACAGACACCCTTCCTCTCCCTTGAGCTCGGGAGAATTACACATAGGAACTAGGTAGGCCTGGGGTGCACAGAGCAGGCGCCCAGCAAACCAGGACTGAATGTGTCTGCAGCCCCAAGGTGCTTGGAGACCGGCCCTCAGGCGATCATTGTCCAGGCGGGCCAGCAGAGGGCAGCGGTGGAGCTGGCCAGGAGCCGCAGGCACCCAGGAACTCAGGGGAGCTTTCCCTGAACACCGCAAAACTGCTCATTTGTGTGGGGTGGGGGGTGGGGGGAACCGTAGGCACTGGGCTCTCCTGCCGCACTGGGTCCCCTTGGTTCAGAGAGGTTGGAGCTCCTGGCTTGAGATGTTAGAGGCCAGGAATGAGCTCCTTGTTGAGTGGCACTGAGCATCAGGACGTTCCGCCGGCTCCTTTCTTGGCCCTCCACCCTGGAACAGGGGCGAGGTTGTGCCTTTTGTTTGGGATCTGGAGAAGCAGCAGCCTAGAAAACAGGACGCAGATCACTCCACGGTCATCCGTGCCTGGCTTTCAGGAGGGATTGTGGTCAGTCTTGATGATATGATTCGAGCAGGCTGATGGCCTGGACACAGGCCCAGAGTCTAAGGGTTGATTTCAGAGACCTATCAAAGTGACCACTTCAGCTGGCTTCACATCACCGCCTCGGCTGGAACCCATGAAGATGTCAGCTTTGGAAGCCCTATGGGACAGTTCTCCTTGTCCTATAGGTTCACTAGGAGTCAGCATAGATGGTAACAGGTTTGAGGGCTCTTTTCCTTGGCTGCTGTTCTGACCCCACTCACGATCTCCCTACTATTCTAGACCACGTACTCCATCCCCAGGCCCTGGCTTCTGAGCCCTTTGGCTGTGATTACCACGGCATGGGAATGGACAGGGGAGCCTCGGGGTGAAGCGGCCAAGAACTGAGCCAAGGGAGGTCCCTGTGCCTCCTTGGTAAGAGAAGACAGAGAAGTCACGCCCTTGGGCTTCCTCTCGAAGCCTGTGCCTCACACCAGAACAGAGGGGTCCTAACTTTGGGGAGGATGGAGGCCCTGTGGGGCTGGCTTCCTCTCTGCCTTCCTGGGGAATTGCAGGGGTGGCATGAACCCAGAGAGCCTCGTTAGCACTGCTTCTGGCACTCTGGCTTTTAGACCCCCGTCTTTCCTTAAACACCACCACCATCTTCACAGCCAGTGTCATTTTGAGAAAGCTCCTTAAGGCAGGCTCAAAGGGCCATTTTCATACATGATTTCTCTGAAATCGCCAGAACAATTATATAAGGAATCTTATCATTCCTAGTTTACACACAACAGTTAAAATCTTTTTTTAAATGTTAAAGTAAATGGCCTAAGGCCAGATAATAAGCGAGGGGACCTGGTGGCGTAATGGGTTACTCACTGGGCTGCTGATCACAAGATCAGTAGTCTGAAACCACCAGCTGCTCTGTGGGGGAAAGATGAGGCTTCCTATTTCCATAAAGAGGTACCGTCTCAGAAATTCACAGGGGGCGGTTCTGGATTGAATCATGGTGTAGTCAGGATTCAAGCTGGCTGTTTGACCTATAGATGCCTGGTACCTTCCATGGGGAAGAACCTCCCCCAAAGCCTTGGCCCTACAGCGGTCCTTGGACGGAGATTCTAATGGCAACGTCATGTACAGGAAACAGGCGAGACCTATCCTCCTCTAGAAGTGAGGTTTGGGTTTTTTTCTCTTCCTGGGAGGGTCCTTGAACCAACTACCGGCCACCCAGGCTGCTCTGAGGAAAAGCACGAGTCCTGGTTCTTCAGCCCAAAGCAGACCTTTTGTGGCCGCGTCCGCGTACACATCTGGCACCGAGACAGAGGACAGCGGTGCCTCCTGGCTCTGCCCGTCCCAGCCTTTTGCACTTGGCTCCAGTTGGTCCCAGGCTGGTGAGACCTCCGAGTGTCCTCTTGAAGCGTCACTCTGAACCGGGAACATGTCCGGGTCAGCTCAGTCTACATCAGCTCTGGAAGGGTTTGCTCCCCACCTGCCACCCGTTCATGTGGGTAATGTCGCCCCGCGGGCCAGGCTCACTTCCGCGGGAGAACAGGGCTTGTCTTTGGTCGTCAGTGCAAGCAGTGACGAGGCCCTTTGCACCAGGCCACCGGAGCCCTGCAGCAGAGCCAGCCCAAGGAGCCAGCCTGGGGTGCAGTGGCCAGGATGTGGCGTGGAACCAGGTGGGGGAGGCACTGGCGGGGGTGCCCCAGGGAGCCTGGGCGCCTGGATGTTGACTTGCTGCGAGCATCACTTTGAGGAAGTGCAGTCTTGTGGGGGGTTGGGGGGTTGTTTATTTTATGATTCAAGTGAAAGTTTACCAAACAAACCGGTTTTTCCATTCAAGAATCCCCACACGTTGATTTTATTTTGTGCCACTGACTGTCACCACACTGTCAGAGCACTCTCCTCACTTCCCCTTTGTCCTCCTTTCCTGGCCCTTTGACCTGTGTGGCTGACTTCGAAGGCGGGCATACGTCCCTGGGGTTACCGCTTAGCTTCTAGGCCTATCATTGGGCTGAAAGTCAGTCTCTTCCTGTGTGAGTCCTCCTTCCTGGGGTGCCTGGGTGAGCACTGTGGTGACACGCCCACTGAGGCGCAGTGTGTGTCCACACAGACAGACTACGTCAGCGTCACAGTCAAATCGGGCCGCTCACCAATAGGCTGGCCATCGGCATCCACCATGGCTCCATGGGGGAAAGAGGAGGCCGCTCTACCCGGTCCTCTATGAGCTGGACTTCACGCGACAGCAGCGGGTGTTTGGGAAGGCAAACTCGCAGGGAAAATAAGAAGTCATGCCTTGGGGAAGAGGGGAAAACACAGCTACTTGCTGTGCAAACCAGCCGGCCTGTCTCTCGAGTTCAGCAGAGTTACTGTGACCTAACGGTTCCACTCCTAGGTGTGACACTGAGACCTGGACACAGGCGCCCAAACAAAAGCCCGGCCGTGGAAGCTCACAGCTGCATGGTGGGCCCCAAGTCCCTGCATCCCTGTAGTAGCCAAAGAGGAGAAACAACCGGATGTTCATCAGCTGAGGAGGAGATGAACCAAACATACTACACCCACATGACAGACTGCCACTCGGCCATGAAAACCAGCGAACCAGTGATTCAGGAGACCAAACTCTGCCCGGTGCTATGCCACAGTGATGGCGCTGCCCCAGCCCACTGTCGCAGCCTGCGGTCAGCACCTCTCCAGGGGCCTGGCCCCTTCCCCCGGGCCCCTCTGCTCCACCAAGCATGGTGTCCCTCTCCAGGGACTGGCCTCTCCTGACAGCACGTGACACGTGCTATTAAAAAAGCTATAATGAAGTAAAGAACTAAGAAAGGTTTCATTTTTTAAATGGGAGGTGACGTCATTAAAACTCTTTCCTAAAAATGGCACCTACACAAGGGTGGGGAGGGGAAGGAGGGAAAAAACGAGGAGCTGATCCCAAGGGCTCGATAGAAAGGAAATGTCTAGAAAAGAATGATGGCAACATATGTGTAAATATGCCTGGTACAATTGATGTAGGGGTTGTTATAAGATCTGTAAGAGCCTCAAATAAAATGATCTTTTAATAATATTAATTAATGAATTAAAATGATACTTTCTTTTTTTAAATTTAATAAATCTTTTTGTTGGGGCTCATACAACTCTTATCACAAGCCATACATACATCAATTGAGTAAAGCACCCTTATACATTTTTTGCCCTCGTCATTCTCAAAATTCACCTTCTACTTGGGTTCCTGGAATCAGCTCGGTTTCCTTTTTTCCCCTCCCCCCTTCCCTGTTCCCCCCTCCCCCCTGAACCCTTAATAGTTTATAAATTATTATTTTATCTTATCTTACACTGCCCGGCGTCTCCCCTCACCCACCTTCCCATTGAGGAGGTTACACACAGATCCCCAAGACCGGTTCTCCCTTTCTACACCCCCTTCCCTCCTGGTGTCGCCACTCTCACCGCTGGTCCTGAGGGGTTTATCCATCCTAGATTCCCTGTGTTTCCAGGTCCCTACTGCACCACTATACATCCTCTGGTCTAACCAGGTTCGCAAGGTAAAATTGGGGTCATGATAATTGGAGGAAGCGTTCAAGAACTAGAGGAAGGTTTTGAGTTTCATTGTTGCTACACTGAACCCTGAGTGACTCATCTCCCCACTACCCTTTTGCAAGGGATGAAAATGACACTTTCTAAGAAGCAAAGCATGTTCATCATGCCATTTAGTGGCAATCCGTTTTGCATATTCCATCTTACGTCATGTTTTGTCATCTGTGCACTTTCCTATGGGGGGGGGGGAGAAAAAAAGAAAGCTTGCAGACACCTCCCCCCAAGCATCAGTTTATTTTGGTCAAAGGAAGCAGGATCCGGCCATTTCCTCCCTGAAACACCAGGGCACGCTGTTGCCCTGCGGGAACTGAAGTCCGAATTTTGAGACAGAACCCAACAGTCTCACACTGGAACACAAACATCGGCAATTTTCTGTCAAGCACGGTCCATGTAAAAACGTCAGGGCAGAGGACTGGGAGCGCAGTGCCACAACTGGCCTGGTCCCTGATCAGGAGCAGCAGTGGCGCCCCGAGAGCCAGCCGGGCTGATCCAGGCATTGACGCTTTCAAATAATGGCCCCCCTTTCCGCTGGCCCCTTCGCCGCCTCAGCAGGGCATGTGGATCAACACGCATGGGAACAGGAGGGTGTGGGTGGCAGGAGTCCCTGCGGTCTCCACTCACACAGGGGAGGGCTCACAGCCCCAGAAGCCCCCTATAGCACCATAAGGGCAGGTCCTGCTGGCCATTCGGAATGGCGTGGACCCCGCCTTGCTTCCAGCCCCAATAAACAGGGCTTCTCTGGCTTTAGCACCAATCCCAGCCCTGGCATGACAGATGAGCCTGCAAGTCCTCCTGTGGAAATGGGTCTGCTGGCCTCTGACAGCCTCCTCAGTTTTGGGGAGGCCTTTCAGGTAAGTGCCTTGACCGAGCAGAGCCACACACTCTCTGGGGTTCACCACAAGAAAATGGATTCTGGGAGGTTTCGAATGTAAGAAACCAGGCTTTGCTGTGCCCCAAGAGTTCTGTGTTCCGAGGGCCGTGGGCATTAGGAGGTTGCAACTTGTCCTAAATGCCTCTGACCGCCAATTGTCCAGTCCCACTACTCGGAATTCTTTATGAACTTCTTGCTCCCCTCCTCCCTTAGCTGGGAGGAGAAAGCCTCGCCCACACCACCCCCTCTGCTGGGCCTGCTGGCGAGCGTGCTATCTGCGGGGACCATGTGGCTTCAACATGCTCGGCCTCCTCCCAGGGAGACGGGCGGCTCGACCCAGGGCAGGGGGTTCTCCACAAATGATTAAAGGAGTGGAATTTGAACGATTCCACCTTGGCCACCTTACAGGGGGTGTACCCATCTTTAACTAAAGAAACACGGCCTCTCCAAACTCACCCAGCCTCTTGTAAGGGCGCAGCACCATCAAAATTGGGGCCAGCTTTGGAGGCAAGATTTCTTTCTACTCATGACACTGTGACAGTGGCACAAATGGGGACAGCGCCGAGCCAGCGAGGAAGCATGTTGGTGAATACTTTTGCAATGAGCTCACCTTACTGCCTCACAGGAAAGGCAGAGGTGGGTCCTGGGAGCCTTGTAAGCTTCCCCCTCATGCAGCCTGATATTCTAGAGGCGAGGCAGCTGCCCAGAGACAAGACCAGTATCGATGCAGTGAGGCTGCTTCTGTAAGCAGCTGATATGCCTGGGAGCAGCCTTGGATTCTGGGTGAGGCCAAATCTGGCCAACAATGGTGAGCGGGGCACTGAAACCCTCCTACCAGCAGGGGCCTCTTCAGCTCCCTCAAGTCCCAGGAACACCCTTTTGCCCAGTCCCAGCAGGGAGAAGCCTTGAGCCTTCAGGGCTCAGATCAAAGACAGCTGAGAGCTGTCTCTCTGCCAACATCCCTTCCTCTGTGCTCCCTGCACACCCCAGGCCCCCAAGAATGTGTCTCAGTGATGGTGTGGCCGAGTTCGACTGGCTTTAGCTCTTCCCGTGACATGCCAGGCCAGCAGATCAACTATCAGGTGCTCTGCATGAAAGAACCCACCCAGACAGCCACCTTCCCAACACACATGGACGTGCGTGGACGTCACGTTGGGAAACACAGTGCTCGGTGGAGTCCCATCTGTGCGGAACGAAAGCACTTCCTGGGCTCCCATTGTCCCTGCTCTCCGGACTCTCAGAGGTTTGGAGAGAGGATCCCGGGGTGTCGGAAGCTGTGCCTACCTAGTATGAAGGCCACCACATAGTTGGAGATCTGGCCCATGCCCACGATGACAAACAGCACAGTGAACATCTCCCAGTTGACGGAGAAAATCTGCAGGAAGCTGAAGCCAGTCTGCACGGCCATGGTGCTGAAGAGGATGCTCTTCCTGCCAAACCTGCAGAACACAGCACAACACAAAGCATGGCACACACCCGGGGTGACAGTCGTGCTGTTGCTCGGGGCACGCACTCATTTTCTCAGGGCCACGTCCTCCCAGCTTCTACCCTTCAGAATAAGTCACAGGCAGCTACTGCCTTCACATTTCGGGAATGGAGACCACCCCCCTCAGCCCCCTACAGCTCGCAGGTGCTGCTGACATCAGCACTGTGGGGATGCCATGAGTCCCGGCCCAAGAGCCTGCCTGGGTCAGGGGCTTTCAACCTTCAGTGCATTGGCAGTCACTTGGAGAGCCCGCCCACAGCCACACAGTCTGTTGTGTCTGGGATGCGATTTGGGCCTTGGGATTTTTTTTTTAATTTCCTAATGTCAGATGACTTTAATAATTAACTGTGGTAGTTACATAATTTGGTGTGGTCACAGCGTGCTGAGCTCATTGGGAGGCGCTAAATAGCTCTTGGGAGATAAATAGCTCGCTGAAGGCAGGACACTCACACACTCCCTGCGAGACATTCCTGTTGACAAGCCACATGGAGAACCGGCTGATGGCAGCCAGAGCCTTGGAGCTGGAGGAGCCACGTGGAGATCCACGCCAGCACTGAGATGCTCCCACCACCACTGGATCCACAAGACTTTTCACCCACTGGCTTATGATCTTCTTGCATTCTGAGTCATTGTATGTGTTGCGTGAGTCTAAAGAGGAATTTATGGGCTAAAATTGACATTTGGGCTAATATCGGACTTATGGACTTGATCTGGACTGGGCCGGGGTGTTTTCTCAATATACAATTGCTCTTTTATATAAAACGCTCTTATACACAGGTGAGTGTCTGTGATTTTGTTTCTCTTGTCTACCCAGACCAACACAGTAACCGACATGGTGAATCGTGCTTTATGCACAGACATAGCATTCAACAGCATCCTTTAGTTCTCCTGCAGGTGCTGTGAGTGGCAAGTTAGCATTCTGGTAGTGGCCAATGGTGAGATGGAGCCCATAGGTGAGGGGAACAGCTTCCTGCCCGGTTTCCTAAATCCAACCTTCAGCTTCTGGGGTCCAGTTGTATCGGGCTGTGTAGCTGGGGGAAGGCTAGCCACTTCCCACGACTGCCATTTGACACCCCTCTGCCCGGCCTATCAGAAGATGTGAGGGTGATCCCTGGGTGTCGGCGGCCACTCACACCTCGTCCTGGCCACCGCCTAACATGCAAGGAGGACCAGTGGAGACACACCCCTGGGGCTGTGATGCTATCTTTCCCCAGACTCAGCACTCTGCGTCCCAGGACCAACCCGAGTCAGGTCTGTGGTCCCCATGACTAACCAGGGGCGCGGCCCCCAGCAAAGAGGTACACCGTCAGGACTTGCTGCCTGGCCCTACCTCTGGCTTATGGACGGTGTGTCGACATAGCACACGTTACCCACCCCGCCCTGAAATTCTCAAAGAGATGGGCTGGGGAGATTAAGTGGACCTAGGGCTAAATGGGCAGGTGGATGGGGGTGGGGGTGGGGCCATGGTCTGTGGTTATAGTTTCTGAGCAGATTGTTCCAGAGAATTGGTCGTCCTTGGTTGACGTGTGTGAGGTGGGGTGGAAGGAGCAGCAGCGTGTGCTTTGAGGGGTTTGGAGATAAAGCCTCTGCTATCCAGCACGGGGAGTGCCGGGTGGGGCACTACCCACTCACTACCCCTAGCCAAAGCCCCTGGTGAACTGGACAAACATGGGTAAGAAGGCCCAGGCCAGATAGGCAGAGGGCGGGTGAACAAGACATCACAGCTCCTCCCATCACTGACCCTGTGGCCGGAGGCCCCACCTTCTTTCCTGTATAGAAACGCAATGAATTCAGCAGCCCCAACTCTCAGCCAAGCCAGGAACGGACAAGGGGCTCACGCAAGCCCATGTTCCCTCCCTGGAAGCCACCTTACCTGTCTGACAGCTGCCCGGACACGAAGGAGCCGAAGAGCACGCCTAAGAAGAACAGGGAGGTGGTGAGGGGTGTCTTCCAGTCATGCTCACAAACCAGGTTCCACTGCCAAGGAAGATAAGGTGAAGGGTGAGCCCAGTCCTCCAGCCCTGGCCTGGGTCCCAGGGAACACGAGTGGCTGCCAGGCTGGCTCTCTCTCCCTGTGCCAGACTGTCACCTTGTGCCAGCAGCACAGACCTGAGGTGTGACTTGGGGTTCTACTGAGGCGAGTGGCCTGGAGCAAGCCACAGCCCCCCAAGAGTCTCAGCTTCCTCCTTGAAAGCGGGAGGGTATTGCCTATCGGTCTGTTTGCATCTCAGAGCAAGAAGTAGTGCTGGGGCATGACTGGTGGGCCCCTTCAATATTCTCAAAGCAGTGTCTGCTGTTGGCACTTCACAGTCAACGCCGCATGGTGGAAGGGTGCTGGAAAATCCCGGGAGGCAAGGTGGGAGGCTTGGGTCCTTGGTCTGGGAATCAAAGTTCCCAGTACCTTGTGGAAGAGGGTAAGTGGTCCGGAGGTCTCTGTGCTTATAGTTTCTCTCCAGAGAACCCTGTGCTCCCTGGTCCACTCACACCGTGAATCAAGTCTGGGGCTCCCACCTTCCCCTCCTGCACCCTGCTTCTCCCCCGACCCCCCTCCCCCCAGGCCACGCCCCTGCCAACTTTCCCAGTGGAGTGTACCTCCCACCCCCCAGGGCCCTTGGGAAACTGAAAGCCCTAACAAGCCTGGGCTGGTGGATCCAGACAAAGAGGGATTCAATGGACTTGGGCCAACTCAGGCGAAGATCTCCCGGCCTGTTGCCGAAACCTCCCCGAGGGGGAGTCCCTGACGGTAAGTAAATCTGCAGGTGCCTGTCAGTGTTTGCAGGAAGGGTGGCTGCTTCTGTAACAAGAGAATCTAGTCTATGACCGAGTCCCCTTTCTTCCTGCCCAAGACCAGTGTCATGTGGTGGTGGCAGGGACACATCCGCAGCCTTTACAAATTGATTCAGTCCCTGATCCTCACGCCCTAACCATGTTGGTAGATTTAAACGGAATCCCCATATTTATATCACCTCTTGTTCTGCAGCCGAGAGAGGCTTTTATCAAGACCTGGGCAGAAGAGTTTAAAGGCCGAGTGGACCGGGATGAGCAGGAAGTAAAGGGAGGGAAAGGGCTAACCAGGGATAAGACTGGCCCCCAGGCTGCCTGCCGAAGGGCTGGCCTGCCTCCACATTCAGCTCTGAGCATCCTGCCCTCAGCCCTCCGAAGGACCACAAGCCTGGCGGGGGGTGGGGTGAACTGTGTCCTCCAAATAGATATTGAAGTCCTGGGCCCTGTACTTAGGCTGGACAAAATGGAAGGCCAGTGAAAAGGAGGGAGGCCCTGCATGAGAAGGACTGGCAGCGAGGGACAACGAAGGGCTCAAAGGCAGGGACAGTGGTGAGGATGGCGCGGGCCAGGGCGGTGCTTCATCCTGTGATACAAAGGGCCGCCCCTAACAGCGACGCCCGCCCGCCTGCAGAGCAGCCCTCTTGGAAACAGAGTTCTCTTTGCTTTGTGAATCAAGCCATGTCCGAGGAAAGTGCGGTTTTCCGTCTAATCACTTCTAATTGTTGAAAAACAGTGTGGACACACACACACACACCCGGAAAAAAGGAACATGTCTCACGGAGGTGGCTGGCAGACACTAGGAGCTGAAGTAAGACCTTCCCCCCAGAGCCACACCCTGAATTGAGACTTTGAGCTTCCTGAAAAATGTAAAAAAACAAATCTGAAGCCACCCCGGGTGGTATTTGTGTGAAGCAAGGCTACATAACTATGACCGTGCCCCAACGGGCGGAGGAAAATGTCCTGAACAACACCCCAGCCCTGGGCACAATAAGTCCGATTTCTGAGGCTGCGTCTCACGGTGACCACAGGCGACACACCCACACATGCCTGCACCCTCCTTCCCTCTAAAGTCTGTCTGTCGCCAGGGCCCATGGGAAGTTGAAGCCCTAATAAGTCCCTGCTGGTAGAACTATACAAGGAGGGTTTCGGCCGGCATTTCAGTTCCCAGCTTCTAGACAGAAGCCGATTCAGAAACATCTCATGGGAAGTTGGCCCAGGAGCTTGGCTGTCTTCTCCTCAGGCGTGCTCCCAGGATAAACTCGAGGCTACAGACAGAGCCCAGGCGAGGGCTGCCTCCCCCAGAATCACGGGGTGGATTTCCCAAATTGTAAGGCCAGGTTCATGTGCTCTTCTGTTCAGAACGTCCCTGAATGAATGGGGGCCCACCTCCAAAATGGACTGGCTCACACTGCAGCAGAGAGGGTGGGATCTGCCTCTGACTCCCGGGGGCATGGGTGTTAGAGGCCCTGCAGTCCCACGACCAGTCCTCTGGCAAAAGAGCCAACGAAGGCTCCAAGTCTGCGACTTGATTCGGGCACAGCAAGTCCACAGGCATGGCCTCAGAACTCAGGCCCGGATCCCACCACGTGTCTGAAAGCCGAGCAACGTGTGTTTATTCAATGTCATCCCCTCCCCACTTCTTCTCCACGCTTGGACCGCCTCCCAGGCACTGATAAGGTGGACAGCATCTTGGGGGTGCGGGGGTGCGGGAAGATGCCACGGACTTTCAGAGAAATAGACGCATCGGTTTTAGGGGATGTATCCCCAGCATGTGCCATAAGAAGCGAAGAGGGCCAGACTTCATCTCATGTGCTTTAGCTACTTCCTGATAACATGAAGGACCAAGAGGATCATGCCTGGTCAACAAGAGGGCCAGCAAGAGGAGGCAGACCCTTAATGCGATGGATTGGCTCAGCAGTGGCAACAATGGACTCAAATATGGCACCGGTCGTGAGGATGGTGCAGGGCTGAGCAGTGTTATTGGTTCTGCGAGTCAGAACCGGGCTGACCACCTAACAACCGCCGCCTCTTCACACAATGTGACACCAGGAGGCAGTACTCTGGGACCTGAGATGCCATGGATGGATGACAACCGGTACTGGAGAGCTCAGACCTCCACCAAAGCCTCTAGCCTTGGGCCACAATTCCAAACCTACTGCCTTCACTGCAGATTCCCTGCCACTGGGATTCGTTTCCAGCACCACCAGGGCTCCTTGGAGAGAGCCAAGAAAGTCTCACCCTGCGGGCGAGACACTCACCCATCTGTTTGCAACCATCAGTGTCAGTCCATCTGCTGCAGGGCAGACATGTCCATCGAAAGGCCACGTGCTGTCCTTGGGACGGGGGTGGGGTTGAGGACTTTGCCTCGGAGAAAGATAGGGTCTGGCATGAGCACAGAGAAGAGGAAGGCTGCCCGATGTGGAGCCAGGCGTTGTGTGAGCAAAGATAGTGGGCAGGACAGGCTCCTGGTTTGAGAGCCTTGTGCAAACGGAGAGGCAGGACTCCTGTTCAAAACTAAGCAAGGATTCCAAGATGTCAGCAGCAGGGCCTTGTGTCCAGTGGGCAGCCCAGTGCAGCCGCACAGGTCGGATAGCCATGCAGCGGATAGCCAGGGGTCAGGCTTGGTGTCACTGGAGTCAGAGTGCTCATCTGGGGCACTAGGAAGGGGGAGGTCGGGGCCAGCTGCCCATGGCTGAGGTCTACCCTTTCCCTCTCCGGACCATCCCTGCAATAGAAACCATGGAGCCCGAGGCCACGGGCCAGCGCACCGGTCATTTCCACAGGTACCATGTGCCTTAGAGGCTCAGTCCCAGTCGGGGAGGGAAGCCATTCCTCAGGGCTGGCCCTGGTTGGCTCCAGAGCTGTGCTCTCCCTTGGGGAATGACTGTGGCCAAGCAGTCTTTGACATTTGGGAGGGGCTTGGTAATTGAACATGGGATTGGCAGGCAAAGTTCCCCTGGGGCCCACGGGGGTGGGGGTGTCGAGGGTTGAGTAAGCCAGCTTCCAGCTTGAAGAATGGCCTTTTCCTCCAAAGGGCTGCTCCGGAGGAGGTCCGGCCCTGTCTACCTCAGGTGTGAGGAGAGGGTCTTGGGCCCCACTAGCCAGACCCAAGGTACTTCCACTTGGTTTGCTGGAGGCCTAGGGGGAGACAGTCTCTTCCCTGCTGTCCAGAAGTTTCCTGTGGGCCTCTGTCCACTCATGTACTCACATGCACACAGAAGCACATGGTGGGGGGCCTTTAAAATGTTCATGGACAAGTAGAATTAAAAGATCATGGGATTTTTTTTCCCATGAATTTTTTGAAGCTCCTTCGTCTCTACAGAGGGCCAACTCGGACACCAATGGCAGAGAGCCCGTCAAGACGTGAGCTGGCATGGCTCTGCAGAGAGACTTTCAGACTGAGAATACGGACACTCCCAAAACAGAGACTCCCACCCCACCCCTAATCTTAATCATCTTGTTGTTACTCAGAATGGACACAGCAAAATATACACCAGTTCAAGAGTACAGATTCTACACGTACCATCTCCTGGCCTTGCGTCCACTCCTCTAGTTGTGTAACTGTTCTCCCCTCTTCTTCAGAGTTGTTCACATCCCACCCCACTCCCGTCCCTCACCCCCCCACCCCCCACCCCCCACCCCCGCCAAAAGCTGGCAGACAACTGGGACATTATCATATTCATTCCAACTTTTAGAAGCTGGCTAGAGGCGGAGCCAGGAACAAAGGCTGAGAAGAAATGGCCTGGAGGTCACAGGAACACAGCCTAAAAGAGAAAGAATAGGGCAGTGTCTAATATGCCCATTTAATCTGTGCTCTTTCTTTCTTTTTTTTGGAAAGAAAATTCAAAGGAGACACTTTCAAAATCACAGCGCCCCATGGAGAAAGGGGTTCTGACCAAACAGTGGGTCAGTGTTGGGGTGCTAACCTGGAAGTTACCATCTCGGAAACCACATGGGACAGTTCTGCTCTGTCTCACAGGGCCGTGATGAGTCGAACCAACTGATGGCAGTAGGTTTTGTTTCTGCGGTTTTAGCTTTTTATTGTTAACAGAGCAGACCACCCATTTTATGTTCACCCACTCACCGGACTTCCCGACACCGTGGCCTGTGTCTCCACCGTTTGCCTCCTCCTCCTCTTGGATATTGTTTCCCTTCACCTGCCCGTCCTCTAGCCTGTGCCTTCTCCTTCCCTCTCTCCTGCTCCCAGCCCTGGCAGCCCTGAGAGTCTGTTTTCACGTGAAAACCTGTCCTGGATTAAAAACTAATAACAGTAACAGTGGTCTCATAAATAGCTGTCCTTTCCAAACACGACTCTCTTTGGAGGAGCAGTGTGAAATGTAGGACCGCTGGGCCAAGCAGGCCAGGCTGCTGATGCTGCCCAGCTGGCTGTGCCCACCCCATTCTCTGGGTCTCAGACAGACCAAAATTCCAGAGTAGAGTAAGCTCCATGCAGCCAGCCATGGAGGTTAGTGGTAGTTACATAATCTCCAGTCAACTTGAAAAGGGGTGGAGTCTAGCCTGCCAATCAGGTTGCAGCTTGATGACCTCATTTGGAGGCGCCACAGAGATAAAAAGCTCATTGGAGGCCAGATAACACAGCTTCTCTGCTTCCTCTTCCTTCTGACAAGACACATCGAGCTGGAGGAGCCACGTGGAGACCCTACCAGCTTTGAGATGCTTTCACTGCCACAGGATACACAAGACTTTCTACCCACTGGCCTGTGATCTTCCTGCATTTGGTGTCATTGCATGTGTTGCATGAGTCTGAAGAGGTATTTATAGATTGGTATCAGATATATGGGCTGATATCAGACTTATGGACTTGATCTGGACTGGGCAGGGGTGTTCTCAATATTCAATTGCTCTTTGATATAAAGCTCTTTCTTATACACATATGAGTGTCTAGGAATTTCTTTCTCTAGTCAACCCAGACTAACACAAGGTTATTCTCCACTGTAAGAAACAGAAATTCAGGTCATAAGAAGCAGTTGGAAGCAGTGCCTCTCCTACCTCCAGGTTGTAATTCGGTTGTTGGTTGGTCTCTTTCGGGTTTCAAGTGCTCTTTATATATTCCAGATGCAAATCCCGTAATCAATGTATGACTTGAAAATATTTCCACTGCCACCCCCCATCTTAATTCCTCTACACCTTTCCCCCCTGATAAGCAACAATCACAGTGTCTAAAAAGAGCTACCTGTGTGCCTGGAGTCACTTATCTAATTGGGATCTGAAAGATCCACCAGGTGAGTAGGTGAGGTTTTACAAGGCGGGAACAAAGGCACAGAGCAGTGAAGCCACTAGCCCAAGTTCTCCGAGTCATTTATCCCACCGTCACTGGGTACCTGATCCAAGCCAGGTCCTGTGTGGCGAATGAGGTGGACATGGCCTCCGGCCTCACAGAACTCAAGGTCAAGCACAGTTTTCAGGACTGGTCAGGTGTGCACATGTGCATGCATGAGTCCAGCAGACCTGAGCGGAACAAGTTCTCCCGAGGGTCACTGTGCCCTTGCTTTCTTCATTCCCCTCCACCGAAGTTCTCCAATGTGGACCCATCTGTAGAGTCATATTTTAATTACTCACACAGGACGAGGCATATGGTGGGTGCCTAACACATGCTGGTGACTAAATGAGCTTGGGAAATATGTGGTTGGGGAGGATTATACGATCCTCTGTGAAAACCATCCTCAACCTTGAAAACCAAGTAGCCAAAGCCTGGAGGCTTTGTTGTTGTCGCTAGCCACTGTCAAGTAGGTTCTGATCCATAGCAACCCGACGAAAACCAGAAGGAAACACTACCTGGCCCTTCTCTGTCCTCCCAATTGGTCTCACATTGGAGCCCAACGTTGCAGCCTCCGTGTCCATCCATCTCCTTAAGGGCCTTCCTCGTTTACTCTGCCCCTCTGCTTTACCAAACATGATGTTCTTCTCCCGGGAATGGTCTCCCCTGACAGCATGACCAGTGTCCCTAGGAGGAAGTCTTTCCTCTAAAGAACATTCTGGGTGTACTTCTTCCAGGACAGGCTTGTTCTGTTGGCTTTCCACTCCCGGAAAGAGCAGAGCTTTGGAAACCCACGGCGACAGTTCTACCTTGTGCTACAAGGTCACTGTGAGTTGGAATCGACTTGATGGGGCTTTCTGGTAGCATTAGCGTTCACTGAAGCAATCAAGAACCATAAAGCGAAGTACATCCCCGTCGACACAGAACTGAAAATCCTGGAAGGCAGCCTGCTGCTGAGCAAAGAACACAGCTGTCTTGGGTTTTGCCACTTCTGGCTGTGTGACCTTGGACCACCCATTCCTCACCTTCAAAGAGGGAATAACCACTTCTCGGGGCATTTGTGAGCATTGTATGTGAGCTCACACATGATGGGCTGTGTTAAATGGTCCTTTCCTTTCCACTAGTCTCATCTTGGCTCTGTCTAAGCAAGCCGCGACTTAGACCCAGACCCGCAAGAACGGATGGATAAGAAAAACAAGTGACTCATAAACAAGATTGAGGAATCAGGAAAAGCCGTCATTTGTTCTTCTAAATGGGCCAGGGTTTTTACCCATTTTAAAAACAGGGTTATTTGTCTTTTAATGGTTGAGTTCTAAGAGTTCTTTATCAGAGGTGAGATTCACAATGGCTTCTCCCGTCCTGCGGGTTGCCCTTGGGGCTATTCAATTCGTCAGCTCCTATTTCCCCACCGATGATCTACCAGTTTGCCATCCTGGGTGCCTTGCTAGATTGCTGGAGGCTTTTCTGCCAGTACATCTAATGCCACCAGCAAGGTCACTCTTGTGTGAAAGTAGACATGTTTCAGCAGAGATTCCAGATTCAGGCAGACCAGGAAGAAAGGCCTGGCGATGTACTTCTGGAAATTAGCCTGTGGAAACCTATGAGTCACCACAGGACACGGTCCAGCTTGCTTGCTTTGGACATGTCGCCAAGAGGGGTCAATCATGAGTGAGGACCTCGTGTTGGGTGAGGAAGGGTGCCCGTGAGAATGCTCTTGGCAAGATGGAGTGGCACACTCACCACAACCGTGAACTTTAGCAGGCTGGTGATGGTGCAAATGATGTAGGACTAAGCGGTGTTTAATGCTGTTGACTCGAGGTCACCATGAGTCAGAGCCAACATGACAGCAGCGCACACCAAGATCAACACCCTACTCCCACTGACATAAGTAACGGGGCCTAGAGGCTGCGCAACCCTGCCCCTCTCAGTGCGTTTCTTTCTTCAGGTGGGAGGTAAAGAAAAGGCAACCATGGGCGTGGGGTTGAGGCCCCAGGCGGGGGTGGGGTTCTGAGGCCTGAGAGGTTGAATGGAAGCAAAAGAGCCACGGAGCTGGCAGGCGGTAGGAGTGGGAGTAGGGGCCCTGTGGCAAGAGGAGGGGCACTCGGGCACCTGGTTGTCTCCCTGGTATCCTGGCATCGGCTTCACCACAGCTCCCCCAGGCTCCTCTGGGAACATGAGCAAATAGGACAGGGCTTGTTCTGGGTGGAGGCTCTGGAAGGTGCCGCTGGGAACCTGCCCCACAGGCCTGCAAACACCGAGCTCGAGCTGCCGCACTTGGGCTGTGTGAGCCTGTCGCCCGAGCGCTCGGGTCAGTTTAGCCTTTCCCCCCTAGCCTCCTGTCTCTTCACTCCGTCTCTGCTCCAGGAAAGCCAATCGTGCCTTCTGCTGGGCTCCTAGGACATGCCTAGAATGGCCCCGGGGCTCTAGATCATAGGCCAGACTTTTTTCTTTCTTTTTTCAAAAATCATTTTTAGGCCAGACTTCACATTACTCTTGAATGTGAATTGAGTTTGGCCTGTCACACAGGAGCCCTTACAGCCAGAGGCCCAAGGCACCTGCCTCTCTGACCAGCCCTACCAAAGCCTGGCTTTGTGTCAACATGCCCCTCACCTCGCATCCTCCGTCAGAGGGTTCTGCTGCCCACCAGGAAGGGCGGGCAGTCTGTTTTCCCAGAAACTTGGCAGGAGGTCAGGTACAGGACAAAGGCATAGGCGCAGCTCCTGGTGACCGTTGTCAGAGGACCACAGCTGAGAGGCAACAGGCAAACTACTGAGGGCGAGGCTGCTGATAAACAGGAAGGCATGTTCATGCTGGGACGAGGGGCCCCTCCATCTCGGGCCTCTTCCTACCATCGTGACAAAATAAACATCTTCCTGGTGTTGGCTTGAAGCAGAGACAGGGGTGTCACCAGAGGGGTGTGAGGGTGAAGCCAAAATGACCATCTCTAAAACTTCTGTGCAGTGCCAGCGGACATTTATTCTTTCTATTAACATGCCCCTGGAGTTCATTATCCCAACAAAACATGTGTAAGGCCAGCTTCCATGTATCACTACAGCACCTTCAGAGCTACAGCTCTTGCTCATTTACATGTTGACCCTTCTACCCAACAGCTCTCGGACCAACAAAGCCATCATTAACCCCACTGAAGAGTCCCTGTGAATTATGCCTTGACAGCCACATGCACCACAGAGCATGTGCTGCTGTATACCCCCAGCCCCCGCCGATAGTGTGTTGATAGTTGCTGATTTTTGTCTCGTTTTCTGGCATTCTAACACGATAGTGATTGGTATTTGCGACCCTCTACCGATAACATTTTTGAGACTGGCAGTGATTAAAAGAAAGGAAGAACGAAAAGCCTTCTTCTTGTTAGTAATCATGTTGACAGGTTAGTTCTATCAACCGTTCATGTAACCAGACTACCTACCTAACTAAATGCAATCCAGCTGATTCCAATGCTCAGCCACCCAGCATAGGGTTCCAAGACTTTAAATCTTTGTGGGAGCAGACAGCCTCGTTTTACTCCCATAGAGCGAATGATGGGCTTGAACTGCCAATCTTGTGGTTGGAAGCCCAGGCTTATCCTACAGTGCCACCAGAGCAGCTGGTATTCATGCAATCTAAGGAATGTTATAGGAGACCAATTTCCAATTATATTTATGACGTTAGTCTACAGTTAAGATTTACAATAAACATTACTAAGGATTCTGTATGATCTGGTATGGGGGGGCGGCACCTATATGAGGGGTGGCACCATGAGGTCCCACACTAGGTGACATCAACTCTCGTGACATCATCCCTGGAGTCATCCTCTTTGGCACCGGCTGGAGAGCAGGTCTGCGTGTGCACCTAGCCAAACAACGTGGTTAACAGGCTTGCAGGGCACACGCTGAGCTTCTCAAATTAACCTGGTCTCTGGCTGTGGCTGAAACAACGACAGGTCATTCTGGGCCCTTGTTCCTGTCAACATGTGGATGAATTCCCATTTTCCTAGATTCATACTTAGTACAATTCATGATCTGGGTCCTAGCAGAGGATGGCAGCTGTCTCTTCTTTTGAGTCTGCCTCTCGGCAAGTGGAGGGTCTGAAGGTGTGGCTCTGTCCACATCCTGCGAGCGACTGTACTTGGAAGAGGCAGCTCTTTTGCCCTTGCCTTTGGGCGCCTTTCAACCTGAGGCCCATCATCTCGGACTCTATCAGACAATGTTCCACAGTTATTCATCATATGTTTTTGTTGGCTATTTGTTTTATTAAAGAAATAGATTTCTAGGTCCTCCTTTCTAGTTTGTCTTCGTCTAGAAACTCTATCAAAACCTATCCACCATAGATGACCTCTCTGGTATTTGACCTACCAAGGGGCTGGTCCAGCTTTCAGCAGCATTGCCATACGCTAGCCACTACTTTACAAGAAGAGAATGGTAGCCAAGCTAGGAAAACCGAAGGGCAGACTGAGGAGCTAAGGAAACTCGAAGACTCATTACAACAGGGGCTATGGATTGGGTACTAAAGCCAAGAAAGGGCATTAGGAAGGAAAGTGGGGACATTGGAATACGGTCTGTAATTTAGTTAATAGTATTGTAACCAATGTTAATTTCTTGGGATTGATGATTGAACTGTGGCTGCGTAAACTGTTCCCATTAGGAGAGACTGGGTGAAGGGTATACATACATGAACTCTCTGTACTATTTTTACAATTTTTCTCTCAACCGAAAATCATTTCACCCTTGAAACTATTGCCCCGCAGTAATATTATAATGTTAAGCGGAAAACATCTCCTCTGGTCTTCTTAAAACCAAACAATCGTTTAGTTTGGCTGGTACAAAATATCTTCCTTGAGCATTATGCTCTTTGAAAAGCCATCCAAATGGGATCTCCGTGACAACAGCAACTGGAGAGATTTGATAGGAACCTCAGGCGTGGGGGAGGCGTAAGAGGAGCAGGAGGGGTGGGCAGTGAGTTTATGCTAATGAGGAGAAACCGCCTGGAAGAGGACAGCGAGAATTGTTATTCAAACTGAAGAATGTAATCAATGCCACTAAAAAAATGTGTAGAAACAGTTGAATTGGCCTTTGTTTTGATGTGTATCTTCTCAACAACAAAATGAAAAAGTATAGAAAACATTTCAACATGGGCTTACAAAAATAACTGCACGGGATAAATCAAATGGATGGCAGCAATCGTTTCTGAGGAAGAAACTAGCTCGCACACAGACAGACACACACTCGAGACAAACAAAAAACGCTGCCATCAAGTCAGTTCTGGCTCTAGTGTCTCCAAGGCTGTAACAAGAGCCGCTCACCTATCATTCTGCCTGGGAGCAACGGCTGGGCTGGAACCACCAAACTTGGAGTTAGCAGTCCAACTACCCAACGGCGCCGTCAGCACTCCTTCAGAGACACATAGACAAAGCAAGTCCCAACTCACATCGTGGATTCTGCCTCCTGGCACCTGTGCTAGACATTGCTACAGTGGTCATGACATCCTTGGATTCCTGGATAGCCCTGTCTTCCCTTTGGAGGGTCCAGGGGATTGGTTCAAGTGGGCTTCTCTGTCCTAGTAGGGATTCCCCCTGACACCAATCCCCATTCTTAGGGTAAACCGCTCAGTCAAATGGGAGATCAAACTGTGGAGGGCAACGAGTTTTGGGTTTGGCTCCTGGCGTAACTGTCCTGGCATAGATTCCTCCTACTGACAGAGGCTGGGTGCTGTGTCATCGGAAAGCCTGAAGCTATCAGTGCAAGGCTTTATATTCCAGGAGATGATTGACAATGCTTTACTTTTTTGTTTCCAGGGGTTTTTGTGTTCCTGCCTCTTTTTGTTTGTTTGTTGGTGTAGTTAGTCTTATGGGGGGTTGGTTTTGCATAATAGACCACCAAAGTAAACCTGAGCCACGCATATCCCACGGACAAGCAGATGGATTCTTGGCTCCCACTGAACTCTCGGATTCTTGGCTCCCACTGAACTCTCGCCCCAATCCAAGAACAGTTAGTTCTGAGAACATGGCTCTGCTCCACACTCACTTTCATGAAAGGATCACTGAAGATAAGGGTGCTACAGCAAAGTGTGGTGAAGGAAGCAGATGATGCCCGGCTCTCAATCAGAATTGTGTCTGGGGTCCTAAAGGCTAATAGCCAAACAAGCAGCCATCTAAGCGAGGAGTCAACTAAATCTACCTGGAAGAATCACACCAGCTTGTGTGAGCCAATGACAATAACAAAACCTACATATGATGAAGGGAAACGTATCAGAGCTTAAATTGTGAACACCCCATTTGTAGAAGGGTATGGAGGACAGTGGGAACCCAAAATCCATCCTCAGACTATCTAGTTAGATTAAGTCTCTGACAGATCCCTCTAGCCAGTTAGGACTCAGACAGCTTACTGTCAGATGGAGATCATTGTAATCTTGATTATACTGGATCGAACTGGATACTTGGTCAGCTGACCTCTCTCTTGACCCAACCTGAATTGGTTCTAGGTGCAAGTATTTCTTGCTTGTTGCATGACAGAAATTTCTTCCCTGGCTTTTAAAATATTGATGGTGTTTTTTTTTTCTTTCTTACTCATTATTTATATTTTTATCTTTATATTATTATTATTTTATCCTTACTCCTTTATTTTTTTTATTGTTTCAGTTGGGTTTTTCATTTTCTGGATCACAGAAGTAGATGCACAGAGATATTAACTGATGCACAGGTTCATAGGGGATGTGGGGTGGGGAGTGGGAGGTAGGGGGTGAGGGAATTTGAGGGACAAATAATGTATGTAGGAGTGGGGAGAAAGCACTTGATCTGATTGTGATTACACAACTCATTTTAGAAGTGATTTAACCATGAAAAAAGAAAGAAGAAAAGGTTCTAAAATTGATTGTGGTAATGATTGCACAATCCTTCGTGATTTGATTGAACTATTGGATTGTATGATATGCCAATAAAATTGTCTTTTCAATAGGCCATCCCTTCACAGAGGGTCACAAGGAAGAGCTGAGTCAGCCAGGGTGCAGGCTAGCACAGACGGAACACACGCATTCCCCCTAGTTCTTTAACGCTTCCTCCCACCCCACTATCATGACCCCCATCTTACCTTACAAATCTGGCTAGACTGGAGCATGTACACTGGTACAGAAAAGAGCTCTGGACATCTGGAATCCAGGAAAGATAAAGCCCTCAGGAGCAGCAATGGGAGTAGCAGTACCACGAGGGTAGGGAAATGGGGGGGGGCAGTGAAAGAGGAGAAAGAGGGAATCAATCGCAATGATCAATGTGTAACATAGACATCGTGGGCAAAGGGAGATGGCAGTCCGTATAAGATATGAAAATTATAATGTTATAATTTATCAAGGCTTCAAGAGGATGGGACAGGGAGGGGGGAAAAGGGGAGCTGATACCAAGGGCTCACGTAGAAAGAAAATGTTTTGAAAATGATGATGGCAACATGTGTACAAATGTGCTTGATATAAGTGATGTATGGATTGTTATAAGACCTGTAAGAGCCCCCAATAAAATGATGTATAAAATACAAAACAAACCCATCTTTAAATTTTTTTTTAAAAGACAGAGTTGCAAGGCAGGGATACAGTTTGCAGACAGCCTCCTAGACTGCCCAGTCAGAAGAGAATCTGCTCGAGGAACACGGGCTTGACCCTGCTGGGAAGCTGGGGCCATTTTGTCCCCTGGCACTGGCCAAGTCACCACAGCTTTGGATCTCCAGCATGCTCTCTGAGCTCCAGACATGCCACCACTGGGGTGTGGGCTCCGTCTCCAGCAATGCTCCCCACACATTGTGATCCGTTCCCACAGTGCCAACAGGGTCTCCCTGTGCTGGTCGCAAGACGGTGTCTCCTGGAGCACGGGCTCCCCGAGGCCTCCCAGCAGCTCAGCCCATAGGACCCAGCCTCCTCGAAGTAACCCTGCAGTTGGGGGGCTGGCTCCAGAACTCCTCCTCTCATCACCTGCCCCAGGGAAAGCCACCTCCCTCCACTCCCCCGTGTCATGCCAGACGCCTCTTTCCACTGGCCTTTGATTTTACCAAAGAAGGAAGCAAGGAAAGAAAAAGGACAAAAAGAAGAGGCAGCAAATCTGGTGCATTTATGTGAGTGTGTGAAGATGTGCCCCAAGGTGGTGCACAAAGGGCTATGTCAGCAGGCCATCATGGGGCAGCTATGAACTTGGAGGCCAACACCTGCCCACCTGTTACATCGAGGTGAAATACCAATGAAGAAGGGAAAGCAGGCAGGCCACCTCAGTGTCGGGACAACTGACTGTACAACTCTCACATCCTGACGACAAGGCCGAAAGGCTGCGGCCCAGCGGGGTGGGGGGGGGGACACAGTGTGCGCATTGGCACCGGTGTGAGATGCCCTTGGGCCTGGCTGTGGGCATGGAGCCCTGCTAGGGACAGCTGCCTCAGGACCCAAGACAATGCGAGGGGATGATGCAGAGATGGTCCCCGGGCTGAGCCCACTGTCATCGTTTTCTCGGGTCTCACTGTCACTTCCCCAGCCCACAGCCACTGTCTGTTACCAAGGCAACTTCTACAGCCTCCTCACGAGTCTTTCTCCACCCAGCAGCTGGAAAGAGCACTTCCTAAGAACACAAATCTGGCTGTTACCTCATGCTCACACACTTACTGTGCCTGCACTGTCTTCAGAATAAAGTCCTGCAGCGCTCATGACGCACCACCCTGCAGGCATATGGAGACCCTCGGAGGTGCGCTTGGCTGAGCACTCAACTACTAAGGAAGAGTTTGCGTGTTCCAACCAAGCTGGAGGTGGCTCAGAAGAAAAGCCGGGCAAGCTGCCACAGAAAGATCACAGTCTTGAAAACCGGATGGGTTTGGGAGGGGGGGGTGTACATGGTTGAAGCTGTTGAATGCAAACCTGGTGATTTGTTATATATTAACACCCGCCTCCCCATTTCACAATAAGAGTTAAAAACAAAGCAAAACCCTATGGGACGTAGTTTGCCATAAGTCGGAATTGACTCAACATTAAGGTTGTTGTTTGGGTTTTGTTTTTTTTTGATGGGGGTTGGAGTGGGGTTGGTGGGGAATAGGCCCTTCTAGCCTCACTGTCATGCCCTGAGCACCAGCCACTGTGATCTACACACACACACACACACACACACACACACACACTCACTCTGCACCAAGGCAATGCTGACACACAGTGACCCTAGGGGGTAAAACTGCCCTTGTGACTTTCTCAAGTCTGCTACTCTTTATAGGCGTAGAAAGCCTCATCTTTCTCCCTTGGAGTAGCTGGTAGATTTGAGCTGCTGACCTCGTGGTTAGCAGTCCAATATGTAACCACTACTCCACCAGGGCTCCTCAAAGGAAGGACTAGACACAAGTAATTCATGCCTGTCTGACAAGTAGTAAGAAACCAGTCCTAATATGCCTTCCTCAGGAGGAGAGTGTCCTAACTTTGACAGGATATGAAGCCACTGACAGAGGACTAAGTGTGTGCGCGTACCTGGGCTCCAAACATTTAGCAAAAGCTGCTACCAAACCATGTAGGACCCTACCCCCCACTGTGAATAAGTAAGTGCCCACCACTCAGAATGGTTGCTGGGAGTATCGGGGCCAGGATTCCACCTTCTCCAGATCACTCCACCTGGCCAGTATCACGAGGCTCTCTGCTGCCCTTGGAGAACTTAGGGACCTAGGACAGGGCTGCAGGCCTCACCACAAGCATTTGGCAGTGCAGTCGACCCCCTCCATTCCTGCCTGCCTGCCTGTGAGCAGGCTAGACCTTCCCCTGCCCAGCCCAGTAGCTGGGCTCAGCAGCATCCCCCTCAGCCCCTCCCCCACTAGTGGCAGAAGCAGGTCTCAAGATGCAGATCTGGGCAGGCTGGCTCTGGGCAAAACATTAGTAGGCGGGTGTGGCCCGCACAGTATCACTGCCAGAAAGGGCGCCACTACCATGAACGCCTAGAGAAGTTTTGTGCAGTGTTGCACCACATTAGTTACAGCTACAAAATTGTTTTTCGTTAAGTCCAGCTTACTTGTATCAATTTAGTACCTACCAGGCTCAAAGGATGCTAATTCACTCTTTGACCCTTTGAATGCACACTAGCCTGAGCTGTCACTGTTGCCCAATCCCGATGGGCTTCTAATCACGTGGTTGGATCTGCATGCTCCACAAGTAAGTGCAGGCATTCTGTTCCAACCAGTGTTTTCATCATTGCTGGTTTTGTCAAATTTCCTGGCGTTTTGGCTACACGATTGCAGCAATTAGTCTCTGCGAACCCGGAGCAATAACTTTTTGAAGACCGAAGTTGTCATTAGAGGAAAAGGGGGAGGCAAAAATAAATTGTAAAGGCTCCGCTCAGGGACTCAGACGGTTGTAACCAATACCGTCAAAAGATTTTCCCGAAACAATGTTGTTGTTAGTGTTCACGTAATCTAAGAAATATTGATTTAAAGCAACATACAGGTATATTCTCTGTTATTTGATGGCTAAAATAGGTAATAAACATTCCCAGGGATTCCGAATAGTCTGGTAGGAGACATCCATGGGAAGGGGCGGGGAGTGATAGCACTGGCGGGGAGGGGGGCCTCTAGAGCAGCACGTAGGTTCTTGGGAAACAAGCTCACTCATTGTGAAACTTGGAAAGGAAAAGGCAGTTGGTGACAACACTCCCCTCCCTAACCTCTCTATACCGTGCAGGAACGATCCCGGAATGAACCTCACGTGGGCACTGGCCGGGCTTGCAGGGTGGGGGTGGGGGTAAGGAACCGGGACTCAGGCACTGCCAGGTGCTGTTCAGCCCCGGCTCGGGGTGAGGGTGGCACCCACCTCGGTGACGATGGTGGACAGGTAGATGTCCTGGCTGAACTCCCAGCCGTCCAGGCAGCTCTCCTGCTCCAGCTGCGTCAGGTTCACGTCGTGCCCGGGCAGCAGCCCGAGCGCCGAGAAGTTGGCGAGCGCGGCCAGCTTGTAGCGGCGGCAGCTGTGCGGCACCTCTCGGCCGTCCTGCAGCCGCAGCGGGACACTGTGGTTGCGCCACGCGCTGCTCAGGTTGGCCGACTCCGGCACCCGGCACCGGTGCTCCGGCGTCGCCGCCAGGAACACGGCTGACATGCCGTTGAACCCGTTGGGGACGATGCTGGCGCTGAGCAGGAAGAAGACGAGGCGCTGGAAGGGCCCCCACTCGCCCAGGAAGGCGATCACCTCGTCGTAGTCTCGCATGCTTCCCGCCGCCGCACGGAGGCTTACAATAAGGGCGGAGAGGAGGGGTCCCGGGCGGGCCGGCGGGCGGGCGCGCGGCGGCGGCGTTCCCCGGGGTGTCGATCAGCACATTCCCGAGGGGCTGGCAGGCCGCGCGAGTCCGGCGCGTGGCCGGGGAGCGTTTCCGGGAAGCGGGCTGCGGACGTCGGAGCGTTCCCGGGCGCTCAGCACAGAGCTGGGAGCCACTGGAGAGACTCGGGACCGCACCCCCGGCCCGGGCGTGCGGCGGAGGCGGGCCGGCCGGACCCCGGGCCTGCGGGGGCGGGGCTCCGGGCTGGCTCCGCCTCCCGCCCGCCCCGGGGGAGAGCCGGCGGGGCTTCCCCGCAGCCTGTTCCACCCAGAGGACCCCCGGCTCCCGAGCACCCCTTCCCTCCCCGTGACACCGCGAGCGCTGGTTCTCGCGTGGCGGCGGTCGTGCTGAGCCTACGGGCGCGGGAGGGCGAAAGGGAGGAGCCGCGCCCCGAGAGCCAGGAGAGGTCTGCCCTCACCCAGGCCACTGGCTTTTTTCCCGCTGTCCCCTCCAATCCCCAGTCTGAGAACCGGCAGGCGGCTTCCGGCGAGCCAGCCAAGTCCCGGGGTGGCCGGAGGGCGCCCCGCCTCTGCTGCGCCGCGCAAGTGGCTGGCACCGGCGAGCGGCCGCTGGCTCCCCACCCGCGCTAGGAGGGCTGCATCCAGTCCGCAGCTGAGCCGCGTGGGGAGAAGCGTCCGAGAGACCGCTAGCAGCCTCACTTTGCAATAGGGGACAAACAAGGTCACACTGCGTGCGTGCGTCAGAGCTGAGCCCAGGGCCCGAGCGAGGTGGGAGGCAGGAGCGCCCTAATTGTTCCAGTCCGCTAGAGAAGCGGTCCACAAGAAGCCGCGCGAGGGCCCAATCAAGAAGTGGTTAGGGTTGCCAGTCCTGAGTTCTGACTTAGATCCCCTGGCCCTCGCCCTGCCCCATTTCAGCAGCACACCGCCCATCTCTTCCAGGATTTACAGGCTACCTGTTTGCAGAAGGGCCGACCCCTACTTTTCGGCGTCATTTTGTGTACCTTTGAGACGGACCCTTCTTTGTACACTGACTTTCTGCCTCCAGCGGGGGGTGGGGCTCAGTGACCTCATCTATATTAAGATCCTATGTACCAATGAGCCCCCACAGCTGTACTTTATGCTTGATAACCTCGTAAAAGCTTGAATAACATTTTTCTTTACGCTCACAAAGGCCATACTTGGGACGACAGATGAGGCTATTGTTCAACTTAGCTCACATTACATATCCCCATCCCAAGTAAATAAGCAAAGCCTGAGGCACGAACTTATCTGGAGATCGTTTCTTTTGAGTTGTGATCCAGGGACTAAAAATAAGGGACTGGGAGAGAGAACAAGAAAAGGGGGCACACACGTGTTCAGTGGAGCTGGTCATTCAGAGACACTGACACACTTTATCGCACCCCATGGCAAAATCGGCGATCCTGGTCCTGGGCCTCATTTACAATGTGGATATTTCATCCATCATGGATTTGTTTTTCGGTGTTAATTTTGATTTTTTAAAAAGAAAATGCATTAGGATATTATTTCACCTTCATAACGGAATCATTGACATCATTTTAAAATGTGTCCCCAAGGCAAGTGCCTCGCTCACTTAACGTCCTCCACCCTCATCGCTGCCGGTTACTGGGGTGTGAGCCCACTGTCTTCTAAAGAAGTCTGTAGAATGAGGGACCTTCATTTCCCAGTTCGGTCTCCGACTGCTGTGCACTTCCAGGTTGCACAGGTGGGAGAGCCAAACAAGCGTCATTTACCATTGCCCAGGAAAGGACACAATCAATACTGAGAGGGAATTCTATGCAAAGTAAACGACTAAGTACACTGCTTGCAGCTCTGCCCAATGAGACAATTTCTCCTCACTACTGTCTTTGGTGGTACAGTGGTTAAAGAGCTCGGCTGCCACCCCAAAAGCCAAGTGTTCACGCTCACCAGGCACTCTATGGGGGAAAGATGTGGCGGCCTGCTTCTGACATGATGTACAGCCGTGGAAACCCTGTGGGTAGTTCGACGCTGTCATACAGTGTTGCTGTGACTTAGTGTTCAACAGCAATGAGTTTGGGTTTTGTTTATTGTCTTTTACTGCTCCCTCGAACATAACAATCATTAAGCTAACCTGACAGGCCTGAATACTTTTTTCCTCCACCAGAAGGTTATAGAGATGGTCCCCTGAGGCCATAGGTTTGAGTTGCGGCAGGAGTGTTGGCATGGCTGAAGTTTATATCATAGACAGCGGAGCTACCCATTCATTAACTTACATGAGTCCCATGGACATGCTGAGTCCTGATCCTGGATGTACCATATCTGTTACGTGCTGGATTGCTGATGGGCCTGCTTGACAACACCCAGCTCAAACTGGCATCTCTGGTTGCTTAGACCCTTGATGCCCCATTGCCAGGCACTTATGTTTCTATTTAGTTGCTTTTCGAAAAGCAAATCGATCTGTCCTGCTGAAGGCCTGGCCTTGCTCCAGAACCCTACTGAAATTCTCCCACTAGAGCTTATAAAAAACTCTAGTCGGTATCTTTATTCACCATGAACACGCAAACAGCATTGAAGCTGCTGGGTTGTGTGGCCCCGATAGCAGGAAGCAGGGTTGCATTTGGACAGGCTGTCGAGTTCTCTCTTCCTTGAGGACTAATTAAATTCTGGGAGACTTCCAAGGCACCTGATAAGTGAGTCAGAGGAGTTTGTCCCCAAGCAGTTGATGCTTTTTTTTTTTTTCCAGGGGTGAGGGTACAAAGTCATAAAATAACTTGCCTTTATGTTAGAGGGGATGAGGTGGCATGTATCAGACTACTGGGCTGCTAATAACTTTCCAATTTGCCTCAAAACAATATAGGATAAAGGAAGTGAGAAGCGATGTAGACGAAGTAATGTTGACCATGTCAAATAGTTCTAGTTCAACTCACTGTGTAGTTTTGTGTACATTTGTGCCATAACTAGAAGTAGAAGGTCAGAAAAAAGTTGACCAGTGTGGAAGGAATTCTCATAGATTTTCCTCTCATCCTGGGGCATCTAAAGAAGCCCTGGTTGCGTAGTGAGTGTGAGGTAGGCAGTTAATGGGAGGGTCAGCAGTTTGAAACACCAGTCCCTCTATGGGAGAAAGATGGGGCTCTTTACTCCTGTAAAGAGTTACAGTCTTGGAAACTCACAGGAGCAACTGTGAGTTCCACCTTGTCCTATAGGGTCACTATGCGCATTGTCTCCTGATGGCAGTTAGTTTCAGGGCATCTACAGTACTTGCCCAATTCCTGCTTATTCTGTCAAATTAGCATAATGTCATCAATACAGTGGCCCATCAGTGGATATAAAAACAATCAGAATAGCCAAAAACTATATGGTGTCAGAGCACAGGAGAATTAATACAGCCTAAGGAATAAGAGTGAATATGAACTGCTGTTCTTCCCACATGAAAGCAAGCATCCTTCTTACTAGTGTTTGTTGAGGGGGAAAGTTATAATCTCTACATCTTCTCCCAGGAGTAGTCTTAAATCTGATTTAATAGGTGATTCAGAAGGGTGGGGAGAAGTTCCTGGAACTTCCATTTGGCTCCTGCTGCTTGATTAATAGGATAAGAAGTGAATTTTAGGATCCTGACAGCTGCTAAATGTAGCTATCTTCGCTTTACATTTATAAAGCAGGGAAATATGACTATGTGGATAAGACCCTTTGGAGCTGTTTACATCAGAATGCCATTTATTGGACAGACACATCACCCACTCAAATTAATACAGACAGATATTGGAAAACTAAGTATGTGGATTAGGTGCCAATAAAAATATAAAACAAAACAACACCCCCACAAACCTCAACAGACCTACAACCAAAGAAGAGAGTAGGTCATTAAGAAACTACAAATCCTTAAGGGGAGCATACCTGCATGGAACAGCGAACTAAGAGAGAGGGGTGGGGATGGACCCACCTAGAGACATGACCTTCTTTCACTGGCCCCCTAGAGCTCTGGAGATAATGCAGAAAGTGTGCTGGTCTGCTCACGTACAGTGGGACAAAACTCGAAGGGAGTGCAACAGGGAAGCAAAGTAACCAAGTCCCCGAGAATCCTGAAAATAGACTTCTGCCTTGGGGGACACGTCTTGGCACCTACTCAGACCTGATTGGGAAACACTCATAAGGATCAGCAGACACACCTTAACTGTCTATCATTTTTTCTTTTCTCTTGCTCTATGTTGGTCTATATAAGATAGGCGGTACAATTCCGAGGAGAAAACAACGGGACCAGAGGTCCTGGGGGGGACATGGAAGGTCCTGGGGGGACATGGAAGAGGAGGGGCGGGGAGTCAACAAACTCAGGGATAAGGGAACAACAAGAGATCTAAAATTGTTGTCAAGGAGGGCGTAAAATGCCTGGTGGGGGTTGGTCAAGTGCAGTGTATCCAAGAGGAATTACATGATAATGGGACAGGAGGAAGCTGAAGGAAATAGAGGAAAGAACTAGGAGGCAAAAGCTATTTATAGAGGTATAGCTATAGGCAGGTATATATATATATATATACATTTATTAATTTATAATGAAAGAGATAGAGGCCAATGTATATATATTTATATGTTAAACATTAAGATAGCAGATGAACTTTGGGCCTCTACTCAAGGCCTTCTTAAACACAAGAACACTTTGTTCTAATAACCTGGCACTCTTTGATCTTCACCTTCCTGACATGATCACTGAAAACAAAATAGGTGCATAAGTAAATATAGTGAAGAAAGCAGATGGTGCCCAGTTATCAAAAGATATAGCATTTGGGGTCTTAAAGGCTTGAAGTTAAACAAGCAGTCATCTAGCAGGGAAGCAAACAATCCCACATGGATGAAACGCATAGGTCTGTGTGATCATGAGGTGTCAAGGAGATCAGGTATCAAAAGACACAAAACAATTATATTGATGAGAAAGAGGGGCATCGGAGTGGAGATCCAAAGGCCATCTGTAGACAATTGGATACCGCCTCCCCCACCCCCCAAGACTTACAAGGAAGGGAAAATTCAACCAGGGTGCTGTACAGTACTGATGAAGCACATATAATTCCTCTAGTTCTTGAATGCTCCCCCCCAACGTCACCCCCTACTATCATGACCCAGTTCTACCTTACAAAACTGGCTAGACCGGAGTACGCACATTGGTACAGATAAGAGCTTTCAACACAAAACCCACAGGAACAGTAGTAGGAGTAGCAATATCATGAGGGGAGAGGATGGTGAGGAAGGGGAGAGAAAACCCAACACAAGGTTGGATATATAGTCACCCACCCTGAGGGGGACAAGTAACAGTAATGACAGTGAAGGGAGACAATGGATAATGTAAGACACGAAGTATCAAATATAATATATAATTGATCAAGGATTCACAAGGGTGGGAGGGTGCGGGGTGGAGGTGGAAATAAGAGGAGCTTATACTAAGGGCTCAAGTAGAAAGAAAATGTTTTAGAAATGTTGAAGCCAACATATACACAAGTGTGCTTAATAAAATTGAATGATGGATTTAAAAAAATTTGTAAGAGATCCCCAATAAAAGGATTAATAGAAAAAAGAGATGTACAATCACCACCACATGCAAAAATAAATAAGTAAAATAAATTACCAACTAAGAAAAGCCCAGGGCCAGATGATTTCACAAGGTAATTCTACCAAATATTCAAAGAAGATCTGACACCCATACTACAAAAATTCTTCCAGAGCATAGAACAAGACAATAAACTCCCAGACTCATTCTATGAAACCAGCATAACACTGACATCCAAACCAGGGGGAAAAAACCCACAAAGATTAAAAATTATGGCCCAATATCCCTCATGAACATAAGTGTTGAAATCCTCAACAAAAACTGGGTCAATCGAATATAGGAGCATATAAAAAAGATAATTCACCATGACCAAGAGGGACTCATTCCAGGTATGCAGGATGGTTCAATACTAAAAACAAAACCAAATCCAATCAATGTAATTCACCACTTAAACAAGGCTAGAAATAAACACCACATGATCATATAAATAAATGCATGGGACAATATTTAGCACCCACTTCTGTTCAAAACACTCAACAAAATAGAAATAGTAGGAAAATTTCTTAGCATAATAAAAGCCACATATGAGAAATCAACAGCCAGTATCATGCTCAATAGGGAAAAGCTGGAAACACTCCCACTGAAAACAGGGACCAGGCAAGGATGTCCCCTCTCACCACTCTTATTCATTATCTTGCTGAAATGTTTAGCTAGAGCTCTCAAACAACAAAAAGAAATCAAGGGAGTACAAATTGACAAAGAAGCGGAACTCTCGCTATTTGAAGATGATACAATCCTATGTATATCCTAAATAAATTAGAGACACAACACAAGTAGATGCATGCTCTCCTGTGTTCATAGCAGCACAGTTCACAATAGCAAGAAACTAGGAGCAGCCTGTGGTCGGTACATAATCTGTTGTCAATTTAAGACTTAAGAGTGAAGGGGTGGAGTTTAGCCTGTCAATCAGGTTGCAGCTTGATGACCTCCTTTGGAGGTAATAAAGAGGTAAATAGCTTGTTGGAGGCAGACACACGCTCACTCACTCCTTGCTGATGGATCCTGAGCCCTGGAGATGAGGAGCCACTTGGAGACCCATGCCAATGCTGAGATGCTTTCACCACCACTGGACCCATAAGACTTTGCACCCACTGGCCTGTGATTTTCTGTATTTGGCATCATTGCATGTGTTGCGTGAGTCTGAAGAGAAATTTATAGAATGGCACTGGACATATGGGCTAATATTTGCCTTATGGACTTGTACTGGGTTGGAATGCTTTCTTAATGTACAATTGCTCTTTGGTATAAAACTCCTACACACATATGAATGTCTCTGGATTTGTTTCTCTAGTCAACCCGGACTAACACATTATGGCACCAGGAGCGAGATACCAGAGAAACAAATCATAAGGATGGAGAGTGGTTGTTTGTTTGACCCCTGTCTCATGGTGGTCTTTCTTCTTTGGCTAGCCAGAGGTCAGATATGGCCAGGCAGTTTACTGACTTGTTTTCTGGAAAAAATATGAGAAGCTAAAGTTTTGATTATTTTGTTTAGTTGTAGTCTTTGGTTATTTCTGTGTGAAATGGCAAAAATGAATGTGAGCTAAGAGGACAAAATTGCCTCCTTGGATTTCTCAGAGCTGCTTAGTAAAAATGGCTAACAGAAAGTCAAAATGGCTGACAAAAAGCTTGGCTCTGGCTTGATGCTATCAGAGGCCTAATCCCATATTTTTGTATAAATAGAATAGTTTAGATAAATAATTAAGATAAGCTAAATAAGGACTGAATTTGACTGTTTCAAGAATTGAAGTTAGTATCTGATTCTACTTTGTTTATACTGAATTATTCTGCTTAATATTGTTGATATAATGGTTGACAGAAATGATTATTTGGGAAGTATGTAAATAGAAAGCCTGTAAGCCCACTTGGCTTGATCCATTAAAATTTGGTCTTTAAATGGGTTTAGGACATGCCTGCAAAGAAGGCTCGGAAAGGATAAGCCCCACCCAGTGCTTTGGAGGAATCTGGATATTTGCATTCCAAAAGACTTGCCTAGGGGGCTTTTGACAGATTGAAGAAAAAGGAAGTGTGGGTTTTAAAATTTTGAACTAGTGGTTTTTGCCAGAAGCTGGAAAAAAATATAAAACCATGAAGGAAACTCCTCTCTAGGACTGAACGTTAAAGGGAGCCTGGGGGCAGGCTGAAATGCTTGCTAGGTGACTACGTGTTGAGTAGAAGTGGAAGAAAGCAGTAATACAGAACCAGGTTGAGTCTGGCCACTGACAACTGGTTTTCAGGGACTAGAGGAGAAGATGAGATCGGGTTGGCTCGTCTGAAGTTCATGACCTAGCCAATGTGGACTAGGGTTGTTGAGAATTTGTGACGGGCCCATGATCTAAGGTGAGGAGACCAATGGGCACCCTGGTGAGGCTAACTGAGGCAGTCCATATTGAGGCAGTCCATATTGAGTTGACCCGAACCTGTCTAGATGAAGAGAAGATTTTTGAGCCTGTGAACTGGTGTATATTGCTATTGACATTATGGATGGCCTGTCCTGATTTGATTTTGCTTATGGGTGTGGGCTTCACAAGGTTCCAACTGGAATGAAGATTCTTCACGTCAAAGGATATGATTGTCTCCTCAAAGCACCGGGTTGATGTAAGTGAACAGTGTAGAAACTGGATACCCAAAATGGGGCAGATAAAGGCATGAAGTTGCTGGCTTACAAACTTTCATAGATAAGGAATATATTCATAAGATTATAGGATTAAGATATAGGTGTTACTTAACTGCAACAGTTAGGCATAGAATGTTGTTGTGTTTTAATTGATCTATGTATGGATTGTGATAAGAGTTGCATGAGCCCCCAATGAAATGATTTTAAAAAAAGAATATTGTTGTGTTGTTCACCTACAGAATATTATGTTTAAATGAGGGTGGTGAAGAGAGCAGATGGTGCCCGGTTATCAATCGGAATAATGTCTAGAGTCTTAAAGGATTCAGACAAGCAGCCATCTAAGTGAGGAGTTAACTACCAGTAAGTCCACATGTAAGAATAACACCAACTTGTGTGATCCAAAGATGATAATAATAAAATCTAAATACTGTTAGGTAAACTGAGGCATGAAATGAGAAGAGACGGATCATACTCGCCGAGGACTGATTAAAAAGCAGGCTTTATTGGGGACAAGCGGACGGGTTCAATAGCCCACAGTAAAGTGAAGCTGTGGAAGCCACCCCAGGGGATTGCTTGAGGGGTTTTTATAGCCCCCACCTTGTTGAAGCTTCTGGAGAGTTGATGTAAGGTGCGGTTTTGCTCAGTGGGGAGTACATGACTGTTTGCTCATTGTACAAGGTCAGTCTGTTCTGATTCTATGAACAATGAAGTGGGCGGTCTGTGCTTTTAGAGGGTACAGTTGTTCACAGAACTAGCCCATTTCTGGGAAACTCAGTCTGGGGGAAGGGTGTCCATGCTTTTACTTGACATCCCTGACTCTCTCTGATAGGGAAAGGGGGTGACGAAGAGGTTGTCCATGATTACTTCCTGCTGTACGGGGGCATAGTATGGAAGTTTATCAGACAGAATGCAGGGACTCCGGGCTTGGCATGGACGGCAGGGGTTGGTATTGCTGACTCATTGATGTAATAACAGCATTCTTCTTGGAGGTAAAGGCAAGTGCCTCCTTTTCAGCGGTGATGAGGTCTAAGGCTTGTCGATTCTGTAAGGCAACTTGGGTGACAGAGGTTATTTGTTTTTGCAATGAAGCTAGGGATTCGGTGGAGGCATTTATTGCCAATTGGAATTGCATGGCTAGCTTGTCCGAGGTTAGGACTGAATGTGCCAGGGCCCCTCCGCTAAGTCCCAAGGCTTTCTGCTGAGGAGGCGAGCGATAGTCCTGCTACCAATGGAAGAAAAATGGCTCTAAGCACAAACAATTCCTTGGGACTGATCTTATCTTAACAAGGGCAGCTGTGTTCTCAGTTTTACTCATTGTGTCTCAGAACTTGGGAAAACATAAAGACACAGTGTCTTAAGACATTCACCAATATACACTTCAGTTAAAACTCAGTGATTCTCTATAATCCCCCTTTTTTATTTTATAGCTAACACTGAAGAGTTAAAAGGCAGCTATTTGACGAAGCTGTGGTTTCTCCAAAAAGCTGCAGGGTACAGAAGCAGAACATTTGGTTAAGCTGAACTTTATGCAAGGTTGGGATCATCCTGGCTTCTTCAGTTCTTATTGCAAACCTAGAACAGTTTCATCCAGAACAATCGCAACTTCCTTACCACCTAGAACAATTTCAATTTCGTTATCACTCAAAACAATTTCAACTTCTTTATTACCTTCTCCATCACATCATCACATCCTTATTACATTTCTTATCACATTACTCGTCACATTTCTCTCCACATCTTTGCCACATGCTCATCGTAATTTTTTTACATTCCTTATTACCTTCTTCATCACATCTTCATCACATCCTTATCACATTCTTTATCTTTCTTTACTGGTTTGGGGGCATACTCAGTTTTCTTGCACAAGCTTTAACTCCTTCCTTACTTCTGCTTGGGTCTGCCTAACAACTTCAGTTTTGTTTGCAATAAATGTAACCCTAGGCCTAGTTGGTGGGTTTTTAAAATTGGAAACTGGGGGCGGTTAGGGTACACATTAGGTTTTTTTTTTTAGCTTAATTAGGACGGGCTCGTGGTGACTTGCCAATGTAGGTGTACAAATATGCCATACTTCAGGAGACACCTCGGGGTAACAACTGGCTGATTGGGGGTGGGGATGAGGTTGTGGAGGTGGCCTGACTTAAGAGGGTGATAAAGGGGAGAGCGTTGCTGGAGAAGGAGATAGTAGCATGTAATTCGGTTAAACTATTCCTTCCAAGCAATGGAACAGGGCACGAGGGGATAACTAAAAAGGAGTGAGAAAATGGGAGTTGATTAAATTGGCAAAAGAGAGGTTCTGTTTTCTGCGGCGTGGAGGGGGACCCGTCTATTTCCATAACCGAGACCTGGGAAGGGGAATAAGGGCCCGAGTGAGAGGGCAAAATGGAGAAGGTAGCCCTTGTATATTTACCTGCTACCTGGAGCACGGCCCTGGGTTCAAGGAGGGTGACCAGAGTCGAGGAGCCAGGGCCACTTCAGTCATCTGTCAATCCCAGGAGCTCAAGTACCGGAAGGTCTGGAAGATCCTGGGGCCCAGCTTCTTCGCATGGAGATGCCAAAGGTGGGGCCAAGTCGGGCAATCCAATTTTCAGTGACCCGACTGCTTACATTGGGGGAATGGTCGGGTTGGAGGTTTGGGGTTAGGGCCGGAATTGGCCCAGTGGCCACTTTTTCTGCCCTTGAAGCAGGCACCTGGTGGTGTTTGCCCAGCTTCAGGGCGGCCACCAAGGTTTGGGTCCGGAGGCTAACTGTCTGGCCTTGGCACAAGAAACTCCATTTTGAATCAGGCCCTTCCATTTTAGTTATTGAAACTTACCCCTCACTGGCCTCCCCTCTCCCTTTGGCCTCCCCCTTCCTTCGGTAAACCACAAATGTCCCAAAGTGCATGTTCTCACTAAAAGGATGCTTGCTCAGCTTGCTTGCTCAACTCCTACCCAATTCCCAGAAAAAGTTTAACGACTGTTTCCCCTTTTTATAACCCTTCTGTAAGCACGACCCCCTACCAGCTGTGCCTACCAACAGGGGGTATAAAAAACACAGCAAAATTTCCCACTGCGTGACTTCAATAACTCAATACCCTGAGTTGCTGAACCTGCCTGCAAGCTTCTCAATAAAGCCTGCTTCTAAAACTTCGTTAATTGGGTCTTTAATTCTGTTTTTGCGTCCAAATAAACCTTATATTTTGGTGCCAAAACCTGGGATAGGTGTGTGGCTCCCCCCTCCTTTGGGAGTGCCCAGAGAGCCCCCTATCTCCCCTAAATCTCCAGGACCTTTAGGCACGGCACCTGGGATAGGGCGTGTGGCTCCCCCCTCCTTTGGGGTCCCCTGAGAGCCCCACTATCTCCTTGCCTTCAGCAATTGGGCATGTTCAGAACCAGTCTGCAGCTGCCCTGGTGAGTCTCTCCTCCCCCCTCTCCCTCTGGGCTTAGTTTCAGTTTTTGAGCTCCGCTGGAGTCTTCCCGTCTGAGACCTGGCCGCGCTGGGAATTCTCCTTCCATTGGCCCCAGGGGCCTTAGGGAAGTGATTGTTCTTGAGGTGTCTTGCCAACACCACCCCACCCACCCCCCACCTTCCTTCACTGCTGCCCTAGCCAGGACTTACTTGGGGACGCCTGGGTGCCTCCTGCCTGGTCCTGCTCACCTGAAACTGAAATCTTGTCTCTGCTCACTTCCTCTCCCTCTTTCCGTGTGGCCTTTCGCCTAATGCGCTGGCATTCACTTTCTGACGGTCCCACCACTGATGGGACTGTTAGCAATAGGCCTCGTGGCAGCTGCCCCCTCAGACTGGACTAACCCTGAGAGGGTTAGCCTAGGGCTGTTTTACTTGGTTGTGTGTTTCCTATTCACACTTCTACGGTGTCTGTAAACCTCATATCTTTATCTCCTCCTCCCTCTTACTCTTACCATGGGCGCAGGACAATCCAAAATTGACCCCACGACTCCACTGGGTTGTCTCTTAAAATTTTATTCTGGCCTGGAGTACACTCAGACCTTATGAAAGAAAAAACTTGTTTTTATCTCCCAAGTTGCCTGGCCCCAGTACCAGCTTGACAACCAGGCACATTGGCCTCCGACTGGCACTTTCAATTTCAATGTTTTACAGGACCTGGACAATTTCCTCAGGAGGACTGGTAAGAATTTTGAAGTCTCCTATGTGCAGGCTTTTGGGGACTTGCGTTCCCACCCTGACCTTTGTAGCCATTGTTCCACCTGCCAAATATTATTAGCCCAGTCCCCTCAGCAACGCCCCCCTCCCCATTATCCAAACTCCTGAAGAGCCAGCCGAGTGCGCCCTCAGTGCGCCCCTCCCACCGCCCTATCAGTCCTCTCCTCCCACTGCGCCCAATAGCTCTCCCCTGTCCTCATCGGTTGCCTCTCATACCTGTTCCCACAACCCTCCCGCTGCCCTTTGTCCACTAGGAAAGGTCGCAGGAGCAGAGGGGCTTGGTCGGGTCCATGTCCCTTTTTCCTTACAGGACCTGTCACAGATAGAGACCCGCCTGAGCTCTTTCTCAGCAGATCCCTGTAAGTTTATTAAGGAATTTACTTACATTACTCAAACGTATGATTTAACCTGGCATGGCATCCAAGTAATCCTTGCTTCTACCCTTACCGCCGAGGAGCATGCATGAGTCTCTGATGCAGGTCACCAGCTAGCAGACAAGGACCACACCATTGACCCAAACGTCCCTTTAGGAGCACACGCCATTCCCGCAGAAGACCCCGGTTGGGATTACCAGCCTGGTCGGGGGTCCAACCTTCCCCACAGAAACCTAATACTCAGGTGCCTCATTAGGGACTTGGAAACAGTTTCCTGCAAGGTTGTCAACTATGACAAATTAAGGGAAGTCACCCAAAAGGCAGATGAAAACCCTGCTCTTTTTCTTAACTGCTTCCAGGAGGCACTCACAAAGTACACTAGTTTAGACCCAGGGTCTAAAAGCCGGGCCTCTATCTTAGCCTCTCACTTCATCTCTCAGTCAGCCCCTGACATCAGAAAGAAGCTGAAAAGGGCTGAGGAGGGCCCTGAAACCCCTATACAGGATATGGTAAAAATGGCATTTAAAGTTTTCAACACCCGGGAGGAGACGGTTGAGACTACTCACCAGGCGAGGGTCCAACAGATGGTTAACCTCCATTCCCAAGCCCTGGTAGCAGCCCTAAGGCCTGCAGGTAATCCCATCCATCGCCACACTTCCCAGGGGAGCCAGCGTTTACCACCAGGAGCCTGCTTCAAATGTGGCCACAAAAGCTTGCCCCAACCCCAAGCCTCCTACCAAGCCCTGCCCGCTGTGCAAACAGCCAGGCCACTGGAAGTCAGACTGCCCAACCCTGGCTCTTCCCCTGGCTCCACAAAGCCGAGGCGCCGAGATCCCAGAAACTCCAGACACAGAGCTGCAAGGTATGGAGTTGCTGGGGTTCTTGGACTGAAGAGGCCCTGGCTCCTCAACTCCGGTAACCCTTGCCAAGCCCAGGGTCACGCTCCAGGTAGCGGGTGAGTCCATCTCTTTCTTGGTGGATACGGGGGCTACTTATTCTGTGATTCCCCTCTCACTCGGGCCCTACCTTTCCTTCCCAGATCACTGTGGTCGGAATTGACGGGTCCCCCTCAACCCCCAGGCAAACCCACCCCTTGTTTTGCACATTTGACAAAACTCCATTTTCACACTCCTTTTTAGTTATCCCCTCTTGCCCGGTCCCCCTACTAGGCAAAGACATTTTGTCTAAATTAAAGGCGACTATTTCCTTTTCTAACCCCTCAACCTCCTTTAGCCTCCTGATGGTCATGCTTACCAGCCAGGACCCCATCACTTGCACCCCACTACCCTCTGCTGTCTCCTGTTTTCCTGAAGTGTCACCGGAGGTATGGGAGACAAGTACCCCCTCCGTTGCTTCCCATCACACCCCAGTATTAATTAAACTAAAAAATCTTGAAGTTTACCCCAACCGCCCGCAGTTTCCTATTTCCAAAACCTACCGATTAGGTCTCAAGCCCATAATAGACAGATTACTAGAGCAAGGTTTGGTCACCCCTGTAAATTCACCCTGCAACACTCCTATTTACCAGTAAAGAAACCCAATGGACAATACCGCCTTGTGCAGGACCTCTGCTTAATAAATGCTGCAGTAGTCCCCGTCACCCCTGTAGTCCCTAACCCTTACACTCTCCTTTCCCGAATTTCAGCAGGCACTACCCATTTCACTGTCCTAGATCTCAAAGATGCTTCTTTTTACTATTCCTATTCACCCTGATTCTCAGTTTCTGTTTGCATTCACGTGGCATGATCCTGTTACTGACTTAGCCCAACAACTTTCCTGGGACGTTTTCCCACAGGGTTTCTGAGATTCTCCCCATGTCTTCGAACAAGCTTTTGCCAAAGATTTAATACAATGCCCCCTGCCTCTGTCAGTTGTATTACAGTATGTAGATGATTTGTTGTTTTGTTATCCCTCTGAATCTGATAATGTGTCTGCTGCCACTACTCTGCTAAACTTCCTGAACTCTAAAGAGTATGGTATAAGGTTTCTCCTTCCAAGGCTCAAATAGCGCTCACTGAAGTCACGTACCTTGGCCTGTCCATCACCCCTACCCACCGGGAAATCAGATTTGACAGGATCAAAGCTATACAAGCTCTCCCTGCTCCCCGGTCTGCGTCAGAAATCTCATCCTTTTTGGGTCTAGCGGGATTTTTCAGGCAGTGAATCCCTAATTTTTCACTTCTAGCTAAACCTTTTTACCAGGCAGCCAGAGAATCCCCCGTGGGTCCTCTTACTTCCCCCCAAATTGTACATCGTGCATTCCTTCTGCTACAAAAAGCTATCTGCACCGCCCCTGCCCTTGCTTTACCCCCTCTAGGCCATTCTTTTTGTACATAGATGAAAAACAGCAATTAGCACTGGTAGTCCTAGTGCAGCCTATGGGCTCTTCTCCCATCCCAGTCACTTATCTCTCCAAACAGTTAGACCCTACTGTTTGCGGGTGGCCACCATGCCTTCGAGCTCTTGTGGCTGCCGCTGAGCTAACTATTGAAGCTAGAAAAATCAATTTATTACAACCCCTCACCGTATTTTCTACCCACCACTTCACTGACCTTTTGTCTCAGCAAACTCTTCCCCACTTGGGATCCTCCCACATTCAACTGTACCATTTACTCTTTATAGAAGACCCCTCAATAACTCCATCACATTGTGGATTGCTTAACCCAGCTACCCTCCTCCCTGCTCCAGAACAGGTCCCCATACAAACTAATTCATGTGTAGAAGTTATTCACACCTTCCAATCTCCCAGACCTGATCTCTCAGATCAGCCTCTGCCAGATGCCAAGCTCACCCTGTTTGTAGATGGAAGCTCACTTCTGAATGAATTTGGAAGCCAACAGGCAGCTTATGCAGTGGTAACGTCTTCCAAGATAATGGAGGCAGTCCCGCTTCCCTCAGGCACCACCTCCCAGCAGGCAGAATTGGTTGCCCTCACCAGGGCCCTCACCCTATCCAAGGGACAGGCTGCCAACATATTCACTGATTCCAGGTATGCATTTTTTATCACACACACCCATTGCATGTTGTGGAAGGAACGAGGCTTTCTTACCAAAAAAGGAACCCTAATTAGAAATGGGCAACTAATTGCTAAGCTATTAAAGGCTATCCTTTTACCCCCAAAATTAGCCATTATCCACTGCCGAGGACACCAAACTTCTAGTGACCCCGTAGCTAAAGGTAATGACTTAGCTGATCATACTGCTCACTCATTAACACAGGATCCCTCTCCTGCCCCTAGTCCAGCATGTTTTCTGTCCTCCACTTACTCCCCGACCTACACAGACAAGAAAATGTCCAGTATTGTGAACTTCCTCAATGGGAAGGGTGGGTATACAAAAGCCACCTACTCATCCTCCCAAAGTTACAGTGAGAGATTATAATCACTGACATACATAATTCCCTACACATTGGGCCTAAAGCTTTATATAAATTTTTAACCACCATTTTTCACCCCACCAGATTATGGGACACCATTAACACAGTCCACGCAAAATGCAACGTTTGTGCTCTTTCCAACACCCAAGGAGCTCACCACCCTCGTAAACAGCTCCACCTGATGCGAGGGCACCTGCTGGGACAGGACTGGCAGATAGACTTCACTCACATGTCAAAGCATAAGCAGTTTAAATATCTCCTCACTATGGTTGACACATTTTCAGGATGGATCGAAGTCTTTCTCACCTCCTCTGAGAGTGCAGACATAGTCGCCGCTCACCTTCTTCAAAACACCATTCCTCGTTTTGGCCAGCCTGCTTCAATCCAGTCAGACAACGGCCCGGCCTTTATATCCAAGGTACAACAGGCAGTAAACACCTCACTGGGCATCTGCTGGAAGCTCCATGCAGCATATCACCCCCAATCTTCAGGTAAGGTCAAGCGAGCCAACGGTCTCATAAAGCAGCACCTTACCAAACTCTCTCTAGAGCTGCGACTTTCTTGGCCTCAGCTATTACCCTTTGCTCTTACCCGTTTGTGTGTGGTCCTCCGGGAGCCATCCGACCTGAGTCCATTTGAAATACTCTATGGGCCACCCTTCCTCTTCTCCCCTCTCCTTCCTGGCGACAGCCCTCCATTAGCCTCATATTTACCATACCTGTCTTTACTCTGCAACCTCCTTAGACAACATGCTAACTCCACTATCCCTGAACCTTCTCCAGCCTCTCCCAACCTCCAAAAGTCAGTAAACCCTGGAGACACTGTGTTAATTAAATCTTTAACACCCAAACCTTTGGCACCCTGGTGGGAAGGTCCGTACACTGTCATCCTCACCACTCCCTCGGCCATCAAGGTAGTGGGCCTACACTCTTGGATACACCTGTCCAGAGTCAAACTGGTAACCAAAACTAACCATGACCCCCAGTGGTCTGTTCAGTCTATTGGTCCTATGTCTCTCCAGCTCACTAGCCTCACCAAACCAGCCAGCTAAGCCTAGCATAACTTCCCCTTTCGCCTGGAGATTTTTTCTCACTGAAAATGTAACTAACCCCAATATCGCCAACATCACTTACTCACAGGAGAAAGTTATCTCCTAACCACGGCCAATTGCCCGATCACCGGTTGTTCCGGTCCAGTCTACCTTAATTTCACCTCATTCAAACACGGTTCCAACTCCCTGAATGCACACGTTCTCCCAAAACCAACTTCCTCCATCATTAGTTTTCTATATGACCAAACCTCTAACCCTGTTTGTGCACAGAAAATGGGTAGAAGAAAACACAGGGTGCCCCTGGAAGTCCTGCAATATTCACCATGCTCACCCCTACCCTATAACCATATCCCACCAGTTCTACTGCTCAGGAACACAATTCACCTTAACCATCCCTGACCCATGGGACATCAGGTGGACCAAACCAATCAAGGGAAGCTGGTATTTTAACTCCCACAGCACATACCCTAATGCTAGACTGTTCATATGGAGGTCGCTAGTCCAGGTCCAATCCACCATCTACTGTAATATTCAGATCCAAGAATATCAACTCACTAACAAAATTTCTAAACCTTCTGAGTCTCCCTTCTCCTGGCTCACCCTGCTACAGCAGGGACTGGCCATCGCCAACCTAGCTGGATTAGGCAACCTTTTCCACTTGCTTCATGTGTGCAGCCCTGGAACGCCTTCCTCTAGCAGCAGTCCCAGTTCCCAGCTGGTCATCTGCACTTAAGGTCTCCACTACGCAACCCGTAACTATCCCCAATGTCACTTTGTACTTCACACCAGTGTATGCACAGGTGCCGTTTTGTTACTCCAATGCATCCACTCGGCTGTGCAACACCACAATGCCATCTTCCCAGCCAATAACAGCACCAACAGGATTTTTCTTCTGGTGCAATTATACACTCACCAAACATCTAAACATCAGTTCCAGCTCTACCCTCCTGTGCTTACCCGTCACCTTAGTTCCGCAACTCACGGTCTACACCCCAGCTGAATTCCGGACCAAATACACCCAGACACATAATCACCGTAACAAAAGAGCAGTTTTTCTCCCAGTCATGGTAGGCCTTTCCCTAGCTTCGTCAGCAGTCACGGTGGAAATGAGTGGTGGTGCCCTGGAATGCACCGTTACCACAGCCAAACAGTTAGCCGAATGCTTCCAATTGGCACTCGATATCTCCGCAGAATCCTTAGCCTCCTTGCAAAGACAAATAGCCTCTATTGCTCAAGTTGCCTTACAGAACCGCCACGTTCTAGACTTCATCACAGCAGAGAAGGGAGGAACCTGCCTCTTCTTCCAGGAGGAATGCTGTTACTACATCAATGAGTCAGGAGTTGTGGAAACCAATATCCAGACCCTCAATAAACTAAGCCGTGAGCTACAGAGCACCAGACCAAAAACAGATGGAACCTTTTTCTGGTGGAACACTTCTCTGTACTCCTTCTTAGCCCCATATTAGGAACCATAATTTTAATTATAATTTTGCTTTTAATTGCCCATTGTCTTATACAGCTCCTGCAAAGCCGGTTCTGTGACATCACCCAAGCTGCATTTCACCAAATGATGTTGCAACTATATAAACCTCAACATGAATTTCTCCAGGAACCTCGATATAAATCCCCCTGTCCCGTGCTGGTCCCAGACTCCCAGTACTCTGCCTGAAAACCCCCACTCCCTTGCTCTTCACCCACTACCAGCAGGAATCAGTTACAGAAAAGACTAACTTTGTCCCTTTTCCCTATAAGATGGAGTCTGGAATGTCTGGCCTTGTCACAAGAAACTCCATTTTGAATCATGCGCTTCCATTTTAGTTCTTGAAACTTACCCCTCACTGGTCTCCCCCCTCCCTTTGGCCTCCCCCTCCCTTTGGTAAATCACAAATGCCCCAAAGTGCATGTTCTCACTAAAAGGATGCTTGCTCAGCTTGCTTGCTCAACTCCTACCCAATTCCCAGAAAAAATTTAACGACTGTTTCCCCATTTTAGAACCCTTCTGTAAGCACGACCCCCCCCCCCCCGCTGTGCCTACCAACAGGGGGTATAAAAAACACAGCCAAAATTTCCCATTGCGCGGCTTCAATAACTCAATACCCTGAGTTGCTGAACCCGCCTGCAAGCTTCTCAATAAAGCCTGCTTCTAAAACTTCCTTAGTTGGGTCATTAATTCTGTTTTCGCGTCCAAATAAACCTTATGCTAACCTTTGCTGGAGTCTGGCCTGGTGGGCAGCCTCAACCATCTCCTCTCGAGCATTAAAAACTTTAAAAGCCATTTTAAAGTCTTAGATGGGAGTTTCAGGGCCGTCCTCGGCCTTTTTAAACTTTTTTTCTGATGTCGGGTGCTGATTGGGAAATGAAATGGGAAGCTAGGACTGTGGCCCCAATTTCGGGATCCTCGGTCTAGCCTGTTAAAATGAACCAGGACTTCCTGCAACCTGTCCAGGAAGAGAGCAAGGTTTTCATCTGCCTGTTGGGTAACTTCTCTGAGTTTATCACAGTTAACCACCTTATTAGAAACTGCTTCCAATCCTCGGAGGAGATACCTGAGCATGAGGCTCCTGTGGGGAATGTTGGTGCCCTGCCCTATTTGATAGTTCCAGTTGGGGTTCTCCCTGGGGATGGCATGCTATCCCAAGGGGACGGTATTGTCTGTAACATGGTCCCTGTCAGCCTGTTGCCTGCCTGCTTCCGTTACGCTGGCACGTTCATCTGGGGTTAGTGTGGAAGCTAAAATGACCTATACGTCATGCCAGGTTAAATAAGGGTTAAGTATTGGAATTCTTTTATAAAGTGGGAGGATATAGGCAAGGGCTCTGGTAGAGGAGTGGGGGGAGGCTGCACCGGCGCTGGGGAATGCGGGGGTGGCTCTAGAGCAGGAGACTTCGTTGGAGGAGAATGAGATGGTGGTGGAGGAGGTGCACTGAGGAGTTCGGGTGGCTCTTCGAGAGGGGGGTGGTGGTGGTGGTACTGGTTTGGGGGTCTGCGCTAAAAGGATTTGGTGGGAGGAACAGGGGTTACAGAGCTCGAGGTGGGAGGGGGAAACGCAAATCTCAAAAAGCCTGCACATAGGGGATCTCAGAATCCTTACCAGTACGCTGGCAAAAATTGTCCAGGTCCTGAAGAACGGTGAAATCGAAAGTGCCAGTCGGGAGGGAGCCAATGTGACTGGTTGTTTAATTTGTACTGAGGCCAAGTGGTCTGGGAAAGAAAGAGGAGTTGGGTTTTTTTGTAAGGTCTGAGAATATCCCAATTTGGAAAAAAAATTGTTAACAGGCAGCCTAGGGGAGAATCAGGGTCAATTTTGGATTGGTTTGTTCCCATGGTGAGCGGAAATGCAGTGTTTTGGCTCTAGGTCAAGAAGTGAAATGGCGTTTGTAGGAGGCTAGGTGAGCGTCCTCAAGTAGCACCCTCCGGCAAATAGATGGAGAGAGACTGGGAAAAACGTCTTTTTACCTGAGCCCTTTCCCTATGACTCCAGGAGTCAGGACAATGTTTAGCGATTCTGGCGAAGCCGTGACTTTGGAGGAATGCCTCGGATGGGACGAAACGAGCTAGAGCCGTTGGAATTACAGAAAACTCACCACAGGAGTCAGGCTGCTATAAGGAAAGAAATAGCGGTTGGCGGTCGAGTGGTCCCTGGTTGGGGAGAGAGGGCCTTGGGACCCCCGTTAAAGGGGGAGCCATACTCCTCAGTTGGGTTTCGGCACCAAAATTTTTAGGTAAACTGACGCACAAAACGAGAAGAGATGGACCATACTCGCCGAGGACTGATTAAAAAGCAGGCTTTATTGGGGACAAGCAGACGGGTTCAACAGCCCACAGTAAAGTGAAGCTGTGGAAGCCGCCCCAGGGGAGCAGTTGAGGGGTTTTTTTATACCCCCCCTCCTTGTTGAAGCTTCTGGAGAGTTGATGTAAGGTGCGGTTTTGCTCAGTGGGGAGTACATGACTGTTTGCTCGTTGTACAAGGTCAGTCTGTTCTGGTTCTATGAACAATGAAATGGGCGGTCTGTGCTTTTAGAGGGTGCAGCTGTTCGCAGAACTAGCCCATTTCTGGGAAACTCAGTCTGGGGGAAGGGTGTCCATGCTTTTACCAGACAAATACGATGAAGGGAAAAGTATCAGAGCTTAAATTGTGAACACCCAATTTGTAGAAGGCTATGGAGGCCAGTGGGAGTCCAAACCCATCTGCAGATTGAGCTGCTGGCAGATCCCCTCTGGCCACAGGGAGTAGTCTCAAATAGCTTTGCTCTCAGTTGGAGATCATTATAATCTTGATTATGTTGGATTGAAGTTGATATTTGCTTAGTTGATCTCCCTCTTGGCCCAATCTGAATTTGTTCTATGTGCAAGTATTTCTTGCTTGTTGCATGACAAAAAAAAATATTTCCCTGGCATTTCCAATATTGATGGTGGTCTTTTCTTTCTTACCCATTATTTGTATTTTTATCTTTATATTATTACTATTCTATCCTTTAAAAATTTTGTACCAGAGGATAATAAGAAACAATATTAATGGAAGATCTTTATGTCCCAGGGGGATGATCAATAAGCCTGTCTACCATACATTAGCAAGGAGGTTTTGAAAAGGAGCCAAAGTCAGATCAGATATATATATATGTGTGTATATGTATATATACACACACAGATATATAGATCTATATACATAGAGGTTCAGGAATGGATTTTGTGCTCATACTAAATCCAAACTCCAATTTAAGAAAAATCAGTTCTTACATCTTGGCCCTGCTTGATACTCACCCTCAGAAAGGGAAATATGAGTATAATATGAGTATGAGTATAATATGAGTATAATAGCAAAGTGTGGTAAAGAAATTAGCTGGTGCCCAGATTAGGTAAAATAGCATCTGGGGTCTTATAAAGGCTTGTCTTCAAACAAGCAGTCATTTAAGTGAGAGGTCAACTAAGTCCACATGGAAGAAGCACACCAATCAGTCATCAAAGGATTATAAATCATGTAATCTGAAGTTCAACGAGGGAATAGTATCGGAGCATAAATTGTGTGAATCTGGTTTGCAGGAGGCTGTGGATGACAGTGGGAGCTAGATACATTTGTGGGATCTTTATAGGAAATAAGCCTCCGCTAATTTCCCTCTACCCATAATAGAGGAATGGGAGGAAATTGGTTACCAAACAGAGTGCATTGGACAGATGATTGTAGGAGATCAAAATGATAAACCTGATTTGAATGGTTAAAACCTTGTCAGTTGATCCCCCTCTAATCTGGTTTTCAACATTTTCTGTATTTTCAGTTTCTTTGTTCATATTGGGGTTTAATCTCAGATGTGCTATGTCATTGGGGGTCACCCTTGAACTTCTGTTTTCTGTTTTTCGGTATATGAAACCCAAGATTGATGAACCTATAGGGAGAGCAAGTAGAATAAGAGTTTATGTGGGGTACAGTGAGGTGGGGGGAGCTGATGTCAAGAAGTTCAGGAAGGAAAATAATGTTTTAAAACCAATGGTGTTGAGGGCGGGAGTTTAACTACGCCAGCCCCACAGCCCCCCCTCCAGGTAACGTCCGAAGCCGGCGACATGTCGGGACTGAAGCGGTACGAAGTGGCGCTGGAGGCTGAAGAGGAGATCTACTGGGGCTGCTTCTACTTTTTCCCCTGGCTGCTCATGTGGCGGAGGGAGCGGAGCTCGGCGCACCCCCGGGAGCAGAAGCTGGAGCCTCTGCGGGGCCTGATGAGCTGTCTGTCGAGCGGCCTGGGCCAGGTTCCCCAGCCCTTGGGCCGCGGCCTCCCCCGCCGCACCCCCTCAGCTGCTAACCAGACTGCTCAGGCATTAAAGATTTAAACTGACGCCCCCCACCCCGACTGCCCTCCTGCCTCCACCGCCGCTGCCTTCATTTGAGCCGAGGCCCTGTCTACACCGACTCCATCTCCTGAAAGTCTCCTCCCTCTCTAGTTGGGTGCCCATCTGAGTCAAAACCTACTGCCATCGAGTCAATCTGGCTCAAAGCGACGAAGTAGAACTGCCCTGTGGGTTTCTGATGCTGGGAATGGTTACAGGAGCCTCCCCTCTTTTCCCCACGGAATTACCGGTGGGGTGCGAACTACTGGCTTTTCTGTTATCAGCCCCACGTGTAACCTACCACAGGGCCCTTCATCATTGCCTGTTACTGCCAGTGGCTGCCCTCTCCCCACCACCAGTACCCCTACTCCCCAGCACTGTGAGTAAACTTTATGGAGTGAACTAAAAAAAAAACACAAAAAAACCAATGGTGTTAGCAATTGTACAATACTGCTTGATGTGATTGAATGATGTAATGATATATCTGTATTAACTCCCAATAAAATGCTTTTGAAGAAAAAAAAAAGCCATTTATCACCTGGTTTTCATTGTAACTGGTGACATGACCGTGTTCACTATCCCCTGGCATTAATATCACTCATCCTCTCAACACTCCTGGAAAGAGGTCAGAGTCTTTTCCTTTCCCCAGGCCAGAGCTTGGTAAAAGGTCACAGAGGCCCTCTGAGGAAGGATTGTATGAGACCACTGTTATAAAGAAAATCAAGGAGTGGGGAGAGAAAAAGAGGAGCTGATACCAAGGGCTCAATAGAAAATAAATATCCAGAAAAGAATGATGACAAGATATGTACAAATATGCCTGATACAATCAATGTATGGATTATTATAGGAATTGGAAGCACCCCCAATAAAATGATTTTTTAATAAAACAAAACAAAAACCTTCAAAGCAAAAGGAATAGGCATAGGGGTGATGAAGGAGGGCAGGGCTAGGGAGGGAAGATGAAATGATGGCTTGAGAGCTGGAAGGCATGGGCCTGGGGAATGGGCTGCTAGCAATCCATGAGAGGGAAGAAGAATCAGAGAGTGGGGAGTGGGTGCACTGTGAAGGGTCGAGTAAGAGTGTGGAAGGTGGGGATAACCAATAGGCCATGCATTCCTAGGAGTGCACGTAAACAGGCAGGTGAATGAGTGGTGAGCCAGCAGAAGGCCAAAGACAATGGCCACCATAGAAAATACTATCTCCTTTACTGGGGAAGGACACACACAGAGGAAGCACAAATCGGCAAGTGGGCTGTACTGAAGATCAAACACCTGTGTGCATCGAAAGACTTTGCCAAGAAAATAGTAAAAGCATCAACAAGAGAGTAGTAGTAAGAGAACAACATCTTTAGCAATGACACATCACACAAAGGCCTTATTACTAAAATCTACAATACTCTGCTAGCCTCCAATAAGAAACAAACAAACAAACACCACATAACCCATTGAGGAGGTGTGCAAAAGACCTGAACAGAAGTTTCACAAGGGCGGAAATCCAAATGGCCAACAAACATCTGAGAAAATTTTCCTGAACATTAACCATAAGGGAAATGCAAATTAAAACAACTATGAGATACCACGTAACACCCTCAAAGACAACCCAATTCAAAAACTCAGAAAGCAACAAATGTTGGAGGGGATGTGGTGAAATAGGAACACTAATCCTCTGCTGGGGGTTCTGTAGGTACATACAGCCATTATGGAAATCGATATGGCATTACTTAAAACACCTGGAAACCAAGCTACCATATGATTCAAAATCCCCCTACTGGGTATATACCCAGAAGAAGTAAGAAGTAGACCATTATCACACATCTGTGCTCCAATGTTCATCACAGCACAGGTCATAATTTCAAATAATTGGAAACAGTCTAAATGTCCATCAAGCATTGAATGGGTTGAAAAACTGTGGTATATACATACAATGGGGTATTATGCATCCCTAAAAAGCAGTGATTCATGCATGAAGCACATTGTTGCATGGAAAGAGTTGAAGGAAATTATGCTGAGCAAAGTAATCCAAGCACAAAGGACAAGTACAACATGAGTCTACTGATGTAAGCTTAAAAAGCACAGGGGCATGGGGGAAAAGCCACCAAATGCACACTGCATGGGGCGAGGCCCAGGTACCATGGCAGGGGTCAGACCCCACCCAGTGATGCATAGGGCAGCCACTAAAAAGGAGGGGAAAGGAAACACAAAAAAGGTAGAAGTGGATAGTGGGTGAACAGGGCACTAGCACACACCTGGGGCAGGTTTTGTTCATGTCTCCACAAGAAAGTGAGAAAGGGACCAGACCTGGAGTGCCAAGCCTCGAGGACAGTGAACTAGCAGAAAGGTCTGCAGGGCTGGCCCCAGTCCCAGCTATGCCTACCCCCTCCGCAGAAGAATGCACGACAGAGTCCAGCACGGAAGATACAGCCTGGGGAGAGTGGTGGGTGTGCCCAGACCACACGGGAGCACACTAAGAGGGAAAGAGGGAGACAACGGCATCGTGGCCCACCAAGGCCCAAGGATGACACTCCTGCTTGGAGCAGCCAATGCACAGAGAGGACCATGGGGCTAGCCCCACCATGAGACACGATCCCCCCTCACTGACCCACAGCACTGCAGGGGACAGCACTGAAGACATAGTGCAGGAATTGTGCCCAGTCTGACCCCCCACCCCCCAAAAAAGAGTGAAACAAGAAGGGAGCACAACAGAGCAGCAAGGGGAGCAAAGCAACGAAGTCCTGTGGAATCCCCCAAATCGACTTTGGAATTGGTGGGCTGGGCATGGCACGTCACCAGATCCAACTGGAAAAACAACCAGAAGGGTCATCAGACAGACCTGGAACTATTTACAGCCCCCCCCCCCGACCTTCTTTTATCTTTTTCTCATGTCTATTCATATAGGATAGGCAGAATAACTAAACCCCATGAGGAAATAATGGGGCTGATGGCCCTGAGGGGACATGGGAGAGGAGGGTGGAGCCAAATTGATGACGAGGAGGGCGTAGAATGCCTGGTGGGGTTTGAACGAGTGCAATGTAGCCGATAGAAAGTACTGAGAACCCAATGAAGGTCCAACATGATAGCGGGACAGGAGGAAAATAAAAAGAAATAGTGGCAAAAGACATTTATAGAGGTACAAATATAGGCATGCACATATACAAATATATTAATAGTGATATAAGTCTATGTTCATATATCTAAATGTTAAGTAGCACATGGGCATTGGGTCTCTACTGAAGTTCTCCCTCAATGTAAGAACACTTTGTTCTAATAACCCGGTATTCTGTGATGCTCACCTTCCCAACACAATCACAACACTATCACTGAAGGCAAAATGGGTGCATAAGCAAATGTGGTGAAGAAATCTGATGGTGCCCAGCTGTTAAAAGATATATCATCTTAAACATGTGGTCATCTAGTAGAGAAGAAACAAGCTCACATGGGAGAAGCACACCGGCCTGCATGATCATGAGGTGTCCCCGGGAACAGGTATCAGGCATCAGAAGATCCAAAACAACCAAATGAATTGATGCAAATGATGGGGGTCAGAGAGGAGAACCAAAGCCCATCTGTAGACAATTGGACATTCCTCTACAGAAGGGTCACAAGGAAGGAGCCAGTCAGCCAGGGTGCAGCATAGCACCGACAGAACATGCCACATTCCTCTAGTTCTTTAATGCTGACCTCCCCCTATCATGACCCCAGTTCTACCTTACAAATCTGGTGAGACCAGAGCATGTACACTCGTACAGATAAGAGCTCTCAACACATGGAATCCAGGACAGATAACCTCCTCAGGAACAGTAATGGGAGTATCAATATCATGAGGGTAGGGAAAAGGTGGGGGGAGAAAGGGAGAGAAACGGGGAACCGACTAAAATTCTCCTTCCCCAGGGAGATGAACAACAGATACATGGGTGAAGGGAGGGAGACAGTGGATGGTGTAAGATATGAAAATATTAATAATTTATAATTTATCAGGGGTCCATGTGGGAAGGTGGGGAGGAAGGGACAAAAGAGGAGCTGATAGCAAAAACTCAAGCATAAAGAAAATGTCTTGACAGTGCGATCACGAGGTGCCCAAGGGACCAGATATAAGGCATCATGCAAAAAAAAAAGATATAAGTGTGTGTATGTATGTGTATATATGGGTATATGTATATATGTATGTGTATATATGTATATATATATCATATTAAATAAAGGGGGAAGTGCAGAGTGGAGACCCAAGGCCCAAGTGTCGGCCAATGGAGATCCCCTCATAGAGGGGTTTAGGAGAGGAGATGGGTTAATTAGGCTGTGAGGTAGTATCGATGAAGAACACAGCTTTCCCCCAGATCCTGGATGCTTCCTCCCCCCAACTACCATGATCCGAATTCTACCTTGCAGGGCTGGATAGGACAGAGCCTGTACACTGGTACAGATGAGGGTTGGAGGTACAGGGAATCCAGGGTGGATGATACCTTCAGGACCAAGGGTGTGAGGGACGATGCTGGGAGAGTGGAGGGTGAGTGGGTTGGAAAGGGGGAACTGATTACAAGGATCCACATGTGACCGCTTCCCTGGGAGAGGGACAGCAGAGAAGGGGGGAAGGGAGACTCCGGATAGGGCAAGATATGACAAAATAACGATGTATAAATTACCAAGGGCATATGAGGGAGGGGGGAATGGGGAGGGAGGGGGGGGGGAAGAGGACCTGATGCAAGGGGCTTAAGTGGAGAGCAAATGCCTTGAGAATGATTGGGGCAGGGAATGTATGGATGTGCTTTATACAATTGATGTATGTATATGTATGGATTGTGGTAAGAGTTGTTTGAGTCCCTAATAAAATGTAAAAGAAGAAAAGAGAAAAAAATGATTAGGGCAAAGACTGTACAGATGTGCTTTATACAATTGATGTATGTATATGTATGAACTGTGAAAAGAATTGTATCAGCCCCAATAAATTGTTAAAATAAAAAAAATTTAAAAAAAAAGAAAATGTCTTGAAAATGATGATGGCAATATATGTACAAATGTACTTTATACAATGGATGTATGGATTGTTATAAGAGCCGCAAGAGCCCCCAGTAAAATTATTTATTAATTAAATAATAAGAAGGGCAAAGAAAGCTGATGGTTCCCGCTATCAAAAGATATAGCGTCTGGAGTCTTAAAGGCTTGAAGGTAAACAAGAGGCCGTGTGGCGCAGAAGCAACAAAGCCCACATGGTAGAAGCTTACCAGCCTGGGCGATCACGAGGTGTCGAGGGGATCAAGTATCAGGCATTATCAGAACAAAAAATCTTATCATAGTGAATGAGGGGGGGAGTATGGAATGGAGACCCAAAGTCCATTTATAGGCCACTGGACATCCCCTTACAGAAGGGTCTCGGGGAGGAGACAAGCCAGTCAGGGTGTGATATAATAACAATGAAACATACAACTTTCCTCTAGTTCCTAAATGCTTTCTCCTCCCCCACTATCATGATCCCAATTCTACCTTACAAATCTGGCTAGACCAGAGGATGCACACTGGTACAGATAGGAACTGGAAATGCAGGGAATCCAGGGCGGATGATCCCTTCAGGACCAGTGGTGTGAGGGGCGATACTGGGAGAGTAGAGGGAGGGTGGGTTGGAAAGGGGGAGCCGATTACAAGGATCTACATGTTACCTCCTCCTTAGGGGATGGACAACAGAAAAGTGGATGAAGGGAGACATCGGACAGGGCAAGATATAACAAAATGATAATTTATAAATTATCAAGGGTTCATCAGGGAGGGGGAGTGGGAAGGGAGGGGAAAAAATGAAGAGCTGATGCCAGGAACTTAGGTGGAGAGCAAATGTTTTGAGAATGATGAGGGCAATGAATGTGCAAATGTGCTTTACACAATTGATGTATGTATGGATTGTGATAAGAGTTGCATGAGCCCTAATAAAACAATTTTTAAAAAAGAAGAAGAAAGAGAATGAAAACAGTATTTCCCCAAACATTGTCCAGATCCAGGCCAGTTCAGCCACCACTCGCCTGTCAATTTGTCCTGCAGTGGGGCCTTGTGTGTTGCTGTGAGGCTGGAAGCCATGTCACCAGCAGGGTCACCCAAAGTGAACAGGTTTTAATGGAGCTTCCAGACGGAGACCAGACTATGAAGAAGGAATCTGCGTTCCACTTCAGAAGAGTGAGCCCCTAAAAACCTTATGGATTGAAAGCAATCAATCTGCTGGAAACAATCCATCTGCAATCAATGCTCATGGAAGCAGCCAACAGTCAAGAGATTAAATGACACATTGCATTGGGGTAACTGCTGCGTGAGACCTCTTAAAAGACTTGAAAAGGCAAGCCTGTTATTTGGAGGACTAAGGAGCCTGTGAAAGCTGGACATTGAACTGGGAAGACCGAAGTAGAATCGCTGTATCTGAATAACGGTGCAGGTGAAGACCCTCGAAAGTACCGTGAACTGCCGAGAGAGCAAACAGACTGTCTCGGACGAAGCACAGTCTGAATGCTCCTTAGACGCAAGGACGGTGCGATTTTATCTCACGTATTTTGGACGTGTTGTCAGGAGAGGTCACTCCCTGGAGAAAGACATCATGGTTGGTAAAATAGAGGGGCAACAGAACAGAGGAAGGCCCTCAACAAGATGGACTGACGTATTGGTGGCAGCAATGGGCTCACACAGAAGAGGCATTGTGAGGACGACACAGGACTGGACAGGTTTCCTGCTGTTATATACAGGGTCGCTATGAGTTGAAGCCATCTCGGCCAACCTGCCAACCACAGGCCAATTCACAGGAGAGGCTGCATTGGTGATCTGAAATGGAAATCACACCTAATTCACTATTTTAAAAAAGAAAACATGGCCTCTTCTGTGAACTGACCTAGATCTGGAAAATTTCTGAAGAAACACTATTTTCTATCAAGGCAGTTGTCTTTAACCTTCATTTGGCTCACAAGTCAGTCATCTGCCCGTTTACTTACCTCCTAGGTACGCACGATCTCTTAGCCACCACCACAGACCCTATCGATCCAAACCCTCTGGTCACCACTTGGTCTTACAGGACTCACACCCACCCTGCCTGTATTCATCAACTATTCCATTCACTCTGCTGTTCCAGAACCCTCCCATCCCCACGGAGAGAAGTGACCTCTTACCCGAGTCTTTTGAATTGTCTTAGTGAAGCAATTGTCTTCCGGGTTTTCCTTGGGAAATGGAGTCTGGTGGTCGGTTCTCTGGTCTTGCAGGACACATGCGCTCGAACACGACCACCTCTTTGAGCCTTCTGTCTCCTTCAGTCCAATGTCAAGGAAGGCAGGCTGTCATTGCTCGTTTCTGTAGGCTGCGGTTCTGTAGTGCACATTTCAAAGAGTCATCTGGGCAGTGGGTGAAGCTAGCCTTAAGTGTACACTGCCAGAGGTGACAGCTAACAAGAGGAGGGTTACTAAATTCCCCCACGTTGCCCCTGCTCCTGCTAGACCATCGGTCCTGTTGTTTCTAGCGTGTGTGCTATTTCCTTGCAGAAACTGTGTGCCCACGCAACCCGTGCTGAGACATGACCTGAGTCACTGGCCTAGGCTCTGAGAAGAGCATCTTGAAGAGAATAAGCATGATCTCTGGAGGTTGAAGAGGACTCTTTTGGGGGTTCCAGGCAAGGGGAGGTTGCTCTCCTGGAGCAAGCTGCTGCTGCTCACCTGAAAGATCTCCAAGGATCCAAGAATTAAAAATCCTCGCATTGATCTGCCCATTGGTCACTGCGGTATGTTTCAGGGCATTCCCTCCCATGCATTTCCTTTCAAAGCTAGAACTTTGTCAGTGGAGACCAGTCAAGGCTATGCATACAGCCAGTTTTGCGTTTCTGCTGCCCTGGCCATTCAGTTCTGGGCTTGATCTCCAGCACAATTTGCCCTGTGACTACGGGAGATGAGGGTCTTTCAAACAGTTGCCACACAGACCTCCTGACCTCCCCAGGTTGCCTGGAGTTGGTAGTTGGTTGGCCTGGGGCTGTCCTTTTCTGTTTTCAAAATGTAAGGCAATGAACAAAAGCCAGTCAACTCCAAGATCCTTACAACTTATGTTGTCTTCAGGTATTCCAAGGGTCATAATCAGGGTTTTTCTACCTTGGCATCATTAAGATTTGGGCTGGATCATTCTTCTTGTGGAGGAGGGGAGAGTTTTCCTATACATGTTAGGCTGCGTAGGAGCATCTCTGGCCTCTACCCACTAAATATCAGTAGTACCCTCCCCCAGTTAGGGCAATTAAAAATAAATCTTCAGCCATTTCCAGAGGTCCCTGGGAGGATATAATGGTCCCTGGTTGAGAATGGCTGACACAGATCGATGCTTCACCTACGACTTATGTCTCATTCCAGTCCACCAGGATAAATGGCGCAAGTGCATATCACGGGTTATTACTAACCATCAACGGCAGGGGTGATCCTGCTCTGAAAGCCTCCCCTCCCTGGTCTACCTTCTGGGGCCACGTCTGATACCAACTGGCTTTGCCTATAATCCTGCCTGAAAGCAAGGTTTTTCTGTGTCTGTGGTTTATTTGGGGATGAATCTAAGGCAGGGGTAGGGAACTGTTTTTCTGGTAAGGGACACATAGATAGTTATAATACTCTTGGGCCATATTGGTCAAACGTGTAATTAATTACCCCTGCCGTCACCCCCCCACTCCCCCCACCCCCCGCCCCCCCACCACCCAAATGGGATGACTGGCAGCGCTTCTCTTTGGCCAGGCGTGCTATGCTAGTTGGTATTGATGATTTCATAGGCCTTATATCGCCCGTGGGCCGGATGCTCCCCACCCCCGAGTAAGGGCACAGGAAGTAAGGGGGCTGAGGATGGTGAAATGGGCAAGAAAGGAAAGCCAGGATGTCGGTAGCTGTGGGAAATCGAGGGAGTATGTTTCAAAGTGTCTGCTTACAGTTTGGAAGCAGGGAACATTAACTATAGGTTGTTGTGTTAGTCTGGGTAGACTAGAGAAGGAAATCCAGAAAGACTCATGTGTATAAGAAAGAGGTTTATATATAAGAGCAATTGAATATTGAGAAAATATCCTAACCCAGCCCCGATCAAGTCCATAAGTCCAATATTAGCCCATATGTCTGATACCAATCTATACTATAAAGTCCTCTTCAGACTCACGATATACATGCATGATGCCAAATGCAGGAATGATCACAGGCCAGCGGGTTGGAAGTCTTCTGGATCCAGTGGCGTTGTAAACATCTCAGCACTGGCAGTATTCTCTATGTGGTTTCTCCAGCTCCAGAGGTCTGGTAGTTTCAAGGTAGGTCCACGTGGCTTCTCCAGCTCCCAGGGTATAGCGCCATGTGTCTTGTCAGCTGCTGTGTCTCCCAGGGTGTGAGAAAAGAGAGCACAGTGTCTTCCCCCTCCAAGAAGGAAAATACAGGAGTTCCCAGAATCCTCAGGAGAAAGCCATGCCCACACAGAGGCCTCATTGGCTATGATTCGATTGACAGACTAGAGTCCACCCCTTCACTCTTAATCCTCTCAAGTCCCAAGTTGACACCAGATTATGTAACTACAACAGTTGTTATTGGTTAAGGTTTGCCCCATGGGATGTCAATGCTCTCATGCTTCCAGACGGCACAAGGATTTCTGTATATGTCCCATGACACACAGCCAGAGGGTCTAACTAAGGAGAGGGGTCTAAGCCAGGGGTCTAAGCAGGGCAGCTGAGGTTATGAGACCTCAGGGAAGCTGGCTACCACATCAGTAGCCAGAACCAACAGCTGTCCAAGAATTTACAGCCGTGAGCAAAGCTGTCCAATTTACTCATCCTCCTCACATATGACTAGGGAGGTACAACCTCACTGTGTGCTGACAGGAGCAGGAGGAAGACAGGACCCTGGAAGCTTCATCTATAGATTCAAATCCTGTCTCTGCTTGTCCTAACCAAGTGGACCTGGAGCCAACAATGCAGAGCAGGGCGGACCAGTCACCATCTTTTGGCACCTACGTCATCAGAGCCAGTCCAGATCCTAATACTGTGCATTTACCCAGTGATGGGGGAAGGCAGAGGGAGCTTTTGTGGGGTAATGGTTCAAAGCCACCAGTTACTCCACAGGAGAAAGAGGAGGCCTTTTGCTCCTGTGAAGCATTAGTCTCAGAAAGTCACAGGGGGCAGGTTGACTGTCCTATTGAGTCACTAGGAGTAGGCATCGACTCGGTGGCAGTGGAGTTAGGGTTGGTTTGGGGGGTCAAAGAGAGACAAGGTTGGAAAATCTGGCAGAGGTCAGGTCATGCTTTCCTTTAAAAGTTCTTAAATGTGAAATGAATCCAGAATGAAGTCCGAGGCCAGTGGAAGGGAGAGCACCGCCTGAAGAGGTCTGTGCTTTAGGAAGACCCCTCTGGTGGCCGAGATGAGAATGCAACCGCTGGGACCCCAACGCCAAAGTAGCTCATGGCCATGGGTCAATTCCAACTCACTGAGCCCAAAGGGCAGGCAGAACCCATGGGTTTCTAAGAGTGTCACTATTTATGGAAGTAGAAAGCTTCATCTTTCTCCCATGGAGCAACTGATGGTTTCAAACTGCTGACCTGGTGGTTAGCAGCCCAAAGCGTAACTCCCACCACCAGGACTCCTCTAGGATGGAAGCAGACATCCAAAAAGCCAAACTCACTGCCTTCAAGTTGATTCTGACTCACAGTGACCCTGTAGGACAGGGTAAAACTGCCCCTGTGGGTTTCCAAGACTGTAATTCTGGGGGTTTTGAACTCTTGCGGCCAGGAGGCCAGTGAGTAACCCAGTATGTTACCAGGGTACTCAGAAACAGAAATACAAAGAAGGAAATCATGATATGGGTCTCGATGGGAGATGGTGGCCAAGAAACAGGTACTTTTACAGCGATTGAGAAGGTGCTATGTCTTGATGACCAACTGAATGTGAGGGTGGAAGATGGGTCGGAGGCAGCAAAGATGCCTGATTTGATGGACTAGAGCTAGATAGGCCAGTGACCGATAGTGTCTTTGTCTGAGGTGGGGCCATATGAGGAAGATTAGGTTAGAAAAGATAAAGAGGTAGGTCTGGAAGATCCTGAATTTGAGGTGCCTTTGGAATGTTCAGGTGGATACAGCCCTAGAACAAACAGTCTGAGGTCTGGAGATAATGTATCTAAATGGAATGACAATGGATTCCTAAGGCTCATAGACTTCCTCATCATTGTTCTTAAGTCTGAGCCCATGGTTGCAACCACAGTGTCGATACGTCTTGTCCAGAGTCTTCCTTTTTTTCGTCGCCACCCCTACTTTTACCAAGCATGATGTCCTTCCCCAGGGACTGGTCTTTCCTGATAACAAGGAACATTCTGGTTGTAGTTCTTCAAGGACTATTTGTCTGTTCTTTTGGCAGCCCATGGTACTTTCGGGATTCTTCACCAGCACCGCAAGGCAAATGCACCAAACGCATGCCATCTTCCTTTTTACCTAGAGGGCAGCCTAAACCACTCAAGCCAAGAATGAGCATATGGAGAGGAAAAAACTAAGTCAGAGCCTCAAGGAGATTAACGACCCTGGAACAAGCAAGAGTAAACAGAATGCAAAGCCCGCCTGGAAAGTACGACAGGCTGGCCACCCTGGCCTCTCTCTCAACAGCTGCAGGAACCCCTGCCAGCCAGAGAGCACAGGGGCAATTCAGCTAGAACGAATCAGGGTTGACCCAGGAGAAGGCAAGCAGGTCTGGGATGGGCACGTGCCTGGGATTGCTTATGTTCAGGGGCGCTAGACACCCCTGCCCAGAGCTTCAGAACGGCCTTGACTCAGCTGAGCTTCGAAACCTTCCAAAGCCCATGGAAGATTGGGAGTCCAGTCCTATTTTGGGAAATCCCAGCCAACACTCCGATTCTATGTACCTGGCCAAGCAAGAGACGAGTTGGCTGTCCCTCACAAGTGACCTGGTCAGAGTCACCAGGCTACGGGTAGGGCAGGCAGCCCAGAAGATAGGCACTTGCGGTTGTCACTGGTACCCTTGCATGGGGATTAGCTAGGCATTGTGCAAGCCTGGCATGTGCCCCAACCTTTCTGAGGCCTGTGCTCAGCATTTCCTTCCCTTCAGATTGGTGTGTGGATTAAAGAAGAGAATGAGGTGCTTGTAGACACTTATTAACCAGCTTACCCTCCTGCCTGTGACTCTGTGGCTAGGCTCCAGAGCCCCATGAAGATATGCCTGTGGACCAAGAACACCCTGCAGGGCAGGATGGCTGTCCTTCCCCCGCCGTCATTGTGAGCGAAACCGCTGGCATGTGGCATGGCGCAACAGCCTCCAAACTTGGCCAATCAGATCTGGCTTGTGGAGAAAAGCCTGCTCATTGGACTAACCGGTCAGGTCTTCCAGCCCACGTGGCTGAGACCCCAGAACCTGCAGGATTGGCTGAGGCTTCTGGCAGCATCTCCCAGGACATCTAACCTTCACCTTTTGGTCCCAAATGAGTCCATGTCAGTTCAGACATCAGCAAAGAGGAGGGCTGGTTTCTGTGGGGCCCAGAGAGAGTCTCCCACATGCGGTAGGGGGAGCACCAGGGGCTGCCCTCCGTGTTAGAGACCCCTTGATTTCCCTCCGCCTTCTCAGAGGTTTCACTTCCATTCACAGGTATTGAGTGAACGCTGTTTGAAGAACAGATTCTTGAGTGGGAAAATAGTAACCAGGGAATTACCAGAGTGTGAAGGGTTGACCCAAGGACGAGAAGCTATAAAGAGGGGCAAAAGGATGAGAAGGGTAAAAATGAGGTGTTCGCGACTGAGCTGGAGTACAGATACGGTCAGCTGGGAGACCCAGTGGCAGACATAAGGCAGAGGGTCCCTCCCAGCCCATAGCCCAGATTCCTGGACATCATACTGCAGGGCACAACATTTCCCACCAGATACAGCTATGCCCAGGCTGTGAGCCAGGGCCAGGCTACTGCTCTGCCTGCCCCCCCCCCCCACACACACACCCGAGTGGCTGCGTCCTGCCTGTACCCCTCTTCTCAGTTCTCAGGGAAGAAGGCGAGGCTCACTAAGCAAAGAACCACCAGGAAGGGCTTCGCCTTGTCTCAGCCTCCTTAGAAGGCCCAGGAGAGCTGCAGGACTCTCGGTAGCAAGTTGCCGTGGTTGGAGGGAGGGTGGCATGAGACGGGAGTCCGCAGAGGCCAACAGGGGCTGCCTGTCCAAGGTCCTCTCCGACTGCAGAGAAGACTTTATCCAGGGAGCCAGGGAAGTGTTTCTCACAGGGAATGCCGTTGTCTGAGTAGCGTTTTAAGAAGCCTCCTTTGCGGTTGTGTGGAGTCGGGCAGGCGGGATCCTGGGGAGGAAGCTGGTACAACCTGAGGGCAGGAGGTCGTGGACCTTGGGCAGGGCCAGGGGCTGGGACTTTGGAGGCAGCGGGAGGGGGGCTAGTTAGGGATTCGTCAGAGTCAATCATGCCTGCTAACTGGTTACTCTGCCTCAACCTTTGCCCACCTCATCAGCCAGAGGGAGCCAGGTGAAAACGTAAGTCGGTTTATGCCACTCCTCTGCTGCTCGTGTCTAGGGTGAAAGACAAAGTCCTTCCTGTGGGTGACAAGAGCCACCTCATCTCTGTTCCTGTCCCCATGGCTCTGTGACCTCATCGCCTCCTATTAGCTACCTTCCCCATTCCACTGACTGGAGTGCTGTCAGGATTTAGATCCCTTATCTAGTAAGGGGACCCCTGTGTTGATTTTCTTTATGGCACTTATTTTATTATTTTTTAAAGATTATTTCATTGGGGGCTCTTACAGCTCTCATGACAATCCATACATCAATTGTATCAAGAATATTTGTATATATGTTGCCATCAGCATTTTCTAGACATTTTCCATTTGAGCGCTTGGTATCAGTGCCTCCTTTTCCCCTCCACCTTTATAAATTATAATTATTTTTATATATTAAAAATCATTTTATTGGGAGCTCTTATAACTCTTATCACAACCCATCGAGCACATTTGTACATATGTTGCCATCATCAATCTCAAAGCATTTTCTTTCTACTTGATCCCTTGCTATCAGCTCACTTTCCCCCATCCCCCACTCTTCCTTCATCATGAACCCTTGATAATCCAAAAATTATTTTTCATGTCTTACACCGACTGCTGTCTCCCTTCACCCACATTTCTGTTGTTCATCCCCCTCAGGGCTGGGAGGGGCAGGTTATGCATCGACCATTGTGATCGGTTCCCCCTTCCACCTCTCCTTCTGCCAAACTTCTCCCTATCCTCTTGGTATTGTTACTCCTGAGGAGGGTGTTTCTGTTCCTGAGGGGTGTATCTGACCTGGATTCTGTGCGCCATGAGCTTTTATCGGTACCAGTGTAAATGCTCTGGTCTAGCCAGAACTGAAAGACAGGACTAGAACCATGATAGTGTGGGTTGAGGAAGGCTCAAAGAACCAGAGGAATATTGTGTGCTTCATTGGTGCTGTACTGCGTCCTGGTTGACGCATCCCTTCCTGGTGACCCTTCTGTGAGGGATGTCCCATTGTCTACAGATGGGTTTGGGGTCTCTGCTCTGACTCCCTCATTCTCAACAATGTTTTTTTAATTGTTGTTTTGGGTCTTCTGATGCCTGTTATCCGATCCTGTCAACACCTCCTGATGGCATAGGCTGGTGTGCTTCATCCACGTGGGCTTGTGTCTCCTCTGCTAGATGGCCACTTGTGGAACTTCAAGTAGGGCATTGATTTTAATCAGAACGTATTTCATGTTTCTTCAAAAGGTCTTCCTTGTGTGTATTCCAGTGTCTGGCCAAGCAGATTCCCTACAGATAACCCATTGAAGGGATGAGTTGGAGGAGTTGCGGGAGGGAGGGGTTGCTCTGAAGGCCTCATCCTGCCCTGGGGCTCAGGCAGGATGCCTGCAGAACTCTGGCTTGGCAGAGAGGAGGAAGGTGGTGGGAGACAGGAAGGTCCTGGATGGGAGGGCAGCTGTCGGCTCCTGGGTACCTCTGTGGACTCTGTACCCCAATCCCCCAGTGCTCAGCCTGGGGTCTGGTGCCTAGACAGGGAGGCAAGTGTGGGCCAGCTTGTGATGGAGGAAGTGGACAGGGGTGGTGGGGCAGAGGAAGGACCTGAGGCCTGCCACTGACTCTGGGAATGGGCTTGGAGCCATGGGACTGGCATTGAAGCGTGAGAAGAGTTTGTTGGGTGGAGCGAAAAGGAGGAAAGGCATGTCTAGCTTGAGAGACGGTCTGTCTTCATCGTCGTCGTTGTCATTAGGTGCCATCACATCGCTTCTGACTCAGCGAGCCTGTGGACAACAGAAGGAAACCCTGCCTGGCCCTGCACCTCCTCCGGATCCCTGCTGTGTTGAGCCCGTTGGTGTGGCCACTACCTCATTCCATCTCATTGAAGGCCTTGCCTTTTTCTGCTGTTCCTGCTGTTGACCAAGCATGCTGTCCATCGTCAGGGACATATTATCTTCTGAGAACAAGTCTAACGTATGTGAGTCATTCTTGCTTCTTTTTTTAAAAACGTTTTATTAGGGGCTCATACAACTCTGATCACAATCCATATACACATCAATTGTGTAAAGCACATCTGTACATTCATTGCCCTCATCATTTTCAAAACATTTGCTCTCCACTTAAGCCCTTTGCATCAGGTCCTCTTTTGCCCCCCTCCCTCCCTGCTCCCGCTTCCCTCATGAGCCCTTGATAATTTATAAATGATTATTTCATCATATCTTGCCCTGTACGACATCTCCCTTCACCCACTTTTCTGTTGTCCGTCCCCCAGGGAGGAGGTCACATGCAGATCCTTGTAATCGGTTCCCATTTTCCAACCCACTCTCCCTCTATCCTCCCAGTATCGCAACTCACACCCCTGGTCCTGAAGGGATCATCCGCCCTGGATTCCCTGTGCCTCCAGCTCCTATCTGCACCAGTGTACATCCTCTGCTCTATCCAGACTTGCAAGGTAGAATTCAGATCATGATAGTGGCAGGGGGTGGGGTGGGGGGAAGAAGCATTTAGGAACTAGAGGAAAGCCGTATTCTTCATCGGTGCTACATCGCACCCTGACTGACTCATCTCCTCCCCTAGACCCCTCTGCAAGGGGCTCTCCAGTGGCCAACAAATGGGCTTTGGGTCTCCACTCTGCACTCCCCCCTTCATTCACTATGGTAAGATTTTTTTGTTCTGATGATGCCTGATTCCTGATCCCTTCGACACCTCTTGATCATCGCACAGGCTGATGTGCTTCTTCCATGTGGCCTTTGTTGCTTCTGAGCTACATGGCCGCTTGTTTACCTTCAAGCCTTTAAGACCCCAGACACTATCTCTTTTAATAGCTGGGCACCATCAGTTTTCTTTGCCACATTTGCTTATGCACCCGTTTGTCCTCGGCAATCGTATCATGGAGGTGTGCAGCCAATGATATGATATTTTTTGTTCTTTGATGCCTGATAATTGATCCCTTCAGAACCACGTGATCACACAGGCTGGTGTGTTCTTCCATGTGGGCTTTGTTGCTTCTGAGCTAGATGGCCACTTGTTTATCTTCAAGCCTTTAAGACCCTAGACGCTATACATTTTGATAGCCGGGCGCCATCAGCTTTCTTCACATTTGCTTATTCACCCGCTTTATCTTCAGCAGTTGTGTCGAGAGGGTGAGCATCATAGAATGCCAATTTAATTCAAGAAAGTATTCTTGCATTGAGGGAGTACTTGAGTAGAGGCCCAATGACATTCTTGCTTCTAAGGAACATTCTGGTTGTACTTCTAAGATAGATTTAGTTGTTCTTTGGGCAGTCCATGGTGCTTTTACTATTTTACCATCACCACAGTTTAAATACATCCAGTTTATTTCGGTCTTCCTTATTCAGTGTCCCACTTTCAGCTTTCACATGCGCAGGAGGCAGTTGGAAATACCATAGCTTGGGTCAAGCGTGTGCTAGCACTCAAAGTAACCCCCTTGCTTTTCAATGTGTTCAAGAGGTCTGTGCGGCAGCTTTACCTGTCCTTTGATTGCCTGACTGCTGCTTCCATGGATCTTGATTGTGGATCCCAGGAAGATAAAAGCCTTGGGAATGTCAATCTGTTCTCCATTTCTCATGGTGTTAGTTACTGTATTGAGCTAGGTTACTTATTGTATTGAGCTAGGTTACGTACTACATTGAGCTAGGTTACTTACTGCATTGAGCTAGGTTACTTACTGCATTGAGCTAGGTTACGTACTGCATTGAGCTAGGTTACTTACTGCATTGAGCTAGGTTACGTACTGCATTGAGCTAGGTTGACTAGAGAAACAAATCCAGTGATACTCATCTGTGTGTATGAAAGCACTTTATATCAAGAAGCAGTTATATACCAAGAACACATCCCAGCCCAGTACAACTCAAGTCCATAAGTCTGTTATTAGTTCCTAAGTCCCCTTCAGATGCACTATGTCACAAGCAGTGATGCTGAATGCAGGAACATCATGACTGGTGCATGCGAAGTCCTGTGGAGCCAGTGGCAGTGAATGCCTCTCTGGGGCCCTGGCAGCAGCCAGCATCTGCCAGTAGGAAGGTGAAGACAGAGAGAGAGGGAAGGTTCCCAGGGCTCTCCGTATGAGAAGGCCATGCCCACAAGGGGTCACTATCAGGCTGTAAACTCCATACCTCCACTATAACATAGTTTCCAGTGTACATGAGATTATGTAACTACCACACCTACTCGTCCAGCTGTGGCGATTTTGGTGGTCCTGACAGCGAGTTGTAACCCACACTGAAGGCTGGAATCCCTTGGTCCACTGCAGAAAGGGCTTCCAGACCTCACTTTCCAAAAGACAGGTTGTGCCATCTGCATAGTGCAGGCTGTTAATTAGCCTTTCTCCAACTGACCCTGCATTCTTCTTCACATAACCCAGCTTTTCTGATTTTTGCTCAAGCACACAGATTGCACATGTATGGGGAGAGGCTAAAGCCCTGACACACCTTCTCTGATCTCAAACCATGCCGTAGTACCTTGTCTTTTCCCTGGTACAACTGCCTCGTGATCTGTGTACAGGTTCCCATGAGCACCAGGAAGTGCTCCAGAATTCTCCTCCTTTTCAAGGCTGTCCATAGTTCGTTATGATCCGTACCAGGACATGCTTGGCATAGTCACTAAAACACAAGTAAGCATCTTTCTGGTAATCTCTGCCTTCAGCCAAGGACCACCTGACATGCACAATGATATCCCTCGTTCTACATCCTCTTCTAAATCCTGCCGGAGCCCTGGCCGCTCCCTGCCAACGTACTGCTGTAACGTTGTTGGGTGGGTTTTAGCAAACTTTTACTTGCATGGCAAGGTCCGAGGGGTATGAAAAACCAGAATAGCCCATAAAATGGTGAACTGTCGGCTGTAGCAGAGGAGGTGAGACCCAGAAGTTGAATGTGAACCTAACGTCAGAGAGCCTCTGAATACTAGGCCTAGGATCAGGGCCCAGGTCCATGGAGAGGGTGCAGCAAGAGAATGCAAGGTTCCTCCCAACCAAAACCAAACTCACTGCCACTGAGTCGATGCTAACTCCTAACTAGCCCACAGGGCAGGGTAGACCTGCCCCCAACATTTCCGAGACTGACTATGGGGGTAGAAATCCCCGTCTTTCTCTCAAAGATTCCTCCAGCTTCCCTGAAATTGGCCCTAGAAATGCTTGGGAGATGGCTGTCCCAGGCTCAGGTGGCTGAAGGGCAGGGTTGGAGGAGGAGGTACAAGTCTCTGGCCTAAAGGCCCCTGGGGCCAGGACCTGCTGTGGGAACCACCATGAGGACTCCGACTGAGTTGGGAATCCCTGGAGAGAGGCTAGGACTCTGGATGGCAGGAACCTCCTGCTGAGTTTTTCCTGGTTCACCAGACTTGGGCTTGGGAGTCAGGGGAGGGGGGCCAGGCCTTTCAATGGGGAGAGGACAAATTAGTCTGACTGCCACTTCCTTTAGTCCCATCTCTGCACACCCTCCCTCACTCTACACCGCGACTTGGGAGAAAGACCAGGCTTTCTACTGTTAACAGCAACAGTCTTGGAAGCCCACAGGGCAGTTCTCCCCTATAGGGTTGAACTCTATATAGTTGCTATGGGTCAGGATGGGCTCTCTGATGGCAGTGTTAGGTTCTGATTTTTTTCCACCCACTCTAATTTGCTTGCTCAGGGAGGGGCTGCCTTGCTTGCTGTCCTGTAGGGGGTGGGGTAGGGGGTGAGGGAAGTTGCTGATGTGGCAATGCCAGGGCCACTCCACTGGCCCTCAGTTTGTCTCTCCTTTGCCAGGAGAGGATGATGAAATTGAGCGAGTGAGTGAGTGAGTGAACACGCATGCACTCAAGGCTGAGGGAATCTACAGGTGTGTGTGTGTGTGTGTGTGTGTGTGTGTGTGTGTGTGTATGTACCTGGCTGCTAGTCCCTTCTCCTCCCTCTGCCCTGAAAATGCGTGGGGCAGGGAGGATTTTTCCACAGCCACACCTGCTGGGGTGCAGCTTCTAGGGCAAGAGATTCTCAGCTTCCTTAATGCCTCTACCCTTTAATACAGTTCCTCATGTTGTGATGACCACCATCCCCAACCATAAAATTATTTCATAGCTACTTCATCACTGTCATTTTGCTACCGTTATGAATCGGGTGAACCCTGTGAAAGGGTCGTTCAACCCCCATAGGAATCTTGAGAACCACTGTTCTTGGGGCTGTGTGTGTGTCCCGCCAGGCAGGGTCTCTGTGCTCAGTGTCTGTCCCCTCATGGAGCAGAAGAGAACCAGGTGAGTGCAGGCCCAGAGCCCAGCTCTCCAGCTTCCTTCTCTCCTCCCTGGCACCTACTCACAGCGACCACCTAGAGGAGGAGTTGGTGAGTCAGGACTCCCGGAGTGGGGGAGGGAATGGGGGGAGGAGCTTTGGGAAGGAACCCCCAGGGACCAAGCCAATCAGGAATACTAGAAGGATGAGAAGATGGAAAAATGGGGAGTGAGTGCAGATTACAACACTCAGCCTGTGGAAGGACAGGGTCCAATCCTTCCCAAGCGTGTCTCCTTGTCACACTCCCTGGTTCAAAGGATTCCCCTCCTCCTGGAGCTGAGGTATGGAGTTCCAACTTCTGACAGTGGGCAATGTATTGGAATAGCTTTGGCATACTTACAGACCAAGAATAGGGAGACAGGGGGTGTTTGTTTGTTTTGTTTTTACACTCTCATTGCAATGAAAACAGGATTGGCGACACGGGAATAGGAAATCCATCCTGGGGAGATCTCCGGTAACAAAACCCTCTCCCATCCAGTCGATTCTGGCTTATCGTGACTGTGGGACAGTGCAGAAGTGTTCCTGTGGGGTCCTGAGGCTGTCACTCAGTGACCCTATAGGACAGGGTGGAACTGCCCCCGTGGGTTTCTGAGACTGTAACTCTTCAGGGCAGCAGAAAGCCCCTTGTGCGGAGCAGCGGATGGTTTCAAACTACCCCATCTTGTGGTTAGCATTGTGGCTCCAGTAACAAAGGTTCTTACAAAAATAAAGAGCTCCTACAGTCCTGAAGAATTAAGTACATCTCAGAAAAATGGGCACGTTTAGGGCAGTGCACACCGAGCTCATTCACCTAGTGCCAGGTTCCCCAGCAAGCACGCCACAGATATTTGCTGAATGACTGACTGCCAATCACTGGTGATGAGAATAAGGAAATCAAATCAAACTCACTCACTGCCGAGTCACAGTGGCCCTGTAGGGCAGGACAGGGTAGGACTGCCCCTGTGAATTCCCCAGACTCTAACTCTTCATAGGAGTAGAAGTCCCGTCTCTTGCCCCCAGAGCGGCCGGTGGTGCTGAGCTAATGACTTTGCAGTTAGCAGCCCAACATGTAACCACTAGCCAGCAGGAGGAAGAACTGGCAAAAGTATGAAGGAAAGGGGTTTTGTCATGAGCTGATGGTGAGAGTTTGAATTGCTAACAGCCTTTTGTGGTTTCTGAACACTCCAACATTGGGGCGTGGGGTGGGAATATTGGGGGCTCACTAAAGAACCCCGGACGAAATAAACGAGACCGCAAAAAGAGAGGCAAAAACCTGGGCTCCTAGTCCAGGGGTGGTTGGATAGAAATTGCTGGTCGCAGCCCCACGTGAACAACTGCGCATCATATCTACGTTTTCAAAGTCTGTCCTGGTGTGCGCAATGGTGCCGCAAAGGCTAGCGCAGCGCAGGCCAGGCAGGCACGAACCTCTGGCCCTCCGAGCGACGAGCGTTTACTCTGCGTTGGAGAGAAGGGCTTGGAAAGGGAAGCTTTCGGGCAGCTCTGCACTCCTGCGTTCTCCCCTCCCCTTCCTTCTCAGGCCTTGCTCGCTTTTTAAAGGGAAGCTGCGCGCGCCGTCTAGTGGAGGCGAGCGGAAGGGAAAAGAAAAAGGGGCGGGCGGGCCGGGGTGGGGTGGGGTCTAGAAAGGACCCGGTGAGTTGCCAGGGGGAAAGACCCGGCAATACAAGCGCGAGTGCCGCCCGCGGTGGCTTCCGTGATCTGACCCGCCCCGGCGGCTGGAGGGAGCAGCTTTACAATCAGTGCATCCGGCACCCAGTCCCTCGCGCTGTACAGAGCTCTCCCCGACCCGTTTCCTGTCAGCCTCAGACACCCCCCCCCCTCCGTCTGAGCCTCGGACCCCCGTGATGCCCACGTCTCTTCGGAGCACCTCAGCCCTAATCTCGCTTCCCCCTGGCATACGTGGTTCTTGTGATCCCCGCCTGCCACCCTCCCCCCGGGAGTGCTGCCCCGAACTGCCTGGTGCACAATTGCCCCCAGAGCCTAGGGCGTGCCTGGCACGCAGCAGACCAGAGACCGGCGTGTGGCACTCGGGAGGGAGCCAGGCCAGGGCGCAGACAAGTTCGAGGCTGACGGCCTCCAGCGGGAGCAGCAACCGAGGGCCGGGCAGAGGGCGTTTATTGGCGAGGCAGGCGGCACACACGTTATTTACACGGCCCGTCAGGACGCTAAGCGAAGCAGGGCGCGGGCGGGCAGTCCCCGGGCGCGGCTCAGACGAGCTCCACCTTGGCGTTGGGGTAGACGGCCACCACGTCGTAGCCCTCGGGCGGCTTGACGCGCTCCTTGGCGTGGCCCTCGCAGTAGAGCTGTTCGTCCAGAAAGAAGTAGCCGCGCTGCTTGAGGTTCAGGCCGCAGTCGCTGCACATGAAGCACTCGGGGTGGTAGAGCTTGTCGCGCGCCTTGACGATGGTGCCCCTGGTGGCGGGCCGGAAGAGCACAGCGTCGGGAGGCGGGCGGGCGCCGGCGCGCCCCGCCCCCAGTCCGGAAGAGGGCGGGGCCGGGCGGCCCGGGGCGGGGCGGGGCGGGGAGGGGTGGGGGCGGGTACTCACACGATGCCGTGGCCGCAGCGAGTGCATTCCGGCAGCCCCTGGAGGCCACTCAGCGGGGTGCCCAACTTGCTGACTGGGGGCTTGAGGCTCCGGGGCCCACCAGGGCGCTCCCCTGAAAACAGGAGCGCGGGTGACAGGAGTCGAATAGGGAGCTCAGAACACCTCCATGGGGGGCTAGGCGATGCTGGGAATTGGGGAGGGATGGAGGGGTGGGGGTAGACTCGGGCCCTGGGGGGCGCGGGAGTGGAGAGTGAGGGGAAGGACCCGGGTGGACAGAGGAAAGGCAGATGGCTCGAAGGAAGTGCAGCAAGGTGGGGCTCTGGGTTCACTGGGGGCGGGGTGGGGGGAGGAGGCAGGAGGGGAGAGGTGGACTTACCACCCTGGCCAGCCTCTAGCATGCCCTGCAGGTATCGGAAGGAGCCGGACTGTTTGGGTTCTGAAGCCATGGGCTCAGCAGGCTCCCGCAGCATCCTGTACACGTCAGAGCCCAGGTCAATCCCGCTGTCCCGACTCCGAGAGAGGCTTCTGCCAAGGTCAGTCACGCTGGAAGGGGTGGAGAGTGGGGGCACAGTGGGGAGAGAGGAGGTGCAGGGTTGCAGCCCCCAGTCCTTGCCAGGACTGCCCCCTGCTGGCAGGCTGGGGGAGGCTGATGAGGCAGCAGGGCACTGAACGCAACCAGGTGAAACTCCAGGATCAAGCATCTGGGGTCAGGATGGTGTCTAGTGAGGCTGGAGGGTTTGGGATGGGGTTGGGCGAGGCTTCAAAGGTCATGGCTCTGACCTACCTGTGGGGTGGAGACACGTGCAGAGCATTCATCTGGACCTGCAAGGTGGCCTCATTGCTGTTGCCATTGTGAGGGATAAGAGGCCGATGAGGAGATCCCAGGCTGACCCTGCCATCTGCTGGTCCAATCCCAGTGGTTGAGGAGCACCTGCTGGGCGTTGGGCTGCCATCCTGTTAGAGAAAGGCCCAAGGCACTGGAAGACCCAGAGCATAAGGCCAAGTGGCCAGACTGCGGGCCATTCCTTATATATCCATGCCCACCCTGCTATGCCAGGCCTCTTTGGATGTCTTCTGGCACCCAAACCCAGCTCTGACTTTCGTGGCTCTGATGCCCAGACAGGAAGAGGGTCATGGGGCAGGCTGAGCCTCGGGTTTGCTTCAGTTCCTGCAGAAGCAAGGAATCTCCATTGGATGGTAGACACAAAAACCGGAGTGCCTAAGGCTTAGCCTTGACTCATGAACATGGTTTGGATTCCCACTGCTCATGGGGGCTGGGGATGGGGTAGATGCCTTTGAAGGCCAGCCCAGCTGGAACAGGCTAGGTGGCTTCCCAGCAGCAGTGAATCTCCGTGCCTCTCAGAACTGGGCCATGGCTAGTACAGGAAGATGTTACCTCCATGCCCGCAGCCAGGAAGGGGCACTGGTCATTATGTGCCTGAGGCCTTCCAGGAGCTACAGTTGTGAGGCCCCAGCCCCCTCGGGGACTGTACGTTCAGGCCATGTCTTGGTTCTTAGGCTGTATCTCTTGGTTCATAGCCCTGGTGGCATAGTGGTTATCAATTAGCTTGATAACTGCAAGGTCAGCAGTTCGAAAACACCAGTCGATGCTCCATGGGAGAAAATTGGGGCTTTCTACTCCAGTAAAAAGTTAACAGTCAGAAACTCACCAGGGAGTTCTACTCTGTCCTACGGGGCCTGGAGGAGTTGGCATCAACTCGATAGCAGTGATTGAGGGGAGTCGAGTTGAACTGAGTTGAGGCGACAATGGCCTTTTGTGAGCATAACAGCCAGGGGCAGTGGCTGGCCAAGGCTTAAGGTTCCCAATGCCCACTACCTTACGGCCAGCCTGGAGGAGAGGCCCACGCATGTCCCCTTAGTCCTCAGGAGAGGGCAAGAGCTTTGTGGTGGGGGGCCTGAGTGGGGGCTGGGCATCTTGTCCCTACAGAGTCCAAGCCTGCACTGCCCCTGGCTTACAGGCCACACAAGCATACCCACACACAGGATGCATGTGCTCATAGCACACTTACACACGTGTGCACATGGACACACTCACCAGCCAGCCCACCAACATACACCTAGCCACATGGGCAAGATTACAAATACTCCTGGTGGCCTGCATGCTGGGGCTGGACAGCCTGATTTTAAGGTGGGATCCCAGAGAGCAGGTCTTTTAAGAGTGGAGTCTCATCCTCAGCCTGGAAAAGGACATGCCAATCCCCTTTCTACCCTACAGTGTGGATAGTTGGAGCACCTGGGCAGCAAGGAGAAGCCCCCTCCCAGGCAGGAAAGAGCCCGCTTGGAGGGGCAGGTAGCTTCCAGCACAGGAGTGGCCCTGCCTGAGGCTCTTCCCTGATGGACTGTCCCTGCTTTCTGCAAACTCCCCGCTGGACAGGCGCTGGCAGTGGGCCGGTCAGCAGCCTAGCGGGGCTGGCACTCCTGCTTTGTCGGGCCCAGCAGACAAAGGGGAGGGCCTCTTGCTAGCTAGGTGGGCCTCATCAATGAAGCAGCAGCAACAGCAGCAGCAGGAAGACCCCCCTGCCCCCCATCAGGCCCAACAAAAGCCCCCGGGAAACCTGAGCACTCTCACACAGGCGCCTGGGCTGCAGGCAGGCAGGGCTGGCCAGGCAGGCCTCTAATGGAGACCAGATGGGCTGTGGTTGTTGGGAGTGGGGCAGAGCTGAGCTGAGGAGGATTCAGTGGGGAGAGGGAGTTGAAAGAACCAGAGGCAAGGAGCACCCCCCACCTAGATATGGGAGTCGACTGCAGGGTTACTGGAGCCACTGCCCCTCCCAGGGCCACCCAGGAAGCAGCCCCTCAGTCAGTTGGAGTCCCAGGCACCTCCCGCCCATTACCGGCGAGGTGGTCAGCGTTCAGGGCCTTGGCTTCCTCAGGGCCTTGGCTCTGCATCACCAAGTCTCATGGGGAAGAAAGTGCCCAGTGTAGTGCCTACTGGCACACAGCGAACACCTGCCAGGTACGGGGCTGGCACAGTGACACCTGGCCCCCACGCCTGGATCCCTCCGTGAGGCGGGCCACCTGGTACTGCGGGCTCCTCCTCTGTGGCGTCCCAGCCCAGCTGCTGACTTGGTAGTTTGAGCCTCAGTGGGGTGGTCAACAGAATGGTGTCATCTGCCTGCGTGCTCATCAGCGCCCCCAAGGCTGTGGTCAGAATCCGGGGCAGTCAGCTTGGATGAAGATGGAGGGGGTTGCCAGATGAACAGGTGGCAGCTTCCAAAGGCCAGGCTCCCACTCTCTGCTGGTCTGGAGGGGTCAGGCCTGCCTGCCCTCCTAGCTTCCTTCTACACTCCTCCCCCCTTAGTTCTCAGGGGAAAGGCCACCCCCTTCCAGGAAGCCTTCACTCCACTCTCAGCTGGGAAAGGTGTCTCTTGATGATCCTCACACCTGGAGCCTGGGAGGAGGGTCTCCTATGAGCTTATGGGGAAAATGGCCTGAAGCCATGGCTGGCCATGTCCCATCTCAGTTGGGTGGGTGTGTGCCAGGGGTACCCTGTGCTTGCCCCAGGACCAAGTGTGTTACCCTGCTCTCATGGCTCCAGCTGGGCCCATCCCCCCTCCCCACCCTGCTGGCAGAGGTGGGGGCAGTGTGGGGACAATGGGCCCTGTGTCTGTTACTGAGGGGCTGGGTGGGAGTGTTTCTGTCGCCACCCAAGGAGCCATGACCTTTGAGTACAAAAGGAGAGCGGTGGCTGAGGGCTGCCCTCCTGCCTGTGGAAAATCCCTCCTCTCCAGCCTGAGTCACTGGCAGCCTGGCCTGGAAGGGAGTCACTGGGGACAAGTCCTCATGCCCCACAGACCCACGGGTCCCGAGTCTCTCCTGGGAGACTGTGCAGAGTCTTTGACTTTAGCTTCCCGAGCTCAGGGCCCTTGTCCTGTCTGGGCCCTGCTGACTCAGAGGAAGCTCAGCCTCACACATGGGCAGGGGGCCCTTGCTGTGCGAATGACTGCTGGATCCTAGCCTAGAGTTGCCCCTGCCACCAGTGTCTCAGGTCCTTGGGGTGACAGGAACAAGCATCTGAGACAGAGGTTGGATGTTCTTTGTTCTGCAAAGAACATCAGAGAAGTTGGACCCGATGGAGCTGGGGAGCCTCTCCGGGGGCCTCCAAGGCTCCTCTGTTCTCTCCACCTGTGGAGTGCTCCCCCCTCAGGGCCTTTGCATGTGCTCTCTGAGCATCCTCCTTTGACCTTCAGATCCTGGCCTGGTGACCCCCTCCTCCAGGAAGCCCTCTCTGACTCCTTGGCTAAGTCACATTTCCACTCTGGGCTCCTCCAGCCTCTGGCTTCCTACGTCCCAGAACTGCTAAGCACGCCCCTGCCAGATCGACACCTGCTGGCACATGGCAAGCAGCAGATCTCCGGCCTGTCAGCAAGGACAAGGAGGGGACAAGGGAGGGAACAAGATGGCATGGAGGTACCTGGTGAGGTGGCACCAAGGGAGATCTTTCCTCCTAGGTCAGCAAACTCTGCCCCTTTCCCCCCAGGGGCAAGAGGGGACACAAACAGACCTAGGAAGCCATGAACCTAAACCCTGGGCCACCTGCTTCTGGCTCTGCCACTGATCAACCCATTTTTCACTTTGTTCGCATCCTGTGGCACCTTGGCCCCCCGCATGCCCATGGCCAAATGAGGTCCCGGAAGCCCACCTTCCTCTCCTTGACTCCTGCCAGTCCCCAGGAGGTGACTGGGAGATAGGCCTGCAGTTGAGAGCTCAGGACAGCCCAACAGAGCTTTTGCCTGTGGGCTGAGGTCTGCTACTGCCAGACCAAGTAGGTGTCCGAGTATAGGCATGTCCTATAACTCCCGGTTACCCCTCCTTAAGTTTGGTGACTTCCTCTCAGTCCAGGCACTGGGCACCTGAGTGGACACTAGTTAGTGAGTCGCAAACCCTGCCACAAGGCTCAGTCTAGCCTCTTCCCACCTTAAATTCTTCTGTTTGAGAATCCAGGCCTTCTTGGGCTACAAGAGAGCCCCAGGAAATGCCTACCACCCTGGGAGAAAAGGCAGGCCGTGGGGCTGGTGGAATTCTTCTGCTTCTCTGGGCTCTATCCAGGCGCCAGAGGACAGTGCAGTAGGTAGACCTGTGGGCCAGGCAGGTCAGGCCGGGCTGGGCAGCTGTGTCTATACATACCTGAGCCTCAGGGTCGATATGGATCCGGTGGGCCTGGGCCTTGCTGTCCTCAGGGGCATTGGGCCAGTTCTTTGTCTCGGGCCTATGGCAGGAATTGGGATGGTCATATAGATATCTACCTTCCATGCCCATCGGGGGCTGAGGATCAGAGGCACCCAAGACCAAGCCTGGAAGGACACCGTCCACCCCAACCCCCAGCACCACAATAGTGGCCACTGTGACAAAGACACATCTTGGGCCCCCTTCGCTCTGGCCGGGTCTTTGGGGAGATTGGAGCAGAAGTCTCACAGCTTCTCCACTCTGCTACACTCTGCCGCTTGCCATTGGAGGGGTGGGGGTGGAGGGCGGGGCTCACACCCTGATCAGGGCTCTTTCCAAACTTTCCACCCTGAGGAGGGCCTCCTATAGGAGCCTACCCGCCCACCTGTTGTCTGCCATGCATGGGCTGGGTTGGGGGTCAGACCTGCCCAAGCCCCACGGAGGGTGGACTGGAGGCTCTGAGGGAGTTCCTTCCCTGCTGCTGCTGCAGCCGCAGGCAGAGTCACCACTGATGTCTGCCCAGCCCAGATGGGAAACAGGCCATTAGGACATTCCTGCTTCACCATAGAAACCAAATGGCAAACACCACTCAGGAGGGAGGAAAAACATCGTAAACCTGCTAGAATTGGGGCAGGCCAGCTGAGACATTATGCTTTGGGCACTTACTTGGGCCTGCGTCTCAGTCACTCTGAGAGAAGATGGCTTGGGGGGTGGAGTGGGGGTGCTGCTGCCTGGATCCCACTGTCCAGAGGACCCAGCTATCCTGGTGCCACTCCCTGGCAGTGGTCATGGGTGTCAGGTGGGGCTGGCTAGACCAAAGGGGAGCAGTGGCCTTCTGGGCTTCTCCAGGCCTCCCTGCTGTAACCCAAGACTGCTTTGACTCAGCAGAGGTGAAGCGCTGGTTACAGTGCACACATCCACTCTGCGCTTGCTCCCCTCTGCCTCTTCCATCTCCCTGCAGACCACCTCTTTGCTCCGAGGCCTTAGGTGGGCCCTGGCATCAAGGCTCTGCTGCCCAGGGTCTTACTAACGACCCTCCCCCCCTTTCCAACCCCTCAGCCAAGCTCCCAAGTGTATCTCCTAATTCACAGCTCCAAATACCCGCAGGGTAGACATGGGCATCTAGTGTAGCCCCGGTGACCTGCATCTCCCTGAAATTCTGCCCCAAACAGGTCTGAGAGAGAACCACTTGCTGGAGGAGACCGCATTTCTCCAGAGAGGGCAGATTATGCCCCCTCACCTGCTCCTTGGCCAGTCTGTGCTTTAGGACCAGAATGCCCAGAGTGGAACAGGCCCAGGCTTAATGGACCCCTGGTTCCATCCATGCCTGCACTGGAACAAATGACCAGGCAAGGGAGGAAGGAAGCAAGGGAGACCTCCCTCTCTCCCTCCCCTGACATCATTGCCTCTGCAAACCTATTCCAGGCTCCTGACTCAGACCCCCTTCGCACCCCCATCATCAGGGCTCCCCTTGGTCATCCCTACACAGCCAAAGCCAGAGGTGAGTCAGGGCCCAGGAACCCGGCCAAGCAGGGCGGCCTCAGAGGCTACCCATTAGCAGAGCAGTGCCGACTGCGCTTCCAGCCTGCACCTCCGTCCAGGAAAGGGCGAGAAATGGGATTCCATTTCACGGGGGAGGAAGCCCAGGCTCACAGCGTTCAGTGTAGTACCGAGGGTCCCAGTCTGGGTGAAGACCAGGTTTGCTGGGCCACGGTCCCCTTGCTATGTGGCAACTGAAGTGTACAAGGCCCTGGACTTATAGCCAGGCCTGCTCATCCGGGAGGCCCCAGCAAGCGTCCCAACTGCACCCCCTGCATGGGCCAGGCACCGAAGGGGGCTCCCTTCGGAGTCTTCCCATCACATCGTTCGTTATTGATGGCTCGGGCCCATGGATCACCCTGCCCCCAACGCCAGCTCAAGGCTGCTGTGGTTTTTGGAGGCTTCGCCCACAGCCATCCACAGGGGGTCGTGGAAAGTCCCTGTCAACAGTGAACACAGCTGAGCTAAGCAGTTATGTCTGGCCCCGCCAGCTCAGGCAGGGAGGTAGATCTGCGCGGCCACATCCAAGCTCACTGTTGGTCAGAGCCGGACGAGAGTCGGTCTCATCCCGGAGACCCAGCTATAGGTCACGGTGAGGCCTTGCTCCCTCTTCCCTTCCCCCTCACTCTGGGGCGCAGCGTTACACAGTTCACGGTAAAGCACCGAGATTCAAACGGGCAGGGGCCTGGACCATGAGAGGTCAGCTAATGCAGGGACAGCAGTGAGGCAGGGAGACCTGGGCAGCAGCCAAGCAGAAGAAGTAGAATCTCTGGCAGTGAGAGACAGGTTAAACTTTGCTTCCCGACTCCCCTGCTGTGCGACTGTCAGCCCTGGGTGAGGTTCCCAGGAGCGGAAAGGCACCAGGGTGCTGACAGCCCAGGCCCACACCTCTCCTTCCTGAGCCTTAGCTGTCTCATCTGGGGACTATATCAGGTGTTAAAGGGTTAAATGAGGCGCTGGACAAAAAGCGATTTTTGAAACTAGCCTTAAGACAAAGAGGGGGAAGCAATGTTTTCCAGAGTGGGCAATACCGCCCCTTGGGGGTGCTGGAATGATCCAAGGTGACTACACTATCTTGGATTAGGGGCTATAGTATAAAAGCTTTTACTTGCCAGGGGAACTCTGAGTAATTTCTCTGTCACTCTCTCTCTTTTCCCCTGAAAAGGGGGTGGTAGGTCAAATAAGTTTGGAAACCTGTGCTCTAGACCCAAGATCTTATTTCCACCACGGTTTTATGTAGCATAGTAGGCTGCGTGTTGGACTGCTAACCACAAGGTCAGCAGTTCAAATCCACTAGCTGCTCCTCGGGAGAAAGAGGAGGCGTTTTACTCCTGGAAAGAGTTACAGTCTAGACAACCCACAGGGCCAGTTCTATCCTGTCCTGCAGGGTCGCTACGAGTTGGAATCAACTCAATGATAGCAAATCTGGTTTTCCTTTGCAGGTGAGGGGGGAGGGGTCTCAATACATTTCTAGCCCTGAGTTGCTTCTTCTAAATCTTCTCTGCCCCCCTACCCCCGCTATGAAGCACTATTCCTTAGGGCTGCAGAAGAGTAGTCGGGTGCTGCTGCCCATTCAGGGCCCACCTGCCCGCCTGCTGTCCGTGTGCATACCGGCTCACAGAGAGAGTGAGGTGATCGTGGCAGCCCTTGATGCGGTTCTGTGCCTCCAGGTGTGTCATGAGCTCGGTGCTCTCCCCATTGATGGCTTGGATCAGGTCTCCAGGGCAGAGGGAAGCCAGTGCCGCCTTGCTGCCTGCGTGGACCTGTGGGCACACAAGCCATAGGGATCATGTGACTTTGCTAGCAGCGTGGACCTGGAGGATGGACAAGCCCAGAGGCCTAGGCGGTCCCCATGGGGTGCCTGCTCTGTGCCCAGGAGAAGAAGCCTCTGCTCTGAACACAGATGGGCAGGCCGGCAGGGTGTGGATATGCAGGAAGAGGGCTACCTCAGAGCTGCTGGGCTAGGTGCAAGCAAGATGCCCCTCTAGCAACTTGCACATATGTCCAGAGACATGCAAGGGTCACATGGGAACACATGTGCTCACTGAAACACAGAGAACACACTCACGTGGCATAACTCCAGCCAGCCAGATTGCCGAGTAGCCCCTTGACCAGACAGTCCAACCCCTAGTGACCTCACCTCTCATTTCCACTTGCCGCATTCACCTCTTTGTCACCTCTCACTCTATCCAGACCACTGACTGCCTGTCGGTTCCTCCCCGGCCTTGGGCTCACTCCCCTCTGCGCCCCTGCAGATGTCCTTTGACTCCCAGCCCCTATGTCCCAGATTTACTCCTCCCCATCCTTCAGATGTATGCAGAAAGGCCGCTTCCTGGGAACCTCATCAGGGAGAGCCTGGTCGTGTCTGGTCCTGGAGCTGCCACATCACCTGCCCAGACATGTGCAGGGCCCTTCAGTCCCAGATGTCACCCTGACCTCCACTTCCTACAGGACAGGCTCTCTCCTGGCTGTTGGCCACCCCAAGGCCACCACTGATTTTAAAGAGCCAACCAGAGTCCCACCACTGATTTTAAAGAGCCTCCCACACTGCTGCTACCCCAATGAAGACCACACAGGGCTGGGGAAAGGCTCATAGGAAGACTTCAGTAAGCGGCATGGGGGTGGTGTAGGTGGGGTGTGTGTGTGTGTGTGTGTGTGTGTGTGTGTGTGTGTGTGTGTGTGTGTTTCAGGGCACCCTCATCCTGTCCCCCATCCCAGAGTGGTCTCTGGAAATAGACAGCAGGTACTCTTCTCCATATCCAGCTGTGACTCAACAGTCACCAGTGACCTTCTTCCTGCTCATGGAAGCTTCTGGAAGTCTGGCCAGGCTCAGCTCAGCTAACCCCAGTAGTGAGTAGGCAAAGTGGGTCCAGAGTGCCAGCGGGTCTGTTGGCACTGGCAGAGCCCATCTGAGGTGAACCGCCTCAAGGGATGTTCCTCCTCTGGTGGGTGACACCCTCAGCCAGCCGACCCAACGGTGTGCTCACTCCTAGGACCTGGGCACCTGCATAGGCCTGTCCTGGAGGAGGCACCCACTTGGCACCATCCGGCCCTTTCCCCAAGGCTCTGCTCCAGGAGCCCCCCCGCCCCTTCATGGAGACCTGCTCTGTGCCAGGACCTGGGCTCAGCACTTTACCCATAATTTTCTTGGGGCAATCTCTGAACCATTTAATGAGGGCAGAGCGGTTCTCAGTCCCATTTTACAGATGAAGAAAGAGAGGCTTGGGGGAGGGGATGTCTAGCCTCAGCTCCCCAGAAAGGAGAGGAGTTTTCCCCCTCTGGGGGCTACTAGCTGCAGGATGACTCAGCCAACACAAGGGGTGCATTCAGGCCCCTGTGGGCGGAGGAAGTTCTCAAAAGCAGGGGCGGCTGGGTCTTTGCCAGCTCTGCTTGGGGAGCTCTGGTCAAAGAGGGCACGTGGCCAGGAAACCGTGAATCGCTCAAATCCCTTTACCAGCATTGTCTCGTGTCCTCGGGGCAAGCCCATTTCCTAGATGCGGAAACTGAGGTCTAGAGAAACCAGGAAGGGCATTGGATTCCCAAGTGACAGGATTTCAACCCACACAGACTGATTCCAAATGCTGTCCTCTCAGCCACCATGCTTCTCTGCAAAAAAAAGGAGTGAGTGAGGGGGGAGAGTGTGTCCAGGTAGAAGGACCAGCAGTGATCAGGGCTTAGCTGGGAGCTGGCCTAGAAGGAGGTTCCTGTTAGTGAGAGGAAGAGATGAATGCAGCCAGAGGAGAGAAGGTACTGGTTCTTACAAGGCCTTGTAGGCCCAATGAGAAGTTAGCTTTTCTGTGGAGTGACTGGGAGCCATGGAGGGTTCTAAGCAAGGAGATCACAAGATAGAGATCAGGCGGCTCCCTGGCTGCCTAGTGGAGGATGAGCAGACAGGAGAAAAAGGAGGCAGGAGGTCAGCTGGGCAGCCGAAATATAAAACCAGATGTTTACCTGAATGCCCAGATCCTACATTGTCCGAGTCAGGCTGGTTGGGAGCTGCAGTCAGAGTCTGATGCCACTTGGTCACAGCAAGCTCCAGATAGGCCTGTCCCCACCCTGCCACTTCGGATACACTACTTAAATTCTTTGGGCCTCAGTTTCCCCATCTATAAGGAGCCCTGGTGGCTTTCTAAGTTATATGTTCGACTGCTAACTGCAAGATTGGTGGTTCAAACCCACCAGCCACTCCTCGGGAGAAAGAGTAGCATGTGTGGTCCAGTAAAGAGGTCCAATCTTGGGAATGTGCTCGATGGCAGTGGGTTGGGTTTGGCTTTGGCTTCCCCGTGTGCAGGCAAGGCCAGGGAGCGCCCTGACTTCTAAAGGCCATTGTGAAGAAGGCTACCCGAGATGGTTCTGGCATGTGAAATCCCCCAGGTCATGTGAAATCCCCCATGCTGCTCCTTCCAAGGAAAGGTGCTTGAGGGGTTGGTACCAGCACCCACTAGGGTGGGACCCAGCATGCCTCGGATGCTTGGCGCAGGTCAGCAGTCATCATCAATCAATGGATTCAGTGCCCTGGGCTGTGTTCCCAGGGTGCCCGGGGATTTGGGGCTGAGGCTGTAAGCCCCCAGTCCTGTCTAAGTGTGGCTGACCCTATTGGACCCTGGATGGGGGAGACCCTGAAAACCTGAACAGGGTGGGTCTCGGGTGCACTTGGTAAGGGCAGCCCCCTCATAGCAGTCCCTGTAGATACATCCCTGAGATGCTTGCCAGGCAAGCCTCAGCCTGTGCCTCCACAGCCCTATAAATCTCTTTAGATCCCACCCAATCTCATGCTCAGCCATCCTGTCTCCTTGGGCCTGAGCTGCTGCCGAAGCCCCGTGACTTTGGGGGACAAGGGAGGCTCTTCCTGGCAAACCCTCTCTCCGCCTGCCAGGGGACTGCATCTCGATCAGCTCCAAACAAGGCCACTGCTGCCTCGGCAGCCACCGCTGCCGCCTCCACCATGACGTGTGGAGGCCTTTTCTAGGCGCGCAGAAGGCCTCGTGGCCAACAGATGTCTCTGCTCCCCGCCGCCCTCGGCCGTCAGCCGCCGCCACCGAGCCTGTCAGCGGCCTCACGCCCAGGGTGCCTGGCCGGCTGGCCCGCCAAGCACCCCCACCAGCCTGCCTAAGTGGCTACACTTGCATGACACACAGGCAGAAGGCCCCTGTGTGTGTGTGTGTGTGTGTGTGTGTGTGTGCGCGCGTGCACGCACGTGCACCCCTCAGCAGGGCTCCCTCGGGCTAGTAGGAGATGAAAGGCTGGAGGGTGTGCTGAGAGTCCACCTCGCTCAGCTCCGGGTCAAGGGCAGACTTTGGAAGCCTCCCGAGACAGCTGGGCCTGCCTGTCACCCTGGCCCCCAGAAACAGGATTCTACAATTCCATGCTTCACCAGACACCCACCCTATCCCAAGAACTAGAAAGAAGTGTCTGAGAGTTCAGCCAGCTCTGCCAGCCCAGGGTGGGAGCCGGGGGTGGGGATGGAGAGGTGGTTCCTAGCTCCCCACACAGGTGCCTGAGACCAGAGCAGCCTGGCTAGAGGCAGGGGATGCCCCAGGTCCCCTCTGCTCCTCCAGACTGGGAGTCCCCAAGGGCAAGGCCTGAGTTCTCTCTTCTCTGCCCTCTACAACAGGGGACCCCAAAGCTGGATCCGGATTCCATCTCTCCAGGACGGAGTGCCCTTCTCTGCCCTCTGCTGAGTCCCCATTAGGGCTTCACTCCTCTTCTTCCTCATCTGCCCCAAGCCTGGAGCCCTTGAGGAACGTGGCTGAAGTAATCTTGAGCCCTGGTCTTGTTTTGTTCTGTGTGTGGGGGTGGCGGGAGGAAGGGAGAACCCAGGACCTCCTAGCCAAAGTTTCTCTTCCCCTAGAAGCCAAAAGTTCCTCCTGGTCACTTCTATGGAGTCATGAGTGGACAGCTGACCAAAGTCCGCAGTGGGGCTGTGGATGGACCTCCCTCTCCAGATCCACACCTCCCTGCTGTGCCCCAACACTGCTGCCTGGGTCCTCCGTGGAGGAAGAGGCCTTTCACTCTTATGCCCTCAATCCTCAGGCCGGTTTCAGGGGGAACGCTTTTCTGGGCCTCTGAAGGTCTGTCTGGATCCCTCCCTGGCACACAGCGACTCCCCCCCACCCCCAATGTAGCCGGCTGAGAGCTTGGTGGTGGGTGGGTCTTCTCCAAGGAATAGGGCCGCCAGCCCCAACCAGAGGGGTTAAGGGGTGCTGCCCCGCCTAGAAGCTGCGTCTACACCTTGGGGATCTCTCTGCCTTCCAGCCTCAGGATCATCAAGGATCCGAGTCCCAGGCCGACTGGGAACGAGGTCTCAGATCAGAGACCGCCCGGGCCCCACCACTCCACAATCGTCCGACTCACCCGTGAGATGGTGAGAGGCGCGCTGAAGTCTCGGCCGCCCACCAGGCGGAAGCCCCAGGGCGAAGGCCCGCGCAGGGTCACGGAGTGGGGCATCAGCGCCGCAGCCGCAGCCGGAGCCGGAGCCTGAGCCGGACACTGGAGAGCCGTCGCCGCCGCCGCAGCCGCCTGGACGCCGCGCCCCGCCCCCGTCTGCCCGCCCCCGATCGGCCCCCGCCCCCGCGCCCCGCGCGCCGGGATTGGTCCCACGGCCCGGTCAGACCCTCCCACTTCGGGGGGCTCTGAAGACCGCCCCTCAGACCTGGCCGCCTGCAATCACGAACCCCCACCCGGATCTCCGAGACCCGGGGCTGGGACGGCCCGGCCCGACGGCCGAGGCTGCCAGCAGCGACCTGGGCCCGGCGGCCGAAGCGCAGGCACAGCCTCTTTGAAGTTGCTTCTACCGGGCGGCGCCCGGCCAGGCCAGGGGAGGGATGGAAGTGGCCCAGAGGGGGGATGGGCCCCGCCTGGTTAGAAACCTCCAGGTCTTCCTAGCAGGCAAACCTGCAGCCCCACCCTCCTGTGCAAGGAGCTCCCCGAACGCAAGACCCGGGCCGAGCCCTGGCCCGGAGTGGGCCTGCATCAGGGATACGGGACATCAGCAGGCAGCGCCAAGTCTGGGGGTGGGGACAGCAAGGCTCCAAACCTAGTTTGGGGAGGCCAGCAAGCCTGTCCGTAGAAACTAAGCCCGGGCAGGCTAGAGGCCAGGTGCTTTGTCCTTCCAGGTGTCTACATCTCCCCAAGACACCCAGCCTTCCCAGGCCACCGCGCCTCGCCTGCCTCGCTGACCATGCTTCCCAGACGGGTCCCCTGCTCCTTCAGAAGGAGCTCCCTGGGAACGGAGCCGCGGAGGTGCCTGCCCAGTGGCCGAGCTCAGTACAGGGAAGTCAGGCGCACACAGCTCTTTCTTAGCCTTCGCTCCACTGCCAAACCCTCTCCTCCAGCGAGTGCCTGGGCCAGCCAGAGGCCCATGCCACAAGTTGGCAAGGGTGCCACACACCCCCCTGAGCTCCTCATGTGGTCACACCAGAGGGACACTGTTGGCTTCTCCAGATCCAGAGGAGGCCATTCAGGGACTGAACATTCCTTACAGCCCTTGTGCGCTCCTTTGATCAAGTTGTGACAAGGACGCTGCTCTCAGAGGCTCGCAGGGGGCAGAGTTGGGTCCCAGGGTCTGGAAGGCTCTGCAGCAGAGCTGGGGTCACTGGAGGAGTAGGAATCCAGATCCCTCCAGGGGGGCTAGGAAAGAGGATGCCCCTCCAGGCTGGAAGGTGAGTGCCTCTCTGTGGGGGAGAGGAGGGCGTAGTGAATAGGGTGTGTGCCTGGGTCTACAGAGTTCTCAGCACAGTGTGAGTGGTGGTGTGTGTGTGGGGTGGGGGGTGGGCATTGTTCAGCCCTGTGCAGACTTGGGTCTCATGTGGCCAGAGCGGTAAAGGCCAGCAGAAGGCCACCAAATGACGGAGGCAAGTGGCAGTTGCATTCATTATTGGCTGCCCCTGGGGAGGGATGCACAGTGTCGTCCGTGCTCAGAGATGCCATCTGGGCTCCAAGTGTCCTCATGAATGTGAATGGTGCAGAGATTGGCTGGGGAGACTCCTTGCTCAAGAGTCTGTGCCGCCTTCACCTAGAGCATCTCACAGGGATTTTCTTCTCATTTACACACCCCAGAGGTGGCTGAAATCCAATCCCATCCCATCCCATCCCATCCCAGCCTAAACATTCCCTCATTCTTTTGTTTACTTCATCTTGTTTATCACATCATCCCCTTCTGGCAGGGGTTCTCCTGTTTATTAGCCATTTGGGCATCGTAATCTGGCTTTGGAGGCTCCTCTCCCCAGGTTGGGGAGCTGATCAAGGTCAGAATCAGGTACATAAACTCTGCCAAGTCATTGTGCAGTTTCCATTTCACTGGGCAAGGGTGTGGGGTGGGGGAGAAATGTAGGTTTTCTAAGACTCATCCCACTACCACCCACTGTGGGCTCCTGATTGCCCCCCCCCGCCGCCCCCGACTGGAGAGAACATCAGAGACCAACTTCTGCCTGCACCCTCCTGGAGGACCGAGGCCTGCACTAACCTTGGCTCCAGGGACCGGGCACAGTCTCCTTGCTTGGGCCATGTCATGGGCCCACTCGTGAGTACCATGAGCTCTGGATCACAGGTCAGATGAGCTTCAGGTCCTGTGGCTTCTCCAGCTCCTCCAGGAGCTCCTTAGAATGTCCTTCTCCCCCTTAAGTTCTGGTCTCCCATGGTCCTGGGGGATTGCTGTACCGCTGCCTCTCTATTATGCTGCAGCACCAAGTCATGGGGCAGCTGCAGGGTCCGGAAGCCCCTTTCAAGGTGGGGTGGGGCATGTGACCAGCTCATGCTTCCCCTCTGCTCTAGTGGCCTCCCCATACTCACGGGACACCCTGCTAGGCCTCTGTGCTGCTACCTAGGACCAGGCTGCTCGGGTCCTGCATTCTTCATTCACTCAACAAACAAGCACAACAAACAATGCCAAGGTCTGTGTCTACCCAGGGCTGGGATCAAGGCACCCCCATTCGGGTCGGGGCTGTGTTGATCTTATTAATTTATGTCTTCCGGTCACCCAGCACAGAGCCTGGCACGGAAAGGTTTTCAAAAACATTTGCTACCATCAATATTATCACAGTTACAGGAATTGTTATCTCAGCTCACCCCTCAGCTGTGGCACAGAGAGAGACAGGGAGGGTGTGGGGGCCCAGAGAAGGGGGAGACTTCTGCTCCGGTATCCTGGAGACCACACCCAGCAGCTCTGTCCTTCATGGGAGTCCCAAGTGTTTCAGGGCATGATGTCCAAGGCCCTCTGTGCGACCAGTCCAAGGCCCAGGCCTCCTGTCCAAGTTCAGTGGAAACCACAGTGCTCTTTCCTCGATGGGCGGGCGGGGCTGGCAGGCTCCAGCAGGAACCGATGCCCTTGAGAGATACCCTTGGAACTAAGCCCAGGGTGACAGGGAGGATGGGGCTTGGCACAGGAATGACCTCAGACAGTCACTGCAGGAACAAACCCAGGAGGCATAGCCCAGAAGTAGACACAGTTCCAGAGTGGAATGCCATTGGGTCAGGGAAGGACAGGTCAAGGTCTGAGCTCTAGTCAACCCCCATCCAGATAGGCAGGTATCCTGCGTGTGAGCTGCATTCTACCCTGGGGCCACAGGTCCCTGATGGAGCCTGTCTCATTCAGACTCAGATTCCTGGGCCAATACATCTCCTCCTCCAAAATCCACTCCAACCTCCAGTCAATAACTGAAGTTCCAAAGGGATCGGAATTCTTGATGGGGCATCCTCTCTTCTCAGGAGACCTTGTACATAGCACTGAGCACCCCTGGGCCCCCACAGTCAGAAGAGAGACTGGAGAAGCCCCTCCTCGGTGTGACTACTCTGGTGCCTTTCCTCTAAGAGGTCTGCGGCTCAAGGCCAGGATCCCGTGAGTCTGCGGACAGAGAGGACTGTAGCCTATGGAATCGCAGAGCTGGATGGGAAGGAGGTGTGGGGCCCGGGATTTGACCATCCAGTGATAGGGAGCCATGGCAGGGCTTGGGGGCTCTGGATGGGAGGGGGCGGTAGACTGGGACATAGTGCAGCCTGTGGAGTGGGCTGGGGGCCAGTGCTCAGTCCATTCTGGGAGGTGGAGCTCAGCCTTTAGCTGGCTTAGGAGCTGCAAGACCCACAGGGAGAAGGTGCTTGTGACAGGGCGTTTCCCAGCCCAGGGTGCCTTGCCCAGAGCTGGCTGACCAGACTTGGGGTGGGTGTGATGGGGGAATCCCCAAACTTCCATGCATTCTGTTGGGGCTGAGGGGCTTGGGGAATTTGAAGGGAGCTAGCCTCTGAGAGTCCCAAAGGGGACAAAAGCGAATTCTGTCACGGGGAGCCTCCCTGCTGGCCCTGAGTCAGATTCCAGGGTGGGGGCACAGCCCACTTCCCTGAAGAGAAAGCAGAACCAACTCTTCAGGAAACAGCCTCAGAGGAGATGAGTGACCACCCCAAACTCACCCCGTTTTCCAGTGTTAGAATTTGGGCTGCTTTCCTGGGGAATTGGTGCCAGCCAGGAGATTAGGCACATCCATGTCCTACGTCATACCTGCTGCAGTCCCTACGGCATCCTTGCCAGACTTGCTTTGTCTCTGTTTTCACCGAGAAAACCGGTCTGCTCTGCACCCCAACAAAGGGGCTGCCAGGTGGCAGGGTGGAGGCAGATTTACCCAGCTGGGCCCAGGGAGGCCCTGGCCCTGAGGCCAGGGTGTGGAAGGTGTTGGAAGGAGTGGCATCTCCGGCAGGGGGTTGGTGGGAGATGGTGGGAAAGCTAGAGGTGGCTCAGCAGGCAGGTAAGTGACACAACAGGCTGTTTGTGGTGACAACAGTAAAACCCATGTGACAGGGTTGTGCAACTGGGATTTGGAGAAAGCCGATAAAAAAGACACCACAGCCCTGCCCTCCGCCTCCATTCTTGCATGAATGGGAAACCCCCATTCTGACAGCTTCCACACCTCATTCACATGAGAAAGCTCAGACCCGAAGGTACAGGCAATCTGCCCCAGAGTCCCCTGCCTCCCCCAGCACCAAATCCACCCTGAAGCGAAAAGCCAGGACCCTGAATTCTATTGGCAGGCCCCCAGAATAGAGTCCCAGTTCGGGATGTCCCAGGTGGCCAGCTTCTCTGGGCAGCTGGAGGATCCCAAGAGGAGATGGTGGGCCCTGTGAGGAGACAGTGTCCCCCTCTCCAAATCAGTTCCTCCAAGGAGAGCATTGGAGGGGTGGGGAGGCCCTGGTGTGTGTGCTCATTCTGTGTCCTGGACAGCCTTGGCCATGGCAGGACCCTACTCAGATGCCAGCAGGGACCAGGATCCTCCTCTTCTAAGCTCAGGAGGCAGAGGCATGGCTATCCGATGCAGACACCGCAACCCCAGCAAGGAAACAAGCATGGAATACAACACAGGGACTTACTCGTTGGGGCTACTCTGCAGATACCTACGGCCAACACACACGCACACTTAACTGTCAGCCTGGGACTCCCTGTCTGGCTCACCCTGCCCATCGACCTCCGGCCACAGGCCTGGACTCAAGGCATAACTTTGACCCTGCCTTAGCTCACACATCCCCAGGCATCCTTGTTCTTCTGCTGCCTGGCCAGGGCCTCCTGGGCTCCCGACTAAGGACCCTCCTCCTCTTCCAGACTGCTAGAGCTGACAGCAGGGCCACTTCCATATCCCCAGGCTTCCAGCAACAGAAAGATGGGCGATGCGAACACACCTGTGGCTGCTATTGTTTATGCCGTGCTCACCTATTCAATGGGTATTGCCGAGCCCTTCCTATGTATCAGGTGACGTTTCATTTCAGAGTGCTGAATAATTAAATGGCTATTATGTGCATGTAAAGTGTTCGGAGCTAACTTTAACATTAACATTCCAAGTCTCCTTGGAGTGGACCCCACAGGCCCTGCTCCATGTACTTGAGATGGTCCCCTGCTCCAGAAGGGTCCCGAGGAGCATGGTGGGTGCAGATTGGTGGGAAGAAGTAGAAGTTCCCTCAGGAGATCTGCTAGCGTAGGCCTGTCTCTAACTTAGGGCCAGCCCTATCTTTTCTCTCTGCCTGCCCCCTGCCTGGTTGTGGTAGTTCCTTGGGTCTTGGTGAAGGACGCTGCCCAGCGGTGTCCAGCACCGTAGGTGGTACCTCTCCACGGTTAAGTCACGGACTGACCTCACCTCCGGGCCTGGCCACAGGACACACCAGCTGTGGCGGCCTGGTGTGAAGCTGGCCGCCCATGTTGCTGGAAGAATGGGTCAGAGCTATGCCATTGGCGTCCAAGAGCTGCCAGCTGGCCTCGGGGTCTGGGAATGCAGGCGGAGGGGCCACGGGGATTAGGGCAGGAAGGGCCAGAGGCAGGCCTGTGAGGGCGAAGTTGGGCTGAGGCTGCCTGAGTCCATGGGGACAAAGGGCAGGAGCGAGGCCGTGAGTCAGCCTCATGTCCTGGGTGGCTGTTTTATTGACCGGAGAGAATCTTCAAAATCCGTTCCCACTGGCATTCCCCAGACCAGGTCCGTAGCTGTTGGGCCCGGACTCCACAGTGTCTGCTGCTGCTGCTGTTGTTGTGTGCTGTCGGTTCCAACTCGTGCCGCCCTGTGTACAACGGAACAAACCGCCCGCAGTCCCGCGCCATCCTCACAAGGGCTGGTATGTTTGAGCCCATAGTTGCAGCCACTGTGTCACCCCGTCTCATGGAGGTCCCCCTCTTCGTCTCTGTCCCTTCACTTTACCAAGCACGCGGTCCTTCTCCAGCGACTCGTCTCTCGGGACAATATGCCAGCGTCCAGGCGTGAGATGAAGTCTAGCCTTCCTTGCTCGAGGAACATTCTGGTTAGACACCTGCCTCGCGACAGCATGAGGACATGTGGCCTTGATCTCCCCCTTAGAGCTGCCTGGTCACATTGTCTGCTGCTTGTGCGGTCACGGTAACAGCGAAAAAGTAGGCCTGCCTTACAACAGAGGGGGCTCCCCCCGCTCCCCCAGGAGAAGCCAGGATTCCTCCGGAGAAGAGCTAACCAGACCTTCTACATGTTGAACCTGAAACGCGTGCTGCCTTGTGTCTGGGAAAGGGGTGGGGGAAGGGTGGGTGTGGGACAGAGATTTGCTGAGTGTGAGCAACGGAATGGCCTCCGCCCAGCACCCCGGGGCCACCAGGCTGTGCGAAGACTAAGCAAGCTGACCACAAAGAGCTGTGACACAGAGCGCGCAAGCATGAAGCCTTGTTGGCCCCGAGAGAGAGCACGGCCATCTTCCCTCAGACAACCATTGGTTCCCGAGCCAGAGAGAGCTGGCCAGCTTCCAGAATCCCCTTGGGAAGATCTTTCATGCTAACACCAAGCCAGCCCATCCCCTGGAGAGAAAGGAGTGGACGCACCTGCCTTATGAACAGAGCAAATGGGCTTCCTTCGAAAGTTCGAGCTCTGTTACCCAGTTGGGGTCGTTCCCAGGATTCCAAGTTGGCTTGGCATGACAAAAAACATCGATGAACATATTCCATTAGGAGAAAAGGGGAACCTTGTGATCCCAGCAGAAGCCATCTGGGAGAAAAAAAAATCCATCAGCGATTCACAGCAAAAAGGCATCAAATTGTGAAGGGAAGAAAAAGTTCTTAATTTAAAAAAAAGACATAAATCAGAAACCAGAGATGAATATTGGGATTTAACCCTCCCCAAACTCACATGATATCAGAACCCAATGCCCCCTGTCAGGGCTGCTGTGCAGCTTCGCTGGGGAGACTCACTCGGGCAATACGATGAAGGGGCGAAGAAGGAGGGGTCATTGAAAGAGTCGGAATGAGCATGATTTCACTTCGCTGGCCTCTGGAATGTTGATGGGGATCTTCTCCCTCTCACGCATGGTTTGTATTTTTGTCTTTGTACTAATGTGACCTTTCCTTACCACCTTAGTGTGATTTGTCTTTCATTGTTTTCTGGGGGGTTCCCAGCAGTGAAGCGCAAGAGGAGTGGATGTATAATGATAATGAACTGATACAAGGTGTTGTAGGGAATGCAGGAACTGGGGTGCCATAGGGAAGGAAAGGGGATTTCAGGAGTAAATAATGAGGGGGGAGGGGGAGGAGCACTACTCAACTCAGCTTAAAGGCGATATAACCATGTGGTGGGGTGGAGGAATGCTCGAGGATCGATGTGGTGGTGACTCTTCAATGCCCCTTGATGCGATTGAACGATTGAACTACTCGATTGTATGATATGTGAATTATGTGCCAATAAAACTGTTGGAAAAAATATAAATCATGTGGTGACCCCTTAATATCTTTATGGAAAAATTCTCGTCCCATATATTATGGATATTTTCACACGATAAAATTAATTACAAAAGAATTTATGATCCAGCTCTATGAGAAAGACCCTGAAGGAGATGGAGCGACACAGTGGCTGCAACAATTGTGGGGCTGGCGCAGGGCCAAGCCTAGGAAGGATTGCTGAGAGTTAGAATGATTCCAACCATACCTAACAAAGTCTCCATTTTCCCAATGTGATGATTTCATAAACTGTTCCTGTACACATCCTTCCACTCACCCAAGGTTTACAAGAAAACATAGATAACCATTTTTCGTAACCACAGGATGAGAACCATCATTTCATCAAGATAAATACTTTCAAGTGTTTTTTTCCTGTTAAATACAGAAAGAAATTTTTTTTGGAGAAATACATTGCCAACTTTCGATAGTCTCTCTGGGGATGGTATTTGGGGGCATTTCATTTTTCTAGGTTATGCATCTCCATTGTGTTTAAATTTTATAGAAATTTGTCCTGCGCTTTTAATGATACAAATCATGAAGATAATAAAAAGGGGAATAAAGACAAGATAAGCTGAGTACTGATTCGTAGATTATGTAGGAGGAACAAGAATTGACTGCCGCTTACTCCTCCCTTCCTCTGTGCTGTCATTGCCACACATTTCACCTTTCCATATTCTTTGTTAGCAGCAGGTTTCCAATGCACTGAGTTGTAAGGATGACCCAGGACCGTGCCGTGTCTCCTTCTGTTGGGCATAGACTCGCTACGGGTCAGAACCAACTCAACTCACTGGCACCAAACAGCAACCACAACCTTTTTAATTCTGGGATTCCCATTTCTTTCTCTTTTTTCCTGTTTTGAGTTTCCAATGCAAACTTACGATGCCTTATCGGTTCATTTCTTATGCCTGTTTTGTCATGTAGGAATCCTGAGCACATTTGTAATCGCTTTATAAAGATATAAAAGAATGAGACAGATCCTGGCGCCCCAGTGTTCACTGCAGCATTCATTCACAACACCCAGAGAGCGTCAATCAACATGTGACCAGATAAACAAAGTGTGGCCTATGAATTTAAGGAGAGACTCTCGGTCATGAAGATGAATGCTATCTGGTGCATGCTTTGATGGAAGTGAATACTGGAAGCATTGTGTTGAGTGAAAAAGTCCGTCACAAAAGGCCAAATACGGCATAATTATGCTTCTGTGGAATACCTAAGACAGGGAAATACATGAAACCAAAAGTTGATTCGTGGTTACTGGAGCGGGGGAAGGAAGAAATGGGAGTTATGAATGGACTGCTGAGTGTCTGGTTGGAGGCAGTGATAAAAAATTAGAAATGAATTGTGCTGGTGCTTGTTCAACACGGAACCTAATTAACATGACTGAATTGTTCACTTAAAGTGGTTAAATGACAACTTTTGCCTTACAAATCTGCTGTCAGAACAAAAAAAATACATTTTTTGTTTTTAGAATAAAGTACGCCTGGGCTTTCATGTTAATGGCGGGTGGTGGTGGCCTCTGAGGGGACACAGAGAACCGCTGCCCACACGGGGAGGATTTTTCCCCGCCTCCATCGCCACTAGCTGCTAGGACTCGAGCTCACCTGCATGTCTGTGGTGCCACCCAATCGCTCGCAGACCGGTTGGTCTCGGGGCGTCAACCAGTTCGGCAACAAGTACATCCAGCAGACCAAGCCCCTCACGCTGGAGCGCACCATCAACCTGTATCCGCTTGCCAATTACACTTTTGGTACAAAGGAGCCCCTCTATGAGAAGGACAGCTCTGTGGCTGCCCGATTTCAACGCATGAGGGAGGAATTCGATAAAAGTGGAATGAGAAGAACTGTGGAAGGAGTTCTGATTGTGCACGCACACCGGCTACCCCGTGTGCTATTGCTGCAGCTCGGAACAACTTTCTTCAAATTACCTGGTGGTGAACTTAATCCAGGAGAACATGAAGTTGAAGGACTACAATGCTTAATGACAGAGATCCTAGGTCGTCAAGACGGGGTCCTGCAAGACTGGGTGATTGATGACTGCATTGGGAACTGGTGGAGACTGAATTGTGAGCCTCCTCAGTATCCATATATTCCTGCACATATCACAAAGCCCAAGGAACACAAGAAGTTATTTCTGGTTCAACTTCAAGAGAAAGCCTTGTTTGCAGTCCCCCAAAATTACAAGCTGGTAGCTGCACCACTGTTTGAGTTGTATGACAACGCACCGGGATACGGACCCATCATTTCTAGTCTCCCTCCGCTCTTGAGCAGTTTCAGTTTTGTATACAACTGATTTCCTGCGCAGTGGAGAAGTCAAAGAAGCCGTCTCTGTGAGCACAGCGATCCGCAGCGTAGAAAAATAAACATGGTAGACCAGCTTTTGGTTTTCTCCCTTCCCCAGTCCCTCAATTGCTCCCTATTTTCTATTGTTCGGGTAGTAAGGTTACTATGAATAACTAGATAGTGGTGTCAACAGGTGATAATGCTTCATTTACTTTGAGTTCTACTTAAACTATTTTTGTACAATATTAAACAAGTGGACTTTCTATTTGTATTTTTTAACAACTTTACATTAAACTTTAAAAAATTTTACAGGTAAAAAAAAAAGAATAAAGTATGCCTGATATAGGCTGAACCCCAGACTGGACATGACAGAAAATAAGATTAAAGAACCAAAAAACATCCAGACTAAAGCAAGAAGGGGAGATTAAAGGACAGAAGAGCCGAAGGAGACTAAGAGCCACGTGAGAAGGAGTCAAGCAGATGAATGTCCGAGGGGAAGTCAATCAGCATTGCTAAAACCTGTGCATCTGCCCTGGAAAGTCTCGCGGTGTTTCCCTCCAACAAATGTTACTAGAATACCACACGGCCCAGCGGGCCCTGAACTCAGGACGTCCCCACAGAAGCCAAGGACTAAACGTGGACAGATATACACACGCTCGAGTAAGATTACTCATGTCATCTCACTTTGAAGATGAAGGTGTGCCCAACCCAAGCCCTGGCCCTTTCAAGGGCCACGTGTGCAGGTGAAGGTTAGGCATTGGACAGAGAAGACTGAAGAAGAATTGATGCTTTTGAACTATGGTGTTGGTGAAGAACACTGAAAGTACCACAGACTGCCGAAAGGACAAATCAATCTGTTTTGGAAGAAGTGCAGTAAGAATGCTCCTTAGACGTGAGGAGCATTGTACCTTGGCCATGCTGTTAGGAAGAGACCGGTTCCTGAGGCCGGATATCACGCTGGGTCAAGCAGAGGGGCCATCCAAAAGAGGAAGGCCTTTCAGGAGATGGGTTGACATCATCCCTGCGACAATGGGCTCAAGCCTAGGAACAACTGTGAGGAGTCCCAGGACTGGCCCGTATTCCATTCTGTTGTGCACAAGGCCACTATGAGGGGGACCGATTCTATGGCACCTAACAACAACAACAACGACAACAACAACATGCTTATCGCAGCACTATCTTGTGGACAGAAACCGGTGGAAACCAAAATGCCTGTTTGGGGAGGAATGGATAAACTTTGGTGCAAACATACAAATACTATGCACCTCTAAAGAACAACGATGAAATTACCAAACATCTCATGACAGGTGTGCATCTGGAAGACATTATGCCCAGCAAAATGAGTCAATTCCATGGTTTGGGGAGGGGGAGGAAGGGAAAGGGAAGAGAAGAAAGTAATAAATACATTTTAAAAAGACAGAGACACACAGGCGCCCCCATAGGCACACACAAGGAGGGAAGAAGGTGACACGGATAGTAACAAGGATCGATAGCAAGGTACGTTTGTCACACTGCGGTGACTTGTCAGTTGCTGTGATTCTGGAAGTGATTTCAAATAACCAGCAGGCTCACCCAAAGGGAAGAGATTTCTGTAGAACTTCCAGACTACGAACCGACTACAGAGGAGGAAGAGACTGCCCACCTCTGAGGAGTTAGCCACTGAGCATCAAGGAAAAGCTCTTCAGGTCAGAAGGCCCCAAACTACGACTGAGCAAGAGCTGCCTTCTCTAAGGAGAGCGAAGTGCTCAGGTCCTTCATTTGCTGATGGAGCACGACAAAAGGAGAAGAAGCAACTGTAAACAGCTATTAAAAACTGGAACTTGGAATGGACAAAACATGGAGCTAGGAAAATTGGACTTCATCAAAAATGGATGCCATGAAACTCAATATCCAGGCACTAATGAACTGAAATGGATCGGTGTTGGCCATTTGGAATCAGGTAATCATATGGTTTACTATGCTGGGAATGAGAACAAGGAACGTTGTCTCATTTGCCATCAAGAAAGACATCTCAGAATCTATTTTGAAGTACAGTACTGTCTATAATAGATTGATATGTGTCCGCACACAAGGAAACCCAGTCAACACCACTATTATTCAAATTTATGCACCAACCACCAAAGTAGTTATGAAGAAATTGAAGAACTCTACCAACATTTTCAGTCTGAAGCTCATCAAACATGCAATCAAGATGCATTGGTAATTATTGGCTGTTGGGATTCAAATGCTGGAAACAAACAGGAAGGAATGGTAGTTGGAAAATATGGCCTGTGATAGGAACTTCATTGCAAATATCTCTTCAGCTACATAAAAGCCGACTGCACGCAGGGAATAAACCGAATTCAAATCCACTACACCTGGGGGGAAAGGGATGAAGAAGCTCATGGAGAAGCAGCTGAACTGAAACCAGGAGCTGTGGAACAGACTATCAACGACTCCTATCAAGTTCAAGTTGAAGTTGGAGAAAATGAAAACAAGATCCAAAGTATGGCCTTGACTATATCCCGCCTAAGTTGTAGCATATCGGAGGAAGGCGTATTAACCGACAGCACGCGGATGACACAACCTAGCCTTCTTCTCATCCTCATCGTGCATTCTTCTTCATAGAATCCAGCTTCTCTGATGGTTTGTTCAGCGCCCAGACTGAATGTAGAAAATGTGTGCCTCAGGGTCTCCATCGGTCTGCTGAGCAAATCATCAAAGCAGCTGGTTTCTGTGAAGAAGAGTGTGGCATCGGGATTGGAGGAGGGCGCATGAGCAAGCGGACACCAGCAGAGGACACGGCCTGGCTTGCAGAAAGGGAGGAGGACTTGAAGCACTTGCTGAGGAAGAGCAAGGAGTGCAGCCTTCAGCATGGATGACAACTCCATGTCAAGAAGACCAAGTCCTCACACGGGAGCAACAGGTAGCATCACGATAAACGCAGAAACGATTGGAGTTGTCAAGGATTTTATCTCCCGTGAGTACGCAATCACTGCTCAGGGAAGCAGTAATGGTCGCGGTCAAAGGGCACACTGCAATAGGGAAATGCGCTGCACAAGATCTCTTTTTGCAGAGTAAGGATGTCAACTTTGAGCAGTGAGATGCAGCTGATGCTCACATGCATGTGAAAGTTAGACAGTGACTCAGATGACCCAAGAAGAATGGGTGCCCTCGGATGACGGTGCTGGTGAAGAATCTTGAAGGGACCACAAAGTGCCGTAAGAACAAGCAGGTCTGTCTTGGAAGAAGGACAGCCAGCATGGCCCACAGCAGCCAGGGAAGCGAGATTTGGTCTCGTGTGCTTTGAGCACGGTAGCAGGTGAGGGTCCGTCGCTGGTCAAGGGCATCAGAGTGGGTAAAGTGGAGGGGCAGCAAAACAGGAAGACCTGCCACAAGACAGGTGGTCACAGTCGCTGCCACGATGAACTCAAATACTCACAGAGAACAACTGTGCAGAGGATGGTGCAGGACCGGGCCGTGTCTCCTTCTGTTGTGCACAGCGTCACTATCAGTCAGAGCCAACTCAACAGCACCTAGCAACAACAACAACAACAACAACAACAATGACCCTTCATCAAACAATTCTGGTCTTTGAGATCCACCCTAATGTGAACAAATAGAAACAAAACAAACACACAGAAAACCTTGATGACCATTTCAGGTCAGGCATGCATTAAAGGTGGGGGGTCACCTGACAAAGTTTTAACTGTTCAAGTCAGGTTTATCCACTCCATCTTCTAGAGTTATCTCTCCGATGCACTCTGTTTAGTCACCACTTTCCTCCCCTCCCTCAACTGTGGATAGAGGGAGTTCCCATGTAGAGCCCACAAATGTATCTCGGGTTCCCACTGTCATCCACAGCCTTCTGCAAATCAGATTCTCATAATTTAGGCTCTGATAGCAATCCCTCCTTTGACTTCGGATTATACGATCGACAATCCCTTGGTGACTGATGATGATTCGCAGAGGTGTTATGTCATTGGAGGTCAGCCTCTTGAAGCAGTGTCATATGTTTTTCTGGGGTTCCGTGTATGAAACCCAGGATCAATGAACTGAAAGGGACAGTAAGTAGAATAAGGGTTGTGGGAGTCAAGGATGATGTTAAGGAGTCCAGGATGAAAAAGAATGCTTGGAAACTGCTTGTGGAAGCAATTGTACAATTCTGTTGGACGTGATTGAACGATGGAATGATACCATGTATGTATTAACTCCAAACTAATAATCATAATAAAAAAGAAAAGAACTCTGTTCTCTCCCATTTACACCATGTCACAATCACAGCTGTGCATCCGCAAGGGACTCAAATCCTCTTCCTTTGAAACGTTCTTTGAATTTGGGAGAGCCAAAAGAAGCCCAAAGGGCCAAGATTAGGCTGTAGGGTGGGTAAACAGAGAAAATCCACTGGGGTGACCTCCTTTTATTGGGATCCAGTCACACAGTCCCATCACCCGCGGAGCCGATCCCTCTGCTCTGAGCTTCCCTGGCCCAGCAGACCTCTACGAAGTCACTGTCTAGTTGCACCTTTTTCATTTGTTTTGTGTTTTCAGTGAGACTCAGACGCATTGAGAGAGTGTATCTGCCGCCTTCCATTGTTCACAGACATGCTTAAACACAAGGGGAAGAACCCTGGCATCTAGGAGCAGGGAGCAATACTTTCTTACGTCTCCTCCGCTGTGTAATTGGAGATGGGACAAAGAATGTAACACTTGAAGAGATAAGGCCCAGCATTTCCCCCAAACTGGTGAGTTCTGAGCCCATAGATTAAAAACCAAACCAAACACCCCAAGTGTGAGCAATGCAAGAAAACAGTATGTGGGTATACATAGTGGGACTGCAGGGGGAAATCTGAAAGGAGCCTTTATTCAATCTGCACGTTCTTGTTCTTGTTGTCAGGTGCCATTGAGTTAGCACTGACGCATCGAAACCCCGTGTACAACAGACCCAGACTGGCCCTGTCCAGCCCCATCCGCATAATTGCTGTGTGTGTGAGCCCATTGTTGCAGCCTCTGTGTCCGTGCGCACGCCGAGGCGGGGCGGGGAGCACATCCCTTCGGAGGAGTCACTCTAAGGCTGGCAATTCCTGTCCAGCAGACTGGAGAGAAACCAGTAGACAACTGATTTCTTTACGTTACAGAAAGACCAACGCAAAACAAAAAACCCCACCAAAGGAGACGAGTCAGTCAGGGTGCAGCATAGCAACGATGAAACATACAAATTTCCTCTAGTTCCTAAATGCTTCCTCCCCTCCGACTATCATGATCCCAATTCTACCTTACAAATCTGGCTAGACCAGAGGATGTACATTGGCACAGATAGGAACTGGAAACACAGGTAATCCAGGACAGACGATCCCTTCAGGACCAGTGGTAAGAGTGGCAATACCAGGAGGGTGAAGGAAAGGTGGGGTGGAAAGGGGGAACCGATTATAAGGATCTACATATAACCTCCTCCCTGGGGGATGGACAACAGAAAAGTAGGTGAAGGGAGACATCAGACAGTGTAAGATATGACAAAATAATAATCTATAAACTATTAAGGGTTCATGAGGGATGGGGGAACAGAGAGAGAGGGGAGAAATGAGGAGCTGATTGATGCATTGAGCTTAAGTGGAGAGCAAGTGTTTTGAGAATGATGATGGCAGAAAATGTACAAATGTGCTTGACACAATGGGTGGATGTATGGATTGTGATAAGAGTTGTACGAGCCCCAATAAAATGATTTTTTTTTAAAAACCCACCAAAGTAGAATTTTTTAATCAGTGGAAATATCTTTCAAACATGTAGGCCAAACAGAGACCTTTCTGGCTGACCAAAGCTGACATTTTCACCAACAAAAAATCATAAAGGAAGTTTGTCAGGATGCAGGAAACCGTGCCCTGTGGAAACCTGCGTTGCCAGAGCACGAGGACCACGCCAGAAAGGGCACACACGCGGGGGAAACAGTGCACCGTGACTCCATAACACCGGTAACGCCTCTCCACGGGGGTCAATGTTTATCACAACACACACGGGATGAAGAGCTTGGGTGACAGCAGCAAGGGACGGGAGGGGGCCAGTGCAGGTAATCAGTTACAACGGCCCGCGTCCCTCAGGGGATTATGGAAGTTCAAACTTAATATAGACTCCTCGCATAGGCCACGTTTCCCTACTTTCTGACGAGACCTCCAGAAAATAAAAAGAACATGTCGCCGAAATGCTAATTGAAGCGAAAATGGCACATGGAGCGAAGTGATTTACAACAAAGGCACCCTTGCATTTCGGGGTGGGTGGGGGTGTCAGATGGGCTTTTCAATAAACTGCTCAGGGTCAATGGGTGTAATAGTTTCCTAGAGTTGTCATACAAAATGCCACCAATTGGGCAGCGGCTGAGAACAGAAATTTATTGTCCCCCAGCTCTGGAGGCTAAAAGTCCAAAGCAGAGTATGGGCCATGTTGCTTCCTTCTGAGAAATTCCTTCACCCAGGGAGAATATGTTCCATGCCTCTCTCCAAGATTCGGGTAGCGCCTTGGCCTGCCGCGCCAGGGTTGCATGGTCTTTTTCCGCCGGCTCCCTGCCTCTAGAATCAAACCCAAATCCAAGGCTGAGAGTCCGTTCCGACGCTGGGGCCGCGGTGTAGGGTCTCCGAGGCTGCCAACTGGTAAGGGAGCAGACAGCCTCATCTCTCTGCTGCGGAGCAACTGGTGGGTGTGAGCTGACCAGGCCAGAGCTTGCCCGGCATCCCCAGCAGGGCACCTTGCTTTCATAAAGTGCCAGGTTATGTAAGATTAGGACCCACCTACTTCAGCAGGAACCTCACCGATGACCAACACCTTCAAAGACGCTTTGCCTTTTCAAACAGTTAGGATTTCAACCTATCTTTTGGAGGGACACAGTTCCATCCTGAGCAATTGGAGATGCAATCCATGCTGCTTCTCTCCTCTCCCCTTACACACACAGAGCTCAAGGTGGCAAGCCGACAGGGGACCCCAGCACGAGAGCGAGCCTGCAGAGGAGCCAGTCGGTGCGGAGTGGGGGGACAGGGAGTGAGGCTTCTAAGGGGTCAGCCTGGAAGGAGCTGGAGGTGGGCGTCTGTCAGAATGGTGGGTTGTGGTGATTCCACAGGGAAAACCAAATGAATGGAGGGTGGGGTGAAGGTAGGGCTAGTTCACATGGAGGCTGGTGGCGGCCAGACAGGCTCACCCTTCTCTCTGGGTCTTATACCCAGCAAGAGAGTCGATCCCCTCTCTCCACTGGGGTTGGGCTGGGGGTACCCACAGTGAACAGCTGCTGTCCCTGGTGTGACCTGCAGAGTGGAGACCTCCCATGTTGTTGCCGTGAGTAGCAGAAGCAGCAGTGGGTGGCAGAACAAGGCAGCCAGATTGGCTCAACATCCCCACCCCAGAGAACCCACTGATATCAGTGGCAGTGGACTGACCCATCGTCATGTGAGTGACACGAACGGAATGACTTCCCTGAGTCGGTGTTGTAAGTTTCAGAGGTTGGCACACAGGACACCCTGGGTCAAGGCCCCCCTTCACTCTGGGCCAAGTGGTGGCATGCCGAGGGAGCAAAGAGGGCACGTGAGCGGCTTCGGGGCGTGGGTTGTAGCTGTTTTATGCGCACCCCAGCCCACATACTCAGGGGAGGACGATGAGCCATCTCCTGCTCCAGGCTTCATCGACTTCGACCAGCGCCAGCTCATTCTTGCTTGAGAACACATTGATTACGGTATAATTCACCAGCGGTAAAGTCTGTATCTTACTATACAGCTCAATATGTAAATGAAGTATAAACACATCTAGCTACCCCCCTGCCCCCTGAGCGCTCTATACAGCTCCCCTGTACCTTTGGGGGTGAACAAACCCTCCGACAGGGACTCCCTCTTCCTTGATGTTTGATCCATTTTATTGGGCTTTGAACTCTTTCAAGATGGAATAACGCAATATCTGGTTCTTAAACGCAGTGCTGCGGTGGAGATACTCTTCTGGCCACCGGCCGTCTTCTCCATGGATCTGCATGACTCCATGGTGCAGATACCTCTTTGAATCCCGTCGTTTGAACTTGTCCGTTCCATTACTGGTGTATGTTCGGCTTGTTTCCTGTTTTCTGTTGTTTGAAATAAAATCACTTTGTTTCCATAGAACTTGTGGTGTGCTACTGCTCCGGTGACCCCCTTCTTCAAGGGACTCAACTAGACAGGAACGAGGGGGGTCTGTGTATGCCCAGTGGCAAGGTAACGGATGAGCTCACCACATTTGGGTCTAGCATCGCTGAACTGCACCCTCTTGATTTTAAAAAATCATTTCAGGGCTCATCTCCTACAGCCTGAGGCTTCCCTAGGGCTGCAAGTCAACTTATCTGCTTGTGACGGACTGTGGGACCATCCCGGGCACTCCCCGAATCCTCCTTGCCTTCCCGCAGCTAGAGGTTGCAACTTTGGAGACATTCCCTAAGGCCTGGACAGCATCTCTGTCTGCCCAGCCCACCTGCTTGCACGTAATGTAGCGCTAGACAAGGGTCCCTGCTAAGTTTGGCAGCTTAGCTCTGTAGGACAGAGGTCAGTCACTACAGGGGTATTTTGAACCAGGCTGCCATCATGGCTTCTTTAAAGGATGGGATCCCACGGTGGACTCCACGTGCCCTCTGGTGGCCACGATGATGTTCGCCGTTGGAGCTCTTTGGTCCAGCTGGAAGTTGTCAGAAGAGGCTCTCTGGAAAGACTGACGCCCCACACAGTTTTGCCCCGGAACACTGCCAGTGTTGGCACACTTGAGAAGGATTCAGGGAAAATCCAAGGTCCTGTTGAAGACAGGGGTCAGCCTGACTTAGGGCTGTTGGGTGACTTGGGGTAAGGGGCACTATTTGCTGCTGTCAAGGACATTTTCCCAGGGCCCAGTTGGTGTGGGAGAGCCATCTCTTCACCTCCACCTCCTGGACCATTCGGTCTTCAGCCAGGGAAATGCCCTGTGCCACCCATCTCTGTGTCTCCTAAGCATGTGATTTCCGCAGACAAGGGGGATGGACAGCTCCCTAATGCCAAAGCCTCAGCGGGCTGGTTCAGGGTCAAGAACAAGATCAGAATCTGATTCAAAGCCCACATCAGGTTCTAGGGCAGGGTCAAGGTTAAGGTCATGGCCAGAGCACACTTGAATTCTGCTCACCCTCTTCCTCGTGGGAGGGGCCAAGTCCCACTGCCTGTCCATGCCTGTGCACATGAGCACATGTGTGTTGGTGGATGACTGGTCTGCCCAGACACCGTGGCCAAGGTTTTTGGTTTTTTTTGTTTTAAGAAAAACAAAAATGTTATTGGTCATATGCAGTAAAGAGAAAAGAGATGGGCTGATAGGCCATCAACGCTATGTCTAACCAAATCCCCCAACTTCCTCTTCCTTTCTGGGACAGCCTATGCACAGTACTCATGTTTGAAACATGAAAATGTTTCAGACATGAAAAAAAATACAGAAAGGTACAAAGGAGAATGGAAGAAAACGTAAGTACTGATGGATGGCAAATGTAACATTATGGGAACTTGTCTTCTGAAAGAGAATCCTGCATGGGTGACATTGTGGGTTGCTAACAGCAAGGTCAGCAGTTCAAAACCACCATTCACTCCTGGGGTGAAAGAACAGGCTTTAAAAAATGTTTAATAAATCATTTTTATTGGCAGCTCTTATAGCTCTTGTAACAATCCATACATCCTTGGTGTCAAGCTCTTTTGCACATATGTTGCCATCATCTTTTTTTAACATTTTCTTTCTACTTGAGCCCTTGGTGTCAGCTCCGAAGAGGAGGCTTTATACTCCCATAAAGAGGTACCCACCGGGGCAGGTCTGCCCTGTCCTACAGGGTCGCTGTGCATCAGCATCGTGTCCCTGGCAGTGCATTTGAGTTTCGTTTTGAGTCATCTGAGGGTTGGCCACGTGCTTCTGTGGTTGTACTTGTTTCCGAGGCTCCTGTAACAAAATACCCCAGACTGGATGGTTTATAAGGGCAGAGGGTTCTTGTCTCCACAGTCTACAGGCTGTTGTTGGTAGTAGCCATTAGGGGGGCTCAGATTCACGGTGACCCCAGGTACACACAGGACAAAACAGTGCCTGGGCCTGGGCCATTGTGTTAGTCTGGGTAGACCAGAGAAACAAATCCAGTCAGACATCCATATGTGTATAGGAAAGAGCTAGATATACAAGAGCAATTGAATGTTGAGACAACATCCCAGCCCAGTCCAGATCAAGTCCATAAGTCTAATATCAGCCCAGATGTCCAATACCAATCTATAAAGTCCTCTTCAGACTCAATAAACACATCCAATGATGCCAAATGCAGAATGATCACAGGCCAGTGGGTGGAAAGTCTTGTGGATCCAGTGGTGGTGTAAGCATCTCAGCACTAGCAGGGGTTTCCACGTGGCTTCTCCAGCTCAGGGCAGCAGGGGAGCTCCATCTGTCTTGTCAGCTGCAATATCACCCAGGGAGTGAGCAGAGAGAGAGAGAGAGAGAGAGAGAGAGAGATTCCCACCTCCAAGGAGGAAAATTAGGAGTTCCCAGAATTTTCAAGTAAAGGCCTTCCCACACAGAGACCTCATTGGTTATATCTTCATTGACAGGTCAGATTCCACCCCTTCACTCACAATCCTCTCAAATTGACACCAGATTATGTAACTACTGCAGACACCTTCCTGGATGTTGGTAGGTGTGAATGCACAGCGGTGGCCACTGTGAATCCTGAGAGCAGTGAGGGAGGAGGCATCGTGCAGGCCATTTTTGATGCATATTGTTATGCTACGTGGGATTTGCAATGGCTAGCAACTGCCAAGCCTTCCTTGCTTAAGAGGACCACATTTTAACATTGGTAAAGTGGGACACCATTGACAAAACTCATATCCTGGCGAGATAGCCACATGGCAGCCGGAAACCGTATACCCTAGCTTGTCGTGCATGCTTTCCAAAAATCGGGACTTTTAAAAACCGCCGTGGGACGCAGGACAAATTGTTAAATATTGTGACTGTCCCACCAAAAGCGGATGTCTGGTCACCTTATCCTTGCTGCCTGTCTTAGTTTGGAAGCACCACCAAAACCTGTCCACCACCGTGGTGACCTTGCTGGGTCTGAAACACTGTGGCTTAGCATCCAGCCTCACTGCACACAGAAACTGCCACAGTCTGCTGCGGGCGATGGAGGCTAGAGTTTCAGATTCAGGGTACTGGCAAGAGCACATCCTCACCAAGGCACTGGGGGAAGAACTTTGCTTGTCTCCTCGTTTCTGGAAGACCCAGGCACTCCTCGGCTGGAAGCCGCAGCGCAAACCCGCCTGCACGGGTGCATTTCTCTGTGGTTTCCCCTGCCTTCTGTAGGGCCCGACTCACCTCTAATCAGGAACAGCCTCCTCTGGTCTGACCTCATGGTAACTAACCTGACAACACCTTCAAAAACACCATTTCCAAGCAAAGTCATGCTCACGGGCAGCAGGGGTCACCTGGTGGCCTTCCATTCGATTTCCACTCCTGGGGACCCACATGTGCACAGTGGAACTGCAGCTCAGAGTGGACCTCCCCCCCACCCCACCCCCACCAGAGTGTTTAAAGCCGTGATCTTTTGAAAGTGAACCTGCCCTTAGGCAGGTCAAAAGGTAACCCCCCTGTGATAGTTAGGTTTATTGTGCCAAATAGGCCTCCGTGGGACCATGTAGGAGGAGTTTAATCAGGTCACAGCTTGATTGGAGGGCGACCCAGATAAATACCTTCCAGGGCCAGCTTTCTGTTTCTCTTCCTCCCTGGTGACCGGACCAGCACGGTGCTGCTTGAGCTAGTTCTTTGCCTCAACCATGCACCGCACGACCTGTGGCCCGAGCCAAGCATAGGTCTCGAGGCTCCTTCCAGGCCTGCTTTGCCACACTGCTTGAGTGTGAGATCCCGTCGGGGCCTGCTTCACTGAGCTCCCTAAGCGCAATATACTGAGTCGAAGACCTTCAGTATATTAACTGTTCCATGAAAGTGAGTTGAACTGAGCCTTCTGTACTGCTCTGTGGAAAAATTAGCCTTTATATTCTCTTTTGCTGTATAAGCCTATCTATCTATCTATCTATCTATCTATCTATCTATCTATCTATCTATCTATCTATCTATCTATCTATAAAATCCTGTGTCCTGGTAGAGAAGGGGGAGTGGCAGGCCTGGTGGGAAATGATCAAGGGTAAGGTTGCTTAGAGAAGAGATATACTCTAGCCCAGGTGGCGACGAAGCATGGTAGTAGGGCAGGAGGAAAGTCAAGAGAGATGGAGGAAAGAGCTAGGAGTCAAAGGGCATTCATGGAGGTCTAGACAAAGACATGTACATGCAAATATATATAGGAGGATGGGGAAATAGATCTATGTGTCTATATTTATAGGTCAAGTATTAAGGTGGCGGAAGGACCTTGGGCCTCTACTCAAACACTCCCTCAATGCATGAATACCTTCTTTTATTAAATTGGAACTCTATGATGCTCACTCTCCCAACACAACGGTTGGAGCCAAAGTGGGTGAACAAGTAAATGTGGTGAAGAAAGCTGATGGTGCCCGGCTATCAAAAGAGATGGTGACTGGGGTCTTAAAGGCTTGAAGATAAACAAGCGGCCATCTAGCTCAGAAGCAACAAAGTCCACATGGAAGAACACACCAGCCTGTGTGATCGAGTGGTCCCAAAGGGATCAGTTACCAGGCATCAAAGAACAAAAAATCATATCATTGACTGCACACCTCCATGATAGGATCGCTGAAGACAAATGGGTGCATAAGCAAATGTGGTGAAGAAAGCTGATGGTGCCCGGCTATCAAAAGAGATAGTGTCTGGGGTCTTAAAGGCTTGAAGGTGAACAAGCGGCCATCTAGCTCAGAAACAAAAAAGCCCACATGGAAGAAGCACACCGGCCAGTGCGATCACGAGGTGCCAAGGGACCAGGTATAAGGCATCATGCAAAAAAAATGATATGTGTGTGTATGTATGTGTATATGTATATGTATATATATACCATATTAAATGAAGGGGGAAGTGCAGAGTGGAGACCCAAGGCCCAAGTGTCTGCCACTGGAGATCCCCTCATAGAGGGGTTTAGGAGAGGTGATGGGTTAATTAGGGTGCGAGGTAGTACCGATGAAGAACACAGCTTTCCCCCAGATCCTGGATGCTTCCTCCCCCCAACTACCATGATCCGAATTCTACCTTGCAGGCCTGGATAGGACAGAGGCTGTACACTGGTACATATGAGGGCTGGAGGTACAGGGAATCCAGGGTGGATGATACCTTTAGGACCAAGGGTGTGAGGGACGATGCTGGGAGAGTGGAGGGTGAGTGGGTTGGAAAGGGGGAACTGATTACAAGGATCCACATGTGACCTCTTCCCTGGGAGAGGGACAGCAGAGAAGGGGGGAAGGGAGACTCCGGATAGGGCAAGATATGACAAAATAACGAGGTATAAATTACCAAGGGCACATGAGGGAGGGGGGAAAGGGGAGGGAGGGGAAAAAAAAAAGAGGACCTGATGCAAGGGGCTTAAGTGGAGAGCAAATGCCTTGAGAATGATTGGGGCAGGGAATGTATGGATGTGCTTTATACAATTGATGTATGTATATGTATGGATGGTGATAAGAGTTGTATGAGTCCCTAATAAAATGTAAAAAAAGAAAAGAGGAGAAAAAAATGATTAGGGCAAAGACTGTACAGATGTGCTTTATACAATTGATGTATGTATATGTATAAACTTTGATAAGAATTGTATGAGCCCCAATAAATTGTTAAAAAAAAATCCTGTGTCCTGGTTTTGTTTCTCTAGAGTTTCTCCATTAGTAGGGGAGCGTTTAACTCCTAGCAAGGGCTAGGACTTCAATACACAATGTAGGGAGAAGGTGCAATTGAACCCACAGCGTTACGTGTCCAATGCATTAATGTGGGATGTGGTGTGCTGGAATGTGTTCGCTATGGTGTGAAACAGGAACCAGTGCTCTGGCTCCACTGTGCATGAGTTAAAGTCTCAGGACAGTGTCTTAAGGGATAGAGGACAAGGCTGACCGGGAAGTTCAGATGATGTTGTCTACTCAAGCAACTGAGAGAGACTCAGAGCCCCAGCCAGGGCTGACAGCAGCAGGGCAGAGGAGGGCAGGAGGGAGCCCCCGGGAGGCCTGGGCAATGCCAGGGCAGGGGTTGGGGCTCAGCCATACCTACCACTCGGGCTTCAGTGAATACGTGAGGGTCAGAGGAACCACTGCTGGCCCACAGAAGGACTTCACACCCAGGAGAAAACGATCCCTTTTTCCCGAGTCACTTTCTCTCTTCTACTGTAAGTTGGAGCGCATGCAGAAATCTCTGACTATCTACGGACCCCCAGCGATGCTCATGGAAGCAGCAGTCAAGGAATCAAACGATGCAATGCTTTGGGAAAACCTGCTTCAAAGACCTCTTTAAAGAGTTAACGAGCAAAGATGAGACGGAGGTGCGCCTGACTCAGGGCAGGGTATTTTCAACTGCCTCGTATATATTTGAAAATTGGACAATGTATACGGAAGACCAGAGAAGAAGTGTTGCGTTTGAATCATGAAGAATATTAGCTATCCTGCAGAATATTAAGAGGACCATGGGCGGCCAGAAGAACAAACACACCTGTTTGGGACAGAATACAGCTAGAATGCTCCTCTGAAGCGAAGATGGCAAGACTTCTTCTCATGCACTTGGGACACATTTTCAGGAGAAACCGGTCCCTGGAGAAGGACATCGTGTTTGGGAAAGTGGAAGGGCAGCGGAAAGAGAAAGACCTGCGGTGGCCCCGGGGCTGCAAGAACAGATTCCCACGTGGCAGCAATGGTGAGGACCGACTGGGCATTGTTTCCTTCTGTTGTCCCAGGGTGGCTATGAGTTGGAACCAACTTGGCAGCACCTAACCACCACCACCACAGCAACAAGAACAAGAACAACATGTCTACGCTGTGACTGGAACCCCCGACATGTGCAGTATAAAACTTGTATGACCAGATTGGGCTAGGGTCCCACAGGACGGACTGAGTGACACCCACCCGGCTCCAGAAAGGATGCAAGGTGCCTGGCAAATGTCACTGTAGCAAGATGAAGTGTACTGACTTACAACTAAGAAGGGGGACAGGGCACAGAGAGAGGCAGGGTGGCAACCAGAAGTGAATCAGCAACAACCCTACCCATTAACTGGGCGGTTGCCTTACCAGGGAAGGAGCCTCAGGATTAAGGAAGCCAGACGTTGTGCTTAGACTTCCTGCAGCTTAGAACTCAAGGGGGCTGCCTTGCTTCCTGGGGGCAGCTGCTTGCTTGTCCTCCCCCCAACCCCCACCCCTTCTCAGAACAGATTCCCTGGGCTTGGCTACTAACTGAAAGGCTGGAGGCTCGAGTCCCTCGTAGGTGGCTTGGAAGAAAGGTCCAGTGGGAGGCCCGGTAGCATAGAGGTTACATGTTGGACTGCTAACCACAAGGTTAGCAGTTTGAAACCACCAGCCATCTCCATGGGATATAGTTGAGGCTTCCTACTCCTACAGAGCACCACCGTTCAGAAACCCACAGGAGCAGTTCTAGCCTGCCCTACAGGGTGGCTCTGGGTTGCAATTGATTCGATTTGGGGACTGAGATAGTTAACGTTTATTGTGCCAACCTGGCTGATGAACACATGTGGGATTAATTGAAGGGCGAAGAGCTAAATGGTTCGGCAAGCCTCGCCTTTCTTGTCTCTTGCTCTTTGATCATCGGACCAGTGTGCGGCTGCTTTGCTTGTTCTGTGCCTCAATTTGCAAGCTACATTACCTGTGGGACAGCTAACCCATGGACTGTGTTGCTGTGATTTGAGGTTCCTTCAAGACCTGCTTCGTCATTGGAATTTACATCTCTTGAGCTGGGGACTGTTGGACCCTGTCATCTGGCTGACTGTTGGTGACCTGCCTTGCTGTCTGCTGCCTGTGCCCGGAGAGCCTGAATTGCTCTACAGAGGACTACCCGGCGGCCCTGAAGACTTGAAGGACTGCCAGTGTCTCACAACTGTCTCACGGGAGTGAGCTGCACTGAGCCATTTGTACTGCTTTATAGATGAATTGTTTATTTCTTATATTATGTATCTATCTGTATAAATATATATAAAACGATTACATTCTGGTTTTGTTTCTCTAGAGAACCCTGTCTAACATAGAGACGAGGCACAGTTTTACTTGATGCCCATGAAATTGCCACTAGGAGGAGTCAAATCAACAGTCATTGGCTTATTCTTGGGTTGTTGGGGGCCTGCCACTGACTGCCTTCAGCATGCCTTTTCTGGGGTGACGGGACTGAGGGGCCTGAGGGTGATGATAAGGGCTTATTCCGGGTGAGATGTAGGAGCTCCTCCCTTAGAACAAGCTCAGAATGAAGGGCAGGCCGTTCAATAAATATTTGTTGAATAAATGAATGAGAGAATAAATAATAAACCAAACCCACTGCCCTTGAGTGGCTTCTGGCTCCCCAGAGTTGCCACGGCTGGAGTCTTTATGGAGCAGAAAGGCCCTTTTGTTCCTTCAGGGCAGATGGTGGGTTCCACTCACTGACCTTGAGGTTAGCAGCCACCACGGATCCTTTGAAAGGAAGGCTGCTGCTGTTGGTAGGTGCCACCGCGTGGGGTCTGGCCCCAGTGACCTTGTGCACAACAGACGGAAGCACTGCCCAGTCCGGAGCCAGCCTCACAATGGTTCCCAGGCTTGGGCCCATTGGTGCAGCCACTGTGTCAGTTCATCTCCTCAAACGATCGTGCCTCATATTTTATTCTTTCTTGAGTCCATTCTTCCTGTCGAAACACATTGCCCTGCTTCAGCCCAGTTTACCGGCAGTGGTCACCCAGCACCTGTCTCCATCCCTCCCTGTACCCACCCCATCCTTGCCCTCTATGACAAGCAGCCAGGGCCCTCTGCTTGAACCCCAAGCCCAAACGACCCCTCCTCTCTTTCACTTGGGTGACTGGCCCCTGCCCCCAGCACCACACTCCAGCCCTTCTTTGGGACACATAGCCCCCCTGTGATCTGCACATGGGCCTTTGCAGTCTTGTCGCTTTGCAGCTTCTGTGGCTCCCCGACATCCTCCTCTACTGGCTCCCTAATATTTTGGCATGACCGGAGACAAGATATTAAAACCACTGAAGTGCTAGTCTCTAAAACAACTACCAAGTCAGATGTTCAACAGCTATCCCCATCCCTCTTCAACCTCACCCCTCCCTGAGCCCCACCCAGTTCCACTTGGAGCTCAGAGCTGATGGAGGAGGAACAGGGGACTGCTGGGCTGTAATTAAAATAACTTCCAGGAGCATCTGCCTGCTGCTTCACGCTGTATGCAGCGAAACACCAGGACTTGCAAGCAGGGCCCCAAGCTCACTGTGACCCTCTGGGCATTTCCCTTAGCCCAGCAGCCTCTGGTTCAGGGCTGACGACAAGAAGGGAGGTGGAGTAGAGGCCTGGGCCCACTCTTCCAACCACAGGGGTGGGGGTGGGGACCTGTCCTGGACCACCTAGGCAATTCCAGTTCCCAAAGGCCCCGGACAGGCTGGCGTCTCTCTCCACCCTGTAATGACAGCTCAGCCAGCGAGCTGGCTCTGCTAACTTTCACCACAGGGGAGGGGGCTCCTAGCTATTTTCCAGGACCTCCCTCATCGTTTGCACTTATTAAATGGACTTAAGGATTTTGCGGGAAGACCCACAGGGGCAATTCGCCTCTGTCCTATCAGGTCACGGTGGTTTTTATGAATGGACTTGATAGTAGTGAGTTGTTTTTGTCTTGTTTGTTTTTATGTTGTTTTTTAAATTTACTCTCTCGAGGTTCAGTTGGTCCTGCCCAGGGCTGACCCTGCTGGCTCCGGGGGATTCTGTGATCTCTTCCCTTCTTTTCCCAGGCTCCCGCTGCAGAGACCACCAGACTGCCAAGAATTGCTGACTCCAGAGCAGCGTTCCACCACTAGGTGGCTCCCCGCAAATCCTGCCACCGCCCTCTTCAGAGCTTGGCTCCGTTCCTGCTGGGGTAGGGTCACACCCAGTCTCTCCTCGCTCCCCCCAGGAGGGGAGGGGGCCCAGGGCCCTGCTGGCTGTGTGTGGACTGGCCATCGGGTACAGGGCAGTGCCAACCTCTATAAGGCCCTCTGAGAGGCATCGTTTGCCCTCCGAGGGGTCTGGGGCTCAGAAGGCCTGGTTCCCAGGGTCCGTAGTTGGCGGCAGCAGCAGCAGCAGCAGCAGCAGCAGCAGCAGCAGCAGCAGCAGCAGCAGCAGCAGCAGCAGCAGCAGCAGCAGCAGCAGCAGCAGCAGCAGCAGCAGCAGCAGCTGCGGAGAACCCAGCTCCTCTCCCCTAGGGCTAGGGAGCACAGGTAGGTGGGGCTTCAGGGCAGGACAGGAGAGAAGCCTGAATCCTACGCACTCTCTCATCCATCTACTTACCTGCTCAACCAGCACAGAGGTTCTTATTGCCCCCTCTGGGAAAACAAACAAACATACGAACAGGCCCTGCCCTTGGGATACGGGCGGGCTGCAGGACAAGACCAGCCTCCTGTAAGCTGACAGTGATGTCCCTTCGAGCAGAGCCGCTCAGGGCCTAAACAAGAAGTAAGGAACACTGATACCCGAATGAGCAAATAGGCACATCATGGGAGGCCTCATTTGGACAAAGCTTCAGCCATGCTTGGGTCAGAGACTGAGCTCATGGGGGGTTCTGAGCCGGAGGAGTGTGTCCAAGGCGGAGAGTAGGAAGCACCTCCTACCAGGAGCCTCCAACAGCTGCAAGGAGTTGGTTTCCCTCCCTGGATGAGGGTGCTGTGTGGGAGTCTGTTCACTGCCCATTTTCTTCATGAGACAGAACGGCCTTTGACATCCAGGATCCCAGTTTCTGGGGCGTTTGCAGGTGGAGCCAATGCTCAAGGAGTGCATTTACGAATGGGTAGAATAGAAACCTCCCAGAAGGGAAGGCAGGCGTGGCTCAGACTCTGGATTGAACAGGTGGGAGGGAGTCAATCTCTGTGCTTTGTGGATGTTCAATGACTTCCTTCAGCGAGGCACCCAGATTTTCACATCGGTAAAGCGGGACACCAGCGGGACACCATTGATAAAACTCATATCCTGGTGAAATGGCCGAAAATCGTATACCCTAGCTTGTCGTGCATTCTTTCCAAAAATTGGGACTTTTTAAAACGCCGCAGGACTCGGGAAAATTGTTAAAAATTGGGACTGTCCCGCCAAAAGCGGGACGTCTGGTCACCTTGGACTCTGTCAGGTCTTGTTCCTCTACTTCCTGTCCTGTGCTAGGACCGGAAACGCAGTGATGAACAGGACACAGATGGTCCCCACGCCAGGAAAGCAGACGTGGAATGTGGGGTAGTCAGACATTGAATGGTACCAGGTAGCATGCGTGAAATATGGGGTCTGTGAGGGGGACCCCACCCAGGGTGGGGCCAGAAAGGCTTTTGGAGGGAACAATTTTGGGGAAGGGAGAACTCCAGGGAGAGGGAGAGGACATGTACAAAGACTCGGCGGTGACACCATTTGAGTGGGGCTTGACTATGCCTGGGTGCCTGGGGCACTGGGTTTCAGGCTGCACTTGACAAGAGAGGCCACCAGGGGCTGGACAAAGGAGACTGGTCGCCTTGATGAGGAGGCTGGTGTCTATCCTTGGGATAAGGGGACAGTTTTGAGCAGTCTATATGTGGAAATGAGAGTCCTGGTGGGGCTGAAGGAGTAAGCATTGGGCTGCAAATTGCAAGGTCCTTGGTTCAAACCCACCAACCATTCCTCAGGAGAAATTTCAGACTCTCTGCTCCTGTAAAGATTTATACATTGGATGGTGTAAGATATGGCAAAAAAAGGAATAACAATAATAATATTTAATATACTAATGAGGGTTCTTGGGGGGCGGGTATAAAGGGGAGCTGATACCAAAGTGCAGGAAGAAAGAGAATGTTTTGCAAATGATGGTGGCAGCATTTGTACAATCAGGCTAGAAGTAATTGAACGATGGATTGTTATAATATCTGTACAAGCGCCCAATAAAATGGGGAACGACTGAACAATAATCATTTTAAAAAATGATTTGTAGCCTCAGAAACACTGCATAAGTACATAGGCACTCTGAGTGGGATGAAAGTACTGGAAGAATGTTGCCAGTACATGGACTGCCAAGTGAACAAACACATCTGTCGAGGAAGAAGTACATCCAGAGTGCTCCTTAGAGGCAAGAACGGCCACACTTTGTCCTTGGCATCAGGCTTGGTAAAGCCCTCGACAAGACAGATTGACCCAGTGACTGCGTCGATGGTCTCCATCGATAAGAACAATTGTGAGGATGGCGTGGGACCAGGTGGTGTTTTGTTCTATTGGGTCTACAGGGTCGCTGTGAGGTAGCACCAACTGGACAGCACTTAACAACAACAGTAACAACAGCATGAGTCGGAATCAAGTAAACAGCAGTGGATTTGTACTTGTTTTTATATGTGGAAATGTGGGGGGGCAGTAAGACAGATGGAACAAAGTGGGTCAGATTCAAACGGGTGGACCAGGATGATGGTCCAGGTGAGAGAGAGTGGGGGCCTGACAGTGAGATGGGAAATGCTGGAGTGAAGCCATTTAAATGGAGTAGGGGGAGTTGATGTCACCTATCAAGTACTGTGGCTGAGTCTGGAGACTCAGAGCCTCTGAAGGCCACTCGGAGGTGTCAGCAGTCAGCAGAGCAGGTCTAGGATGGAGAGGCTGCCGAGGGCCAGGGTTTCCACAGAAGAGCCGGAGGCCACACATATCCTGGATCAATGGATGGATTCTCCCTGCAGGGGAAGGGGCAGTGGAGACCAAGGAGACCAGATTCTCAGTCAGTGGTGCCTCTTCTCAGGGAGTGTGATTCCCAACAGGGACCCTGAGTTAGCAGGCTCTGGAAGTTCCACTTATGCCCTCGATACCACAACCTCACAATGCAGGTGCTAAGGGACTCTTCCTTCATGTTGTTATGGAGCCTTCTGTACAACAGAATGAAACACTGCCCGCTGCTGTGCCACCCCTTCTAATGGTTTCGTTTGAGCCCATTGTTGCAGCCGCTGTGTCAGTCCATCTCCTCGAGCGTGGTCTTCCTTTCAGCTCTCTACGACACTAAGTGTCATATCCTTTTCCTGAGACAGCGCTCTTCTGATAACCTGTCCAAAGCATATGAGAAGAAGTCACACCATCTTCCCTTCCAAGGAACATTCTGGTTGTCCTTTGCCCAAGACAGGTTTGTTTGTCCTTCGGACAGTCTGTGGTACTTCTAATGTTTTCAACAACACCACCATTCAAATGCATCATTTCTTCGCCAGTCTTCCTTATAGCTTGTCCAATTTTCACATGTATATGAGGCATTTGAAGATACCATGACTTGGGGCAGGAGCACCTTAGTCCTTAAAGTGACATCCTTACTTCTCAACCCTTTAAAGAGGCCGTGTGCAGCAGATTTACCCAGTGCAATGCATTGGTTGATTTCTTGACTGCTTCTTCCAAAGCGTTGCTCGTGGATCCAAGTACAGTAAAATCCTTGACAACACCAATCTTTTCTCCAGTTATCCTGATGTTGTCTACTGGTCCAGTTGTGAGGTTTTTGGTTAACTCGACCCAGAGTTGGAAGCCAGACTGAAGGCTGGAGCCTTGATTTTCATCAGCAAGTGCTTCAAGTCTTCCTTGCTTTCAGCAAGCAAGGCTGTGTCGTCGTCCCAGCTTGTTAAGTCTTCTCCTAATCCTGATGCCTCATTTTTCATACAGTCCAGCTTCCAGGATGATTTGCTCAGCATACTGATTGAACAAGTATGGTGAGAGGACACAATCCTGGCACACACCCTGATTTTAAGCTTGCCCCCTTTCCTGGTTCTGTTTGAAGGACTGCCTCTTGGTTTGTGTAAAGGTTCTGCCATGAGCACTATCAGGGGTTTTGGATGTCCCGTTCTTTGCATTGCTATCAGTAGTTTGCTATTCTTCCTTCATGATTCACCAACGATTTCTTGAGCATCTACCATGTGCCTGGTTTTGTGACAGAGGCTGCGGATATGCTGAGGGGCCAAAGACACATATGGTTCACATCTTCCTGGCAGAGGCTATTCCAGTGGAGCTATAGACATATTCATACACGTCTGAAGCTCAGGAATAAGGGCAGGAATGGGAAGAGAAGTAGAGAGGGCTGCCTGGGCTTTGAAGAGTGCCAGCCTTTTGTGACTGGAGGACTGACAAGGCTGAGGCAAGGCAGGAGACTGGTCAGACGTGTCTAGAAGGCATGGAGGGAGACCAAGTGGGAGATGGGGTCAAATGCTGCTGGGGTCTTGAAAGACAACGGTCCCTGGATTCTGCAATGTGCAGTTGTAGGGAGTTTATTGAGACCTGGTTTGGCATTGTGCAAGGGTCAGACACTCAGCTGCCCGGCCGGAGGGGAGGGAGAGAGGTGAGCACATGGAGCCAGACCGCCCTGTCCAGCAGTTTGCTGGGCTTGGGGAGAAAGGAGACACTGCTGTGGGGGACAAGGCCGAATGAGGGCTTTGTTTCCAGAGCAGAGGTTTGAACATCTTTCTGGGCTGTTTACATGGGGGGTGGAGAGTGGTGAACATTCGAGAGACAGAAGGGCTGAGTCACAGGGCCAGCTCCAGGGAGGAGAGAATGCAGGACCTGGCCCATGGGGGTGGGGCCTTTCCTCTGATTTACGGGATGGAGCAGGGCACAACAGTGGTTTGCACTTTTTGTGCGCTGTATACAACCTCTGTCTGTCTGTGCGTGCGTGCGTACATGCACGTGCACGCGCTGCCTCAGGTCTGGGCTGCCCATCTGGCCCGCATTCCACGGGGAACACCCATACTTGGCCTGAGCCGCAGGCGGGCACCTCCTGCTCTGGGCTCCCCTCCCTGATGAGATTCTCAGACTGCGTTTCCCCTCATTCATGACCAGAAAGGTTCACAGAGCAGGCGTGGGAAAATGCTCAGGGCTTCCCTTGCTCAGGCCGAAGTTTGCTGCCTCTTCCAGATTGGACTAGTGTGGTGGTCAGCGCTGTAAGGGGCGATGGGGGAGGAGGCGGTGGGGGGAGGGGTTAGGTGTCTAGGCAGAGTCAGAGTGGGTCCCAACGTGCCCCAGGCTGTGGTACCCCAACCCCTCCGGTCTTTGATTGGCTCCCTTCGGGCCAGTCTTGGACGCTGGGAACCCGGTCTTCTTGCGGGGGGGCCTTCTGTGTCCACCCCTCCGGACAGCCCTATGTCAGCAGTCCCAGGAGGGGAAGGGGCAGAAGGAGCCCCAAGGACCCCGCAGGGCCGCCGAGGAGAGGGGTGTGAGCTGAGGACGGCACGCAAGGAGGCTCCCCTGCAGCGTCCACGCTGGGCGCAGGGGTGGAGGTGTCGCCGCCCTTCGCCGGCCGCCGGGGCAGTGGAGCGGGGCGCGGCGGCTCTCACAGGTGGGCGCGCCTACGTGCGGCGGGCGGCGGGTTGCATGAAGGCGCGGGCGGCCGTCCCGCCTGGCCCGGGGCCCGCTCCCCGCGCGGCCGGGCAGCCTGGGCCTCCCCGGGGACGCCGGCGGTGGCGACCGCTGGCCAGGCCCTCGGGGCGCGGAGCCAGGGCCGGGCCGGGGGTGGCGTGCGGGGGAGGTGGGGACGTGGCGGCGGCTCAAGCGGGCGGAGCCGGGAGGCGGAGCCGCGGGGGCGGAGGCGCCGAGCGGGCCGGGTGGCGCCGCGGGAGGTTCTGGAAACGCCGGGAGCGGCGCGTTCCAGGTGGGCGAGCGGCTCCCGCGGGTCCACCGGGGCCAGGGCCGGGCCCGGGCCGAGCCGGGCGGGGCCGGGGCCGGGACAGGGGGCGCGGGCCGGGGCCGGGGTCGGGGTCGCACGCCGCCGTCCCGGAGCGCCTGGGCCGCGGTCCGCAGCGCAGCGGGGCCTGTCTGGACCGCCGTCTGGGTTCCTGTCTCGCCGCCTGCGTTCCCTTCCCGAGCTGGGGGGTGAGGTCAGCCAGCGGCGCCCTTCTGGCCAGTCCCTGGCCGGGCAGGAACAGGGCCGGGCGAGGAACTTGGCCGCGCTGGCCGGTCAGGCTCCCCTGGAAGGGGTGGCCGGGCTCCAAGGGCAGTCTCAGCAAGAGGTGGGGGCGTTGCCCTGGCCCGAAGGGCCCCCTCGTGTTGGTGGGAGCCCGGGTTTTGGTGGGTCCGGGCCCACGATTTGGTGCTCCATTCCCTGGCTGATTGTATTAGAAAAGCTATTCTCCTTTCCAGACATCGCCTGTCCAGGCCCGGGTGGTTTCTCCTTAGCCGCCGAGAGACCCGCGGTGGTCAGTTAACTACTTCAACAAAGAGACCCTTCTGTGTGCCAGACACTGCGGGGAGCTGCTAGCCCAGTGGGGCAGACTGACTGCAGAGTGGGAAGGTCCCTGAGCAGCGTGGAGGTGAGTGCTGGCCTGGGAGGGAGGGTGGGGGAGCGCTGGGCAGCTGGACCAGAGGTGCGCCCTCCACTTCCCCCCACCGAGGAGTTCAGTCAGCCAGAGAAAAAGTACCCAGTACAGAGCAACAGCCTGTGTGCCAGAACACTGGGCCAGCCTCATCCTTTGGCTGTAGAGGGGCAGCGAAAAGGAGGAAGGCCACCGAGGAAACGCATGGACACTGGCTTCAACCAGGGGCTCAAGCACAGGAACAATGGTGACGGTGGCGCGGGACGGGTCAGTGCTTCCTTCTGGTGCACAAGGTCGCTACAGGCCAGAGCTGACTCGGTGCCCTAACAACAAGAGCAGTGGAAGCCAGGTGATGGAGAAGGGACACAGAGGGGCAAGCGGCCCATGGACTCCATCTGTACGAGTCTGGAGTGGGAGGGCAGTGCCTGGTATGGTACCCTCACAGCAGTTCTGGGTCAGGGTGTTGCTGGGCAGCCAGGCGGGTCCCTGGCTGCTGTATTCTCACTTGGCACCTTTACTTTGGTATAGGAGAGCATTAGGATCCTTCCTAGGACCTGCGCTGGTATCATGGCTACAGAGTGACACTTCAGGCGTGTGCTGCTCCCTGTAGACTCCATGCAGCCCCAGCCAGTTTGCAGGAAAACCTGGCCCCGAAAACCAGGCTTGGGGTGGGGGGCACTTTGGAGCTTGGGGTATTCTGAAATGTCCCAGATTCTTTAGGGAGCCCTTGTCAGCCTAAGAATTTATAGGGTGTTTCTATAAGTTGCCTCTTGTCAACCTATATCATATGGGGGTCAACAGCTTCCCTCCCTATTGTTCTCTATTGTATGACCCAGAGTTTTTTCTGGCTTGTGTGTAACCTGCCCCAGAATGTTCAGGGTGCAGTCTCTCCCTGTGATTGCTGGGTCTCAGGGTCCAGGCAGCAATGCACCTTGTCCCAGTCACAAGTCGGTTGAGGCTTAGAGGCTTTTTCTTCTCAGGGCTTTGTGTTCTCAGGTGCTCCAGCCAAGGGAGCCACATAGCAAGGCTGGAGGTGAATTGGCTGGGGCTTCATCCCAGAGAAGCTGTCAGACTAGGCCATGCCAGCGTGTGTGGTGCACTGTAGGAAGCAATGGGGACAACTGAGCCAGGGCATTGGCAGTGGCTTCTGATAAGCCTTCCTGGCCTGTCACAGCCTCTGAGGTACAGCACCTGGGAGTGTTTACGCCGTCATGGGCTGTGCTTGGCCCCAGCTGATCTCTGTATGTTCCTTAAAGCACATTTGTGTGCCAGCTGCCTAGAGCAGGGGTGGGAAGCCTTTTTCTGCCAAGGGGCCATATGGATCTTTATAACGTCGTTTGAGGGCTACACACAACGACCAACTTTAAAACTGTATCTATTCAAACACGTAATTAACTCACCCCGAATGTGATGGCTGAACTGACTTCTCTTTGGTGAGGTATGCGATGCTAGCTGGTATTGATTTCATGGGTCTTATTTGTAGGCTGGATATTACCCACCCGGGGCCTAGTGGGTACCAGGACTGGCAGTCCGTGAGGAGGAAGAGTGGGGGCCTGCCTGCAGCAGTGGCCTTGCTATTCTTGCCCTGGGTAGCCCACAAACTCTCAGAAGTTGCCACTTCATGGAGACAGGGGAGGCGCCGGGTGAGAGTGCTCATGAGAGGGAGGACTGAGTGGGAGCAGCCCCAGGAATGAGTGGGGGGAGGGAACCTGGGGTCTTCTCATTTCCTGGGAGTGCCTCACTCCTACATCCTTGGGAGGGTGGGTCTGAGGCTGAGTGCAAAGCCTTGGCCGGATTGTGGCCACGCTGGCTGATAGTGTGCAAAGAGCTGGCCGGGCGGGTCCTCACATCCTGGGATCTGTCAGGAGTTTAATTTTATGCAGATGGAGGTTGGCAGGAAACAGTGATGCTGGCACATGCAAGCCCAGGCCAGTGCGGGAGCGAGGGCTGAACTCGCTCAAGGCTAGCAAAGTGGACTTTTAAGTGCCCTGGGAAGTCAGCATCTTGTCCAGAAGCCCAGAGGGCTGGTGGGTCTTGCCATCCCAGGGGTGTGGATCTGGGACTGGGGGAGGAAGGATTGGCGGCTTTATTTTCAGAAGGAGCAGAACCAAGTGAGAGCTTGAAAGAGACTTCTTGGAGCCAGGGAGAGATTTTTTGTTCAATTGTTCTGGTATCAGGGGAGAGGATTAAGTGCTCTGATAAGGTGGCCCACACCCTTCAGGAAGTGCTTGCTAGAGGCTGGCCTCTGCACCAGGTGCCTCTGAGGGTCCAGGTGTGGCTGAGCTCCTAGAGCCCAGCATTTGTCTGAGCCTGGAGTGAGCAGATCAGAGGGCGCAGTACTGCATGAAATTATCCCAGGACATTGGTCCAGTTCCAGCCTTTGCCTGCAGAACTGAGCTGTAGAGCTGGTGAGTGGTCTGTCCCAAGATTTCTCCTGTGAGCACTGGGCTGCTTTACCTTGGGCTCCTTTCTCTCTGGAGTGTACTGCGCTCTACCCCCTTCCGGCACTTCTGGAACGTGGAGTTTGATAATATCTGCCCTTGTTGGCATCTTCCCCAGGGATCGCTGACTCTAGCTCAGAGCTGTCTGCTTCAGGTCCACTGACGACCCCATCTTCACACCAGCCCTCTGAGATACAGGCCCTCACAGGATCGCCCGAGGTCCAGAGTCACAAAGCCAGGGAGCGGCAGCAGAGCTGGGGTTTAAGTCTGGGTCTGTCCATTGACAGTGCCATCTGGCCCTTAGATGCCCAGGCTGGTCATTGGCGAGGGCCGTTGATGCCCACCGTATGCGTGGCTGCTCACCTGCACCCAGGGTTCCATGATGCTGTGGGCTCTAGTCAGAGGTGTTGCAGAGCTGAAAGCTGTTTGTGAGCCTGTGAGGTAACCTCATGGGTTAGACACGGTTCTCTAGAGAAAGGAGACCAGGGCACTTACGGTTATATACATATATATGGTTATGTATATATATGTACTTATGGATATATATATCTCAAGAAGGAATATAACATCTAATTAGTCTACACAGCAAGTAGAGAGGGTTCAGTTCTACTCAATTCTGTGGAAAAGTGAATATACTGGAAGTCCTTCAACTCACATGGGCTGCCAGGTCTAAGGTCCGAGAAGCAGACAGCAGAGACCTCCCTCGGGCAAGGCTAGCAGAGTCTTCCCACAGGCAGCAAGCAGCAGGGTGGGTCACCAACAGTTAGTAGTTCGGAGCTCAAGGAAGCAGGCCCAGATGGGATGTCTAACACACGTAAGGCAAGGTGACAGAAGTCACCAGCCTCAAGCTAAAGCGAAGGATGAGGTACGCACCAACAACGTGGCGAAGCAGGTCTCCAAGGAGCCTCAAGCTCTAGCAACACAATCCACAGGCTGACCTGGCCCCCAGGTGGTGTTGGCCACAGGTTAAGGCAGAGAACTTAACTCCAGCAGCAGCATGAACACTCCAGCACCCTCTGATCATCAGAGAGCAAGAGAGAGGCAGGTGGGCCTTGAAGAGCCATTTATCTCTTTGCCCTCCAATGAAACTACAACTTGATTAATCCCACATATTCCTATTGGCCAGTTTAGCACAATAAACCTGACTATCACACATGAGATAAAGCCTGCTGTCAGGACAACGTATGCTCCCCTTGCCAATTTGGGCAGCCATGCTCTGGAGGGTAGGAGGCACCACTCAGTAGGGTTGTGTGGCAGCCAGCATGGCCTGGTACAAAGTGTGTTTGATGAGTCCCATTGACCATTGATTTGCTTTAAGACAGCGGTTCTCAACCTGTGGGGGGCAACCCCTTTGGGGATCAAGTGATCCTTTCACAGGAGTCCCCTAAGACCACCAGAAAACATGTATTTCTGATGGTCTTAGGAACCCAGACACCGCTCCTCTCTCCGTCTCCAGGAGGGTCTGCCCACATGCAGATACGCCCATAGACAAAGTACCCGGCGGAAAGACTGTTCCCCATGCTACACCATGCTCCAAGACAAAATTTCATTTATCTGTCATTAGAAATAAATATTTCACAATATATAATTATATCGTTTTTGTGATGAATCACTATGCTTTCATGATGTTCACTTTGTAACCATGAAAATCCATCCTGCAGATCAGATATTTACATGATGATTCATAACAGTAGCAAAATGACAGTGATGCGGTAGCAACGAAAATAATGTTATGGTTGGGGGTCACCACAACATGAGGAACTATATGAAAGGGTCTTGGCATGAGGAAGGTGGAGAACCTCTGCTCTAAGATGTCAGATGTGCAGAAAGCTCTCTCTCAACCCCGGCGAACTGGAGATGACTATGTAATGTTCAAGGCTTTGGTAAGGAGTAGCTGGTAGACATGCAAGATTTCTGGAAACTGACTGGCCCTGCCTGGGTTCCCAGAAAGCAGAGCCTGAGGCAGAGCGCAAGTCTCTTAATGCTGATGGGGAGGGGCCATCCGCAAGGCAGCAGGACCGAGCCAGGGAAAAGCAGGGTCAGGGAGGCCAGAAGCAGCCCCGTGGGCAGGGCTGTGCTTTGGCAAGCTGCCCCACTGCTGTCCAGTCGTTCAGGACACCACTGGGCGGGCGCTGGGATGTTCCTTGCCTCAGAACAATCAGTCCCATGAGGCCCCCTAGAGGGAGTTTATCTGCTGTGTGTCTGTGTGCTCTGCCCTTCCTTGGAGGCTGTCTCGGGTGGGGTGGGGGTGCTTACGCCGCCTCACTGCTTGGCTACATTATCAGAGCTCCTGGTAGCCTCTGGAGAGGCCAGGTGCTGCCCTGGGCAGAGTGGCATTTCTTGCAAGGCGAGCCTGGCAGTCATGGGAGGAGCCAGCAAATTGGCCTGGACCTACAGTCTCCTCCACGGGGTCGTCTCCAAGTGGCCAAGGTCCCAGGGGACAGACAGGTGAGGCCAAGAGATGCCAAGGCCCTTCCAAAGCATCTCAGATAGAGGGGCCTATAGGTTTTGTCTTTTTGTCTAGTGCTTTCGGTGAGTCCATCTTGCCCTGGCTGCTAAGTCTCTGCCACCCCTCACTCAGCTTTGGCCTGTTTTATCAGCCCAGTTCGGGAAGCAGCAGTCTTCCTTCGAGTACGAGGTAGAGAAAGGGGAAGAGCAGATAGGTCGGCTCCCAGCGAAGGAGCGTGTTTTCTGCGCGACGTGCTTGTCTAAAGTATAAACCGTGGAATTGTGAGATGGGGCTGGAGAAAGTGGCAGAGCCGGGGCTCCCAGGGTCAAAAAGGCCCTTTGAGCAGAGGCGTTTGGACTTTCTCCTGAGGGCAGTGCAGAACCTGTGAGGGGTTTCTGGTCTTGGGGGGGGGGAGGGCTGGGATGTGGGCAGCCAGTGCAGTGGCGGGGGTGGGGTATGTGTCAGGGAAGCTGAGACCAGACTAATGGCTGTGTCTTGACATCAGGAAAGGAGAATGGGCTGGCGTACACCCTTCCTGGGGTACTGGGGGCAGTGGCTGTGGGTCTGACAGACATTCTGAGGGGGAGCTTCCTGGAGCCCCGGCTAGTGGCAGGTGTGCTGAGCATCAAGGCCCTCTGCTGCCCCTGCCCGTGCTGACACCCATGGAGTCCGGGCCCCTGGGCGAGCCCTGCTCAGACAAGCTTGTGCCCCATTGCAGAAGGCAGGCAGCCTCTTGTTCAGCACCAGGCCAGGGCCAGGCCTGTTTGTTCTCAGCAAACCCATGTTCTGTCTCCAGGCTGTTAAATGCGTTGTTAAAACCCAAGCTGCTGCATTTGGGCTGCAGCTGGGAGCTTGGCAGAAGGGCCTACAATGAGGTAAGCGGAGAGGCTAAGGCCACAGTTAGTTTTGCAGTTGGAAACATCTCTTTCTGGCCATCTGGCTGCAAACAGCCTTTCCAAAGAGCTGGATTGGAGGGGCCTCTGGTTGTGTGTCTTGGAATTGCTCCGCACACAGACAGTGTCAGTCGCCTGGTGGGTGAATCACTGTTGCTGGGGTGTTGGCAGGCTTTGGATCACCTCCCTGTGGGGGTCCAAACTCGGGGGCTGACACACCCTGCGGGGGTGTATTTGAGAAGGGCCTGTTCTATGTATTCCCATTTCACTGGAAGCATATCATAGAAATATTTTTAACATTCTTAGGTGTCCTGGTGGCATCGTGGTGATGTGTTGGGCTGCGATCCACGGGGTCAGCAGTTTGAAACCACCCGCTGCTTCTCTGGCTAAAGACAGGGCTTCCTCCTGGTGTGAAGAGTTACAGTCTCGGAAACCCACCGGGCACTTCTCGCCTGTCCTCCAGAGCTGATCTGAGTGGAACTCGACTTGGTGGCAGTGGGTTTTTGCGTTTGAATTGGACTTGTTGGACAAAGATTAGGAGAGACAAGCATGGGAGCAAAAGAAATTCCCTTCAAGATACAGTTTGATTTGTGATCTTTGAATACATATACATGTCTTTTTCCTTCACAAATGGACTCATAGGATGCATCATTGGGTAGGAGCTGCTTTTTCTCACTTACGGGCATGCTTTAATCTTTACTTTGTGTCAAATAGCACTATGCTATGAAACTATAAGCTGTAGGAGAGAAATGTAATTTCTGAAATCTTCCTATCTTCTGCTCCCTTGAACAAATTTGTGAGGAAGCATTATCTGGACACCCAGTACAGGCCACAGGAGCCGTGGTGGCGCCATGGGTTCAGCGCTAACCAAACCAAACCAAAATCAGTGGTTCGCACCACTGGCTGCTGTGCAGGGGGAGGACCTGGCACTGACTGCTGTAAGAACCCCTGGGGGACCTGTGGAGCAGCCCTGCTCTGTGCTGCCGGTCACCGTGAGTTGGAATGGATCTGACTGCACTGAATTTGTTTTTTGGGTTTTGATACAAGCTGGGAGCTGTTCTGAACTCAGGATATGATTCAGATCTCTGAGACCCAGTGTGGGTTTTCTGTGCAGGCTTGGGGTCATGTTGTCTTCAAGGGACCTCCGCCCTCTCTCTCTCAGGCCCACTCTGCCTGGGTTTCTAAGAGTCCCCAAGAGAGCTTCTGGCAGCACTGGACAAGTATTTCAGGAGCCACTCTACATACATCCTTCTACCTACATTGCCCGAAGCAAGTCTGGTGTTAGGTGTGAGATGGGATGGCGGTGGCGGTGGCACATGAAGCTGGTTAGCCTTTTCTGCACGGTGGGACCTAGTCCTTGAATGCTGTCCCATTCCAACCTGACCCTAATTAGATGTTTGTTTCTGCACCATGCCTTTTGTAATTGATTGGGCCCAGGATCAGGTGCAGTGGACAGGCCTCCAAGACTCCCCATCCTAGGGTGGCAGTGTGTCTATAGCGGGCTGGGGGCTCCTGGAACTGCTCAGTGCTCTACACCAGCTGAGTCATCCCTGCCCTCCCCCTGCCTCCTCCCCCCACCACACACACCCAGAGCAGGGCTCTGCAGGCTCTTGATAAGCTGTTTTCCAGAGGGGCATGTGCAGTTCTCCAGGGCTCTGCCTCCAGGCCGGGCTGCATGGATGGGCTCATTCTAAGCCAGCACGGCACATTCCAGAGACATGACAGATGGTAGTCATGTAATGAAGGAACTTGGCTCTTTTCCACCCCGGGCGGGCGGTATCAGGCACAAACCCGGGGAATTCTCACCAGGATGGCTGGAAAGCACAGAGGGGCTCCTCCCTCCCCAGAGTTTGTGTCCTCATCTCTGAGGGGGTGGGCTGTTGGAACCAGCGACGCACTTGGGGAGCCGTGCTGGTTTGTTCCCTGTGCTCCAGTCCTGAGGGGCAACCGGCTGGCCCGTCACTGTCCACGAACACGTCTCCCTGCATACACGTGCATGGGAGTGCTCTCCTGAGCTGCTAAGCCTCTTCAGGTGTAAGGAACAGACACCTACCCATCTAAGTGAAAGCAGCTATGGGATCCTGGCTCCGGGCGAGGAAGCAGGGCGCACAGGCTTCTGGGAGCAACCTGTGGCCAGAACCGGGCAAGCATCCAGGTCTGCTCACCTCTCCACGATGAACCTTCCTCTGACTCCTGACTCTGTAGAACCATGTAGCCTAATATTGCCTACCCAGCAGCAGGCTTGGCGTGGAAATCCTGTGTCCTGTGTGGCTCTGTGTCCCCAGCTCCAAGCGCAGCGGCTGGCATGCTGCTGGCTCCGTCAGCAGGGGCGTGACAAACAGGGTGTTCATTCATTCCCTCCCTTCTCTTCCTGAGAGAGGCCCTTGGCAGGGGTGGGGGTGGGATGGAGCTTGGGCCAGAACAGATGGGGGATGAGGAGGTGACGATGTGTCTACTTGGGTATGGCGGGCAGGCAGCAGACATGAGCTTTGGTAAGGCTTACACTGACTTCTCTCCGTATGTTCCATTTGAGCACTTTCCTGGAATTGGCTGAACCGGAGGTGGGAGGAGAAAGGGCTGGCAGAGCTGGACCCGGGTGGGTGCTGCCCCTCCAGTACGGGAGTGTGTCCCAAGTGGGTCCAAGCCCGTCTCTTGGACATGCCCAAGATGGTGCTCTGAGCTGGACACCGGGTCCAAGGCTTCCATTGTACATTGAGCTGCAGCCGGTGGGGCTGGCCCTACGCTGTGCCCTCTGCCCTGAGCGCTGGCCCTGGCTCTTCTTAGACTGGTGAGCAGACAGAGCTGGCCTCTCATTGGCCAGCAGCCCAGCCCAACCTGAGGTTTTGGCCGACAGTGGCTTATTGATCTTTGTCTCTCGAGTGCCTAGCTCAGTGTCTTTAGTCAACATTTGTGAAGGAGGGTGGCTGGCTGGTGAGGACAGTGTCTGAGAGGAGACAGGGTCGGGGATAGTGTGGTTTGGGCTTGCCCACTCGTGGTGGACAGGTGCAGATGGGCAAGGCCGGTTTGATTCTTCCTCTAAGCCAGCCTGTGCTGACTTTGGGCATGGCTCCCCCAGGGTCATATGCCACATGGTGTCAAGTTCTCTGTCTGTCACTGTAGCTCCCGGACTGTCTGGGCTGGGGACTGTGTGTTATGTCTGGGCCCAAGGCATCTGACGCATGCGGAAGGGAGGATAGAGCCAGACCGGCAGTCCGGGGAATGACTGCCCAGGACCAGGGACTGCCAGACTGTTAGGGGCCAGAGGGGACCTTACTCCTAGAATGTTCGGCTGTCTCATGTGGCAGCTGGTTCGCAGGAGCCAAGAGGGCGGGGCCTCTCCTGAAAGCAGTGGCTTTCCAGCGCAGGGGCCCGAATTGAGCACACCTTACCCACACTCTCTCTGATGGGTGAACCTGAATGTGTGCCTCAGCTTTGGGATGCCTGGCCAGGGCTCAGGCCATATTTGAGCCCACGCCTGTGTTGATGTGTGTATGTTACATGTCTTGTTCCTGGCTGTGTTGATCTAACGAGTGCCACTAAATGCCTTACAGATACTGACCTCTGTGACCATGAGACCCCAGGTGTCCGTGCTGCTGCTGATCTGGCTTGGTGTCCTGGGCTGTGTGGGGGCTGAGTTCTTCACGTCCATTGGTATGAGCCAGCAGGATTGGCCCTTGTTTGAGCTACCCTTGGGTCAAAGGCCAGGGGGATGGCACAGCTGAGCGCTGTTCTCATTGGGGAACATGGAGCTTGAGGTGGTCCTGACAAGCTGGCGTCCTGGAAGTGCAGGCTGTTCCCAGACCGTGGGCCTTTCTGACCACCTTTCTCCCAAATCAGAGAGGGATTCTGAGCAGAAACCACCCTGTGCCCCAGTGTGTTTTCCTGACACCCTCACTCTGCATGAACCGGGGGCCCAGATCCTCTGAGTGCCCAGGGTCCATGTAACAACAAGCTCCCCCCATCCAAGAAAACTGCCCCCCTGCCCCCAGGCTGGTGTCTGCAACTCTAGGGAGGTGGCGGGCGGTCCATCCATTGCTCACCAGCCCTCCTCGGCTCCGCGGCAGGGCACATGACGGACCTGATCTATGCCGAGAAGGATCTGGTGAAGTCTCTGAAGGAGTACATCCTAGCGGAGGAGGCCAAGCTCGCCCAGATTAAGAGGTGACGAATACCCTAAGTCTTCACACCCACCCCCCGTCAGCCCTCCTGCCCTGCTAGAGCCCATGGAGGGTGTCCCAAAGACGAGACTCTGGAGCAGGAGATCCGGGGCTGGCCTGGGAGTGACTTCCTGCCGCTCCTCCAGAGTGCAGTGCATGGGCTAGGGAGTCACCCAGGTTAGTTTGTTTCCCCCTTTTCTGCCTAAGAGCCCTTTTGCCCACACCTCTTGTCTGGACGCAGGGGCTGGCAGTTTGAGCTGGGAGAGACGACATTACGAGATACCTCTCCATGAGAAGGACCCCAGGGCCCCGTGGGAGTCGCCACAGGCTGACGTCTCTGTGGGGAGCATGACAGCCTTCCCTTTCTTCCCGTCCCACAGTTGGGCCAACAGAATGGAAGCGCTGACCAGCAAGTCAGCGGCTGACCCCGAGGGCTACCTGGCACACCCCGTGAACGCCTACAAACTGGTGAAGCGGCTGAACACAGACTGGCCTGCCCTGGAGGACCTGGTCTTGCAAGACTCGGCAGCAGGTGAGGGGCGGGGAGGAGGTGCTTCAGTGAGCGTGTGCTGATGTGCTTCCTCCCGGGCATCTGTGTGTCTGCTCCTGGCTTGGGTCTGGTGTGCTGGGCCTCTGTGGCGTGTGAGCTCGGAGCCGCCTCATCCCGGGACGCTGCCTTTTCTGTGGGGACCGACAGGGTCACTGGGAGTAGAAATGGACTCGTGGGCAGTGAGTTTGGTTTTGTTTGTTTGATTTTGTGCATGTTTGTTTTATGACTATAGGACTGACATGCAACTCTGTACCAGTTAACTAGTGAAGAGACCGCAACCTGCTGCTGCTGAGTTGACCCTGCCTCGTGGCAGGCCCGCATATCCGAGCGTAGAGCTGCTCCAGCGGGCTTTCTGGGTTGTCAGCCTTGTGGCCAGGCGCCCTACTGGCACAGGGGCTAGGGGCTCAGCTGTTCGCCACAAGGTCAGCAGGTCGTGGGAGGAAGATGTGGCAGCCAGCAGCTTTAAAGATTTCAGCTGGGCCAATGCCAGGGGCTCAAGTAGAAAGAAAGTGTTTTGAAAATGATGGCAACAAATGTACAGATGTGCTCGACCCAATGGATGGATGGATTGTGATAAGAGTTGTATGAGCCCCAAATAAATTTATATATATATATATATATATATATATATTTCAGCTGGGGAACTTTAGGGAGCCGTCCTACTCCATCCTGTGTGGTCACTGAGTCAGTGAGACAGTCCTCGATAGCAATGGGTTTGTTTTTCTCTTTAGTTTTCATCTTCACAGAATCGCCAGGCCTTTTCTTCCGAGGTGCGCTTGGGTGGGCTTGCACCACCCGAGGTGTGGTTGGGTGGGTGAGTCACTGAGCCCCATGACTCCGTCCCAAGGAGACCCTATAGCACAGTGGTGAAGCATCCAATGCTAAGGTACCTCACAGCAACACCCGTTTTCACGATAAGTTGTAATTCTTAGTCTAGTCACCTCGTACTAAGTCCTATCAGAACCTTACTCTTTCTCCATCGGCATATACATGAAAACAGAACATACATGATCCTTCGTTTGCATTGTGTACCAGGGGAGGCAAGCTCACTTGCTTTCAGGGCCCAACGTGTTGATGCAAGCGAGTGAGCTGGGTGGTGGGGCCAAGGCGAGCTGTGGAGCAGGGCCTTCTAAATGCAGCCCCGGGGATTATCTTTCACAAACAAAATGTCCAGTCACGGGTGTTCACTGTTCTACAAGAGGGAGAAGGGAAAGGGGGGTTAGGGAAGGCTAGGGCCAGCTATTTGGAGGTTAGTCTTGGTGGTATAGTGCTTTTGCATTGGGTTGCAGCAGTTTGAAACCGCTGGTTGCTCCTCGGGAGAAAGATGAGGCTTTCTACTCCCAGAAAGAGTTATGGGCTCAGAAACTCACGGGGGCCGTCTACCTGTCCGGTAGGGCTGCTATGGATTGGCATCAACTCGATGAGGGCGAGTTTGCGGTGTTTTAGTTTTCAGTTGTTTAAGGAACTGTGGTGGCGTAAGTGGTTACGTATTGGGCTGCTAACCTCAAGGTCAGGTGTTCCAAGCCCCCAGGCACTCTGCAGGAGGAAGATGAGGCTTTCTACTGCCACGAAGAGTTACAGTCTTAGAGACCCACAGGGGCAGTTCCATAGGGCGGCCCTGCAGGGCTGCTGTGAGTCAGAGTCCACATGGTGGCAGCGCGGGAGTTGTTGGATTCAACAATGCTGATCTGCCTGTCAAGTCTCACCTAATCCACAATAAATAGTTCCGAACAATGAGCCCATTGTGCATTTTAAATATATAGAACTTATTTGTGTGTCTATTAAACAGCAATAACTATCACATAAAAAGTTAGTGAAATATTGTATTGACTCAAAAACAAAAATCAGGTCATTGGCTGTGGGCTTGCGTCTAAATCAGTCCTTGTTCTCAACCTTCCTAATGCCATGACCCTTTAATACAGTTCCTCATGTTGTGGTGACCTCCCAGCCTTAAAATTATTTTTGTTGCTACTTCCTAACTGTAATTTTACTACTGTTGTGAATCGGGCAACCCCTGTGAAAGGGTCATTTGACCCCCAAAGGGGTCGTGGCCCACAGGTGGAGAACTGCTGTTCTAAATGATCAGCAAGCTTGTGTGCTGAAGGTAAACCCAAAGAAGTGTGGTTTTTACAGGCCAGGGTGGGACTGAAAAGCTCTTGAACTGTGTCTGGCATGCGTACCGAGGCAGGGTTTTCTATGGACTTCGAGTTTTCCTGTACCCTCCTGACCCTGGGCCCAGGCCCAACCTCCTGGTCCCCGGCCTCCTCGCCCTGAGCGGTGGTTCACTGCACAGGGCGGTCTCTGTGGCCCGGCTGGGCTGGGCTCAGGGCAGGGCTGCCTCCAGGGAGGGATTGGTGAACTCAGCGGGCCTGGAACTGTGCCCACGGAGCTCTCAGACTCCAGAGGCCACAGCTGCCTTTCCCAGAGCCCTGTGTCCCAGCCTGGGCCCTTGCGTAGCTCAGGACAGGCCATCTGCATGCCGAGAGGCATGCGCAGCTGAAGCCTAAGCCCTTCTCTGCGGACCTCCTGCCCTCCAGCTTTCTGCTCCACACTCCCACCCCCCATGGCCATCATCTGGTTCTTTGTAATTGCCTGGAGGGGGGTAAGAGAGGGGCCAGAGAGCAGCGGGATATTTTTCTCACCGTCAGAGTGCTTGCCCCTGAAATGTGGCTGTTTCTGGGGACATGTTTCTAGTTTGTACCGAATTCCAAGCTCGAAGAGTCCCTGACCTTGCAGCTGTGCGGATGGCTTGGCTTGCTCTTGGTCATGGTCCCTGGGTCCCAGGCATGGCTAGGGGCGGGCGTTTGAGTGTGAGGTGCTGAGAGCCGGTGGCAGTGGGTGCTGTTGCCTTTGGGAAGAAGCCAGCCGGGAACAGGCAGGGGTTCTCAGCCCCTGAGTCAGTGGGCAGGGCCTGGCTCCCTCTACTGGGGATGTAGCAGGTACCTGCCTAGCTTGACTGCTAGGGCCTGCAGACCCCAAACAGTCACCTCTGGGGTTGTTCTGTGGTCAGGGCCTCTCATAGGCTCCAGGCTGTAGGTTTGAGCCCCAAGCTCGGGGAGCTTACTCTCCTTGCAGATCTGAGGGGTGGGGGTCCAGGGAGCGGAGCCAGGCCCAGGGGGGTTTCTCTGGGCCTCTCACCCTGAGTTGGTAACCAGGGGTGAGGCGAGGCAGCTCTAAACGCCTGTAGGACTGCCCTCCCCTTTCTGGAAGCCAAGGGCCAGTGGTCATTAGGAAGTGGACAGCTGGGCTCTCTGAATTGACCTCCTCTGTCCTTGGGGCTCCTCCCTGTGGGCTGGGTGCTGGGACACGTGGCTATCCGAACAACCAGGGAACACGGGTGAACGTTATGTCTGCGGCTCACTTTGTGTTGGGTGGTTGCTGAGTCCTCTCCAAGCCCACTCCTGTGGCCCTGTGTGTTTCCTGTTGTCCACTGCTGAGTCAGACCGAGCGCCTTCCAGGGACAGCTCCCAGCCTCGGACGAACCAGTGTTGGGCTGTTTCCTCCTAAGCAGCCCAGGCAGCAGGTCGAGGGAGGAAAGGAAGGAGAGGGCCCTGTGGGCTGGAGCCACCAGGAGGGCTAACTGGTGGGAGGGGCACAGCCTTTGAGGGATGAGGTGGGAGATTCAGCTAGCCAGGATCCTGTTAATGGTTAATAGAAACTATGCTGCTAATCTCAAGGTCAGTGGTTCAAACCCCACGAGCTGCTCCATGGGAGACCGTGGAGACTGGCTGCTCCCACAAAGGGTTACGACCTCAGAAACGCCGTGAAGGACCACTGTGGGTCAGGCTGCTCTCATCCTCCCGCCAGCCTGTAGGGGCATTCCGCCGTGGACGGTGGGTAATCGCTCATTCTCCGCCTCTCGTCTGCAGGCTTTATTGCCAACCTCTCCGTGCAGCGGCAGTTCTTCCCCACCGACGAGGACGAAACGGGAGCTGCCAAGGCTCTGATGAGGCTTCAGGACACGTACAAACTGGACCCGGACACCATTTCCAAAGGGGAACTTCCAGGTAATTCACAACCCTGTTGGTGGCTGGACATGTGGGACCATCCCAGCCTGGGGCCTTGCCCTCAGGGGTATGACCACCGGTGGGAAACCTCACTCTCTTGGTGCCCAGTGGGTACCATTCTCCCATCCCCAGCTGATTGCTTCCCATCTAAGCTCAGTGGGGCCCTCGTGCCCTATGTCGGAGGGAAAACTGGGCCTGCCGGTCAGGAACCCCTTCCACCTCTGCCCCTGCAGCCCCACAGGACCCTGAGTCCACACCCTGAGTCCTGCCCTCTCGTTCCTTCACATGTGAGGTTGCTGCCTGACTCCCTGCCCCTACCCCTGCCTGTGCCCGCCCCAGGGATGTCCCCTGCCCCCGGTTGTCCAACTCTGGCCTCTTCCTGCCCAGCCCGTCCATCACACAAACACCCTCCTCAGGAGCCCCAGCTCCAGCGAGCCTCTGCTGTCCGTCTCCGCTTCCTGGAAGCCATTATCTTCATCCATGGCGTTCGCTGCCACCCACCTTTTCTTTCCTACCTTCTGTCAGAGCATCTTCCCACCCTCCACTCCCACCCAGCCGGCTTCCCCCACATGCCCATGGTCTCCTAAGTACTTCTCAGAGGTGGGAGTGTCAGGCTTCCTCTGACAGGGTCTCGTCCCACTTGGGAGGGGAGGAGACTGAGGCTGGGAGATTGGCTGTGAACACACCTGGAGGAGAGGGAGGCTGGAAAGGGCCAGGGCTGGGCTGGCTATGGTCCCTGCATTAGGGCCCTTTGCCACCATGGTCTGCAGCCTGGTGTGGCCCTGCTGGCGTGATGACCCCCGCCGGCCCAGGCTCTTTCCCCTTCAGGCATGCCACTGCAGCCCAGAGGTGCCCTCGAGCCTGCCTCTATCTCTCCTGCTGCAGGAACCAAGTACCAGGCCACCCTGAGTGTGGACGACTGCTTTGGGATGGGCCGCTTGGCCTACAACGAGGGGGACTACTACCACACTGTGCTGTGGATGGAGCAGGTGCTGAAGCAGCTCGATGCGGGGGAGGAGGCCACCACGGCCAAGGCCCAGGTGCTGGACTACCTCAGCTACGCCGTCTTCCAGCTGGGCGATCTGCCCCGGGCCCTGGAGCTCACCCGCCGCCTGCTCTCCCTTGGTAAGGAGCTGCTGGGGAAGGGGCTGGGTGGTGGTAGTGCTGGCACCACTGCCTGAACCTCCCCCGGACTGTGCCAGTCGGCCTGCCACCCAACAGGGGGCGAATACCTGACCGATTCCAGGCCCTGCCCCAAGAGCCAACCTGCCTGAACCCCTGCCTTAGCCCTTACTGATGGAGCCACCCAGGACTTTTGAAGAGAAGCCCAGAGCTCTGGGGCCTCTGCCGCTCTGCAGGGTGGTACAGCAGGAGCAGCTCTGCGCAAACAGCCACCCTTCAGGACCCCGAGTCATACCCGCCTGTCCCTCCTGTCACCCTCCTGTCATGGTGCTCTGGGATTCCGCAGACCAGCTGAGCCCCTGCTGCTGCTGCTGCTGCTGCTGCTGTTGCTGCTGCTGCTGCTCTTGACCAGGCCCTGAGTCTGGGCTCCGCTCGCCTACACATGTCCCACAACAGGGACGTAGGAAGAGAGCTTTGTAGGTTCCATTAGGCGAGTTACTAAGGGCCTCACATGAAGGGGTGAAGGGGTGGGGAAACAGGATGCCCGGGTTCTCTTTCTGGAAAACCTTACCATCTGTGGGCCTCACTGTGCAGCAGAGGGCCCGCCAAGCTCACACCTTTGGGTGTTGAGAGGCCCCCAGGCTATGGCAGTACGCGTCATGTGGCCGTTTCTTTGGCTGGCATTCTGGCTGTGCACAGCACGTGATGTGGCCACGGGCCACGCATCTACCAGAGAGCCACGCCATGAGCAGGGGGCTGCTTCTCTGGACCCAGGCCCGGAGGCATCCAGGGAGGCGTGAGAGGACAGTCCTAGGTGCTCAGGGCTGGCTAAGCAGCTCCCTGTGCGGCCGTCTGGGCTCTGGGCTCTGGACTCTGGCCACAGCAGGTAGAGCCTCTGCTGGCGCTGGCGCTGCCCAGCGAGCGAGCGAGCACTGCGTGTGGGGGGCCGCCTGGAGGGAGACTGGCTCTGAATGACCTAACAGATGTTGTGGTTTCCTTTCCTGCCGTGCCCTCTGCTGTTTCCAGACCCGAGCCATGAACGGGCTGGAGGGAACCTGCGGTACTTTGAACACTTGTTGGAAGGCGAGAGGCAGCAAACGTTACCGAACCAGACCACGGATGCCGAGCCAGCTGCCCAGGATGGCGTCTACGAGAGGCCCGCGGACTACCTGCCTGAGAGGGACGTTTACGAGGGCCTCTGTCGTGGGGAGGGCGTCAAGCTGGTGAGAGGCCCCGGCTGTGGACTTAGACGGGCAGATTCGAGGGGGAGAGGCAGGTGTTCTCTGAGGGCAGGTGTGGCAGACTCTCGCCCCCTGACTCTAGCAGAGTCTCGGCCCTCTGAATTACCACTGAGCCCTGGACCCTGGTCCAGCAGGCCCAGTTTTTGCGTGACTCTGTATGATGAGGACCACGGGTGTGGATGAGTCCCAGGCCCCACGGCAAGCCCTGCTGTGTGCGGAGTAATGTCTTGAGAGTTGAGCTCAGTTTCAGGAGTCTGTCCCTGGGGCGTGGGAGACGGTGTGGGGGGCAGGCTCGCAGCCTTGTGCACACCCATGTAAGCCTGACATGCACTGGCTTCTCCCCCTGGAAAGGCTTTCCTCTGGCCCCAAACTTTTAAAGTTCTGGGGAGGGTCCGGAACTAGCTTCTGCTACAGGATTCGAAGACATGGGGTATTCTTGGGGGCAAAGAAAAGCTGCATGGTTTGTGGGTTGGCATTTCTTGCCAGGAGAGTTGGGGGGCTTTAGTGTCCACCTGAAGCATAGCCGAGTGGCTGCTGGACACAGGTATGAGGCCTTTGGCCACAGCCAGGAGGACTTGGGGTGGGGTCGTGGGGGGGGTGGGGGCGGCGGTTGGCTTGCTTCCCCAGCTCAGCACCTGTCACTGTGATTTCCAGACGCCTCGGAGACAGAAGAGGCTTTTCTGTAGATATCATCATGGCCATGGGACCCCACAGCTGCTCATCGCCCCTTTCAAAGAGGAGGATGAGTGGGATAGCCCACACATCGTCAGGTACTACGATGTCATGTCTGATGAGGAAATCGAGAGGATCAAGGAGATTGCGAAGCCCAAAGTACGTGTCTCTGCAGGCCCTCCCCGGGCTGCTGAAGATTCAGCATGCCATCCCTCGTAGCCCTGGCATGGGGTGCTCTTTGCTTACCTGCTGGCCTTGGCTGAAATGTCTGGTGGGAATTGTCCTAGGGTGCTATCTGCCTGCATGGGTTCATGGTCCAGTGGGGAGGAAAGGAGGGACAGCCAAGAGTGACTGGTGAGGTGACAGAGGGCACTCTAGGGACAGGTGAGGCCCTGTTCACCTGGCCCTCCTGAGAGGAGGATTTGCTAATGAAGAGACTAGCTTGGAGGAGCATGTCTGTCTTGACAGCATCGTCTTCACATCTGTGTGTCTCTCTATTCATGTCTTTCACATTCCTCACCTTGGCTCATTTCTAGGGAGCCCCCATGGCTTGGTGGTTACACATTGGGCTGCCAAGGGCAAGGTCAGTGGTTCAAAACCACTCTCTGCTCCTCAGGAGAAAGACGAGGCTTTCTACTCCCATACAGAGTGACAGTCTCAGAAGCCCACAGGGGCAGAACACCTACTCTGTCCTTGCAGGTCACTCTGAGTCAGATAAAACTCAATGGCAGGGAGTTTGATTTTTTGAGTTTTGCTCGTGTTTTGGTCAAGTGTATTCTGAGGTAGTTTTAAAAAGTCTATGGTCGTAACTGCAACCCTTTTCTTCTCCTTCATCCTGTTTTAACTCATTCTGCCTTTGTTTTTGTTAGCGTCCAGCCTTCTCCTTCTCATGGCGGCCCCTGTGCACAGGGGAGAGCTCCCCTGTAGGGCTTTCTGGCCTAGGGTCTTTGCCATTGGCCTGTCAGGCCTTTTATCTGCACAGCTGCTGAGTGGATTTCAACTACCGCTGTTCCGTTAGCAGCAGGCGGCAAAGCTCTTGTGACACCAGCTTTGCTCTTCTGTGCCAAACTGTTGGTCTTTAACCTTTGATTAATACCTAGCAGTGCGACAGGCCCTGCTGTAAGTCCAGGCCTGTGTCGACCACTCACGGCATTATCAGCCATTAGTTCCGTGTCACACACAAGGAAGCAAAGACTTGGCCATGTCACGGCGTTATGGTGCTCCCCTCTTTTTTGGGGGGGTCTTTTAGGAAAATCTCCAGTAACGTTCCCTGGAGTTTTATAGCTAGTATTGTCGTCTGCAAGAAACGAAGATTTTTTTAAAAAAATCATATTACTGGGGGCTCTTACAGCCCTTATCACAATCCATGCATCAATCGTGTCAAGCACATTTGTACATTTGTTGCCATCATCATTCTCAAAACATTTTCTTTCTATTTGAGCCCTTGGTATCAGCAACTCATTTTTTCCCCTCTTTCTCTCATGAACCCTTGATCATTTAGAAATTATTATTTTTTCATTTCTTACACTGACTGATGTCTTCCTTTATCCACTTTTCTGTTGTCCATCCCCCAGGGAGGGAGTTATATATAGATCATTGTGATCGGTTCCCCCTTTCTCCCCCACCTTCCTCCTACCCTCCTGGTATGGCTACTCTCAATATTGGTCCTGAGGGGTTTCTATATCCTGGATTTCCTGTATTTCCAGCTCTTTTCTGTACCCATGTACATGCTCTAGTCTAGCCAGATTTATAAGGTAGAATGATAGTGCAGGGGGAGAGGAAGCATTAAAGAATTAGAGAAAAGTTGTATGTTTCATTGGTGCTATACTACACCGTGACTAGCTCATCTCCTCCCCGAGACTCTTCTGTAAGGGGATGTCCAATTACCTACAGATGGGCTTTGGGTCTCCACTCCTCACTCCCCCTCATTCACAATGATATGATTTTTTGTTCTGGGTCTTTGATGCTTGATACCTGATCTTATCAACACCTCAGGCTGATGTGCTTCTTCCATGAGGGCTTTGTTGCTTCTCAGCTAGATGGCCACTTATTTATTTTCAAGCCTTTAAGACCCCAAACACTATCTCTTTTGATAGCCAGGCACCATCAGCTTTCTTCACCACATTTGCTTACACACTCACTTTGTCTTCAAAGGTATGTCTGGAAGGTGAGCATCATGAAATGCAGGTTAATAGAACAAAGTGTTCTTGAATTGAGGGAGTACTTGAGTAGAGGCCCAATGTCCATCTGCTACCTTAATACTAAACCTATAAATATATGTACATAGATCTATTTCCCTATCATCATATATAACTATGTTTACATATGTACATGCCTGTATTTAGACCTCTATAAATGCCCTTTGCCTCCTAGTTTTTTCCTCTGTTAAGAAAGGAAGATTTTGTGTTCTCTCTCCCAACAATTAAAATTAGTTTTTATGGTCTTGTTGAGCTGCCTAGAACACCCAGAGCTGTTTAGAACAGCCGCCCTTAGCTTGTTCTTGAACTCCGGGAAATTCCTCTGGCATGACACTGGGAGATAGGAAGCCGGGTGTTGGTTCTGTGCGCGTGCCATGTTATAAAGGAGCTCTTCTATTTATAGTTCATGAAAGATCCGCTTCCATTTGGACGTCTTTCAAAGAGAGCAAATTGCTGCCCTGTCCTCCTCTTCTCATTCTTGGTCACTGGTGGGTGAAACCCCAACCCAGACCTACTGCCATCAAGTCGAATTTGAACTCACAGTGACCTAACCGACTGAGGAGAGCTGCCCCTGCAAGTTTCTGAGATTGTAAATCTTGGCGGGCACAGAGCGCCTCATCTATCTCCTGTGCGGCAGCTGCTGGCGTTGAGCTGCTGAGTTTGCAGTAGGTGGCAGGACACCACGAGCCATCAGGGTCCTGATCTGATGATCAGGAGAGAGAATTTAGCAGGACTGTGTGCTGCTCTGGTCCTCAGGATCTCCAGCCCAGGGAGGGGCCTGGTATCCACTCCCTGTCTGTGTTTGCGTGGGCCTGGGGCTGGCCCCTGACCTCATCTTGGAACAACCTGGGCTGAAGGCATTCGGAGAGCTAGGGTTGAGAGCTGGCAGTTGGCATCCCTGGTGAGACTGGATAAAAGGCCAGCTGGGTGTGGAGAGCAGGCTCTAGCACCCCCACGTGCACTCTCTGGTCAGCTCCATGGGGGCAAAGCCCTTCGGGGAGGAAAGCCACTGTCCTGTCAGGATCTCCTAAGAGAGTCCTCTCCTGTCCCTCCGAAACTGGAGACGTTCCTGTCTTGTGAGGGGAGAGAGGGACAGAGTGTGTGTGTGTGTGTGTGTGTGTGTGTGTGTGTGTGTGTGTTTGTTTAGTGTTCAGAAAACTTGTCTTTGAACAGGAGCCATGTTCTGAGCCCAAACATGTTGATCCTCACAAGCTGATCTTCCGGAGTCTGGGAGGGACAGATACTGTTGTGGCTTTGAAGTGGAACTCAGGAGGTTAACTTGGCATGTGGGGAATGCCTGGCAGCTGACTCTGGGTACCCAGCCTGCCTTCAAAATAGCCCCGTCAGTCCCCAGGGACAGAGCTCCATTGCCCAGTGCCTGCTTGTGGGTAGCAGGTGAGGGCTGATGCTCATGCTCAGATGGGTCCACCTGCAGCAGCATCTCAGGAAAGCCCTCTGCCCGGGGTGCACTGGCCAGCTCAGTGGAACGTGCTGCAGCAGCACCATGCCCAGTTTGAGGTCAAGCGCACCCCCTGGCCATCCTCCCCCGGGCTCAGGCCGCCAGCCTCCCTTGCCCTCCTCTCTGCTTGGACACGGCTTCCACAGAGCTCAGCTCCCTTTCTTCCTGGTCTCTCCCTCCACAAAGCATCTGGAATGACCTTCTAAGGATCATATGTGGACACCAATCCCCCCCACTCCCACATAAAGCCTCTCCCCACCCAGAAGCTGCAAGGTTATATCCTGATGCTAGGTAACGCCTCCACCGTTACTGACTGGTGCCGTCCAATGCCACGACTCAGAGGGACTCGATGTCCAACAGAATGCGACAGGCCCGCACCCTTCTCACGATGAATTCCATCTCAGTTCATTGTTGCCTCCACTGGGTCGGTCCATCTCCATGAGGGCCTCCTCTCTTTCACTGCCTGTGTTAGCCTGGGTAGACTAGACACTCAAGCGTATTGGAAAGAGCTTTATATAAAGAGTAATTGTACATTAAGAAAACATTCCAGCCCAGTCCAGATCAAGTCTATCAGTTTGATATGAGCCAATCACGAGTCACATGCAATGACACCAAATTCAGGAAGATCACAGGCCAGTGGGTGGGAAGTCTTCCAGATCCAGTAGTAGTATAAGCATCTCAGCGCTGGCAGGGGTCTCTGCCTGGCTCCTCTAGCTTAGGGCACTAGCATAGTTCCATGTGTCTTGTCAGCTGCAATGTCTCTCAGGGAGTCCGCAGAGAGAGTGTTTCCCGCTTCCAAGGAGGAATACAGGAGTTCCCAGAATCTTCAGAAGAAGGCCATGCCCACACAGAGGCCTCATTGGCTATGACCCAATTGACAGGCTAGATTCCACCCTTCACTCTTAATCCTCTCAAATTGACAAACAATTATATAACTATCAGACTGCCCCTCTTCTTTATCAGCATGATGTCCTTCTCCAGGCACTGGGTTCTCCAGACAGCATGTCCACAGTACCCAATACTTACTGCTTCCCCTCAACTCTGATTCACTGTTGGGAGATTACACCCGTTTCATCCCCAGACCTCTGCCCCACTGTTCTTCTTCCACCTGGCTAACACGACCCGGCCTGCAGGTCTCAGCCAGCGGCTCCTCCCTCACAGGAAGCCTTTCTTTGACCCCTAGCTCTGCCCTTCACACCTCCGTGCTCCAAACTCATGCCGACTCATCGCGACCCTGTATGACAGGGGAGGGCTACCCTGTCAGTTTCTGAGATGTCACTGGTCACGGGCTGTGCTCTGATGACCTGCTAGTTTCTGCCTTCCCCATTGGTGGAGTTGTACAAGGGCAGGGCCATGTCTGGGTCACCCAGCGTGGTGCCAGGGCTATAGTAAGTGCACACCCAGTGTTTACTGAAATAAAGGAGAACTCCTGGCAGGGTGGGGAACTGGGGCTCTGGCGCCACCCTATGGGGACATCACAAGCCTGGGCCCCGGGTGTTCTGGTCAACAGGCCCCTCTGGACAGCATCACTAAGCCTGTCTCTGGAGACCCAAGGGAGATGAGGAGGCGAGGGTGGGTACATGTAGGTGAGGGCAAGTGGCTTCTAAGCATTTCATCTATGGTAACGTATAGAATCAGCCCCTGATTCCAATCGGACACTGAGGCTCCCAAGGTCGTGAATAGGTATAGCTATTCCCTCCCCGAGCTGGATCGGCACCCTGGCTGCAGCAGTAGCACGAGCACTGGGACACTTGTGAGGACCGCGCAGGACCGGGCAGTGTTGCCTTCTGTCATGCATGGGGTCCCTATGGGTCCATACCCACTGGACAGCACCTCACCACAAAACTAACTCCACCCATGCCCGAGATTCGCCTGCCTGTCTTTCTGCTTGCTTAGGGACGTGGGTCTTCCTCTCTCTACGGTCCCTAGACACACCTTAGGGCCCTCTCGTGTTGAGTGGGGGCAGTGACCAGGCCAGCATAAAGCAGGCAGAGATGGCCTCCAGGGCTGGGGCAGGGCAGTGTCAGGTGCAGCTGCAGGATGTTGGGAAGAGTCTGAGTTATCCTCTTGACAGAAGAGGCCCCTGAGTTTTAGAGGCTGGTGGGATGTAGCCAAGTCCCTGCAGGGTTGAGGCTCAAGGGCGAGGGGGTGGCCTATAGGGGTCGGAGCAGCCAGGCTGCAGCAGGGATACCGTGGGAGCCTGGTCAGGAGGCAGGGGTGTAGGCAGGTGGCTCAAGGAGGCTCCATAGGCAGGCGTCCCCAGCCAGTGCAGGCCTGGGCAGAGCAGGCCTGCAGGCAGAATGGGAATGCGGAGGCCTCTGCCTGGTATCTGACATTAGCATGCAAGGTCCCAGGGTCTTGACACAACCCCTGCCTGCACACTTTCCCCCGCTACCCACGTGGCAGGCAGACCTATCCCCGGTGTTCTCCAGGGTTCAGCTCAGGGCAAACACACAGCCATGTGCTTTCTCTTCTGCCTCCCAGCTCGCCCGAGCCACTGTTCGAGATCCCAAGACCGGCATCCTCACTGTCGCCAGCTACAGGGTCTCCAAGAGGTGAGAGAAGCACTTGGCTGGGCTGGTGGTGGCTGGCTCCAGGCCCCCAGTCTCTGCCTGCTGAGACTCTCATTGTGTGCTCCCTGCTGGTGCTGGCCTGGGCCTGAGCCTGCCCTTCACTGTCCTTTCTCTGCCTGGTTCTGTTGGCCCAGCTCCTGGCTGGAGGAGGGTGATGACCCCGTGGTGGCTCAAGTGAATCGTCGCATGCAGCACATCACAGGGCTCACGGTGCAGACTGCAGAATTGTTGCAGGTACGGGCCCGAGGGGGGAGGCGGGTCCTTCTGGCGAGGTGGGCTCACATGAGCCTCACTGGTGCAGCTCAGGAGGGTGTTGCCAGCATGTGGGCATAGTGGAGACGTGCTCCCCATTTCACTCCCTGGGTTAGTCACATGTCCCAGCAAACCCTCCAGGAGGGAAACCCTCCAACCATTGTATGACTGCACACTGTATGCTTAGCGAGTGACCTGATGTCACCCGGGTTAGTGTGTGGGAATCACCGAGGTGGCCTTGCAGCCGTGCCAACAGTCACGTGGGTGGCGGGTTTGTCCATGTCCTGTCGACTGTGCACATTCACAGACATGGCCTCCAACATTGGCTTTCTGCACATTGGCTACTGGGAAAAGAACGGGCCGATTTGTGGGCCGTGTGGAGGCAAAAGTTCAGAGAACTCCCAAGTGCACTATAAATACACTCCTAGGTGTGGTCTTGAGTCACAGTCTAGTGCACGGGAGACGGGAGACTAGTGTTCCTGGCACACTGTTGGAAGGCTGGGGAAGGTGGAGCAGCTGTGGTGGGAGGACTCCCTGGGGAAGCTGGCTTCCGACCTTTGTTATGCTTATGAGGAATTGTTGTGGGAGGGCAGCAGGGGGAAAGCACCTAATAATGCTCCCCCTGGGGGCCTGAGTTCAGTTCCCCTCTGGCTTTGCTCCCTCATAAAAGCAGTAGCCTGAGACGAGAGAGCCGCTGAGGCCTGGACCCCTCTGTCTGGCCAGAGTTTCTGTGTGTTCAAGGACAGCGATCTTCCCTTTCAGCTTGGCATCTGGGTCTGACCAACCCAAAGTCCCGTGAAACTCACCAACCACATTGCCTGCAAGCAGGGACTCCTGGCACCCCACAGGGCAGGACAGAGCTAGCTGCCCCTGTGGGTTTGTCCACCCTCCCAGGAGTCGAAAGCCTCCTCTTTGTCCTGTGGGGTGGCTGCGGTGGCTTCAGATCCCTAACTACTCTGCTGTCAGGGCTCCTGAGAAGTCTCAGTGGTGAGATGAAGTCCCCTGTACCGAGCCCGGCACATCACAGCCACGCAGATGGGCAAGCCTCCTTTCTTTCCCCCAGTCCCCAGTTTTCAGAAAACCAGTTATGAAGATCATGTCCACGGACTTGTGTCAAGTCGGCCAGATCTTTGAAAAAAAAAAAAAGCATGCTGATTACCTTGCAAATCGTCTTTTGAGAATTTTCAGTCTTTTCAGTCCTACTCAACCTAGAGTTCTCCAAGTCAGCGCGCAGACAGGCAGACTTCTTCCACACCTTCCACGGCCTCGGGACAAGAGCCGCATCCCAGCTGGCATTACTGTGTCATCTCTTCCTGGAGCAGGCTTTTAACAAGCCCTCTGCCACAGCTTCCTGCCCATCAGAGCCTTGCCAAGATGACCGCCGCTTGGCTGATCCCACAGCCGGGACCCAGTGTCTGAAAAGCATGGACGGGACTCGGTCCTCTCTTGCTCTCCTGGCTGCTTACCTCCCCCCCCACCCCGACACCCCCCCTGTCCCCCCACCCGCATACACACCTTACACTCAGCCGGGTCCCACTGTGGCCTGGCTTCTGGGCAGCAGCCCTGACACATCTAGTCTGCCTCTCATCACATGGTCGTGACTGACTCGAGGCTGGAACTCACGGAAGTAGCAGTCAAGAAATCAGATGGCATGTTGTGTTCGGCAAATCAACCGCAACAGACCTCCTGAACGTTTAAAAACCCTTGACGTTTGAAAGCAAATTTCCAAGATGTCACTTTGAAGACTGAAGCCATGCGTGGTATTTTCAGTCTCCTCATGTGCCTGGGAACACTAGACAGCAAGCGAGGGCTTCTGAGCATCTGCATTCGGGTGCCGGTGAAGAACTCGAGCTAGACTGTGGACTGTCTGTCAGGGAAGGGACGCGTCTGTCCTGGAGGAAGTGCAGCCGCCGTGCTCCTTGTTAGGGAAGATGATCGGACCTCTGTTCATGCACTTTGGACATGTTATCAGGAGGGACCAGTTCCTGGAGGAGGACGTCAGGCGTGGTGAAGAAGACCGTCAGCAATGGCGAGGAAGTCCTCCATGAGATGGAGTGACACGATCGGATCGGACATAGCAGGCTGTTGGGAGCATGGCGGCGTGGGACAGAGCAGTTTCTTCCCCCATGTGTCAGGTCACGACAGGTTGGAACTGACTTGGTGGTACCCAACACCCTACACTCTCCGTGAAAGGGCTCTTCCAGGGCCCATAGACCACAGCTGCACGTGGCTGAGGCATTTACGTGGACGCTCTCTCTCAAGTGTCTGTCTTGGCATTTCCTGTGCCACTCACCCCCGTTGGAAGCTTTGACCGGACACGATCTGTGGGGCAGAAACCTGGATTTCGGCACCTGGCTCTTAAGTGCTTCATGCCGCCTTCACGCCAGGCCCCCTGTCGGAACACCATGGGCTTCTGGCTCTACTCCCTGTAGACACTCTTCCTGCCATAGTTATGGACCACTGGGGAGAAGAAGAGCAGTTGAGACTTTCTTGTGATGTGGGATGTGCTCCCGTCTAGAATTTTCTGCACAGAATTCCTCGAACTCCAAGACTCTCTGGCTCCGTAATGTATTTGCTTCCCAGACAAAAACCCAAACTCACTGCCTTGAGTTGATTCTGACTCAGCGACCCTATAGGACAGAAGAAACTGTAACTCTCCCCGGAGCAGGACGCTTCCTCTTTCTCTTGCAGGGCGGCTGATGGGGTCAGATGGCTGACCTCTGCAGCTTGCGGTCATCGCGTAGCCAGGGCACCACCAGGAAAGTGGTTTCTAAGCACCTGTGTGGCTTGCGCTGCTGTCTCTGAAACACACATGCCTGAAATACCGAAGGACTGGCTGTCGACTGTATAATAACAAGTCTAAAGATTCAAATGAGCACTTTCCCCTGGAATGTGTTATGGGTGCTTGTTATTAGCAGTGTTGGGGACCTGACTGCGCCCTGGTGCTGACTGCGCCCTGCCACAGCTCCAGAAGGAGTCCCTGTTCCCTTGGCACTCCCGGGGACAGTATCAAATAGTGCAGGGGCAATGGCTGTATCACAGCCATCACACGCGACCCCCAGAACTGGAAACACGGGGCAGCCTTAGCAACGCAGGCCAGTCTGGCCGCCTGGGATCGGAATGCTTCCGTGCTCCTGCAACAAGCGTCAGTTGTGGCAAAGCACAGTCGGACTGTGCCGCTCCGGCACCAAGCAGGGATCAGGTTTTTCCGAATGCACCGGCGCATATTTAAACTTTCCCTCGGGCCCATGAGCAGAATGGGCCCAAGGGAGAGAGAACATTGTGAAACGGCTTTAGAAAACCACTTTACCAATTGCTTGGGCACCCTGCTCAGACGCCCGCAGCCGGAGGGCTGCTGACACCGCTGACGGGCCTTCCCAGCATCTCGGGTGCGGGCGTCTTGGAGGCAGATGGAGTGGCCGGCAGCCAGCATGTTCCCCGTCCCAGGTTGATTGGACTTTTGCACACCCTGCCCAAGTCATACTGCCCTGATTTTGTGTCTTAGGACACGTGGTAGATACTGCCGGTGCTTCCATAGAAGGCTCTCCTCTCCGGTGAAGCCCACCACTTCTACCCCCCTCACCCCATCCCCCATGCGTTGGAATCCACCAATAAGGCAGCATCTCTCGCCTGACTGCTGGCAAAGAGGACACACTGAGAAAGGCCACCTTTCCCAGCATGACTGGCTGAGCTGCTGGGGTTCTTAGGGTTTCTCCACAAGACAGGTTTGCCAACTGTTGCCAGCTGCTCACTGGGGGTGCCCCTTGACCCTTCAGCTTCCTAAACAAGCTCTGCGCTTCTTCTTGAGCCCCATCTCACATTCTGTCTGCAAAGGGGACAGTAACCATTGCTAGCTAAGGTTTATGTTTTGCTGGGAAGCTGTTTGCAAGGACAGTTTGAATGCCCAGTCCAGTGCATGGCACCAGCTAGGTCCTGAAGCTGAGGTGACCCAAGTCTCACTCCAGGCCTCAACAAGGGGGTGTCCTAGGCCGCCCATGCCCCTCGGCCGCACTTGGAAGTGCTCCACGCAGTAGACCACTGTGGGAGGTGGATGGAATAGACGGATCACCCACCCCCACCCACTCCTGTCTGGCCTGGGGACAGTTCCTGGGGCACAGTGGCAGAGGTGGCAGGGGCAGTGACAGGCACCGGTAGTTCTCTTCACAAAGGAGAAATACACCCTCAGCTTGAGTCGGGGGTTGGCTTTCCTCTGGGTCACATTCTTACTGTCTCCCAAATAAATGCTCCCAGAGGGCTCCCTCTGGGCCTGGCGCTTTTCCACCGAGGGCACCTGCAGCTCGCCTGGCTCTTCCTCTGTGGGAAACCACGTTTGTGCCGCCGCCCTGCTCTGAGACCCAGTGGCAGGCGGGCCCAGGAAGCCATGGCTCTCCTCCCTGTGGACTAGACAGACAGCTCTTGAGGTTGTAATTGTTTGCAGTCTGGGAAATGGTAGCCCTAGGGAGACGGCTCCTTTGAGGCTGTGGCTGCTGCTGCTGCTGCTGCTGACGAAGGCAATTGCTGTTCTTTTCCGCCAGGTTGCTAATTATGGAATGGGAGGACAGTACGAGCCACACTTCGACTTCTCCAGGGTAAGACCTGAATTGTGGGTGCTTTCAAAAGTCCTGGCTGCAGCTTTTTGGAGGAGCCTGCAGCTCCTAGGAGAACCCCAGCCTCTGGGCCTGCCCTGTCCCCACCACTTCCTCAACAAGGGGGAACCCCTTACTACTGCCGAATCCCAAGTCTGGGCCCCTGGGGGCTGGGGAGCCAGTGGTGGCTTTCCTGTGATGTGGGAAGGGTCTGTCACTCTCCCTCTGCCTGTCTGGCCAGGATTCCCCTGCAACCTTGGCCGGATGTCTGCAACACACTTGTTACCTCCCCACACCCTTTGGGCCCCGGTCGTGCGGGTGGTGGGTGAATTCAGTTGCAAACCTGGGTGAAAGTTATTGTCTGTTGCAGCGACCTTTTGACAGCGGCCTCAAAACGGAGGGGAATAGGTTAGCGACGTTTCTTAACTATGTAAGTATCGGGGCCGGCCCACCTGCTCACTCTCCCTTAATTTTATAGAGCCATGAGCAAGATGCTTTCAAGCGTTTAGGGACGGGGAATCGTGTGGCCACATTCTTAAACTACGTGAGTATGATGTGTGTAAGGGGCCCTGGGGCCCAGAGTGCTCTATCTGGGCTGACACTCCCAGCTGCTGGTTAATGGCCGACCCCGCCTTTCCAGCCCCAAGCAGCCTCTTGGCTGGAGTAGAGATAGTTGACCTTGTTCCCATCATTGTGTTCCCGCCCACTCAACCCCAGAGAGCCCCTCGCCTCCCCGGCTCCTTTCTGATGGGTCTGGTGCTCGGCCGGCCTCTGGGATGGATGTGCTGGAGGCCCCCCCGTGCTGGCTGCACAGGAGGTAGCTGTGAGGGACTCCTGGGTGACAGCTCTGCCGTTTGCCTCTCACGGATCGCGTCTGCTCCGCTGCATCCACAGGGCCTTGGGTTTGCACAAGGGGCAATTTCCGTTCCTGGCTTCTAAGAGAGCCACCTTTCACCATGAAGTGGAAAAAGAAGCCTGTGTTCGGTTTCTCTGTAAATCTGACACTTTTTAAACCTTTAAATTTTGTGCATGTTACGTATGGGCTGAGGGCCGGTGCCACGACACTGTGGCCTCTCCTGGGAAGCTTAAAGTGTAAATAAAGCTGGAGACTTGACAAGTGGGAGAGGGAATTATGTAGTCAGCCACGGATCAGGGCCGTGGTGAAGTAGCACAGGGAACTTGGGGAGCCTGCTGTTGGAGTTCAGGGAAGGCCTCCCATGGGAAGCGTGTTAGTCTGGGTTGACTAGAGAAACAAATCCAGAGACACTCATATATGTGTAAGCGAGAACTTTATATCAAGAAATAACTATGCATCCACAAAACATCCCATCCCAGTCCAGATCAAGACCCTAAGTTTGATATTAGCCCTAAAGTTCAATATTAGGCCCAAAGTCTAGTATTAGCCTACGAGTTCCTCTGCAGACTGATGCAGCACATGTGATGATGCTGAAAGCAGGAAGATCACGGGCCGGTGGGTGGGAAGTCTTGTGGAAGCATCTCAGCACTGCTGTGGGTCTCCACGTGGCTCCTCCAGCTCCAGGGCTCTGGCTGCCATCAGTGTAGCTCCATGTGGCTTGTCAACAGGAATGTCTTGCAGGGAGAGTGTGTGCCCTGCCATCAGGGAGAAAGACAGGAGTTCCCAGAATCCTCAGGAGAAGGCCAGGCCCACACAGAGGCCCCTTTGGCTATCACCTGATTGACAGGCTAGACTCCACCCCTTCACTCAAGTTGATAGGAGATTAAGCAGCTGCCATAGGAGGTAACCTGTCAGTTGAGACTTGAAGGTTAAGTGAAAATTGGCTGGTGGGCCATGGTGTTCGACAGACAGACTGTGGAGGTCTGGAAGCAGGAAGGAGGTCAAGATGCTGAAAAAACATAGAAAGGCTGGCATGCCTCAGGAGCAGCACCTGAGTCTAGAGAGGGTGGAGGGAGAGGCCAGTGGGATGGACAGGGCTTTGAGGTTCTGGAAGACGATTAGGGTGTGATTCCCCAGGACCATGGGATGCCCATGGAGGGTGGGGTTTCATCTCATTCATTTAGCAAATGCCTGTCAGGTGCCCTTCAGGCTGCCTGGCATATGTCCCGTGGAAATACTTTTTAGCTCCAACCTATTGTTAGTCTGACACAGCAATGCTTGAAGTCTGGGCCAGACGAGCAGGAGTTACAGTGTGCTCCGTGTGCTTGTGGGTTGTTGTTCTGTCTCAGTGGAGGCCTTGCTGTGGGAGAAATCAAGCCTCTGGAGATGCAGGGTCCTACCTGTCCACCCAGGGGGCCCTTGGGAAGGTCAGGGTCTCGAACAGTCAGCCGCTCAAGCTGAGGAGACAGCCCACAGTGAGGGCCGCAGCTGGTGTGGGAAGCGGCAGTGGGGCTCTGGTTGGGCAGTTCACTGGGCACAGAGCCGTAGGCGAGGCCAGCTGGATGGCTAGAACAGGCTCCTCCTGAGCACAGCTGCAGGCGGCTCCCATGGGGACAGGTGTGGGGAAACAGCTCATGGCCTAAAGACTGACCATGAGCGGTGCTGCTGATGTTCTTTGACACAGGGTGACCCTTGTCCTTTGTCATATGTGGCTCAGTTGGTCTGAGAGCCTTGGGCCAAATGGCCAAGCTCTGTGTCTTATCTTCCCAGATGAGCGACGTGGAAGCTGGTGGTGCCACCGTCTTCCCTGACCTGGGTGCTGCCATTTGGCCTAAAAAGGTGAGTCCTAGTCCTTATGGGTCAGAGGTTGAAGAGGAACTCTGACCTTGCCCAGGACCTGGTCCTTGGCCTGCTCGGCTATCACTTTGATGGGCAGAAGCCTCTTTGCACCTGGACTCTGACCTTTTAGCCTCTGTTTCCAACTGTGGAGAAAGGGCAGGGGAGGAATGTCCGGCCGGGAGCCAGTGGGTTTGCATATGCCCACCCCAGCAGGAAGGGGAGGTTTTGTCTGGGGAAATCCTCCACCAGGCCCTGCCCCGCCATACACAGGAAATGAGGGTGTTTCTACTCTGGGGTCAAGTCCCAGAGCCCACGTGACACTGGGTTCCAGAGGCACTGTGTGTGTGTGTCACAGAGGAATGACTGGGCAAAAAGGCCAAGCCCCTGCTCCTCGCGCACGGCAGGGTTCTTCACGCTCAGAGCGTTTCCAGGCCACCTCCTAGACCTCTGCCCATCTTGTCTGCTCAAGCCCAAGTGCCAAGGGTGAGTTCTGACAGGCTGTTCTCTCACAGGGCACAGCTGTGTTCTGGTATAATCTCCTACGGAGTGGGGAAGGTGACTACCGAACAAGACATGCTGCCTGCCCCGTGCTCGTGGGCTGCAAGTGGGGTGAGTGGCTTCCAGGATAGTGCTGGCTTTGGTGGCCGCAGGCTGGCCTTTGATTCCCAGCTGGGAGATACGTTTGTGCCAGACCCTTGCTGAAGTTTTCTCTGCTCCTTGATGGTCCCCTCAGCCATTGTGGGTCAGGCAGCTGGTTAGAGAGCTGAGGGAGCCCTGTGCACTTCCAGGGGCCCGGGGTGGGGCTGGGGGGCGTGGGATCTCGGGAGGAGAGGTGAAGTCAGAAAGGGAGGAAGGGTGTCCCAGGAAAGAGGTGCAGGTTGAAGACCAGCCCATGGGGTGGAGGCTGGCTGCTTTGGTCACTTGAATAGGGGGAGGCAAGTAGAAAGGGCCTCCTGAAGATGAAGTTCAAGGCTGGACATGAACTTGAAAGGCTAAAGCGTGAGTCTTGTTGTGGAAGCAGCTACAGTGAGCCTTGGGTAGCCAGGAAGAGATGGCAGGAGATGAGTTGTAGGGCCCTGTGGGAGAGCTAGGGGATCCATAGTGATAGGTACGCAGACAACTAAGTACATTTTACAAACAGGAGACAACTTTAAAACTCACACTCACTGTCACCGGGACTCCTTAACCTGAAAAAGTCTCAAACTCCCTGCCTCCCAGTTGATGCGCCCCATAGGAATCCTATAGGACAGGGTTGACTGCTCCTGTGCATTTTCAAGATGGTGACTATGGAAGTAGAACCCAAAGATCCCCCTGCCCCCTGCCATCGAGTCAATGCTGACTCCTAGTGACCCCATAGGATGGGGAGAGCAGGCCAAGCTGTAACTTTCTCCTTTGGAGCGGCTGTTGGTTTCAAACTGCTGACCTTGAGGTTAGCAGCCCAATGTGTAACCACTATGCCGCCCCCAGGGTTCCTGAATCCTAACTTTCACAGGTGGGAGAATTTGTCTAAGAATGGAGATCCAAATATGATCTAGGAGATGGCTCAGGTGTGCGAACATTGGTTTGACCATAATACTACTATCAACTGAATATTAATGTAACTGGATCTTGTGGTTGGAATATACTGGGGGGTGGGATGCAGGAAGTAGGTATTTCCAGGGTGGCAGAAAATAACTGGAAATCTCCATCTTCCATGGCACAATCTTGATCACGATTGTTGAGTTGCAAGGTCTAAGATTGAAAGCCAAGAACTAGGCCCCTGAGCACTTTATTTAAGCCAACCAGGGTGAACACCAGGAGAACGGCTCAAGGAGTTGAACATTCTCGGGGGGGCGGGGGAGAGAGGGGGGGTATGGAGGGGTGGAGAGTGAGGGGGGAGGCCAGGAGGTCACTGGACAATTGGATTTTTGAAACAAAGTACCCATTTTACCTTAAAAAAATTGAGTGTAAATTGCTCTGGAAACAAGTAAAAAATTGAGTGTTAAAATGTATATGTTAAAAGGTCTGTGACTCCAGCCATGCGTGACAATGTGTTTGGTTTTACTCACGAGGGACAGTGTCTGAGGACAGCATGGGGCACGGAAGTATTTGCTCATGTGTCCTCCCTCGGGACACAGAGCTGTAAGGACAGAGCTGTCCCTGGGCACCCACAGCACACGGGTTGGGACCTGCTGCCCACAGCCCCTGAGGTTGTAGTCCAAGCCCTCTGCTGGCCTGATGGGCTTCCTCCTCCCCGTATCCTACCTCCTCTTTCCCACTTAGCAGCAAGCAGCTTCTTTGGGTGCGTGTACACGCCCTGGGTGCTCAAGATACTTCTTATCCTGTTCCCATTACCTGGGAACCCCTTGGTGTGTGAGCCCCTGGATAAGGTCCCCTTCTCCCCAGCTTCCCTTTGGTTTAGCTTCATGCCCTGCCCCACCTAGGGTTTCCCCCCCCAATCTGGTTAGATGCCCCCTGGTTCTGCTCCCATGGCAACCTGTGCACATGTAGTTCGTGTCCCCAGCAGAATGTGCACAGCTGTTTGCTTACACCTCTGTCCTGCATCCCAGTTCACGAACAAGGAGAGGTGCAAGGCTACGTCTCATGTCTCATTCATAGGCCCACACAGGCGTCCTGGTGAAGGGGTTGCCGAGCGAATAGTAGGATTGTAACCTGCCTCCTCTCTGTTCATAGTTTCCAATAAGTGGTTCCACGAGCGCGGCCAGGAGTTCTTGAGGCCTTGTGGATCAACAGAAGTCGACTGACAGTTCTTTCGGCCCTTCTCCTCCTGGCCCCGCAGCCCACCTTGTTTCCCTGTGCAGTGCGACCGATGCCTTTATGTGCTCCAGCCCTAGACAGGCAGGCTTTTGGGAGAGTGAATGCTTGCCTGGGACAGAGAGAGGGGGCGGGGAGGACCCTGGGTGACCTGGGTCTGTGCTGACCCAGCCAGCAGGCTAACCCAGCCTGCCCGTCAGGCCCCCAAGACAGAGTCGGAATAGCTGCAGCAGAGCCAGGCTGTCTAGCACCTCGTAAGGTGTCTTTGTACCTCAGGTGTTTTAGGTGTGAGATACTTCAGTGAACCAAAGTGCTGGTATCTTGTTTACAGGTTTGTTTTTATGACAATTTAATCAGTTATGGCTTTAACCAAAAAATAAAATGTCCCTGCTAAAAGCCTTTGAAGAACCTTGTTTTTGGAGTATTTTGTAAAAACCTGGGAGCTTGTATCAGTCACCGTTTCCTATGTGTCACCTCCGTTTAGGCAGCGTCTACATAATGAAAGATTTACTAGAACCCTGGCCTTGGGTTCTAGACCTCATTCACCTCGCTCGTATGTTCTTCAAGCTCGACTGACCATCTCTGGAAAAGAGCCTTAGGTCCCGAAGAGCCAGGCGAGCACATGTGTTCATGCTTATAATGTACATTTTATTTTTCAGAAATTATTTATTCATTGTCTTGTTGAGAATGCACACAGTAAAACACACAGCGATTAAAGCGTTTCTACATGTCAGTCTGTTGATGTGGGTTATATTCTTCAGGTTATGCCGCAGTAAGCACCCTCCCTTTTTGAACCATCCCTTCCCCACGAACATAAACTCACTGCCTGGTGAGGAACCTCTCCACTCTTTCAAGTTGTGCTTGGCTGATAGCCTCCTACTCCTTTCACAGAAGACAGATGTGGCAGTCTGCGTCTGTGAGAGTACAGCATTGGGAACCCAGTGGGGCAGTTCTACTCTGCCCTATGTGGTCTCGCAGAGTCAAAATTGACTCGATGACAAGTTTAGGTTTGGATTTCAATAGTTCTTAAAAGACATCAATGCCTATTAAAATTTGTTTAAATATTTCTATCTACATAAGATAGGCAGGATAAACAATCCTGAAGAGGAAACAATGTAACCGATGGTTCTTGGGAGACATAAGAGAGAGGAGGCCAGAGGAAGGGATCAAGGAACCAACAAACTCATGGATAAGGGAACAACAAGGGATCTGAAATTGATGGCAAGGAGGGTGTAGAATGCCTGGTGGCACTTAATCAACTGTAATGTAGCCAAGAGCTGAATGAAGGGTGAACATGAAAATGGGCCAGGAGGAAAGTTAAAGGAAATAGATGAAAGATCTAGTTGGACAAATACATATATAGAGGTGAGAATATAGGTATGTACATATGTAAACATACTAATATATAAAGATAGGGGTATTGGTTGTACATATATGTTAAAGCATTATGTAGCAGACAGACTTTGGGCCTCAAGTCTTCCCTCAATTCTGGAACATTTTGTTTTAAAAACCTGACACTGTATGATACTCACCATTCCTACACAATTGCTGAAGAAAAAAATGGGCACAAAAGCAAATGTGAAGAAAGCTGATGGGGCCCGGCTATTAAAAGATATAGCATCTGGGGTCTTAAAGGCTTGAAGTTAAACAAATGGCCATCTAGCAGGGAAGCAGCAAATCCCAAATGGAAGAAGCACACCAGCCTGTGTGATCACCAGGTGTCTGGGGGATCAGGTATCAGAAACAACTAATATCGAGAGGGGTCAGAGTGGACACCCAAAGCCCATCTATAAACAGTTGGACAGTCCCTCACAGAAGGGTCACATGCAGCAAAGCACTGTGAAACACACAGCACTCCTCTAATTCTTGGATGCTTCCTCCTCCCACTATCATGAGGGGAGGCCATTCTATCTCACAAATCCAGCTAGATCAGAAGATGTACACTGATACAGAAAAGAGTTTAGACACATGGGATCCAGGATAGACAAACCCCTCAGGAACAGTAATGGGATCAATGATTCCATAAGATACAGGAAGGGGTGGGGGTGGGGGCTGATAGCAATGATGGATGCATAACCCCACCTGAGGAGGACGAGCAGCAGAAATGTGGGTGAAGGGACACAGTGGATGGTGTAAGACATGAAAAAATAATACATAATTTATTAACGGTTCACGAGGGTTGGGGAGGGAGGGAAAAAAGAGGAGCTGACATCAAGGGCTCAAGTAGAAAGATAATGTTTTGAAATTGATGGCAACCTTTTGTACAAGTTGACTTGATATAATTGATTCATGGATTGTTATCTCTAAAGACCCACAATAAAATGTTTAATAAAAAAGACATTAATGCTCAAGGCTGACTTTTTTTAATACCTAAACTAAACTATCATTTGATTTTAAGAAGACTTTGTGGGATAATTTTATTTTAAGGCTTAAAAATTATCTCAGGACAATACTTTTAGTGGTTCAGTCAAACTTCGTGGCTCCAGAAGGTTTGGATTCCATGAGAATATGAAATTCTTTTGCATTTCCCCCCGGTGATCATGAGTTTTCTGTAGAATACTTGATCCAAATATTTAGTCATGGCGGTGGAACTCTATCCAGTTCTAGTCTACTGGTCAAGGAAGCAGCTGTTCTTGGAGCCAAAGAACCGCATTTTCAGGTTCTTCCTCCTATTTCTGACTCAACTCTAAGCTGTCTTAGGGCATTTAAAGGGCACTGGTGGAAAACAAGGCTTCAGCAATTGGCAGAATACCACTTAGAATGGTTCAGCTAACAGGTGCTATGCCAAGACATTTGGAAGGCAACCACCTGGTCGACTGACTGGAAGAGATTCTTATTTGTGCCTATTCCAACGGAAAGTGACCCAACATAATGCAAACGTTATTGAATAACATCAACAGTATCATATGCAAGTAGAATTTTGCTGAGTATAATTTTTAAAATGGTGTTAGCCGTACACTAATGAAACTTCCAGAAATTCAAGCTGATGTAAAAAGATATGAGGGATATCGTTGCTCATGTCAGATGGAGCTTGACTGCAAGCAATATCAGAAGTATAAGATACTTGTATATTACTGACTATACAAGGGAATTCAACTATGTGGATCATAAAAATTATGGATAATGTAAAGAATGGGAATTCCGGGACGATTGTCAATGTGATCCGGTACAAAGACCAGCAGGCAGTCTCCCAGACAGAACAAGGTAACACTGTGTGGGTTAAAATCAGATCAGGTGTGTGTCGGGTGTATGCTTCCATCGTACTTACTTAATCTGTAGGATGAGCAAATCACCTGAGGAGGTGGAATATGTTGGTATTTGTGGTATTTGGGAAACTCGTTAACAAGCTGTGATATCCAGCTGATACAACTTGGCTTGCTGAAAGCAGAATTGAAGCACTTATGGATGCAGTTCAAAGACTGCAGCCTTCAGGACAGATTAGATCTCAACAGAAAACTCTTCCTCAGCAGCCCGGTAAGCAGCAGCACACATGCAGAGAAAGGACTGGCATTCGCAAAGCTTTTGTTTTACTTGGATCCACACGCAGTGCCTAGGAAGCAGCAGTCAGTGGACACTGGGCAAACAGGCGGCATAAGCCCCTCTTTGGAGTGTTTAAATGCCAAGATGCCACACTGCGGTCTAAGACACAGCCTGACCTAAACCAGGGTACCTTCAATTGCCACATGTGTGTGTGAACGCTGGGTAATGACTAGGGAAGATGAAAAGAATTGATATTGAGCATACTCTGGACTGCCGGAACAAAGAACACACCTGTCTTGGAAGGAGAACAGTTATACTTCTTAGACGAGAGGAGGGTGAGGCTTTGGACATGTTGTCAGGAGGGACCAGTCCCCGGAAAAGGGCGTCATGAAAAGAGGAAGACCCTGAATGAGGTGGGCTGACATAGTGACTGTGCAGGGGCCACAACACAGCAATGACCGTGAGGATGCCACACGAGTGGGCAGTGCTCTGCTGTTCATAGGGGCCCCGGGAGGCTGAGCCCCCTCGATGGCCTCTAACAGCAATGGCTGTCTCCTGTGCCGCTCCACTGGAACAGAGACCAAATGCTGACAAGCTTTGAAGACCCTGTGAGATTTACTGTTTGTAAGTGGCATGATGCACACACATAGTTAGGCACGATGCGTAAAGGTGCCGTTTAAAGAGTAATAAGACGAGTGTGTCACCCAGGTGACCATAACTGAGGTTGAAGGAGAGAAGAATGTCAGGTCAGTTTCTTAGGAGCCCCCTTGAACCTCTCCTGGATCACACTAGCTTCCCATCCTCTCCCTGGGTGATAGCCACTGCCCAGTGATTTGTGACAGGCACTGTTTTTAAAAAAAATAATTTTTTTAGCATTTTACAATCTGTATATAGATTGCATAAATAATCAGTTATGTTGTTTTTCCTATTTTGGACTTTTTATAAAGTATGTGACTTGGGATGTTTGGCTTTTTGTTGTTGTTAATCAGCATTTCATTTTTTTTTAAAGGGTCATTCTTGTCATTGAATAGCTGTAGCTCATTTTTCTTTTTATAGTTTATTCATTTTTTTGCTTACTGTGTGATACTTATTTTTGCTTTCCCCTTTCCCCAAGTTAGTAAATGTCTCTCCTCTAGTTCGTCATTTATCCTCCTTTCCGCTTTCATTTCAGCCCTTTCATCCATCAAAGGATGGATCTGTTAATGTGAAAACCTTGCATTGACATTTTGTAATAGTGGTCTTATGGAATAGTTGTCCCTTTGGGATTGACTTAATTCACTCAGAATTTATCTTCCCAGTTCATGTTACGTGGTGTTTCACAGATTCACTGTTATTTTTTAATGGTGCAGAGCATTCCTTTGTTTGTCCATTCTTCCATTGATAGGCCTTTTGGCTGTTTCCATCTATTTACTATTGAGTAGCGTTGTAGTGAACATGTTCATGTTGTTGTTAGCTGCCTTTGACTTGGTTCAGACCCAGAAGGGCCTTGTGCACAACAGAATGAGACACTGCCCAGCCCTGCGCCGTCCTCACAATTACCCCATGGCAGTCCATCGCCTTGAGGGTCTTCTCTTTCGCTGCCCTCTCCATGATGAACATGGTGTACATGTACCTATTTGTGTCATGGCCTCATTTTTCAAGAATATATACCGAGTGTTGGGATGACTGATGCATACACACAGCATTTCTATTTCCAACATGAATTGTTAAGGAAGCATCATGCCATTTTCCACAGTGGTTGCACCATTTTGTTCCACAAGTTTAAGTTTCCAGTCCCTCCTCAACCTTGGCATTTATGTACAATGTTTTAACTTTGGTATTGATGCTGTGTTACGATGATATCTCTTTGTTATTTTGACTTGCACCTCTCTAATGGCTAATGAACGATCCCAAGCATTTCTTCATGTGTTCACTGGCTGCCTGAGTGTCGTCTTCAGTAACGTGTCTGATCATGTCTGCTGTCCACTTAAAATTTGGGTTATTTGTCTTTTGCATTGAAGGGAACCCTGGTAATGTAGTGGTTACACATTGGCCTGCAGTCTGCTTATTGGCAGTTCCAAACCACCAGCAGCTCCAGGGGAGAAAGACTAGGTTTCCTATCCCCGTAAACAACTACAGTCTCAGAAACCCACAGGGGTTGGTATGAGTCAGCATCGACTCGATGGCAGTGAGTTATATGTTGAAGTGTTGAAGTTTTTAAAATGTCTAGTGATTAGTCTTTTGTTCTATATGTTGTTGGAAAAAAAAATCTCCCCACCCCCCATTTGTGAGTTCTGATTTTATTCTTTTGGTGAAATCTTTGATGTACATAGTGTCTAGTTTTTAGAGGGTCCCAGTCATCTCGTTTGTTTTCTGCTATTTGTTTCTTTTCAGTTATGTTTCATAGCATATTTATGCCATGTATCCGGTCACCCGAGTTTATCATTGATGGCCTTTATTCATCATATAGGTCTTTGATCCATCTTTAGTTTTTGTTTGTTTGTTTTTAATAGGGTGTGATATATTGGTCCTGCTTCATTTTCCTGCAAATGCTGCATATCCAATTTTCCAGCATCATTTGCTAACGAGTCGATCTCTGCCCCATTTAATGATTTTTAGCACCTTGTCAAAGATTAGCTGTCCGGGGTGGATGGATTTATTTCTAGTTTCTTAATTTTGTTTCATCACTCTGTCATGGAGCCAGTAGAAGTATTTATTGACTAATGTGGCAATGTAGACGGTGAGGCCTCCTATTTTGTTCTTCTCTAGAAGTGCTTTACTTTGGGGGGGGGGGGCTTTTCTCTCCAGAGAAAGCTGGTCATGTCTTTGTCTGTGGCACAGAGCCTTGCTGGTATAGTAGTTTCACATTGAGCTGCTAACCACAAGGTCAGTAGTTGGGCATTACCTGTTGAGGGAGAAAGAAGAGGCTTTCTACTCCTATAAATCGACTTGTTGATAATGACTTGTTTCTTTTGGTTTTAGTATGTACTGGAGTTGCATGATATCAGTCGATCTTTGCATAGTCTTGACATTTTCACAATGTTCCGTCTTCCTACTCATGAGCATGGTATGTTTGTCCCAGTGGTTTATAGTAGCAGTGTTCTGTAATTTTCTTTGGTTAGATTTATTAAGTATTTCATCTTTTGGAAGGCTATTGTAAATAGTATTGTTTTCCTGATTTCCTTTTTAAAGTTCTCTTGGCTAGTGTAAAAGAATCTAATTGTTGTTGTTGATCTTGTACCCTACCATTTTGTTGGTTTTTTTAACGAGTTCCAGTAATTTTCTTGCAGATGCTTTGGGATTCTCTATGTATAGGACCATATTCCCTTTAACTAGAGATCATTTATCTTCTTTACCAATTTACATGCCTTTTATTTTTCACTCAGAACTATAATACAAAATATATAATACAAATATAATACAAAACCATAATACACAATGTAGCTAAGACAAGAGGGCTTCAAAAGGTATTATTATCTTTTAATTACATTTTTTCATGTCCCTTTTAAGTTCTCTGGTACACTGTTAGATTTTGTGTGGGTTTTAGGTTTTGTCTGCTATGAATAATGCTGTGGTTAGCATTTGTTTTAGTTACTTCGTGCTATTATAGCAGAAATACCACAAGTAGGTTGCTTAAACAAATGAATATATTTTCTTATAATTTAAGAGGCTGGAAGTCTGAATTCAGGATGTCAGTTATAGAAGAAGTCTTTCTCTGAAGGAAGGTTCTTATCTCATCTCAGCTTCTAATCCTGTACAGTCTTCATGTGACTTGATGTCTTTCTTCCTCCATTCTGCTTGTCCACTTTTTATATTACAAAAGAGATTGGTTAAGAAACATCCTATAGGAATCCAGTCTTATTAACATACCAAAGACACCCATTTCCCAATATTAATTATAACCATGGGTCTAGGAGTTAGGATTTATAATGCATATTTTTTTTGGGGGGGGGGACACAATTCAGTCCAGAACAGCATCTTTATCCAAAATTCGTGGTACACAGAAGTACATATTTCCACAGGGCATATACACTAGGGAATGCTAAATCATAGAGAAAGTGAATATCTTCAGTTTTACAATCTAAGGCTTTCCAATGTGGTTTTGTACCTTCTTACCAGGTATAAATGAGATATCTTGCTATCCTACTCCAGCCTTCTCCAGTGTCTTGTATCATCGTACATTTTGCATTATAGTGAGTTTGCAGCCTCTCTAGTCTTATAACATGAGAATGAATGATGTGGGACACTTGTTCATAGCTATCGTAGTGTTCAGACTTCTGGTTTAAGTGTTTAGGCCTTTCATTACTGATCCATAAGACTTTTAAATATGCTTTGGACATGCGCTGTTAGCTGTTTGCTTTGAAAATAGATTTTGCTTTTCAGTTTGTTTTTTAAACCCATGTGCTGCAGGTTAAATTTTGATATCAAATGTTTTTGTTATCTATCTTTTCAAATATAAAATATCTATCTTTTCCTTTTGATTTTTTTCCATGTTTTGTTTAGGAAATTCTATGCCAAGACCATGAGATATTTCCTCTGTCCTCTTCTTTAAGCTTTATAGTTTTGCCTTTTAGGCTTTGAATCCCCTTTTGTTTTACTTTTGTATGTGGAGTTAGGTCTAGGGGGCCCACTTAAATGTTTTCTTTATCTTTTTTTTAATTGGGATAGGCTTATGCTATCATAATAAATAAGTTTAATACATACAATGATCTTCCATGCAAAGATCCACTGGGCTTAGGAAACTTTTGGAAGACTTTTCTCACTTCTTATCCACAAATCTCTTTCTAGAGCCTCCAATTAACAACTTAACAGGAACCCACTGACAAGGGAATAGAGGACACTGGCTTTCGGGAAGGAGAAGAATGAGCTTGGAGCTGAGAAAACAAGAAAAATGGTTGGCACACGAGATGAGCTCTGTCTGTGGTTTTGGTTTTAGATTTCCTGGGTTTCTTAAATATACAATGTTCTTATCAGTTTTAGAAAATTATGAAGCCAGTTTTCTCTATTCATATTTTCTGTTTCTTCTGGAACTAATGAAGTGGAAGTTAGACCTTAGCATGTCATCTGTCTTCTCTATTAACTTTTCCTATACAGATATAAACATACATATGCATGTGTGTATATACACACACAAATATCACACCCATGTAAATACACACATAAATGGACATCATGTGCTTAGTGTATTGTGAATTGCATCCTTTGTATAAAAAAAATGATCTCAGTGGGAAAGAACTGAACACCCAGAAATAAAATCATCAGCATACAGACAACTGATCTTTGAAAAGGACCCCAAAAATATCAAATGGGAAGCAGATGCCCTCTTCAACAAGTGGTGCTGGGGGAAAAAATAGATATCTACCTGCAGAAAAATGAAGCAAGACCCTTACTTCACTCCATGCACAAGAATAAACTCAAGGTGAATCACAGACCTTGAGGTAAAACCCCAAACTATAAGGGCCATTAATGGGGGAATTGGGACAAACCTGGCAACTTTGATGCAGGGAATACATGGGCTATCAGAAACAGGAAGGGCACAAATACAGATGAGGCACAAATTGACAAGTGGGATATACTGAAGATAAAATACCTGTGTACATTGAAAGAATTCACTGAGAGTAACAAGAGAGCCCACAGACTGGGAAAACATCCTTAGCAACAACACATCAGATAAAGTACTTATTATTAAAATCTACAGTACTCTGCTACCTTACAATAAGAAAAAAAATTAATTGTCCACTAAGGAGGTTTGCAAAGGACCTGAACAGAAGTTTCACAAGGACAGAAATCTGAATTGCAAATAAACATATGAGAAAATGCTTCTGATCATTAATCATATGCAAATTAAAACAGGGAAATGCAAATAAAACAACTATGAGATACGATCTAAGACCTTCAAAGGTAGCCCAATTCAAAAAATCAGAAAGCAACAAGTGTTGGGGGGGCTGTGGGGAGACAGGAACTCTCATCCACTGCTGGTGGACTTGTAGGTATGTACAGCCACTATGGAAATCAATTTGGTGATATCTAAAACAGATGGAAATTGAGCCACCATGTGACCCAGCAATCCCCCTACTGGGCATATACTCTGAAGAGGCAAGAAACAAACCAAGACCAGACATCTGTGCTTCAATGTTCATCACAGCACAGTTCACAATTGAAAGGAGTTGGAAACAACCCACATTTCCATCAGTGGATGAATGGATTAAAAGACTGTGGTACATACATACAATGGAGTACTACAAATCCCTAAAAAGCAGTGATGAGTGCATTTGGCACATCACTGCATGGGACGAATTGGAGGAAATCATTCTAAGAGAAGTAAACCAAGCACTAGGGACAAGTACAACATGAGCCAGCTGAGGTAGCTTAAAAATGCAAAAGGGACATGAGGAAAAGCTACTACATGCATACATTCCTGGGGTGAGGTCCAGGTAGTATGGCAGGGAGCAAACCCAATCCAGGAATACATATGGCAGCCAATTAAAAAAGGAGAGGAAGAGAGAGAGAGAGAGAGACAGACAGACAGACAGACAGACAGACTTGGGTAGCATGGGATCAGGGTACTAGCCCACCCAAGAGAAGGGTATTGTTTATATCTCCACAGGAGAGGGTGAGAGAGACCAGACTTCAACGGGTGTGCCAAGATGTGAATGCAACATACCGGCATGAAGCAGAGAAACAATAGAGAGGCATGTGGGTCCGACCGCAATCCCAACTATGTAGACTCCCCCTCACCCCCCTACCAACCAAGAATGCACTACAGAGGACAGCACTGAAGCTCCAGCTCCAGGAGAGGTGCGCAACTGATCAGAGCACACAGGAGCAAACAAGAGGGAAGGAGAGAAAGCGGAAGTCATTCTGGCCTACCAAGTCTCGAAGACGATATTCCGATCAGAGCAGCCAATGCACAGAGGACCATAGGGCCGGCCTTACAACAAGACACAGACACAACATCCCTTACTGACCCACAGTGCTACAGAGGACAACACTAGAGCCACAGTGTGGGAATTGTGCCTGATCTGACCCCATCACACTGGGGCAAAACACTAAGGCCGTGCAACAGAACAGCAAGAGGAGCAATGCATTGAAGTCCCAGGGGAATACCAAAAATAGACTTTGGGGCCAGGGCATAGCACCCCATCAGACTGGACTGGAAAACACCCCTAAAGGTCAACAAACAGACCTGGAACTATTTATAGGCTTTTCTTTTTTTGTCATTGTTTTTAGTTGTTTTGTTTTGCTTTGCCTTGTTTTTGTGCTTATTGTCTCTGCACGTCTATCTAGATAAGATGGGCAGGGGCGGGGGAACAATCCGGAGGGGAAAACAATCGGACCAACAGTTCCGGGAGGACACTGGAGAGGGAGAGGTGGGGGAAAGGAAGTGGGTGTTAACAAACTCAGGGACAAGGGAACAACAGGTGATCTAAAATTGATGGCTAGACCAGAGCCTGTACACTGGTACAGATAAGAGCTCACAACACAGGGAGTCCAGGACAGAGAAACCCTTCAGAACCAATAGTGAGAGTAGTGATACCAGGAAGGGAAGGGGAAGGTGGGTGGAGAAAGGGGGAACTGTTCACTATGATCTACATATAACTCCGTTCCAGGGGGACAGACAACAGAAAAGTGGGTGAAGGGAGACACCGGTTGGTGTAAGACATGAAAAAAAAGTTATAAATTATCAAGGTTTCATGAGGGATGGAGGAGAAGGGGGGAAATAAGGAGCTGTTATCAAGGGCTCAAATAGAAAGAAACTGCTTTGAAAATGATGACAACATATGTACAAATGTCCTTGACACATGGATAGTTGTATGGGTTGTGATAAAAACTGTAAGAGCCCCCAATAAAATTATTTTTAATGTCTCTATGCTATAATTTTGCATAATTTTTACAGTTGTCTTCCAGTTTACCTAGTTTCTCTTCTATTAAATTTATGGATTTTTTCTTTTAGCACTTTAAAGATGTAATTCCATTGTTTTCTGGATTACACCATTTATTTTGCTGCCAGCTAGTCTGGTTTGTTTTTGTTTGTTTGTTTGCGGGAGTGGGGGGTCCGTCTTTTATACTCATGATTCAGAATGGATATTTTCTATTGATTTGTCTTCTAATTCCCTTACCTCCTCTTTTTGTAAACCATTGTTCTTCATTTTAGATCGTATATTATTCAGGTCTAGACTATCCACTTTACTCTTTGTTACTCTAGTTACTGTGTCTATGGATTACCTATTCTGGATTTCATGTAAAGAAAACCATGCCAAAAAAAACACAACACCCCAAACTAACAATGACAACAAACTAAAACACACAAAAAACCTTAATCCAAAAGAAATCAGAAGGTAACAGAAACTTGAACAAATTAAAACTTGGTCAAAAGGGAAAGCAAATGATAATATATTGCATTTCAACCTAACTCCATCTGCGGTAATCCACTTTCCAATGCGTTCTGTCTGCGGGCAGCATCTTCACATTCCCAGTCAACGGGCTGAGAGTGAGCAATGCAAGCTTGCTCCCAATGGAGACTCTGCAAATGATTTGGGCCTACTGCTGTCATCCATCGCCTTCTGCAAACGAGGCGCTCAAAATCTGAGCTGTAATACATTTTTCTCCTCTGATTTTGAATTTTATTATTTACAATCCTTGGATTACACAGGCTAGTTCCCCTTCTGAGTGACTTAACTGACCCCTAACTTAGATGGCTGCTTGTTTAAAACAAGCCTTTAAGATCCCAGACACTATTCTTTGTGATAGCTGGGCACCATCTGATTTCTTCATCCCCCTTGGCTATAGCACGCATTTCTTCAGTGATCACTTTATGAGGGCAGCTACTGAGCAGGGCCACATCAGAAGAACTAATTGTTCTTAGATTGGTTACCTGATTATTGTTATTTTTAATTGAATGCTGGGTCTTACAGATGAGAAACTATAGCTGCTTTGGATGGTCCTAGCCTGTCACACAAAGAATTCACCTTTTTATTGACTAGGCAGAGTGAGTATTGGTCATGTTAATTGAGAGTCTGAGTCAACTTGAAGCTGGGTTTCAGTTTTAGTACGACTATGCTTTGGTTTGCTCATCTTGTCCACTTCACAGGATCCAATCCTTCAGGGGGTTTCCAATTTAGAGCCTTGGGTATTTACTGGTTAATCCCCTCGGTAGCTCCTGAACGCTAATTCTTATATCCTCAGTACTTTGACATTGTCCTCAAAATTCATTCTCCTTTTTGGAAGTGTTCTGCTTTGCTTCTTAACCTTCCATGTGGCACAGCTTCAGAAACCAGTAACTATCTCTATAGTGAACAAACAAGACTATGAGATACATTCTTCCTCTCTCCCTCTGAAGTTAAGCTTCTTAGCCAATAGTTTGACAAACCAACAGCCCAATTTTTGTTTTTCAGTGCTCCTGGAGACTGCCAAGAGCTCTGTCTGCCACCTAGTCGCTGCCCAGTACTTTTGTCCTTTAGCTGTTGCCTCTGCCTCTTGCCCCATGCCTAGAATGCGCAGATATCCTAGGATCCCACAGGCTCCACAATTTTGCCTCACCAAACTCTGAGATTAAATCTTTGCTCAGGATCTTCATACAACCTGTTCTTACCACTGTAAAAACATAGATCCCACAATATTTGCCAATTCAATCTTTTTCATTTCTACAGCTTTCTCTGGCATCTTGAGGATCAATTCCCATTTTTGCTTCAGTAGCTCCCTGATGCCTTCAAACAGACTGAAGGAATTTTATTCATTTATCATTACTTTTGGATAAGATTTGGTTTGCCGTAAATTACTCCATCTTGCTTAGAAATCGAAATCTCTTTGAAAATGATTAGGGCAAAGAATGTACAGATGTGCTTTATATAATTGATGTATGTATATGTGTGGATTGTGATAAGAGTTGTATGAGCCCCTAATAAAATGTTTTTTTTTAAAAAAAGAAATCGAAGTCTCCCATCCTTTGAGCTCTTTAAAAATTAATTTATTAACTAAATTAAGTGATAGAGAACACCTTGGTTTTGAGATCTTCCTTTGTTGTCTGGCATCACATGCTGTCCCCTCCATTCTGAACATTTACTATGTCGAAAGTGGAGCCAGATAGATTTCCAAGAAGCCTTTGGAATCCCTACTTCAAGATTCATAGCTGGGTGCTAAGGATTTTTCACTGCTGTTGGGTTTCAGTAGAAAACTGGGAAATCAATGCATAACTTCCCCTCCCCCTCAAGATAGAATATCTTACTAGGTCATACGAATCTAATGTTACCTCTTGAAATAGTTCATACATGCTGGTTCTTTTTAACACAGTGACTCTAATTCATTCATTCTATTTTCTTCAGATGATTTCTGTATTGCTCAATAGTTTGCCACAGACTATTTCAGGATTACAGTTACAGGCTTTAATTTTTCTTCACTGTGCTGAGTGTGTCCTTCCTCTTTGGTCTTTGTGCATTTCGTATAATATTTTACTCTGAAGAGCTTATATTGTGAACACCTGATTTTCAGAAAGTTATGGATGACAGTGGTAAGCCCAACTCCATTTCCAGAGATCCTGCATGGATTAAGCCTCCGGTCAGTCCCTTCTGGCCATAGTGGAGGGATGGGAATAACCTTGTTCTCAGACAGAAAACACTGTCAAGTCAAAAATGGCAGATGTAGTTAGGTTAAGATGAAATATCATATCATCTGATCTCCCTTTAACCCACTTTAAAACTGTTTCAGTTAAAGAAGAAAGTGAAGGGGAAATACCCATGAATTAAGTCCCTGGTGAATCCCCTCAGATCAGGGTCCAGAGATATGAAGAGCCTGGCTAACATGCAGAATACATTGGGGAGTGGATTGTTGCCGATGCAGTTAGGTTACAATTTAGCGCCCTATCACTTGATCTCCCTTATGATCCATTTAAATTTGTTCTCGTTTTTAATATTTTCTGCTATTGGGGGTTTTATCTGTTTTTACTTTATGCCAATAAAACTGTGGAAAAGATATTTTACTTCATCTTCTCAAGCTGCCCTTTGAAATTGTCTAGTCAGCTCTTTTACTTCATCATTTCTTCCATACACTTTAGCTACACTATGATCAAGAGCAAGTTTCAGAGTCTTTTCCGACATCCACTTTGATTTTTTTCTTTCTTCCCTTTATGTTTAATGACCTATTGCTTTCTTCATATATGATGTTCTCGGTGTTTTCTCACAGCTAATCAAGTCTTATGTAAATATTAAATGAGTCAAATATCTTCTTGATATTTCAGATGGTATATAGTCAAAATCATATTTTATGTCTTGTCGATTTTTAACTTCCTTCAACTCCAATTTGAATTTAAATATGAGAAACTGATGATCTGCTCCCCAGGCAAGGCCTACCCTTGTTTTGGCCGCTGATATTGAACTTCTCCCTCATCTTTCCCACAAAGAGAGTCATTTGATTTCTATGTATTCCATCTGCAGAAGTCTATGTTTCGATCTCCAAGGCCTTATTTCCCAACTACTGTTCCTGCCTTTTTGTTTGCAACCTTTGAATTCTAATCACCAGTAATGGGCAATGCCTCTTGATTGCATGTTTGATCAATATCAGACCGAAGATGTTGGTAGAGTTCTTCAATTTCTTCATTGCTGATTAGTGGTTGGTGCATGAATTTGAATAACACTTGTATTGATTGGATGTCCTGTGCTGGTATAGATCTTATCCTATTACAAACAGCATTGCACTTCAAGGTAGATCATGAAATGTCCTTTTGATGTTGGATGTGACACCATTCCCCTTGAAGTGGTCATTCCTGACACAGTAAACCATAAGATTATCTGTTCAATATGGCCAAGAACAGTCCCTTTCAGCACACTGATGCCTGGGGAGTGGATCTTTAGGTGTTACGGTTCATTTTTGAAGACTTGACATTTTCCCTAGGTTCATACTTCATATGCTCCAAGTTCCAATTTTTTTTCCTTTTGTAACTGGCATTTTATTGGTTATCTTGAGATCAAGACAGACATTATGAACACTTTGTTCACAATTCTTAATGCACATACCCAAATCCTTAAGTGGCATGTAGCTAAAATTCATTTCTAAATTCCAGTGATTTTTCCGTTTTAAATTTGGAGGCAAATTTTTTAAAAGATTACCAAGTACCATTATCTTCAAATGTTGACAAGCTGTTCCATCTTAAGTCCCATTAATTCACAGTTTAGTGTCACACACACTACACACTCAAATGCTCAACCCTTCACCGCACTTAACAAAGTTAACAGGAAAACTGGACTACCGTGACCAAAGGTGTTACAGAATGCACACACTTCTGAAAGAATGCACACACTTCTGACACGAGACCCATGATGATGAAAGGGTTTTCAGACACCATTCTATTAAGGAACAAACAAACATGGAAACAAAATGTTAAATGTTCAAGTCGTACAAATGCATGACAGTGACTCCAAATTGCCATTAAGTATGTTTTATATTAGGGACACAAACTCCCCCCCACTCCCATCCTGTGGAATGTTATGTTGACAACCAAGACAGTCAAATCTTCCCACAGTTCAACATCCCACTCTTTTCTGGTTGTACCCCTAAAGTAAGCAACCAGTAAATGATTTCACATCTTTTAAAAAAAGCATTTGCATTAAAAAAATGGGATGAAGTGGAATTTTCTCCTTTTAAAAATGTTTCTATAGCTACTAAACAGCTTGCATATACCAAATAGTTGATAAAAGCATTCTTCTAGATTGTACAAGAAGGGCGAGAACGGGTAGGACATGGTAGATAAGCAGTCATCAGACTTGGCTTCTTTTTCTCCTGCTTTATCAGAGGCTGGGCATTCCTGGTGTTTCGTTTCTCCGTTTTCGGAAGGTCAGTCTTCTTTAGTTCCTGGGTCAGCTCCTGCAGCCTGCTCTCCCGTGGCTCCCATTGGCCCTTTTGCCCACCCTGTTTTGTCTGAAGAGTTATCCTTTTCTGCTGCCTTTCTTGGCTTTGTCTCCACTGCTGCAGGCACAGGTCTCATTGACAACCTCTCTGGCCGCCCCTCCTCTTGGGCTCCTCCTTCATGCCTCTTCAGCCTCGCTGACCTTCCTCTGGGGCCTTTTGGCTGTGGGAGGGCACCTGCTGAATTCCTGGGGACCGCAGGGCACTGAGAGCTTTCTGGAAGCTGGGTTGCCTGGCCGCTGTGGTGGTGGAAAACCCCAAGTTCATAGTATTAACAGATGGTTGCAACTGTTTCTTCTCCTTTTGCCCCGTGCTCCATTAGTCAACGAAGACCCTGCAAGCTTTACTCCATCCACATCATTCTTCCTATCAGCACATGGTCATCATGATCATCAACTGTGGTGAGCTCCGTATTTGGTATGTATACTATCAGCTGTAGGCAAATATGGTATCTAAAAATATATGTGGTATAACAATAAGGAAAAAAATGCATGAAGAATTTAAAGACTCCATTCCACATAAAGACAGAAGATTTTTCAATATATTTTTTAAGGTTCTTTGATGAGTTGATTTCTCGGCCTACGCATTGTGATTGTGTCATTTATTTTAAAGAAGCCCATGTCACTCTCCTAACAATCATGTGTCAGCCCACTCCATTGACCTCTTCATTGACCTACTTTTCCCAGCATGCTGTCTTTCTTCAAGGACTGGTCCTTCTGATATACATGAGATGAAGTCTCACCATCCTTCTCTCCAAGCCTCTGGCTGCACTCCTTCCAAGAAGGATCTGTTCATATTCTGGCAACCCATGACATAGGCAACATTTTTCACCAACACAGTCAAGTGCACTGATTCTTCTCTGGTCTTCCTTACTCGTCCAACTTTCACCTGAAGTCACAGCAATTGGAAATACCAATTGGGTTTGGGTCACAGTGCACCCTAGTCGTCAGAGGGACATCTCTGCTTGGAGCACTTCACAGAGGGAGCATGCAGCTGATTTGCTCTGTGCAATAACATCTGATTTCTTGACTGCCGCCTGCCTGGGCACTGACTGACCCAAGTAAAATAAAATCCTCGAAAACGTCAAGATTTTCTTTCTTAATCAGCCTTACTTCTTTATCTGCCTTGTTTCTTTACCAGCTTTTATTTGCACCCTCAACCCCCCTCCTCCTTATCAGCTTTATTTATTTGATGGGAACTCATGAAAAACAAACCTCCACTGCCGGTGAGCCAATTCCAGCTCATGACGGCCCTCTCAAAGGGTCCCTGAGACTGTACATCTTTAGGGCGGTAGCTGCCTCACCTTTCACGAAGGGGCAGCTGGCTTTGCGGTTAGCAGCCCAACCGCCTCACCCACAGGACCACCAGTGGCAAAGCTGTGTTGTAGCTTATAGTCTTCCCTGTCACAGATGCTCCTGGAGGGGAGGAACTAGTCCCCAACCCGCCTCCCCAACCCCCAACACGTCTCTATCCACAATGCCTGGAACATTGCCTTTGTAACCAGCAGGCAACCTCTTGAATCAAGTTAAGTCAAGGCTGGAATGCAGTACCCAGATGAGGGGATGTGTGGCTTATGCACGCAGGGTGGTGGATTGTAGGAAACAGTGGGAAAGGAAGGACCAGAGGTTTTGGAAATGTCAGTGGCATTAGGCCCAGAGGTGAGATAGGGCATTGAGGCTGTGTGTGACAGACCTACAAGGGCTATGATAAAAGTTTCTGTAGTTGAAGGCTACTGTCCTGTCCCTTCCCTCGGGACTAACCTACTGGATCCACCCGGTAGAACCAGTTACTTCAGCCCCCGTGGGTTTGGTGAGGTTCTCTTTCTTTAGAGAGGGGTTTCTCCCCAAGGCTCTCTGTCAGAGGAAGGTGGAGAGGATTCTGTCTTCTGATAAGCAACTTCAAAGAGAGGGGAAATACAGGTATTTTCCAAGGGTGACACTACTTTCAAGCAGTGTCTTTAACATTTGGAAAACTAATTCTGCAGACTAGACTCCGGGAAATTAATGTTTTATAAAGCATTGGGAGGTCCAGAGAACTAAGTGGTAAGAAAATGCCATGAATATTTGACAAACCCACAGTTTTATTACTTAAGGCACTTTTTAGTACCTTTCTGAAGGTGCTTTTTATTATACTAAAAAACCGTGAATTAGTGGATAATCACTTTTGTATTCAGCAATTGATGTGGAGAATCAGCAACCTCTCCTAGAGTGTTGGCCATTCCTGATCTCAGGACTCAGCTCTAAAAAAGTCAGTCTCTTTCTCTTTCTTTGTGAATTTGCAACCAAGAGAGAGTCACAAAACCAATAACCCAAACCCCTCTCTTCCCTGCTGGAGTCACTAAAGACAAACGCAACCCACTGCTGTAGCATCTACTCCAACTCCTCAGACAGATATAACTGCCTGAGATAATTAATGTTTACTGTGCCAACATGGCCAATGAACACATGTGGGGTTAATTGAAGGGCGGAGAGATAAATGGCTTGGCAAGCCTCGCCTTTCTTGTCTCATGCTCTTCGGGCCAGTGTGCGGCTGCCTTAATTTGCAGGCTACACTACCTGTGGAGCACCTAACCCATGGACTGTGTCACTGTAATTTGAGGTTCCTTCAAGACCTGCTTCACCACGCCATTGGAATTTACATCTCTTGAGCTGAGGACTGTCGGACCCTTTCATCTGGCTGATCGTTGGTGATCTGCCTTGCTGTTTGCTGCCTGTGCCCGGAGAGCCTGAATTGCTCTACAGAGTACTACACGGCGGCCCTGAAGACTTGAAGGACGGCCAGTGTCTTACAACTGTCTCACGGGAGTGAGTTGCACTGAGCCATTTGTACTGCTTTACAGTTTAATTAACTGCTTATTTCTTATATGATCATTTATATAAATATATATATATATATATATAAATATATATATATATATTAGCTTTCTGGGCTTGTTTCGCTGGAGAACCCTGTCTAACATGCTGCCCCATTGTGTTTCCCAGGCTCCAGGTCTGAATAGAAGCCAACGGTCACATCTCTCCCAGCTGAGGGCAGCTAGGTGTTTAGTAGCTGAATGCGTACCCGCTTGTGCTACTGGGACTCCATGATGGACTTACCATGGTCATCATTGCTCTCCTTGATTTCACGGCAAGAAACCAGAGGCTTCATTGGCTGCTCTGTCCCTTCCAGGTCTTCATTTTTGACACACCCAGTCTCCCCAAACCAGTTCCTCCTAGTGGCCCAACTCAAGGACTCGCTTTTTCTCCACTTGGGTGAAACCCTTTGTCTCTTGGCGCTCCCCTGTCCTCTCTCAGCGTTTCTTACTGATTCCTTTTCTGGACCCAACACTTCTGTTTCCTTTTTGTAGTAGTGTGCTGCAGAAAGAAGGATGTCATCTACCCCCGTTGCTTTAGCAACCACCTCTCTACTTACGATGTATTCAACTGTCATGTTGCACTCAGACATTCTTTCACCAGCTCTCTTCCGCCTCTTCCTACCCCCATACCAAAGTCCAGAATAGACTTCAAAAGCGGTTCCATGAGGAATCACAATTTACGTAGAAGAAAATGGGCTGTTGTTAGGTGCGCCCGAGAGGATTCCGACTTAGAGCAATGCTGCGTAGCACATGACAACACATTGCCTGTTCCTGCACCATCCTCACCCGGTCCTGGTGGTTGAGCCCGTTGATGTAGTCACTGGGTCAGTCCATCTTGTCGAGGGCCTTCCTCTTCTTCACGGCCCCTGTACATGACCAAGCTTAAATCCATAGACACTCATCAACCTGTAAGAAAGAGCTCTGCGTATGAGCAGTTGAATAATGAGACAATATCCCTGCTCAGTCCAGATCAAGTCCGTAATCTGATATTAGCCCATATGTCTGATACCAAACCATAGAGTCCTCTTCAAACTCACAAATACATGTAATGAGGCCGAACACAGGAAGATCACAGGCCGGTGGGTGGGAAGTCTTGTGGATCCAGTGGTGTTGTAAGCATCTCAGCGCTGGCAGGGGTTTCCACATGGCTTCTCTGGCTGCGAGGCTCTAGTGTAATTCCATGTGTCTTGTCAGTAGAGCATCTTTCAGCATAGAGAGAGAGAGAGAGCGGAAGAAATACATCATAGAGAGAGAGGAGGAAATACAAGAGTTTCCAGAATCCTCAGGAGAAGGCCATGCCCACACAGAGGCTTCATTGGCTATATCCTGATTTATAGGCTAGACTCCACCCCCTACACTCTTAATCCTCAAATTGACACCAGATTATGTAACTACCACAATGTCCTTTTCCAGGGACTGGTTTCACCTGATAATATGTCCATAATATGTAGAACTAAATCTCACCATCCTTGCTTCTAGGGAGCATTCCTACTGTGTGTCTGCTAAGCAGGTCTGCTTGGCCTTTCGGCAGTTCCTGGTCCTTTCAATATTCTTCACCAGCACCGTCATTCAAGTGCGTCACTCCTTCTTTGGCCTTTCTTATTCAGTGTCCAACTTTCACATTCATATGTGAAAATGCCATGGCTTGGATCAGGCTCACCTTAGCCCCCAAAGTGACATCCTTGCTTTTCAACACTTTCAAGAGGTCTTGAACAGCCGATTTACCCAATTGCAATGAGTCATTTGATCTCTTGACTGCTGCTTCCATGATCATTGGTTGTGGAGCCAAGCAAGACAAAAGCCTTAACAACATCAATCTTTTCTCCGTTTATTGCGAGGACTTTGGTTTTTCTTTACATTAAATTATAATTTAAAACATAGCAAATGTTACTTCTCTTGAGAATTTTATAAAAATTGAGTACTTTCTCCCTTTAAAAAATGCAGGCTAAGAAAGTAGGGCCATGTCACAAGAACGAATTGTTCTGGTATGAGAGCTATGATCAAGGAAGATCACAGGCCAGTTATCAATATTGTAATCAATTGCTATATCTATGGTTTATATGTTTCTGGTTCACATTAAAGGTATCAGTATCATTTTATTGGAGTAAATCATACATCATCCCCAGGGGCATCAGGTAATTCTATTGATCATTGCTTATTGTTAAGGGCCATGGAGTCGGTTCCAATCCTGGGCACAACAGAACTAAGCGTTGCATGGGGTTGCCCGGAGTTTGGTGGTGACTTGGTGGGAGCTAACAAAACTCGCACACTAATGTCAGAATTTGTCTCTAGGCAGAACATAGTTGCTATCTTAGGGCTCACTTTTTCCCTTCCATTTTTCAGAGACAAATCCTTCTCTGCTTTTTGTCAAATTTCTAGAAGCGGTTGTTTAATTTATTTTGTCCACTTTTCTAGGGGGAGGAAAGTCTTGCAGCTGCTCCTTTTCGGTGGGGGAGAAGTAGACGTCTGCGTGTCGTCTCCCACCCCTCAGCCTACCATCACGTGCTATGGTGAGTCCCATTCACAATCGTTCTGGATCCCTTCCTTTACTAGTTCCACGTGGGACTGACTTGTCCTTTTGTGCCAAGAAAAGTATGAGAATATTGAAGTTACCTTTCCCTCAGAATTCTAGGTGATTCTCTTTGGGGGAGATATTAATTTTTGTTTATATTTCTTTCTTTTAAAAAATCATTTTATTGGGAGCTCTTACCGATATCATCACATTCCATAGTTCAATCTCATCAAGCAGTATTGTACAATTGTTACCACAATCAGTTTCAAAACATTTTCTTTCTTCTTGAACTCCTTGATTTCAGCTCCCCTTTGTCCCCTCCCTCCCCGTACCCACCAGGAAGCCTTCCTTATGTACCTTCTATTAATTCACCGGAAACCCTCATATTTTTATTGTGGCATCTTATAGCATCCACTATATCCATTCACATGCAATTCTGTGGTTGGCTCCCCTCCAGTGGGGTCATACACTCATCAGTGCTATCAGCTCCCCTTTCCTTGTTCTCCCCACCCCCAGCCCCTTGAACCCTCGGGAATGTAATTCTGACGTTTGGTGTTGGAAAGGGATTCGAGGGTGGGCAGTTTGACCACCTTGCTGTCATCAGCTGAGAGTGTCCTCAGATACTGACTTAGCTTGGTATCCACAGCCAAGAGAAGACAAGGGCACTGCTCTGCATGTCCGGCCTGCTCTGGGTCTCCAGTCTGATCGTGTGTCTCTGGCCTGCTCTGGGTCTCCAGTCTGATCTTGTGTCTCCGGCCTGTTCTGGGTCTCCAGTCTCTTCTCGTGCCTCCGGCCTGCTCTGGGTCTCCAGTCTGTTCTCGTGTCTCCGGCCTGCTCTGGGTCTCCAGTCTGTTCTCGTGTCTCCGGCCTGCTCTGGGTCTCCAGTCTGTTCTCGTGTCTCCGGCCTGCTCTGGGTCTCCAGTCTGTTCTCGTGTCTCTGGCCTGCTCTGGGTCTCCAGTCTGATCATGTGTCTCTGGCCTGCTCTGGGTCTCCAGTCTGTTCTCGTGTCTCTGACCTGCTCTGGGTCTCCAGTCTGATCATGTGTCTCTGGCCTGCTCTGGGTCTCCAGTCTGTTCTCGTGTCTCTGGCCTGCTCTGGGTCTCCAGTCTGATCATGTGTCTCTGGCCTGCTCTGGGTCTCCAGTCTGATCATGTGTCTCTGGCCTGCTCTGGGTCTCCAGTCTGTTCTCGTGTCTCTGGCCTGCTCTGGGTCTCCAGTCTGATCATGTGTCTCTGGCCTGCTCTGGGTCTCCAGTCTGATCATGTGTCTCTGGCCTGCTCTGGGTCTCCAGTCTGTTCTCGTGTCTCTGGCCTGCTCTGGGTCTCCAGTCTGTTCTCGTGTCTCCGGCCTGCTCTGGGTCTCCAGTCTGTTCTCGTGTCTCTGGCCTGCTCTGGGTCTCCAGTCTGTTCTCATGTCTCCGGCCTGCTCTGGGTCTCCAGTCTGTTCTCGTGTCTCTGGCCTGCTCTGGGTCTCCAGTCTGATCATGTGTCTCTGGCCTGCTCTGGGTCTCCAGTCTGATCATGTGTCTCTGGCCTGCTCTGGGTCTCCAGTCTGATCATGTGTCTCTGGCCTGCTCTGGGTCTCCAGTCTGTTCTCGTGTCTCTGGCCTGCTCTGGGTCTCCAGTCTGATCATGTGTCTCTGGCCTGCTCTGGGTCTCCAGTCTGATCATGTGTCTCTGGCCTGCTCTGGGTCTCCAGTCTGTTCTCGTGTCTCTGGCCTGCTCTGGGTCTCCAGTCTGTTCTCGTGTCTCCGGCCTGCTCTGGGTCTCCAGTCTGTTCTCGTGTCTCTGGCCTGCTCTGGGTCTCCAGTCTGTTCTCGTGTCTCCGGCCTGCTCTGGGTCTCCAGTCTGTTCTCGTGTCTCTGGCCTGCTCTGGGTCTCCAGTCTGATCATGTGTCTCTGGCCTGCTCTGGGTCTCCAGTCTGTTCTCGTGTCTCTGACCTGCTCTGGGTCTCCAGTCTGATCATGTGTCTCTGGCCTGCTCTGGGTCTCCAGTCTGTTCTCGTGTCTCTGGCCTGCTCTGGGTCTCCAGTCTGATCATGTGTCTCTGGCCTGCTCTGGGTCTCCAGTCTGATCATGTGTCTCTGGCCTGCTCTGGGTCTCCAGTCTGTTCTCGTGTCTCTGGCCTGCTCTGGGTCTCCAGTCTGTTCTCGTGTCTCCGGCCTGCTCTGGGTCTCCAGTCTGTTCTCGTGTCTCTGGCCTGCTCTGGGTCTCCAGTCTGTTCTCGTGTCTCCGGCCTGCTCTGGGTCTCCAGTCTGTTCTCGTGTCTCTGGCCTGCTCTGGGTCTCCAGTCTGATCATGTGTCTCTGGCCTGCTCTGGGTCTCCAGTCTGTTCTCGTGTCTCTGACCTGCTCTGGGTCTCCAGTCTGATCATGTGTCTCTGGCCTGCTCTGGGTCTCCAGTCTGTTCTCGTGTCTCTGGCCTGCTCTGGGTCTCCAGTCTGATCATGTGTCTCTGACCTGCTCTGGGTCTCCAGTCTGTTCTCGTGTCTCTGGCCTGCTCTGGGTCTCCAGTCTGTTCTCGTGTCTCCGGCCTGCTCTGGGTCTCCAGTCTGTTCTCGTGTCTCTGGCCTGCTCTGGGTCTCCAGTCTGATCATGTGTCTCTGGCCTGCTCTGGGTCTCCAGTCTGATCATGTGTCTCTGGCCTGCTCTGGGTCTCCAGTCTGATCATGTGTCTCTGGCCTGCTCTGGGTCTCCAGTCTGTTCTCGTGTCTCTGGCCTGCTCTGGGTCTCCAGTCTGATCATGTGTCTCTGGCCTGCTCTGGGTCTCCAGTCTGATCATGTGTCTCTGGCCTGCTCTGGGTCTCCAGTCTGTTCTCGTGTCTCTGGCCTGCTCTGGGTCTCCAGTCTGTTCTCGTGTCTCCGGCCTGCTCTGGGTCTCCAGTCTGTTCTCGTGTCTCTGGCCTGCTCTGGGTCTCCAGTCTGTTCTCGTGTCTCCGGCCTGCTCTGGGTCTCCAGTCTGTTCTCGTGTCTCTGGCCTGCTCTGGGTCTCCAGTCTGATCATGTGTCTCTGGCCTGCTCTGGGTCTCCAGTCTGTTCTCGTGTCTCTGACCTGCTCTGGGTCTCCAGTCTGATCATGTGTCTCTGGCCTGCTCTGGGTCTCCAGTCTGTTCTCGTGTCTCTGGCCTGCTCTGGGTCTCCAGTCTGATCATGTGTCTCTGGCCTGCTCTGGGTCTCCAGTCTGATCATGTGTCTCTGGCCTGCTCTGGGTCTCCAGTCTGTTCTCGTGTCTCTGGCCTGCTCTGGGTCTCCAGTCTGTTCTCGTGTCTCCGGCCTGCTCTGGGTCTCCAGTCTGTTCTCGTGTCTCCGGCCTGCTCTGGGTCTCCAGTCTGTTCTCGTGTCTCTGGCCTGCTCTGGGTCTCCAGTCTGATCATGTGTCTCTGGCCTGCTCTGGGTCTCCAGTCTGATCATGTGTCTCTGGCCTGCTCTGGGTCTCCAGTCTGTTATCGTGTCTCTGGCCTGCTCTGGGTCTCCAGTCTGTTCTCGTGTCTCCGGCCTGCTCTGGGTCTCCAGTCTGTTCTCGTGTCTCTGGCCTGCTCTGGGTCTCCAGTCTGTTCTCGTGTCTCCGGCCTGCTCTGGGTCTCCAGTCTGTTCTCGTGTCTCTGGCCTGCTCTGGGTCTCCAGTCTGATCATGTGTCTCTGGCCTGCTCTGGGTCTCCAGTCTGTTCTCGTGTCTCTGACCTGCTCTGGGTCTCCAGTCTGATCATGTGTCTCTGGCCTGCTCTGGGTCTCCAGTCTGTTCTCGTGTCTCTGGCCTGCTCTGGGTCTCCAGTCTGATCATGTGTCTCTGACCTGCTCTGGGTCTCCAGTCTGTTCTCGTGTCTCTGGCCTGCTCTGGGTCTCCAGTCTGTTCTCGTGTCTCCGGCCTGCTCTGGGTCTCCAGTCTGTTCTCGTGTCTCTGGCCTGCTCTGGGTCTCCAGTCTGATCATGTGTCTCTGGCCTGCTCTGGGTCTCCAGTCTGATCATGTGTCTCTGGCCTGCTCTGGGTCTCCAGTCTGATCATGTGTCTCTGGCCTGCTCTGGGTCTCCAGTCTGTTCTCGTGTCTCTGGCCTGCTCTGGGTCTCCAGTCTGATCATGTGTCTCTGGCCTGCTCTGGGTCTCCAGTCTGATCATGTGTCTCTGGCCTGCTCTGGGTCTCCAGTCTGTTCTCGTGTCTCTGGCCTGCTCTGGGTCTCCAGTCTGTTCTCGTGTCTCCGGCCTGCTCTGGGTCTCCAGTCTGTTCTCGTGTCTCTGGCCTGCTCTGGGTCTCCAGTCTGTTCTCGTGTCTCCGGCCTGCTCTGGGTCTCCAGTCTGTTCTCGTGTCTCTGGCCTGCTCTGGGTCTCCAGTCTGATCATGTGTCTCTGGCCTGCTCTGGGTCTCCAGTCTGTTCTCGTGTCTCTGACCTGCTCTGGGTCTCCAGTCTGATCATGTGTCTCTGGCCTGCTCTGGGTCTCCAGTCTGTTCTCGTGTCTCTGGCCTGCTCTGGGTCTCCAGTCTGATCATGTGTCTCTGGCCTGCTCTGGGTCTCCAGTCTGATCATGTGTCTCTGGCCTGCTCTGGGTCTCCAGTCTGTTCTCGTGTCTCTGGCCTGCTCTGGGTCTCCAGTCTGTTCTCGTGTCTCCGGCCTGCTCTGGGTCTCCAGTCTGTTCTCGTGTCTCTGGCCTGCTCTGGGTCTCCAGTCTGTTCTCGTGTCTCCGGCCTGCTCTGGGTCTCCAGTCTGTTCTCGTGTCTCTGGCCTGCTCTGGGTCTCCAGTCTGATCATGTGTCTCTGGCCTGCTCTGGGTCTCCAGTCTGTTCTCGTGTCTCTGACCTGCTCTGGGTCTCCAGTCTGATCATGTGTCTCTGGCCTGCTCTGGGTCTCCAGTCTGTTCTCGTGTCTCTGGCCTGCTCTGGGTCTCCAGTCTGATCATGTGTCTCTGGCCTGCTCTGGGTCTCCAGTCTGTTCTCGTGTCTCTGGCCTGCTCTGGGTCTCCAGTCTGTTCTCGTGTCTCCGGCCTGCTCTGGGTCTCCAGTCTGTTCTCGTGTCTCTGGCCTGCTCTGGGTCTCCAGTCTGTTCTCGTGTCTCCGGCCTGCTCTGGGTCTCCAGTCTGTTCTCGTGTCTCTGGCCTGCTCTGGGTCTCCAGTCTGATCATGTGTCTCTGGCCTGCTCTGGGTCTCCAGTCTATTCTCGTGTCTCTGGCCTGCTCTGGGTCTCCAGTCTGTTCTCGTGTCTCTGGCCTGCTCTGGGTCTCCAGTCTGATCATGTGTCTCTGGCCTGCTCTGGGTCTCCAGTCTGTTCTCGTGTCTCTGGCCTGCTCTGGGTCTCCAGTCTGATCATGTGTCTCTGGCCTGCTCTAGGTCTCCAGTCTGTTCTCGTGTCTCTGACCTGCTCTGGGTCTCCAGTCTGATCATGTGTCTCTGGCCTGCTCTGGGTCTCCAGTCTGTTCTCGTGTCTCCGGCCTGCTCTGGGTCTCCAGTCTGTTCTCGTGCCTCCGGCCTGCTCTGGGTCTCCAGTCTGTTCTCGTGTCTCCGGCCTGCTCTGGGTCTCCAGTCTGTTCTCGTGTCTCTGACCTGCTCTGGGTCTCCAGTCTTTTCTCGTGTCTCTGGCCTGCTCTGGGTCTCCAGTCTGTTCTCGTGTCTCTGGCCTGCTCTGGGTCTCCAGTCTGATCATGTGTCTCTGGCCTGCTCTGGGTCTCCAGTCTGTTCTCGTGTCTCTGGCCTGCTCTGGGTCTCCAGTCTGTTCTCGTGTCTCCGGCCTGCTCTGGGTCTCCAGTCTGTTCTCGTGTCTCTGGCCTGCTCTGGGTCTCCAGTCTGTTCTCGTGTCTCTGGCCTGCTCTGGGTCTCCAGTCTGATCATGTGTCTCTGGCCTGCTCTGGGTCTCCAGTCTGTTCTCGTGTCTCTGGCCTGCTCTGGGTCTCCAGTCTGATCATGTGTCTCTGGCCTGCTCTGGGTCTCCAGTCTGTTCTCGTGTCTCTGGCCTGCTCTGGGTCTCCAGTCTGTTCTCGTGTCTCCGGCCTGCTCTGGGTCTCCAGTCTGTTCTCGTGTCTCTGGCCTGCTCTGGGTCTCCAGTCTGATCATGTGTCTCTGGCCTGCTCTGGGTCTCCAGTCTGTTCTCGTGTCTCTGACCTGCTCTGGGTCTCCAGTCTGATCATGTGTCTCTGGCCTGCTCTGGGTCTCCAGTCTGTTCTCGTGTCTCTGGCCTGCTCTGGGTCTCCAGTCTGATCATGTGTCTCTGGCCTGCTCTGGGTCTCCAGTCTGATCATGTGTCTCTGGCCTGCTCTGGGTCTCCAGTCTGTTCTCGTGTCTCTGGCCTGCTCTGGGTCTCCAGTCTGTTCTCGTGTCTCTGGCCTGCTCTGGGTCTCCAGTCTGTTCTCGTGTCTCTGGCCTGCTCTGGGTCTCCAGTCTGTTCTCGTGTCTCCGGCCTGCTCTGGGTCTCCAGTCTGTTCTCGTGTCTCTGGCCTGCTCTGGGTCTCCAGTCTGATCATGTGTCTCTGGCCTGCTCTGGGTCTCCAGTCTGTTCTCGTGTCTCTGACCTGCTCTGGGTCTCCAGTCTGATCATGTGTCTCTGGCCTGCTCTGGGTCTCCAGTCTGTTCTCGTGTCTCTGGCCTGCTCTGGGTCTCCAGTCTGATCATGTGTCTCTGGCCTGCTCTGGGTCTCCAGTCTGTTCTCGTGTCTCTGGCCTGCTCTGGGTCTCCAGTCTGTTCTCGTGTCTCCGGCCTGCTCTGGGTCTCCAGTCTGTTCTCGTGTCTCTGGCCTGCTCTGGGTCTCCAGTCTGTTCTCGTGTCTCCGGCCTGCTCTGGGTCTCCAGTCTGTTCTCGTGTCTCTGGCCTGTTCTGGGTCTCCAGTCGGATCATGTGTCTCTGGCCTGCTCTGGGTCTCCAGTCTGTTCTCGTGTCTCTGGCCTGCTCTGGGTCTCCAGTCTGTTCTCGTGTCTCTGGCCTGCTCTGGGTCTCCAGTCTGATCATGTGTCTCTGGCCTGCTCTGGGTCTCCAGTCTGTTCTCGTGTCTCTGGCCTGCTCTGGGTCTCCAGTCTGATCATGTGTCTCTGGCCTGCTCTGGGTCTCCAGTCTGTTCTCGTGTCTCTGACCTGCTCTGGGTCTCCAGTCTGATCATGTGTCTCTGGCCTGCTCTGGGTCTCCAGTCTGTTCTCGTGTCTCCGGCCTGCTCTGGGTCTCCAGTCTGTTCTCGTGCCTCCGGCCTGCTCTGGGTCTCCAGTCTGTTCTCGTGTCTCCGGCCTGCTCTGGGTCTCCAGTCTGTTCTCGTGTCTCCGGCCTGCTCTGGGTCTCCAGTCTGTTCTCGTGTCTCTGGCCTGCTCTGGGTCTCCAGTCTGTTCTCGTGTCTCTGGCCTGCTCTGGGTCTCCAGTCTGATCATGTGTCTCTGGCCTGCTCTGGGTCTCCAGTCTGTTCTCGTGTCTCTGGCCTGCTCTGGGTCTCCAGTCTGTTCTCGTGTCTCCGGCCTGCTCTGGGTCTCCAGTCTGTTCTCGTGTCTCTGGCCTGCTCTGGGTCTCCAGTCTGTTCTCGTGTCTCTGGCCTGCTCTGGGTCTCCAGTCTGATCATGTGTCTCTGGCCTGCTCTGGGTCTCCAGTCTGTTCTCGTGTCTCTGGCCTGCTCTGGGTCTCCAGTCTGATCATGTGTCTCTGGCCTGCTCTGGGTTTCCAGTCTGTTCTCGTGTCTCTGGCCTGCTCTGGGTCTCCAGTCTGATCATGTGTCTCTGGCCTGCTCTGGGTCTCCAGTCTGTTCTCGTGTCTCTGGCCTGCTCTGGGTCTCCAGTCTGATCATGTGTCTCTGGCCTGCTCTGGGTCTCCAGTCTGATCATGTGTCTCCGGCCTGCTCTGGGTCTCCAGTCTGTTCTCGTGTCTCTGGCCTGCTCTGGGTCTCCAGTCTGTTCTCGTGTCTCCGGCCTGCTCTGGGTCTCCAGTCTGATCATGTGTCTCTGGCCTGCTCTGGGTCTCCAGCTAGCAGCCATATTCTGATCTTTAGTTCCATACTTTCTCGCATCTTGTGTCTATCAGCTCAAGCACACTGAAATTTGCCTCCATAATTTCATATTTTGATAGCAAACTGACAGAGAGATCTCCCAGGTTGGGGAGGCACTGGGCGAAGGGGCACCTTGGGCAGCGACGGGAATCTCAACATTGATCCTAATGCCTCCTTCCTTTTTTTCTCATATCTTTCATGTCTTTATTTGCTTTACTTCCTATAACTATCAATATTGTTATTAAGTTTGATATTTGGGCTATCATTCTTTTAATTTTAAAATTTGACCACTTTCTTGGTCATTGTCCTTTTACATAGCACTTTCACTTGTTTTGAGGATGTGTTATCTTAAATATTTAGACTCCCAGTGGCTCTGCGAGTTACACATTAGGATACTAACTGAAAAGTTGATGGGTCAAACCCTCCAGTAGCCTCTTGGGAGAAAGATGCGGCTGCCTGCGCCTGTAAAAATGGACAGTCTCAGATAGGGTCGCTATGAGTTAGAATTGGTTCAGTGTCCGTGGGCTTGGTTTGGCTTGCATTCTTTAATCATCTGAAACGTCACCCAATATTATATTACCGGTCACTTTTAAGGAAATCACTCTACATTTCCTCTACTGTGTGTATTTCACTCCAAATTTCCTCCCCTTTTTATTATCATAGTTTTCATTAAGTAACTGGTGAGTTTTAAAATGATATGTCCATATCTAAGTGAGGGAGGAATCCAAGAGACAAAAGCCCTGTTGGGAACAATAAAAATACGGACAGCATTTTCTGACAGGCAGGAATTGCTTTAACGTTATTTATAGTGCATAAGCCAGACAAGCACCAACCCACGTGGGGGGGGGGGGTCCCTCACCCGCTTCCATGCTCTGGCTCCTGGTTCTGCTGCTGCTCTCCTGTTGGTATCCAGCGCGTTCACTGCATAGAGATCGCAGGTCCCGAGGATGCATTCCGTTCTTGGCTCTTGTTGGTCATGGGATCCCTCCTCCTGTTTCTCAGAGGACTCATTTCATGCACAGCAGAATGACATTCCCGGGAATCCTGTTCCCAAATACTCACCGATGAAAGGTCGTTTGGTGTGTGTTAGAGACTTGAGCCAAAAGCGCCACATTAAATAATTTACCGCCCCTGCAATCGTTCTAGAGAATCACTGACCTGTCAGCCCAAAGGTCCTCAGCTCCACTTCCGTAGGTCAACAAGTCCAACTTCCCCAATTAAGTGCTCAGACACACCCCACTCTCACTGGTTTATTTCCTTTTAACAGCGTGCAGCTGTTTTCCCCCTCCTTTGTTTTCTGTGTCGCCCGCATGTGTAAGAGCTTATTGCCAGGCCCCTATCATGGCACAAAGATTTCCCCTCTGAGGAGAATGAGATCGAAGGGACCAAGATCCCGCTGTTTACTTAGCCACGGAGAACCGGACCTGAATGGAGGCAGAGGAGACATTGGGAGGCATGCAAGGGTGAAAGGCACCAGAGCTGAATGTGGTTCTAGACACCGTCCTTCATAACAATGATCCACAAGCAGATGTGTGGACAGACACACAAGCTAAACGTGGGCTGGAGGGACAGTGGACGTATGTCCACAGATGTATAGACTTCACAGAGGATAGATGTACTTGTGTTTTTATCTTTGCTACAAATATGTTCGTGAATGTGATGGAGTACACAGGGGGCAAAGGGGTGAAGATTTCTTAAACACAACCAAAGGGAATGAGTCACAGGGCCTGGAGGCTCAGGACCACAGTCTCTAGGGATACCAAGGTCAAGTGGAATAACATAGTCCAGCAAGATCATGTCCTATGTCCTTCTATGGTATGGTCATGATGAACTTGGAAAGCTTACCATCCCATGGGAATTTAAGGGATCAAAACCTTGGAGGCTTTGTGACCCAGAAAGCTGAGATTTGATTTGAGGAATTTACAAGAGAAGTCGAACGCTTATGCATATGTGTTTGGGATATAATAGAGAAATTTCAACATCCTGCTTCAGCAGCTAGAGACCTTATTGAGGTCTAGTATTTTAGTATCTTGGATCACAACTTGCCTGGGTCCCTTTTTCACATTGATTGTCCACACCTTTGCCCTATCCTTTTAAGCAAATCAGTGTTGTTGGGTGGGGTCAAGACCACTTTACTTCATGTGACCGAGTAGAACTGCCCCCCTACCCCAGGGTTTTCTAGGCTACACAGAGAGTTCCGGTGACATCATAGTCAAATGCTCAGCTGCTAACTGAAAGGTCAGCCATTTGAACCCACCAGGTCAATGACGTGGCGGGCTACTTCCTTAGGCATCCCAGCATTGGTTGCTAGTGTCTGAATCGCCTCAGTGGCAGTGGGCTTTTAATCTTCCCGGGAGCAGATCACAGGTCTGTCGTTCCTGACACCACTGGGTGCGTTCAAACTGCCTACCTTTCTCTCGGTAGCCAAGTGCCTCGCCATGCACCACCAGGGCTCCCTGTCAACAAATGTCTTCCACGAATGAGCTGACCCAGAGAAGTTCATTTCCGTGCTTTCTCTGAGGCTAAAGCTCTTACACAACCAAGCATCGATGTCAAGCTAATTCCTCACTTTGTGAAATGCATACTTGTTCATAACGCAGGAAAGGAAAGCACTGGAAAGGATGACTCTGGCTGGGAATGGGAGCAGAGTGGGATGAACGACCCCTTCAGTGACTCTGGAGACCTCCCTTCAGCTCCGTTCACAGGAGCATTTGTAACCCTGTGGATTTAAAATGGAAACATGCAGGGATTTGATATCATTGTCTGACTGCTCCCAGTGACTAAGTAGTGCTACACCCCGAGGGCTGGAGATTGCTTCAGACTGCACCAATCGACCAGACTGTGCTCACAGCAACAAGCACTTTCACGACTCAGTGAGTTTGATGCCGAGAAATGAAATTAAGCAGTTGAATGCATGAGAGCAGAGCACCGTCTTTAAGGTGCCGGCAGGTCCTGGATGAGCTCAGTAAGGGCAGCTTCCAATTAGAGACCTGTACACGGCTAGAGGCTTCACCCCTCTTGTTCCTTTCTTGCTAAAACTCGAGGGAGTGAGAATGAATGGTCTGCTCCATGTTGGTTTGTCCCTATGCCCCAGTTACCCACTATCTCCTTCTCTGGCTTTGGGCAGACTATTGTACAGAGATCTTGTGACTCAGTTGCATTACTCAGGGCAGGCTTGACCATGCATGCTAACACATGATTCCTCAAAACTTCATGACGCAAAGGGATAACATTTTCATTTTTCGTGATACAAAAGTCACATGCAGACTGAGTAGCCTCTTCAAATGTTGAGTCAGAGACTTGGATTTGTTCCACTGAATGACTCTTCTGCTTCACATTCCTTGTATCCTCGTCATATGAGTGATTTAATGAGACACGTTCAAAGTCAGACTTTAAATTGGTATTGGTGTTTCTGCCTCCATTGTATTGATCAGCACGATCATGATCTCAATCTCATTTCAAGGGAGATTGGGAAAGGTAGAATTTCTCTCTCACGAGGAAGATGATGAAGGATCGGTGAACAACTCACTAATCTGTGCTACACTAGTGGAGGTTCACTAAAGAGCCACACGGGGGTATGGCTCACAATTCCTTGTGCATTGCCTTCCTGAAGACCCAGTTGCTGTACCACTCTTAGCTTTTTAGGTCTTAGCCACATTTTGGTCTAATGATTAATTATTTTTGGAAGCACCCACGTGTAGATAAAATATCAAAGGAAACAGCTGACGAAAGCAGCTGCCTTTGGGATATGAGACTGGAGTGGGATAATGGGGAGGATTTCAATTTTCTTTATCAGTTTTGAGAATTATTTCCATTTAAAATAAAGGCATGTATACATTTGATCAAAACTAAAAAGAAATACATAGTTAAAATGTTAAACACTTTAATGAAAAATATAGCAATAGCCTTCAAGTCGCTGGTCTGCATGTAAACCACTCCTTCTGCCATTACCACAAGGAGAAACATGAAAGTCAGCAACTCCTCTTTCATCCCTCAGAGGATCGATGTCCCAGTATTGCCTTCAAAGCGCGGAGAGAGACAAGTACAGAGAATCCCTCCTTACTGACAGCAGAGACCCCACTGCTGCTTCTCCTCCAGCCCATCGTGAATAAGCTTAATCTATCAACTTCTTGGGGCCCAGCACTTCGGAGAATTTTACCCCCAGAAACTTCTCGCTGTGAAGTTCAGAGAAACCCCACTAGGCATCCACAGGAGATTGGGGGCATAACCATGACTTACCCATATTAATTTTACAATGTTGTATCTCAAGCTGCAGTTGAACCCTGGGCCACTTAGATTTCCCCCTGCTGTCTTCTAGCAGTTTGTTTCCTGCTTCTTAAGTCCTGCTTGTGCCGATCATGGGTGATTGATCTGCTACCAAGCATGAGTCTGTGACAGATATGTCCTCTGCTTTCTTTCTTCCGAAATGAGCAATGGGGCTATGAGTCCCTGCAACACCAGTATGGCCTCCTGGTCTCCCACATCTGGATGACTTACTTTTGTTTTAGCTTTATCCTTTTGAAAGCTTTATGAAGTGGCCTCTATGAACTACATTTGCGTTTGGGGACTTTTTGCTTCTACGGCAATGACCATTTATAGAAAGCCAAATAAAGAGTGAGCATAATAGTGGGACAAGAGGAAAGTAAAAGGAAATAGAGGAAAAACTAGGAGGCAAAGGACTTTTATAGAAGTCTAGAGTATACAGGCATGCATATATGTAAATATATTTTATATAACGATAGAGAAATAGATCGCTGTACAGATATTTATATGTTAAGTACTAAGGTTGCAGACAGACATTGGGCCTCAACGCAAGAACACTTTGTTCTAATAACCCGGCATTCTGTGATGCTCACCTTCCTGATACCATCACTGACGACAAAATGGGTGCATAAACAAATGTGGTGAAGAAAGCTGATGGTTCCCGGCTATCAAACGATAAAACGTCTGGGGTCTTAAAGACTTGAAGATAAATAAGTAGCCATCTAGCTGAGAAGCGATAAAGCCCACATGGAGGAAGCACATGAGCCTATGTGATCATGAGGTGTCAATGGGAACAGGTATCAAGCATCAAAGACCAGAACAAAAAATCATATCAGAGCCCATCTGTAGACAACTGTCCATCCCCTCACAGAAGGATCACAAGGAAGAGATGAGCCAGTCAGAGTGCAGTGTAGCACCGACAAAATACACAACTTTCCTCTAGTTCTTTAATTCTTTCTCCACCCCTCCCGCCCCCCACTACCATGATCCCAATTCTACTTTACAAATCCGACTAGGCCAGAGAATGTACACTGGTACAGATAAGAGCTCACAACAAGGGGAATCCAGGACAGATAAATCCCTCAGGATTAATAATGAAAGTAACGATTTCAGGAGGGTAGGGGAAGGTGGGGGAAGAAAGGGAGAACTGATCGCAATGATCAACATATAACACCACCCACCAGGGACACAAACAACCCAAAAGTGGGTGAAGGGAGACATCGGTCAGTGCAAGACATGAAAAAAAATTAATTTATAAATTATTAAGTGTTCATGAGGGAAGGAGGGTAAGGGAGGGAGGGAAAAACGAGGAGCTGATACCAAGGGCTCAAGTAGAAAGCAAATGTTTTGAGAATGATGATGGCAACAAATGTACAAATGTGCTTGACACAATGGATGGGTGTATGGATCGTAATAAGGGCTGTTCGAGCCCCAATAAAATGATATTTTTACATTTCTGGGCACAGGTCATGTTTCACTTTTTTGTTGTTGTTGCCAAGTACAGCATCTAGCATGTAACAGACCTTAATAGCCACCCGCTTGGGTTCTTTCAGGATCCTTGCTGAATTTAATAAAAGTGAGGTGGCGCTATAATACCTTCCCTTGCTGGTATCAATGCTAAAACATCTTTTTGAAAAGAAAGGGAATGGACCACTTGCTAAAGAGTTCATTTCACTTCTTGGCAATTATGTTAGATTTTTTTCTTCATATAGAATCAAACTACATATTTCTACATATTCTATTCATGTATTCCAGGGCTGACCCTCAGGACCACAGAGAACAAATATTCAATTGATCTAATTCTTTTAACGGAGTGCTGCCTGGGCTGTAAGCATTGGGCTGCTAACCACAAGTTCACAGTTCAAACCTATCAGCTGCTCATCCAAAGAAAAAGGAGGCTGTCTGCTCTCATTAAGATTTACAGCCTTGGCAACCCTATAGAGCAGTGGCTCTCAACCTTCCTCACGCCATGATCCTTTCATACAGTTCCTCATGTGGTGGTGACCCAATCATAAAATTATTTTTGTTGCTACTTCATCACTCTAATTTTGCTACTGTTATGAATTGGATGACCCCTGTGAAAGGGTCGTTCGACCCCCAAGGGGCCACGACCCACAGGTTGAGAACCGCTGATCTAAAGCCATTCCATGGCACTTAATTTGGCATGGTTGTAATTGTTTTAGCTCATCCATCCTTCAGTTTTTTCATATGGTCATTCACTGTTGATCAAATTAAGCACTTAGAACTACCCTGAGGCTTGGATATGACAAAGGGATATATATATATTTTTTAAATATATATAATTGTTTGTTTACTAGAGAAAGCAATCTAGTAAGGGTGATCTGGATGTAAATGGACCATTACAACATAATAAACTTCCCTCCATCACAGAAATGTATCATGCTTCAATTGTCCATTTATGTCTTAGTCATCATTATTAGATTGTTTTCTCTAACAGACTGATTTCCACAAATCTGTGACTCAGGGACGGCATGCTAGTGGTGATGTCAGTTGTGCGTTGGCCTGCTAGCCATGGGACAAAGATGAAGCTCTCTGCTCCCATGAAGATTTGCAGCCTCGGAAAACCACAAGGGCAGCCTGCTGTATCCTACAAAGATCTCTTGGAGTTGGAATTGGCTCGATGGCAGTGGATTTTGATTTTTCCATGTGATGGAGGGAATCAGAGTGCTGTGGAACCAATAGAAGATACACTTGGAGCGGCAAGAAGGATGATGTCACAGGCAATTTATCCAAAGAGATAGTAGTACCTGAGTTTGAGCCTTCTTATTTGTAAAAAGCTGTATGTCCCAATGGAATTGTCTTCCACCCCCTCCTATATGTTTGTCCATGTACTATTTCTCATACTACATATCCACACATTTTTTTTAACCCTTAGCTGCTTTCTTTTGAATTAGCGAATGCTCAGTCCTGGTGTGGCCAGAGTGCTCCTTAGAGGCAAGGATGGTGAGACTTTGTCTTGAGTACTTTGGAATATTGCCAGGAGAGACCAGGCCCAGGAGAAGGGCATCCTGTTTGGTAAAGCGGAGGGGCAGCCCAAAAGAGGAAGGCCCTTGAAGAGATGGACGGACACAGTGGCTGCAACAGTGGGCTCAGGCACAGGGACGAGCATGAGGATGTGGAAGACTAGGCAGTGTTTCGTGCTGCTGTGCATAAGATCACTATGGATCAGAGCTGACTCGATGGTACCTAACAACCACAACAAAGCCCTGCATGCATCATGGGTGAGTGTGGGATTGCTAACCTCAAGGTCAGTAGTTTGAAACCACCAGTCACTCCACAGGAGAAAGATAAGGCTTTCTACTCTTGTAAAGAGTTACAGTATTGGAAACCCATGGGTCAGTTCCAGTCTGTGCGATAGGTTGACTCTGAGTCAGAATCAACGGAATAGCAGTGTGTTGGTTGAGCTACATCCGCTCGTGCAGCGGTTCTCAACCTGTGGGTTGCGACCCTTTCACAGGGGTCGCCCTATTCATAACAGTAGCAAAATCACAGTGATGAAATAGCAACAAAAATAATGTTATGGTTGGGGGTGTCACCACAACATGAGGAACTGTATTAAAGGGTCGTGGCATCAGGAGGGTTGAGAACCACTGCTCTAGTGAATCTGAATGAGAAACTGCCACCTCTTTCCCTTTTTGGACCAGATTGCAACTAATTCTGTCCAGGATCACACTGGGTTATTTGCATGAGACATGATGGTCTCCGATTTCAGTGCACTTCCTGCTTGTCATTGAACATGCCGCTGGAATTCACGAACCACTGCGAGGATGAAAGCAGATCCAATAAAAGAAACCGGACCTCCTGTTAATATACTGGCTTAAAAAGTTCAAGGGGTTGACTGGAAAGGAAGGAGAGTGGAGGAAAGAACCTTAAGGCACTTGTGAGGAAGTCTGAGCCAGCGGATTATCTGAAGATCCTTGTACCTACCTCATATTTTGTCATGATTTCCATAAATAAAATATGAGACATACTATTGATCATCTGCACTGCTGGACTTTTATTCTTAAATGAAATTTACTCATCAAAAAGGTAGATGAGGCTCCGGGCACACGGAATCCAGGTCAGAACAGAAATGAGGGTAGCGATTCCAGGACGGTAGGGTAAGGTGGGGAGAGAAGTGGGGAAGAAGCTGCAGGGGGAGGGAGACCGGTCAGTGTAAGATATAAAATTAATAATAATTTATAATTGATCAAGAGATCATGAGTGGGGAGGGAGTAAAAGGAGGGTAAAAAGAGCAGCTGATACTATGGGCTCAAATAAAATGTAGATGTTTAGAAGATAATGGTGGCAACATATGTACAAATATGCTTGATCCAGTTGATGTATGGATTGTTATAAGAACTGTAAGAGCCCCCCAAAAAGTGATCTTAAGGGAACAAAAGGTGACTAACGTGGGAGTGACATGCCTAACATTGCCCAAGTGGGTGGAGTGGGTGGCTTACCCCCAGAGAGCTGTGCTCCCACTGATTGTGGAGAAGACCTGCTGCAAATGGCTACCTGGCCCATCCTTGATATGACGGTCACTGGTTTGGGCCAATGGACCGTGGCCAGAAGAGACCATTGGCTCTCCCCAGCCCAAATGGACTCCTCTCTCTTCTTCTCTGGTGGCTTTGTATGCAAAACTGTTGGAAGATAGCATTATTACAAGGAGGAACTCAGAGCTTCCACTCAGAGGTGACCCATATTGGATGTTGTGTGAACAAGAAATATACCCTTTGTAGTTCGGCACTGAGATGTATTTATCTGTCATACTGTTCTTGGTTGCTGTCCCCTTTGCTGTACGCATGGGGATCCCATGTCGCATAATGAAACTTGCCCAGCTTCATGTTTATTGGGAAGCGCAAGTGGTAGCTATTGCGTATTCTGAGTGCTTTCCAACCTAGGGGCACATTTCCCTGCACTATGTCTGATAATATTATTTTGTGATTCATAGGGTTTTCATTGCCTAATTTTCAGAAATAGATCACCAGGCCATTCTTCTTCATCTTAAACTGATGCTCCACTGAAACCTGTCCACCTGCAACCTTGCTGGTGCTGGAAATGATGGCAATCTAGCTTCCAACATCACAGCAACACACAAGCCACCACAGAATGACAAAATGACACATGAGTGATGGTATCTGTTATAGAAGATAGCATCATTTAATCGGGTCGAAGCTAGCCTTAGTGAACTCACAACTAATCTGTCAGTTATTTGTGTGCTTATTTGTGTGTTGTTATGATGCTGGAAGCTATGTCACTTGTATTTCAAATCTCAGTAGAGTCCTCTATGGGCAGTTTACAGAGGAGCTTCCAGACTAAGACAGACTAGAAGGAAGGATGAGGCAATGTATTAAAATAGAAAGAAAACTCTATGGAGAGCAGGTGAACGTGAATGTGATGCTAGAACATGAAGCCCAGAGGTTGGGAGGCACGAAAAACAAAACTAGAAAGAACTGGCTTTTCAAAGTTGAACTGATTTTAAGGACAGAAATGGATTTAACTTTCTGAGATCTTCATTTGCTGTTGTGGCATCATCCAAAATGAGAAACAGCAACTGAAAGCACCTATTAAGAATTGAGAGATGAAGCGTGTGAAGTATGAATCTAAGGAAATTGGAACTTGTCAAAAATGGAATGGAACAATAAAAATCCTAGGCATCAATGATCCTACTGAGCAGGACTAGCTGTAACCATTTTGGCTGAAACAATCTTAGGGTCCACGGAGCTAGAAGTGACACATTGATCATCAAAAGAACATTTTAAGATCCTGAAGTACAACACTATCAGTGATAGGATAATACCCATACTCCCACACAAAAGACTAGGTAATATGACTATTCATCAAATATATGCACCAACCACCATTTCCAAAGCACCCTATACTCTGTCATTTAGCCTGCCAATCAGGTCTCAGCTTGATGACCTCATTTGGAGGTGCTGAGGAGATAAAAGCCCACTGGAGGCGGGATGCATGCTCACTCCCTGTGAGACATTTCCATTGACAAGACACATGAAGCTATACTAGAGCTGTGGAGCTGAAGGAGCCACATGGAGAGCCCTGTCAGTGCTGAGATGTTTGCAACGCCACTGGATCCACAAGACCTTACACTCACTGGTCTGTAATCTTCCTGCTTTTGGCTTCATTGCATGTGTTTCATGAGTCCAAAGAGGACTTTATAGATTGATATCAGACATATGGGTTAATATCAGACTATGGAATTGATCTGGACTGGGCTTGGATGTTTCCTAAATATTCTATTGCTTTTGTATGTAAAGCACTTTCCTAAATACATATGAGTCTCCCTAGATTTGTTTCTCTAGTCCACCCAGACTAACACAGAAGGATTGTCTCTTCCATATAAAAAGTTTGCCAACCCCTGACACAGATGATGACTATACACATGAACCTCACCAGATGGAATACCTAGGAAGTAAATCAACTACATCTGTAGGGAGAGATGGTAGAGAAGTTCAATGTCATTAAAAAGCACAAGCTCAGGGGCCTACTGCAGAACAGACCATCAGTTTTTTATATGAAACTTCAAGGACCCTCCAGAAGAATTCATTTCAAACAACGGCATTGAATCTGCAGCTCTGGGAGAGGGACATAGTTGATCGGAGCACACAGGAGCACATGAAGGGGGAGGAGGAGAGAGTGGAGCACATCCTGGCCCACCAGGCCATGAGGACAATGTTCCAAATTAGAGCAGCCAGTCCACATAGAGGACCACATGGCCATCCCCACTATGAGACATGACGCCCCTCACTGACCCATAGCCCTACAGAGGACAACACTGGAGGAACAGTGTGAGAATTGTTCCCGATCTGATCCCGCAAACACTAAGGTGGTGCAATAGAATAGCAAGGGAACGGAGCAGCGAGGTCCCCAGGGAAAGCTGAAAGTGGACTTTGGGGCCAGGGCGTGGTGCCCCAACAGACTGGACTAGAAAACCCTCCTAAAGGCCAACAAACAATCCTTGAACTAACTGCAAGCTTTTCTTTCTTGTTGTGTTTTTCCCTCCATTGGTTTGTTGTTGTTATTGTTTTGTTGCATATTGCTGCTTGGTTTTGCTCTGTCTTGTTTTTGTGCATGTTATTATCTCTGCAGGTCTGTCTAAATAAGATAGGCTGGATGAACAATCTGGAGGAGAAAATAATGGGCCTGACAGTTTTGGGGGGACATGGGAGAGGGGGAGGTGGGGGAAAGGTAGTGGTGTTAACAAACCCAGGGACAAGGGAACAACAAGTGATCCAAAGCGGTGGTGAGGTAGGTGTAGGAGGCATGGTAGGGTGTGATCAAGGGTAATGTAACCAAGAGGAATTACTGAAACCCAAGTGAAGACCGAGCATGATAGTGGGATAGGAAGAAAGTCAAAGGAAATAGAGGAAAGAGCTGGGGGGCAAAGGGCATTTATAGAGTCTAGATAAAGGCATGTACATATGCAAATATATTTATATATAAGGATGAGGAAATAGATTTATGTGCATATATTTATAGGTTTAGTATGAAAGTAGCAGGTGGACACTGGATCTCCACTCAAGTGCTTTCTCAATGCAAGAATACTTTCTACTATTAAATTGGCATTCTATGATGCTCACCTTCCTGACACAATGACTGACGACAAAGAGGGTGAATAAGTAAATGTGGTGAGGAAAGCTGATGGTGCCCAGCTATCAAAAGATATAGCATCTGGGTTCTTAAAAGTTTGAAGGTAAACAAGCGGCCATCTGGCTCAGAAGCAACGAAGCCCACATGGAAGAAGCACACCAGCCTGTGTGACCTCGAAGTGTCAAAGGGATTAGTTATCAGGCATCAAAGAACAGGAAAATCATATTGTTGTGTGCTCACCTCCCTGATGTGATCTCTGAAGACAAATGGGTACATACGCAAATGTGGCAAAGAAAGCTAATGGTGCTCGGCTATCAAAAGATATAGTGTCTGGGGTCTTAAAGGCTTGAAGGTAAACAAGCGGCTATCTATCTCAGAAGTAACAAAGCCCACATGGAAGAAGCACACCAGCCTGTGCTATCACAAGGTGTTGAAGGGATCAGGTATCAGGCATCATCAGAACAAAATAATCATACCATAGTGAATGGGGGCATGGGGAGTGCGGAGTGGAGACCCAAAGCCCATTGGTAGGCCACTAGACATCCCCTAACAGAAGGGTCTTGGAGAGGAGACTAGCAGCGATGAAACATACAACTTTCCTTTAGTTCCTAAATGTTCCCCCCACCCCATCATGATCCCAATTCTACCTTACAAATCTGACTAGAGCAGAGGATGTACACTGGTACAGGTAGGAACTAGAAACACAGGGAATCTAGGGCAGATTATCCCTTCAGGACCAGTGGTATGAGTGGCGATACTGGGAGGATAGAGGGAGGGTGGGTTGGAAAGGGAGAACCGATTACAAGGATCTACATGTGACCTCCTCCCTGGGGGACAGACAACAGAAAAGTGGGTGAGGGGAGACGTCAGACAGGGCAAGATATGACAAAATAATAATTTATAAATTATCAAGGGCTCATGAGGGAGTGGAAAGTGGGGAGAGGGGAAAATGAGGAGCTGGTGCCAGGGGCTTAGGTGGAGAGCAAATGTTTTGAGAATGATGAGGAAATTGAATGTACAAATGTGCTTTACACAATTGATGTATGTATGGACTGTGATAAGAGTTGTTTGAGTCCCTAATAAAAAAATTTTTTTTAAAGAAAGAAAATTACAAAAAAAACAATATTGGGTATGAAAAGAAAAAGAAAGTTCAAGTAGAAGTTCAATAAGATAAAACAAGTCCATGAGTGTCAGGGTTGACCTAGAATTCAAGCATAAGTATAAAAATATTTCTCTCTGCTGCCATTGGTGCCTATGTGAAATATTGTACATGTTTGTTTTCATGGCATTTCTTTAGATTATGTCTTTAGCCCTCCAAATAAAATGTCCCTATAAATAGTTAAAGAGCCTTAATTTGAATACGCTTATAAGACTAGTGGAATTTTGGCTTTGGGTTTTAGACTTTGGTCCAGGGTAAGCCGTCTTTCCCAAGCTTGAGTGCTTTTTGCTGTAAAGCAGAGGAAGTGTATTTTAATTGTTGTTGTTCCTTCACCTAGAATCATAAACTGCAAAGATGTTTTAATTTACAGTGGAGGCTATTTTTCAATTGTGAAAAATACCTTCCGAAGTGTGCATGAATCATGGCTTCTGGACCTTTTGGCTAACATCAAGTGTAGAAGGGTGCATAAATCATACAATCTAAAGAATAATTAGGCAAGTACCCATGTAATTACCCAAGTTAAGAGGACACGATGCAGGCAATACCAAAGAGCCCCTTGTGAGAGACTACAACTTTTGGAAATATGAAGTGTCCTTTGTCCCTATTCTTGCTTATTGTTGTGTCATCAAATCAGTTCTGACTCATGGTGACCTTACTATGGTAGACAGTGAAACAAAACCAGGACACTTATGATTATCTGGATATATATTTGGATAGATGTATACAGCATGAAGGAATATAACAGCTAATTAGTCCATGCAGCAGTACAGTGGGCTCAATTCAACTCATTTCCATGGAACAGTTACTATATTGGAAGTCCTTCAACTCACGAGAGCCAATGGGTCCAAGGTCAAGGAAGCATATAGCCAAGTCTTCCTCAAGGCAATGCAGGCAGTCTGGACACAGGCAGCAAACAGCAGAGTGGGTCACCAACAGTCATCAAGATGACAGGATCTGACAGTCCCAAGTTCAAGCGATGTATACACCCACAGAGTGGTGAAGCAGGTCTCGAAGGAACGTCAAGCTCTAGCAACACGATCCATGGGTTGGCAGTCCCACAGGTAGTGTAGCTCACAAGTTGAGGCAGAGAACTAGCAGCTGTACACTGGTCCAATCACCAGAGAGCAAGACAGAGAGAGGTGGGGCTTACCAAGCCATTTATCTCTTTGCCCTCCAACCAAACTGCAACTTTATTCATCCCCCATGTTCCTATTGGCCAGGTTGGCACAATAAACCTACCTATCACCACTGCCTAGAACAGAATGAAACACTACCAAGTCCTGTATCATTCTCACAATTGTTGTTGTGTTTGAGCCCATTGTTGCAGCCACTGGGTCAATCCATCTTACTGAGCATCTTATTTTTCTGCTGCCCCCTGCCGTGCATAATATCCTTTCCGAGGGACTGGTCCATTCTAACAGCCTGTCTCAAGTATGTGAGATGAAGTCTCCCTGGCCTTGGCTCAAAGCATGCAAGAATTATAAAATGGAAAGCCACTTTTCTCTGTAAAACTTCACCCAAATTACAATAACAAGTTAAAAAACAAACCAAACCAAGGCTGAGAGTTTTGAGGGGAGAAGAAGAGCAGCCAGATAGTGACCTTGGGCCACAGCAGTGAGTTCCCTGGGTTTTCTTTTTGCCTCACGTAGTCTGTGCTGGATGCTGGAGGAGCGCCCAACGTGAAAATACCAAGGGGAGCAAACACAAAGATCTCCAAGAAAGGCTTGCTACCGGTAGCCAAAGGACGAGAAGAGGCTCAACCCAGCAAGACAGAGAGCTGTCAGACAAAATCCTCCCCACTCCAGACAAATTCATTAGTACATTCAGTTTTGACCTTGAGTTGGCATTGACTTTATGGCAGTGAAGGTCTTTTTGTTTGTTTGTTTTCAGTTGTATTCCACAATTTTCAATACATCGTATTTTTAGTCAAATCAATCCTGAATACTATTTCTTTTCCATTGATATTTATTCTCTAACTCATGAATTATTTAGGAACAAATGAGGGGGTACCCCAAAACTGGAACTGTACTGGGTGAAGCAGAACTTTCACAGTCTGCATTTTTCCCACTAAGAAAGCATCAAGCAACTCTCTCTGAATTAGTGCACCTAGTGACATCGCCTGGGAAGGTTCTCTCTGGTCACAGTGTATTTTTCCATAAAAGCAGTTTCACTTGAACCTTGTTTTTTGTGATGGCCGATTTAAGAAAACAGCATGCGACTGTGAAATTTTGTTTTCTGCTCAGGAAAAATGCTGCAGGAAGTGTTGTGATGTTGAACACAGCTTACAAGGACAGTGTTATGGGGAAAACTCCAGTGTATGGAGTGGTTTTCTCATTTCAAAAAAAGGTGAAATGTTGATTGATGACAAAACTCATTCTGAACATCCATTAACTTCCTGGATGTACGAAAATGTCTACTCATGTGCACTTGGAGCACATTCCACCAGGTCAAGCTTTCTATTTAGAGGTCTGAAAAGATTGCATAACAGTGTGTGACAAAAAAGGCCTGAATTGTGGCAGATGGGGGACAGGTTTGCCACCATGACAAGGCTCCTGCTCACGCAGCCATCTCAGTGCACTAGTGTTGGGCAATAAATGGCATGCCTCTCTTGTCCCATGCACCTTACTCACCTGACCTCGTTCCATGCGATTTCTTTTAGTTTCCACAAATGAAGAGGAACATGAAAGGACAGAGATTTGACAGCGTAGAAGAAGTGAAGAAAAAAATGAGGGAGGTGCTGTCAGCCATCTAAACAGATAAGTTTGAAAAATGTTTCCAAGAATGGAATTACAGATTTGACAAATGTATAAAATGTAATGGAGAATACTTTGAAGGTGATAAGGTAGTTTTGTTAAAAAAATTAAATACATAGCTTTGGAAAAAAATTCTGTTTTGGGGGAATACCCCCTCATATTTCTTAAATGTAGGATTTCGTTATTATCTTTTGCTATTCATTTATAACTTAATTGCATTGTAACCAGAGATTATATCCTGTTATAATTCTGAAATTTTTTTAGATTTGCCTAAAGAATCACCATATGGCTAACTTAAAAGTTTTCAAGATGAATTTAGAAGGAAAATGAGAATACAAAAGATTTCAAAGAGTCTTTAGACAATTTTCAGCTCCATTTTTCAAATGGTTTTTAAGTCTATTCATATATGTATATTATGAACTCATTGCAATATATTCTATATTTATTAATTTAATCACATTATTAAAGTTCAATTATTTGATAGCTTTACTTAATTTCCTTGATTTTTCAGGAAGTTACTAAAAGGGATTTATTAGGCTCTTGCCTTGTGTTTATGGATTTCTATAATTTTTCTTGCATTTGGGTTAATTTTTGCTTTATGATATATGTATATATATTTGATATTATGATATTAGGTGCATACAAATGTTACAGTGCTAAATTATCCATGTGACTAGAGCTTTTACCTTCTGCTGCATTTACTATATTTATCGTTCATTGTGATCACAAAGTATCCAAGAGATGAGGTATCAGGCATCAGAGAACAAAAAAATTATATCATTGTAAATGAGGGTGAGTGCAGAGTAGAGACCCAAAACCCATTTGTAGGTAGCTGGACACCCCCTTACAGAAGGGTCGTGGGGAGGAGACAAGTCAGTCAGGGTGCAGGCTACCAACAATGAAATATATAACTTTCCTCTAGTTCTGAAATGCTTCCTCCCTCAACTATCATGATCCCAATTCTACCTTACAAATCTGGCTAGACCAGGGGGTGTACACTGGTACAGATAAGAGCTGGAAACACAGGGGATCCAGAACAGATTATCCCTTCAGGACCAGTAGTGAGAGTAGCAAAGGTTGGGTAGAAAGGGGGAACCGATTACAAAGATCTACATATAACCTCCTCCCTGGGGAAGGACAACAGAAAAGTGGTTGAAGGGAGATGTCAGACAGTGTAAGATATGACAAAATAATAATTTATAAATTATCAAGGGTTCATGAGGGAAGGGAGAGTGGGGAGGGAGGGGAAAAATGAGGAGCTGATGTCAATGGTTCAAGTAGAAAGCAAATATTTTAGGAACGATAATGGCAAAAAAATGTGCAGATGTGTTTGACACAATGGATTGTGATAAGAATTGTACAAGCCCTCAAAAAATGATTTTTAAAATTTACATTATTTGATATTTACATGGCTTCATCAGATTTATTTGACCTAGTGTTTGCATAATACATCATTCTCATTCTTTTTTTCCCTAACCCTAACCCTAACCCCAACCCTAACCCCAACCCTAGCCCTAACCCCAACCCTAACCCTAACCCTAACCCCAACCCTAACCCTAACCCTAACCCTAACCCCAACCCTAACCCTAACCCTAACCCTAGCCCTAACCCTAACCCTAACCCTAGCCCTAACCCTAACCCTAACCCTAGCCCTAGCCCTAGCCCTAGCCCTAACCCTAACCCTAACCCTAACCCTAGCCCTAACCCTAACCCTAACCCTAACCCTAACCCTAGCCCTAACCCTAACCCTAACCCTAGCCCTAACCCTAACCCTAACCCTAACCCTAGCCCTAACCCTAACCCTAACCCTAACCCTAGCCCTAACCCTAACCCTAACCCTAACCCTAACCCTAGCCCTAGCCCTAACCCTAACCCTAACCCTAACCCTAACCCTAGCCCTAGCCCTAACCCTAGCCCTAACCCTAGCCCTAGCCCTAACCCTAACCCTAACCCTAGCCCTAGCCCTAGCCCTAACCCTAGCCCTAACCCTAACCCTAACCCTAACCCTAACCCCAACCCCAACCCTAACCCCAACCCCAACCCCAACCCCAACCCTAACCCTAACCCTAACCCCAACCCCAACCCCAACCCTAACCCTACATTCTCATTCTTTTATTTCAATTTCTTTATTCTTATATCTCTTATTAAGAGTATAGAGTATAATTTAAAATATAGTCTTTTTATTAAGTCAATATTCAATTAATATAATTATTCATATATTTGCATCTTAATCTGTCATCCAAGCTGCACTGAAGACATTGACAAATAAAAACATGTCTCCAGAAACTGACAGAACACCAACTGATGTGTTTCACCAGTAGGCCTCACATGTCTATGGTGAGAAATTTAGAAGACAGCTACCTAGCCAACCTACTGGACGAGATTTATAATTGTGCCCATTCTCAAGGAGATGATCTAACAGGATGTGAGAGTTTTCAAACCATATAATAGAATTAATATCAATGAGCGATTGTTTGAAAAATGTTGCAGCAGTACAGAAGCAGCCATGGGTTGAGGCATATCATTGCGGATGGCAGATGGATCTTGGCTGAATGCAGAGAACACTATAAAGATGTTTGCCTATGTGTTATTGACCATGCAGAAGCATTAGGCTGTGTGAAAAATAGACAATGAGAACTCTAGCGCGTAATTGTGCTCATGTGGAACCTGTGCATATGAGGTAGTCATTTGAGTAGAACAAATGGTTTAAAATCAGGAGGGCTGCATGTGTCAGAATTGCATCCTTTCACTTTACTTATACAGTCTGTAAGCTGAACAAATAGCCTGAGGACTGGATCAGAGGAAGATTCATGGACAGCGTCCAACATGCGGATGATGACACCTTGCTTGCCAAGAGAGCTGAAGACTTGAAGGACTGGCTGGTGTAGATCAAAGCCTACAGCTTTCAGTACGGATGACACCTCAGTATAACGAAACAAAAAGCTTCACAACTGGACCAATAGCATCATGATAAACAGAGGAACTATTGAAGTTGTCGAGAATTTCATTGTACTTGGATCTACAATCAATGCCCATGAAAGCACTGGCCAAGAAATCAAATATCGTACTGCATCGGACAAATCTGCTGCAAAATGCCTCTTAAGGTGTTAAAAAATAAAGATGTCACCTGGAAGACTTGGCATGTCCAAACCAAGTCCTGGTATTTTCAATCCCCTCATATACAAGGAGGCTTCAAAATGTTCACGGGGAAAAGTTATCTCTTTATTCCATTTTTTCTATAAACCTTTTGAAGTCCTTTCATACATGCATGGGAAAGTTGAACAATGACTAAGGAAGACTGATGAGAGATTAAGGCATCTGAATTATGGTGTTGCTCCCCAAATATCAGATACACTACTAACTGCGAAAGGAGTGGACAAATCTGTCTTGGAAGCGGTACAGCCAGAATGCTTAGTAGAAATGAGGATAGTGGGACTTTGTCTCATGTACTTTGTGTTTTGTTTTTAGTTTAAATGCATTGTACTTTTAGACACCCACACATTTTTTTTTCTCTCAAAAACTCAAAAAACCAAAAATGCATCCTCTCCAAATAAATCAAGATCAAAAAGAGAGAGGGAGCTCATCATTTCCGTTCGTCGAAGTCCTGGCGTGTGGATGAAGAGCAGCAGCCAGTTCGAATGACAGGCAATAGAGCCATGCATTACCCAATGTGTTCACATTTCTCTTTCTAGACCATCCTTCCGGAAGATGACAGCTGGGGCCATGTCATCCTGAGCGTATCCCAGCAGAGCGTGCATACCATCTGGATTCATGTTTTCACCAGTAAAGAGCTGGTAGTTTTTGAAATGAGCAAGGACATGCTCAATTTGCTCTGCAGCACCCATCATAAAAGGTTTTTACACTTTCTGGGTGTTGTCCTTGAAGCTTGACTTTGATTTCCTGTGGTCCCTCATGTGCCTCTTTCGGCTTCCTTGGTAAAGCCAAGGAAGGTTTCCTGCAAGTGATGCTTCATGGCAATATCAACGCCCAGGATCACTGCTTTCTGTTCCATCACCATATGGGCCTTCGATGGACAGGTCATCAGTGCTATCCTGCATCTTGTAGATGTCGGTGAACATCTTTTGATGGCTGAGAAGGTACGAGTAGATTATTTTGATGGCGGCTGGAGGAGATGGCGACTGGAGGAGATGGCGACACTAGTTTGGCAGAAGCCAGGAGGGGTGAGCATTGGAAAGCTGTCTCCTGTGCTTTAGACATGTCTTCAGAAGGGTCCTGTTCCTGGGAAGGACATCATGCTTAGCAAAATAAAGGGTCAGTGAAAATTAAAAGACATTCAGGGAGTTGGATTGATACATAGGTTCTTATAGTACACTCAAACCTTGGAACAATGTTGAGAATAGCACAGGACTCCACAGTGTTTTGTTCTGTTGTGAACAAGGTGCATCTGAATTAGACCTGACAGTACTTAACAACAACAATTTCACAATATTTCGCCATATAATCCCTGAATAGTCTAACCCACTGTGTTAGTCTGGGTACTTTAGAGAGAGAAAAAAATCCACAGAAACTCATGTAAAAGAGAGAGTTTTATATAAAGGTTAAGTGAACATCAAGAAAACATCCCAACCTAGTGCTGCCCAAGCCCCCAAGTCCAACATTAACCCATATGTCCAACACCAATCCACAAAGTCCTCCTCCTCATAAAACAGACACAATGAGGCCGACTGCAGGAGGAAAGCCAAGTCAGTGAAGGTGTAAGCATCTCAGTACTGCCAGGGGTCTCCACATGGGTGCTCCAGCACCCAGGGCTGCATCATGGTAGGTCCATGTGGCTTCTCCTCAGGGATATCTTGCAGGAAGTCAGCCTTGCCAGCTGAAGCAGGGAACTGGCTAAGGCAATTGCATCCTGGTGAGACTATCAGAAAGCAAGAGACCCGAGAACTAGAAAGGCGAGGCTCACTGAGCCATTTATCCCTCACATGTGTTTATCGGCCAGGTTGGCACGATAAACTAACTACCTCACCCACCATTTAAATCTTTATTATTTTCATCAGGTTTTTTTTTTTTTCACAGGTTAGGTGTCCCACAGGTAATGTAGCTTGCAAATGGAGGTGTTCCTTGGTCTGATGATCAAGGAATGAGAGAGAGTGAGAGAGTGTGAGAGTGTGTGAGAGAGAGAGTGTGAGTGTGAGAGTGAGAGTGAGAGTGAGAGTCAGCCATCAGGTTTTATTATTGTGACTTTCAGCATAGCTATTTTCACTTTTTACATTTATATATAAGTACATTTATATATGACTTACATATAAGTTTGTATATTTTGTGCTTTTATAGATGGTACTTTAAAAATGTTTGGCTTCCAATTTTCATTGCTAAGATATAAAAACACAATTGACTTTTAAACATTTTATGTAGAATGTGACCTGGCTAGTTATTATTTATTCTAGTACTGTTGATGTAAACTCTTTAGCATTTCTATGTAAATAATAATGTCTGCAAATACAAACATATTTCTTTTTTCCCATCAGTAAGACTAATATTTCATTTTCTTAGCTTATTGCATGATGAGGAGGTCTAATAATATTATGGTGTAGGGATGATGATGACAGCATAATTGAGCCATTTTCCATTTGGGGGAGAAAACCCTTGGTTTTTCACTATAAAGTTAGCTGAAGATTTTATTTCAATTACGTTAATAAGGTTTTGCAATAGCATTTTGTCCTGTTGGTTTGTTGAGAGCTTTTATCATAAATGCAAGTTTGACTGTCAAAATGTTTTTCTTTACTTATCTAATTTATCATATGATTTTCCTCCTGTAGGCTGTTGATAATCCAGGAGCCCTAGTGGCATAGTGGGTTATGTCTTGGGCTGCTAACTGCACGATTAAGAGTTTAAAACCAGCAGCTGCTCTGCGGCAGAAAGATGAGGCATTCCACTCCTGTAAAGAGCTACAGTCTCAGAACCCACAAGGGCAGGGCTACTCTGGCCTACAGTGCTGCCAGGAGTTGGGATCGGCTCAACCGCAGTGAGTTTAAATCTTTTGATTGGCAAATTGCATTCCTTGAGCTATAAGTGTTGAGTTTGCCTTGAATTTTCTAAACTAAACTTCAATTGGCCATGATTTGGGGTTGTTGTTTTTTGACTACTCAGTGGTAAATATATGAAAATGGAGTTGTGCGATCACCTCTGAAATCCATTTTAAAGTATTTTCTTCAATTTTGCACTCATTATTATTACCTTCCCATTACCCTCCAACCTCTTCTCTTCTAACCCCAAGGGACTATCAATCTGGTTTTTTATCTATGGATTTATTTATTCTGGACTTCATATAAAGAAAATCATAAAAACTCTAACAATAATAACAAAATAATAATTTTTAAAATAGCCTCAATCTGAGTGAAAATAGAAGATAATGGAAATGAGTCAAACAAATGGAATATATTAAATTTTAACCTACCTGTATCTGCAATCATCCATTTTCCCATGCATTCTGTCTGAGGACAAGACCATTCCCCTCCCTGGTCGATAGTCAGAGGAAGTTCAGGGGAGGCTTAGTCCACTGAGGTCTCTACAAATGGATGTGGGATCATGGCTGTCTCCCTTAGCCTTCTGCAAACCAGCTACTCCGAATTCAAACTCTAATACCATTCTCCTGTTACCTTGGATTTTATTACAATCCCTGTGGACTTAGCTGAGACCTCACTTTGATGACTGCTTATTTTAAGATAAGCCTTTAAGATGCCAAGTGTCATTCTTTTTGATGACCAGGCACCATGTGGTTTCTTCCCCTTTGCACCGTGCTATTGCATCAATACCTTCAGTGATCGCTTCATGAGGGCTGCTATTGGACAGACCCACGCTGTAAAGCTATTTCTTCTTAGATTAGGGCTCACAATTAAGTGCAAGCTCAAAACCTATACTAACCTGTACATCTATCTATCCCACGTCGGCTTCAGAGGCAAAATTATCAGCTTGTTAAACAATTGGAGAACTGGAAGATGGTGGAGCAAGGGACCCACATACTCTGAGAGCTCTTTGGAACAAAGCAGGTTTGGTGTCCAGGTAGCCGAGTGATAGGAGTCTGGTGAGTGAAATATCGCCCCGAGACAGCACCCTACCCTCACCCCATGCATTTGTCCTGAGCAGGGGCCTCAGCAATACAGGACACAATTTGTGGGGACATCTCAGGAAACTAGGCTACCGCCATCGCAGCCGCGACTAGCTAAAGCCCCACTCCATCCCCAGACCTGGACCCCGCGCCCAGAGTCGCTTACCTGCTCTGCCAAGACACGCACAGCGGTCACGGACCCGGTACAGCAGCTGCCCACTCAGGGAACCCCACTAGGAGAGAAGTTTCCCTTTCCCGTGATTCCCCTCTCCTCACATGGCAGTGATCTGCCCTTGGGCCCATGTCCCTCCCTCCATTCATCCAAGGCCCGAGTAACTGACCTGCAGGCCACTGGGGGCTGCCTGGGTGACCCCCACAGGGAACCATCCACCTCCACTGCTGCCTGGGACCTCTCCACCGGCACCCCGCTTGCCCAGCCGCCCACCCCGTCAGCTTAGCACCCGCTCCACTCCGACCCGGAACCTGCACTGAGCACTTCCCGGCGAAGCAAGCTGCACCAGAGTCTCAGCCCACTTCTACCCCTTGACACTGCGTTTCCGCCACTAGAGCCACTTCAGGCTGGCCTGCGTGACCACGGAACCCTGTGCCCAGGGCCTGGGGCACTAGACCTGCCTTCCGTGGGGCCCCCTTCCAACACGGACAGCGCCAGTGGGCACCCCTGTCTACTGATAGCATGAGCGACAGGGCTCTGCACTCCTGCCCAGCGGTGTTGCCCTCCCCAGTGCGCTCAGGGATTCCAGCGGCCCGTGGCGGCTGCAAGCTCTGAGTCTGCCGTGACACATTCCTTCCAGGGCGGAGGACAAGCGCCATTGCCCACTGTTTCCCGCCAGAGCCGCTGCAGTCGGATCTGGCTGGGACCACGTCGCTGCGGAGCCTGCGCTGCTCACAGGGCCTGTGGCATAAGCGATAAGCATCCCTGCCTGCTAGGGAGCCTAGTATACGGCTTTGCGGTCGCTGCCGGAGCGGTCTGTGTGCCCCAGCCAGCTCTCACCACCACGGGGCGCTGCGGGGTCCCCAGCGCCAGCATCCAAGCCTGCCCCAGCCCTTCCCAGGAAGCATAGGAGGCAGGAGCTGCGGCCTGTGTCTCTCTCACAGCACCCCTGTGGCCCCAGTATTCTCCGGCTGGTGCAGGAGGCCCACCCTTGGGGACTGCTCCCGCCTGTGTAACCTCTGCCCACAGGCTCAACTCTATAGGCCTGCAGGGACCTGGGAGGGCTTGCTGATCTGAAGAGCATCACCCCCCCCCCCCCCGCCCGTCCACATAGGCCAGCTCCGGAGCCCAGATCAGTACCATGTACTGTGGCCGTGAGGCCTCACCCACCTCCGCCTTCCATTAGGCATCACTAGAACTTGGAGGGACAAGAAGGGGGAAACTTAAAGATATAAACATATATACATATATTTTATATTGTACCTGGTTTTCTCTTTTGTTTCTTTTACTTTCTGTTTTCTTTCCTTTTTCTTCCTCCTTTTTCATTATTGCTAGTATTTCTCTTCTGCCCCTTTTTAATAGGATTTCCTAATCTCTTTTTTCTTCTCCTTCCACTACCACTATTATCACTTCTTTTCTCTCCTCTTTTATAGCTTCTCCTTCCACTCTCTCCATTTTTTCTTTTTCCTCCCAAAATTTTATTTTAAATTATATTTTAATTTTTAACCTTTTAAATTCTTCTTATTTATTACTAAAGAAAAGGGTACCTTGACAAAACAGGTCAAGGCAGCCTGGGGGCATTCACTGAGGCTCCAGCCCCCACTCCAGTCACTGAAACATCTCACCACTGCCGTCACTAAGCCTTCAGGGAACTCTGCCTACACAGCAGTCTGACCGATCCTTATAGTAGGTCATAGGCAGTCGCCTAAAAGAATCCTTAACAGTAATACAGATAAGGCTCCCCTGGCCTCCCAGAAGCATGGGGCCTATGTAAGGATTGAGGAAAAATCAACAGACCACATCACTCCCAACAACAACAAAAAGAGACGAAACATAGTAGCACAGCCATCGTCTCTCATAAAAGAAACAGATGCAGATCTGCCATAGAAGGAAATCTTCATAAGTCTGCTCGCAGTAATACAGGAGCTGAGGGAAGCAACCCAGAACAAGGATGCCATGATAGAGGAGATGAAGTCCACAATAGAGGGGATGAAATCCACCCACCAAAGGGAACTGCAGGAGCTAACAGAGGAGGTAGTAGAAGCAGCACACAAGGTAACAGAATTTACGATTAGGCTTCAGGAGGCAGAGAACTGGATCAGTGATCTTGAGGACACTCAAACAGACCTAAGCAAGAGAGAAAGAGTCAGATAGGAAAATTGAAGAAACAGAAGATAGCCAGAGATCAATGACAGATGCTATGAAGAGGAATAATATTCGAATAATCAGTCTACCGGAGTACAACACAGCACACAAGTCGATAGCCAAGATACCAAGGAATTTCTGGAAGCAAACTTTCCCACCCTAACAAGGGAGAACCAGGCACTCATACAGGAAGCAGAAAGGATACCAGCTAGACTGGACCCCCAAGAAGAACACCACAAGGCATACAATAGTAAAAATATCCAACTTAAAGGAAATAGAGAAAATTTTATGAGCAGCAAAAGAAAGGAAGACAGTCACATACAAAGGATCGCAGGTAAGAATATGTTCAGACGTATCAGCAGATACCATGAAGAGGAGGAGAGAATGGAGCAACATCTTCCAAAAGCTGAAAGGAAAATACGCCTTCCCCAGAATCTTGTTCCTTGCCAAGTTATCCATTAAGATAGATGTTGAGATAAGGGTCTTCCAGGATAAGGAAAGACTCAAAGAATATGCTACAAGACACCCGACCCTGCGGAAGATACTGGCTGACTCACTATGGACAGAGGATCAACCTCCACCAAGAACAAACAAGAGACCATCATAGAGAAGCCAACATGCCAGCAACAATGATCAGGACAACAGGGTCTCAGAGGGAAAAGAGAACAAGATAGAAACTCTCCAAGCAAACACAGCACACTGATATGAAGTGAGATAGGTAAAGACCCAAAACACAAAACAGGGTATGGCTACTATGAATCCACAGATAGTGATAACTCTGAAATCCAATGCACTCAATTCGTACATTAAAAGAAAAAGGCTTGAGGACTGGCCCAGAAAACATAATCCATCAATCTGTTGCTTGCAAGAGACACATCTTAAGCGCACAGACAAGAATATGCTAAGATTAAAGGGTTGGCAGAAATTTTACCAATCGAATTGTAACTCCAAAAAATGGACCTCAAGATCCAAACCGTAAAAAGAGACAGAGGGAAACTACATAATGCTCAAAGGTTCAGTAAACCAAGAAGTACTTACCATATTGAATATTTACACTCCTAATAATGGTCCAGCAATTTTTGTCAAACAAACTATTAAAAAGATGAAAAAAGAAGTCACGGACTCAACAATCATAGTAGGTGACTTTAACACTCCGCTATCAGAAAAAGACAGATCACGGGGAAAGGAGCTCAGCAAAGAGGCCAGAGAGCTAAACAATATAATTAGGCAACAGGGCCTGATAGACATCTATAGAACTTCCCATCCAAACACAAAGGATTTCACATTCTTTTCAAATCCACATGGATCTTTTTCAAGAATAGACCACATGCTGGACACAAGTTCAGCCTGAGTAAATTCAAAGACATAGATATTATCCAGACATCCTTCTCAGATCACCATGCCAGAAAGCTGGAGATTAATAAAAGGATGTCCAGAAAAGCAAGGGCAACCAATTGGAGAATGAACAATTATCTCCTACGACATGAATGGGTACAGGCCCAGATCAGAGAGGATATTAGGAAGTTTCTAGAAACTAACCAGAATGAGAATACAATGTATCAAACTTATGGGATACTGCAAAGGCAGTTATCAGAGGTAGCTTGTTATCATTAAATGCATATATGAAAAAAGACGAGAGGTGTATGACAGATACATTAACATAAAACCTCCAACAACTAGAACAGAGTCAGCAGAACAACCCCTCCAATAGCAAGAGAAAAGAAATAATAAAAATCAGGGCAGAGTTAAACCAATGGGAAGACAAAACAATGCAAAAGATAAATGCAGCTAAAAGCTGGTTCTATGAAAGAATTAACAAAATTGACAGTCCTCTGGCAAAGCTTACCAAGGATAGAAAGGAGCAAACATCAATCGCCAGGATGAGGGTTGAATCAGGGGCAATAACAACAGACCCCAATGAGATTAAAAGGATAATCACAAAGTACTATGAATGTCTATATTCTGACGAATTCAGAAACCTGGAAGACATGGATAAATATTTGGAAAAAACAGTCTCTCCCTAGATTATTTCAGACAGATATCAAGAACCTCAACAAACCCATAGCAAAAGAAGAAATAGAGAGGGTCATCAAAAATGTATCAACAAAAAAAGCCCCAAGGCCAGATGGTTTCACAGCAGAATTCTACCAACCATTCAGGGAAGATTTGACATGGATCCTCCACAAAGTATTCCATAACATAGAAGAGAATGGCAAATTCCCAAACTCATTTTATGAAGCCAGTATTACTTTGATACCCAAACAGGGCAAAAACCCCACAGGTATAGAGAATTACAGACCAATATCTGTAATGAACATAGATGCAAAAAATCCTTTACAAAATATTGGCCAATAGAATACAAAAGTATATAACCACGACCAGGTTAGATTCATCCCAGGGATGCAGGGATGGTTTAACATCCAAAAATCCATCAATATTATACACCACATCAAGAAGAAAACAGATAAAAACCATATGATATATCCATAGATGCAAAAAAAAAAAAGCATTTGACAGCATCCAACACCCAATCCTAATCAAGACACTCATGAAGATAGGATTGGAAGGCAAATTCCTCAAGATGATACAAGCTATCTATGAAAGATCAACAGCCAACATCATAGTCAATGGAGAATAGACCAAAACAATCCCACTGAAAAAGGGTACAAGACAAGGATGCCCCCTGGGCCCACTTCTATTCAATATCGTTTTGGAGGTTCTGGCTAACAACATAAGACAGCGGAAGGACATCAAAGGGATCCAAATGGGAAGAGGAGGAGGTGAAACTATCACTATTTGCAGACGACATGATCCTGTACATTGAAAACCCCAAAAGCTCCACAGCTGGAGTACTTACAGCGATAGAGGAATATGGAAGAATAGCAGGATACAAGATCAATAAACAGAAGTAGGTAGGTTTTCTATACACATCAGACAGGACCATGGAAGGGGGATTAAGAAGGAAGTACCCTTCACAGTAGCTAAGAACAAACAAACTGAAATACCTAGGAATATATTTTTAAAAATATTAAAGACCTATACAAGGAAAACTATAAGACCCTACTACAGGAAACCAAAAGCAACCTCCACAAATAGAAGAACATGCCCTGCTCATGGATTGGAAGGCTCAACATGGTAAAGATGACAGCCCTACCTAAAGCACTTTACAAGTTCACTGCTATACCAATTCAAATACCATCAACCTTCTTCAAAGAATTGGAAAAACTGACCACCAATGTCATATGGAGAGGGAAAAAACCCAGAATTAGCAGAGAACTCCTCAAGAAGAAGGACACAGTTGGAGGACTCGCCTTACCTGATTTTAATGCTTATTACACAGCTACAGTGATCGAAACAGTGTGGTACTGGCACAACAGACACTCAGACCAGTGGAAAAGAATAGAAAGTCCAAGAGTAAAATCATCAGCATTTAGACAACTGATTTCAACAAGGGTCCCCAAACCATCAAGTGGGAAGCGGATGCCCCTTTTAACAAGTGGTACTGGAAACAATGGATATCCACATGTAGTAAGATGAAACAAGACGTTTACCTCAGCCCATGCACAAGAATACACTCAAGGTGGATCACAGACCTGGAAGTTAAACCCCAAACCATCAGGACCATCAAAGAGGGAATTAGGACTAACCTCAGAGCACTGGCCCAGGGAACTCATAGGCTCACTGCAATAGGGAAGGGTACACACACAGATGAACTGGAAATTGACAAATGGAATTTAATAAGAATAAAGCATCTGTGCACCTTGAAAGACTTCACCAAGAGGGTGACAAGACAACCCACAGACTGGGAGAAGACATTTAGTAATAACACATCAGACAAAGGGCTCATTACTAGAATCTACACCATCATGACCTGCAAAAAGAGGAAAACAGTTAACCCCATAAGGAAGTGGGCAAAAGAAATGAGAAGAACTTTCACTAGGGAGGAGACCTATAAGGCCAATAAGCATATGAGAAAGTGTTCCAGGTCATTAGCCATAAGAGAAATGCAAATCAAAACAACCACGAGATACCACCTAACACCCCTGAGGCTAGCCCAAATCAGCAAATCAGAGAGCAACAAGTGTTGGAGGGGCTGTGGTGAAGTAGGAGCCCTCCTCCACTGCTGGTGGTCGCGTAGATTTATACAGCTACTGTGAAAAGCATCTGGAGATACTTAAGAAAATGGAAATTGATCTACCTTATGACCCAGCCATCCCTCTGCTGGGCACATACCCGGTGGAAACAACAAATAAAACACGACCAGTCATCTGCGCTCCAATATTGATTGAGGCACAATTCATGATCTCAAAGACTTGGAAACAGCCTAAGTTTCCATGAATAGATGAATGGGTTAGTAAACTCTGGCACATACACACAATGGAGTACTATGCAACACTGAAAAGCACAAAGGATCACTTGAAACACATTGTTTTGTGGGAAGAGCTGGAAAGAATCATGTTAAGCGAGGTAAGCCAGACTCAAAAGGACAGGTATAACATGAGTCCCCTGAGATAAGTACAATCAGCATGCCAGGAATAGAAGACTAAACATCTATCTCACAATAAACGGGTGGAAGCATAGATAGTTGGAGGGAGGGCAGGCCACACCCAGGGAGGTACATGAGAGTCCAGCATAAAGAAGGGGAAGGGGGCAGGTGGAGGGAGAAGTGGGGTGGGGAGAAACGGAGTGGCTGGCACGGGGGAAACAGGACACTAACCCACCCAGGGGGAGAGTATTAGTTGTGACCCCTCAGAACTGGAGCATGCATACGGACCCCACCATGACACACCACACCAGGAGGGCAACACAATGCACGGAGGAATCCACAAAGAGACTGGACCATACGCCAGCCCCAACCAGAATTAGCCCAACCTCCAGCATCGAAGAGAGTACGACATAAAATGAAAATAGATCTTCTGGTGTGGGAAAGGAACTGACCTACCACACCACACCCAGAAGGAAGCTGAAGCAAAGGAAGGAGGAAGAAGCGAGTGGAGCACACCTGGGCCCACCAAGCTCAGAGGATGATAGCCAGATTCAAAGGGACCAATGTACATATAGGACCATATAGCCGGCCCCACAGCGAGATGCGACATCCTACACTGACCCATGGCCCTCCACGGGACAGCACTGGAGACACATTGGGGGATTAGCAACTGAGTTGACCCCACCACACTGAGGCAAACACTGGGGGTGTGCAATGGAGCAGCGGGGGAAGCAGAGCAAGGAGGTCCAAGGGAGTATACAGGTTGGACTTTGGGTCCAGGACGTAGCACCCCATCAGACTCGCCCAGAAAACACTCCTAAAAGTCAACAAACAGACTTTCTCTTTTTTTGCTGTCTTTGTTGTTGTTTTTTCCTTTTTTTCCCCTCATCTTTTAAATTTTGTATGTCACTGTCGTTTTTTGTCGGTTAGCTTCTCGATGTTGCTGCTGTCGATACCATGTTCTTATGCGCCACTTGGGCGCTGTCAAAGCCATCCACATTTTTATGTACATATTACTATATCTGCAGGTCCACCTAGATAAGATAGGCTGGACAAACAATGTGAGAAAAAAATAACGGGACCAACAGTCCTGGAGGGACATGAGAGTGTGGGAGGTAGGGGAAGGGAGAAGGTGTTGGCCAACCCAGGGACAAGGGAACAACGAGTGGTTCAAAACCAGTGGAGGGAGGGGAGGGGAGGACTGGTAGGGAGTGACCAAGGGCAAGGTAACTGAGAGGAATTACTGAAATCAGAATGAAGGCTGAACATGGTAGTGGGACAGGAGGAAAGCATAAGGAAATAGAGGAAAGAACTAGGAGGCAAAGGGCATATATAGAAGCCTAAATACAGACATGTACATATGTAAATATATTTATGATTATGAGGGAAATAGATCTCTGTGCATATATTTATAGGCTTAGTAGTAGGGTAACAGGTGGACATTAGGCCTCCTCACGCGCATTCCCTCAATACAAGAGCACCTTGCCCAGCTAAATGGTCATTTCATGATACCCACCTTCCTGACATGATTGCTGAAGACAGATATGTGCATAAACAAACATGGTGAAGAAAACTGATGGTGACTAGCTATCAAAAGATATAGCGTCTGGGGTCTTAAAGGCTTGAAGGCAAACAAGCAGCCACCTAGCTTGGAAGCAACAAAGCCCACAAAGAAGAAGCACACAAGCCTAAGAGAGCACAAGGTGTTGAGGGATCAGGTAGAAGACACCAAAGAACAAAAACTATCATTGTGTGATCACCTTCCCCACATAAACGCTGAAGATGAATGTGTGCATAAGCAAGTGTGGTGAAGAAGGCTGATGGTGCCTGGCTATAGAGAGATATGGCTTCTGGGAACTTAATGGCTTGAAAGTAAACAAGCAGCCATCTAGCCCAGAAGTAACAAAGCCCACATGGAAGCAGGACACCAACATGTGTGAAGGGCCGAGGGAATCAGGTTTTAAGCACCAAAGGCAGGGGGTGGGGGGTATCATAACATCGTGAATGAGAGGAGCACTTGATGAGGACCCAATGCCCATCTGTAGACAACTGGACATCCCTTGCAGAGGGGTAGTGGGAAGATGAGTCATTCAGGGTTCAGTGTAGCAATAATGAAACTCACAATCTTCCTCTAGTTCTTAAACACTTCCTCCCCCCAACTATGATGATCCCAATTCTACCTTGCAAACTTGAGGATGCACAGCAGTGCAGATGGGAACTGGAAACACAAGGAACCCAGGACAGATGAATCCCTCAGGACCAAGGGTGAGAGTGGTGATACCGGGAGGGAAGGGAGGTAGAAAGAGGGAACCGATCACGGGGATCTACATATGACTTCCTCTCTGGGAGGGGGCGGGGGGTGATGGGCAACAGAAAAGTGGATGAAGAGAGACGCCGGGCTGTGTAAGATTAGATAAAATGATAATTTATAAATTATTAAGGGTTCATGAGGGAGAGGGAAGCAGGGAGGTGGGGGGAGAGATAAAAGGAAAATGAGCTGATTCCAGGAACCCAAGCAGAAGGCGAATTTTGAGAATGATGAAGGCAACGAATGTATAAATGTGCTTTACACAATTGATGTATGTATGGATTGTGGTAAGAGTTGTATGAGACCCAATAAAATGATTTTAAAAATAATTGAAGTAACCTCCATGAGACATTTATAATTCTAATAATAGCACCATTAATGTAGTCAATGGTATAGATTTTAAAGTACTAAAGAGAAAAAGAAAAATAACCATGAACAGGAAAGCTTTTCAGAATAAAATGCCTGCGATGTTGACTTAGGTTAAAAAACAAGCATGAGCATAGCACCCAAAAGCAATGAGATCCGCCACAAGCGAGCAAGCACGAGCCCATTGGGCTGCCCAACAGAGCCACGCTTAAATCCAAGGAACTTGTTTCTTCCAGCTCATCTGGCTGTGATTCTGAGAGTGAAGTCGACAAAGCGCTGAAGAGGGAAAGCAGATCGCTCCAGAAAATCCCGCGAAGAAGCAAACGCCTGGGGAAAAGTCCCGTCCTCTTCCCAGCGGAGCACCCGCAGAGGTGAGAATGTTTTCCAGACTGGGAAAAGCGGGTGTGCCTGTCAGTGTTCAGGACTTCAAAGGGAAAGTCCTAGTTGATATTGAATGGATCACGAAGGTGAATTAACCAGGAAGAAAAGGTCTTTCTTTAAAAATGCCGAGCAGTGGAGCCCGCTGAAGGAACGGATTTCTGACATTGATGATGCAGGAAGCAAACTATCGCATCCTCGCCATGTCCAACCTGTGCTATTCTTGTCATTTTAACCTGCCTTTTAAAGTCACTTTTATTTTCTCACTGTCGTTTTCCAAGCTATTGTATGTTTGGATTGCAGAACAATTTGTAAGAGGAATACTTTTAAAAAAATGTGCATAATTAAAAATGTTCTGAGTGAAAGAAAAAAAAAACACCTGAAAGCAATGAGGGTTAGATACAAGGCAACAATTTCAATCACTTTCATTCACTAAAGCAAGGCTATGTGTGCAGGGCTAAGTACAGGCCTAAGGACAAAAGGCAAAGAAATATAAAAAATATATATGGAAGTCTTAAGTTGTTAATTATTGGGAAAACTCAAAAGCCAGAGGTTTGAACCAGCGACCGCTGACTTTCAAACCTCAACTTTGGAAGAGCACTCCTTGGTTCTTCGCACACTAAGGTATTCTGGCTTTAAATCCATAGGAGTATTTCAGTTCCTTTCATCTGCACGATCACATGTATTTAAGGCAACATCTGGTTTCCTTAGTGGGACCCAGGTTTATCTATTTTATATCTTGAGTAATTCAATTTGCTAATAATCTTGTTGTAGACGTTGTGTCCACCACTTGTCAGTCAGTTTGTCGCGCTGTGGTAGCTCGTATGTTGCTGTGATGCTGAAAGTGATGTCACTGGCATTTCAAATGCAGCAGGGTCACTCAAGGTGAACAGGTTTCAGCAGAGCTTCCAGCCTAAGAACAGACTATGAAGGAGGAATAGCCTGCTACTTCTGGAATTAGTCATGGAAAACCTTATGGACAGAATTGAAATATTATCAGATGTTGAAAACCTTATGAAAAGAAACAGAATATTGTCAGATGTAGTTTCAGAGGATGAGTTGCTCAGGTTGGAAGGCTCAACGTATGAAGAAGAGCTGTCTTCTCAAAGTAGAGTTGACCATAAATGCACGGACAGAGTAAAGCTTGTGGGAGTAAAGACTTTGGGACCTTCATCTGCTGAGGGGCACGACTAAAAATAAGAAGAAACAACTGGAAACATAAATTAATAATCAGAACTTAGAACGTCCAAAGTATGAATCTAGGAAAATTGGAAGTTGTAAAAATGGAAATGGAATGTATAAAAATTGACATTCTAGGCAATAGGAAGCTGAAATGGACTGGTATTGGCCATTTGGAATCAGAAAGTCCTAGGGTTACTATTCTGGGAATTAAGCCATCTAGATGAATGACATTGCATTCATTGTCAAGAGATACATTTCAAGATCCATCATGAAGGACAATGCTGTCTATGAGAAGACTATATCCATCTGCATTCAAGGAAATCCAATCCATACCACTATTAATCAAATTTATGTACCAACAACCAAATATAAGGATGAAAACATTGAAGAATTCTACCCAAGTCTTCAGTCTGAAATAGATCAAATATGCAATCAAGATGCATTGCTAATTATTGATTATTATAATGCAAAAGTTGGAAACAAAAAGGAAGTAATGGTAATTGGAAATATGGTCTTGGTGATCACAACAAAGCAGGAGATCTCATGATAGAATTTTGTATGACCAACTTCTTCATAAAAAAATACCTTTTTTAAATGAAGGGGGAAGTGCAGAGTAGAGACCCAAGGCCCAAGTGTCGGCCAATGGAGAGCCCCTCATAGAGGCGTTTAGGAGAGGAGATGGGTTAATTAGGGTTCGAGGTAGTACCGATGGGGAACAAAGCTTTCCCCCAGATCCTGGATGCTTCCTCCCCCCAACTTCCATGATCCGAATTCTACCTTGCAGGCCTGGATAGGACAGAGGCTGTACACTGGTGCATATGAGGGCTGGAGGTACAGGGAATCCAGGGTGGATGATACCTTCAGGACCAAGGGTGTGAGGGACGATGCTGGGAGAGTGGAGGGTGAGTGGGTTGGAAGGGGGAACTGATTGCAAGGATCCACATGTGACCTCTTCCCTGGGAGAGGGACAGCAGAGAAGGGGGGAAGGGAGACTCCGGATAGGGCAAGATATGACAAAATAACGAGGTATAAATTACCAAGGGCACGTGAGGGAGGGGGGAAAGGGGAGGGAGGGAAAAAAAAAAGAAGACCTGATGCAAGGGGCTTAAGTGGAGAGCAAATGCTTTGAGAATGATTGGGGCAGGGAATGTATGGATGTGCTTTATACAATTGATGTATGTATATGTATGAACTGTGATAAGAATTGTATGAGCCCCTAATAAATTGTTAAAATTAAAAATATATATACCTTTTTTTTCAACAACACAAAAGGTGACTGACTATCCACTTGGACTTCTCCGGGTGTGATACACAAAAGTCAAATGGTCTATATCTGTGAGAAGAGCTGATGGAGAAGCTCAATATCAGTACTTAAAGCCAGCCAGGGGCTGGCTGTAGAAAAGACCACCAATTGCTCAGATATAAGTTTAGGTTGAAGCTGCAGAAAGTGAAAAATGTTCACGAGAGCCAAAGCACGACTTTCCATATATTCCGCCTGTATGTTGAGAACATCTAAAGAACAAAGTTTATGCATTGAACACTAAGGACAGAAGACCTGATGCCATCAAGAACAGCATACTTGAAGAAAGCCAAAGGTCATTAAAATGACAGGAAAGAAGGGAAAGAGTAGAGTGGATGTCAGAAGAGACTGTTCTTCATCATAGAGTAGTTAAGGTACATTGAATAAATGATGAAGTTGAAGAGCAGAAATTTTCAAAGGGTAGCTCAAGAAGACAGAGTGCAATAGTCTAATGAAATGTGCAAAGACCTAGAAGTAGAAAAGCAATAGGGAAGATCACACTCAGCATATCTTAAACTGAAAGCACTCAAGAAAAAAGGCAAGCCTCGAGTTGCAGTCTTGAACAATTCTATGGCAAAATACTGATGGACGCAGGAAGCATGAAGAGGAGCTGGAAGGCACAACGTCACTGCCCCAAGAGGCAGCATCAGCACAAGAAGCAATGGTGCTGAAGGAGGAAGTTCAAGCTGCAATGAAAGCCTTAGGCTAAAACAAGGCTCTGGAATTGATGGAATGCCGATTGAAATGTTTCTAACAGCTGAGAAAGATAAAATAAAGATGCTAAAGAGCTGGGAGCAATTACTCGTCTATGCCAGGAAATTTGGGAGACAGCTACTTGGCCAACTGACTGAAAAAGATCTGTATTTAGACCCATTCCAAAGAAAAGTGACCCAACAGAATGCTCAACTTATAGAGCAATATCATTATTATCACATGCAGTAAAATTTTGCTGAAGATCATTCAGCAACAGTTCTAGCAGTACATTGACAGGGAGCTGCTAGAGGTCCAGGCCTGATTCAGCAGAGGCTGTGCAACAAGAGATATTATTGCTGATATCAGATAGATCTTGGCTGAAAGCAGAGAATACCAAAAAGACGTTTACTTGTGTTTTACTGACAGCACAGGCATTCAACTGTGTGAATGATAAAAAACTATGGATACCCTTGACAAGAATTGGAATCTTAGAACACTACATTGTGCTCATGGGGAACCTGTAAATGTTTCGAGAGGCAATTGCACTAACAGAAAATCAGGAGAGATGTGTGTCGGGATTTCATCCCCATCACCCTACTAATTCAATCCATATGTTGAGCAAATCTTCGTATAAGACGGATTATTTGAAGAAAATTGCAGTATCAGGCTTGGAGGAAGGCTTATCAACAAACTGACATATGCAGATGACACAACTTAGCGTGCTGAAAGTGAGGGGGCTTGAAGCGCTTGCTGATGAAGATCCAGGATTGTAGCTTTCTGTGTGGATGACAACACTATGTAAAGAGAGAGAGAGCAAAAACAAAACCACCTCACAAGTGGACCACGAGATAACTGTGATAAACGGAGCAGAGATGAACGTGTTCAAGGTTTTGGTCTTGCTTTTATCCACAGTCAATGCTCATGAAAGCAGCACTCAAGAGATCAAAGCAGGCATTGCCTTGGGTAAATCTGCAACCCAAGATCTCTTTAAAGTGTTCACAAGCAAGAATGGGACTCTGAAGACTAAGGTCCTCCTGATCCAAACCATGACATTTTTCAGTCACCTCCTGTGCATGGACATTGACTAAGGAAGACCAGAGAAGAATCCATGCATTCGAATTGCAGTGCTGGTGAGGAATACTGAAAGCACCATGGGCTGCCAAACGAACACACAGACCTGTTTGGGAAGAAGTACAGCCAGAGCGCTCTTTAGAGGCAAAAGGCAAGGATAGGGAGACTTTGCCTCATGTACTATGGACATGTTATCAGGAAAGACTATTCCCCGGAGAAGGGCATCATGCTTGCTAAAGTACAGGGTCAGGGAGAAAGAGGAAGGCTCTCAACAATATAGATTGAGACAGTGGCTGCGTCTGTGCCTCAAAGATTCGGAGGCAGGTACAGGACAGAGCAGTGTTCTGCTCCATTGTACATAGGGTCATTGTGAGTGGGAATTGACTCAGTGGCAGCTAGCAGCAATGACAACAACTTGATTACTATTACTTATTGAGTAATCTTTGCTTGCTAGTGTCTTTCAAACATGTATCCATTCCAATCAAGTTGTTGAATTTATTCATGTAAAATGGGTCTGGACTGACAGTCCTTTTATTCCTGGTATCAATGATGTATTTTCTCTCTTTTTTTCAGCATTAGTTTCACTAGAAGTTTATGGATTTTTATTTGGTTTTTCAATGACACAGCTTTTAGTTTAGTGGATTTTCAGTGTTTCTCTACTTCAATTTCATTGGTTTCAGTCTCTATTTCATAACTTCCTTTCTTCTGTTTGGGTACTGTTTGGATTAATTTGTTCCTTTTCCCCATACTCTTAAAATAAAAAGAAAGATTATTGGTTGGAGACTTTTATTTTAATTTGAAGATTTAATGATCTACATCTTCTTGTACACATTGCCTTGGAAGTAATATACAAACTTAGAAAACTTTATGATGGAATAAATTTAGATTTATAGAGAGTTGCAAAGGTAGTATGTTAGATAGGGTTCTCTAGAGAGACAAAACCAGGACATGTGATTTTATATATGTTTATATAGATAGATATATAACATAATAAATAAACAGCTGATTAGTCTATAGAGTAGTACAAAAGGCTCAGTGCAACTCACTTCCAGGAGACAGCTAATACACTGGCAGTCCTTCAAGTCTTGAGGGCCGCCGGGTGCAAGTTAAAGAAGCAGACAGCTGAGTCCTCTGTAGAGCAATTCAGGCTCTCCGGGCACAGGCAGCAAACAGCAAGGCAGGTCACCAACAGTCAGCCAGATGACAGGATCCGACAGTCCCCAGCTAAAGCGATGTATACTCCAGTAGTGTGGCAAAGCAGGTCTTGAAGGAACCTCAAATTACAGTGACATAGTCCTCAGGTTAGGTGCCCCACAGGTAGTGTAGCTTGCAAATTGAGGCAGAGAACAAGCTAAGGCAGCGCACAATGGTCCGATGATCAAAGAGCAAGAGACAAAAAAGGCGAGGCTCACCGAGCCATTTATCTCTCCACCCTTCAATTACAAGTAATTCCATATGTGTTCATTGGCCAGCTTGGCACAATAAACGTACCTATCACAGGTAGTATAGAGAATTTCCATAAGTATTTCACCCATTTTCATCCAACATTAAATACCTATATAACCATGGAAGATTTTTCAAAATTAAAAAAATTAGCATAAGTGTATTACTGTTACATAAATCCAAGCTTTATTTTAGGTTTTATCATCTGTCTACTTTTTCCATGTTTCTGTTTGAGGATCAAATCCAGCACTTCTCCTCTCTCTTTCATAACCTTAACATTTTTTTAAAGTCCTGTTTAGGTATTTTATAGAAGGCTCATCAATTTAGAATTGTCTATTGTTTTCTTATTGTTAACTTGAAGTTATAGATTTTTTTTACATTATATAAATCCTGGGTTATTTTGTTGTGGTTTGGGGCCAAGTTTACAGAGAAAATTAGTTTTATATTTAATGATTTATACCATTTTGCTTTGTAACATTAGTGACCAAAAGATCCCTTGTTGTAATAGCACACATCCCACTACCTCTGTGTTCTCCCTATATCCAATTGTCCTTCTTTCCTTTCCCTGCCTGCATAAATTTGTTTGGGTGCAAATGCTACCCAAAGTTATGGATTTGGGGAAAGAATGTGTCCTTCTCATTGCATAATATAGGACATGCTATGAACATGACTCATTACCTGGTAATGTAAACCATTACTTGGTCATGATCATCATATAAGTTTTTATATATTTTGTTTTCATTGAAAGTAAAAATATTTTCTAATTTTTTATGACTCTTGAGTAATTTAGGAAAATCTCAGGAATTCTAAATATTTGGAGACATTCCAGCTATCTTTCTGTTATTACTTCTAAGTATTTCCATTGTAGTCAGAGAACATACTTGGCATTTTCCTTAATGTTTTATGACCAAGGAGATGACACATCTTGGTGAATGCTTCCTGTATTCCTGAAAATAAAGTGTTTTCTACTTTTGCTGGATAAAGCATTCTTATCAATGCTCATTAGTTGAAGTTGGGTTTTTTACTTGTCCAGGTTGTCTGTGTTCTTCCCAATATTCTAAGTGTATGTACAATTAGGACTATATCTTCTTGAGTAATTTGCTTCTTAGCATCGTGGAAGGTCTGGCTTTACACTTGGTATTATATCATGTTCTGAAGTCTGGTTCTTCTGATATTAATAAAGCTACTCTAGTTTTCTCTTGCTTTTTGATTTTGAATAATATGATTCTTTTATTTTTAATGTTTGCATATCTTTACATTCAAAGGGAATTTTTGGTTGTTTACATATTGCTTTTCATCTAACATAAAAGTTCTTATTTTTTAATTTGTGTATTCAAATAATTTATACTTAATATACTTATTTATGGAGGTTGTTTAAAAGCTACCATTCTTTTAGTTAAAGAATATTAACTTCAAATCTTTCATCTGTTCTCATTCTTCTTTTTAATCCTACTTTTCTGCCCACTTTTTGATTCAGTGTTTTTTCCCTTTCAGATCATTGCTTTGACTTAGAACTTAAACCTCTTTTAAACAAATTTTAGTGGGTGTTGTAGAATTTTTCATATACACCTCTAATCAATCACAGTCAACCACCAGATAATGTCATGCTACTTCAAGTATCATTTAAGAACCATTTTAATTATTAGTAATAAGGATACACTAATAACTTCTCTCACATTTTTTGTTGTATTGCTGCCATACATTTTACTTTTTACACATGCTTCTAATCCTACAATACATTGCTTATGTTTGGCCTTAGCCAATTATCTTTTACATGATTAAAAATATCTTTTGTGCTCATTTTCATGCATCCAGTCCTAGACACCTCCATTTCCTTATGTAGATCCATATTTTTGTAGGATAGGCTTTCTTGTCATTAATTTTGTGAGCTTCTATTTGTCTGAAAGGATTTTATTTTGCTTTCAGTTTACAGTATCATTTCACTGATAAAGAATTTGGGTTGACAATATTTCTTCTGTCAATAATTTAAAGATCTACTCTATTGTCTTTGGGGTTATGTAGTTTCTGATTACAGGCATATCTACTATAAGTCTTATCTTTGTTTCTCTGTATATAGGAGACATCAAAAAGTATATGGAAAAGTGGAATTAAAAGATATTGCAATATTTTCATGAACCTCTTTTTAAAATTAAAAGATCATTTTATTGGGGGCTCTTACAGATCTTATAACAATCCATACATCAATTGTATCAAGCATATTTGTACATATGTAGCCATCATTATTTTCTAGACATTTACTTTCTATTGAGTCCTAGGTATCGGCTCCTCTTCCTCCCCCCACCCTACCATCTTCATGACTCCATGATAAATTATTATTATCTTCAGATCTTACACCAACCACTGTCTCCCTTCCCCCCAGTTTCTGCTGTTTGTCTCCCTGGAGGGTTGTGTGTGTGGTTAAGTGTCGATCATTGCGATCAGTTCCCACTTCCTCCCTTCCTCTCCGCAGTTTCCCCCTACCCCTCTGGTATTGCAACTCCCTTTCCTGTTCCTGGGTTCTGTGTGTTCTGTCTGAGCCCTTATCTCTTACCTGTACCTGTGCACATGCTCTGGTCAAGCCAGAACTGAAAGGTAGGACCCCATGGTAGTGGGGGGTGAGGAAGCCTCAAGGAACCAGAGGAATGTTGTGTGTTTCATCGGTGCTTTACTGAGACCTGGTTGACTCATCCCTTCCCTGTGTCCCTTCTGTGAGGGTCACATTGTATACAAAGGGGTTCTGGATCTCTGCTCCAACACCCCTCATTCTCAACAATATGGTTTTTGTTTGTTTGTTTGTTTGTTGTCTTCTGATACCTGTTACTAGTTCTGTCGAAACCTCTTTTCATGAACTTTTTGAAGGCCCAGAGTACTTTTTATTTTTTCTCTGACTTCCTTAAAGATGTTCTCTTTGTCTTTATTTTTCAGAATTTTAGATATGATATATTTAGGTGGGGTTTTTTTTTGCTTCATTTTTTGTCGTGCGTTTAAATATGAGCTCTTGAATCTGAGTTAATGCCTTTTGCGATTTCCTGAAAATTCTTGGCTATTCTCTCTTCAAATATTTTTTTCTTGAACTACATCTCTTCTGTTCCAGGAGTCATTATTACACACACCTTCCATCATAGGATATTTTCTAACATCTAAATGAGCTAGTCAATGAAATTCTCTACTATTTTCTCTCATTGTGAGCCATGTAATTCTTATTGCCCTATCTTCAAGTTTTCTCATCTTTCTTGGCTATTTTGAATTTACAACACACCTATGAAAGGTATTACTTAACTCTTGTACTGTACATTTTATGACTAGAATTTTCATTTGACTCTTAAGTTGTTGAGTTTTTTCCCTGCCAAAATTTTCTATCTGTTCATATATATCATTTGTCTTTTCCAAGCATCTAATCATTCCATTGTTGCTGCTAGTTTCACCCAATTATAGTTATATTATATTCCATAGTAGCTCTACTATCAGCATCATTCCCGAATCTGTTTCAGATAATTGTTTTATCCCTTAGCAGTGTTTCTCTACTTGATTTTCTGGATGTCTTGTGATTGTTTATAGCATTTGATATTATGGGTAAGGTCATATGTAACATCATGATGTCAGTAGTATTTTGCCTGGCTGTGTGCATGCCTTTTCTCCTGCGCCATTCGTGTGAGAGGTTGAGGCCATGTCTCCAGGAGTTGAACTGGAGTTAGGATGTTTTTGTTGCTAGGGCCATCTCCAGTCCATCTGCAGTCTCAAAGCCTTGTGCTTAGGATAGGCGTGAGTTCTATGATGTACCTGGGCCACCTGCAGCTTCCAACAGTTCTAGGGCCCCTTGAACATTAGAGGATGCTGCTTCCTGCACTTTATCCTCCTTGCAGCTATTGAATATTAACTATGCTTCCTAACCTAGTGAGGATTCTCTGTCGTCCCTGTGTCCCTGGGATAGTTCTTAGGGATACTTATCATGGCAGTCAAACCTCTCTTGTATCTTTGGTGGCTCTTGAGCAGGAAAGACTGTCCAGTCTCTCTCCAAATTGTACGACACCCCTAATGATAATTTTTCTGTCACTCCCATAAGGTAGAGGCTTGTTGTCCGTTTTCTTTTGTTTTACTTAATCCTCATCAAAATGGGTCTTCCTTTATTTTCAGGGGTTAAGGGGAGTATGGTAGTCACAACATTTGCTTCCCTTTCCCAGTGGATTAAGGTTTTCATTTCAAAAAGAGGCCCCAGAGAAGCAAAACACTACTGAAGAAGAAGAAAGTAGGAGGTCTTTCACTTCTTGATCTCAAAGCCTACTTAGCGGTTACGGTAACACACACACTGGAACAGCATACACATAGATCAATGGAACAGAATGAGGAATCTAGAGTAAATCTCTCCACGCTGATTTGAACAGCTGATCTCTGACAAAGGGTCAGAGCCCATAAAACAGGGAACACATAGTCTCTTTAACAAATGAGACTGCAGAAAAACAAAATAGGAACCACATCTCACACTACATGCAAAAACAAACCCAAAAGAGACCAGGGATATAAATACTATCAATGAAAAAAATAGGAACAAAGTTAGGGGCCTTAATGCATGACATCACAACAGGAGCAAACATAATTGAAAACACACAACTATAGAAGACAAACAAAATGACTAGGACTGCCTAAAAATTAAATGCTTATGTGCATCCAAAGATTCTACCAAAAGAATGAAGAAGGAAAGAACAAAGGAATAGAGGAAGGGGAGACAGGGAGGGAGGGAGAAAGAAGATGATCCTTTCTCAGGGGCGATGGTCTGGTTATATGGAGTAAGAGTACTTACCAACATGCAGGGTGCGAATGACACAACCCTGCTCGCAGAAAGCCCAAAAGGACTCGAAGCACTTGCTGATGAAGATCAGAGACTACAGCCCTCTGTAGTTAAGCAGGCTTCCATCTAGCAGGGAAGTAGCACAACCCACTTGGAAGAAGCACATCAGCCTGCATGATCATGAGGTGGCCACAACAGGAAGAGTTATCAGAAGTTCAAAAGCAAGCTGCTAAATCCATGTGAAGGGGTGTGAATGTAGTAGAGACCTAAACCCTAAACTCAGATAATTGGACAGTCCCTCACGGAAGGGCTACACAGAAATGATGATAAATCCAGGATGTGGCATAGCATGGATGACCCACATCGCTATCCTCTCTTTAATATTTTCTCCTCTTTCTATTATGGTTTTTATTTGCTTTACCTCATCAATCATGTTAGATTTGCATTTGTTCATTTGTATATTTAAGATCATTTGGTACATGAAAGCCAAGCTAGAGAACCCTTCAGAAACAGTGACAGGAGTAATGATTCCCTGAGGGCATGGGAAGGGGGGGGGAGGAAAGAGGGAGCAGATATCATTGATGACTGTATAACCCCACTCAGTGAGATTGAACAACAGAATTGTATGTGAATGGATATATTGGATTGCATGAGATATGGCAAAATAATAATAATAAGCATTCCTGGAAGGATAGGGTGGGGAGGGAGGGGATAAAGGGGAGCTGATATCGTGGAGTTCAAGAAGAAAAAAAATGTTTCAAGACTGATTGTGGTTGCAATTGTACAACATTGCTTGATGAGATGGAACTATGGAACGTTGTGATATCTGTAAGAACTCCCAACAAAATGATGAAAAATTTTAAAAAACCACATGTATAGCCTTCAGGATGGATAACATCTCCACATAAGAACACAGGGATCTTTTCAACGGCACGGTCTGGCAACATCACGAGAAATGGAAGGAAAGAATGAACGTTATCACAGATAACTTCTACTTTGATCCACAGTCAACACCCATGGACGCAGCCTTCAGGAAATCAAACAATGCCTGACAGTGGACAAATACGCTGCCAAACTAAGCTCATTGCCCTCGGGTTGATCCTGACATAGCTAGGAGACTTCCTTCAAGCGTGAGAGGATGCCTCCTGGAGGGCCAAGACCAGAGAGCGGTGCTTCAAATGCCAGAGGAAAGCTGGACCGTGCAGAGGGAATCCTGAAGAAGGAGTCCGCGCATTTGTGAAGACCTTGACTGAGTACTCACTGGGCTCTGGACTGCCAGAAGGAGGGGCACTGGGTCTGTCTGGGAAGGAACGCAGCGCAATGCTCGTTGGAAGGCACATAGTGAAACTCCAGCTCGTGCTTGGGCCATGTCAGCAGGATGGATGAGCCCCTGGAGAAGGACATCAGACTGGGTACAGTGGTGGATGGCCCGACGCCGGGGCTGCAGCTCTGGGCTTAAACACAGGAACCATTGTGAAGATGACACTGGATTGAGGAGCGTTTGTTCGCTCGTAAATTGTGTTGTTATGAGTCAGAACCAATTCAACAGTACCCAGCTACAATAAAACTCTATCAGGCCGAGTCATTTTCATATTAGTTAAATCCTCTGTGTGTTCATTGACTTTCTGCTTGAGCTTTTAAAGGTTCAAAGAGGCATTGCTATGGTGATTTTACCACATTTGGCTTTTTCCCCTTGAATTTTCTTCCTCCCTTCCTTGTTCTAGTTATTTGGAAATCTGTGACTCGGCTTAAAAATATGGATTAATCGTTGGCATCATTGTGGTATCACAACAAAATGATCCTCCGCTGCCTCTCTTTTTTGTCTCAAATTTTATTTCTAACTTTGATCTTTTTTCTTCATGTATCTTTTTCTTTAAAAAAAAATCTCAACTTGTCATCTTCCTGCTTGTGCCTGCATCTCGCGGGAATCAGCCATGGGCAGCCTATGCAGACAGTTGGGGTGCCCGTTCCTCTCTGGGGAGTCGAGGAAGCAGATGCCGCTCTTCAGACTCCTTCATCGAAAGGAAGACACCCGGGCGGCGTTGCCAGTTAAGTGCCGCTTACTAACTGACAGCTTGGGAATTCACACCTACCAGCTGCTCGGTGGGAGAAAGACGGCCCCACCCGCTCCCATAAAGACGCACAGCCTCCGAGAGCCTGTGTAGGAGCGCGAGGAGCTGCGATCCACCCGATGACCGTGGTTTTGCCATTGTTCTTTTCGTCTTCATCAGAGGAACTGGGGACGGTGAAGCTGTGTCTGCCGGACGGATGGATGTCCTCATGTACTAGAATCACCTCTCAGTTGTTGTATGAACCCTAACAGGCAGACCTCGTATGATTTCTGCACAGATTTTCGGTATGCAGAATATGTTGGCTGAAAGGAGCGCAAATGTTGTGTGCCTGAGTGCCCTGGGTGCCATGGAAAACTCGGGGGATGAAAGGATAGCTCAGCCGAGTCAAAGCACAGGCTCTGTCTAGTAGAGAGTAGGAGCCGCTTGAACAGAGAGCCACCAAAGGGAAACATTACTCAAGAGAGGTGACTGTGCTGAAAGAAGAGAGAGCCCTGAAATGGATCGTAGGGCAAGGTTTCCAGAAGGGGACAATGTGAGTTCAGTCTTTAGAAGTGGTTGGGAAAAGGAAGGAAGTTTTCAGGGTGGGCTAGGTGCTGGACACAACTCACGTAAAGATGATCTAGAAGTCAGACTGACGGGGGCGGGGAGAAGTCAGAGGACCAGTGTGCCTGTGATCGATAAAATATGCAAGGTGTATTATCTTCTTAGTGAGGCCGGATGAGCCTTGATTGCTAAGCTTCGGAATTTGGCTTTTATTCTGGGGTTGCAGGGAGGTGTTGGAGACCTTTGAGCCAGGAAGAGGAGGGACTGGTTTTAGAACTGTGTTTTTAGGAAGCAACATTGGTACTTTTCCATCAGCATGAGATGGGCACGATGTAAAATATCACCTCTTATCTTAATCTCCATACCACCTGACTATTCTGTGTCTTCCCTCTCCTAAACCTGGTTCTCTCCTCCTCACCTCCCTGGATATTCCTGGAGTGGCTTCTGATTCCTACCATCTCCAAAGCAAACACCAGGGTCAACATCAGTCACTCTTTTATGAGTAACTACTTCAATCTGGGTCCTGGCTGGTGTGCCAACTGTAGACGAGGTGGTGGGGATTTCCAGAGGGAAATTTTGCATATTGGACTCTAGGGGGAACCTACAGGATGGATATGGGTGATAACATTTTTGTTGTTCTCGTGGATGAAAGTTGACCCTAAGAAAAGAAATAACAAGCAGAAGAAAGTTTATACTGCCTAGGGCATGAATGTAGGGGGCAGCGTATTGGACTCACTGGCTGTCCAAGCTTCCAAGATTTTGTTGTATCGCCTTGCCTACTGGGAACCAAAGATCTTCATCTAAAGTAACTAGGAAGTTAAGGCTTCCCTCACTCTTCCTTCCTGGCTTATTGCCCGTTGTCCTATGCAACCCAGCCTGGTACTTCCTTTTCTTGTGGGGTTGGGGCTTCTCACTGATGAGTGGGACTGGAAAGGGTGATTTCATGCAGGATCCCACTGCTCGGTTCGGTCCCATGTCATCCTATTTCGCTAGTGCACCAAAACGAAACTCACTGCCATCGAGTCAAAGCTGACTCACAGTGAGCGTTCTGAGACGGTAACTGGTTATGGGAGTTGAAAGCACAGTCTTTCTCCCACAGAATTGCTGGTGGTTTCGAACTGCCAACCATGGGGATTGCAGCCCAACGCATAACCACTACACCAGCAGGACTGCCAGCCATTTTGCTAGTACAGCCTTCTGTGTGTGCATGAGAAATGACAGAGCAGGCCGGGTGGCTGATGCGTTTATGCTGCCAGTGTGCTTGCTCAGGCTTCACTTGTCTGGAGGGCAATGCCTCTCAGAGGGGCATTTTCAGCTGCCAACCTCCATCGTGCATTTTCTCCTACCTCTGGTAGCCCCTCCTCACGTCAATAGAACAGAGCCAACCGAGAGCTAGTACCGTCTGGCACTCACTCAACGCACTGTAATTGAGTCAGTTCCCACTTACAGCAGCGCTATAGGACGGCATAGAGCTGCCTTTGTGGGTTCCAGAGACTGGATCTCTTAAGGGGAGTAGACAGCCTCATCTTTCTTCAGTGAAGCAGCTGGTGGTTTCGAACTACTGACCTTAGGTGAGCAGCCCAATGTGTAATGCACTCTATCACCAGGGCTCCTCTACAATTAAAATATCCCTAATTAATTAAAATGAAATAAAATTTAAAATGAATTGCCTCAGTCACCTTAAACTGTGTTTCAAGTGCCCAATAGTCGCGTGTGGCTTGTGGTTTCAATGCTGGAAAATGCAGATATAAAACACTTTCATCATCACAGCAATTCTACAGACTAATGCTAGTTTAGAAAATATTACCAGACTCCTACAGGATTGGGTGGTGGATAGACACATTCCAAGGCAAACACCCTTTCAGGCCTCCGTCCTCACCCAGGGAAGCCGGTATAAACTGGCTGCTGTCCAGTTGATTCCAGCTTGTCCCAGTGGACCGGGCTCCCACTCCACAGGCTGTTGAAGGCTGTGATCTCCCAGAGGCAGCGTGCCAGTGTGTTCTTGCCAGGCCCCCTGATTGGGTTTGAACCACCAGCCTTTCACTTCATGGCCAAGCCCTTAATTGTGCCTCCTGAGCCTATTGCTTCTTTATTCCAGTGGCCCATCTGGTGAGCATTAGCTCAGGCAAAATCACATACATGGTCACTCAGACATTCTTTCAGACTAGATATTCTAAACCCCAAATAAGGGCAAGAGCCATTTTCCTTCGGGTGCCATGGCTTTCCTCTACCTGGCCCCACGAAAGTTAGCATCCCATATAATGTGCAAAGAAATCCTCCCTTTCAAAATGTTGGCCCCTTGAACCTGTCATAAATATCCTTCATTTGATGAAGACTTCTTTCCGCTAAGGTCACTCGGCTACAAGGAAAGAGAGAGATAGTTTCATGTTCGGTTTATGAGCTTGAGCCTGACTGGGCTGTCCCCTGCTCCCCAGTCTCTGCAGAGACTCTGGAGGTGGAAGCGGTGGGGAGCGGGGAGGGGGCAGGGGGGGTGTTTCAGCTTATTATTAGACATGGAGGATCTGTCACTTCAGACCTTAACCTCAAAGGAAGCCCCCTTTCCTGGGAAGGAGCTCTCATGTTCCCACAGCTCTTCTCTGAAGTCACTGTGGAGTGGGTGGAGGAAGGGGGGGGGCAGCACATCGCTCTGAACTTTCTTGGTAACCTTAGCAGTGGAGCAATTGAAACCAGAACACTTTTGTCTTAACCACACCACCCCCAAGATTCCATTTCCTATAGTCATGGTGGTGGCACCTCCAGCCATCTCGGCTCACACCTTTGAGCCGTGCCTGGCAAGGTCTGCCCTCTGCCTTGAGCGGCACTGGCTGGAGGGCAGGCCCTTTCCTCTCTTACTTGACTGAGTAGGACTTGGGGTTACTACCCCAGTGGGTAGAAGATTATTTGTTCCACGTTGGAGAAAGGGGTAGGTCGTGGTTTTCTCTCTCACTGAGTCTGCATGGTGGCCACGTAGATGCAAGCGGAACCTCTGTCCCCGATCCAGGCCCTGCCTCTGCTGTGGCCCTTTCTCACCTACGACCCTTTTGGACCTGCTCCACTCCTTGTTCTGACCCTGATGCTGGTCCAGACCATGTTTCTGTCTCTAGTTCTGCCACTGCTGGATGCGACTCCAGACGCAAATATCTCAAAGTCCAGGCAAGAGCCTCAGAGAGAGGGGCTGCTGCTGCTGAGAGGACAGGTGGGGACATGGAGACAGCAGCACCAGCTCTGCCGGGCAGGCCTGGAGCCTCTACAACCGTCCTGCTTTCTGCTTTTGACAGTCTTTCAACAGAGGCCAGCTTGCTATTCGGCTCCTTAGTCAGCTCTCCGCTTTGCCGGGAGGGGTGGGGGGCCGAGCTGGTCCATGACTCCCCCTCAGGAGTCCCTGCGCAGGTCATCAGGGCCATGAGACCTAGCGGGACAAAGACATGTCCAGCCAAGCTACCCTGTGGTCTGCAGGGCCCCCTGCAAATGTTTGACTGACTCCTAATGATTTGATGAAAATTGTTTTTGTTTTTTAATCACCGAAAAAAGAGGATTAATACAATCTCTTCTTGCAAAATATTAAACCTCACAGGTAAGGCTAAAGTCCTCTTGGACTACCATGCCTGGTCCCCACCCCCACTCCAAGGTCCCCCAGGGAGCCACAGCCTCAGTGAGGCGCATGTTCTGCCAGACCTTTGCCTATGCGTTTACTTGATGGTCACGTGCACCTAATGGAAAGAGAGACTAGATAATTCTAGTCTTTTCTAGATGTTATCTGGTCTTTAGCTTCTAGGTTGGTTTTCTTGTTTTTGTTTTTTTTTCCCCCATCTTTTTTCTTTCTTTCTTTCTTTCTTTCTTTCTTTCTTTCTTTCTTTCTTTCTTTCTTTCTTTCTTTCTTTCTTAACGCAAACGATGCGCCGACGTCACTTTGCAGCTATCAGTCGGCAGCATCTCTTAGAAATCTTCCTCCAGTTCAGAGTGATCTTGCGCCTGCTTTGCACGGTTGCTCCAGCACCAATGCAGCCCAGTGCATTTAGCCATTCCCCGATCCCTGCGCATTGACGTCTCTCCCCATTTTCACGGTTACAAAGCGGCTGCAAGGAGTGTTCTTGCGTGTGCCCCATGAAGCCCCCGAGCGAGAGATTCCCTTGGTTTGATGCAGTATCAGAAATGACGGCGTCCCCGACGACGCTGCTGCTGAGAGGTTCCGTTGAGTCAGCTCTGACTCAGATTGACTCAAAGTTCAGCAGAACAGATCATTGCCCCATTCGGAGTCGTCCTAACGATGGTTGCTGCTGCCCATGGGTGCAGCCACCTCGATCCGCTTCCTCCTTCTCCCTGTCCGTCTACTTTACCAAGCATGATGCCCTTCTCCAGGGCCGGGCTGCTCCTGATGACGTGTCCAACGCACATGAGAGGAAGTCTCAGCACCCTCAGTTCCAAGGAGCAATCCGGCTATCATTCTTCCAGTAGTTTCTTCATATTCCCCACCGGCACCATAATGCAAATGCATCCATTCTTCTGTGGTCGGCAGAGGCTTTGTCTACTGAGTACATTATAGATTTAAATGTACTCATGTCTGCCAGTTTGATCTCCACAGAAGCACCACCAAATCATACACCCATTAAAGAAAGGTGAGGTTTTCTACTCTGGTAAAGATTGGCAGTCTGGGAAACCCAGAGGGGCAGTTCTACCCTGTCCCGTCGGATATCAAAATGGACTCCGTGCAGTGAGTTATTGATTAGCCAGTTGAGATTATTGTCTTGGTATCATCCAGTGCTTACAGATTTCTCACTGTTGTGGCGCTCTACTCCCAGTGATGGGCAACATCTCTTTCTCTAGATTTTGGGGGTATTTTTTGTTTCTTCTGCTGTCAGTGTCACCTGTTTGCATCCTTTTCCTATTGAGTGGTTAAGGTTTTATTTAAAGTTTGAAGTTACTAATGCAATCACGGTGTTAATCATTTCTCTATCAAGAGTATGACAAATGTGTCTCACTTGTCTTTTATCTTAAAGTACCTTTTGTAATAGCCTGTACGGGATCACTATGAGTCGGAATCAATTTAACAGTTGAGGTTTGGGAGGCTGGCTTGTTTGTTTGTTTGTTTTTTTATCATATCAAAGAAACACTGGTGGTGAAGTGAATTAAGCTTTGGGGCTGCAAACTGCATTGTCAGTGGTTCAAATCCCCCAGTCACTCCTTAAGAGGAAAAATGAGGTTTTCTGTTTCTGTAAAGATTTACTCTCAGAAATCCTAAGGAGCAGTTCAATTCTGTCCTCTGGAATCTGAATAGATGTGATGACAGTGAATTTTGAAATACCAAGACACCCTGGTGGTGCAGTGGCTAAAGGGCTTGACAGCTGACCAGAAGGTCATCAGTGTGAAACTACCAACCTAGTTCCTTGGGAGAAAGGATTCGGTGGTCTCCTTTTGTAAGGATTTTAGCCTTGGAAGAGCAGTGGGGCAGTTCTACTCTGTCGTACAGGGCTGTTATGATTGGAATTGAAAGTACTGTGGATGCTAAAAGGAAAAACCGATCCGTCTTGGAAGAAATATGGCCAGAGTGCTCTTCAGAGGCAAGGATGGCAAGACTTCACCTTACATCCTTTGGACATATTGTCAGGAGAGACCAGTCCCTGGAGAAGGACACTGTGCTTGGGAGGGGCAGAGGGAAAGAGGAAGGCCCTTCACGCGAGGGATGGACACAGTGGTCGCAACAATGGCCTCAGGCATAGGAACAATTTTTTAAAAATATTTTACTGGGAGCACTTACATATATCATAACATTCCATCAATCACATAAAACAGCATTGTACAATTGCTACCACAGTTGGGTTCAAAACATTTTCTTTATTTTTTTTACATAGATAGCATATAATATTTTAAAAATACCATAAAACAATGTATTATTTAAGGTTAAGTGTAATATGAGGGGATTTTTTTAAAGTGTAGAAAAAAATTAATTAAAATATAATGGCATCTTCCCACTTCCCCCCACTTCTTTTTTTTTTTAAATCATTTTATTAGGGACAATTTAAAGGATGGTGTAGAACCGTGCAGTGTTTTGTTCTGTTGTGCACAGGGTCGCTGTGGGTCATAACCTACTCAGCAGCACCCAACAACCACAACATGATTGGAATCTACTTAATGCCAGCGAAGTTGGGTCTTTGGTTTGTTATGCGAAAGTGTTTCATTTGATGAAGAAATATTATCATTTTTAAAAGCTGTTTTTGTTTTTTTTTGTGTTTTGACAAAGAGAGCCTAACGTCCCCCAAGGTCATAAGCATATTTTCCTACATTTTTATAATATGTTTATTTATTTAAATGATTTTATTGGTATGCAATTCACATATTATACAATTCAATAGTTCAATTATAATATGATGCTTATTTTATATTTTAGACTCTGAAACAACTGAATTTACTCTTGTGAATGATGTGAGACCTAGATTTTTTTTCCTCACAAGGGATGAGAATGTAGAATTTCTGTTAGTTATCGTACCAGCATCTATTTTCCCTTTCTTTCTTGATGACAGTGTTCTGAATTAGCATGTGGCATTGTGTGTGGGATGGCTTCTACCCCCACTAGGTCAGATGGGTTGCAGTAGCCTGTTAGGGAGGTGTGAGCATGAAACTATTTTCTGGGAACTTCTGGGAAAGAGGCTTTCTCTCTGCTGCTTGACTCAGTTGCTACTAAGACAGTTTTCCTCCCCCAGGTCGGCTAGTCTTAGAGCAGCACAGCAGAGCGCAGAGGCAAGAGAAGACGGTGCCCCGCTTCTGGCCGACACCACTGATCAGTGGGCTCCATCCCTTATCATGGACCAGCTGGCCTTTGGACATTTCTTTTTACTTTTTAATTAGATCATTTTATTGGGAGCTCATACAAGTCTTATCACAATCCATACATATAGCCATTGTAAGTCAAGCACATTTGTACATTTGTTGCCATCATCATTCTCAAAACATTTCCTTTCTACTTGAGCCCTTGGTATCAGCTCCTGATTTTTTCCCCTCCCTCCCGCCACCCCCTCCCTCATGAACCCTTGATAATTTATAAATTATTATTATTGTTTTATCATATCTTACATTGTCCGACATCTCCTTTCACCCACTTTATGGTTGTCCATCCCCCAGGGAGGAGGTTATATGTAGATCCTTGTAATCAGTTCCCCCTTTCTACTCCACCTTCCCTCCACCCTCCTGGTATCGCCACTCTCACCACTGGTCCTGAAGGGATCATCTGTCCTGGATTCCCTGTGTTTCTAGTTCCTATCTGTACCAATGTACATCCTCTGGTCTAGACGGATTTGTAAGGTTGAATTAGGATCATGTTAGTGGGGGAGGGTGGGAGAGGAAGCATTTAAGAACTAGAGGAAAATTGTATGTTTCATTGTTGCTACACTGCACCCTGACTGGCTCATCTCCTGCCCACGACTCTTCTGTAAGAGGATATCCAGTTGCCTACAGATGGGCATTGGGTCCCCCATCTGTACTCCCCCTCATTCCCAATGATACGCTTTTTTGTTCTTTGATGCCTGATACCTGATCCCTTTGACACCTCGTGATCACACATGCTGGTGTGCTTCTTCCATGTGAGCTTTGTTGCTTCTCAGCTAGCTAGATGGCTGCTTGTTTACCTTCAAGCCTTTAAGACCCTAGATGCTATATCTTTTGATAGCCGGGCTCCGTCAGCTTTCTTCACCACATTTGCTTATGCACCTGCTTTGTCTGCAGTGATCGTGTCAGGAAGGTGAGCATCATGGAATGCCAGTTTAATAGAACAAAGTGTTCTTGCATTGAGGGAGTACTTGAGGGGAGGCCCAGTGTCCATCTGCTACCCTAATACTAAACCTATAACTATATGCACATAGATCTATGCCCCATCATCATTGGACATATCTTTTACCTGAGCCAATACACTATCTTTCCTATTTAAGTCAGTTTGAGTTGGGCTTTCCTTTGCTTGGAACTGAAAGTAGTTCTGATCAATTTAATAAGTTATCTCAATGCTATTTTTCTGAAGTAGTAGTAAATCAATTTCATATTGATTTGAAGTGTTGCTTGGGATAAACCCTGACCAGCCTGCTCGCTGAGACCTAGGATACACACACAGAAGGCTCTGCGACTGCAACAGCAAATGGGGACAGATTGCCTCAGTGTTGACAAGAATTTCCAACGACTAGAATTTGCATGCCCCTGGCATGATGTGGTGTAACGAAGAGCAGAATTATTTAGTAATTTAAACTGCTTTGGGAGCTGATATGGGTTGTGTTGTATAAGGCTAGTCATGTTCAAATCCGTGCTCTTCTGGCAAAGTAGACATTTCACTTAATGTGGGCGGTCATAACTGCCAAACGTGCTGCTTTCCTTTGCAAGGGTGTAAGAAATGCAATGGGGAGCCATGAGCCCCGCGTTCTCAACTCACAAATATCCTAACTACTCACTGAGTTGGGGGTAAGTCAGGCTGCTTCCTTGTGTCATGTGCTGGGTTGCTAACCCAGCAGGACAGCAGTTAGAGACCACAGGCTCTCCATGGGAGAAAGATGAGGCTTTCTGCTCCTGCAAAGACGTGCTGTCTCAGAAGCCCACCGAGGCAGTGCTAGTCTGCCCTGCAGAGTTGCTGGGATTGGAATTGACTTCATGACAATGAGTTTGAGAGGAGGGGTAAGGCAAGATAAAAGCAACTTTGAACAGAACCCAAGTGAGTATTCTCACTTATCTGTGAACCTAGATTTTACTTCAAGTCATAATTTCCATAAATTAATGAGTCTTTGTGTATTCTTATCTGAAGTTAATTGATTTATTGGACTAGTTCTGCACCAGCACACCACTGTTTAAATTCCTGTTGCTTTGCAATATACTTCGATATCTTATAGGACAAGTCTTCCACCATTGTTTTTCTTCAAAATGATCAGAATATTCTTCCCTATGAATTATAGAATCAAGTCCTCAGGGTGCATGAGGCACACAGGGATTTTTAAAAATCATTTTATTGGAGGCTCATACAACTCTTTTTCACAATCCATACATACATCAATTATATAAAGCACATTTGAACATTCGTTGCCCTGATCATTCTCAAAACATTTGCTCTCCATTTAAGTCCCTGGCATCAGCTCGTAATTTTTCCCCTCCCTCCCTGCTCCTCCCTTCCTCATGAACCCTGGATAATTTATAAGTTATTATTTTGTCATATCTTACACTTTCAGACGTCTCCCTTCACCCACTTTTCTGTTGTCCGTCCCCCCAGGGAGGAGGTTATATATAGATCCCTGTAATTGGTTCCCCTTTTGCACCCCACCCTCCCTCTACTCTCCCAGTATCGCCCCTCACACCACTGGTCCTGAAGGGATCATCCACCCTTGATTCCCTGCATTTCCAGTTCCTATCTGTACCAGTGTGCATCCTCTGGTCTAGCCAGATTTGTAAGGTAGAATTGGATGATGATAGTGGGTGGGGAGGAAGCATTTAGGAACTAGAGGAATGTTGTATGTTTCATCGTTGCTACACTGCACCCTTACTGGCTCATCTCCTAGCGAGACCCTTCGGTAAGGGAATGTTCAGTTGACTACAGATGGGCTTTGGGTCCCCACTCCGCAGTCCCCCTCATTCATAATGATATGATTTTTTGTTCTTTGATGCCTGATACCTGATCCCTTTGACACTTCATTATCACACATGCTGGTGTGCTTCTTCGATGTGGGCTTTGCTACTTCTCAGCTAGATGGCTGCTTGTTTACCTTCAAGTCTTTAAGACTCTATCTTTTGATAGTCGGGCTCCATCAGTTTTCTTCACCACATTTGCTTATGCACCCATTTGTGTTCAGTGGTAGTATTGGGAAGGTGAGCATCATGGAATGCCAATTTAATAGAAAAAAGTGTTCTTGCATTGAGGGAGTACTTGAGTGCAGGCCCAATGTCCACCTGCTACCTTAATACTAAACCTATAAATATATGCACATAGATCTATTTCCCCATCATCATATATAAATATATTTACATATGTACATGCCTTTAGACCTCTTTAATTTAGACCTCTATAAATGCCCTTTGCTTCCTAGCTCTTTCCTCTATTTCCTTTTGCTTTACTCTTGTCCCACTATCATGCTTAGCTTTCATTTGTGTTTTAGTAATTCCTGTCATTTACATTACCCTTGATCACGCCCTACCAGGCCACCTACACCCTCCTCACCACTGATTTGGATCACTTGTTGTTCCTTTGTCCCTGGGTTTAATAACACCAGTTCCTTTCCCCCCACCTCCCCCTCTCCCATGTCCTGTAGGAACTGTCAGTTCCGTTGTCTTCTCCTCCAGGTTGTTTATCCAGCCTATCTTATTTAGACAGACCTGTGGAGATAATAACACGCACAAAAAACAAAACAAAGAAAAACCAAGCAACAAAAGAAAACAAAACAACAACAAAAAGCCAATCACAAGCAAAACAAAAACACAACAACCAGAAAGAAAAGCTTGTACTTAGTTCAAGGACTATTTGTTGGTCTTTAGGAGTTTTTTCCAGTTGAGTCTGATGGGGTGCCAAGCCATGGCCCCAAAGTCTATTTTTGGTATTCCCTGGGGACTTCATCACTCTATTTCCATTGATGTTCTGTTGCACGCCCTTAGTGTTTTGCCTCAGTGTGGTGGGGAATTCCCACCCTGTGTCTCCAGTGTTGTCCCCTGTAGGACTGAGTCAGTGAGAGATGTCATGTCTCAGTGGGGCTGGCCATATGGTCTTCTCTGTGGATTGGTTCCTCTGAGCAGGAATGTCATTCTCAAAGCTTGGTGGGCCATGTCATTCTCAAAGCTTGGTGGGCCATGATGTGCTCCACTCTCTCTTCCTCCCTCTTCATCTGCTCCAGTGTGCTCTGATCAGACATGTCCCTCTCCCTGAGCTGCAGTTTCAGTGCTGTCCTCTGAAATAAATCCTTCGGGGGCAGGAAGGTGTCCATGTAGTTGGGATTGGGGCCAGCCCCTCAGACTGTTCCACTGGTGGCACACCGGGATTTAAACCAGAATAGAATTTAGAGGAGAATGAGAGACTATAAAGTAGTAACTCTTTCTATTTGTATGGTGTTCAGCCTTTTCTAATTTTTGTTTTTACACATTTTATTGGGGGCTCTTACAGCTCTTGTAACAATCCATACATGAATTGTATCAAGCACATTTGTACATATGTTGCATGATGATTTTCTTTTGAGCCCTTGGCGTCAGGTCCTCTTTTTACCCTACCCCCTTGCCACCCCCTGGTGACCCTTAATAAATTGCAAATTATTATTATTTTCTGGCCTTTTCCATTGTTTGTTTGTTTGTTGATTTCCAATATCATAGACTTTTGTGAAGCAAGTGTTTTGTTTTTTTTAATTAAATTTTCTAATGGATTTTTGCTGGGATTTGGGAAAGTTATTGATTTCTCTTTGTTCATCTGGCCCCATTACTCAACAATTGTATGTAGAGTTTTGTATCCCCAACAGGTAATATAATTTAGGATTGGCAGCAGATATTACCTTTCAGCCACATCAAAGAGAGGCCTATGATGTGAGAGGAACACGTTCTTCCGAGCAGTCACCTAAAGACCAAAAGGGTAAGTGGCTGAAAAGCCAAGGGAAGAAGGCAGGAAGGGACAGGAAAATGGGCCAGACAGAAATGTGAAACCCAAGGTAAAAATGGGGAAAGTGCTCACACATTGTGGGGATAGCAACCAATCAGTGTATAAATGGTTGAACGGGAAATGAATTTGCTCTGTAAACTTTGTTCTAAACCACAATAGGTGTGTGTGTGTTTTAAAGAGGTAATGTAATATTGTGACTAAAATGCAGGCTGTTAAGGCATGTGTGTGATTTAACTTCTGGCTCTGCTATGGACTAAGCTACTAAGCTGCATTGGCCAAGTAACTGAGCATCTCTGTTGTTTAGTTTCACCGTCTGTAAACGTGGGTTTACTATGGACACTTCCTTGATCATTGAGTTAAGGTACATGAACATTCAATATATAAGATGGGCAGTAAGAACCATTGTCATCATCACGGCTTATGTACATGCAACTTTATCTATTCCTTTCCAGTTGTTTCCGTCCTTCTTTTCTTACCTAACTGCACCGGCTGCATTGCGTCCTGGCCCTTTGATTAATCTCCAGGACAGTAGCTAGTCTTCTCAGTCAATATGCACTGTCTGACCTACGAGAGCTGATAGCAGGTGTCCTTATCTTGTTCCTGGCTGGGGTGCAATTTCCCTATTAAATATGATGAGTGGTGTAGGGTTCTGACACAATCTTTGATCTCATTCAGGGTGCTCCCTGCAACTCGAGAGTTTCTGAAGTCTTTCTCATGAGTTTTCTGTTGAGGTGACCCTATAGAATGGATTAATGTCCATTATTGTGGACTATGACTTGCCTTCAGGAGATGCAGGGAATTACCTGGGTAAGCTTTCCTGTGTCAAATGTCCTTGGATTCTTGGGATGTCCCTGCTTGTTCATAATCTATCATTGTTTCAATCGGTTTCATGATATTTTATTTCCACTGAGATAACCTCAGTAAAAGTTTCCACCACAAGTGCACTTGCGCCCCAGGCTGGGTGACGTGTTCTTTCTCTCTGCACCTACAGTAAGCGGTCTGTCCCTAATGTTTCTCTAACTTTGTGTGTACCATCGGATGTTGCCATGACACGTCTTCTTCGTCACACATGCAATTGGTTGCTTCTACTTGAAGGACGAGATTCGGACCCCCTTCATCATTGTATCCTTGGTGCTCACAAAGGACCTGGCTCACATCAGGCAGCGCGAAAACATGTCTAATGCATGTGAATGTGCTTATCACCCCACTGACAGAGACAGTTCACCCCTGACCTTGTTAGCCCAGGTCACCAGCCAGACAAGAGCTATACTGGTGCAGCCACTGTCCACTAACTGCCAGGAATCCTCAGGACTGCACCTTCCAGTCATGCTGGAGTGGCCAGCGGGAGCTCAGTAGTCTTGTGGACTCCTGCATCTTCAAGTTCAAGGTTCGCCACCATTTTGCACACATCATGCTCAGTTGTGGAGGCAGAATACATCACTAGCACCCTGAGTTGGGTATTGCCACTTTTTCTGGGAGCCTAAGATGTCTCCTAGTGTATTAACCTCAGCTAATGCACATGAGAGTGGTCAATGGGTACTCCAGTCACCCAGGGGCGCCCAGTCTCTTTACCAGGAAGCAGGGGGGAAGAGCGTCATCATTCTAGAAAGACCTCTATTTCAGGCCAGACTTATATCGTCAAGAAGTTAGCCCCACCAGGGCTAGTCCTTGAGCATGGGGAAGGGAACCACTGCCACCAAGACCATCCAGTGATAGGACAGTTGAACTGCTCCTACCCAGGCCAGCTAGGTGCCTTCTTGTCCCTGCAGCCTCATGTCAGAACTAACACTCGCTACTTGTGCCCGTGTTAGGGGCTGGCCTGCCATGACTGAGGGGCCTTGTACACTCTGTGCACGTAGCTGCCACCCTGCTGGTCACCAGACTCATCGCTACTCTGTCACCTATCAGGTCCTTCTTAGGAGTCTGCCACAGGTCAGGGATTAAAGGAAATACTGGGGGAATCGCAGGAACCATAAAATAAGATGCTCATGCATGTCCCCACTGGAACACAGAGTGAACCGAGGCCCCTGGTTTCCGGCTGGATTGCCAGGGTATGTAATGGTTTGGGAGGGCACTCTTTGGCCCTCACCTAGTTTGTGACGAATGATCAGTGTCCTCCTCCTGCTGCAGCTGTTTGTTCACAACCCTGGCATCCTCTAGAGCAGCGGTTCTCCACATTTCAAACAACCCTTTCACAGGGGTTGCCTGATTCATAACAGTAGCAAAATGACAGTGATGAAGTAGCAATGAAAATAATTTTATGGTGGGGGGGGGTCACCACAGCATGAGAAACTGTATGACAGGGTCACGGCATTAGGAAGGTTGAGAACCACTGCTCTAGAGGATGCTTTGCTGGCAGCTGTACTATGTGGTGCCCACCTCAGCATCTCCCCACACCTTTGACCTGAGCATCTGAGAAAGCCATGGCCTTCTTCAAAGTTCCTACCCCATCCCACGATGCTGTCTGATGGATCTAAGATTGCAGTTAGCAAGACAAGGCTTCTTACGCCCACAAAGAGTCACAGTCTCAGAAACCCAGGGGGATAGTTCTACCGTGTTCCTATAGGGTCACTGTGAATCACCAGATTGAGGGCCATGAGAAGCTCCAAAGAGGGAGGGTCGGTCCCGGTCCCTTTACTTACTGGCCCAGCACAATTGGCGATGCCCACCTTGTCCGTCCTCATTCTCTTCTTCGAAGATAGGAATGTAAGTCTGGTGCTTTCTGGCTCTGCGAGTTTCTCTTTCTCAAACACACTCTCCCTCGTGATCTTCCCTGTGCCATGGCCCTGGCTAGCTCCGTAATGTCCAAGGCTACCTGGGAGTGGCTGTGTTTGGATGAAGCTGTGCCCAACTGCCCCCTGCCTTTGTCTATTATGCATTCAACTTCAAAATGAAGATAACCTCCCACTTCCAGAAGGTTTGTCCTGGGATTAGACCATAACTTCATTCAAGGGACCCGTCATAATTTTGACCCAGAGAGGAGCCTCAGTGAGAGGATTTGATACAAAGAATCATGAATGAACCAGTTTGTCCTGCTCTCTGCTCTCTGAAAGGCAAGTGGCCTCTTCGCTTTATATTTCTTGGCTTTAAAACCTTCTGATGTAACAAAGCAGTTCCTTTGCAGAGGCCTCTCTCCCAGATCCGGGGAGAGGCTTCCGGAGTGATCTTGTGAAGTGCTTGCCTGGAACTGGAGGCAGCCCAGTTCCTGCTCTGGGGAGGCAGGCTTGGTCAGTCAGGTCCTAAGGAGCCCTAGTGGTGAAGTGGATTATGCTTTGGCCTGCTAATCTCAGGGTCAAAAGTTCAAGCTCACCAGTTGCTCTGAAGGAGGGAGATTCAGATTTCTACTCCCATAAAGATGTACAGCCTTGGAAACCCAAAGAGGCAGTTCTACACTGTGCTCCAGGGTCATTGTGAGTGGGAATTGGCTTGTCGCCATGGAATTTGGTTGGAGTTTTAACCTGCATAGGTGGTCTGGCTTCTGATCTGGTACACCTTCTGACTGCTCTCTCTGCCCCAGAGCAAACTGCTAAACCTCTTTAAGGACAAGCTTCCCCATCTGTAATAGAAGATGTGGTTTGGGTTGGATTTTCATCAACTCCAATTTTATCCTTCTGAAATTCTCAGATCGGGGTTTAGTCCATGGCTGCATTCAGGATCGGGGTGCAGTCAGTCTCATGCTGAGGCTGAGGATCATAGGACCGTTGGGTCATGGTGCGGTCTGGAGATGGGAGGAGTCCGGACTTCCTGGGCTCCCGTGACGTCTGGAGTGGGAATCAGAGCTCATCTGGGCACCGGAAGAAGAAACCTCTCCTAATGCAAACCAGCCAGATTTCTGCATGGTCCCTTCAGCTTCAGCCACTGACTTGCCCCGAATCCCCAGTCCATTGAAGCATTGGCCCGAACAATGGGTGCAGGCTGAGCATTGGCCCGAACAATGGGTGCAGGCTGTCGGTGTCTGCAGCAGAAGAGGCCCTGGTCTGCATGTAAAAGACTTGTGCAGGTGTCTGTGTGCTCGTGGACACAGGCATACACGTGAGCTCAGGTTGATACTGGTCCCTGCGGCCTCTGCCTTATGGGATTCTGCGCAGTAACCCTTTGGCAGTGGGGGAGGAAGGGCCCCTGACTGCCTCATGGGGGTGGTCACAGTTTTGTTTGACTGCAGCAGCACCTCCGCCTCACCTGCCCAGGGGCAGGCAGGGTGAAGGCTGAAGCATAGGGCCTGTGGTTTCCGTAGCAGGAAGTGATTTAGATGCTGAAAGCTAATTTTAGATGAGTTGATATGGGGTTTTCAAAGAATGTCTCAGGGATGTTTCAGGCGCAAGGCTCAGCCCCGTGCCCCTCCTGCCTGCCGGGCAGGAGCCCTTTCCCATTGCCATTGTCGCTGTCTAGCTGAATGAGCTCATGCCCAGCTGGGTAGGGCTCTTGAGGGGAAGGCAAGAACCGGTTTCCCCTGGATTCCAGGCTGGTGGAGTCATTGGACTTGGACTCGGGCCCCTGGCAGACTCCTGGTGACTCAGCACAAACCTTCCTCGAGCCCTGGCACACACAGGAGCACTTACCCTGCCTGACGGCTGCCTGGATGTGCCCAACGGTCCTGTCCAGGCAGGACCCTTCATCCCGGCATGAACTGAGGAGAACGGTTATGGCTTTGGGCAAAAGGAAGTGCCATTGAGGACGGGAGGCAACTGGGCAGAGCATCTTCTTCAGGTCAGCCCACTCGGAGCCTCTTAGAAGAAGTAGGATGTCTAGACAGAAGACCCCATCACTGGAGCAGCCCTGGAAGGTGAGACTTCTGCTGGTAGCTTCAGGCACAAAAGAGTCAGCGGAACAGCCCCCAGCTCCCAACGAGTCCTGTGTCCAGGAGACACTCGGTCTCCACCACGTCCTAAGTGCAGGACAGAGAAAGTGGGCTTCCTGCTCACCCCCACAAGAGACCCACCCCACAAGACGCCGTTTTTAGCTGGCATTCTACCTCCTGTCCCTGGGAAAGGACATCATCCTCAGTAGAGTAGAAGGTCCGAGAAAAAGAAGCCTGCCCACAAGATGGGCGGACACAGTAGCCGCTCCGGAGCGCTCAAACAGAAGCACTGCTGAGAGAATGGTGCAGGGCTGGGCAGGGTTTTGTTCTGTTGTGCATGAGGTCGCCAGGAGCCACAACTGACTTGATGGCACATCACGATAACCACCCATCTTTGAGGACCCTTAGAGCAACCCCCTGGAGCAGAGAATGCCACTCCGCTATCAGGGGACACAATGAGCCTCGCTACACTAAGGCAGAGACGGCCCAGGGCCACACAACTAACCCAGACAGCAGCAGAGCCAGGCCAGGGGCTGGCCTAGGATTTAGAGCAAGAGGAAACATTTCTGCCCTAAAGACTCCATTGGCAGGTATTTGGAGGCTCAGACCTCCGACATCCTTCTCTCTGGGCTTCGTGACCAAGGCCCTTACGGAGACTCAGACAGCATGGGACAGAGGAGTCCTGCCCGAGGGTAGTAAGGCACTGTTGCAAAAGCCTCAGTGCGGGCGGCCTGAGGACACAGAGGTGTGAGCTTCTCGAGCTCCACAGTATATGTCTTTGACCTATTTTCAAGGGCTGTGGTGGTAGGAGGACTTTTTGGCCACATCATAAAGATTTTTGTGGCCACTTCTGATAGACCTCGTTCAGGAAGCTGTCTTTTTCCACAATTAGGTTATTACTCACCAAAGCATCCTTACTCCCACCTCCCATCTTCTGTACTTCAGGAGGCTGACCGAAGTGTCACTTCACTGTATGGCCCAGTCCCCAAGACTAGGTCTCAGCAGCAGGCCAGACACTGTAGGCCCTGGGGGAAGACAGTGGACTGCCTGTGTGCCTGCTTTGCTTGTGTGCCCCCCACTCACAGTCTCATTCCAAGGCATCCCCAGGAGGTTTTATTGAAGGTCCCATGAAGGGAAGTGCGTGGAGGGGATCCACCCTAGGGAAGAACCCCATGCTCTGAAGAGTCAGGACCTGTGCGAGACAGTCTGGGACCTCTCTGGGGCATAATCATTCTAAGAAGAGAGAAAGTCTGAAGTAAAGGGGATGATCCCTTGGGGCAGCTCATCACGTGCTTCCAGGCAGCCAGACAGGGCCCAGAGCTCCTGGACCCTTAGAAAAATGGGGCTCTGTGGCCTTGACTCCTGCATCTCCAGAATGGGTCTCACTTGGGGAGGGAGAAGTAAAGGCAGCTCACCCTGTGTGGGAAGTTCACCTGGGGAACCCCTTCTTCCAAATCCCTGAGGCATCTGATGCCAGCTCATGGGCTCCACTGGGTGCCTGCCTGCTCCTGAAGCTGGTAGCCAGCACATTCCAAGTAAAGGGACAAGAGAAAGAGCTCCTAAGTTCTGCCATTGATGCCTTGGGGGCAGCTGTGTGCCATAGGATTGGCCTCTTACTGGCCTCTCGGTCAGTGCATGGCACACGAGGATATGGGAGAAGCAGAAGTGATTGCCTATGAGGCAAGCAGAGCTGGGGAAACGGGCCTTGTCCTGGTCTTATTTCCACTGGAAATGGGACTTCATGTAGTCCTGGTGTGGGATTTGCATATTGTTTGTTTGTTTTAAAGAGATCCTTTATTTAGATATCTAGGCTACCACAAGTTTATGGCTTTAATAAACAGAAATCTATTTTCTCACCATTTAGAAGGCTAGAAGTCTAAATTCATTGTGATGGTTCAAGGGGAAGTCTTTCATTGACTCTGCAGGCCCTTGTCTCCTTTCAATATCTGTGTATCTGGTACACCTGGGACTTCTTCATGTGTCTTGCATCAATCTTCCCCTGAGTCTAGGAGGTTCCTGGCACAAGGACCCTGGGTCCAAGGGACACACTTCATTCCTGGCTTTTTTTCTCAAAGGTAGGTAGTAAGTGCCCCTAGCTCTATTGGATTCTCTCTCCTTTGATCCCTTATAAAATAAAAATGTTTCAGGTCACACCCTAGGGAAACTCCCCTTTCACCAGATCAGGGCTATGTCCTAAGTAAGGGTGTTGCATCACATCTCAATCCCCTTACATCAGATACAGACTGATCACATGAGGTCACATCATCGGGAGTGATACATCAGTACAGAAATGACACATTACAACATCAGATTACTGCAGAAATACTGGGAATCATGGCCCAGTTAAATTGACATATGTTCTGGGGAGATAGTGTTGTATTCATGACACCCCCCTTGTCATAGTGTTGTGGGACAATTTAGTCAATTGTCACAATATAGCTCATAAAATTTATATTCTATATCCTAATGTGGCTCCAAGAATTGATAGAATACCAATTGAAATGTTGCAACAGCTGGACCCATGGCTGTGCCTGCCACACTATCACCTGGCTGCCAAGCATGCAGGGCCACGCCTGGTTCAGCCATGTGGACCCCATGGAGGAGGAGAAATACGGGATAGGACACATTTCAGAGATCCCAAGCAGGCCAAAGATCCACAGGCAGGCCAGAGATCCATGACCAAGCCAGAGATCCAGAGCAAGTAGAGATCCAGAACAGGATCCAGAGGAGGTTGGATATCCAGAGCAGGCTGGAGATCCAGAGCAAGTGGAGATCCAGAACAGGTGGAGATCCAGAACAGGTGGAGATCCAGAGGAGGCTGGAGAGCCAGAGCAGGCTGGAGAGCCAGAGCAAGTGGAGATTCAGAACAGGTGGAGATCCAGAGGAGGCTGGTGAGCCAGAGCAGGCTGAAGATCCAAGCAGACCTTTTATCTTCTCTTGGCTGTGGATACCAAGCTAAGTCAGTTTCCGAGGCCACCCTCAGCCAATGGCAGCAAGGTGGTCAAACTGCCTACCCTCCCATCCTTTCCAACCCCAAACATCAGAAATACAGCCAGTGGGGTCTCAAACCAAAAGAAACCCCCAAGGAAGTAAGTGCAAGTTATTTATAATTTTTCTGTACTGATCCCCAACCAATAAAATCCCAGTTACCGAGGGCGGAGGCGGGGGGGGGTTGTTTCAATAAGCTGATTTTGGTTTTCCTTATCTTGAGTTGTAACCTGTGCTGAAGGCTGCATGCAGAAGCCCCAGAGCACTCGCTAGTCCATTCCCAGAAATCTGTAAATCCGCTATGCTGCCATCTGACTGGAAGAGATCTATAGGAAGGTGATCCAAATATGAGGACATTATCTAACAATATCATCGACACCACATGCAAGTAAACTTTTGCTGAAGCTCATTCAGCAATTGCAGTGCATTGATTGACAGGGAGCTATGGGAAGTTCAAGCTGGATTCAGACGTGGCCTGGAGTCAGGGATGTCATGGCTGCCATCAAATGGATGTTGACTGGAAGCAGGGGATACCAGAACGATGTGGATATAGGTTTGATGGGGTATACACAGGTTTTCGGCTGTGTAAATCACAACAAGGGGCTTGGAGAGTATTGAGGAGAACGTGGGCTCCGTAACACTTCATTGTGCTGAAGCCGACCCTGGACCCGGACCAAGAGGCAGTCACTCAGATTATAACAGAGCTCCACTGCACGGTTTAAAATCACGAAGTGGGAGGCAGGCTTATATTCTTTCACTGTACTAATACAATCCATATGCTCAGAAAATCATTTGAGAAGCTGGACTGTATGAAGAAGAATGTAGCGTTGGGTTTGGAGGATGCTTATTAACAACATGTGGTATGCGGATGACACTGCCTTACTTGCTGAAAGCAAGGAGGACCGGGAACATCTGCTGATGAAGATCAAGGATTGCAACCTTCAGTGTGGACTTCAACTTAATAGAAAAAAAATAACAATCCTCACTACTGGACCAATAGGTTTTCACCATGGTAAATGGAGAGCAGATTGAAGTTGCCAAGGATTTTTTTCTTGCTTGGATCCACAATGAAGGCTTGTGAGAGTAACAGTGTGTGTGTGTGTGTTCAAACAACATATTACATTATGCAGATCTGTGGCACAAGACCTCTTTAGAGTGTTAAGGAACAAGGACGTCCCTTTAAAGACTAAGGTGCTCCTGACCCAAGCCATGGCATTTTCAATTGCCTCATGTACCTGGGAAAGTTAGACAATGAGTAAGGAAGACTGGAAAAGAATTGATGCATTTAAAATAAGGTGTTGGCAAAGACTAGTGAAAGAATGGTGGATTGCGAGAAGAATTAATAACTCTGTCTTGGAAGAAGGACAGCCAGAACGCTCCTTAGAAACAAAGACAGCAAGACTCGGTCTCCAGTACTTTGGACATGCTATCAGGAGATACCAGTCCCCGGAAAAGAATTAGAGGGGCAGAGAAATGCTGCCACGGAGGTGGGTTGACACATGGCTGCAACGATGGGTTCCAACATAACAACGGTGAGGATGGTGCAGAATGGGGCAGGGCTTCCTTCTGTTGTGCGTAGGGTCACGGTGGGCCAGCACCATCGTGCTGTACCCACCAGGAGCAACGTTCTCCTTTATGTCTGGGCAAGTGGCCATCTAAGATACATCTGTCTGTCGCTGTTTCTCTGGAACAACAGGAAAGAAAGAAGGAAACCCAAGAGCCAGAGAAGTAACCAGACAAGAGCATTCTTATTCTCTATGAACCAAAGCCTCCTCTACATTGAAACAGCTACCACAACCGAATGTCCCCATCAGAGTTCCAGTAATGGAACCTGATAGAAAGGCAGAAACATACATAACTTGAAATTTTCCAGGATTCAGACTGGACCCATTGAAACTGGAGGAATTTCTGAGACTCTTGCTCTGAGACAGTCTTTTTTTTTTTTTTTTAAACTGGGGGCTCTTACAGCTCTTACCACAATCCATACATATATATGTATATATCCATTGTCTCAAACACATCTGTACACATGTTGTCATCATCTTTTTCAAAACATTTTCTTTCTACTTGAGCCCTTGGTATCAGGTCCTCATTTTTCGCCTCCCTACCCCACTCTCCCTCCCCCATGTTCCCTTGATAACTTATAAATTATTCTTTTTCATGTCTTACACAGACCACTGTCTCCTTTCATCTACTTTTCTGCTGTCTGTCCTCCTGGGGGGGGGGCGCTATACCTTGATTATTGTGATCAGTTCCTCCATTCTCCTCCCACCCCTTACCCTCCTAGTATTGCTGCTCCCCTTATTGGTTCTGGGGGGTTTATCTGTTCTGGATTCCCTCTGTTTCAAGATCTTTATCTGTACCAGTATCCATGTTCTGGTCTAGCTAGATTTGTAAGATAGAATTGGGGCTGAATGTACAGATGTGCTTTATACAATTGATGTATGTATATGTATGGATTGTGATAAGAGTTGTATGAGCCCCTAATAAAACGTTTAAAAAAATAAAATTAAATTAAATTAAAAAAAAGATAGAATTGGGGCCAAGATATTGGGTGGAGGGGTTGGTGGGGGAGGAAGCATTAAAGAACTAGAAGAAGGTTGTGTGTTTCGTTGGTGCAATACTGCATCCTGACTGGCTTGTCTCTTCCTTGTGACCTTTCTGGCAGTGGGTGTTCAATTGACTACTGATGGGCTTTGGGTCTCCACTCTGCCCCGCCCCTCATTCCCAATGATATGATTTGTTTGTTTGTTTTGGGTCTTTGATGCCTGATACCTGATCCCATCAACACCTCATGATCACACAGGCTGGTGTACTTTTTTGTGGGCTTGGTTGCTTCTCAGCTAGATGGCCGTTTACTTATCTTCCCGCCTTTAAGACCCCAGATGCTATATCTTTGGATAGCCGGGCACCATCAGCTTTCTTCACCACATTTGCTAAGATAGTGTTTAACACTTGAACTGAAACTATCTCCTGAGTCACCTTTTAACTAATGGGCAAGTCAGCCCCCAAAGTCAAAACTATCACCCTGGAGTACTGTCCTCTTATAAAAATGTATCTATGTGAGACCACATGGGCCACCTTAGGCATGAGGAGCAGTTAATGGGATTGGAGCACCTAGAATAGAAATTATGAGAATGTGGACACAATGTGAAGAATATAACAAATGTCTCCAAACTCTACTTAGGTCTGGTAGTTACATAATCTGGTGTCAACTTGCAGAGGGGTGGAGTCTAGCCTGTCAATCAGGTCTCAGCTTGATGACCTCATTTGGAGGTACCACAGAAATAAATAGCTCACTGGAGGCCAGTACAGACAGACCCTCTCTGCTTCCTCTTTCCTGCTGACAAGACACATGGAGCTCTGCTAGAGCCCTGGAGCCGGAGGAACCATATGGAGACCCGTGCCAGCGCTAAGGTGCTTCCACCACCACTAGATCCACAAGACTTTCCACCCACTGGCCTGCGATCTTCCTGCACTCAGAGTCATTGCATATGTTGCGAGAGTCTGAAGAAGAATTTATATACTAGTAACAGGCACATGGGTTAATATCCGATTAATGGACTCCACTTGGACTGGGCTGGAATGTTTCCTTAATGTATAATTGCTCTTTGATATAAAGCTCTTTCTTGTACACATAAGTGTCTCTGGATTTGTTTCTCTAGTCTACCCAGACTAACACACTAGGAATATCACTATAATACCTAGGGCTTGTGAATGGGAACCTGTTTTGTTGTCCTTTCACTGTTACTATTGTTGTTAGGTGCTAATGAGTCGGTTCTGACCCCTAGCAACCCTATGCACAACGGAGCGAAACACTGCAACACTACACGGTCCAACACCATCCACATACTTGTTCCTATTTCTGACTCCATGACTGCAGCCATCCACTGCATTAAGAGCCTTCATCTTTTCCCCTGCCCCTTCACTTTATGAAACATGTACTTCTCCAGGGACTGGGCTCTCTTGACAACATCTCCAAAGCATGTAAGACGAAGTCTTGCCCTCCTTTCACTGAGAATACAATAAACTCATTTGAAATACGAAGTGAGTCCTCTAGCCCTGAAAGCTTGGAGTGTCCTGGGCCTGGCCCAATGTCACAAAGTTTGGGAGCCTCTGAGGCCCCTTTCCCTCCTGTAAGGTGATACAAGCCACCCACCCACCCACCCTTCCCTAGCCCTTCAGGGGAGGGCTTTGAGTAGTGACTCTGCCTTAAACTTTGAACAGACATTGGCTTGCCACAGGTAGGGAGGTGGGAATTGAAAATTAGTAGATGCCACATCCCAGGCAGGTTTAGAGGGAGGGAGACTTGTCAGGTGAATGATGGTTTGTTCACAAACCACAGATGAAAATTTGTGGGGATAGTCAAAGGCAAACAGGAGTCTGATTTCATGGGAAGTGGCTTTTCTAAATTAAATAGATGGGCAAACCCCAGACCTTACTGTAACTCTGGTCAACATCCTCTCTGTGGACTTTCTCACACTTCCCCACCTTAATAAACAACGCTAACCACAGTCACTGACTTTCTCGGTGACTCAGGCTCACTCACGCTGGCCACTGTGTAGGATCTGGATCCAGATGCGCCTGCAGGTGCAACTTGGTGGGAGCCCTGGCTGGGTGCTGTATGCACTGAATTATGCGCCCCACCCCTCCCTCCAATGTGCTGTAACTCCTAACCTCGATGCCTATGAAACTAGGGGGTAGGATCTACCTCCTTTTGAGGGGGGGCATAGTTTAATTCAGGACAGGTCCCCCATTGTACTTGGATCCTCAGCTGGATTCCGTAATACACAATATGGACAAAGCATTCTGGTGGCGCAGTGGTGTAAGTATCTGGCTGCTATCAAAAAGGGCAGTGGCGCAAACCCACCAAGTGCTCTTGGGATAAAAAGGTGGCAGTCTGATTTTGTAAAGATTTCAAGCCGTGGGAGCACTGTGGTCACTACGAGTCGGAAGCACTGGAACTACAGTGGTTTTGAAGGACATCCTTCTTGGTAAAGCAGAAGGGCGGCAAAAAAGAGGAAGGCCTTTGACGAGATGGATCGACACAGTGACTTCTTCAACGGTCTGGAACATAAGACTCACTGGGAGGATGGCAATGGACCGGGCAGTGCTTCACTCTGTGTTACATTGGGTTACTATGAATCGGAACTGACCCGATGACACCTAAGTACAACCAGAAGCAATGGGTTCAGTTTGTTTCATAGCTGCTGGCCTGATCACATTTGGGGATAGAGTTTTACTTGGGATGTGAATAAGCCAATGTTGTGATTATGAGTTGAGTCAGCTCCAACTTAAAGCAACAATATGAACAACAGAACCCACCCTGCCTGTCCAGTGTTGTCCTCACAATTGTTTCAGCCACTGTGTCACACCATTTCCTTGATGGCCTTGCTCTTTTTCACTGACCGTCTACTTTAAAAAAACATGGTGTCCTTTTCCAGGGCCTGGTCTCTCCTGGTATCATGTCCAAAGGGGCGAATTCTTGTCAGTCTCATATGGAGCATTCTTGCTGTGCTTCCTTGACAGTAGATATATTTGTTCTCTGGCAGTGCATGGTACTCTCACCCTTTAAATAGACTGTTTGCAGTTGATTTTAGCCCAATGTCATACATTATTTGATTGCTTTTTTTTAATCCCCACTCCCCCTCATTCACAATGATATGATATTTTGTTCTTTGATGCCTGATACCTGATTCCATCGACACCTCATGATCACACAGGCTGCTGTGCTTCTTCCATATGGACTTTGTTGCTTCTGAACTAGATGGCTACTTGTTGATCTTCAAGCCTTTAAGACCCCAGGTGTTATATCTTTTGCTAGCTGGGCACCATTAGCTTTCTTTACCACATTTGCTTATGCACCCACTTTGTCTTCAGTGATCATATTGGGAAGGTGAGCATCATGAAATGCCAGTTTAATAGAACAAAGTATTCTTGTGTTGAGGAAGTACTTGAGTGGAGGCCCAATGTCCATCTGCTACCTTAATGCTAAACCTATAAAAATATTCACATAGAACTATTTCCCCATCATCATATATGAACATATTTACATATATACATGCCTGTATTTAGACCTCATAAATGCCCTTTGCCTCCTAGTTCTTTCCTCTATTCCCTTTTACTGTCCTCTTGTCCAACTATCATTCTCAGTCTTCATTTGGGTTTCAGTAATTCCTCTTGGTTACATTGCCCTTGATCAAGCCCTACCAGGTCTTCTACAACCTCCTCGCTATCAATTTTGGATCACTTGTTGATCCCTTGTTCCTGGTTTTGTTAACATCCACTACCTTTCCCCCACCTCCGCCTCTCCCATGAACCCCCCAAAACCATCAGTCCATTGTTTTCTCCTACAGATAGTTTATCCCACCTATCTTATCTAGATACATCTGAAGAGATAATAATATGCACCAAAAACAAGGCAGAGCAAAACAAAGCAACAAAAGAAAACCAAACAATTTTTTAAAATGACAAAAAAGAAAAGCCTGTAAATAGTTCACGGTCTGTTTGTTGACCTTTAGGAGTGTTATCTTGTTGAATCTAATGAGGTGCCATGCCCTGGCCCCAAAGTCTATTTTTTGTATTCCCTTAGGACACCCTTGCTGTTCTGTTGTATGCCCTTAAGGTCAGATCAGGTGCAATTCCCACACTGTGTCTCCAGTGCTGTCCCCTGTAGGACTATAGATCAATAAGGGATGTCGTATCTTGTAGTGGGGCTGGCCAGATGGTCCTCTCTGTGCATTGGCTACTTTGAGCCGGGATATCGTTCTCAAGGCTTGGTGGGCCAGGATGTGCTCCACTCTCTCTTCCTCGCCTTTCATTTGCTTCTGTGTGCTCTCATCAGACATGTCCCTCTCCCTGAGCTGGAGCTTCACTGTTGTCCTCTGAAGTACATTCTTCTGGGGGAAGGGGGCACATCCACATAATTGGGATTGGGGCAGGCCCCTCAAACCTTTCTATTGGTTCCCCACTTCATGCTGATATGTTGCATTCACATTTTGGAGCATCGGGTTGAAGTCTGATCTCAAAGAGGTCTTATACAGCAGATTTCCCCACTACAATACATATATCCTGTGATTTCCTGACTGCTGTTTCCATGAGCATCAAGTGTTGATCCAAACAAAATTAATCTTGCCAACTTTAATCTTTTCTCCATTTATCATGATGCTGTCTATTGGTCCATTGGTGAGGATCTTTGTTTCCTTTACATTGAGTTGCAATCCATAATGAAGGTTGTAAGTCCTAAACCTTTATCAGCAAATGTCTCAAGTCCTCCTCAATTTTAGTAAGCAGGGTTGTATCATTTATATATAACAAGTTTTTCATGAGCCTTCCTCCCATTCTGATGCTGTACTCTTCTTCACATAGTCCAGGTCCTATGATTATTTGCTCAGCAAATTGACTGACTATGTTGAAGAACAATTTTCTGATCACAAGGATCTACATATAACCCCCTCCCTGGGGAACAGACAACAGAAAAGTGGTGAGGGGAGACATTGGACAGTGTAAGACATGACAAAATGATAATAATTTATAAATTATCAAGGATTCATGAGGGAAGGGGGAGGGGGAACCGGGAGGGAGGGAGGGGGAAAGTAAGCTGATACCAAGGGCTCAAGTAGAAAGAAAATGTTCTGAGGATGATAATGGCAACAAATGTACAAATATACTTGATACAATGGATGGATGGATTGTGATAAGAGTTGCATGAGCCCCCCCCAATAAAATGATCTTAAAACGAAAAAAAAGGAACAATTTTCTGAATCTTTCCTAACATCCACTTTCGTATTCCCTGATGTAGTTGAAGTACAAGTTTCACATGAGCACAATTAAGTATTATGGAATCCCAATTATTCTCAATACTATCCATAACTTGTTATGATGTACACAGTTGGATATCTTTACGTAGTCAATAAGATACAAGTGAATGTCTTTCTGGTACCGTTTGCTTTCAGCCAAGTTTCATCTAATATCAGTGATGCCCTTCTGCCACATCCTCTTCTGAATCCAGCTTCAATTTTTGGTAGCTCCTCATTGATGTACTATTACAATCATTTTTTAATCACCTTCCACAAAAACTTACTTCCATGTGACATTAATGATACTGATAGATAATTTCCTCATATGTTGAATCACCTTTCTCTGGAATGGATACAAATATGGATCTCTTCCTATTTGTTGGCCAGGTAGCTGTCTGTCACTCAGTGAGTGTCTTCAGTCTTTACCAGCTTGTTGAAACATTTCCATTAGTATTTCATCAATTCCTGGAGCCTTGTTTTCTTGGTTCCCACTTTCCCTCCCCCCCACACACTAATTTCTTCAGTGCTGTATGGACTTCTTTCAATACCATCAGTTCTTAAACATATGTATACTATGAAATGGTTGGTTGTTGACCAATTCTTCTTGCTACAGTGACTCTACATTTTTTCCATAATCTTTTGATGCATCCTACACTGTTCAATATTTTGTTAATAGACCTTTACAGTTACACCTGGAGACTGGGATTTGTTCTTCCTTTTTTGGCTTTCTGGCTCAAGGTCTCGGTACGGTTCGTTATAGTGCCTTATTATAAAGGTCTTCTCCAGCTAACCGTTGACATGTTCTGTTGAGCTCTTTGATTCATAATTTCTTCCATTTTCCATTAGCTTCTCTACAGCATTCACTGTGGTCTTTATTTGTAATGACCTCTGTTTTCTTCGTGTATAATGCCCATAATGTCATCCCACAATCCTTCAGGTTGCTGTTGTTTTGTGGTTGTTGTTAGGTGTCAGTGAGTTGGTTCTGACTTGTTTCAGCCCTTGCGCACCAGAATGAAACACTGTCCAGTCCTGCACCATCCTCGCCATTGTCCTTATGTTGACCCATTGCTGCAGCCTCTGGGTCTGTTCCGCTTGTCAAGGGTCTTCCTCTCCTGTGTCAATCCTGTTCTTGTGATGTTCTCAATAGTCCAGGTAGGATATATTCAAGATTGTATTTTGGCTCTTGTGACCTTGTTTTAATTTTTTTCAGTTTCGAGCTGAACTTGCGTGTGTGTGTGTGTGTGTGTGTGTGTGTGTGTGTGTTAGTGATCGGGTGCTGCTATCACAGAGACCACATCAATGGGTGGCTGATGACGTTGAGCTTTCTCCTGGTCTTCTCTCACAGATAGTTAGCTTGAGTCCTATGTATGCCATCTGGTGATATCATTGGTGTTGCTGGAAGATGAGTCTCCACTGTGTACCACAGGTTGCCTGGGGTATCCAGGAAGAAACAGACCAGGTTCTTGCCTTCAGAAGCATGTATCATAGCAGGCGAGGTACACCATAGACAATAGAACCAGTAACATGTGAGAAGGTGAAACCAATGTCATGGAATAGATTCTGACTCACAGTAGCCACCCAGGACAGTGGACAACTGCCCCTAAAGAGTTTCCACAGCTGTTAAGCTTCATAGGAGCAGACTGACACATCTTTCTCCCTTAGGGTTTTGAGTGGGTTCTAACCACTGACCTCTGAGTAGCAACTGAGTGCTTTAATCACTGCATCATCAGGGCTTCTTAGAAGGTGAAAAAGTGCTATTAAAAAAAGTAAGGCAAGATCATGCGAATCCAGAGTGCTGGGGTTTTCTGAAAGGGGCTGAAATAAGTGGATTAGATCCCTTTCAGAAAATGCCATCTGAGTTAGCCCATCTCAGCCGAGGGGAAAGCCAGCACACAGCCCCTGCAGCTGGTGTGTTTTAAGGAAGGCCAGGGGCCATTGTGCTCAGAGCAGAACCAGTGAGGGGGAGAAGAACAGAGAAAGGGGCAGACCACATTGAGTCTCGTAGGCACTTCAGTGTTTGCTCTGGTGAAGCAGAGCCGCCGGAGAGCTTGGAGCAGAGGGACACAGTCTCACTTAGCTTGTAGCAGGATCCTTCTGGCTGCTGTGTTGAGGCTAGACAATAGAGCCGAGCCACCAGGACGCAGAAGCGTCATCAGGCATTCTTTGAAGAGTATTCTAGGCAGAAGGTAGCAGTGACTTGAGCCATGGTGGGAGCAGTAGTGGGGCTAAGAAAGGCGAGCCAGCAGGCTGTGCTGATGAATGCGAAGTGGTATGTGAGAAAGTAGGGAGTCAAGGGTGACTCAAGGGTTTTGTTCTGTGCAGTTGCAAAGAAATTACCATCAACTGATATTAGGAAAGCTACGGACTGAATCGGTTTAAGGAGACTGCCTTAGTTATCCAAAGAGCCCTTCGCCAGATGAGAGTGTTTGAGCAGTGCTCAACTACTAACCATGAGATTAGTGGTTCCGGGGAGGACACGAGCCAGTCAGGGTGCAGTGTAGCTACGATGAAACATACAACTTTCCTCTAGTTCCTAAATGCTTCCTCCCCAACACTACCATGATCCCAATTCTACCTTACAAATCTGGTTAGACCAGAGGATGTACACTGGTACAGATAGGAACTGGAAACACAGGGAATCCAGGGCGGATGATCCCTTCAGGTCCAGTGCTGAGAGTGGCAATACCAGGAGGGTGGAGGGAGGGTGGGGTAAAAAGGGGGAAATGGTTACAAGGATCTACTTATAGCCTCCTCCCTGGGGGATGGACAACAGAAAAGTGGGTGAAGGAAGATGTCAGACAGTGTAATGAAGAAATAATAATTTATAAATTATCAAGGGTTCATGAGGGAGGTGGCGGGAGGGTGGGTAAAAATGAGTTGCTGATACCAAGGGGTTCAAGTAGAAAGCAAATGTTTTGAGAATGATGATGACAACAAATGTACAAATATGCTTGGCACAATGGATTGTGATAAGAGTTGTACAAGCCCCCAATAAAGTGATTTTTTTAAAGAGCTATTTCAATTTCAATCGCTTGAAACAATTCTGGAAATGTATATGTGACTTTATAAATATTCCTTTTAGATCATAAACAAACAAATAAAAAGATCAGTGGTTCAAGCCCATCAGGCACTCCAAGGAAGAAAAATGGTGATCTGTCCCCAACCTTGCTAGTTCCATGGTGCCCTCTTCCCCTTGTTTGTAAGACTGCTGTGAGTGTGTGTGTGTGTGCGTGTGTGTGTGTGTGTGTTAGCGATTCGAGTGCTGCTATCACAGAGACCACATCAACAGGTGGTGTTGACAAACAAACGCATTTTCTCACCCTTTAGGAGGCCAGACTTCTGAATCTGAGCCGTTAGCTCTTGGGGAGGACTCCCGCTGTGTCCATTTTGGGGCGACATCCTTGTCCTTGTCTCTTTTCTCTATCCGCTTCTGTTTCTCCCGCAACCACGCCTGCTTGCTTTCCTGCTGTCCGAAGAGATGCACTTCAAACCTCCTCTAACTTGTTCGTGATCTAACAAAGAGGACCCTTTCCCAAATAGGATGATGACCTCTTAGGGGTCAGAATTTGCAACACCTATTTTGAGAAGATGCAATTCAATCCGTAACCATCATAATGATCAAACCCATTCTGTTTTGAGCATGTCAAATCACCGTCCCCACTTCACAGGACTAAACGAGATGGGAAAGTGGTTAGCACTTGCACAGAACGCACGCTCTATAAATGTCACTTTCCCTTTCCCTCTCTCGTACACATGGGTGAAGCATGCGCCATTGAGGGTCCCCAAGCCAGTTTGACTCATTGCCCTTCTGAGCAAAGCAGACGTCAAGGCAGCTTCCTCCTGGGTGGTTTTCTCACCTTCCAGAAAACGGCTGGGGCCCCTTGGTTGGCCAAAGGCTTGTCAGTGATGTTGGCACACTGACGCGATGTGAGGTTTCTGTTAGTGGCCCCAGCACGGCGCAGGCAGCCCCCAGCCGTGCACTGACACCTTCTCTGCTCATCTCCCTGCAGTTGTCAGGTGAGAGGAGGTGGCTGGTGCCTGTCATAACCTCCCCGCAGACCCACGTTCGCCTCCCTCCGTGGCCACTCCCTCCCATTGCTGTGAGATCTTGACAAATGACTTACCTGTGAGGTAGTACTGTCAGTGCCCCCCGCTTTGTAGGAGAGGAAGAGGAATCAGAGAGGTGTGCTGTGTGAATGAAACGGGCTCGTAAGTATAAAATTACTTGGGACGGTGCGGGCATATGATAGAAGCCTGGTATACATGAACCATCGGCAGCCTCTGCATCATGGCCTCATAGCTCACAAAGATGTGCTCTCGGGAGTGAGGAAGGGCAGACAGTTCCCCAGAGACGACACTTTTTATTGCCATAAGACAGTTAGCTGACATGACACTAAGTCACTTAACTCACTGAATCACTTCACCCTGAGTCAAATTGCTGTGTGTGCCATATTGCAACTGCTGAATAAACAAAGCAAAAGGAAAGGAAAGCGTGATGATGTCTTTGGCATGTACAGTAAGAGCCGCTTCACCGGGGTCTTGGTTTTAGGGTTAGGAAAAGAGAGGCACCTGGGAGGTTGCCAAGCAAAGTCTCACCTTCAGATTTGAGATTATTTTCACTCATTTCAATGTTAACAATACGCATATTATTTTTTGAAGTTCAAAGATATTTGCTTTGTAGACTTCTTTTATAATATCAGAAAAAAATTTGAAAAATAAAGTAGAATGATAGTTGCCCCAATAAATTTCAACACATGTACTTGTTAGAACATACTGTTCATGTATTATTCCACACCAGTAGAGTGACACATGTGAAGGTTTTATCATTAATAACACCGTATTTTTTAAAACAGTGGACTCATTTTCAAGTTGTCTCTGAAAGGAGGCCTGGTGATCTAATGGTTACGTGTTGGGCAGCGATCCACATGGTCAGCAGTTCCAAACCACCAGCAGCTCCGAGGAAGAAAAACGGGGCTTTCTACTCCCATAAACAGTTCCAGTTTCGGAGTGCGCAGGGGCTCGCTATGAGTCAGCATCAAGACGATGGCAGTGAATTGGGTTTTTGAAAGGTTCTTGAAAGACTTAGGCAGGACCGGTGTGATGGGTTGGCTTTCTAGTGAGCCGTTTTCCGTGTTGCCGTGGCCTCTTCTAAAGGGCAGCCTGGCTCTGTTGTATCTGCAGGTGCCTGGGCAAGAAAGGGGTCCGTGGGTGTCAAAAAGAGAAGACCTTCCTGAAAGTGTCCAAACCTCACTCTTCCACTCGAGTTGGTGACTGACAGGCCACAGTCATGCTCACTCTCATTCTCCTGCTCCCTTCCCAGGAGAGCCTTGCGTCTGGGGAGAAATGTGCGAACAACTCTAGACTTCGCTTCCCCGTCTTCCCGGGCGGCTGGTCTGACTTCTCCGGGGAAACACAAGGCGTCGCTAGCAGCTTCAGGACAACATCTTTCCAGAGTTTCTTCGCGAGGTAAGTCTAGAGCCCAGATCGCCTACTGCCTTCCAGGCGTTTCCAGCTCATGGTGGCTCCCCGTGGCTCAGTGTGAAACTTCACTTAAGGTTTTCAATGGGTGTGACTGCTCAGCAGTCGATTGCTAGAACCGCCTTTGGAGGTCCTTTGCAGTGGATTCAAAACACTGGCCTTTTGGTCAATAGCCAGGCACATAACCATTTGGGCTGCCCAGGACTTCTGGGAAGACTATATTTAGAAACAAAACGAAACCCACTACAGGAATTAATGGAATACCCATTGAAATGTTTCAAGTAACTGATTAAGCACCGGAAGAATTCACTCATTTATTCCAGGAAATTTGGAAGACAACTACTTGGACAACTAGAAGAGACCCACATTTGTTCCCTTAGCCAAAGAAAGGTGACCCAACAGAATGTGCAAATTATTGAACAATATCATTCATGTTACATGTAAGCAAAACTTTGCTGAAGACCATCCACCAAGGGGTGCAGCAGTCCATTGACAGGGAGCTGCCAGAAGTTCGGGCCAGATTCAGAAGAGGATGTGGAACAAGGGACAGCATTGCTGACAGTCACTGATCTTGGCAAGAGCAGAGAACACTAGAAAGACATTTACTTGGATTTCATTGACTATGCAAAGGCATTGACTGTGTGGACCCAAACAAACTTCGGATAGCCTTGAGAAGAATGGGAATTCCAGAACACTTAATGTGCTCATGCGGAACCAGAGGTAGTTGTGGGAACAGAACAAGGGCATACTGTGTGCTTTAAAATCAGGAAAGGTGTGTTCCAGGGTTGTGCCCTTTCACCATACTTATTCAGTCGGTATGCTGAGAAAATCATCAGCAAAACTGGGTGATATGAAGAAGAATGTGGCATCGGGATTGGAGGGAGGCCTGCGGAAAGTGAGGACGACCCGGCGCACTTGCTGATGAAGATCAAGGCTTGCAGTCTCCAGTATGGACTACAACTCAATGTAAAGAAAACCAAATGCCAACAAGGGAGCCAGTGGGACATCATGGTAAACGGAGAAAAGATTGAAATTGTTAAGGATTTGGTCTTGCTTGGATCCACAATCAATGCTCATGGAAGCAGCAGTCGAGAGATCAGGCGATGTGTTGTATCTGCAGCACAAGGCCTCTTTTAAATGTTGAAAAGCAAGTATATTACTTTGAGGACTAAGGTGTGCCTGACCTGAGCCATGGTATTTTCAATTGCTTCATATGCATGTGAAAGTTGGCTATTGAACCAGGGAGACTGGAGAAGCATCCGTGCATTTGAAATACGGTGCTGACAAAGAACACTGAAAGCACCATGGACCGCCAGAGACCCAGCAGCTGTGTGGGATGACGTACGCCTGGAATGCTCCTGAACATGTCAGTCCCGGGAGAAGGATAACAAGCTTGGTGAAGTAGCGGGGTAGTGAAAAAAGAGGAAGATGTATGGACACAGTGGCTGCCTCGATGGATTCAAACATAAGAACCATTGTGAGGATGGCACAGGACCAGGCAGTGTTTCATTCCATTGTACACAAGATTGCTATGAGCTGAAACCAATTCAGCAACAGTAAGGACAAAAATTGGGGAAGTTAACAGGTCATGACAAGTCAGGATCAGAAAGCATTAAGGATACAGTTCCTTTGTCTGCAGCAGCATTTCTTATCAGCCATGCCAGCGGGCACATCCCTCTCTGGTTCTCAGCCTCTCAGCCACATGGACTCTGTTTTTGGACTGTGTTCTGCTCAGGCAAATGTTACAAAGCTCCTTCAGTGCTGATAAATGCCCAAGGTCACCCCGCTGTGCAAGCTAGCCTCCTGCCCCGACACTCGGTTTTGCACATTCCATGGGCCTGGAAGTCCACCACTCTCTTAGGCTCTCAATGCTGCTTCTCTGCCACCTCTCCATAAGCTTCCTCAGGGATCTTCCTGCCTCCTTGGTGGGTATGGGATTCCCTCCCTGCTTCTGAGTTGGCTCACTTTAAACCCTGTGAGTGAAACAACCAACCTGATCAGACTCTTTCGTTAGAATTCCCCAGGCTGGAACTGCATGGCCCCACCACTCATTTGGTGGAGTTTCAAGGACTGTAGATAGAGAATCCAAAGGGATTTCATTTCACTGCACATTCAATGCTTGACCTTCTGCTATACTGTTTCAGTTCAGGAGCCTTTGTCCACTGGAACCTTACAATGTGAATATGAGCAAGTGACGCTCCAAATAGAACATCTCCAGTGGCCTGTCAAACTGTGCAAGGAACAGACCACGTTCTCCCCTTCTCCCCAAGACACCTGGGAAACTACTGAAGCAAGCAGCCCCAGTGCCTGCCTGTGCACTGGACGTCCCCTTACAGAAGGGTCACGGGGAGGAGACGAGCCAGTCAGGGCGCAGGGTAGCAACGATGAAACATACAACTTTCCTCTAGTTCCTAAATGTTTCCAGCCCCCAACGCACCCCCATCATGATCCCAATTCTACCTTACAAATCCGGCTAGACCAGAGGATGTACACTGGTACAGATAGGAACAGGAAACACAGGGAATCCAGGACAGATGATTCCTTCAGGACCAGTGGTAAGAGTGGCGATACTGGGAGGGTAGAGGAAAGTGGAGTGGAAAGAGGGAACCGATTACAGGGATCTACATATAACCTCCTCCCTGGGGGATGGACAACAGAAAAGTGGGTGAAGGGAGACGTTGGACAGTGTAAGATATGACAAAATAATAATAATTTATAAATTATCAAGGGTTCATGAAGGAAGGGGGAGCAGGGAGAGAGGGGGAAAATGAGGAGCTGTTGCCAAGGTCTTACGTGGAGAGCAAATGTTTTGAGAATGATGAGGGCAACAAATGTACAAATGTGCTTTACACAATGGATGGATGTATGGATTGTGATGAGTTGTATGCGCTCCCCCCCCCCAAATGATTCATATATAGAAAAAAATTTTAAACCCAAGTTCCTGCCCGTGAGGCTTTTGTTTGTTCCAGAGTAGAGGCCCCAGCTCCATTCTGATCCGCTACTTCCTGGAACTCGTTCTTAGAGTCGGGTGTAGAACCAACTCCTTTAATAAATGGCACAATGCGCTCTGCCTTTTGAGTCCCACTGCAGGCTGCCAAACCGCCTATGGGGGGCGCCACTGGATGGGTCACAGCCCTCAGCTCTGCCCACAGCCACCCAAGCCTGCTTGGTAGAACGGCAACAATAGTAACTTTCGTCCACCACTAAATGTCCCATTCGGCCTCAGCCCTGATGTCACCACGTCGGCTGAAACTCTCCTTGCATCTGCTCCTGGGCCCTTCATCTTACACCCTCAGCCCTTCTGCCTTGGTATCTTTGGGGCTTCTGGCCATGCCTGCAACTGGCTAGTTATCATCCTAGTCACCAGTCTCGTGTGGTCCAATATCTGTTCCATTTCCTTTTCTGACCATCCCTCCCCTTCTTCACGCTGGTGATTAAGTTCAGACCATTATCTTTGCTGGGGGGAATATAACAGCTCCTGGACTCGGCCCCATAGGATTGCTTTGAGTGGACATCAACTCGATGGCAGGGAGTTTGCTTTTCGCTTGCCTCTTGACCTCCATAGCAGCCGGAGTGTCCACGTAATATCACTCCCGCTTCTTCCTGCCAGGCAGGTGTCCCTCCTCAGAGATTCCCGCTGGCCACTCTCTCTGAAGTCTTCATGCCAACGCTAGGCTCCATGAGCTCCGCGGCGTTTGTCTTTGACATTATCTTGGGGATTCCCATGTCTACTGCTTTGCCATCTGAAAGGGCTCTGGTGGTACTGTCAGCTAAGGGCTGAAGTACTAACCACAATATCAGCAGTTCAAACCCACCGGCCACTCCGCAGGGGAAAACGAGGCCCTCTGCTGCGGTGCAGCCTCAGAAACCCTACGGAGAATTGTTAGGGGTGGGGTGGACATCGATTTCATGGCAGTGGGTTTGGGTTGTTGTTGTTTTTTTGGGGGGGTTACTGTCTAAAGAATGTCGCCTCAAAAATGCAGTGAATCTATCTTATCCCCCACTCTGTGGATGGTGCCTGCCCCCCAACAGTTACTCAAGAAGTATTTTTTGAATGCATAAGTGAATGAGTGAATGAATCCATCCATCCATCTCTGCAGCCCATCTACCTGTTTGGCAGTCTCCATGGTCAAGGCGCCGAGTGGAGAAAAGAGCCTCTCTTTGGGGATGAGCAGGACATGAGGCTACCCTGACCCCAGGGGATGAAGCCAGGGCCTCTGGACATAGTGCTTCACAGCCAGTGGACCATTTGTCTCTTTGAAAACAGCAGGAAACTAAGCTAAGCATGGCTGCCATGGTGATGGAGGGGGTAAGAGAGCCTTGGGCTAGAAAGGTGGGGGCTGGCAGGCCCCTGCTTTGTGGGGATGCCCAGACCTCTGTGGCTGGCCAGCCACACCACATGTTTCCTGCGAGGAGCAAGGAGAGGAGATCCCCATCTGAAGGCCCTGGGGCTGGGGCTGCCCCAGACACCTCACCCTTGCCATCACTGGGGCGGCCGAGATGCAGCTCCCTGCCCCTCATATCTGTCACTCATGGATGCTTGCGGGGGGTCGACCCTCGGAGGACAGGCGCTAGATTTGTGTTTGCTCTGTCTCTGTGCACTTCTGTGCTCTAAAATTTCTGTTGCTCCAATAGCTTCCACCAACAAGTGGTTGTGAGGAGTCTCAGAAGTCTCTCACAAAACTCACTGACATGGAGTCAATGCCAACTCACGGGGGCCTTATAGGATGGAGTGGAACTGCCCCGTGGGTTTCTGAGGCTGTAACTTTTTTTTTTACTGTAATTCTTTATGGGAGTAGAAGGCCCCATCTTTCTAGGAGGATGGCATTGGTGGATACTTGGGGCTGAAGCCTCAAAGAGGGGTGAGGATCTGGAAGATCGAGAGGCACCTAGGGGTGATGTGGGCCTGGCTGGGCTCAAAGAAAGGGCCTTGGGGCTGGCATGGGACAGACAGAGAGATCTCAAGTCTGAAGGTTCACATCCTGATGCTACTTACCAAACACCAGGCGGTGAGCTTAGTGTCTGACTCTGGCTGCTTCATACTAAGTGGCCATGAGGGCGATGGAAGGATACTCAACATGGTCTCACAGACTGAGGTGCCAGGATCTCTGTCACTCTGTAGTTGAGTGACCCTGGACAAGCGGCTCTCCCAGGCAGAGCTTCGGTGATGCCCCCTGTGCAAATGGTCACCGTGATTGTGGCGAGCACCAAACACATACTGTCAGCGACGACAAGTGATGCCAGCATCTCGGTCGGCCTCTGCTGCCAACCCCTCTCAGGGTCATGCCCTGGGTTAGTGGTGGGGGCTCTGTGGACACCAGCTGAGGAAGCCAGAAAACCGCTGGCCTGACTCAGGAGCTTGCCCCACCCTGGCCTCTGGCCCAGATGCTGGAGGCCTGAGTCAGGGGGTGGGGGGGTCTGTTTGACTGGAATTGGGGTTTCCCTGTAGATCCCATGGGATAGAACCAGCGGAAAGTCCTTGAAACATCTGGATGTGGACCTGCCTGAGAAGAACTCAGAGCAGCCAAAGCAGACCAGTCGCCTATTAGACCACACCCACTCGGGGAAACCCAGGCCTGAGCTGGCACCTGGACCTCAGAATAGTTCCTGCTCCCCTGCTCCCGTGAGGCCTCGGGGAAAGCACTGGAAAGGAAGCCACGGTGACCCCAGACTGAGGGTTACTCTCCCCTGAATCCAGCCTACCGTATATATTCGTGTATAAGCCGAGCTTTTCAGCACAAAAAAATTGTGCTGAAAAACAAGTTCGGCTTATACACGGGTCAGTGGTACCCCAGCGAGGACAGCATCTATGATGACCTCACACCAGCTGAAGCTCTGCATTGGGATACGGATGATGATGATGAGGAATCCAGTTTTGAAGGATTTTAACTCTACATTTTAGCTTGGTTGCTGATTGAGCTCGGGGAATAGTACTCCTAAGGTATTACTGTTGATATCTTATTGTTTTTGTTGAACCTATTTTCCACTTACTGTGCTGGTTAATGTTAAATGACTTGTCCTTTTATTTGTTTTTTATTTAAAATAAATATTTAAATACATTACCCCACTGATGCCTCAATTTTTGGTAATTTTATTTTCATTTGTTTTGATGATTGAAACTCACCAATAGCTTCTTCATTTTCCACCCTAGGCTTATACTTGAGTTAATCAGTTTTTCTGGTGTTCCAGGTAATAATTAGGTACCTCGGCTTATACTCGGGTCAGCTTATATTCGAGTATATATGGTATTTAAATCCCCAGCCTCCAGCTTCCAGAGCTGTCTAGAGTGGCTCTCAATCTTCCTATGCCGTGACCATTTCATACAGTTCCTCATGTTGTGGTGACCCCCAACCACAAAATTATTTCATTACTACTTCATCACTGTAATTTTGCTACTGTTATGAAGAGGGCGACCCCTGTGAAAGGGCCATTTGACCCCCAAAGGGTTCATGACCCACAGGTTGAGAACCGCTGGTACAGACCCCCTCCACTCACACCACCTGCTACCTCACTCCTGCACTGAGCTGTGGGCAGGATATCCTCACAAAGGCCTTCCGATCTCCTGGTCTCCTCGGGCTCCTCCCACTGCTGGCTTCCTTCTTCCTGAGACCTCTCTAGTCAGACTCTTCCCTCAGCCTCCTCAGCTACCCACCAGTGAGGTGTCCTTTCTGTTTCTCTTCAGGGGATTTTTAAAAGCCTTTGATTGTGAATTGGGTGAAGGTGTATAAGAAACAGAGCAGATCAGTTTTCCATTCCACAATTTATAGATATTTTGTTTCATCTCATGATTATAATATTGCTTATCTCACTTCCTCCCAATATTTCCTGCTTTCCATTCCTCTTTCAGTTTCAACCCTTCTGAACTTTGTCCTTGGGCAAATGCTTTGGGTCTCAAAGGGCTGATTATTCTAAAGAGTGTATGCCCCACCCCCTTATAGTATTGCTGTTGCTGTTGTTGTTGTTGTTGTTGTTAGGTGCTGTCGAATTGGTTCCAACTCATAGTGACCCCATGGACAACAGAAGGAAACGCCGCCCTGCCCTGCTCCATCCTCACCATTGTCCATATGTTTGAGCCTATTGTTGCAGCCAGAGTCAGTCCATCTTGTGCAAGGTCTTCCTCTCTTTTGTCTGTCCCTCTAATTTATCAAGCATGATGTCCTTCTCCAGGGAGTGGTCTCTCCTGATAGCATGTCCAAAGAGTCTCATGATCCATGCCTCAAAGGAGTACTCCGGCTGCGCTTCTGCCAGGACAGATCCGCCTGTTCGTTGGGCAGTCCACGGTTCTTTCACTCTTCTTCACCAGCACCAACATTTGAATGCATTGATTCTTCTTCCTCGTGTAAGCCAGTTTATTGTTTGCCTGGAAGTTGAGCCACGAGGGTGGGGTCCATTCCAGACCTGAAGGATGACTAAGGACTGAGTCTCAGGGGTTCTTCGGTCTCTGTTCAGCTGGAAGCCTGGCCGTCTTTATTATTTTGAGTTTTGTTCCATATATTTCTCCCACTGTATCCAGGACCTTCTAGTGTGATCCCTTTCAGAGCAGCGGGCAGTGGTTGCCAGGCACCATCTAGGGCTTCTGGTCTCAGAGCCACAGAAACTTTTGTCTCATGATAGTCCATTGAACTATTGTTTTCATGTGTCTTTGATTATTTTCACTCTTTGTTCCTCCACACTTCTTAGCAGCACTCAGGCTTTTAAGAACCCAGCTGCTCCTCATCAAAATAGGACTGTGCTGTGTCAGTGGACATTGGTGTCCCCTAAGACCATGATCCTGAGCTTCCAAGCCCAGGGACTCACACCTTCAAGGTGTTTACTTATGTCTAAGAGGTATCCATAACTTTTTCCACTGCATTCAGAGACAACTTTGTGGCACGCTTAAATACACATGTACAAGTCTTCTGTCAAAACTATGTATGTTTGGCATGAAGCAGGGAACCAATAAAGAGGTCTGAGGGCCGGACCCAATCCCAACTACATGGAAAGCCCCTTCCTTCCCAGAAGAATGCACTGCAGAGGACAGCACTGAAGCTACAGCTCAGGGAGAGGGGCGTGTCTGATCAGAGCACACTGGAGCCAACAAAGAGGAAGGAGACAGAGAAACACATCCTGGTCCACCAAACCCTGAGGACGATATTCCTGCTCAGAGGAGGCAGTGCACAGAGAGGGCCATAGGGTTGGCCACGACACAAGACAAGATGTCCCTCACTGATCCATAGTGCTATAGGGGACAGCACTGCAGACACAATGTGGGAATTGTGCCCGATCTGACCCCACCACACCAAGGTGAAACACTAAGGGTGTGCAAAAGAACAGCATGGGGAGCAGAGCAATTAAGTCCCTGAGGAATACAAAAAAATAGACTGTGGGGTCAGGGCGTGGCACCCCATCAGACTTGACTGGAAAATACTTGTAAAGGTCCACAGACAGACCTTGAACTATTTATAGGCTTTTCATTTTTGTGTCAGCTTTTTATGGGGGGGGGGGTGTTGTTTTGTTTTCTTTTGTTGCTTTGTTTTGTTTTGTCCTGTTTTTTGTGTGCATACTATTATCTCTGCAGGTCTATCTAGATAAGCTAGGCAGGATAAGCAATTAGGAGGAGAAAACAAAGGGACCAACAGTTCTGGGGGCCATGAGAGAAAGGTTCTGGGAGAAAGGAATTGGCTGTGAACAAACCCAGGGACAAGGGAATAACAAATGATCCAGAATCCATGGCGAGGAGGGTGTAGGAGGCCTGGTAGAGCATGATCAAGGACAATGTAACTGAGAGGAATTACTGAAACCCAAATGAAGGCTGAGCATGATAGTGGGACAAGAGGAAAGTGAAAGAACTAGGAGGCAAAGGGCATTTATGAAGTCTAAATAGAGGCTTGTATATATGTAAATATATTTAAATATGATGGGGGAAATAGATCTATGTGCATATGTTTCTAGGTTTAGTATTTAAGTAGCAGATGGATATTGGGCCTCCACTCAAGGATTCCCTCAATGCAAGAATACTTTGTTCTATTAAACTGGCATTCCATGATGATCACCTTCCTGACACAGTTGCTGAAGACAACACGGGTGCATAAGCAAATGTGATGAAGAAAGCTGATGGTGACAGGCTATCAAAAGATATAGCATCTGGGGTCTTAAAGGCTTGAAGATCAACAAGCAGTCATCTGGCTCAGAAGCAACAGAGCCCACATGGTAGAAGCACACCAGCCTGTGTGATCATGAGGTATCAATTGAATCAGGTATCAGCCATCAAAGACCCAGAACAAAAAACCATATCATACTGAATAAGGGGAAGTGTGGAGTGGAGACCCAAAGCCCATCTGTAGGCATCTAGACATCCCCTTATAGAAGGGACACAAGGAAGAGATGAGCCAGTCAGGGTGCAGTATGGCACTGATGAAACCTACAACTTTCCTCTAGCTCAGCAGTTCTCAACCTATGGTTCTCAACCCCTTTTGGGGTCAAACTATCCTTTCAAAGGGGTCTCCTAAGACCATTAGAAAACAAATATATCACAGAAAAAAATATATGTATAATTACATATTGTTTTATGATTAGTCACTATGCTTTAATTATGCTTAATTATGTTCAATTTGTAACAATGAAAATATATCTTGCCTATCAGATATTTATATTATGATTCATAACTGTAGCAAAATTATACTTATGAAGTAGCAATGAAAATAATTTTATGGTTGGGATCACCATAACATGAGGAACTGTATCAAAGGGTCATGGCATTAAGAAAGTTAAGAACCAGTGCTCTAGTTTTTGAATGCTTTCTCCCCCCACTATCATGACCCCAATTTTTACCTTACAAATCTGGCTAGACCAGAGCATGTATATAGGTACAGACAAGAGCTGGAAACACAGGGAACCCAGGACAGATAAACCGCTCAAGACCAATATTGAGAGTAGTCATACCAGGAGGTTAAAGGGAAGGTGGGGGGAAAGGGAGAACCAATCACAATGATTTACCTCCCTGAGGCACAGACAACAGAAAAGTGGGTGAAGGAAGACATCAGTCAGAGTAAGACATGAAAAAAATAATAATTTCTAAATTATCAAGAGTTCATGAGGAACAGAGGGTGCGGGGAGGGAGGGGAGAAAATAAGAAGCTGATACCAAGGGCTCAGGTAGAAAGAAAATGTTTTGAAAATGATGGCAATGAATGTACAAATGTGCTTGACACAGTGGATGGATGGATGGATTGTGATAAAAGTTGTAGGAACCCCCAATAAAGTGATTTTTTAAACTGTGTATGTTTGTGGGTATATTCCCTCCCTCCCTCCTACACCCATTCAGCCTGTGTCTATCCACGCTTCTATTTGTACCTCGACGCCATTGAGGACAGCGTATATAATAATACTTGCCGTTGACTCTGCCATTCGTCCCTGTGCTTCCTTCCTTTCATGCCGACCACTCTCCTATTGTATATCGTCTTCCCTTTCACCTACACAGGTCTGACGTCCAGCCAGGAGACTGCCCTCCTTCCCTTCCCCACCCCGGTAGCCATCAAAGAATGTTTCTTTTAGTGTGAAAACCTTTTCTTGACTTTACAGAGTAGTGATCTCATGTGATATCTGTCCTTTTGTGATTGGCCCATCTCACCCAGCATAATGTCCTCCAGGTTCTTCCATGTTATGAGATGTTTCTGCAGATTATTCTGGAATGCTTTCTAATATTCCATTGGGTGTGTATTGCTTGTTTACCCATTCCTCCACTGAACTGGCACTTCAGTTGCCTCCATCTATTTGATACTGCCAACAGTTCTGCAATGACAGGAGTGTGCAGACCGCAAATCATGTTATGGCTATTGTTTCTGCACCAAGTAGAGGGCGAGTCTGGGCCTGTGGTGTTTCGACTTCCAATTTTTTGAGCAAGTGCCATACTGTTTCCACCATGGTTACAATGTTACAGTCTGCCCAGCTGCATAAGAGGTGTTAGCATTTGTCATGTTCTATTTGTTTTTTTGTTTTTTGCTATCCGTGCTGGGGAGAGAAGACATCTCACGATTGTCTCTACTGGTGGTGTGAGCCTTTCTTCCGATGTTTGTTGGCCATCTGAATGTCTTCTTCGGTGGGGTGACTGTTCGTGTCCTCTGTTCATTTTAACATTGTATTATTTGTTAGTTTCTTGTTGCAGTGTCGATGTTTTCTCTGAGTTTTAGAGGTCAGCGCTTCCTTGTCCAATATGCTGTTGCCAAGAGATCACTTCCCGGTCTGTGGGTTCTCTTTTTGACGGCTTAGTGAGTCTGTTCATACTCAGGAGCGTCTAATTATTGGGTGGTCTCAGTCAGCAATCTGTCTTCTGCTATGTGTTTTCACAAGTCTGTTTCATAGTACATTTATAACATGTATAACAAATTCCTCCCTAATTTTTCATGGATTTTGTTTATAGTTTTCTGTTTTACATGCATGTCTTTGATCCGTCTTGGGTTCATTTTTTATGGGTGTGAGATTTGGGTCCTGTTTCATTTTCTGTAAATGGAGATTCTGTTTTGCTAGCACCATTTGTTAAACAAGTAATCTCTTCCCTATTTAATGTGCTTGGACCCTTTGTCTAAAATCAGCTGGCCATATGTGGATAGATTTACTTCTGGGTTCTCTCTCTGCTCCACTTGGTCTCGGTGTCTGTCACACTAGGACCAGGCTGCTTGACTTCCGAGGTTCTGAGAGCGAGAGGGAAGTGTGAGGCCTCCCACTTTGTTTTTTTCTTTATTTGTGCTTTGTTTATTCAGGCCTCTTTTTTCTCATATAGAGGTGGTGATAACTTTGTCCATCTCTTTCAAGAAGGATGCTAGAATCTGGATCGTCACCTGCCAGGTTTTCAGGCTACTTGGGCTTGTCCTTGGCTACACTGGAGGTTTCAAACCTGTGTTGGGTCAGAGTCAAGGCCTACACTCTCCAAGCAGGAGCTGTCTTTTCTTACTTGCCACCTCACCCACAACACCACTGTGGCATTCCCCAGACACTCTTCCACAGGTCTCTCTTTGGGGAGAAGCCCCTCATATGAAGCCGCCCTAAGTGTGTGTAAGCTACAGGGATCAGGACTTTCCCATGCCATTCCTGCCATACCTCTCAACAGGTGACCAGCTGGAGGGATCTCCGCTCAGGCATACTCTTCCCTAACCAGGGCCTGCCTGGAAAACAAATCTTCCTTCTTCCTTCCATGACTGCTCTGGAACCCTGCCCCAAGGAATTATGCTGAGTCCCTCCCCTTCTGGAGTAGTGGCTCCGAATGGGGCTGCTAACTGCAAGGTCAGTAGTTCGAAACCCCCAGGTGCTCTGCAGGAGAAAGATGGAGTTTTCTCTACTCATCAAGAGTTACCGTCTCAGAAACGCACAGGGGTGGCTCTACCCCGCCCAGGACAGAGGTATAATTAAGTAAGGAATCGAATCTTAATAGGGATTTTCTACCTATTAGGTTGCCAGTCCCTTTGCCCAGGGATTTTGTCGCTGTTGTTGCTGCATGGCACTCTAAAAGCAGAAGAGTGAGTACTGTGATAGGTCACCTATGCCGCCCTCTATAAAGGAAATCTTTATTCTGCCAGTTATGAGAAGGCTGTCAGAAGACAGTCTCAGCTGTCAATCTCCAATGGGCTTTGCCCTGCCCCTCCACCCCTACTAAGGTCACATCTGCTTCCAGCTGACAGATAAATATAAAGTTATCAAGGGCTACTGTCTCTCTGAACACATCTTGTGAGAAACTCAGGGGCCCGTCCAGCAGTGTTCCTCTGGGGTCATTTGGAAGCTTTATTGGGACCCCATATATGTTCAACTTCTTTAGCCTAATCCTGTTCCCCTCCCTCCGTCCCACAGGTGTTCATCCTAAAAGTTCTTTTTTTAAAAAAATCATTTTATTAGGGGCTCATACAACTCTTACCACAATCCATCCATATATCAATTGTGTAAAGCACATTTGTACATTCATTGCCCTCATCATTCTCAAAACATTTGCTCTCCACTTAAACCCCTGGCATCAAGTCCTCATTTTCCCCCTCCCTCTTCCCTAATGAACCCTTGATAATTTATAACTTATTATTTTGTCATATCTTGCCCTGTCCGACGTCTCCCTTCATCCACTTTTCTGTTGTCCATCCTCCAGGGAGGAGGTCACATGTAGATCCTTGTAATAAGTTCCTCCTTTCCAGCCCACCCTCCCTTTACCCTCCCAGTATTGCCACTCATACCACTGGTCCTGAAGGGATCAACTGCCCTGGATTCCCTGTGTTTCTAGTTCCTATCTGTACCAGTGTACATCCTCTGGTCTAGCCAGACTTGCAAGGTAGAATTTGGATCATGATAGTGTGTGGGGGTGGGGTGGGTGGAGGAAGCCTTTAGGAACTAGAGGAAAATTGTATGTTTCATCATTGCTACATCGCACCCTGACTGGCTCATCTCCTCCCCAAGACCCTTCTGTAAGGGGATGTCCAGTGGACTACAAATGGGCTTTGGGTCTCCACTCCACACTCCCTACCTCATTCACTCTGATAAGATTTTTTGTTCTAATGATGCCTGATACCTGATCCCTTCGACACCTCGTGATCGCACAGGCTGGTGTGCTTCTTCCATGTGGGCTTTATTGCTTCTGAGCTAGATGGCCGCTTGTTTACCTTCAAGCCTTTAAGACCCCAGAAGTTATGTCTTTTTATAGCTGGGCACTATCAGCTTTCTTCACCACATTTGCTTATGCACCCGCTTTGTCGTCAGCGGTTGTGTCGGGAAGGTGAGTACCATAGAATGCCAATTTAATAGAAGAAAGTATTCTTGCATTGAGGGAGTACTTGAATGGAGGCCCAATGTCCTTCCACTACCTTAATACTAAACCTATAAATATATGCACATAAATCTATTTCCCCATCCTCATATATAAACATTTGCATATGTACATGCCTTTATCTAGACCTCTATAAATGCCCTTTGCCCCCAGCTCTTTCCTCTATTTCCTTTTACTTTCCTCCTGTCCCACTATCATGCTCAGTCCACACCTGGGTTTCAGCAATTCCTCATGGTTACATTACTCTTGATCATGACCTACCAAGCCTCCCACACCCTCTTCACCACCAATTTGGATCACTTGTTGTTCCCTTGTCCCTGGGTTTGTTAACACCACTACCCTTACCCCCACCTCCCCCTCTCCCATGTCCCCCCGGAACTGTCAGTCCCGTTGTTGTCTCCTCCAAATTGTTCATTCTGCCTATCTTATTTAGACAGATCTGCAGAGATAATAACATGCACAAAAACAAGACAGAGCAAAACCAAGCAAAAATATACAAGAAAACAACAACAACAATAAACCAGTGACATAAAACAAAACAAGAAAGAAAAGCTTTCAGTTAGTTCAAGGATTGTTTGTTGGCCCTTAGGAGCGTTTTCTAGTCCAGTCTGTTGAGGCACCACACCCTGGCCCCAAAGTCCACCTTCAGCTTTCCCTGGGGACCTTGCTGCTCCGTTCCCTTGCTGTTATGTTGCACCCCCTTAGTGTTTTGCCTCGGTGTGGCGGGATCAGATCGGGCACAATTCCCACACTGTGTCTCCAGTGTTGTCCCCTGTAGAACAAGGGTCAGTGAGGGACGTCATGTCTCATAGTGGGGCCGGCCATGTGGTTCTCTCTGTGGACTGGCTGCTCTAATTGGGATCATTGTCCTCATGGCCTGGTGCACCAGGATGTCCTCCGCTCTCTCCACCTCCCCCTTCATCTGCTCCTGTGTGCTCAGATCAGCTACTTCCCTCTCCCGGAGCTGCAGATTCAATGCCGTCTCTAAAAGTTCTTTACAATGAAAGTCCTATGTGCTATCCTCCACTTTAGACTTGGCTTCTTGCAGCCCCCAGGCGACAGCAGTTAGTTCCAGAAATGATCAGGCATACGTGCTACAATGAGATTTGGCCTGTCAATAAAATCCCCTTCCTGGTGATAGGTGACGCGCAGAAAGCCTCTCACACAAGGTAGCAGAATGATTGTTCAAGCTTTCAATGGTATTGAAAGAGAATGCAGGAGCTGAGAGAGTGCATGGGTGTCTGAGAACTAGGAGGGTATTAGTCACGATATGGATGCTGGAATTGGATAGCTCCTGCTAAGCTCAACAGATGTGCATACAAAGATAATGAAAAGCTCAGTGGCATTAATTGTCCATTAAAAGCTAAGTACGGAGTTCTGGCCAGCTTGGCACATATACAGAGTGCAATGGATAAGAAGAAAAAGAGGTTTATGTGTCAAAAGAAGGTTACACTCTTAACCAAGATGTCACAGTCTGTGGCCTGTTGGTTAAAGAATGAGACCTTGGTCGTGGGATGGGGACATCTGAGTGGCTGCACCTGAACATCTCGAATTCCCAGAGTCCCTTTAATCTTCTGAGTCTGGAGCAGTGGCCCACTCCTCCCTATTCAGAGCTGGTGCTTTAAAAAGAACACCCAGAAGTCTTCATTCTGCAAGCCACATTCTGTCCATCCTCCCAGGACCTGCTCCTACTTCATCTCTTGACCACAAGACTACCTGGGGTTAAGTCACTACCTCATCTGACTGAGGATGATTTAGAGAACTAACTACACTTCAGAAGAAGTGTGGAAACTTGCCAGCAAGTAATAGCAAGGGTTGGAAGAATATACATGAAATTGGCTTCTGGACCAAACATCTTAATAAAAGAGTTTCTGAAGATGGAAGCTCTCTCCTAGGATACAGGGTTTAACCCCCTTTCTACTTCTCTGCCAACTTAGATAATTTCTTGCAATACAGAACCATACTCGTGGCTATGGGAAAATTAGCAGGTATCAATTCAGGATCAGAAACCATTTAGGATAGAGCTCTTCCATCAGGACAGCCTTACTTCTGCAATGCCTGCAGGCATGCTCAGGCCCTGAAGGCCTTTGACCTCTGTGCTGCTTTGTGCAAGTGTTACAAAGCTCTTGTAACTCTGCCAATAAGTATCTACACCAGTAAACCTCGGCCTGAAGGCACTCAGCTCTAGTTCCGTGGGTTGGTAAACCTTGCTCCCCAACAAATGTTTGAAGGCATTCTACTCTGCCTGCCAACTTCCTGCCCAAAGACACTCAGCTTCCTTGTGCTATGGGCCAGGCATCCCACTGTGCTGTCTGCTGTGGTCTTTTGGTTCTCTGATCTCTGCTTCCATTGCTTCTTCACCATCTTCATTGCCATAGCTCTCTGCCTCCTAGATCAGAGGTCCAACATAGGGATATTGGGCCCAAAATATACACTCTATTCCTGGCTCTTCCCTCTTGGTGGTCATGAGATCTCCTGTTTCTGCCTCTGGGGTGGCTCATTTTAAAGCAAATGGGATGACAAAACTGGCTAATCCTTCCTAAGGGTCCCCTATACTTTGTTTGCATGGTCCTCTGCCACAAGGTCACCATGCCTGCTTTTTACATGCCCCTTGTCCAGTCTCCTCTGTGGACCGGAAATACCTCATATTTGATAGTCCTTCCCAGTCATATGATGAGACGTACAAAGATTATAGCTAGAAGGGCTATCTCTAGTAGTTCACTGTATGGCAGAGACTCTCCAATATGTGTAACAGGCCACAGATTCTATGGATAAACATACTGGTAACTGGTGAAACCCCATATTAACCTGTGTGCCAAGAGCTAGCATAGTAAAGAAAGCCAAGTGGAAGCCTCAAAAGTGTCCCTCCAAAATCATGTGAAATAGTCAATTTTCAAAATATATTCCATATGTATATATATGAAAGACTTTATATCAAGGAGTAATTATATGTGAAGAAAACCTCCCAGCCCAGTCCAACTCAAGTCCATATGTCCCTCTCCAGACTCATGCAGCCACCTGCAATGATGCAGAATGCAGGAAGATCACAGGTTGGTGGGTGCAAAGTCGTGTGGATCCAATGGTGGTGGAAGCATCACAGGGCTCTGGTAGATCCCAGATTGGCTCCTGTGGTAGTTACATAATCTGATGTCAATTTGGGACTTGAGATGATTAAGAGTGACGGGGTGGAGTCTACTCTGTTAATCGGGTCATGGTCAATGAGGCCTCTGTGGGGGCATGACCTTATCCCTAAAATTTTAGGAGCTCTTGTATTTCATCCTTGGAGGTGGGAGACACTTCTCTCTCTCTGCTCACTCCCTGGGAGACGCACTACTGACAGGACACATGGCAGTACTCTGATAAACACATGACAGTATGACACATGGCAGTATGCTGGGAACTAGTTTAGCCACATAGAGACCCCTGTCAGCACTGAGATGCTTCTAGCACCACAAGACTTTGCACCCACTGACCTGTGATCTTCCTACATTCAGCATCATTGCATGTGTTTCATGAGTCTGAAGAGGACTTTATAGATTGCTAACGGACATATGGGCTAATATCGGACTTATGGACTTGATCTGGACTGGTCTGGGACGTTTTCTCAATATTCAATTGCTCTTGTACATAAACTTCTTTCTTATACACATATGAGTGTTTATGAATTTGTTTCTCTAGTCAACCCAGACGAACACAGCTCCCCAACAGGAAGGTGAAGGCAGAGAGAGAAGGGGAAGTTCCCAGGACCCTCTTTATGAGAAGGCCACGCCCACAAGGAGTCACCATCAAGCTGTGATTTGATTAACAGGCTAAATTCCACCTCTACACGTTTATATATCTTCGTATTGACCTGAAACTATGTAGCTACCACAGTGATGTTCTCCATCGTGTTATTATTAACATGATGGCGTCATCCAGTCAGTTCACCCCATAGCAAAGCAGAAGGAAATGCTGCCTGGTCCTGCACCATCCTCACAATTGCTCCTCTGCCTGAGTCCATTGTTGCAGCCATGGTGTCAGTCCATCTTTTGGAAGGCTTTCCTCTCCCTCCCTGCCCATCTACACTACCAAGGATGACGTCCTTCTCCAGGGACTTGTCTCTTCTGATAATATGTCCAAAATATGTAAGACAAAGCCTCGCCATCCTTGCCTCTAAGGTGTACTCTGCCGTACTTCTTCCAAGACATTTTGGAGTGTCCCTTTAGCAATCCATGATACTTTCAATATTCTTTTCCAGCACCATAATTCAAAGGCATTGATTCTTCTTCAGTCTTCTTATTCAATGTTCAACTTTCACTTACAGATAAAGCAATTGAAAATACAATGGCTTAGGTCAGGTGCACCTTAGTCCTCAGAGTAACATCCTTGCTTTTCAATACTCTAAAGAGGTCTTGTGCACTAGATTTTCCTAATGCAACTTTTCTTTTAATCTCTTAACTGCTGCTTCAGTGAGCCTTGATTGATTGTGAATCCAAGCAAGACAAAATCCTTGAGAACCTCAAACTTTTCTCCTTTTATCATGATGTTACCCATTGATCCAACTGTGAGGATTTTGATCTTTTTACCTTGAGTTCTGATCCACACTGAGAAGGCTGTAATCCTTGATCTTCCTCACTAAGTACTTGAAGTCCTCCTAACTTTCAGCAAGCAAGGTTGTGCCATCTGCTCATTGCAGCTTGTTAATAAGCCTCTCTCCCATCCTGATGCCACATTTTTCTTTATATAATCCGGCTTCTCTGATGATTTTCTCAGCATACAGAATGAACAGTATGGTGAGAGAATACAACCCTGTAGCACATCTTTCCTGATTTTAAACCATGCAGTATTCCCTTGTTCTGTTTGCACAATTGCCTCTTGATCCATGTATAAGTTCCTCGTGAGCACAATTAAGTGTTCTGAAATTCCCGTTCTTCTCAAAATTATCCGTAGTTTGTTATGATCCACATAGACTATGCCTTGGCATAGTCAATAAAACACAAGTAAACATCTTTCTAATATTCTCTGTTGTCAGCCAAGATCCATCTGACATCAGCAATGCTCTATTTTCTCTTCTGAATTAAGTCTGAATCTCTGGCAGAAACCTTCAATGTATTCCTGCAACCATTGTTGGATGACTTCAGCAAAATTTTACTTGCATGTGATATTAATTATGTGTTCTCTAATTTGAACATTCTGTTGACTCATCTTTCTTTGAAATGGGCACAAATATGGATCTCTTCCAATAGGTTGGCCAAGGAGCTGTCTTCAAGATTTCCTGGCATATGTGAGTGAGTGTTTCCAGTGCTTCATCAGCTCTCCATTTAATTCATTAGCAAAAACTAGATAGACCATGAAGAACACAGCTTTCCCCCAGATCCTGGATGCTTCCTCCTCCCAACTACCATGATCCGAATTCTACCTTGCAGGCCTGGATAGGACAGAGGCTGTACACTGGTACATATGAGGGCTAGAGGCACAGGGAATCCAGGGTGGATGATACCTTCAGGACCAAGGGTGTGAGGGACGATGCTGGGAGAGTGGGTTGGAAAGGGGGAACTGATTACAAGGATCCACATGTGACCTCTTCCCTGGGAGAGGGACAGCAGAGAAGGGGGGAAGGGAGACTCCGGATAGGGCAAGATATGACAAAATAACGAGGTATAAATTACCAAGGGCACATGAGGGAGGGGGGAAAGGGGAGGGAGGGGGAAAAAAAGAGGACCTGATGCAAGGGGCTTAAGTGGAGAGCAAATGCCTTGAGAATGATTGGGGCAGGGAATGTATGGATGTGCTTTATACAATTGATGTATGTATATGTATGGATGGTGATAAGAGTTGTATGAGTCCCTAATAAAATGTAAATAAAGAAAAGAGGAGAAAAAAATGATTAGGGCAAAGACTGTACAGATGTGCTTTATACAATTGATGTATGTATATGTATGAACTGTGATAAGAATTGTATGAGCCCCTAATAAATTGTTAAAATTAAAAAAATAAATAAATAATAAAATAAAATAAATTTAAAAAAAACAAAACTAGATAGACCCTGGGAGACAACAATGGGCTGCTATCAACTCAACAAATAGCATCCCAGTTGCACCCACTATGCCTACTATGGGGGTATTTTTGCTATATTAGATTAGCATGTCTTTGAGCACAGACTGAGGTAAAAAGATTTATAGCCTTGGGAACCCTATAATATTGCTATGAGTTGAAATCAGCTCAATGCCACTGCGTGGCCTTTGTTCTGGGAATGTCTCCTTTCCACTCTGATCAGAAACAGTTTTCAGTCACTTGGGACCAAACAAATAAACGAAACATAGGTTTACAGGGCCATATGAACTCTCCTGCCCTCAGGTACAATATAGTCCCAAGAGATCTAGACCATCTGGACATACTGAAGAACGGAATTCTCATCTACTCTTGCAACAATGTTATAGCAACCAGATATTAGAGGCCACGGCAGAAGATCAACCTTATGGCTATTCAGGGCCTGCTGTATCAGTAAGGATTGTAGAGATCCAATGGACTGTAGCATCTCAGGTAATCTCTCACAAAGTATAGAACAAATTGCCATATGGTGCATCTCCCCATATGAAGAAGGTAGTACAGTGTGTGGTATCCCTCTAAGGATTATGGATACAGCCTATTCCACACCTAAAAAGATCGTTCTGATCCATATACCTGGCAGTGACATAAAAGGCCTCCAGCTTAGAGTGGGGTCTGGGGCAAGTTCAGGCTACAATGCAAATAACTCAACACTGTTGGTCATACTACTCATCTTTGTCTATAATTTTAAAGGGTTGCTGTTGCTGTTGTCGTTGTTAAGCACTGTTGAGTCGCTTCCAACTCATAGTGACTGTAGGTACAATAGAGTGAATCACTCCCAAGTACTATGTCTTTTTTGATCTTGTCATATGTTTGAGGGCATTGTTATGGCCACGATGTCAATTCACCTCCTTGACAGTCTTCCCCTTTCTCTCTGGCCTTGTATTGACCAAGCATGATGTCCCTCTCCAACGCTGCTCCCATCAAGTTGATTCCTGCTCATGGTGACTCCATGTATGAGAGGCTAGAACTGTCCCATGAGGTTTTCTTGGCAGGATATTTTTTATCATTTTACTGAAGGTTCATACAACTCATCACAATCCCATCCATCCATCCATTGTGTCGAGCACATTTGTACATATGTTGCCATCAGCATTCCCAAAACATTGCTTTCTATTTGAGCCCTTTGTATCAGCTCCTCATTTTTCCCCTCCCTCCCACACTTTTCCCTCCCTCATGAACCCTTGATAATTTATAAATTATTATTATTTTGTTGTGTCTTACACTGACCGATGTCTCCCTTCACCCACTTTTCTGTTGTCTGTACTCTAGGGAGGGGGTTATATGTAGATCATTGTGACTGGTTCCCCCTTTCTCCCACCCCCCCTACCTTCCCCTACCCTCATGGTATTGCTACTCCCATTATTGGTCCTGAGGTGATTATCTGTCCTGGATTGCCTGTGTTTCCAGTTTTTATCTGTACCAATGTACATCCTCTGGTCTAGCCAGATTTGTAAGGTAGAATTGGGATCATGATAGTGGAGAGGGGGGAAGGAAGCATTAAAGAACTAGAGGAAAGTTGTATGTTTCCTCAGTGCCATTCTGCACCCTGGCTGGTTTCTCTCCTCCCTGAGACCCTTCTGTAAGGGGATGTCTAGTTGCCTACAAATGGGTTTTGGGTCTCCACATGGCACTCCCCCTCATTCACAACGATACGACTTTTGTTCTTTGATGCCTGGTACCTGATTCTATCAATACCTCATGATCACACAGGTTGATATGCTTCTTCCATGTGGGCTTTGTTTTTGCTGGAATTTTTATGGAAGTACATCATCAAGCCTTCCATGGTGTCACTAGGTAGGTTTGAACTGCTAACCATTAGGTTAGTAGTTGAATGCACCCCATTTGTCCCATCTGGAAACATTTTAAAGATATAAGCTTGACAAAATACACTGTGTTACTAGAGTTCTGGAGAAAACCCAAGCTATTTGAATTGGAAATTTTTCTTTCTTTTTTAGTTTAATCATTTTATTGGGGGTTCTTATAGCTCTTATAACAATCCATACATCCATTGTGTCAAGCACATTTGTACATATGTTGCTATCATCCTTTTCAAAACATTTCTTTCTACTTGGGCCCTTGGTATCAGCTCCTAATTTTTTCCTCCCTCCCTCACCCTCCCACCCTCATGATACCTTGATAAATTATAAATTATTTCCATATCTTACACCATCCGCTGTCTCCCTTTACCCATGTTTCTGTTGCTTGTCACCTTGAGTGAGTGTGTGTGTGTGTGTGTGTGTGTGTGTGTGTGTGTGTGTGTGTGTTGGGGGCGGTTATACATTGATCATTGTGATCAGTTCCCCGCTTCTCCCCCCCTTTCCCCCACCCTCATGGTATCACTACTCCCATTATTTTTCCTGAGGGGCTTATCTTTCTGGCATTCTGTGTGTTTGGAGTTCTTTTCTGTACCAGTGTGCATGCTCCTGTCTAGCTGGATTTGTAAGGTAGAACTGGGGTCATGATAGTGGAGGGGAGGAAGCATCAAGGAACTAGAGGAATGTTGTAAGTTTTATCAGTGCTGGCTGGCTCATCCCTTCCTTCTGACCCTTTTGTGATGCGATGTCCAATTGTCAACAGATGGGCTTTGGGTCTCCACTCTGCCCCTGGAATTTTTCCTTTGGAAAGGCAATTCCTGCCATGCTGATAAGCCTTGGTTGAAGTGGAGGACCTGAAAGAATAACCATGATTACCCAGGATGAGGTGGTCCTTGTCAGATGCACTAAGCCATTGAGCAGGTGGGCTCAGTAACAATTCATCATAAGATTGAATTAGTTCATCTAGAATCAAGCAAGAGCAGAATGGACAGGGAAGGCACAAGTAAGCTTCATAAGTAGATAATCCAGAACCTAGGTGGCAACAGAACCTCACACCTTTGAGCATATGACGTCTTTTCAATGACTGGCTATTGAAGGGGACAACACCCTAAGCTGGGTTCACCAACTAAAACTACTCAAACCAAAAATGGTGAGCAACTATTCAGAGGTGAACTTTAAAGACAGTCCTGCTGCCATTGAGTTGATTCAAACTCCTACAACCTTACATGCCAAAGTAGAAATGCCTTATAAGGTTTCCAAGGCTGCAAATATTTATGGAAGCAGACTGCTCCAGCTTTCTCCTTCAGGGAAGCTAGTGGGTTACACAGCTGAACTTTCAGTTAGCAGCCAAGTGCTTAACCACTGCACCACCAGAGTGCTTTTCTGAAGACAACCATGAGGGCATAGCTTTCCAATGGGAATAGCTTCTGATGTTTCACCTGGTCATTGACTTTGGACCCTGAGGTAGTGTGACATTAGAATGTATATGAACTCGGGGCATTGACAGATGACTTGGCTGACTGGTCTGATGCGTAGGATGAGAACAGTTAGAAGATAAAGAACAAGAAACGTGATGGGGAAATGTTAATATATCCTTTCTGAATATGAGTGACTGTGATTTGGCAGAGGCCTCCAATAACCCAGTTCGGCTGAGGAGCAGAGTTGAGGCAATGAGTCCACCTGCCAGGACCTTGAGCACTGAGTCCCACCTCCTATGATCCAATCTCTGTCCTCTGCTCCCTTATGGCCAAGAAGTAGGAAGATATTTGTATTGAATGCTAATCCTATCAGGAAGCATGCCACAATGGAAGAGGGACACATACTTGGGTAAACAAAAGCTCTCTTCCACTTGCTATTATTCAACTTCTATTATTGCAGGGTGGCAGGTATAGAGGGTATGCATAAATTTAACACCACTGGCTCTTACTATAGTTAATTTTGCTATTGTCATGGTCAAATATCTACCTTGCTAGCAACAGAAACCAACTATAATCCCTAGGTACAATACAGTACTTTGAAGAGACCAATAGGCCACTAGGTCGAAAATTGATTACATTGAATTTCTTATACCCTGAAAGGATCAATGATTAATTTGGTCAAGTATATAGGTTTGACCTTCCTATCAGAAGAAGCTCAGTCAACAGCACTACTCGGGGGTTTCAGAGTTCTTGGTCCACCAGAAAGGGCTTTCCTATAACATCATATCAAATCATATCATATCAAATCATGAAAATCACCTTACAGCAAATAAGGTTTATTGGTCATATTACAAACCATACTGCTCTGGAGCGACCAGCCTCATAGGCATAGGTGAAGTAACATTGTGGAGGCTGTGTTTTGCAAATATAATGAGCCATCATTCAGGACATAACTTTTACTACAAAAGCAAGATTTTTATGTGTGTGACTAGCAATACATGAGTTGTTGACTTGTACAGAATAAACTCTCAAGTGATTGGCCCTTGTGTTAGTTTGGGTTGACTAGTGACACTGATATGTGTATATAAAAGAGCTTTAGATCAACAAGTGCTTGTATATTAAGAAAACATCCCAGCCCAGTCCCCATCAAATCCATGTCTGCTATTAGTCCATATGTCCAATACCAGTCTATAAATTCCTCTTCAGACTCGCTCAGCACATGCAATGACACTGAATGCAGGAAGATCACAGGCCAGTGGGTTGAAAGTCTTGTGGATCCAGTGGTGATGGAAGCATTTCAGTGCTGACATGGGTCTCCATGTGACTCCTCCAGTTCCAGACTCTGGCTCCATCAGTGTAGGTCCATGAGGCTTGTCAACAGGAAAATCATACAGGGAGTGTGTGTCCTGGCTTCAGGGAGGAAGACAGGAGTTCCCATAATCCTCAGGAGGAAGGAAGATAGGAGCTCCCAGAATCCTCAGAAGAAGGACATGCTCACACAGAATACTGGTTGGCTAGGGTAAGAGTGAAGCCACAGGAAGATAAAGTGGTAGCCCGACCCCCCAGTGCAGCTAGCTGCAGGTAGTTCGAAGAAGCACTCATACAAGTCTCCCAAAGAGAGAGCCTAGTGCTCTTCGACTCTGTAAGATGGCACCGGGCTCCTCTAAAACAACACGCAAACAGAAACCAACCCCTACAGCCTCAACAAAAAAGCAAGATAAACAAAAGACAATACCAGAATAAATCATGAACCTAACTACATGCATAGAAGAAGCAGACATTGACCTGCCACAGAAAGAAATCTTCAGAATGCTGCTTGGAGTCATACAGGATATGAGGGAAGTAATGCTGCAAAAGGATGAAATGAGAGAGGAGATCAAGGACACTCACCAAGGAAAATACCAGGCCTAAGGGATGAAATAACAAAATCCAGTAGCAAAATAACAGACTTGAGGAGGCAGAGGGTCACACTAGTAACCTAGACGATAACCAGGCAGACTTCAATAAACAGGAAAGGCTGTCAAATAAGACAATCAGAGAAGCTGAAGAAAACCTGAGAGCCATATCTGATGCTATGAAAAGGAACAATATTAGAATAATTGGACTACCAGAACATGACGCAACAAAGAAGTTAACAGCAAAAATAGCAAGGGAATTCTTTTTTTTTTTTTTTTGGTTTCTCAAGTGTCTTTAATATTTATTTGTATTGACTACCTCTATTATTTTTTTTTAATTTTAACAATTTATTAGGGGCTCATACAATTCTTATCACAGTTCATACATATACATACATCAATTGTATAAAGCACATCTGTACAGTCTTTGCCCTAATCATTTTTTTCTCCTCTTTTCTTTATTTACATTTTATTAGGGACTCATACAACTCTTATCACCATCCATACATATACATACATCAATTGTATAAAGCACATCCATACATTCCCTGCCCCAATCATTCTCAAGGCATTTGCTCTCCACTTAAGCCGCAAGGGAATTCTTAGAGGAAAACTTCCCCAGCTTAATAAATGAAAATCAGGCAATCATTCAGGAGGCCAAAAAGAGCACCAGCCAGACTAAATCCCAAGAAGAAGTCACTAAGACACAAAATAGTTCAATTATCCAATTATGAGGAAAAGAAGAAAATCTTAAGAGCGGTGTGTTAGACAGGGTTCTCTAGAGAGATAAAACCAGATTGCTGATAATTATATATATATATTTATAAAGATACATTATATAACACAAGAAATGAACAGTTAAATTACAAACAGATAGATATATAATACAAGAAATGAACAGTTAAATTGTAAAGCAGTACAAATGGCTCAGTGCAACTCACTCCCGTGAGAGAGTTGTGAGACACTGGCAGTCCTTCAAGTCTTGAGAGCCGTAATATAATCCTCTGTAGAAAGAGAGAGCTAGGCTATCCCAACACAGGCAACAAACAGCCAAGGCAGGTCACCAACTGTCAGCCAGGTCACCAACTGTCAGTCCTCAGCTGCGGAGATGAAAATTTCTTTCATGTGGTCTTAAAGGAACCTCAACTTACAGAGACACAGTCCACAGGCTAGGCATTCCACAGGTAGTGTGCCCTTTAAATTGAAGCACAGAACAAGCAAGGCAGCTGCACACTGGTCCGATGATTAAAGAGCGAGAGACAAGAAAGGTGAGGCTCACAGAGCCACTTATCTTTCCGCTCTTCAATTAATCCCACTTGTGTTTATCGGCCAGGCTGACACAATAAACTATCTCAAGCAGCTAGGGAAAAACAAACAGTCACTTATAACAGTACCCAAATAGAAATATGTTCAGACCTATCAGCGGATGTGATAAAAAAAAAAAAAAGGGAAGGGAGTGGAGTAACATCTTCCAAAAATTGAAGCAAACCCAGGAATACTATATCTGGTCACATTATCTATTAAGCTTGATGAAGAAGTAAGAGTCTTCCCAGACAAGGAAAACATCAAAGAATACATAAAAAGGAACACAGCCATACAAAAGACCCAATATGTCAACCCAATATGAGCAGAAGATCAACACTGACCAAGCATAAATAAGAGACCATCACTTAGAACAACTCCACCCAGAGGGCGACAAAGAGAAAACAGCCCCCAAAATAGCATCAGCTCAATAGTGGAAAGAAATCAAGAATGAACCACACACACAACACAACCTGATAAGATAGATAGGTAGGAAAACACCCAACACAACAGGTACAAGATTACATGACAGAGTCCACAGATGGATGTAATAGCATTGAATATCAATGGACTGAACTCAGACATTAAAAGGTAGAGGCTAGCAGACTGGCTTAGAAAACATAACCCAGTGATCTGCTGCCTACAGGAGACACATCTCAAGCTTATGGACAAAAACAGGCTGAGAATTAAAGGCTGGAGAAAACTATACCAAGCAAATGTCAATGCAAAAAAAGGAGGGGTAGCAATCTTAATCTCTGACAAAATTTATCTCAAGGTGCAAGCCATAACAAGAGACAAGGAGGGGCACTATGTAATGCTCAAGGGAACAGTAGACCAAGAACCAATGAGAATAATAAATATATAAATGCCCAATGAGAGACCTACAGAATTCCTAAATCACTCTAAAAGGTGAAAAAAGAAATCACAGGCTCAACAATTTTAGTAGGTGACTTTAATACACCACTCTGATAAAGACAGATCACAGGGAAATAAATTTAACAAGGAGGCTACAGATCTAAACAGCATAATTGGATGACTTGACCTAATAGGTATTTTCAGAACTTTTCACCCAAATGCCAAAAATTCACATTCTTTTCAATCCCACATGGCACATACTCACAGATAGACCACATACTGGGGCACAAGTCCAACCTGTGTAAATTCAAGCACATAGAGATTATACAGACTTCTTTCTCCGACCACTATGCCATAAGGCTTGAAATCAACAAAAGGAAAATTAAGAAAATAAGGCAAACAATTGGAGGATGAATAACTCTCTATTTCAAAAGGAATGGGTATTGGCCCAGATCAGAGATGAAATCAGGAAGTTTCTAGAAACCGATGAGAATGAAAATACGACATATCAAAATCTTTGGGACACATCAAAGGCATTTATCAGAGGAAAGCTGATAGCACTACATGCACATATGAAAAAGGAAGAGAGGCTTATGGTTAATATGCTGGCACAAAGCTTACACCAATTAGAACAGAACCAACAAGACAATCCTATTAAAAGCAAAGGAAAGAAATAATTAAAAACTGGGCTGAGATAGAGGAAAGGGAAAACAAGAAAACTATGGGAAAAATTAAGGCAGCTAAAAGTTGGTTCTCTGAAAGGATTAACAGAATCGACAGACTGCGGGCAAACATACCCAAAGAAAGGAGGGAACAAATTTCAATAGTATGGATGAGGATGAAAGAGGGGACATTACAACAGACTATAATAAAATCAAAAGGATAATTGCACAGTACTACAAAGACCTGTACTCTAATAAATTCAACACCTTGGAAAGCATGGACAAATACTTGGAAAACAACCTCTCCCTAGACTATCCCAAATGGATGTCAAGAATCTCAAAAGACCCATAGCAATAGAAGAAATAGACAAGGTTATCAAGGGATTACCAACCAAAAAATCCCCCGGGCCAGATGGCTTAGCAGGAGAATTCTACCAAGTATTCACGGAAGGGCTGACACCAATCCTACTACACAAACTCTTTCAGAACATAAAAAAAGATGGCAAACTACCAAACTCTTTCTATGAACTAGTATAACTCTGATACCTAAAGTGGGCAAGGATCCCACAAGAATTGAGAACTACAGACCAATATCCCTAATGAACATCAATGCAAAAATCCTTAACAAAATACTGGCCAATAGAATACAAAAGCATATAAAATAAATAATGCACCATGACCGTGGGATTCATACCAGAGATGCAGGGATGGTTCAACATATGAAAGACCATTAGTTTCATTTGCAACATTGACATAAAAAATTATAAGAAACACATGATAATATTGATAGATATAGAAAAAGGATTCAACAGCATCCAATGCCCATTCCTGTTTAAGACACGCAAGAAGATAGGAATGAAAGCAAAATTCCTCATTATAATACAAGCTATGTATGAAAGACCAACAGCCAGCATGGTAATCAATGGAGAAAAGATGAAAACCATCCCACTGTAAAAGGGGACGAGACAAGGATGCCCCCTGTCCCCACTCCTATTTAACATCTTACTGGAGATCCTAGCTAACAACATGAGGCAAAGAAAAGACATCAAAGGCATCCGTCTGGGGAAGGAAGAAGCGAAATTATTGTTATTCGCAGATGATTTGATTTTATATATTGAGAATCCCCAAATCTCCACAAGTGGAGTGTTAGAAGCAATAGCGGAATGTGGCAGAGAGGCAGGATATAAGATCAACAAACTGAAGTCTATCAGACTGTTATACAAATCAGACAAGATCATGGAAGACGTGATTACAAAGGTAGTACCCTTTACAATAGCCAAGCACAAATTGAAATATCTACAGATATACTTGACTAAAAATCAAAAGATTTGTATGAGGAAAACTACAGAACACTATTACAAGAAACCCAAGAGTGATCTCAAGAAATGGAAGAATATCCCATGCTCATGGATTGGAAGACTCAATATAGTAAAGATGTCAGTTTTGCCCAAGGCACTATATAAATTTAATATTATTCTGATACCAATATCACCATCCTTCTTCAAAGAATTGGAAAAACTGACTACCAACTTCTTATGGAAAGGGAAGAAGCCCAGACAGCAGAGAACTCCTCAAGAACAAGGGCAAAGAGGGAGGGCTTGCTATACATGACTTTATCACTTATTATATAGCCACAGTGGTTAAAACAGTGTGGTACTGGTATAACAACAGATATTCAGACCAATGGAAAAGAGCTGAAAACCCAGAAATAAAAACATCAGCAAAAAGACAACTGATTTTTCATAAGGGCTCCCAAAATATCAAATGGGAAGCAGATGCTCTCTTCAACAAGTGGTGCTGGAAAAAATGGATATCTACCTGCAGAAAAATGAAGCATGACCCTTACCTCACTCCATGCACAAGAATAAACTCAAGGCAGATCACAGGCCTTGAGGTGAAACCTCAAATTATTAGAGTCATTAATGAGGGAATTGGAACAAACCTGAGAACCTTGGCACAGGGAATACATAGGCTATAGGAAATAGGGAAGGATACAAATACAGAGGTATCACAAATTGATAAGGGGGTTATAATGAAGATAAAACACCTGTGTACATTGAAAGAATTCACCAAGAGAGTAATAAGAGAGCACACAAATTCAGAACACACCTTTAGCAATGTGTCAGACAAAGGCCTTATTACTAAAATCTGTAATACTCTGCTAGCTTCCATAAAGAAAGAAACTAATTGGCCACTGAGGAGGTGGGCAAAGGACCTGAACAGAAGTTCTACAAGGGCAGAAATCTGAATGGCCAATAAACATATGAGGAAATGTTCCCGATCATTAGCCATAAGAGAAATGCAAATTAAAACAACAACGAGGTACCACCTAACACCCTCAAAGATATCCCAATTAAAAAATTCAAAAAGTAACAAGTGTAGAAGGGTCTGTGTTGAAATAAAAACTCTCGTCCACTGCTGGTGGACCTGTAGGTATGGACAGCCATTGTGGAAATCAATTTGGCGATAGCTAAAACAAATGGAAATCGAGCTACCATGGGACCCAGCAATCCCCCTACTGGGCATCTACCCAGAAAAGGCAAGAAACAAACCAGACATATGTGCTCCAATGTTCATTGCAGAACAGTTCACAATTGCAAGGAGTTGGAAACCATCTAAATTTCTAGTAACAGATGAATGGATCAAAAAACTGTGGTAAATACATACAATGGAGTACTACACATCCCTAAAAAGCAGCAAAGAACGCATGAAGCACATTGCTGCATGGGGAAAACTCGAGGAAATTATGCTAAGCAAAGTAAGCCAAGCACAAAAGGACCTGTACAACATCCTGTCCACTGAGTCCATTAACAAATGGGGTATAGGGGAAAAGCAACTATATACATACATTCCTGGAGTGAGGTCCAGGTACTATGGCAGGGGCCAAACCCAAACCAGGGATACATATGGCAGCCAACTAAATAGGAGGGGGAAAGAAAGAAAAAAAAGACATGGTAGAGGGGGGAGCAGGGAAGTAGCCCACCCAAGGCGGGAGGGTATTGTTTATATCTCCATAGGAGGAGAGAGAGTTCAAGCTTCAATCCGATGCACCAAGATGTGAATACAATACACCGGCATAGTACCAGGGAACCAATAGAGAGGTCTGTGGGGCTGGTCCCAATCCCAACTATGTGGACACCCCCCACTCCCCCGAAGAATGCACTTCAGAGGACAGCACTGAAGCTACGGCTTGGGGAGAGCGGCATGCCTGATCAGAGCACACAGGAGAAAGGAAGAGGGATGGAGAGGGAGGGGAACACATCCTGACCCACCAAGCCCCGAGTACAATATTTCTGCTCAGAGCAGACAATGCACAGAGAGGACCATAGGGCCAGCCCTACCACAAGACACGACTTCCTCACTGAACCATAGTGCTATGAGGGACAATACTGGAGGCACAGTGCAGGAAATTGTGCCTAATCTGATCCTATCACATTGGGATGAAACACCAAGGGCATGCAGCAGAATGGCAAGGGAAGCAAAGTGTTGAAATCCCTGGGGAATACCTAAAATAGTCTTTGGAGACCAAGTGTGGCATCCCATCAGACTGAACGGGAAAACCCTCCTAAAGTTTAAAAAAAAAAAAACAGACCTGGAACTATTTATAGGCTTGTCCTTTTTTTGTCATGGATTTGTTGTTGTTTTGTTGATTTTGTCCTCCTTTGTTGTTTTCTTTGGCTTTGACTGGTTTTTGCACTTATTAATGTCTCTGCATGTCTATCTAGATAAGATAGGCATCATAAACAATTCTGAGCTGAAAATAATAGAACCGATGGTTCCAGGGGGGTATGGGAAAAGGGGAGGTAAGAGAAAGGAAGGGGGCGGGGCAGCCAACCCAGGGACAAAGGAACAATAAGTGAACTAAAATCAATGGTGAGAAGGGCATAGGATGCCTAGTGGGGCTTAATCAAGGGCAATGTGGCAGTGAGGAATTACTAAACCCGAATTAAGGCCGAACATGATGACGGGACAAGAGGAAAATAAAAGGAAATAGAGGAAAGAACTAGGAGGCAAAGGGCACTTATAGAGGTCTAAATATAGGCATGTATATATGTAAATATATTTATATATAACAAGAGAGAAATAGATGTATGTGTATGTTAAGAATTAAGGTAGCAGATGGACATTGGGCCTTGACTCAAGTACTCCCTCGACACAAGAACACTTTGTTCTAATAATCTGGTATTCTGTGATGCTTACCTTCCTGACACAGTAGCTAAAGACAAAATGGGTGCATAAACAAATGTGGTGAAGAAAGCTGGTGGTGCCCGGCTATCAAAAGATATAGCCTCTGGGATCTTAAAGGCTTTCCTATAAACAAGCAGCCATCTAGCTGAGAAAGAGCAAAGTCCACATGGAAGAAGCACACCAGCCTATGTGATCATGAGGTATCAATGGGATAAGGTATCAGGCATCTAAGACCCAGAACAAAATCATACCAGTGAATGGGGGTGGGGGGCCCAAGCAGCAGAGACTATGTTGTCTCTCTGGCTACTCTCCTAGGCTTCCTCCAGAAAGAGAACCTCACAGGATTCACTGACCTGCTGCAGCTGCCTCACACTGGCCCAGGAAAGCCATTGGGAAGCTTTCAGGAGCTTTGCAAGCATGTTCTTAAACCATACTCAGGAGCCCTGGTGGCATAGTGTGTTATCGGTGGGCTGCTCCAACAGCAAGGTCAGCAGTTCAAGGTCACAAGTTGTTCCTCAGGAGAAAAATGAAGCTTCTACCCCCATAAAGTTTTACAGTCTTGAAATCCACAGAGGCAGTGCTACACTATGCTATACAGTGGCTCTGAGTTGGAATCAACTTGCTGGAGGTGAGTTTGGGTTTTTTCGTTGCTAAACCGTTGGAAGAGTGTCACTAACCATGATGGGAAGATCTACAACACGACAATTTACAAGACTTAATAAACTCAGAGACTGGGTTTCTTTCTTTCTTTTTTTCAAGAACTCAGCACTGGAATTTTCGAGGAGATGAGGTGGATCCAAGCAACTCAAGGGGTACACTGCAGTGAACACTGTGATGTGTGGCTCACATCAGCCTTCAGGAGTGAAGGCCTTATTCTTCCAGATGAGGAAACACACACACACACACACACACACACACACACACACACACACACTCACGCCTTGCATAAGGTCATGCTTACTTCAATGGAAATCCCACATTCCATTATTGATCCACAGGAAGTTATAAAGATCCGTTCCCTTCACCCCAACTTAGGAGAACTCTGAAGGGCAATTTCAGCTCCACACTCTTCTATGAATCAGAGAAGTTGTGATTACATTACCATGCAATTCTCAGAATTGGTTTCCCTGCCACAGGTAACCTGCGTAATGTTTACAACATCACCTTACGATAAGAACCACTATAGATTCAGAGCCGAGTGCATCCTAATCTGTCTCAGTCTCCCCACACCTATGAATGGAGCTAGCCTAGCATCTGTCCCCTGGGCCAGGACTATTTAGGTGCTCAGGTGTCTGGTTCATGGTGGTTGAGGGAGAGCTGACCAATTAGACTTACACAGCCGCTGACAAATGGTGGGAATACCAGAAACAGCATCTCCCAGGCAGTATCCACCTGCCCAGAGAGTCTGGACTGATGGTGGTCCTTAGGACCTTATCTGGGACAAATAGGGCCAGGAGTAGAACAAGCCATGATGAAAGCAAGTGGTTCCCACAGGGTTATGGGAAGGTTTTCTTTGCCCCACAGGCCTGGTAAAGGGAGAAGTGGACAGGGAATGGATTGATTCCTGAGGCTGGCTTCAGAGACAGTAAAGTGCACATCCTCCTCACTCTGTGGGGCCCATGGAGTTCGGACCACTTTGACCCTAGAAAGAAGAGTCCCAAGAGCCCTTCTCAGTGTCTAATCTCAGTATCAAGAGAGAAAAGCCTCCAAACCCCTGAGCACACACAGCCTGGGGCTGAACGTTGAGACTGTGTAGTCACCTTGACCTCGAGCACAGCCTGCACCTGTGCCTCTGCGTGTCTGGGCCAGAGCCTGACTGTTGTTGTTGTTGTTAGATGCTATCAAATCTGTTCTGACTCATAGCGACCCTAAGCGCAATGGAACGAAATACAGCCCAGCCCTGCGCCAGCCTCCCAAATCTTATGTTCAAGACCACCAGCCTCCCAAATCTTGTGTTCGAGACCACCGTTGCAGCCGTGATCTTCATCAGTCTCCTTAAGGGCCTTCCTTGACAGCTGACCCTCTCCTTTTCCGTCCATGATGCCCTTCTCCAGAAACTGGTCCATGATAGTAACATGCACTTTGGCCCTGATTCTGTCTATTTCTTTGCCCTCGGAGTCTGTCAGTGTGTCCCCAGTTGGTCTCTTGCAAAGGCTCGCTGATTCTTTCCATCTATCAGTGTGCCACGGGCTTTGTCGGTCCGCCTCTCTGGCACTTACCAGGAGCCCACGGCTGTGTCTCTCTTTCCGTCACTGCCATGGTCATGCTGCGTCTGCCTGGCTGCCTGTGACTCCTGGACCTTCATTCAGCCTGACGGATTTTAGGGGGAAATGCTTCTTTCTATTGCCAGGGTTTGCAGTAACAAGGGCCTCAAGCTCACAGCCACCCTGTGTGTGGTGGTGGCGCCTGAGTCTGTACCTCTCTGTCTCTGAGCCCCTGGGGGCACAGGGACCTTTGTTGGGATTGTGACCTAGCTCTGGGCATGACCTGAGGCTCTTTCAGCTTCCTCTGATCTCCCCCTGAACTCTGCCACTGGTTGGTGTACTTGTCCAGGGGTTAGACCAGTGGAGGGAGTGCTAGAGGGCCTAGCTGATTCATGGTCCTTCTGTGAGCCTGGCCTGCGTGCTGCTGTGCACCCAGCCCCGTTTCTGCTGAGGAGCTGGATATGGGGACAGAAGCTGCCCCAGAGGAATCACCGTGGGAAGAAGGCCCTGAGGACTGTAAAAGGCAGCCTCGGAGAGTCTCCCAGGGCATGATGGGAGAAAGGAGAGTGTGAGTTACCATGAAGTAACTGGCGCTGGCAGCAGCTGCCACTCCCCTAGCCACCAAGTGGCCTGGGAGAAAGCCAGGGCTTCTGTGGCAGGCGATCTCGGGACTGCCCCAAGCTCTGGACCGGAGGAAGTCTGACAGCCCCAGAGTTGCCCTCCCCTCCCTCCTGCTGTTTCCTTTGAGGGCCTTGGTGACTCCCTGAAGTGGGACCGCAGGAAACTGCTCAGGGGCTGGATCCTCAGTGCCCGATCCTGGCTGCGCCCAAGGGTGTTGACGTGACTCACCCCTTGGCTACTGCTGCTGCTGCTGCTTAAGACACGGTGCCAGTGTCCCTGGCTGTGGGTCAAATGCCTCTTTATGAGCCGGTGCCCATCTTTGTCCCTCTAAGACAGTGGTTCTCAAGCTTCCTAATGCCACGACCCTTTCATACAGTTCCTCATGTTCTGGTGAGCCCCAACCATAACATTATTTTCTTTGCTACTTCATAACTGTTAATTTTGCTACTGTTATGAATCGTCATGTAAATATCTGATATGCAGGATGTATTTTCATTGTTACAAATGGAACATAATGAAAGCATAGTGATGAATCACAAAAACAATATGCAATTATACATTGTGAAATGTTTATTTCTAATGACAAACAAAAGAAATTTTGTCTTGAAGCATGGTGTAGCATGAATAACAGTTTTAAGCCGGGTGTTCATATATGGGCATATCTGCATGTGAGTGGAAATGCCTAGAGATGGATAGAGTGGTGTCTTGGTTCCTAAGACCATTGGAAATATGCGTTTTCCAATGGTTTAAGGAGACCCCTGTGAAAGGGTCGTTTGACCCCCCCCCAAGTGGGTCACGACCCACAGGTTGAGAACCATTTCATGGGCATGTTAGAAACTTGGGGAAATTCAGCCTTTTTCCATTCTGTTGGGAGTCCTGGTGGCGTAGTGTGTTACGCATTTGCCTGCTAACCGCAGTTTGAAACCAAGCTTTCTACTCCAGTAAATATTCACAGGCATGGAAACCCACAGGGTCACTATGAGTTGTAATTGACTCAGTGGCAGTGAGTTTGGTCGAGGGCGGTTTGGTGTTTTGGTTTTTTCCACTGAGATTTCCACTAAGCCTGCGTGCATTTCCCTTCATCAAAGGTGAAAAGAGGCTCATTCACCTTGGACCCTGGAACAGAGCCACTGAAGCTGGTACGGAAGTCGCTCAGAAGGAGTTGCCAAGGCCAAGCGGGTTTGACAAGAGGAAGGGCTTCATTGTGCCAACACGTGGCTAAGTGGATTCTCAGTCAGAGACTGAGCCCTTCCGCTCCCGCTCTCCGCATGGGAGCATTTCATAAGGAGTGGACTCCTAGGACTGTCCGCAGGAGGTGCAGGGAGGGGGAGTGCCCAGGTTGGGGCAGCAGAGAGCAAGGGGGTTACAGAAGTGGGATAGGGCAGTTGAAGGTAGCCAAGGGCTTTTCCTCTTGCACAAGCTTCTTTGTCTCTGGAGCAGCATTCGGTCCCTACCTCAAAGTCATTTTAGTAGTACAGAGCAGAGACCCCCTCGCCCACAAATCCCCTGAGGAGCAGGCCAGAGGGCAACCCTGCTGCCCAGGCGGCAAGCCTCTGAGGAGGGGGGCTCTCTCCACTCTCCTGGGTGCTGAGGGGCTGTATGTGTTCCTGGGGCCCAGGACGGGTGTGAGGAAGACAGAGCAGCGGTGAGCACGGAGGTGGAAAGGGACCGCAGAACTAGAGTGGTCGGTCAGGGTCTTAGGCTACAGCACTTTCTCAAGGGAGACCCTCACCCCCCTTGGGGGCACTGGAATGATCCAAGGGGAAGAGGCTACAAACGCAGATGCCTGTCCTTTAGCTTCTACTTTAGAGGAGGCCTGGCGGAGCAGTGGTTACATGTTGGGCTGCTAACTCCAAAATTATCAGTTCAAAACCACCAGCTGCTCCTTTCCTCAGGAGAGAGACTGGGTTTTCTACTCCTATAAAAGTTCCAGTCACAGAAACCCATAAGGAGAGTTCTACTCTGTCCTATTGGGTTGCTATGAGTCGGAATTGACTTGATGGCAATGAGGGGATTTTAATACTTTATCATGGACTCTGGGCTATAGTACAAGTGTTGATAATTACTGGAGGGGGTGGGCAGGGAGGCACTGAGTCCTTTATTTTCCTGAAAAGGAGACCGTACTGAACTGAAGTCACTGCCATCGAGTCGATGCCAACTCCTAGCGACCTTATAGGGCAGGGTTGACCTGTTCCTCTGGGATTCCAGGGCTGTAACTCTTTACAGGAGTAGAATGCCCCATCTTTCTCCTGAAAAGGGACAGTTGGCTCAATAAGTTTAGGTATCTGTGGGCTAGAGTCTAACCACTACACCAGATGACTTGGAGTTTGTGCTAAGGCAGCAGGCTGCCCACATGGGGCCTATTCAGATCAACCCTCTAGGATGTAAGGCCCTCTGAAGCAGGAATCTGCTGTGTTTTCTACAGCACCAGAAGAGCCTGGTACAATTTCTGACCCTTTATAAATTAACACAAATAAAAATAACAGAACCAAACTTACTGCCACCGAGCCAATGTCAACTCAAAGTGACCCCATAGAACAGGGTAAAACTGCCCCCTGTGAGTTTCCCAGATTGTAACTCTTTTCGGGAGTAGAAAGCCCAGCCTTTCTCATGAGGAGCAGCTGGTGGTTATGAACTGCTGACCTTGAGGTCAGCAGCCCCACTCGTAACAACTACCCACCAGGACCCCTATTAAGGTGACCAGATTTTAACATTGGTAAAGCCGGACACCTTTGATAAAATACATACCCTGGTAAAATAGCCACATGGCAGCCGAAAACCGTATACCCTAGCTTGTCATGCATTCTTTCCAGAAATCAGGACTTTTAAAAAATGCCCCTGAACACGGGACAAATTGTTTAAAATTGGGACTGTCCTGCCAAAAGCAGGACGTCTGGTCACCTTACCCATGACCCTTTGTAAAGACTGATTAAATATGCGTGGACTGAGTGAACAGGTGAATGAGTCTCTCTGGTTGCCATGGGAGAGAAAGTATGGGTCTTTTTAGAAATGGGATCCCAGGGGCATTTGAGTCATCCGCATAAAAAGGGGTGGGCTGGACCAGGGTATAGTCCTAGGATGAAGAGGGGTGGGCAGATTTGAAAGTGGGTAGGAAGGACAAGCCCCAGGACATAGTGTGGGTCTCACTAAGGGCCCAAGACCAACATGCTTGCCAGGACTCTGCCCCTCAGCTGGGTCTCTCCTCACAGGACATTGGCAACCACAGTTTCCTTGGGAAGAGGCCTGCGCCCAGAGCAACACAACATGGCAGGCTGGCGAGACTCCCATCCACATCCATGTTTACCTGGGCCCTGCTTCAGCTAGCTCTCCCCACCAGGAAATGCTACAGGTGGGGGCTACCCCTCCATAGTGGTGACAGCAGGGGGCCTGGAAAGCTGGCCAACTTCTGCTTTTGTCTATAGAGCAGACTTCTTCGCATGCCCTATGACCCTGTGAGCAAAGACGTCCCTCACTGCACTGCGACTTTGTTTCCCAACAAAGGACGTGTCCGCATGTGGAGGGCTGGGCAAGGCTGACACCTGGAGAGGAGAATTTCCAATCATGATGAATGTATTTAGGAAGCAGCCTCGGGTCATGTGAGGAAATCACAGACCCAGCATGTGAAGCAACAGGATTGTGTATGAGGGAGTTTTCTTTGGAAACACGAGTGACAGCATCTTCTAAACCCAAAATATGCACACCCTGTGGCCCCGGAATCCCTCACCAGTCCCAGTCCTTCTGACGTAAATGAGTGCCAGACCGCTCAGAGCAGCTGTCTTGATATAATCCGAAATGGAAACACCCTAAATTCCATCAACAGTAGGATGGGGAAGGGGGAGGGGGGAGAACAAGCTACGACTGCTTACAAGGAAAAAGATAGGCACAGATAGAATGCTGAGTGAAGTCTAGCCAGTATCCCTCAAAACGGCCATGCCTGATAAAACTGTCATGTCTGATAACTTGGTGACAGCCAAGAGAGCCCGAAGGAGCCACGGTTACTAAGTATAATAACTTCTGGGTGGAGTTTGGGAACCGAAAGGACATTAGGAAAAAAGACTAAAGAAATCTGAATCAAGTACAGACTTTGCTTAATGAAAATGTAGCAGTCTTGGGCCACTGTTTGTAACTAACATCCAGGCTCGGGTAAAAGAGTAGGAAGAAAAAGAACAGTATTGGGTATATGGGACCTTGAGGGTCATAGGGCATGCGAAGAAGTCTGCTCTACAGACAAAAGCAGAAGTTGGCCAGCTTTCCAGGCCCCCTGCTGTCACCACTATGGAGGGGTAGCATTTCCTGGTGGGGAGAGCTAGCTGAAGCAGGGCCCAGGTAAACATGGATGTGAATGGGAGTCTCGCCAGCCTGCCATGTTGTGTTGCTCTGGGCGCAGGCCTCTTCCCAAGGAAACTGTGGTTGCCAATGTCCTGTGAGGAGAGACCCAGCTGAGGGGCAGAGTCCTGGCAAGCATCTGGAAGAATTCACTGAACCGTTTCCTGCCTGCTTTATTGTATTCACTGCGTGCTTTATTGTACGTGAAGTCTAACTCAGTAGCAAGAAAGTTGTTTTGAACAAAGCTTCCCGACCCACCCCCCCACTTCCAGAAGAACCATGGGCCTTGAAGGAAGTAACCCACTCCCCAGCCCACCCACCTACCCCACCCCACACACAGCATGAGGGTCCAAGTGGTGTTTGTGGGCAGAGCCTGGGAAGTCAGAAAAGCCCTTCCTTTGAAGTGGAGAAAAAGAAAAGGGAGACAAGTTTTCAATTCATCATCTCTCAGGTTGAGAGAGTAAGACTGGGGCCCAGATAACATCAGTGGCAGCAACATGAAACTGTTTCGATGTTCTTATCTCAAACCACAGTGAAAAATAGCTTGAGAAGCTGCATCTTTCCTGGCAGTCTTGGCTCAGGGTCTCCTCGTAAGGAGGGAAATTGGTCAGCCGTTTCCGAAGGCAGGGTCTGTGACCAGAAGCCCTTCTGAGGGCCCGGAAAGGGGCTTCGATGGGGGACCTCTTACATTGTCCTGAGGAAGTCCCCTCGCTCTGCACGCTCTGGGGGTGGGGGCTTCCGCACCTATCCCCAACCCCCACCCAGTGCCCCCATCGGGGTTACCATGGTGCCTCCCCTGCCCCGGCTCTGAGTGCTGGGATCTTCTGCCCTCTGCTCTCCTCAGCGGAACCCCGGGGGTGGGGGTTGGAGGGGGCGTTTCTCAGGATGCTCACTAGAGAGATACCTTCCCCCTCGGCCATCAGCCAAAGGGCTCCGGGGCGCTGCCTGTGTCCATGCAGGTTGGGATGTCTCAGTTCCCACCGCACACCCCCCATCCCCCTTCAGGACCCTGTAATGAGGCAGGAAGGCCCAGGACAGGAGCTGCGGGGGCCAGAAGCTGCAGCCATGGGCCTGTGACGCAAACCAGCAGGAAAGTGTGTGCGCGCTCCCCGCAGTCTTCCATGCAGCGTTACCCACACAGGTGCACAGGGCGAGCCACCCACGTGACAGTGACAGGAAGCCAGGAGCCAGGGGGCTCAGGACCAGGGTCCACCTGGTTGCTAGGACCAGGAATGCCCCCTGGGGACTGTGACACAAGCCAGGGGTGTCAAATGAGGACCAGAGCCCCAGAGTGAAAGCACAGGACAGTCGTGAGGTTAAATCCGCATGCTGGGCACGCCGTGCACCTTCCAGGGCATACTGAGAGCGCTCCTACCCAGCAGCTGGAGGGCCACCGCTTGTCTCAGAAAGAGGGTGGTGTTCTGGGTCTTTGGTGGAGTGGCCCCCACTGTACACTAATCACTGGCATTTCGGTTGGACAACTGACTTAAGAAATCAATCGAAGGAAGGCAAGCCATCACAAACTCAGCTGGAGATGCTGAGGGCAAGGGGCACATCAATACCCAACACACTGGCGAGTCTCAAACCCTCGCTTTGAAATGACATGAGCTGCGGCTTGGCCATTTCTGTGAATGAAGCCTCCTCCTCGCATGAACCCCCTGGAGCAGCAGTACCAAGTCAAAGGGCGGGGCCGCACAACGGCCTGCAATGGGGACTGGACTCCCACGTGGCTGTCCGTCTCCAAGGTTCAGCGTTTGGGACATGGCGACACATAGCTTCCGTTGCCATGTGTTCAATTGTGGATCCAGCCTGGACACTACTGATATCCTACATGGGGAAGGGCCAAGGCCCAGAGAAGGGAGTGATGTGGGCCTTTGGGGGTGTCTGGGGAGGCTCTTGTGAACAGAGAAGCCCTCTTACTCTGCGGATGGCCCTATCTCTTCAGACCTCCCCGTCCCTGCTTGTCCTCCTTCCTCTGGCCCGGCACTTCCTCCGGGCCAAGGGGCCATCCCCCAACTGCTGTGTGATTTCTCCTGAGTTGCCATTCCCACTCAGCTGGTTCCCACTCACAGCAGCCTCCTGTGGGCACTGTAGAAGGCCTCTGTGCTCATGCAGAGGCAGAGTGCCGGGCCTGTCTGCCCAGGTGCCGCCGGCACATTTTCAGCTGGTAGTCAAGGACTTAGCTGTTTAAGGATTGATGGGTATCATTTGGACCTATTTCTGGCATCCTAGGGAAAGTGTGTGTGTGTGTGTGTGTGTGTGTGTGTGTGTGTGTGTTTGGGGGTGGCATGCACTCCCAGGGTCAGTCCCAGATAATGTCTCTTGGGCCCAACGTCAAGCTCAGATCTCTGCCCTTCCAATCTACCGGAGTTTCTGGAAACCCCTAGGTATGGTGCCTCAGGCTTCCAGGGAGCCATGGCCTCCCCCCATGCACCTGGTCTGAGTCCCAAACAAGCTCTGCCGAGCTGCTGTCCACATCTCAGCCTCTCAGGGGTGGGGTGGAGTGGACAGTCTAGGGTGTGTGGACAGCCATCGTGGCCCTCACTGCAGGTCTTTCCATGGGTGGTTGGCTGTTCAGGGGCTTTGGACTAGGCTTAAGGATGTCAGGGAATGAGGGCCAGTTACTCTGTGTGATACAGCCTCCTTTTCACCTGCTCCCTGGTCCCCACTCCCCCAAGTGGGAGACACCAGAAAGCTGCCTTTCAGGCTCTCCCTCCTCTGTGCCCTCACTTAGAGCCTCAGGTTGAACCAGATGCTCTGAGGCCTTTCTAATTCCACAAACCTAGTCTGTGATATGGCCTTTGGGGCAGGAATCACAACCCCCAACACACACACACATACACACACACACACACTCCCTACCCACCCACCACTTTGTGGGCCCTATGGCTCAGAGAGACTGAGGTACCTGCCCGGGTTCACACAGAAAGTCAGTGGTAAGCCAGGTTCATGGCCACTCTCCAATAAAGGGATCACAAGGTCAGGATGTGTGCTGCAGTCCCAGAGGAGGCGGGCAGTGAAGGGCATGCTCTTTCTGCCAGCCTACCCTGGCAGCCCAGCCAGCCAGGCACCCCGCAGACTCTGCTGCATATTCCAGAGGTGTGGTCTTGGGACCCCTGGGCATCTGGGTGGAGCACTCGTGGGAGAGGAAAGCACAGCTCCTGGCACATATGGACGGTGGGCTATCTGAGGACCAAGCCCACCACCGGTCCCTGTCCCCTTCCCTAGTCCCTGTGCCCAGGCCACAGACACAAGCTCCATGCTTGGAGATCACGTGGCCACTTGACTCAATCCCACTTACTCCCCACCCAGTCTGATGCGGCCCTTCAGGGTCAGGATGAACCGAAGCGACCTGTGCGGATCCGGGGGCAAAGAAGGTGGCCAGGCCCGTCTGCTGTTGGCCCGAGGACTGGCTGCAGACGCCATCCCAAGCATGACATTGATCATGACATGTCAGTGAGCAGATGATGCAGATGCCCCGAGCAGCTGACCAGAACCCAGTTGAGGTTCCAGCTTTAAACCTTCATCCTGATTCCAGAAGGAATATGGTTTAGTGAAGCCAGTGCCAGGAGCTGTTTGTTGTTTGGGGGTGGAGAGGGGTAAACATTCCAATCAACAATGTCAAAAAATCATCCAAATGATGAGGATTAGGACTAGAATAGAGCTTGCCAATCCACTCAGGGTGCCCTCTAGGACCTGAGCTGCTGAGATTTGACTCAGGCACTGCCCAGGGCCCTGGGCCGTGAGGACAGGGGTTTTATGCCAAGGGGACTCTAGAGGAGAGTATGAGAAGTGTTCCAGACCAGGTACGGGCTTTGCTCTGTGTCCAGGTGCTCCGTTCCGGTCTGGAAGGAGTCGGGGCGTTGGAGTTGCCTCTGGCTCCTGTGAGACTCCCCCCTCCAACACAGTGCCAAGTCTTCTGGGGGAGGCTGAGAGTCCCGCTGCCCTGAGTTGTTTGCCAGGATAACGTGGAATGACACTGGGCCCTGGGGGTGGGGGGAGGAGTGTGGGGACTGATAAAGTAGACTTCGAGCTCCCCAGGAGCTGCCACAGAGAGCACAGGTCATGGACTGGAGCCCCAAAGGAACCGGGGAAGGGGGAGGACAGCGGCCACTGGGCCCAGTTGGTCTTCTTGCTCACAGGGCTCAATAGCACCCCTGCTGGGGGCCTGACCCTGGCCTTCAGCTGGAGCAGAGGATCCAGAGAGGCTGTTCTTGCACCTCTTCCTGTTAGAAGCACCTCCTGAGAGAGGGCGCCCCTCCCCCTCCCCCCTGGAGGCTAGCCACTATCAAGACTCACTCACAAGCATTTTCAGATCCCAGGCTTTATTCAAACAGCAGTTTGCTGTGCGTTTCTTCAACCGCCTCCACCCGCTTTGCCCACCCGCCACCCTGTCTGCTGCCGGCCTCAGAGCCGGGCCACCCCGAATCGACCCCTGGAGGAGCCACACCCTCTACTCATGTGCGCCAGGCTCCGGAGGGAGGACTGGGTCCCAGGGGCCACTCTTGGCCGCATTACAGGAGCCCCACCTTTCTATGGATCTGACGACGTTCTTTAAGGCTCGCTTGAAATGGGAGAAATCGCCTTGCTCCATTATGCAGTTCTTCGGGCACTCTGTTGGCTAAAAAAGAACACGGTTACATTACCTTCTTGTCAGGGGCAAGAAAACAAAACCGAAAAACAAGTCAATGCCAGTCTTCTGAATTATCAAAAGGGTCGGTCTAACCCCTCAGCCTGAAAGTGGTAACTCAGGCGGGCCCCACTTTGTCTGCCAGAGGGTGAGTCCAGGGGGCACTGTCAGGTGAAAGGGGGTCCTAGGGTTGCTCACAGGGAGGGAGCCAGCAGGCTGTAGTCGGGGCCCCCGGTTGGCTTCTTGTGACAGGGACATGAGGACATCAGAGTGGGGGTCCAGGGACTGGACAACGAGAGGGGAGCATCGCCGTCATTTCCCCATGGCACACCCTCTCCAGCAGTTCTTAACCTGTGGGTCATGACCCCTTTGGGGGTCGAATGACCCTTTCACAGGGGTCACCCGATTCATAACAGTCGCAAAAATGACAGTTACAAAGTAGCAACGATCATAATTTTATGGTTGAGGGGGTCACCACAACATGAGGAATTGTATTAAAGCGTCACAGCATAAGGAAGGTTGAGAACCACTGCTCTAGACCACCATCTACCCCTGGCCCACCCCCTGCAATCCCCTGACAGGTCCCCAGAGGGGCTCCTCAGCCCAGCAGAGAGGCTTCAAGGGTGGAGTGAACTGAACCCAGCTGGGATTGGGTGCTGGACTCAGGTCAGCACTGAGTGTCCCCTGAAGAGAAGAGCCTGTGTCTACAGGCAGCACAGGCCTGACCTGCTGTACGCTGATGCTGCCTCCTGGCCATGGGGGCTTGCCAGCGGACACGGGCAGAAAGCTCCTGCAAGCCCTCTGGAGCATCGCTCCGCCACCTGCAGCCCTCTGCCACCCCATCAGTGAGTGGACAGGCCCAGAGAGCAGCACCTGAGGCCGTCCCACAGAAGAAGCCCTTTGCCCCATGGGGTCTCTGGCCACGGTGACAGGGAAATCGCCAGTCAGGTTCCCCTGGTGGCAAGCGGGGACTTACTTTCAGTTTTCTACAGATTCTGGTGAGTTCTGTCATGTCCTTATAAATCTTCCTTATGTGGCTGTCGCTCTTATGAAAGTCAGATACATTCTTCAGGGTAGAGATGAATTGTTTCGTGAACTCTCCATAGCAGGGCTCCTGAAACAGGGGTACGGGGGTGGGCGTGGTGGTGGTGTACAGGGGAGCCCCCCTCCCCCAGGAAGGGACTGCTGACCATCCTGGCCTGAGAAAGCCCTGGATTCAGACTTAGACCTCACCCTGGCTCTTCCACCAGAGGCCGGGGGACTGTGCAGGGCCAAGCTATGGAGGCAGTGGGTGTCTGAGCTCCCTTTGGGTTCTGGCCTGCTCTAGCCTGGGCTTGACCACTGGCTCATCTGTTGGCCCAGCTGGAGGCTCCTTCCTCAAACTCTCTGATTTCTTCCCAGTTCCTCACGCCAACAGCACCTAGTTGTATTGCTTTCCTGGGTGCTGGCTGAGCTCATTCCTCCCTCTGAGTTCCACTGTGGTCAGAAAGGTCTCAGGGGTAGTTGCTTCCTACCTTGCTGGTGTTCTGGGGACTCTTGAACATTCCCTGGAAACAAGAGAAGTTAGTCAGACACACAAAGACCACGGGAAAAGAAAACAATTGCTTGTGCAAGCCCAGACTTACAGTATACGCAAAGCCATCAGCAGACAGTTCTTTCTCAATCTCAGCACAGATGGCAGTGTGATTTTTGTGGCTGGGCACTGGGGTGATCTTCATGGGGGTGGCATGGCTTTGGGACACGCAGAGTGCCCAAGTCAGGAATGCGGCGCACAGGAGCATGGTGTCGCTGCAGGTGGCCACGCGCGGCTCTGAGCCCTGGGCTTGCCAGCGTATCTGTGAGAAGGGGGTACCTATATATGTGAGTCTAAGGAAATGCTACGTCTCTTATCAGCCATCACTGGTTTATGATGTAGACGGAGAAGACCTTATCGCTGGGCCAGATGTGCTTTTCAAGTATTTTCGACGACCACAGCTCACTTATGGATTCTTGTCTTGACTGAAATTCAGGCTCGCTCTAAGAACTTTCTGTCTATAGTCACGACCTTTCTGCTAGAGTGGGGAGTGGGCCTCGGGCCAGGAGTGGGGTTGTCTGCAGGTGCAGGGCTGACACCCAGCACCCAGCTGCCTGCAGACCAGGCTCTCTTCCCCAGGCCTGCCAGGGGGGCGGGGGACTCTCCCCCAAGGCCCACCTGAAAATGTGGAACACACTCATTGCTCCACGTACCCTGAACAAGCTCTAGGCTGGCTGGCATGAAAGGCGGAGGACCAGCCAAGGCACTTTGTTTCCTCAGCCCGAAAGAACCACCTGATTGGATTCAAGACATGGCGTAAAAAGAAACCCAGTTCAGCAAAAGGCCACCCTGGAGCCATGCAGCCGCAAGCTATACGCTGACATTGTGACTCTCAAAGATAAGATCACCCACTTTGGGGAAACTGGGTAAATATGCTGAGCTCTGGCCCCTGCGGTTTGGTTTCTTTTTCTCTAGACAGTTTCTCTTTGCTGATTTACCTTGGGAGTGGGTGCAGCCCTGCAATGTTTGTGAGCAGAGAGTGGGGGATAGGGCCCAGGGCTTCTGAGGCTCACAGATATTGTGCCTGAGGGCAAGGCAGGCCTGTTTAACCAATGACCAGTCAACCCCAGGAAAGAAGAGACCCCCTTCTCTGGGGCAAGACATCCCTGAGGATGGGTGGGGTGCCACTACCGTCTGGCACAAGGTGACACTAACCGACTGTCGATAGCATTTGCAGGAATGTTGTTTTGTATTAAAATATCCCAATAATCAGTTATCAGGAGCCTTGCTAGTATAGGGGTTGTACATTTGACTGAAAAACCTCGAGATCAGTAGTTCGAAACTACCAGCTGCTTCTGGGGAGAAAGATAAGGCTTTCTACTCTCCTAAAGAGTGACAGTCTTGGAAACTCATAGGGGCAGTTCTACCTTGTCCTGTAGGATCACCGTGAGTCGGAGTTGACTCAATGACCGTGAGTTTGGTTTGGGTTTTCGGTAGCCAGTTATCACAACAAACACATTTTCCTTGAGCCCAGCATCTGTGGACTAACAAACCTATAAGGCCAAAGCCCCGTGCTTGCATGAGTTTGGAGCCTTCCTGCTCGCTCAGGTCAGCTGTCTCTGCATTACCGTGCTAGAGACGCTGGCCGTCCCGCGGCTCCGGGCCTCGCGCACATGCTGTCCCTCAGCTTTTATCGTTGCCAGCGTTTCCATCCCCTCCGATTTTCCCAGTGTCCTGGTAACTGAGCTACAGCATGGTGACTATTAGCATTTATTAAAGACCCCTTTCTCTTTTCCGTTGTCTCTGAGATGGGTAGCAGCCTTGAATGGGAAAGGAGCAGAACCAAGAGTGGCTTCAGCCCAGTCCTGAGAATGCTGCGAGTCGATGGTGCAAAAGCTGGTGTCGCTCGCATTCGTGCAATCTAAGAAATATTGCATTCGAGCCGTTGACTCGCTGTTTGTGTAGCACAGTAGTCACCCTCAGTCCAGGCTCCGTGTGTTCCACTGGGGGCGGAAGTCCAGGGGGGCAGAGAGGGACAGAGGTCCTATAAACATACTGGCTACCACTGCCCTAGTGACGCTGCTGGGGCCAGATGGCAGTTGGGCTGGTTGCTAGGACTTCCAACTCTTTGGGCAAACGCTCTCCATAGCCCCGCGGCGCATTCCTCCTCCATCCCTAGACAGCACCCAGCCCCTCAGCGCCCTCCCCCATCCCACCCTCCACCTCCCTCTCCTCCCTGCCCTCTGGGGGGAACAAGCCAACAGAAGCCATCCACATTCACTTATTGTTGAAAAATAAACCAGAAAAAAATGTACAAATAAGGACAGACTTTTAATAACTTAACAAATACAGTTTTTTTAAAGAAAAACATCTCGAATAAATACAAGGCTTAAATAAATAAATAAATAAATACCAGCTCTCTAGATAAATATATAAATAAATATGAAGAATCCCTGCCGGTGTAAAACACTCTCCCCACCCCACCCCCTTGCATCCCCCAGTGAGGTCAGCGAGGTCCGCGGGGCCTACAGTGGATCCAGTGCCCCCCACAGGCAGCCCACCCTGGTCCCTCCAGGGCTAAGATCTTTGTTTGGTTTTCTGTGCGCCTGTGGGAGGGCAGTGGCCCTCGGGGTTTGGTCCTGGGACTGGCCCCTGGCTGACGGGGCCAGGGCTGGGGACTGGCCCTCCTCACTGTTGAGCCTGCCCAGGGCAGCCTAAGGGAATGTTGCTTAAAAATATCTTCAGGTTCTCCTTGAAGGCCTCGAAGGTGATGGTCTCCAGGTCACATGCAGTTTCCTTTAAACACAAAAACAAAAACCCTGAGCTTGACTCCCGGCCCAGGCATAAGTGAGTACCCTGGGAGCACACCCCAGGAGTTTCTGCACTGCCTCCTGGAACTGCAGCTGGCTTGGGTGGCAATGCCGATACGAGTGTCAGTCAAGAGTAAATAGCTCTGCCCACTGCAGGCAGGGCCAGGGGCATGACCAGGTGCCAACCTCTGGCTGCCACCTCCCTCCCTATCTCCCAACCAGAGGCAGGTCTGCCAAGCACTCAGATACAACCTCATTTCTCCCTAGCCAAGCTGAAGCAGCCGGGCTGAGGCCGCGTCTAGGCGCCCTGGTAGACAGCAAGAGTGTGGGCCTTGTCCATTCCAGGCAGGCAGGCCAGGGAAAAGTCACTTCCTCTGAACCCCGCAGGGCCCTGAGTTTCCTTGGGTTTGCCTCGCCTCTGACCTAATTAATTAGGCTAATGACAGTCAGGACAAGGAATGCAGCAGCTCCCCTCCCCCCCCAGGGGGCGCTGCGGGGATCCTGGAGCTCAAGGCTGGAACGCTAGTGATGGACTTGGCAGTTCCTGCTGGAGGACAAATCACGGGAAATCTGTCTAGACAAAAATCCTCCGGGGTCCTGAACAGTCACCCAGAAGGCACAGCCCGCTGATTCCCCACCTTCCCACGCCTTCTCTTTTGGGGGTCCGGTATTGGGAAGCTGGGCACTTACCGGAATGGCCGGACAGGAGGTGTTAAAGATCTTGTGTATTGCTTCCAAGAGGCCCTCCAGGTTGGTGAGGCTGCCCCGCAGCCCCTGCTTGTACAGTTGCACACGGGTCCGCAGGCACTCCAGCTTCTGAGGGAAATGTCACTCTAGGTGAGCAGTGGCCAAGGGCACCCTCTCCACAGCTCTGTCCTGTCTCAACCCCCTGTTCCCAAGAGGTGGACCTAGGAAGGGTCAGAGCCTGCATGATTCCTGACAAGTCTCATGCTGGGGCCAGTCATACGCTTGCCCCTAACACCTGCAGACGTTAAGTCAGGACCCTCCTCCCTTGGCCTGGCACCTCCAGTGACTCCGTGCCACCAGGGAAGGAGGTCATTCCCCAAAGCCAACATTCTGGGAACACCCCAAAGAATTGTCTGGACTGGCTTCTCAAGCAAGGGCTGTTCCTGAAGCTCTTTGGAACCCCTCTGAAGTCAACACCCTGGTCCCCTAGCTCAGGCCGGAGGCAGTGCCCCAAGCCCACAGTACTGCTCTCCCAAAGTAACCCAGACTCACCCACCTATCCCAGGATCAGCCTGAATGCAAAGTTTGCCTGCGGCTGCTCAGCTGATAAGAGGAGCTCATGTGACTGTCATGGGGCAGGGCCAGCGGCCTTTTACACACCAAAACACTACCCCCTTTCCTAGCAGGTTCATCTAAAGGGGAGTGGTCCCCAAGAGCAGATACCCCTGGGAAGGTGTCGCAGGAAAAAAAGAAAAGCCTCTTACCTGGGGATTCAACATTCCTGAGACGACCGTGAAGGTTTCCTGTAGAAAAAAGAAATGCCAGGTTACCCCCTTGACAGTCAGGTCCAAGCCGGGGCCGCTGGGGCCGGGGCCACTGGACACGGGGCCACTGGACACAGGTCTGCGCTGCCGCCCTCACTCACCGTCGCAGCTCCAGCGTCATTGTTGGCATCCAGGATCCGCAGGGCCTCCGCAAGGCCATCATTGAAGTTATGGGGCAGGGTGACAGGGCCTCTTGTGGGTGCGGAGATGCTGCAGGCCACAGTGACCAGAAGGAGCAGGTTCTGTAGCCACATCCTCCTGAGGACTTTAGCCTTTCTCTCTGAGTACTGGGCTCACTGGCAAAAGAGCTCTTATATACACAGTTAGAGGAAATGATTAATGGTGACCACAAAAGGCCAGGGAGGCGGGGGAACTACCTGAACTGTGGAATCTCCTGGCCCTTATCAGCTACACATGGGAACTGTGAGCCTTGCCTCCAGGTGGTCAGGCTCGGGGGTTTTCATTAATGTGCCCTTCCAAGAACCTGAAGCCCACCTGCCCACCTTCTTGAACCCTGGGCAGCCTGACTGGCCAGAGGCTACACCCTTCCTCCTAGGGGCCTCTGGACAGAGCCTGGACTTTCTGAGGCAGAGGGCCTGGGGAAGGGCTCAGGAGGTACCTGAGCAGGCGCCAGGACCCTGGCACAGGTACCACAGGAGGCTTGGTGGGACCTGTCCACCCTGAGGCCTGTTCAGACTCCAGGCTTCCCCACCCACAGCCCATTCCTCTGGCCACGGGGAGGGGTTCTGCGTGAGGGGTTCTCACAGGCCTGTCCCAGTGTCCAGCCCATTGGCACAGTCATGCGCTGGCTGCCATTGGCCCAGAGCAGTCCACAAGCTCTGCCCAGCTGGGGACCCTGCACCACCACTGAGTGACCCTTCCCTTCAGGCTGGGTGAGCCCTGGTCTGTGACTCACCTGTCTTTGCAAGGCAGGGTACCCTCTGAGGTGGGCATGGAAGCGTCCAACTATAGCCCCGCTGTCCCTATGGCTGGCTCTGGGGTTGTGACCACGCACACCCCAGGTGCCTGCGACAGCAGTTTCACAAAGGAGGTCTTCCTGGCTCAGTTTCTTACAAGCCCCATCCTCAAAAGCTCCTGTGTGGAAGCAGGAACTGCTTCTGAGAAAAGCATGGCTCTCCATGGACTGCCAAGTGTTTGGTTTTCACCACGGGGTCTGGAGAGGGCAGCACGAGACTGTTTGCACAAAGATTAGGTCTCCCGCCATCTCATGCCACAAGGATCTCGTCCCCCTGTGCCAGTGTAATTGGATGGATCTGTTTGTGTACGCGTGTTGCAAGGTTGGAGGCTGGTTGACTGCAGTGGTGGGGTGGGGCGGGGAGCAAGGCTGTTACATTCATGAGAGTCCCTACCCTCTTGAACCAGGGAAGGCCTTTGAGGTGGCCCTACTAGGCATGGGGCGCAGTTTGCGCTGGCTCTGGCGCTGCCCTCCCCCCACTTTTCCACAAGGCCTCTGCTAGGCCCCTTTCACAGGGCATTCAGGAAAGGTGGTGGCTGGGAAGTGGGGGCTGCAGGGGGACCAGGAAGCAATATGCAAATGCCACGGTGAGTCTGTCTGGAGCAGCGAGCTGGTGCATTGGCTCAGGGTCAGGAGGGCTGGGAGGATGAAGGGTAAGCACTGAAAGCAACACGCAGAGGCGACCAGAGAAGTGGCAAGCCCATTCAGGAACAGAAAGTCGCCGTCCTTCTGGAAACAAGTTGCCATCACTCCAAGAGGAGGACCACAAACCTCTCCAATGTGGGCCACCGTGGAGGTGGACAGAGCCCTCCCGTGGGTTCTCATGGGGGGCGGGAGGGCTTCACTGAGACTCTCAGGCTGGCCGGGGTCGGGAACAGAGTGGCATGGATGCTCCAGTGTGGGGCCAGGCTAGGGTGTAGGAATTTCAAAGCTGAGGGACCACAAGCAACCACTCCCCACGGGACCTGGAGCTTTCTGGAAGATGCTGCCCCCTGGCAGAGACTGAAAGGGCAAGCAGACGGTGGGTGTATATGTCTGGTCACAGAAGGCAGGAGGCAGGCAGAGGAGGGAAAACGTTCCAGGCACAGAGCATCCCAGAGAAAAAGGTTGTGAGGGTCGGAGGTCGAGGCTGGCTTGGCTTCTCACTTGGCCTGTCTGGGTGACAGGGACAGTGAGAAGGGTCAAAGTGGCGATGATGAGTGTGGGCTTGGCCCCTGGCCACTAGGGGTTCAGTCAGTGGTGTGAGAGAAGGGAGGCTAGACTCTAGTAACTCAACCTTCCTCATGCCGCGACCCTTTCATACAGGTCCTCATGTTGTGATGACTGCCACCCCCCAGCCATAAAATTACTTTCCTTGCTACTTCATAGCTGTCATTTTGCTACTGTTATGAATCAGGTGACACCTGTGAAAGGGTGGTTTGACCCCCAAAGGGGTCGTGACCCACAGGTCAAGAACCGCTGCTAGAGAGACTCAGGGGGAAAGAATCTCAATAGCACTTGGTGTTGTATCAGACTCACTCATTCATTCAACATTCACTGAGCACCGAGGAGGGACGGGGCTACAACAATGACCCGAACAGGCAGGCACCCCCTCTATGGATTAGGAAGCCCCACCGATGGTGGCAGGGAGATGAACCCACTCAGCCACCCCAAACGCAGTGTGATTTCTGAATGTCAACAAGAGGAGCCAGAGCCACCATCTCAGCATCTGAGAGGGGCCCAGGAGATGAAGCGGCGTGTCTGCGGGGTAAGAAAGGCCGACAGGAAGGGCCGGAGCTCCGGGAGCAGCCTGCTCAGGAAATGGACTGGGTCATGGCCAGGCCCGTGCATCAGCTATGCAGGAAGAAGGCCCAAGGATAGAGGTGTTTACGGGCCAGCGGACCACGGTATCTCGAGGAGACTGGCCCTAGGAGGTCAGGGGAGATGGGGGTGGGGTACGGAGAGCAGGAGGCATGGGGAGAGATAGAGATCAGTGTTGCGTGTGGGGACTGAGGAGAGATGTCCATGGTTCCGTGATGAGACTCATATCTTTCTTCTGGAAAGATGACATCAGGGCTGAAGCCATGACACAGGCAGTCATGCCCAGATGGTACCGCATGGAAAGAGCAGAGATAGCATCGAGCCACGCCGAGATGACTCAAGGCCACAGTGGGGACCAGGTGGGGGGTGTGATTGCTCTTTGAGCCTTCCCCCAGGGCCAGGAGAAACCCCTCTGGAAGGGGTTTCCCTCCCCACCGCCCCAGGCGAAATGAGGCTCAGGGCCACCGCGGGATCCTGGTTGCAAAAGGAAGTGTGGAAGCAAGCAGGTCTCACATCCCGTGGGATCTCAGCACGGGTGTTTCCATTCGCCTGGCTCCTACCAGGCATCCTAGGGTGACTGGTCCTCGTCATCCCTGGAGTCTGAGGTCCACAGGGGGCCAGTAGCCAGCCCAGTCCACACAATTAATGAAAGCAGAGCTGGGGTTTGAATTCTCACCCACACCTGCTACCCTGATGAGCTCCACTTTCTCAGGGTCAGGCAACCAGGAAGGGCGGGTCACCTGGTTGGACCCACAGAGGGATGGACTGAGCGTGCTTGGCCCCCTCAGGACACCTGCAAAGGGAGACTCCTACCAGATACTGGCAGGCAGGCTGGAGTGGTCTGTGGCAGTCCCAGGAAAGCCCTGGGGGCAGGCAGGCGGTTTCCTCACCGGGTCCTACTGCCCAGGGCCCTCTCTGCCCCAGCCATGCCCTCTTGTGTCATTGGCACCGCTGAAGCAATGGAGCCTCGGAAAACCCCTCTCTTCTGCCAGCTCCCTCCTCTGTGCCCTGGGTCCCAGGAGCGCTGGCTCCCAGAGGAAACCCTGGGGGGAACCCTCCCAGCCCAGAAGCAAGAGGTGTTTCAACTCTTCCTCCTTGGTAGGTTTCTGCAGCTCAGTGTAAGCCGAGGGCCCAGCCTTGTGAGAACTTCGAGGACCACTTGCCCGTTGTCCAGTCCCGGCCCTAGAGAATCACCTTCCCAGACAGGTGTGGGATGGTGCGGGGCCAGCTTCCCATCATCATCAGGCCTCGTGGGGTCTCATTCTATCCTGTCATCACCCAAGGAGACCTGGATACAAAGGTACCAGGAGCTCTTCCTTCCCTGGGACAGGATTCTTGTCCTCCGTGCCACACCAGACCCAAAGCAACCTCTCTGGACTTTGTGGTCCTGACTGCAGGCTTGACCTATCCCTACTTTCTGTCTGGACCCCCAGAAATCCGCATCTTGATGACCAGGCCAAGCTCCTGTCCGGTCCCGCTCACTGGGTGTCCTCAGTCCTGGGGAGTGAAGGCAGTGATGTTCCCAAGAAAGGTCCTTTCGGAATGACCCCATCCTTGCATATTCGGGAAGAAGATGGGCTAGCTCCTAACTAGCCCAGGAGTGCGTGAGGGCGGCCCCACTGTGTGTGGGTCTGCTTCCTCCCAGCAACCTCCAAGGAGGGTCTATTTCAGCCCTGACCCTCTACCCGGAGTTCTTCCCTCCAATGGGGGACCGGGGGTTGAGAGGGGGGGGTACCAACTCAGCTGCTCAGCACTAAGGGCACCAGACAGGAGCATCCCCAGAAGGCGGTCACAGAACAAAAGTTGAGGGGGTGAATCCATGAGACATGCTGGGCGTGTCGGCTGGGTCAGGAGGTCCAGGAGGAATATGTGAAGCTTGAGGTGTGAGTCAGGCAGCTGAGTGGACATTCATTCTGCTCGCTGAGAGCGGGTGGGAGACCAGAGAAAGCGGAGACCTTCAGGGGCAGTGCAGCGCAGACTGGACTTGATGTGACCAGCTGGCATTGCCAGGGGAACACGAGGAGACCCCCTGAGGACAGTGCCCATGTGATGAGGGGTCAGGAAGAGGGTAGGGCAGGGATCTGGGAGTCATCGGAGAAGAGGTTTCTGACATCAGAGTGATGGTGCAGAGGGAGTAGGCTTCACGTCATCGTTCCCAGGATGACAGCTGGTAAGGACACAGAGACCTCCTGCTGAGCTCTGGGCCTCAGCTCCTGGAGCATCCGCATGGTGTCCCCTGGACCACCCACACCTCACGCACCTCTTCAGGCTGGCACTGCTGGTGATCATGGCAAACCCACGGGAGTTCCCGGCCTGCCCACATTGGCACCCTGCTCCCCCCTCCCTCCCTGACCCGTACCTCCTGCCCCTGAGTCTGCTCCCCACTGAACTGGAATTCCCACCTCCTCTGTCCTTGACCTCATCCCCAGCAGGGAGAGCCATCAAGCACACTAAGAAGGCCACTCCCTTCTTCCTTGGGGAAAAACCACGGGTGTCAGGATGGAGGAGGAGGAAGAGGAAGAAATCATTGGACAGATGCCTTTACAAGTCCCTGACTTCCTCACTGCTTTTGTGCCCAGGCTAGAGTCCAGCCCATGGCGCTGCCTGGGGAGCGAGGGCCCCCTCCCAACTCTCATACCCACCTCCCTCCTGAGTGGTGGGCCTGATTGGTGCATGTGGATAGGGCCTTCTGTGGGGCAGGACAGTCGGGGGGTCTGAACCAGGTTTCCTCTGGCTTTCCCTCCATCCATCCCCAGGGGTCTCTCAGACGCCCCAAGGCTGGTTTTGCCAGGCATGTCTCTGCTACCCAGGTATTCCTGGCTTCAGAGAGCTCAGCTGCGAACTTCTGCCCTCTGCCTCCTGCGTGCTCCTCTGCTTTGGGTCAGAGCCCCCCTGCTCCCTTCTGGCCCTTTCCGCAGAGACGCCGGAGTGACTGATCCAGCAGGAATACTGAACAAGGTGGCTGAGAATTGGGGCAAGGGGCTCCCTGAGGTGTTAGAAGGGTTTAGGGGTACTGGGGCCCCTCTCCTCTTAACCCTATAGTCACCCTCTTGGAACAACTCCCTGTCCGTCCCCCCCCCCACACACACACACTCGCATTCAGGGTCCACCCTCTTAGATGACATCCCACCGCTGAGTGTGGCAAGTCCCCTGGGTGGCCTCGTTAGGAGGCAGCACCTCCCACTGTGATGGTTACAGACTCTGCTAGCTTTTAACTTCCACCGCAGCAGGGGAAGGAGCCTGCTCCAGGAGGTTGTCCACGGATGCTCTGGAGACCCGCATGTTGCCCTGCCAAGGGCAGTCCTCAGAGAGCCTTGGTTCCTTTTTGGTTTGGGCCAGTGGGGGGCCTCCCCTCCCAGCCTCAGGCTCCCTGTCTGTGAAACGGAGAGCAGGGTTCCCTGGACTCTTCCAGACTCCTCGCATGCCAAGGCTCCATGGTGGGATCAGGCACCTGCCTGGGGCTCAGGGTTCCCTGCTGGAGAGCCTCCCTGGGCCTCAGCATCGCCCCCATTGCGGCCTGGGCAGCCTGGGTGTGAGGGATCTGCTGACTGTGTGGGGACTGAGTCATGGGTTTTCCTGGAAAGAGCTAACGGGGAACACCAGGGCAGAGACCAGCCTCCCTAGCCTTGCTCCCCTCCCCTGGCTGGGAGGATGTGGCCCCAGGCAGCCCAGGTCCAGGGCTGGGCCTTGTAGAAACCCGGATACTTGGAGCATCCCTCTCTGTGAACACCACCCAGCTTCCCTGATCCAATAGCTACAATCCCTCTGCAGGGCGACAAGGGCTAGCTGGGAGTTATCTTACCCCTGCCCAGGAGGACCCAAACCAAAGAGATGAAAACAAGGAACAGGGGTGCACTCTGTGCTTGAAGGAGGGAGGGAGGGGAGACACTGCCCAGCCTGTTTGTTGGGTTCTCATTTCTCCTGTGACCTTGTAGTTCTGCTGTGACTGAGTCCCTCACTGCCCAGGCCCTGTCACCTTCCTCACTCACCTACCACCACGCCTGGCCTCCCTTCTCATGTTCCCCCTGGTACTCCCTCTAAGGGGCCTGGTTGTGGGTGGCGGCACCCGGGTGGTCACCATCACTGCCCTGGTTACTGCTCTGAGGCCAGAGGACTCACAGAACTCTGTGAATATCTGCCTCCCACCGGCCCACGTGGAGGCTCCCTGAGGAGCAAGAGCTAGGGGGCCGCCTGATGGGCCCCAGAGATGATGGAGCAGAGATGGGGCGGGAAGTGAAGAGACGTGTCACGACATGAGCAAAGCTCGGAGGGGGTTGTTGAGCCTGGGTCTTAGTGGGGTGGCTGCTGGAGAAGTGTGGATTGCCAATCTAGATAGGAGATGACCGTGGTGAACCAGGTGGCCATGGTCATGACCGTCTCTACTCTGGTCCTAAGCACTCTAGTTAGGAGGAGGAGACACACGGACCTGGCATTCAATGAGGGGCGGGGGGAGGTGCTGTACATGAAGGATGGAGCTCAACCACCACTGCTAAGAGCTGGCCCTCAGCCCCCAGGGCTGTCGGCAGAAGCCCGGAGAACCAGGAGGCACCACTGGGGCCAGTTAAGGGGAGGCCTGAGGTGGCTCCTGTGCTTCAGGGAACAGTGGCCAAAGCGCCATTGCTTAAGGACCCAGAGGCTCAGGAGTCAGACCGTCTTCTTCTCTCTGGGTCTTAGTTGCTCCACCTGGAACATCAGGATGATCACAGACCTCATGGCGCCTGTGTGAGAGGTTTCCTGAGTTTCTGCTTGGTCCAGGAGGGCTCAGGGAGCTTTGCCCTGATCCAGCTCCCTCTTCGCTGTGAGTTGAATGTGTCCCCCAAAGCATGGGTTGTGGATCCTAAATTCTGTGCCTGTGGCTAGAATCCCACCTGGGAACGGGGTTTCCCTTGTTCTATCCATGCGTCAGGCTTGGCGTAGTGTGTCTTGAGTCAACGACCCATGAGATAGAAAAGTGATTAAACAAGCCCATGAGGAGAAGCAGAAACGGGACAGAAACACCATGCCAGGATTCATGAGATCTCCCAGGATCGGAAAACAAGCACCTTCCTGCCGAGCCAGCACAGAGAGAACCCCTGGATTTGGACTCCAGGTTCCTAAACTGTGAGAAAATAAATGTCTGTTTGTTAAAGCCACCCCCTTGGGGTACTTTGTTTCAGCAGCACTAAGTAATGAAGATGTTAAGATACCCTCATTCAAGGGGAAAACCCAGGCCCAGGCCCTGTAGAGAATCCCCGGACCCCTACTTCTCCTTCTATCCACTTCCACTGAATCCCCTCTACACCGGGCCACCCCCTGTCTCCCCCACAGTCACCCTCTCTTCAGCCCTAGTTCTCTCGTATTGGTGGGGTTAGGCACACAGGGCCTAACATGCCTCCTCTTGTCCCTTCTCTCTCTGCAACTGGGTTATCCTCTTCTTCTGGCCTGATCCCTCGGTTTCGCTATCTCCACATGACCAAGGGATCAGGGAAGGAGAACTAGGGAAAGGGTGCCAGGCCAAGATGCAGAGGTGCCTGGGACCCAAATGACCAGGCTCCAGGAAGAAGGCAGTGTCCAAAGGGGTTCAGGGGGTTCTGTAAAGCAGCACTAACTCTCCTGTGCCTTCCTCGGCTTACCACGTGCTGGACGTCCACATCGCTGGCCCCACAGTGTCTCGCGAGGCCTGACTTCCTTGCCTCCTTGCCTGCCCCTTCTCTGCCTGGCCAACTCCCTTAGTTAATTTCTCAAAACCTCCTGTGCATTACCTCCCATGGGAAGCACCGTAAAGACATCCTTACTCATCTGACACGCCGTCCATCCGTAAGAACCCCAGCAGCACTGAAGGCCGGCCAGTGCTTCAGGGAGTCCTGAGGCGCTTGCCCAACTGTGTGCCTGGGGTCCACAGCCAGGCTGGGAGGTGCTCAGCCTCTTCCTGGAGCACGAGGCTTTGCTTCCCAGGTTGGGCAGCTGTGCCTCTCTGAATTCTTCCTTCTTCAGCTACTGGCCCCCTCTCTCTTTTTTAGTCAGCCATCCCAATCAAAAACTAGAATATTTTAAATAGCAAACTGAAAATTTTGGTTGAGGAAATCTGCTTTTCTGCTGAATGGCACACACTGGAGTTGGGAAGGTGGGCATTTGGGTCAGCCTCCAAGAGCCGGTTGGGATTTCTGGTGTGCTCTTACTGCCATCTGGTGGCGATTGGCCTTCAGACCCAAAGCTCAGAACAATCTGGGGAAACTGGAGAAAGAACACAGTGAGAGACTTGCAGGGAGAGGAAGAGACACAGTAGGTCAAAAATGTTGTGGATTTACAAGGGAACAAGTGATCCAAAATCAGTGGCGAGGAGGGTGTAGGAGACCTGGTAGGGCTTGATCAAGCGCAAAGTAACCAAGGGGAATTACTGAAACCCAAATGAAAGCTGAGCGTGATGGTGGGACAAGAGGAAAGTAAAAGGAAATAGAGGAAAGAAGTAGGAGGCAAAGGGCATTTATAGAGGTCTAAATACAAGCATGTACATATGTAAACATAATTATATATGATGATGGGGAAAATAGATCTATGTGCATTTATTTATAGGTTTAGTATTAAGGTAGCAGATGGACATTGGGCCTCCACTCAAGTACTCCCTCAATGCAAGAACACTTTGTTCTATTAAACCGGCATTCCATGATGCTCACCTTCCTGACATGATCACTGAAGACAAAGTGGGTATATAAGTGTGTTCGACAGGGTTCTCTAGAGAGACAAACCAGATTGCTAGTAATTATATAAAAATATATTTATAAAGATAGATATATAAAACAAGAAATGAACCGTTAAATTATATACAGATAGATAATACAAGAAATTAACAGTTAAATTATAGAGCAGTGAGACACTAGCAGTCCTTTAAGACTTGAGAGCCGCCAGTTGCCAGTCCCTTTCTGTAGAGAGAGCTGGGCTATATATACCCAGGCAGCAAACAGCAAGGCAGGTCACCAACTGTCAGTCCACAGCTCCAGGAATGAACATTCCAATCGTGTGGGATTAAAGGAACCTCAACTTACCGCAACACAGTCCACAGGCTAGGCATCCCACAGGTAGTGTACCCCTTTAAACTGAGGCACAAAACAAGCAAAGCAAGGCAAGGCTCACCGGGCCATTTATCCCTCCGCCCTTCAGTTAATCCTACTTGTGTTTATCGTCCAGGCTGGCACAATAAACTATCGCAATCCACCCCTTGCCAACCTGGCACCTATACACAATTCTTTACCCATACATACTTATATAATTTCCAGATATTAATGAAATCACACTGATATTTATCATCAATCATCTATCATACATATAAATGAAAACACACTGAGTCAAATTATATCTGATATATCATACTTGAACAAAGGAAATATATGCAATAATCACATAGAAAGAAAATACATTGACAATTACAAGCCTCACTTTTGCAATTGATCACGTGGTCGTAATTGATAGATAGAACTACCTTCTACTGCTACCCATTCTGTATTACCTTTGCCCTCAGCAAGCACCTCAGCTGGCTGTGGTTTTTGGCCTGGCGGGGTGACCCAGACCTTCATTCCTGAGGGATCTGGGTCATTATAAGTCCTGTCAGGATTGGGTTGCTGTAACTTACCATTTACTTTAATAACAGGGCATGGTAACACTAAGAGTCAGCCTATGGGATCTCCTGGATTCCAGGCATATTATTCTTTACCTCCGTTATGTAACACCAGTCTAATTTCTCCTTGGTAATCAGGATCAATCACACCACTTAGTACAGTGACACTCTTCCTGACCTGTTGATCCAAAGGCATGAGAAGCCCAAAGTGCCCAGGGGGCATTCTCAGCTGCCAGTTCAGTGGAATCCATGCTGTGTTTCCAGGTGGGAGAGTTCCTTTCTTCGGGACCAGGACCTCCAGGCCTGAGGAACACAGGGTTGCTGGGACAGGAAGCAAAAATGCTGCAAGTGGATCACCAGGAGTAATAGTGAGTGGTGCCACTCCAGCTTCCACCCCTTGGTTCCTGGACCTGTGAATTCTGGCTATTGGAGACACAGCACCATATATTGGCCGCTGGTTTAGAGCGTACACAGCTTCCTGGAGAACATTGCCCCAGCCCCGCAAGTTGTTGCCACCTAGTTGGCGCCGTAATTGTGTCTTTAGGAGCCCATTCCATTGTTGTATCAAGCCAGCAGCTTCAGGATGATGAGGAACATGATATGACCAGTGGATTCCATGGGAATGGGCCCATTGCCGCACTGCATTTGCTGTAAAGTGAGTTCCTTGATCTGAAGCAATGCTATGTGGGATGCCAGGCCGGTGGATGAGGCATTCTGTAAGTCCACGAATAGAAGTTTTGGCAGAAGCATCACGTGCAGGGAAGGCAAATCCATATCCAGAGAAGGTGTCTATTCCAGTAAGAACAAAAGCTGTCCCCTCCATGATGGAAGTGGTCCTATGTAGTCAACCTGCCACCAAGTTGCTGGTTGATCTCCCCGAGGAATTGTCCCATATCTTGGACTTAATGTTGGTTTCTGCTGCTGGCAAATGGGACACTCAGCAGTGGCAGTGGCCAAGTCAGCCTTGGTGAGTGGAAGTCCATTTTGCTGTGCCCATGCATAACCTCCATCCCTGCCACCATGTCCACTTTGTTCATGTGCCCATTGGGCGATAACAGGGGTGGCAGAGGAAAGAGGAGGACCAGTCTCCACAGCGCGTGTCATCTTATCCACTTGATTATTAAAGTCCTCCTCTTCAGAGGTAATCCTTTGGGGAGCGTTCACGTGAGATACAATTAACTTTACTTTCTTGGCCCTTTCAGAGAGGTCTATCCACATACCTCTTCCCCACACTTCCTTGTCACCAATTTCCAATCATGGTCCTTCCAGTTCCCTGACCATCCAGCCAAGCCATTAGCCACAGTCCATGAATCAGTATATAGTCTCACATCTGGCCATTTTTCCTTATATGCAAACTGAACGGCCAGGTGCACTGCTCGAAGTTCTGCCCATTGTGAAGATTTCCCTTCACCACTGTCCTTTAGGGAGATCCCAGAAAGGGGCTGTAGTGTTGCTGCTGTCCACTTACGAGTGGCACCTGCATATCGTGCAGAGCCATCCGTAAACCAAGCATGACTTTTTTGGTCTTCAGTTAAAGTATGGTAAGGAACTCCCAGGAGGCCATAGGTGCAGACTGGGAGAAAGGAGGCAATGTGACAGGAGTGGAGACTGTTGGCATTTGGGCCACTTCTTCATGCAGCTTACTTGTTCCTTCAGGTCCTGCTTTGGCCCGATCTCGTATATACCACTTCCATTTAACAATGAAGTATTGCTGCGCACGTCCAACTTTATGATTCTGTGGGTCAGACAATACCCAGTTCATGATAGGTAATTCAGGCCTCATGGTGACTTGGTGGCCCATGGTGAGGCGTTCAGTCTCCACCAAGGCCCAGTAACAGGCCAACAGCTGTTTTTCAAAGGGGGAGTAGTTGTTAGCAGAGGATGGCAAGACTTTACTCCAAAATCCCAATGGTCTACACTGTGATTCACCAATAGGGGTCTGCCAAAGACTCCACACTGCATCTGTATCTACAACTGACACCTCTAGCACCGTTGGGTCAGCTGGATCATATGGTCCCAGTGGCAAAGCAGCTTGCACGGCAGCCTGAACTTGTTGAAGAGCTTTTCCTTGTTCTGGGCCCCACTCAAAAATGGAGGCTTTTCGTGTCACTTGATAAATAGGTTGAAGTAGAACACCCAAGTGAGGAATATGTTGCCTCCAAAATCCGAAGAGGCCCACTAGGCGTTGTGCCTCTTTTTTAGTCGTTGGGGGCGCTAAATGTAATAGCTTATCCTTCACTTTAGTAGGAATATCTCGACATGCCCCACATCACTGGACCCCTAGAAATTTTACTGATGTTGAGGGTACCTGAATCTTTGTGGGGTTAATTTCCAAACCCCTTGTACGCAGATATTGTACCAATGAATCTAGAGTCTTTGATACATCCTCCTTAGTGGGTCCAATCAGCATAATGCCATCAATATAATGAACCAGTGTGACATTTTGTGGAATAGACAGGTGGTCAAGGTCCCTTCAGACTAAATTATAGCACAGGGCAGAACAGTTTATGTACCCCTGGGAGAGAGTTGTGAAAGTTTATTGTTCCCCCTGCCAGGTGAAGGCAAACTGCTTCTGGTGGTCCTTTGAGACTGGTATTGAGAAGAAGGCATTAGCCAGATCAATAGCTGCATACCATGTACCAGCAGAAGTATTAATTTGCTCAAGCAATGTAATCACATCTGGGACAGCAGCTGCAATTGGAGTCACCACCGGGTTAAGTTTACGATAATCCACTGTCATTCTCCAGGATCCATCTGTCTTCTTTACAGGACAAATTGGTGAATTAAATGGGGATGTAGTAGGAATCACCACCCCTGCATCTTTCAAGTCTTTGATGGTGGCACCGATCTCTGCAATCCCTCCAGGAATGCGGTATTGCTTTTGGTTTACTATTTTCCTAGGTAATGACAATTCTAATGGTGTCCACGTGGCCTTTCCTACCATGATAGCCCTTATTCCACATTTTAGGGATCTGGTATGGGGGTTCTGCCAGTTACTAAGTATGTCTATTCCAATGATGCATTCCGGAACTGGGGAAATAACCACAGGATGGGTGCCGGGGGCCCACTGGACCCACAGTGAGGCATACTTGAGCTAAAGCTCCATTGATAACTTGACCTCCATAAGCCCCCACTCATTGGTGGGCCTTCAAAACATTTTGGGTCTCCTGGAATTAGTGTCAGTTCTGAGCCGGTGTCTAGTAATCCCCGAAATGTTTGATTATTTCATTTCCCCCAATGACCAGTCACTCTTGTGAAAGGCCGCAGGTCCCTTTGGGGAAGGCTAGAAGAAAGACTTACAGTATAAACCTTCAGTGATGTAGCAGGGTCCTCCTTACAAAGGACCCGGCCTCCCCTTCATTCAAGGGGTTGTGGGTCTGTAACCTGGCTCAGGTCTGGGAATTGATTGAGCAATCGTGACTGTCTAATCTGCTCTTCACCTGATCTACCATTCTTTCGCATAAATTTATAGTAGGCTTCCCATCTATTTTATTCTTAGGGACACCGTGGCTAAGTAGCCAATGCCATAATTCCACACGAGACAGGTTGATTTGATTATTATTGAAAATTTGTTGTCTATTGTAACCACGCCCACCCTGTCTCTGTTGATTCAGTGCTGACACCTGCCCTCTACCTTTACGGGGACCAATCAGCCCCATTGTGGGCAAATGTCAGAGTTCGCTTAGGGCAGTGCCCACTGTTAATCCTGGTGCACATAAAATAGCAATTACAGGAGTCTTAAGAGATGCTGGGGCCCACTTCAGAAACTTGTTCCTTATGGTCGTGGTAAAGGGTATGTCCTCAGGACACCCCCTTTTTGGGTCTATGGGAATATCTTGATAGATCCATTCTAACATACCAATTTCTCTAAGCTTTTGGATGCCTTCCTCTACAGTGTACCAAGGTAGGTCAGGTACTTCAGGTTGGTCTAATCTAGGCCCTCTGGCAGTCCATGCTTCATTGAACCAACCAAATAAAGAATTAGATCCTTTTTCAGCCTGTCTCGCAGAGACATTGAAAGAAGAGTCTGTGCTTAAGGGTCCCATATCCAGAAACTCAGACCGGTCTAATATGACATTTCGTGCACCAGTATCCCACACCCTGAGTAACCATTCCCAGGGGCATTCTCCAGGCTTTTCCTTGTACATATTTGAAAACTCGAACAGGTCTTTATGTGTGTAGCGCGCTTCTTCTTGGATAATCATCTCAACCTCACCTTTAGGGGGTTTCTGAGACTTAATTTTAGTGACAGGTCTAGTGGAAATAATGGGTGGTGAGGGTGTTTCCTGGGTGCTCTCAGCAATATCTTGCGAGGCATCTTCCTCAGGTAATGCTACTGATGCAGCCCCACCTGGCATATCAACTTGAATCGTTTGGCTAATCTGCTCAGGTGGTTCTAAGGGCTCAATATCCTCTTCTTCTGGATCATCAGCCCATATGTTCCCATCCCATGTTTCAGGGTCCCAACTTTTCCCAATTAATGCCTTTTCTTTGGTTTCAGACACTACTCTAGATCTGCAATTCAGCTGCCGTTGTAATTCAGCCACTCGTATAATGAGACTCTGGACCTGCTTCTCAGCATTGTCAGCTCTTTTACTAGAGGAGAGAAGGCTCTCCTTTGTAGCACAGATGGAAGTTTTCAAATCTGTTAGTCTGTACCCGAGGTGTGCTTTTGAGACTCTGAGATCATCCCTCTCCTTAATCACACTTTCCATTGTATGAAGGACCAGCCAACCAGCTTCCCTATACTTGTCATTATCACAAAACTCCTGGAAAATATCAAACATACGATTACCTAGAGCATCTCCTTTATCCAACACGTCATCTGCTGGTGGTGCTACTTTAGGTATTATCTTTGCTATTTCACACCATGGATTAGTAAGGGTAGCAGACGTATCCACATCAAGACTAAATAGATTGGAAAGCCAATTTAAGAAACCCATATTTATGGATTATTTCTCTAGAAGCACTCCTGGTACCAAAATGTGTTGGACAGGGTTCTCTAGAGAGACAAACCAGATTGCTAGTAATTATATATAAATATATTTATAAAGATAGATATATAAAACAAGAAATGAACCGTTAAATTATATACAGATAGATAATACAAGAAATTAACAGTCAAATTATAAAGTAGTGAGACACTAGCAGTCCTTTAAGGCTTGAGAGCCGCCAGTTGCCAGTCCCTTTCTGTAGAGAGAGTTGGGCTATATATACCCAGGCAGCAAACAGCAAGGCAGGTCACCAACTGTCGGTCCCCAGCTCCAGAGATGAACATTCCAATCATGTGGGATTAAAGGGACCTCAACTTACCGCAACACAGTCCACAGGCTAGGCATCCCACAGGTAGTGTACCCCTTCAAATTGAGGCACAGAACAAGCAAGGCGAGGCTCACCGAGCCATTTATCCCTCCGCCCTTCAGTTAATCCTACTTGTGTTTATCAGCCAGGCTGGCACAATAAACTATCGCAATAAGCAAATGTGGTGAAGAAAGCTGATGGTGCCCGACTATCGAAAGATAAAGCGTCTCCCGCTTTGCAGACGCCGCCGCCTGAATCTGTAGTCTTGTCTGGTCCTGCTGTGCCCAGCCATGGTCAACCCTACTGTGTTTTTCGACATAGCCGCCAATGGCGAGCCCCTCGGCTGCGTCTCTTTCGAGCTATTTGCAGACAAAGTTCCAAAGACAGCAGAAAACTTCCGCGCTCTGAGCACTGGGGAGAAAGGTTTTGGTTACAAAGGTTCCTGCTTCCACAGAATCATTCCAGGGTTTATGTGCCAGGGTGGTGACTTCACACACCATAATGGCACTGGTGGCAAGTCCATCTATGGAGAGAAATTTGAAGATGAGAACTTCATCCTGAAGCACAGAGGCCCTGGCATCCTGTCTATGGCAAATGCTGGACCCAATACGAACGGTTCCCAGTTTTTTATCTGCGCCGCTAAGACTGAATGGTTGGATGGCAAGCACGTGGTCTTCGGTCAGGTGAAAGAAGGCATGAACATTGTGGAAGCCATGGAGCGTTGTGGTTCCAAGAATGGCAAGACCAGCAAGAAGATCACCATTGCTGACTGTGGACAACTTTAATTAAATGTGATCAGAATTTTCTGTTTTATCTTAAGCACCAGACCATTCCTTGTGTAGCTTGGGAAACCACCCTTCTATTCCCCATGTGCTTGCAGTATCATGTAATCTTGTGCTCTCACTCCAGTTCTTCGAGTTTCCTACTTTCCTTATTCCCCGAGTCCAGCTGGAAAGCAGAGTTAAGTTGATGATTATGAAATAAAAGATAAACAAACAAAAAAAGATAAGGCATCTGGGGTCTTAAAGGTTTGAAGATCAACAAGCCGCCATCTAGCTGAGAAGCAACAAAGCCCACATGGAAGAAGCCCACCAGCCTGTGTGATCACCAGGCAGGGATCAGGTATTAGGCATCAAAGACCAAAAAATCATATCATTGTGAATGAGGGGGAGTGCGGAGTGGGGACCCAAAGCCCATCTGTAGGCCACTTGATATCCCCTTACAGAAGGGCCGCGGGGAGGAGACAGACCAGTCAGAATGCAGTGTAGCAACAATGAAACATACAACTTTCCTCTGGTTGCTTCCTCCCCACTCACTATCCTGATCTCAATTCTACCTTATAAATCCGGCTAGACCAGAGGATGTACACTGGTACAGATAGGAACTGGAAACACAGGGAATCCAGGACAGAAGCACCCCTCAGGACCAGTGGTGAGAGTGGTGATACCAGGATGGTGGGGGGAAGGTGGGGTAGAAAGGGGCAACGCATTGCAAGAAACTACATATAACCCCCTCCCTGGGGGACAGACAACAGATAAATGGGCGAAGGGAGACGTCAGACAGTGCAAGACATGAAAAAATAATAATTTATCAATTATCAAGGGTTCATGAGGGAGGTGGGGAGGGGGAGGGAGGGGAAAAATGAAGAGCTGATACCAAGGGTTCAAGCAGAAAGCAAATGCTTTGAGAATGATGATGGCAACCACTGTACAAATGTGCTTGACATGATAGATGTATGTGTGGATTGTGATACGAGCTGTACGAGGCCCTGATCAAACGATTTTAGAAAAAAGAAAGGCAGAATTAGAGAAGCACAATTTTTCAAACCCTAATACAAATCTTGATCCAGAAAAAAACAAACAACCTGTTGTGGGTTGAACGGTGCCACCTTGAAGATAGGTGTCGATTCGTCTAGGTTTGATTCACGTTGTTGTGGTTAGGCCCGTTGAGGCGGGTCCGATTCTGAGAGATCCTGTGGACAACAGAATAAACACTGCCCAGTCTTGACTCTCTTCACAGCTGTGCTCCTGGGTGACTCCGGCAGGGCAGCTACTGTGTCAATCCACCTTGTGGAAGCTCTTTCTCTTTTTCACGCTGCCTGGCTACTTTACCAAGCATGATGTCCTTCTCCAGGGACTGGTCTATCCTAACAACATGTCACAAGTATGTAAGACAAAGCGCACAATCCTTGCCTCTAAGGGGCATTCTGGCTGTACTTCTTCCAAGACATGTTTGTCCTTTTGGCAGTCTGTGGCACTTTCGATATTCTTCTCCAGCGCCACAATTCAAATGCACTGATACTTCTTTGGTCTTCCTTATTCAATATGTAACTTTCTTATGCATATGAGGCAATAGAAAACACCATGGCTTGGCTCAGGCGCATCTTAGTCCTTGAAGTGACACCTTTGCTCATCAACACTTTAAAGAGAGCTTGTGCAGCAGATTTGCCCAACGTAATGTGGCATTTGATCTCTTGACTGCTGCTTCCATGAACATTGATTGTGGATCTGTGCAAGATGAAATCTTTGACAACTTAAACCTTTTTTCCATTGATTGTGGATCTGTGCAAGATGAAATCTTTGACAACTTAAACCTTTTCTCCATTGATCATGATGTTATCTGTTGGTTCAGTGAGGATTCAATCTTCTTGACAATGAGTTGTAACTATACTAAAGGGGGCAATCCTGGATCTTCATCAGTAAGTCCTCCTCACTTTCAGCAAGCAGGATTGTGTCATCTGTGTATCGCAGGTTGTTAAGAAGCCAAGCCAGTTTATCTGATGATGTGTTCATTCATGATCGTCAGTATCATGTCTTTTCCGCCATGCTGTGATCAGATGTCTCTGTCCTATGTGTGGTGAATCCTAACCTCTGTGGTGTTCAGGAGGCCAGGTTTAAGGCAGTAATGTTTGGGGGCAGGATACAATCAACAGGATGAAGTTGTGTGTTGAGTCGATCTCTTGGAGATATAAAAGAGATTACACAAGCAAGCGGAGATCGTGGCACCTCGGACCACCAAGAACTGGGAGAGGAGCGCTTCCTTTGGACCCATGGTCCCTGTACTTAGAACTTCCTCAAAACTCAAACTTATTGCCCTCTAGTCAATTCTGGCTCATAGCAGCACTATATCATGGGGAAGAACTGCCCCCTATGAGTCTTCAAGACTGTCACTCTTTACAGGAGTAGAAATCCCCATCCTTCTCCCAAGGAGCTTGCAGTTTCTAACTTCTGACCTTGTGGTTAACAGCCCAGTGCATGACGTCTATGCCTCCCAGGATCCTTTAGAACCTCCTAGACTCAAGGAAAGATTATTGCCAAAACATTTGGAGAGCTCCAAGGAATACCAGGCCATGAAGTTGAAAGGAAACAAGGAGAGAAAGAGAGAGAGACTTCATCTAGCGCTATTGCCCTGAAACTGTACTTCCAGCCTCTTAAACTATGAGGGAATACATTTCTACTTATTGAAGCCATACAGCTGTGGTATTTCAGTTGGCAGCACTAGATAACTAAGAAAGAGACCCATCAATCTACTGAGGGCTGACATCATGGCAAGCATCTGACCTGAGCAGAAACCAACAGCCCCTTGGTTGCATGCTCCAGCCCGGTCTTTGTGACTCAGGGCAGGGCCTGAGGTTTGGGGTCATCATTGGACTTAGGTCCACCTTAGGCCAAAGACTGGACTGCTCCAGAAGGACAAGAGCCCAGAACATCTGACAAGCATGCTGACCCCAAGCGAGAAGCCTTTGCTGACCTCTTTGTACACCCCCGCTGATGTTTTCACACCAGGTCTGTGTCTGACATGACCGCCAGAGTACTTCAGCCACTCTTGTGAGTTAAATTGTATCCCCCAAACTGTGAGTTGGAATCCTAACCCCAATGCTTGTGATGTCATCCCATATTCCATTTGGGAATAGGAATGTTAGCAGAGGCCACACCAGCATGGGGTGTTTTATGTTTCTACAGAGCTGATTGGGCACAGGAGGGAGCTGCAAAGAGGACGTGATGTCACTCGAGAAACCCCGGGACGTGAGGGTGGCAGAAGCTGAAAACGCCTCTACCTGCAGAACTGACCGAGCAGGTGCCTTCTCCTGCACTTGGACTTCCTCACCTCCTGAACTATGCATAATTAAATTTCCCTTCTTTGAAGACATCACTTGTGGTACCTGTGTTACAGCTGCACTAAGAAACGAAGACAGTCACTCGTACAACGCGTGGACGGGCACAAGCTCAGGGGGTGGAGAAAGAAGGGACAGGCCGGGAGGGGACTGGACTCCCGCTCAGGATTCATTCCACCGCAGGTTCTCTCTTGCTCTGAGACTGTGCTCGGCCCTGGGCTGGAAGGAGCCCTCTCCAGGGAAGCCGAGGAAGAAACCTGGGCTGCGCTTTCCCCAGGGCCTGGTCCAAGTCGGCCAACGATAGATCGCTGAGCGAGAGCAGGGGTGATGGATTCGGAGAGGCGTCCAGAAAAGCTGCTCGGACAGCTTTCGGGGGGAGCATGGGAGTCCTGGTGTGGGCCCTGTGATTGGGGATCCAGATGGCCTAGATGAGGTAAGGTAGCGGTGTTCATGAGAATGAGAGTTATCAGGAGGCAAGCGTGGGCCGTGAGGTCGAGGGGACGTTTTGTGACGGTGGTGAGCCAGCCAATGAACGAGAGCCATGAGTGGGACAGGGAAAGGCCAGAGACAGAGTCATGAGGGAAATCAAAACCACGCCATTCAGACTCTGTGTGTGTGGAGGGGGGGGGGGGGATTGGGGGGAATCGTTATGACCTACACGCAAACTGATAGAGAAACTCCCAGAAGAGCAAACCTAGGGACAAAGTGACTCTTGACAAAGAAAAAAAAAACACATAAATATTGTTTTTCTTTCCTCGCCCTCCTACCCCTTGCCAAGAGGAGAAAGAACCATTTTGAAATCTGAGCTACCTGTGAAAAATATACCTATCTTTCCTCTGAATTCTGCCCAGGGCGTTCTAAGAGGGCTCTACCGTTAACATACATAATACCACGTTAGCCTTTGTAATAAATCTATATTTATGCGCACAGTCCTTGGTAACCCTGAGACTAAACAGTGGCTGCGCATCCCAGAAGCAGGCGTGCAGCTGCTGAGCCCTGAAGCAGAGTACAGGCTTTCCAGGGGAGAAATACTGAAGATGCGGGACCCGGCCCGGAGCTCTTAGCACTGGGCTTGCATGGCTCTGGGAAAGGGCTGGTAGGCGCTGGTGAGCAGTCAGGACCACAGAACATCATTCATGAATCTCAGCAGGAAAAAAAAATCCAACCTCCTTGAGAAGATAGCCAGGGATCACTTTCCGGAATGTACAGCCTCTGTCCTTTTGAAGAAAGACAAAAAGCCAGAAAGTGGAGGGAAACCTGGAACGAAGGAAGCGCGTGGCAGGTGCCACACCGCCGGAGGTGGAGCTCTGCGGGCAGTGAGCAGCCTGGATAGCAGCTCCCTGAGGTGTGGGTGTGCCTGTGGGTGTGGACGGTGCTTTCTAGAGTTTATGAAACAGGGAGATGACAAACGCACAGCCTTCTGGAAACACCAAGGAGCCCATGAGAGGGGGATTCAGGAGCCATGGGGCCTCAGAGCAGGGACTAGGTAGCAATTCCTGGGGAGTCACTGGTTGTGTTTGTGGGAAGGAGTGGGTGTGGAAGGTTCCCCTCCAGTTAGAGAAAGATTACGGGAAGGTCAGGTTCGCCTGTGTGGGCTCTTCTGGGGACATGAAAACCTCAGGGCAAGAAGGACCCTCCCTTGCTGTCCCACCCATCACAAGAACTTTGATATTTTTATTGATAAACACAGAAGAGCCATTGAAGAGCTTTCTGGGGTTCTCAGGAAGGCAATGGGTTCCACTTCAGAGGGTCCTGTGTTAGTTACAAAGAGTGTGTGACCTGGGGCAAAGGAGGGGATGTCTGCTGGGCCTTGTTCGACACCCCCTTTCTTGGGCTCCCGCTGGAATGGCCTTTAGCTGTGCCCATCGCCACCTCCCCCGGTTCTCTGCCCCCACCATTCACCCTTAGTCCAGAGCCAAGGTGGAACCCATGAACCTCAAGAGGACAGCTTTGGAGATGGTCATAGACTATCTGGAATCAGCCAAAGAACCAGGGCACAGTGCACCCCCTTGGAAAGGGGTCTGGGTGAATGAGGAACTCCTGACTAGCCTTCGGGAGGAGAAGGACGGAAAGAAGAGTCATTCTGCTGACACAGCTATTACAACTCCACACTTGGGAATAAACAGCTCCCACATGAACCCTACATGGGACCAAGAAAGGGCTAGTAGAAGTATTTGTGGTTAGGATGTTGGATAAAGAGTGGCTATCAGTAGCACTGATCTGGATGTGCCTAAGCCCGGAGCAGTGACAAGTGACACAATGGCCGTGACTGTCAGAGAAGCTCTCAGCTTTCAGGATCCCCAGCTCTTCCATGTCTGCAGGCCACTGCAGGGCAAGAGAGAGGGCAGCGAGTGCGGCAGGCCTAAGGCAGCCACCAGGCTCTTACTGCCCTGGCTCAGCCTCTCTGGGCACTCACAGAGGTTTATGTTAGTTCAAGGATGATGGAGCAGTAGAAACAGCTCTTAGGCTGGGTGCTATGGGTCCCCATTGGCAGGGATTTTGGAGGCTGAGGGGGACAAAAAGGTAGGAGAGGCAGAGGGCAGGTCTCTACACCCTTCTGCTCCTGGGAGCTATTGTGGCCGTTTCTGATTGTGTGAGGATCTGAGCAATAAGACCTGTAAAGCAGCTTGTAGGCCCCGTGTGGGGCAGGGTGGCAAACGGGGTGATGGTGGGGTGTGGAGAGACTCCCAGATGGACATGGGACCCGTCATGATATTGAACTCCATGACTGATGCATCAACTTATGCATTCTTTCCTGGAACATCAAACCGGTAATTAGGTGGGCTGGGGAAGTTCTCAGAGGTTTCCCCTGACCTCACCAGAATCATGATTGTCAGTCTGCCTTCCAGGCAGAGTGAGAACAGGTGAGTGGGCAGGGAGCCTGGCCCTGTGGTCACCTGGACTTGTCTGTACCTCCTGCCCAGCCAGGCCCTTGTCCTGATATCCCCCTGACAACTCTGGCCGTCTGTCACCCACACCAGCAGACGCTCTCGCTCTCTCTGCCATGGAGTTCTGGGGGCCCAGAGAACAGCATCCCCTGAACAGCGTGGAACCTTCGGAGGGCTCGGTACTTAGAAGAGCACATCTTGATAGCCTACAATGCCGAGTCAGCAGCTTCTAAGTGTCGGCATGGTCCCCCACTGCTTGGGGGCCGGTCCTACTAGAAAGAAGTGTGCGAGGCTGGAGCTCCCTGCGCTGCTCCCGCTGGGTTCCTGGTTCTCTCAGAGGTAAATATGATGAGGACAATAGGAATATATATTTGAGATATTTGTGCTCCAGTTTCTAATTCCTCAAGTTGTTCAACTGAATAGTTGATTAGTCATCTTCTTTCATAATATAGCATTGATACTATGAATTTCCCTGTGAAAACTTTCTCTGTGTCCCATAGATTTTCACATAGGATGCATTCTTCTCATAATTTCTAATCAACTACGAGTGTCTCTATTGATTTAATCTGTTTCTTAGTCGTGTCCAGGTTCCAAAGGTTTACACATTTCCAGTTTCTATCTGATATTAATTTCCAGTTTCACACCACAAACCATGTGGTTGGAGAACATGCAGTAAATGATTCCAGATTTCTTACGTTGATTGAGACTCCTTGGGTGAGCTAACAGGAGGTCTCTCTTGGAGAATGACTCATGTGTGTGGAATCAGCACTGTGCTGCTTTTTTTGGGGGGGGGAGGGGGTCACCTCTATGTCTGTATTGGGTCCCATTCATTCAGATCTTCTGTTTCTTTTTCCTCTTGCTAGATGTCCTGCCCATGATGGAGCGTGCTCTATTAAACTCTCCCACTCTTACTTCAGAATCGCCCACTCTCACCTTAGAATGGTCTATTGCTAGGTATGCAACGAGAGGACAACAGACACCAGACGCCCACTGTGGTGCAGTGGTTCCCTTTTCTGTGGCCCTACTTACCCTGGAGAGGGTGGCCTGTGAGCACATGAAAAAACTGTGCAAATAAGGTACATGGGGCCTCCCAAGGGGAATGGACAGTCTGCTAATAATGAAAAGGTGTTCTGGACCCTTATAGGGGTGGGGCCATGAAACACAGCATACCAAGCCCTAAAGATAAGACTAGCCAGTTTGGCCAATCCTCTGGGGTGAAATAGGTGATTCCAGTGCATGTGGGGAACGGGCCCCTCACTACTACCAAGAAGGAAGTATTAGAATGGGCTTTGGGCCCAGGATCCAGGGAGGCCTGTTCTGAGAACTTCATATACCCAGGAGAAAGGCTTCTAACCAGTGTTAACGGGGGGCAGCAGAGGCAGTAGAGGAGGAGCCTGGGCAGAGATCGCGTGGTGAATTTCCTGGCCCTCATCTAGAAACCTCAGCATCTTTGGGCAGTGGCCTTGCTGGCAGAGTGGAGCTGCCTGTGGGAACGTAAGGACAGAGATAGAGAGCTTGGGCAATATGACCGAGAAGCTGTCCTGACCAAAGACCTGTATCCTGAGTCCTCCCCACTCCTGAACTGTAACCTCTCCTTCCCTAAGCAGCATGTCGTGCGACTGTGCTCTGTGAGTTCTAGTGGACATGCGAATGGATTAGCAAATGCAGCAGAGGAGCAGACTGCTCTGTCACAGATGGAAAGGCATTGGAATTAGAAGGTATGCCTGAGCTGTACTTCGTAAGAATCAGGCTCAGGATGATGTGATGGTACTACTCTGTCCCCCTCGTGAAACCCGACACGGTCAGATGCAGCTGCCAGGTCATTTCTGCACCATCAACTCGAAACCATTCCTCTTCCTCTGTCCTCTGTTGGACGGAATCTGCGAGGAGCCCAACCTACAAAGACCGGGCACTAAACAGGAGGGAAGGCTGAGGGCACAGGCTGAGGCTGTGTGGGTCCCTGGAAGGGGATGCAGAGCCAGGTGGGGCCGGGGACGACATTTCTGTGTTCGGCTCACCCAGGTGAGCTCTCTGCTCAGGTGGGCACAGGGCACCTGATGGTGGAAGGCACAGCCTACGCTCACTCACCCATGAGGCCCAGGTTGCTATCTCTATAAGACACCCAGGTGGTGAGGTCAGAGCCACTGTGGAGGCATGGCTGAGGTCACCGGAAGACAAGGGGCAGGAAAGCGTGTCGTGGGGACTGAGGCTGGTGCCCGTGGTGCAGGTACCTCAGAAAATCCACTGTGGCCTGTGGGGGAGAGTGAGAGCCAGGGGCCCCACAGGCCTCGGGCTGGGTCACAGATCCAGGGCCTTGCGCGCTGCCCCCACCCTGGGTGAACTGCAGCCAAAGGGCAGGCAGACAGGGCTGGAGACTCACTGTGAAAGCTACAGGGACTCCTGCCTGGCCCTGCTGGCCGTGCCATGGCTGCCCAGGCTGGGATGCTCACTTCCAGTCCTGATCACAATCAGCCTGGCCTGGGCCTGAGGCTTTCCTGGGGCTTCAGTGACACCATCCTTGTGGCAAAACCGCTTGCCTACAGGGGCCAGGCCTCTCCTCAGGGAGAAGGGGAGGCCTGGGCCAGGCGGGATGTGGGGGGAGGATTCCTGTGAATCCACCTGAGGAGGCTCCTTCAGAGTCAAGGGGACAGACATGCAGGGGTGTCTCTGAGCTGTGGTTGTGGCACAGGACCGCCTCTCTGAATTACGCTGACTTTGGGACAAGGGCAGTTGTCCGGCTGCTCTCCTGGCCTCTCCACTGTGGCTGATGTCACAACCAGCCCTCCTTACCTCCTCTCTTGCTCTGACTGTGTCCCCTCTGCCTGGGTCCCACCTGACTCCCTGCTCTGTCCCTTGACTCCCAGGACTCAGCACTTTGTCTCTGGCTGGCTCCTTCTCACATCTGACCTGTGCAGCTCTGGGTCCTCCCAACCACCCTGTCCTCTGTCCCCACTATGTCAGCCCCTCACGGTCAGTCACCCCCAAGTAGTCAGAACTTTCGACCTGCCCTGCCCAGGGCTCCAGCCCTCCTGCCCAAGCCTTCATCAGGAAAACCAAAGCACCCCCCTGAAAGCCCACTGCCATCAGGTCTAGTAATACAGTGACGCTCTGCAGAGCTTCTGAGCCTGTCAATCTGTACAGGGGAAGACAGCCTCATCTGTCCATCACCATGATGCCTAATGCTCAGGGCCACCCAGGCTCCACCCAGGAAAAGCAGAAACGCAGACATGCGCACACCACCTTCTCCCTCTTATGGTCCGGGCCTCCCAGATGGCCTCTCCCTGAGCGCTCTGCTGAGTGTCCATGGCTGGGACCTCTGGCACAGGCCCTGGCTGGCACCCCTCCCTGCCCCACCCAGCCCACCTGCAGCACAGACCTTCCTGCTTCCCGGTCTGGACCCCTGCACCCTGCTGGCTGCCCCAGTCTCTCAGAATCAACCTTCTCTAGAGAGCCTGCTCCCCTTACTCTCTCCCTGACCCTCACTCACTGCCACCCACTCTGCACATGGCTCACCACCCACTCACACCACTTCCGGGAGCCCTGGTGACCTGTGGGATGATCCCAGGGCTGTATCCCATGGGCCCCCTGCAGCACCCCCTGCTCCTGTGTCCACTCTTATGGGAAACAAAGAGTTCTCCCAAGGGGTCTCCCTCAAATATATGCCAAACCCGAGATGCTGCTTGCTACACGTGGTAAACGACTGTACACTAGGAAGTCACTGAAAGTAGGTCAAAGGTTATTCTCTTTAAGCGTATCAGCTAACCAGAGCAACCAGACTGCATCATCTGACTCACCCTAAGGTCCACTCCCTTCTGATCATGTTCCCTTGAAGGCGAGCCGCAGGCAAGCCTGGGGCCACTCAAGGATGACAGTGTTTGGGCTACTCTATTGAGTCTAGGGTCCACTCATCTTGCCGCCTGTGTACCGCTATTTCCTCCCTTTACTATTGTGTGTACACCCCTATGTCATCCCCCTCCTATTGCTTGTATTACCTATGTTACAACCCCTTCTCATGACGTAGGGCTCGCATGCCCCCAAAGATATATAAACTTTGGTTAGAAATAAAACCTCAGGATGCTCGCTCCTGCCAACTCGTCGCCCACCTCCATGTGGACCTCCAAGAGGAGCTGAGGTGAGCATGCTACCATGAAATGTGTGACTTCTTCATTTTACTCTCACCCATCTCTTCCATTTTTCTATGACTTTACTATAATCTTGATTTCTCTTAACCATACAATTGCGCCTACCTGTGATTGCTGGCTACACCCCCCCACCCCCCACCCCCGCTGCGTCACTAAAAATATGAGAGTTTTCATCAAAAAGTTCTGGAAACACAGGGAATCCAGGACAGATGACTCCTTCAGGACCAGTGGTAAGAGTGGTGATGCCTGGAGGGTGGATTGATGATAAGAATCTACATATGGCCTCCTCCCTGGGGGATGGACAGCAGAGAAGAAGGCGGGGGGAGACATTGGACAGTGTAACATGACAAAATAATAATAATTTATGAATGATGAAGGGTTCATGAGGTAGGGGGGAGTGGGGAGGGAGGGGGAAATGAACAGCAGATATTAAGGGCTCAAGTAGAAGGCAAATGTTTTGAGAATGATGATGGCAACAAATGTACATGTATTTTTGACACAACGGATGTATGTATGGATCGTGATAAGAATTGTACGAGCCCCCAATAACATGATTTTTTTTAAGATCATGGAAAAAATCCATTATGTCTGAGTGGCGTTTTTCTGTGAGCATTTGGAAGCCCTCTCATACACACTAACTGGAGCAACCGGCTCAACTCTCTCCACGGTTGGGAAGACAGCACGGCACCAAAAGGCGTCTCTTCTGTCGTCCGTGGGGCCGTGACTCAGTGGTCCTTCGCCATGACAGTAAACTCACGCATCTTGTTTCTCTGACAAAGAGACGATGCACTCCAGATGGCAGAACAGACACTAATAAGCCCCAGGGTTGGACCTGAGAATTTTAAAGGGGGGGAAATTAAAGTAGGGGTGTTCTATTTCTTTCTTTTAAAAAATCATTTTATTGGGGGCTCATGCAATTCATCACAATCCATACTATGTGCATCCATTGTGTCAAGCACATTTGTACATCTGTTGCCACCATCATTCTCAAAACATTTGCTTTCTGCTTGAGCCCTTGGTATCAGCTCCTCATTTCCCCCCTCACTCTCCACTGCCCCCTCCCTCATGAACCTCCCTCATGATAATTTATAAGTTATTATTTTGTCATATCTTACACTGTCCAACATCTCCCTTCGCCCATTTTCCTCTTGTCCGTACCCCAGGAAGGAGGTTGTATGTAGATCCTTGTCATCAGTTCCCCCTTTCCACCCCCACACTCCTCCCCACCTCCAGGCACTACCACTCTCACCACCGGTCCTGAAAGGATCATCTTGGGGGGTTCTGTTTCTTAACGTTAACTTACTGAGACATGCCCTCAAACAGCTTGCTCACTCACACACACAAATCAAATAGAAGGCTTTTTCTATAAGGAGTCACATTTAGGTGTGCACATGTCCCTAAACTTGTCATAGAGGTAACACAAAGCCACGCTGAGGAATCAAAAGGCAAACCCTGGGCTCCCAGGCCATTGACAGAGCCCTAGCCGGGGTCCCTGGCACCTTAAAGCAGAGCTCAAGCGTCGATGGGAATCACCCAGGGTCTTACCCAAATGCACTGTCTTATTCTGGGGTGGGGCATGAGGGTCTGCATCTCTAACAAGTTCCTGGGGACCCTAATGCTACTGGCTCCTGTGCCCGGAATCTCTTAAGAAGGGCCCATGTCTGTTTGATTCAAGTGCCTGCCAACGGCAAGTACTTAGTGAAAGGTTGTGGAATAAAGAGTGTCAGGCTGGAGCAACGCTCTGCCTCCTGTAAACTGCCCAGACGCTCTGGGCTCAGGCCTCGTGCTGCTCACATGCAGAGCACGCCCACGCTGAGCCAGGGGTCTCAGACACTGGCTATGGACACTGTTCTCTGCTTGGCGCTGTCTGGGCAGAGCCTCCTCGCTGTCCTGCTCCAGTCACATCTGGGTCCTTGTCTTGACCAGAGAGAACTGTGCCTGCTCACAAGCTAGCTGCTCTCCTTCAGCCGAACCACATATCCTTCATCTACCACACTGACTGCGTCACTCAGGAGGCCCCTGGCTTTCCCCTGCCTCTCTTCTTCCTGCCCACCCCTGGCTCAGTCATCTCAAAGAAGTCTTGCTCTTACCCCACCACCCACCACCCTTTACCTGAACCCCCATCCCAAGCCTGTGCTGAGTCTCCATGAGCCCCAGGGGCTGGGACACCCCTCTCCCCTTGGGGCTGCTGACTCCCCTGGCTTTACTGCTTTTCACTGGTCCTCTGTGGATTTTCCCATGGTCTGTCCTGGCCTCTGCCCCGCTCTGCAAATCCTCCCTGCAACTCCCTGGATCTCCCTGCTGAGCCCTGAGCCTGACAAACCCATGCTCTGGCCAAGGGTGATCCACCCCCTGAGATGCTGCCCTTCTCCCTCAGTGTGTGGCCCAGCCTGACACCAAGGAGGCCCCCTCCTCTCCTCCCTGGACCTCACCTGCACAGAACCTGCCAGTTCCACTTCCTGAACTTCTCAGGGCAGCCCTGCCTCACTCTCCCCAGTGGCTGCAGCAGTTGCCTTGAGAACCCAGCTCCTCCGTGCTCCCAGAGCAGACAGAGGGACAGCCTGGGAGCTGCACCCAGACCTCCAGGAGGAGCTGGAGCCCCTCCCACGTCACAGGGCCCAGCCTGGTCTTGCTGATTTCAGACTAGTGAAAGAGCAGGAAGTGAATAGCCTTGCTCTCCTGCAGAATGCATTAGGAAGTGGATTGTTGGAAGTGCAGTTAGGTTAAATTTTAGCACTATATCATTTGATCTCCCTTATGAGCCATTTAAATTTGTTCTAGTGTTTAATATTTCTGCTGCCCATTCAATTGAGGTTTTTAATCTGTGTTATTCTTGTTAGTTGGTTTTTAATGTTTTTCTGTGTATGAAATCCAGGATAGGTCAATCTATAGGGACAGTGACTGGATTGATGGTTCCCTGAGGGTATGTACGGCAGGGGAGGTCGGGGGGAATGTAGAGAGCTAATAACAGTGAGCACAAGAACGAAGACAATGCTCTAAAACTGATTGGGGAGATGAGTATACAACTCTTCATGATGTGATTGAACTACTGGATTGTATGATATGCCAATAAAACTGTTGAGGGAAAAAAAGAAACTCCTTCTGCTTTGTTTTTAAAACAAGTGAGTATTTGTGAAGGAAAGTCTTGGCTAATTGATTCTAACAAAATTTTCATGTTTATGACAACCTTCAAGACAAAGCATTTCCAAGTAACTTAGTTAGCTGATAGAGAATGGATTTCATCTAAGGAGAAGGGTGGGTTTGTTTTGTTTGTTTTTTAAAATACTTTTATTGGGGGCTCTTACTTCACTTATCACAGTCTGTACACTCATCTAGTGTGTCAAGCACACTTGCACATATGCCGCCATCATCACTTTCAAAACATTTTCTTCCCACTTGAGCCCCTGATATCAGCTCCCCATTTCTTCCCCCTCCCTCCCCTGCCTACCCTTCCTCACAAACCCTCGATAAGTTGTAGATTATTATTTCCATATCTTACATCATCCTCCATCACCCCTCACTCACTTTTCCATTGTTCATCCCTCTGGGAGGGGGTTCTAGATTGATCCTTGTGATCGATTCCCCTTTTTCCCCCACCATCTCCTAATCCTTCTGGTAGCTCTACTCTCATTGTTGGTCCTGAGGGGTTTATCTATCCTGGATTCCCGGTATTGCGGGCTCTTATTTGTAGCAGTGAGCATGTTCTGGTCTAATCCAATTTGTAGGGTAGAATTGAGGTCACAATAGTGGGGTGAAGGAAGCATCAAATAACTAGAGGGAAGTTGTGTGTTTCATTGGGAGAAGGGAGGTTTTTTAAGTAAAACTAATATTTCCACAATGAAAAGAAGAATTTGTAATAAAGTCAAAGAAAAACCGTAAAACCAAGATGAGAAAAATAAAAGAATTAGATGGACATAGGAAGTTTTAGAAGGTTGAAGCAAATTACAGATGGCCAAAGGAAAAGTTAAAAATAGAAATAAAAAAGAAGACTCATTTTTTAGATGAAACAGAGAGGAGTTTAGTCTTAAAATTATACATCTGGACATGCCAGAATATAAAGATAATAAAAACTAAACTTGAGGGTTCAGAGTAATTTGTAGGTAGAGGAAAGTTGAATAAAAGGTTAGATTTGTGTCGTGTAGTATAGAAGAAACTTTATGTGCATTTCAATCAAAGGCAAAATAAGTTCATGAAAAAGGGCTATGGCGATATAAATATATAAGAAAGGCAAGAAATGCTAAAATGTTTGTTAAAAATAATGTTTTGTATAATCACAGATCTTGATTATTTGCAAATTAAGGTTTAATAAGTTAATTTGTTTACTGGGTTAAAGGGTTCATTTTATTCTTGTATGATTTACCTTGAAAACAAACAAATGCCTGAGCATGATAAATTCCTGAGCCTGACAATTTGAAACTTCATAGAAGGTCACAAAGTATTTTTCTTTTTATGAAAAGGTATTAGATTTTTTTAATTTACATTTATACGTTTAGTATTAAGGTAGCAGATGGACATTGAACCTTCACTCAAGTACTCCCTCAACGCAAGAACACTTTGTTCTATTAAACTGGCATTCCATGATGCTCACCTTCCAGACACATTGCTGAAGACAAAGCGAGTGCATAAGCAAATGTGGTGAAGAAAGCTGATGGTGCCAGGCTATCAAAAGATATAGCCTCTGGGGTCTTAAAGGCTTGAAGGTAAACAAGCAGCTATCTAGCTCAGAAGCAACAGAGCCCACATGGCAGAAGCACACCAGCCTATGTGATCACTAGATATCGAAGGGAATCAGGTATTAGACATCAAAGACCCCCTCCCAAAAAAATCACATCATTGTGAATGAGGGGGAGTGCAGAGTGGGGACCCAAAGCCCATCTGTAGGCCACTGGACATCCCCTTACAGAAGGGTCATGGGGAGGAGAGAGGCCAGTCAGTGTGCATTGTATCAACAATGAAACATACAATTTTCCTCGGGTTCTTAAATGCTTCCTCGCCCCACTATCAGGATCCCTTTACATATTCTACCTTTACAAATCTGGCTAGACCAGAGGATGTACACTGGTGCAGATAGGAATTGGAAACACAGGGAATCCAAGACAGATGATCCCTTCAGGACTAGTGGTGAGAGTGGCCATACTGGGAGGGTGGCAGGAAGGTGGGGTAGAAAGTGGGAACAGATTACAAGGATCTATATATAACCCCCTCCCTAGGGGATGGACAACAGAAAAGTGGGTGAAAGGAGATGTCGGACAGTGTGAAACATGACAAAATAATAACAATTTAGAAATGATCAAGGGTTCATGAGGGAAGGGGGTGGGGAGGGAGAAGGGAATGAGGACGTGATGCCAGGGGTTCAAGTGGAAGACAAATATTTTGGGAATGATGATGGCAACAAATGTACAACGGTGCTTGACACAATGGGTGTATGTATGACGATTGTGATGAGAGTTGTACAAGCCCCAAATAAAATGATTTTTTTAAATTATTTCATGAAAGGTGTCTGATTTTCTTTTGAGTTTAAAAATTATGTTGGTGTCCCTGGGAGAGGGACAACAGAGAAGGGGGGAAGGGAGACTCCGGATAGGGCAAGATATGACAAAATAACGATGTATAAATTACCAAGGGCATATGGGGAGGGAGGGGGGTAAAAAAAGAGGACCTGATGCAAGGGGCTTAAGTGGAGAGCAAATGCCTTGAGAATGATTGGGGCAGGGAATGTATGGATGTGCTTTATACAATTGATGTATGTATATGTATGGATTGTGGTAAGAGTTGTTTGAGTCCCTAATAAAATGTAAAAGAAGAAAAGAGAAAAAAATGATTAGGGCAAAGACTGTACAGATGTGCTTTATACAATTGATGTATGTATATGTATGAACTGTGAAAAGAATTGTATCAGCCCCAATAAATTGTTAAAATAAAAAAAATAAAAAATAAATTATGTTGGTGTTTTCACTTATGTTTTTGTATAATATTGGACAGAAGACACATGAATTTATGGCATAATTTTATTCATTTTAATTTTTAATTGTTAAACTCAGACACACTTTTTTTTCTTATAAATCTGAGAGCATAAAAGCCATAAAAGTGTGAGGGTTACTATATTTTTCCATAAAGCTTAACTCAGTTGTGGAAAAAATGTCATCTTTTCACATATGCAGCATTGCTTAAATATTATTATTTGGTGTGCTTACATTTTACTTGTAAAAAACAGCTAATCATTTATATTAAAAAAGAAGAATGGGCACGTGACTCCAGTGTTCCATCTGATACCCACCAGGAAGAAAGGTCTTGGAGAGAAGCTGCCCAGAGCCACGGCTGGACTGTGGGGGTTTCGCTTCCAATGATTGCACACAGGAGGAAGGGAAGGATGTGCTTCCCAGCCATCACTCCATCATTTGTTAGCCCCCTGCATGCTCCCGCCAGACAGTCTTGTCTCTCCTGGTGGGTCCCAAGTGGCAGGACAGGCACCTCAGGGAGCAGAGGGCCAGGCCTGTCTGAGGAATGACAAAGCCAGGACCAGGCTGGGCAGAGGCAAGGCAGGGCCAGGTGTGCTCAGAGGTCACTTGCCAGGGGTCTTCCCACTTCCTGCTCTGGCTCTAGTGGTGAGCCCACCTCTTTCTGCCTTTGCACGATGAAAAGAGTCTTTTGAGTATTTTTTCCCAAAATTCACATAACTCAAGTATGAGAAATTGATGAATAAGTCTGTGGTTTGTGCTAGAGGTTCCATGTGAGATGAGATAATTTTGGTGCAGGTCACCCCGCTACCGCTGAATCCACACATCCCTCCCCTTGCCCCCGGTTGAGCACGTATAAAACAGTGATGGTCTCAAATCCGTGAGAGTCCACAGAGGACCAGGACGATACAGAATGCATGCTGCCAGCCCCGCCTCAAGCAGCCTCCCCAGCCTGCACTTTCTTCTGCTTTTGCTTGTCCTTGGCCTTCAAGTCCCTCAGACCCAGGAGAGGCCTCTGACAACACCCTCCCCCCGGGAGTACTGTGAAAGCATCAACGAAATCCTGCATATATTAAAATTATTGACTCCTGCACATCCACCAGTGAGTACCCGGGACAAAGTGGGCACAGGGCAGGGAGGGACCAGCAGGTGCCTTGGACCGACAGGACTCACGGGCTCTTTCTTCCTCTGACCCACAGGTGCCCACCGATGCAGAACTGGACATTCTGAAGGTAAAGCTCAGCACTGCTCTTGGGCACAGCTGGGTCCCAACCCAACCCCTCCCACGGAGCCCCAGACCCTTGTTCCACCCTGCCCAGCCAGACTGTTTCACCAGTCAAGCCATGCCGACAGCAACCGGTGGGTCTGAGGGAGGGTCAATGATGTCAGGAGCCTGGCATCACGGTCAGGATGGCGCAGGACAGGGCCGCCTTTCATTCTGCTGCCCCGAGCTTGTTAGGGGTCCGAACTTACTGGATGGCCCCTAACAACAAAGACCATGTGTGGAAAGACCCCTGCCAAGCCTCTGAGCTCGACGCGGTCCCTGCACATGGTCCCAGCTGTGACCATACCCATTCCCAGGATGGCTTCCATCACAGAACGATGAGGACAACTCAGCACTAGTCCACAAGACCAAGGGCCTTGAGCTCCGCTCTCAGTGGGGCGTCTGCTGGACTGGCAGATGACCCATTTCCCTGGGAACCTGTCTGCTTTCTCTTTTCCCATCAAAGCCCGCGTGCATGGTTTCTACCCTCACCAGCGCTGGGCACATCATTCACCACGATCGTTCCCCATGCCATTTGGCTTCAATGGCGCCGCTTGCCTTTGTTTGCCTGGCATTTCTCGGGTCAAGCAAGAGGGTGAAGTCTTTCCTGAGCGTATTGCTCTTGTTGGATGCTGTCACGATTGTCACGACTCATGGCGACCCTGGGTACAATGAGTGACGCTCGGCCCTGCCCTGTGCCTGCCCCCCACTGCGGTAACGTGTGAGCCCTTTAGTGCAGCCGCTGGGGCAGCACATCCTGTGACAGGTCTTCCCTCTTCTGGCTGGCCTCTGTCTCCTTTGAAGCCCTCATGGTTGCCAGGCTGCGGCCATTCCCGAGCCGGGGCTCTCGGGTTGTTCTCCTGTGTCTGGCCAAGGCTTTAGCCTTGTTCCCGGTGCTCTTAGCCGCACTGCCCCCTTGCCTGAGCCTCTCTCTTCGGAAGGCTTCTTCTGGGAGGAGTTTTTCCCCAGTACTGGAAGATTCCCTGCTCTCCTGGCAGCTCACATGGGCTGGGGCTCAGTGTTGGGGGTGGACTCTCCTCTAGGTCTGTGCCCTTTGGGGTGGCTGTGAGACGAGAAGGGGTCTGGGAGGGCCTTGTTCAATGACACCCCTGAAAGCAGGCTTGAGACCCTGGGGATGATTTCCCCCTGGCCTTGGGAAGGGCCCTTCTCAGGCTTCCCTCCTCACACACTTTCTTTGTATTCTTAGAGACCGGAGATCCTGAGGTCAAACCTGGACGTATTCCTGAGAGCTGCCCAGAATTTCACCCAGTACAGAGGAGCAAAACTTATTAAAAATCTTGAGGTTTGTGAGGCAGTTAGGGATGGGGGAGGGTGCAGCCCTGGCCTTTTGGCGAAGATTGTCTGTGATCGAAGCCTGAGGGTCTACTTTGATATCTTCCCATAGAAATTCCAGCTACCGCTGCCCACAACCACACTCAGGGTAAGCAGCACCCCCAACGTCTCTGTAGGTGGTGCCCTCAGCCATGACCTTCAGCCTGCACAGCCCGCCCCTAGTGCCACCTTCCCACGGGCCTCATCTAATGCCACTTCTTGGTTTCTTCATAGACAGACTTAATCTCTATCAAGGAAGACTGGGGAGACTTCAAGGGGAAGTTATATCCCTATCTGGAAACCCTCAAAACGCATCTTCTCAAGGACAGATGTTGAGCCGCGGGCTCCTCAGTTCATCAGGTGGCTTCCTGGCTGGGCTTTGGGCCTCGGGGTCTCGGAAATGGCTGGGTGTCTGAAGACTGGGTCTCTCCCCCTGTCCTGTGAAGTTGGTGAAGGCTTGGTCGTCTGACCTGAAATGTGCAGCTTGCCACGGTCCCTTTGACTTTGTGTCCTGATTTGTTGTGATTGGTGCTATTTAACTATTTAGTATCTCCTCTGTGCTGTGAAGAATATTTCTTTTTGTAGAGGTGTCGAGCCTTCTGCCCTGCGAACAACCACCTCCGGGTTTAAGTGGGTTTCGATTCATCTGCCGAAATAAAGTTCATTCTCTCAGCAATTGGTTTACTGTCAATGTCTTCATTTGACTTCTGTCTTGCTAACCGGCTTATGAACTATTTAATGTGCTTTCAGTGAAGGTTGACAAAGAAATTCGTTTTCCATTCAACTGTTCATACATCATTTGTTTGGGGACAATGATCCGGATCCCTACAATGTAACAATGCTCTTCCTGCCAGCCCTGCCCCCCAATTTTATCCCTTCCGTTTGTTCTTTCCTGCTAGTGGAAGGTCAGAGGTGCAAACGCACCAACCCCTGCTCAGGAGAAAGAGCTGCCGCCTGGCCCTGTGAGGCTCTATCCCCTAGGTGGGGGCACCAGGAGTTGAGTCAGCTCGATGGCAGTGCGTTTCTCTTTTCTATCCCTCCCCGCTGTCGGAGTCTGCCTTGGCAAAAGTGGCTCTTCTGATATCACAAGGCTAATTATTCTAAGGAATGTGTACCTCGGTGTTATTAGTCAGCTAATTTAAAGAAACAAACAAAAAACCTCACTGCTATCAAATCAATGCTGACTAATAAAGACCCACTAGTTTCTGAGACTGTCTGTAACTCTTTTTTTTTTTAATCATTTTATTGGAGGCTCATACAACTGTTATCACAATCCATCCATCCATCCATTGTATCAAGCACTTTTGTATATTTGTTTCCCTCATCATTCTCAAAACATTTGCTTTTTACTTCAGCCCTTAATATCAGCTCCCCATTTTCCCCTTCCCTTCACACTCCCCCATGAACCCTTGATAATTTATAAATTATTATTATTATTTTGTCATATCTTACACCATCCGACATCTCCCTTCACTCACTTCTCCACTGTCCGTCCCCCAGGGAGGAGGTTATATGTAGATCCTTGTAATCTGTTCCCCCTTTCTACCCCACCTTCCCTCCACCCTCCTGGTATCTCTACTCTCTGACTGTTACTCTTTATGGGAGTAAGAAAACCAAAAGACCAAACACACTGCCGTCGAGACAGTGCTGATGCATAGCGATCCCCTGTGGGTTTCTGAGACTGTCTGCGGGAGTAGAAAGCCCAGTCTCTCTCCTGAGTTGCTGCTGGTGGTTTCAAACTGCCAACCATGTGGATTACAGCCAACTCATAACCACCACAGCACCAGGGCTCCTTTGAGAGTAAAAACCCTCCTCATTCGCCCTAAAAGTGGCTGGAGGTTTTGAACTGCTGACCTTGCGATTAGCACCCCAACACATGACCATTATTCCACCAAGACTCCCTTATATTCACCTTATTGGCATGTCTCTGTTGAGCTTCACCATTCAACCATCAGCTTGATGTAATGCACTGGACAAATCTGTTGCAAAAGACCCCTTTTATTTTATTTTTATTTTTTTAACATTTTATTAGGGGCTCATACAACTCATCACAATCCATACATATACATACATCAATTGTATAAAGCACATCTGTACATTCTTTGCCCTAATCATTTTAAAAGCATTTGCTCTCCACTTAAGCCCTTTACATCAGCTCCTCTTTTTTTTTCCCCTCCCTCCCCGCTCCCGCCTCCCTCGTGAGCCCTTGATAATTTATAGATTGTTATTTTGGCAAAAGACCCCTTTTAAAGACCAAATATGTCACTTTGGGACTTAGGTGCACCTGACTCAAGCCATGGTATTTTCAACATTCTCATAACCCTCCAAAAGCAGGACAATGAATAAGGAACACCAGGGAAGAGTTGTTGCATATGAATGAATTACAGTTGGCAAAGACTAGGGAAAGAATCATGCTCTGGCAGAATAAGTAAATCTGTCCTGGAGGAAAATATCGCAAGGATACTCCTTGAAAATGATAATGGTCAGCCATCATCTCATGTGCTTCGGAGACGCTGGCAGGAGAGATCAGCCCCTGGGAAAGGGCGCTGCATTTGTTAAACTAAAGGGCAGGGGGAAGTGCGAAGCCATCAAGGTAGTGGACTGACGCAGTGGCTGCCACACGGGCTCAAACACAGCCATCGTAAGCATGATGCAGGATGGCGCAGCACTTCCTTCTGCTGTGCAGAGTGTCGTTGAGTCCGAACCAACCCAACAGCGCCCAACAGGGGCATCATTGAGCTGAAAGTTGAGCAAGAAGGTAAGTTCAGTTCCAGGCTTGAAGTGTGCCTGCAAGCCATAGCCTTGGGGCTCCGCTAGTCTCTCTCAAATCAGTGTGTGGGTCATTTCTTTGATTTTAAGCTTTGTCTCCCTCTATCCAGGACTCTCTATTATGATCCTGATCAGAGTTCTTCTGGTCTCAGGCTAATGCCAGCTGAGATTATTTCCACGAATGTTTTCTTTTCTTCACTCTGGTCTTTAGATGGCTGATATAACCTTTTAAGATGTAATTGCTGTTCATCAAAGTAGAATGTGATGCATTCTTTGTTAACTGTATTTTGACAACTGATCTTGATGTGACCCAGGAATATGACTTCAAGCTCCTAGGCCCGGTGACTGGTTTCCTCAAGGTGTTTGCTCATTCTGTTGCCTTTATCTATGCTAATAAAGGGTCCCTAGTTTCACAGTGGGTGAAGCCCTGGGGTGCTAACCGAAAGGTCAGTGATTCAAACCCACTGGTAGCTCCTTGGATGAAAGGTGAGACCATCTGCTCTCATAAAGACCTGCAACTAGAAACCCCCGTGGAGCAGCTCCACCATGTCCACGGGGCGGCTATGAATTGGAATCAATTTCATGACTGTGAGTTTGGTTTGGGTACGCTCTGTTGAACTCATGAGTGTATTGACAGCACATAATAAACATGTAGAAATACCCTCCACCCTCTCCCTGGGTGTGATTCCATTCACCCTCCCAGCCTGTTCAGCTTGCAAAGTTTTAAAAGCACTATTCAATGCTAAAGCTTAATGGTGAATCTGTGAAACACCTCAGAACATGATGAGCCTGGAGATGATTTTGAATAAAATTAATTAGGAATCATAGAAGGACCAAAATTAAATTCTCTCTCTCTCTCTCTCATACACACACACACACACAAAGATTTACATACAGAACAAAACATTCTTTGATGCCTAACAGGGGTAGAAAGGGAAGGAAAAACAAAAAAATGTTTTTAATTTTGTTAAAAACAAAAATCAAACCTCTAGAACTCACTGCCATCAAGTTGATTCCAACTTGCTGAGACCCTATGGGACAAGACTGAACTGCCCTTGGGGGTTTCCGATGCTGGAAATTGTCATGGAAACAGATGGCCTCCTGTGGAGTCACAGGTGAGTTCAAATAATACACAAATAATCCAGGCATGGGACAGGAGAAGCAATCAATACACACTAGTAACCTTTTGTCAGTGTTCATCCAGCAAATCGGTGCCTTGATCCCAGCTCCTGAGTTGCAGATCAGTGTCCTGTCCATTACAGTACACAGGGTCTTTGAACCTCCTCTGCCCTCCTCCTGGTAGACCCTTACCACACGTGCAGCTTCACTGGGCTCCCAGGAGTGGAGAAGGACACATTAGGTCATCCTCTGATTTCTTCTTCCCTCAATTTTCACACGTTAGAGATGTCGCCAATGACCATGGAAAAAGTGACCTTTGAGATTAAGTCATTAGAGGCAGGCGTCATTAACACCTCCAGGAATCAACGCAGGACTGAGAACTCCTGGCACGCAGACGTCCTGCCTCTCGATTAAAGGCCACCCCTTTGAGTAGATGATTGGACACGAACAACATTTACATCAAAGGGAGGCCCGCCCACTGAGGCTAACTGGGCGTTCCCCTAAACACTGGATGAGAGATGGGTGAAATGACAAAGCCGCCCGACCGAGAAATGAGTGTTTGTGGAGGACGTTTGTCGCCATCATCATTCTAGCAACAAAACACTAAAAACAAGACACAACAAATCGAGACAAAGCTCAGGAAACTACAGAGAGCAGTTCTACGTTCTACACAGAGGCCCACTGGGTCGCTGCGAGGCCCTGTAAGTCCCAGTAAGGGCAGTGAATTGTCCTACAATCCTGACTGTCCAGCTGAGGGAGGTGTGGCTCCAGGAGGCCCAGTTCTGCCGGGTAGGTCAGGAAGGTGTGGCTTTGCTCTTGAGGTGCATGGAAACCCTTTCTCAATGAGTTCACTCTGACTCAAGTGCACCGCATGTGATCGGGAAGAGTGGCTCCGGAAGTTTCCCTGGCTGTCGTATTGATGAAAGGAGGCTGCCAGCCTTTTCTTTCAAGGAGCCACTGGGTGAGTTTCGGCCAGTAGTCAAGCACAAAGCATGTACTGCCACCAAGAGACCATGGAAAGCGGATGGAAGGGTCTTGTGATGACTGACTTAATTGTTGTGTCTGGAATGGAAACCAAGATTCCTTTCCACGTCAACACTAAAAGGAGGGGACGTGTGACAGCAGAGGTCAGGGATATCCTTTGTGACCCACCAAGACATCTTGTGTTCTCTTCCGGAGCCAGTTGCAGGTTCGACTATGTAAGTGCCCATTATTGTGGGGGGTGGCTCTGCTAAATGCAACACTTCCCTCTCCTGTGCCTACATTTCAAGGCCCTTGATGGAGGAAAAGGAGCCGAGCAAGTGGAGAGCAGCAGAGTAGGCTTGTTGCCACTGAACTGCACCAGTGGACTTCCTCACACTGGCCATTCACTTTGTCCCAGGCCGACTGAAGTGCTTTGGCCAATGGGAGAAGAGATTCCACAGAGAAACTAAGCACGGGGCCACGTGCAATCAGAACTCAAGAAGACAGGAACGGGAGGAGGCTGAGCTCCACCTGCCCAGTGTCTCTTCCCACACACACTCTCCGCACAAACACTGCCCAGAAAAAGGGGGGGGACTGCCCTGTGGAATATTAACTCCTATATCAGGAAACATCGGGTTTTATAACTAACACTTCCTCGTCAACCATTTTAAAGTGCAAAGGGGAGAAGAGAGTCCGTGTGTGTGTGTGCGTGTTGTTCATGTGTAGTTACACATGAATATTTATTGGCCAATATTGATACTTTCCAAGCTAGAGTTTTACTAGTGTTTCACCTTGATAAGTAATCAATCTTGACATAGCACCATCAAAATTATCTTTTGATCTTTTAATTTAAACAATTATCTGCAAAGACCAGAAACTCTTAACGCTACAGTGTTTGGTTCAGTCACTTGGAATACCAAAATCTTTTTAGTAAATAAACAATTCCACTTGTTTTTCCCCCTCAAGATTTAGCATTAGCTTCTATTTCATTTAGTTGGTATCTAGGTAAGCCAGAAAGTGCCTGCCTCTCTATGAGCTTGTTTTGGGGCTTTGTAGTTTTGAGAAAAGTTTTTGTTTTGTTTGTTTGTTTGTTTGTTTGTTTGTTTGTTTGTTTGTTTGTTTTAGAAAGGGTGGTGAGCTCCATGGTATGAAAAACTGGTTGAGTTGCAAACTGAACAGCTGTGATACAGTGACAAAAACAGGAGCAGACCAAAGGAAAGCACTGGTTCTTGATCTTCTCCCCAGAAAGAAGTCTGTGGTTGTTTTCTCCGCTGTTGGATTGAAAGAAGATAACCAAAGATTCTTAAGTAGAATTCTCAGGAGGCTGTATTTCAACAGACATCCTCATTCATTTCAATTAAGCAAAGAAAAATATCCACAGTAATACAATGCTAGCCTTGTGGTAAAGCATTGCTTTCAGAAATGGGGAAGGGATACTCCTTAAAGAAACACTACCTTGCGACTGCCGCCTCCTCCTTCTGCCGCTCCTGGAGCTGCCTGTGTGCTCGTTTGGTGCGGACCTGGTACCTCTTTTGTGAAACGGCAGCTGAGGAGACTTCGGTGCTCGCCATGGCCGACGAGAAACCCAAGGAAGGAGTCAAGACAGAGAACAACGATCATATGAACTTGAAGGTGGCGGGGCAGGATGGTTCCGTGGTGCAGTTTAAGATTAAGAGGCATACGCCACTTAGCAAACTAATGAAAGCCTATTGTGAACGACAGGGTTTGTCAATGAGGCAGATCAGATTCCGATTTGACGGACAGCCAATCAATGAAATAGACGCACCTGCACAGTTGGAAATGGAGGATGAAGATACAATGGATGTGTTCCAGCAGCAGACAGGAGGCGTCTTCTGAAAGGGAGCCTGCTCCTTTCCTCCAGAGCTCTCTTCCTACCGACCAAGAATCCATTCTTTATTAGAAAACCACAGTTTGGTTGCACCACCTCCTGACGACTACAGTGTAGTTTTCTCTTATTTCCCCTTCCCCATTCCTTTATTGTACCCAAAGTAACTGGTGCATGTGCACACGCAGATTGCATTTTCCCCTTTGTTTATTTTGTTTTTTTACTAAATGGCCAATGGTATGTTTTGATCGACACCACGTGGAGATGGGATGGGAAATCGCTGCCTCTGTGAAACCCCCTCCCCTTCGCCATCAGCAGCATGCTCACTCAGCTCCTCTCTCTATATTCCAGTAAGTTATTTTGCTCTCACTGTTTAACAAAAACAGCGACATAAAAAAATCCTTGCATACCTTGTTGGATTGGAGAATTTTAATGTTTTTCATTTATCATTGTAAAACCAAGGACAATTTTATAACTTGTTTGTACGTCGCTGTTACATGTAGGGCAATCTGTCTTTAAGTAGGGGTAACTTACTCTCAAAGAAACGAAGCCTGGTTAGTTTTCCCTTCAAGTCAAGCGTCTTGTTGTTTGAATAAACTTCTTGTTTAAAAGAAAAAAGAAACACTACCTTGCTCTTTTCAGCAGATCAGAGAGTTGCTGTTGCAGCTGCTGCCAAATTGACTGTGGCTCATGACGAGCCTGTGTACAAACAGAACACACGTTGCCCGGTCTCCTGCCAGCTGCATGAGCATTAGTGTGCTGACGTGCCTTGTGATGGCGATTGTGTATTTTGAATTCTTCTAGCACTATTCTGAGCAATAGGGTTTTCATTGGTTAATTTACAAAAGAGGCTAGGAAATAGCAAAGGCACCAGTTTGGAACTTAGTTAGAACCGGGTCTGAATTCTGGCTTTACTGGTACCTTTATAACTAGACAAATAGGTACGTAGTTTCCTTGAATCCCAATACGATCATTGGTAAATCAGTGGAATGTTTCCATCGGCGAGTTTTTAAAAACAGTTTATTGGCATATAATTCACATAAAATACAATTCAACCATTTAATCACATCAAGAAGAGTTGAACTATCATCACCACAATCAGTTTTATAACATTCTCTTCATTCTTATGCTCACTCATCATTATTAGCTCCCCACTTCCCCCCACCCTCTTCTGACATGCCCTGAAGGAGCCATTGATGCAGTTACTTTCTCTATAGCTTTGTCTATCCTGGATTTCATACACAGAAAAACATTTTTTTAATCAGAGCAAAATAAAAAACCAAAAACCTAACAATAACAAAGTAAACCAGAAAGAAAGCAGAAAATATAATTTGAAAAAACTAGAACCAATTCAAAATAGATTATAAGGAAGATCAAATGATAAGGTGATTAGGTTTAACCTAATAGTATCTGTGATCATCCACTTTTTAATGCGTTCTGCATGATAGTAAGACTATTCCCTGGCCCATGGTTAGGGGGAATTCATCCAAGGTTTAATCCATGCATGTTTCCCCTTCACATTTTTGCTTTTAAACTGAAACAATTTTAAATGTAAACAAATTCAAATCATTTGGGTCAAAAGGGATATCAAATGACATTGCATTTTAACCTAACTAACCAACTTTACAGTGTTCTCTGTTTGATAACAAGGCCATTCCATCCCTCAACTATAACCACAGGGAATTCGCCGGAGGCTTAATCCATGTGGGGACCCTGCAAATGGGTTTTGGGGTTCCACTGTCATCCACAGTCTTCTACAAACCAGGTGTTCACAATTTAAGCTCTAATATCATTCCCACCTTTGGGTTTGGGTTCTATTACTTACAATCCTTGGATCACAGAGGCTGGCTGCTTCTTGCGTGTGGATTTAGTTGACACCTCACTTAGATGGCTGCTTGTTTGAAGACAAGCCTTTAAGACCTCAAGTTTTTAAAGCAAGAAAATCAACCAACAAACCAAACAAAGCATCCAATGTTAAGTAAGTAGCTGAGGAGGAAAATAAAAAGAATATTTTTGCAACATATTCAAGAGGGCTTGAGTCGGATTTTATTATTTTTAAAAATTGTCGCAAAACATGAAGAAATGACAATGTATTTCTTTTGGCGGCCATTGACTGTACACTCTCCCTTTACCTGGCAGACTTTAAGACAATGACATGATTTTACCTCTAATAAGGTTCCCTCGTTTCATGTCACTCTAAAAATGGGGTGATAGAGATTTTGAAGGGAAGTCATCAACTTCATATTGTTTTGGGTTACTTTTGTCTTGGGGTTTATTGCTTTAAATTTGGGGTCTTCTAGTGCTCACTATCTTATTTTGTCTTGGATTTCTGTCGTATGGATTTTTCTATATTTAAGGTTTGTTTGTTTTTCCCTACTTGTGAGTGTGGCTCATAGAGCACAACGCATTGTCCTGGCCACCTGTACCTGTCTATGTTCTAGGACAAATGAGCTCATGAACTGACTTTGATCACTAAGATGGATACTTCAAAGTATATATCGTGAGGTAAATGCCTGAGACTGCGCACCCTCTTCACGAGAACATGAAAGTCTCTCTGGCCAGGAGAGAGGTTTGCCTCAAACCTGATAGAGCTACACTAAGAGCTCTTTCACATTCTGAATACTGGTGGTGAGTGGGCATTTGCAATAGCAAGTGATAGGCATTGCACAAGCTAGTGATTGGCAAGTCTAAAAACACAAGTCTCTCAAATTACTTCTATAAGTGCCTTCCAAGTTTTCATGATTGGTTGTGATACCTTCCTTAAGATGTTTTTTTTTCTTTTTAAAATTTACTTATAGTTCTGTCATGATTAAGATACAATGAAGTACATGCTTTGGGTCTTCCATTCAATAATTTGGTTTTAGTTGTACATTTTCTAGTTTTTATATAACAGTTCTATTGGTATATGAGATAGTTAAAGTTTATGGTGCCAACCTGGCTGATAAACACATGTGGGATCAATTGAAGGGTGGAGAGATAAATGGCTTGGTAAGCCTTGCCTTTCTAGCTCTCAGGTTTCTTGCTTTCTGATGGTTGGACCAGCATGCAGCTGCCTTAGCCAGTTCCCTGCTTCAGCTGGCAAGGCTCACTTCCTGTAAGACATCCCTGAGGAGAAGCCACACGGACCTACCCCGATGCAGCCCTGGGTGTCAGAGCAGCCACGTGGAGACCCCTGCCAGTGCTGAGATGCTTACATGCTCACTGATTCATCTTTTCTCCTGCAGTTGGCATCATTGCTTGTGCTTTGTGAGATTGAGGAGGACTTTGTAGATCAGGGTAGGCTAATGTTGGACTTATGGGCTTGGACAGCACTGGGTTGGGATGCTTTCTTAATGTAAACTTACCCTTTATATAAAACTCTCTTATATATGTATATATGTTTCTGTGGATTTGTTTCCCTAGTTTACTCAGACTAACATAACACCGTTGTCTACACAGCACAACAGAAGTAGATTTGGAGAGAGAGAAAGGGATATAAATTAAATTTACATATGCTAAATTGAAATCACAATGGATCACCAAGATGCAGGGTCCAGTACAGACCACTGTACACCTGACCTCAAGGAAGAGGAAACTAATAAAAACTGCTTTTTCTTCAGAATCTCAAAATACTACCTAGCTCTGAAGATCCTGCTCAACTCTACCTATTCCATGGTCCCCAATTTCTCACTCCCTTCAACTTCTCTCTGTATTCACCCTTAACACATTGCTTATGGCTTCATTTAAAACTCCAAACAAAACTCACAGCCGTTGAATCAATGCTGACTGGTAGCAACCCTATAGGAGTTTCTGAGACACTCTTTATGAAAAGCAGAAAGCCTCATCTTCCTCCCACAGAGTGGCTGGTGTTTCCAAACTGTTGACCTTGTAATTATCAGCCTAACAAGTAACCACGATGCCACCAGGGCTCCTATACCTTCATCGGATTCTATGAATTTGTTTCCTACAGGACTTCATAGCTGCCCTCAAAGTAGGTAGCTATAAAGACCAGAAACTTATTATACCTCGGTCTGGAGACTAGTAGTTTTAATCAAACCATCAGCTGGGCTGTGTTCCTTCTCAAGACTCAATGGGGGGAACATCTGTGTCTCAGCTTCTGTTCGCTCCAAGCATTTTATGGCATGGTGCATTGCATTGCTGTCTTATTCTGTCTTTGTCTCTTCTCATCCTTTTTAAGGATACCGCGATGATTGAATTTGGAAGAAAAACCAGTACTCGTTCTTGAGCCTCACACAGCTGGGTATGCTTCAGGAACTGGGTAGATAGTGCCCAAAACAAGTGGAAGGTGGTGGTCATTTGGCGAGAGGGATGTCAGGTGTCATAAGTGGGATTGCTCCCACTTGCTTTTCACCCCAGATCCTAGACCTGCTATTGAACAGGATAGGCTGGGAAGATGATCCCAAAGAAGCAAAAACATCTGCCTGCTTCTGCAAGCTCTCCTCACTCTTCATATCTAGTTCCTTCCTGCAAGGAAGCAGGAAGCAGCTTATCTCGTAAGTTATCAGCCCTTTGATCTAAGGACACAAACTAGTCTTTAGAAAGCTCTTAGAGTTATTTGTAAAATGTCCAAAAGTACAGTTTACTTGTTGCTGTGCATCACAGACACACACTGGTCAATTCCCAGAGTTCATTGCAATCTGTTACCTTCTGCCAACAGCAACGGTGGGAAAAGGGCAATGGTTGTCAAATGGAGATGCTCTGCTTTTTTTTTGTAAACTAGAAAACCACAATGATATCTAGGTTGTTTTTCTTTTTTTTTTTCGCTTAGAGATTGGTTTACAGATTTTTGAGCATCTGAAGTTGGCTCCTGGGTCTAATCATTTCCTTGTGTTGCCTCACCCTTTGAAAAGATGTCTGACATGTAGGATGATTCTGTTGAACTTGAAGTGTCCAATAGCATCTTCAGGGAAGTATTGCCCTGCACGTCTTGTTGCCAACATGTCTTTCCTGCCACTGGTGCGGGGAGGCAGGTGGGAGGAGGGTTCGTGTCTGTTCTCAATGGCAGCAGAAAGGATGTGGACTTGTTTTCAGTCCTGTTCAGGTGTGGTCAGCTCGTCATGAAAGTATTTGACTTCCTTGCCAGGAAAGTGTCTGATGCTCAGAGAGGTTGGGGTGTTTATTTAAAACCTAGCCACGAAGCCCATACTCGTTATCTTCACTTGTATGTTTAGAAATTCTGTGACTTCGTGTAACTGAGACACAGGGATGGCTGGACATGGACTGAGAGGCAGCTTTGTTTGAAGGCTTGAGTAGAAGTGGCGTAACATGACCACATGGTGGGCAGTGCAGGCGAGTGGTCAGAGGGCTCAGCAGCTACGCTGCTCCTGCTGGACCCTCCTCCTGCCGTCCGTGCCTGTGAAGAACTCCCTTCTCCCTGGAAGGCTTTTGAACGTCGCTTTCCTGAGTCTTTTTTTTTTTTAACAATTTATTGGGGCTCATACAATTCTTTTCACAGCTCATACATATACATACATCATTTGTATAAAGCACATCTGTACAGTCTTTGCCCTAATCATTTTTTTCTCTTTTCTTCTTTTACATTTTATTAGGGACTCAAACAACTCTTACCACAATCCATACACATACATACATCAATTGTATAAAGCACATCCATACATTCCCTGCCCCAATAATTCTCAAGGCATTTGCTCTCCACTTAAGCCCCTTGCATCAGGTCCTCTTTTTTTTCCCCCTCCCTCCCCATTCCCCCCTCCCTCATGTGCCCTTGGTAATTTATACATCGTTATTTTGTCATATCTTGCCCTATCCGGAGTCTCCCTTCCCCCCTTCTCTGCTGTCCCTCTCCCAGGGAAGAGGTCACATGTGGATCCTTGTAATCAGTTTCCCCTTTCCAACCCACTCACCCTCCACTCTCCCAGCATCGTCCCTCACACCCTTGGTCCTGAAGGTATCATCCACCCTGGATTCCCTGTGTCTCCAGCCCTCATATGTACCAGTGTACAGCCTCTGTCCTATCCAGCCCTGCAAGGTAGAATTCGGATCATGGTAGTTGGGGGGAAGAAGCATCCAGGATCTGGGGGAAAGCTGTGTTCTTCATCGATACTACCTCACACCCTAATTAACCCATCTCCTCTCCTAAACCCCTCTATGAGGGGATCTCCATTGGCCGACACTTGGGCCTTGGGTCTCCACTCTGCATTTCCCCCTTCATTTAATATGATATATATACATATACATATATACATATACACATATATACACATACATACACACACTTATATCTTTTTTTTTTTTGCATGATGCCTTATACCTGGTCCCTTGGGCACCTCATGATCGCACTGGCCGGTGTGCTTCTTCCATGTGGGCTTATTTGCTTCTGAGCTAGATGGCCGCTTGTTCACCTTCAAGCCTTTAAGACCCCAGACACTATCTCTTTTGATAGCCGGGCACCATCAGCTTTCTTCACCACATTTGCTTATGCACCCATTGCTTTCCTGAGTCTTATTTCCTTTCCCTGCTGGCTGGTCATGGGAAAGCTCCTTTCTTATCCTGCCTTTGTTCCTCTGCTGGAAGTTCTGGCCTTGTTTGCGCAGGTGGCAGTGGTGTTGGGGATGACGCAGGGACTGGTGGGGAGAGACTGTGCTCTGACTGGCTGTGATCCCACCAACCCTGTGCCTCAGATGCTTGGTTGGTAAAGGGGGAACTTTGAAGGGAGTGTGTGGACGTAGCCCCCAGTGTGGCTGACAGGTGAGGTGGGGGGCTGAGTGGCGGATTGTCACAACGGTGCAAGCAGTAAAATGCAGGGGTCCACAACCCTCAAATTCTTCACTGGTTCGTGTTGTTCTAAATCAAATACTTCCTGGTGATGCAGCCCCATAGAAACACTTGAGGATACATCGCCCAGCCAGCCATCGACACTAAGTGTACTCAGAAGGCCCAGAAGGTTACAGCACCTAGCTGTGTGGATACAGGATGACTCTTGGGGAGTCCTTATTTACAGGCCTGCCACCAGCCACATACACACACATGCAGGCACATGTATCCACCAGAAGGACTGCCACCATGCACACACACATACCAACCAGGAAGATTGTTACCAACCACACATACAGACACACGTGCGCACACGCACCCAGCAGGACTGCCACCAGCAAGACACACGCATACACATAGGCACACATGAACACACATGGACCCATCAAGGAGTGCCACCAGTCTCTCCCCCTACCACATGTACCCTCTAGGACGCCACCCACCATACACTACACACACACACACACATGCACATGCACCAGGAGGAGTGCCACTAGACACATACAAACACACATTCACATGCACACACACATGCCAATACTGCCATCACACACACATGCGCACACACCACCAGGAGTATTGCCATCACACACACACACTTGCGCACTCACACTTGTGTCAGGTCTCCCCCACCGCCAGGCAAACATGCATCTACCCACCAAGAGGACTGCCACACACACACATACATGTACCCACCAGGAGGACTGCCACCACAGGTAGGTACATGCATATCTATATGTGTACATGTGTGTATGTGCACAGGAGACTGGTGACAGTCCTCCTTGTGCGTACGTGTGTGTGGAGGCTGGTTGTGGTGAAAAGCTGTTTGCTCCTTAGGCAGATGGGACAGCACCACTATCTTCCATGGCCCGTAGGAACATGCTGATGGATCAGCCTCAGGAGCTGATGAAGCAGCATCTGGCCTGGCTCTCAGCCTGAGATAAAACGGACACTTTGCCTCAGGTGCCCTGGCAAGGCCGCAGAAGCAGCGGTCTACAGACTTTTCAAGTACTTCATGTTCCCAACTTTGTCCTCCCCTCCTGTCTGTGAACAGCTTGGCTCATGTTTGGATGTTTCTTTGTAGACCTTCAAATAATTGTAAAACTGACCCTTTGTGTAAACTTGTCATGAGATGCAGGTGACATGGCAGGAAAGATCCTTAAACCTGCCTCGAATAAAGTTCTGGGCCTTGGAGAGTCTGCGCTGTAGCCCCTCTCCGCCTCTGCTCCGCGCTCTGCTGCCTCTGTCCTTTCATGTCTCGTCCCGAGGTTCCTCTCTGCAGGTCGCGCTCCTCTCAAACCCGTTAGATAGTAAGACAAGCTCTAACTCTCCATTGTCCTCCAGATCCTGACAGTCCTCCCGGTGGGTATGGATGGGATGCAAATGTGCATGTGAGTGGCCGTTGGCAGTCCTGTGTGTGTGTGTGTGTGTGTGTGTGTTGACAGTGTTTCTTTTTTTTTTTAATCATTTTATTAGGGGCTCATACAACTCTTATCACAATCCATACATACATCCATTGTGTCAAGAATATATGTACATTTGTTGCCATCATCATCCCCAAAACATTTGCTCTCCACCTAAGCCCCTGGCATCAGCTCCTCATTTTCCCCTCCCTCCCCACAACCCCCTCCCTCATGAACCTTTAATAATTTATAAATTATTTTTTCATATCTTTCCCTGTCCGACGTCTCCCTTCACCCACTTTTCTGTTGTCCGTCCCCCAGGGAGGAGGTCACATGTAGATCCTTATAATTGGTTCCCCCTTTCCAACCCACCTTCTATCTACCCTCCCAGTATTGTCACTCTCACCACTGGTCCTGAAGGGATCATCCGCCCTGGATTCCCTGTGTTTTCATTTCCTATCTGTACCAGTGTATATCATCTGGTCTAGCCAGATTTATAAGGTAGAATTGGGATCATGATAGTGGGTGGCGAGAAAGCATTTAGGAACTAGAGGAATGTTATATGTTTCATCGCTGCTACATCGCACGCTGACTGGCTAGTCTCCTCTCTGAGACCCTTCTGTAAGGGGATGTCCAGTGGCCTATAAATGGGCTTTGGGTCTCCACTCTGCACTCCCCACCCCCACCCCCTCATTCTAATAAGATTTTTTTGTTCTGATGATGCCTGATACCTGATTCCTTCGACACCTCATGATTACACAGGCTGGTGTGCTTCTTCCATGTGGGCTTTGTTGCTTCTGAGCTAGATGGTTCCTTGTTTACCTTTAAGCCTTTAAGACCCCAGATGCTACATCTTTTGATAGCCGGGCACCATCAGCTTTCTTCGCCACACTTGCTTAAGCACCCATTTGTCTTCAGTGATCATATCATGGAGGTGAGCACACAATGATATAATTTTTTGTTCTTTGATGCCTGACAACTGATTCCTTCGGCACCTCGTGATCACACAGACTGTTGTGCTTCTTCCATGTGGGCTTTGTTACTTCTAAGCTAGATGGCCACTTGTTTGCCTTTAAATATTTAAGACCCCAGATGCTATATCTTTTGATAGCCAGGCACCATCAGCTTTCTTCACCACATTTGCTTATTCACCCACTTTGTCTTCAGCAGTTGTATTGAGAAGGTGAGCATCATAGAATGCCAATTTAATAGAAGAAAATATTCTTGCTTTGAGGAAGTACTTGAGTGGAGGCCCAATGTCCTTCTCCTACCTTAATACTAAGCCTATGAATATATGCACATAGATCTATTTCCCCATCCTCATATGTAGATATATTTGCATATGTACATGCCTTTATTTAGACCTCTATAAATGTCTTTTTCCTCCTAGCTCTTTCCTCTATTTCCTTTGACTTTCCTCTGTGTTGACAGTGTTTCTGTAGGCTACCTTTGTGTGCTTGCCTGGTGGAAATCCTCTTGGTAGATATGTATATGTGCATGTGTTGGCTGTCCTCCTGGTATGTGTTTCTCTGTGTATGTTTATGTGCCTCTGTGTGTGCGCGCCCATACTGGTAGCAGTCCTCCTGGTAGGTTTGTAGTGGCAGTCTGCCTGGTGGGTACATGTGTGTTACATGTGTGCATGTGTGTGTTTCTGGGAGCAGTTCTGGTGTGTGTGTGTATGTGTGTGTGTGTTAGGAATATTTTTGGTAGGTATGTGTATATATGTGTATGTGAGGTCCTGGTGGCAGTGCTTATGATGGGAACATGTATGTGCATGTGCATGTGTATGTTCAGTGGCAGGACTAACTCTGGAGACCCTCAAAAATCATCCTGTACCCATGTCTTTACAGCTGCTGCAGAGTTCTGTGGTATATTGGTATCCCATACTTCCCTTGACAGCTGGTGGAAGGTTCTGTAGCTGCTTGTGTTCTTGATAGGCTTGGATGAAAATGGTTAAAATGATTGAATTTTACTCCAGGACGTACTTAAAGCAACCTCACCAGCAGTTTTCCCTTCTGTTTTCTTTTTCCCTTCTGTTGGGTCTGCCAGGCATGATGGGGTTCTGCCAACCTCTCTGGGGTACTTGAACTTCAGAATCTGTTAAAGGTCTGGAGGACACGGAGCGAGAAGCCAAAGTTCTCTTTGGAAGGTGGTTCTAGTTGGTAACCAACCCAGCAGGTAGGGAAGCTAACGTGCACACAACAGTTGCGACCTGTATGAGACAGGATGAGACATAGGGACAAGGAAGCCATGTTTAGAAAGGTCCTCCTGGCCCCCAAGTGGACCAGCCAGTAGGATTTCTTGCTGAGGGGGTGCCCACCCCACCTCACTCCATGTCTTTGCCACCATGCTCTATACCTGTTCCCCTCATGCTGACTAGGGTCCCACAGCCAGGGCTCCTCGAACTTTTCCGGGGTGCTTGAGCTGCCAGGTCTCTGGTTAAAAGTCACAACTTGGGGGTGAAGTCAAGGTTCTCTTTCAACACTAGTCCTACTCAGTTACAAGCTTTGGGGGAGAGAGGTCTTAGGCTGGGTCCTAAGGGATTCTCTCTGTGGCCATTCTCAACAATCAGGGTAGAGGTGGGGAGACACCTGCTGCCTCACAGCCAGCACCCAGACACTTGGCTGAGCACCCTCTGTCCTCATCCCTAAGAGGGCTATGGAAACCAGGCTCTGCCTTCAGAGTGACTTTGTGTTCGTAGTGATTATAGCTCTTCACACCTGCAGAAACAAATATAACCTCCCACGTAGGATGATCCTGAGTGTCCAGGTCCCCAGGAAGGAGGGGCAAGCATCTGAGAAGGCAGCCTCCAAGGGAACCCAGTTAAATAGTGAGACACAGTCGGTCTCAGTGCCAGCATCTGCTTCTTTGTGATGATGTCGTGGATAACAAAAGCCCCAGGGAGTGGTCAGGGACCTGGGACTGGAGCCCAGAAGGTAGGTGAGACTAATGTGCACAGAGAAATGGCGAGCTATGAGAGACAGCTTCAGACACAGGGACACGAGGCCATGTTTGGAAGCACCCTCATGGCCCTCTTGTGGGCATGTCATCAGCATCCCTTGCTGGGGGATTGATCCCCAATGTATGCAAGTGCAGGTGACATGGGAGTGCTCTCCTGAGTCCCTGAAAGCACCGGGGGGTGGGGGGGACAGGGGAAGGCTCTGGGGAAGAAGCAAGCTCAGCCTTACCTGGTAATCTGGAGCAGGCAGGTAGCAGGTCCTGGGGGTTCACTTCTCCCGCTCTCTTGACCTTGGCTGTATCCTCACCACCATCCTTGGTCCTCTGTACTTGCTCCCCTTATGCAGGAAAACTCCTGAGTCCTCACGGTGTGTGCCAGCAATGTCACTGTCCATTGGTTTGTAGCCTGCTCTACGACATTCCTCCGCTTTCTCTTTGGGCTGCCTTGAGGTTGTGCCCACCCCTATGTCATGCACACACACACAAACACACACCACTGAGGGAAGTGGCCATGAGAAATATACTTCTAATGCCATGTGACTGGGATATTTTGGAACTTGCTGGGATCCTGAGCTTCAGGGTTTTGGGTTAAAGGCATGAGGACTGAGAGAGTGCAGCCAGAGCTCCTTGTGGAAGGTAATCCTCGGTGCTGTCAGGCTTTGGGATCTGGGTCAGCACTTAGATCCGGAAGCCTCTCTATGTCCATCTTTGGAAATCTGAGTACATGTGGGGAGATACATGTTGCCTGACACTTACCCAAAAGACTTGGCTGAGCACCATCTGTCCTCTGCCCTGCGTGGGCTCCAGAAGCCAGGCTCTGCCTCCTGTGTGGCTGAATGTTGAAGCTCTTTAGACCTGAAGACAAGACTAGTATCTCCTGCATTGGCTGATCCTGAGTGTTCAAGTCCCCAGAGAAGGTGAGGAAGGCTTTGAGCAGGCCATCTCCCTCTTAACTGGGAAGCCCAGTTAAAATGAGGTAATATCTGCACCGCTACCAGCTAAGCCTGCTTCGTTGTGATGCTGACACTGATGGCAAAGCCCTGGGTTGCCAGGGCCCAGGTAGGCAGCCCAGTGGTGAGAGGAGTGTAACATGCACAGGGTATTGTGAGCCGTGTAGACAGGCTGGGATGCAGGAACATGGAAGGTCCTGTGGCCCCAGGTAGACCAGCCAGCAGCAAGGAAACCGCAGTGATTAAAACATCTCCCCACTGTCTCTTAAACATGACAGCCATAACAGAGTTCAGGATCGCTGGGCCAAAGGTTATGCAAAGCCGTGCTGACCTGGTATTGCCAGGTGTCTTCCTCAGCGATAGCTTCTGGAACAGAAATACCACAGGGAGGACTTCCACAAACAGATGCCTAAAGCCTCACAGTTTAGGGGGCGGGATGTCTGAACTCAGGCCTCTGACCCTAGGGGAAGGCTTTGTCTCTTGTCACCTCCTTGGCCACTTGGATATGACCTAGCATCTCTTCCTCCCCACCCCACCCCCATTTCGGTGTGTTTTCATCTCTGCTAGATCTGCTTTTCCCAACTCAAAAATGACTGGTGTGTTCACCGGATGGTCTCACTAGGACAGCAAAGACATCCCTCTTCCCAGTGAGGTCACACCCACTGAGAGAGGGTGGTGATTTGGGGTTCTGTCCTTTCCAGAAGGCTTTCCCACTAGCATATGCAGACAGCACGGTCACCACACTCTATGGGTTTCTGCTCCCTCTGATTGTGCCTGCTCAGACGCTTGCCAGAATCCCGGAGAGGTCCTGCCTTTCCTGTCACTATGCAGGGCCTCATGGACATGCCTGACTTTAGTCCCTCAACATCTTTTTTTTTCTTTTAAATCATTTTATTGGGGGTCCTTACCACTCTTATAACATTCCATACATCAACTGTACCAAGCACGTTTGTACATATGTTTCCATCGCATTTCCAAAACATTTTCTTTCTACTTGAGCCCTTGGTGTCAGCTCCTCTTCCCCACCCCCTTCCCCAACTCTCCCACCCTCATGAATCCTTGATCAACTATCTATTGTTGTTATTATTATTATTATTATTTCATATCTGACCTCATCATCTTTAGACAGAACGGTTAAGAGATGGAGCATGTAAACTGGGTGTCTGTCCATTTTACAATTCTCCTTCTTCTTCCTCTTTTTTTTTTAACGTGAAGATATGTGTTGTTGAGGGCTGTCAACGGTTTTGAAGCCCTCCCTTGGGTACATATACCCAATCGTGGGTAACATGGGTCACTGCCCTGGTGCTGAAAGCTGACAGCAGTGAGCACATCACCTGACCAGACTGTGGAGTGGGTCCTACCTATCTGACCTGCCCACCAGGTGCCTCAATGGCTCACTTCCAGAGTCCTGCCTATCTGCTGCCTTGTCTACTGTGTCTCCTGAAGGAGTGGGTCCTACTACCCGACAAGCAGACATTGTCCCAAGTCCTGCAGGAGAGGTCATAGAAAAGCCAGTCAGAGAGTAGGCATCTGAAGACTCCCTAATTGGAGTCTCAGGGCTTCAGCCAGAGCCACGTTGGAAGTCTAACACCTGCTTCCAAGGATGTTTCAACAAGACCCACCTACACAACTTGGTTCAGCAACCACAGAAATAGGTTTGTCCTCAGAGGACTGTTCTGGGTCTGAGACCCAGGATACAGGGTCCAGATGGCTGAGTGATGAGGGGGACAGCTGTGAGGCAGCTAGAAGCACTCTAGGTAGGTGGTGAGGGGTGTCTGGAGGCCGTGGACAAGGTGCCATCTGTGCCTCAAGGAACAGATTGAGGGCTCTGGGACTTGGTGGTTGGGGGCCAGGCCCAGCCCATTAAGGTGGGAGGGCCACCTCTCAGGTAGCCAGAGGATCTGTTCTCTCCAGTTTACCAGCTTGATAATATATATTTTATAACTCATTTGACTTTGATGATTGATATTTTGAACAACATTTCTCTTCTTTCAAATGCACTTTGAGAAATATAGACATAATAAAAGCTGAAAATTTTCTGATAAGGTATATTAAAGCATGTCACATGCTTAGAAAGGAAAGAGGTCCATAAGAAAGAAAGGGGAGGGAGGGAGGGAGGGAGGGGGGAAAAAAAAAGAGGACCTGATGCAAGGGGCTTAAGTGGAGAGCAAATGCCTTGAGAATGATTGGGGCAGGGAATGTATGGATGTGCTTTATACAATTGATGTATGTATATGTATGGATTGTGGTAAGAGTTGTTTGAGTCCCTAATAAAATGTAAAAGAAGAAAAGAGAAAAAAATGATTAGGGCAAAGACTGTACAGATGTGCTTTATACAATTGATGTATGTATATGTATGAACTGTGAAAAGAATTGTATGAGCCCCAATAAATTGTTAAAATTTAAAAAAAAAAAAGTAAAGAAAAGATGGAAATGAATGTCAAAAAAAAAGAGTTGTATGAGCCCCAATAAAATGATTTATAGAAAAAAAAAAGAAAGAAAGGGGAGGAAAAAAACAGGTGATGAATTAATTACTTCAGAAACCTCAAAAATATAATATTTGTAGAAAATAGATGTCTTGGGCTTCCTCAGGAAAAACTTTGAGAAAACATAATGAATTTTTAAAAAGACTAATAGATTGTGAACATTTAAAAGCAAGTTGCAGCCAATTTCAAGATAGGTATAAATTCCAATGCCTCGATGTTTTGGAGCCAGATTATTGGAATATTGATGAAGTACTAGATCTATGAAAAGCAGCTATAGAGTAAATGCTTGTATTTAATGACATTTTAAATTACCAATCAATAATTCTTAAAATTTTCCAGAATATGAAGTGCCTGAAAGTGCTCAAAGAGCTAAAAATATTGTTGGGACAATTGCTATAAATTCAGGAGAAGCAGAAAGTGGTTTTTCAAAGATGAATGTCAGAGAAGATAAGTCACCTAACTGTTTCTAACAGCTCAAACACAATGACTATTGTCTAATTGGTCTCCCTCTAAAGGAAAGAGATCCTACTCCTACAGGGCAAAGATGGTTAAGGATAAAACATACAGACAATGATACTCAGATGAAAGCAAATAATATCACTAATGAAGACATCACTCAAGAAGCAATGAGGAGATAGAGGGCAAGATGGTGACCAAGTAACACACACCAGAGGGACTCCGCAGAAATCTATGCAAGAGAGCCACTGGCAAGGATACTTCTCTATTCCAGGTCACAGGAAGAGCATCATAAAGATAAATAGACTCAGATGCACTAGGTTTAAAAAAGCTGTAGGCTTTTGGCTTACCACTGCAGCTCCTGGCTCGAAGCTTTGCTTTAGCCCAACACAGTCTTGGCCAGGGTCTTTATTTTAACCCCACCACAGCTGCCTTCTGGGAACTCCCCCTCCCCCACACCCCACGCTGTGAGTGTCCCCACCCACCCTCCACCTTGGGCAACATCACCACAACTTTCCCTGTGATTGACCTGCACAGCACCACCCTCACTGCCTGCAACTGCCTCATCCATGCTGCCTGAGAGGACCACCTTATCTGCCTTCCAAATACGTAATCCTGGCTGTCTAGGGAGAGAGTAAACCCTAGTGATATAGAGAAGCAGCCCAATCCCCCAGCACCATTGGCTACAGGCAGTCTGCAAAAGCAGTCTTACTAGCCACACAGAGAGATAACTCAAGGCACCTGAATCCCAAGAAAGTGGCACCAAGCTCCACCAAAAAGACAAGTAGACATCAACCTGCAGCAGCAACCTCTACAAGAAAGCAAGAGAAACAAAAATGAAACTTTGGAGGAAGACCTGAACCAAATGTTGCTCATAGAAGAAGCAGACGTTGATCTGCCACAGAAAGAAATCTTCAGGATGCTCATTAGAGTCATACAGGATATGAAGGAATCAGTACAGAAAAGGATGAAACAATAGAGGAGATAAAGTCCACGGGGACCAAAGGGAAATACGAGAGCTAAGGGACAGGTTAAAAGAAGCAAACAAGAAGATAACAGAACTCAGAACTCATGATAACCAACAGACTTGAAGAAGCAGAGAACCATACCAGCAATCTCGAGGACAGCCAGGCAGATTTCAGCAAATGAGGGGAAAAAGTCAAACAAGATAATCATAGAAGCTGAAGAAAACTTGAGAACAATGTTGGATGCTAGGAAAAGGAACAATATTCAAATAATTGGGATACCAGAGCAACAGAGAACTCAACTGCAAAAATTGCAAGGGAATTCCTGGAAGAAAATTTCCCCAAATTAATGAATGAGAATCTTGGCAGAAAGAACACCAACTAGAATGATCCCCAGGAAGAACTCACCAAAGCATATCATAGTTAAATTATCCAACTTTAAGGGAAAAGAGAAAATCACAAGAGCAGCTAGAGAAAAAAGGACAGTCACCTATAAAGCTCTTCAGATAAGAACATGCTCAGACTTATCAGAAAATACTATAAAGAAAAGGAGAGAGTGGAGTATCATCATCTTCCAAAAGTTGAAAGAGAGCAATGCCAATCCAAGAATCTTCTATGCAGCCAAACCATATTTCAAGATACAATGAGAAGTCAGAGTCTTTCCAGACAAAGAAAAAAACTCAAAGAATACATTAAAATAAACCAAGCTCTACAAAAAAATCTTGCCGATTCACTGTGGTCAGATGACCAACATTCACTGAGTACAAATAGAAGACCACCACATAGTGTGTAGCTCCACCCAGAAGTCAACACACCCAAAACAACCCCAAGATAACCCTGGCTCAACGGTGAAAAGAAGACAAGAATGAACCCACACACACAGAGAAAGAAGGAGGTAGGAAAATACCCAACATAAAAGGTACAAAATGACATTAAAGAATCCACAGATAGATGCAATAAATTAGTGTCAGTGGTCTGAATTCACCCATTAAAAGGCAAAAACTAGCAGGCTGGATTAGAAAGCATAACCCATCGATCTGTTGTCTGCAAGAGACACATCTCAAGGTCACAGACAAAAATAGGCTGAGAATTAAAGGCTGGTGAAAACATAAACCAAGCAAACAGCAATTTCAGGGGTTGCAATCCTAATCTCAGATAATCTAAAATTGATCTCAAGGTGAAAACCATAACAAGAGAAAAGGATGGGCACTATATAATGCTCAAAAGAAATCAATCGACCAAGAACCAGTAAGCATACTAAAGTAACTAAATATGTGCCCAATGAGAGACACATGAAATTTGTCAACCAAATTTTTCAAAAAATAAAGAAATCACAGCACAGACTCAATAATCATAGTGGGTGACTTTAATACACTGCTCTCCAAGATAGATCACTGATAAAGAAACTCAACAAGGAGTCTACAGAACTATACTCTACAATTAGATGAATCGATCTGACAGACATTTTTAGAGCTCTCCACACAAAAGGAAAAAAAATCACATTCTTTTCAAGCGTACATGGCACATATTCAAAAATAGACCACATGTTGAAACACAAATTGAGCCTGAGTACAAATACATAGAGGTCACTCCGACTTCCCTCTTGTATCACTACACCATAAAACTGGAAATCAACAAAAGGATGATTAAAAAACTAGGGCAAAGCATTGGAAGATGAATAAGACTCTTCTGTAAAATTAACGGGTACTGGCCCAGATTAGAGACAAAATTAGGAAGTTTTTAGAAATCAATGAGAATGAGAATACAATGTACCCAAATCCTTGGAATACAGCAAAAACATTTATCAGAGGAAGTTTGATAGAAATAAATCCACAAATGAAAAAGGAAGAGAGACTTATGATTGATACTCTGTTGCAAACATCTCAAGCAATTAGAGCAGAGTCAACAGAATAACCCCACTTAATAGCCAAAAAAATAGAAATAATAAAAATCAGAGTGGAGATAAACAAGTGAGAAAATAGAAAAGGATGCAAAAAATCAACACAGTGAAAAGCTAGTTCTTTGAAATGATCAACAAAATCAACACACCCTTGACAAACCTAACCAAAGAAAGGAAGGAGCAAACATCTATAACCAGGATGAGGGATGAAACAGGGCAAATTACAATGGACCTCAATTAAATCAAAAGGCTAATCACACATTACTACTAAGGCTTGTACTCTAGTGAATTCAACACTTGAAAGACATGAACAAATACTTGGGAAAACAATTCATCCCTAAATTATCCCAGATTGATGTCAAGAACCTCAACAGACCCATAGCAATAGAAGAAATAGATAAGGTTATCAACAGACTACCAACAAAACAAACAAACAAAAACCTGGGCCAGATGACTTCACAGGAGAATTCTACCAAGCATTCAGGGAAGAGCTGATACCAATCCTACACACTCTTCCAGAGCATAGAACAGGATGGAAAACTCCCAGATTCATTCTAAGAAGCTAGCATAACACTGATACATACCTAAAGTGGCACAGTGACTGTGTAGTCCTTCTAGCTTCTTTCGGTGCTTTCTGCATTTTTCAGTGTTGTGCCCATAGACACCTTCAGTATTGAAACTCAGGTTTGTTGCATTTTTTTCAGCTTGAGAAATGCCAAGCACAGTCTTCCCTTTTGATTTTCTAACTCTAGGTCTTTGCACATCTTTTTTTTTTTAATTTTAACAATTTATTGGGGCTGATACAATTCTTTTCACAGTTCATACATATACATATATCAATTGTATAAAGCACATCTGTACAGTCTTTGCCCTAATCATTTTTTTTCTCTTTTCTTCTTTTACATTTTATTAGGGACTCAAACAACTCTTACCACAATCCATACATATACATACATCAATTGTATAAAGCACATCCATACATTCCCTGCCCCAATCATTCTCAAGGCATTTGCTCTCCACTTAAGCCCCTTGCATCAGGTCCTCTTTCCCCCCCCTCCCTCCCCATTCCCCCCTCCCTCATATGCCCTTGGTAATTTATACCTCGTTATTTTGTCATATCTTGCCCTATCCGGAGTCTCCCTTCCCCCCTTCTCTGCTGTCCCTCTCCCAGGGAAGAGGTCACATGTGGATCCTTGTAATCAGTTCCCCATTTCCAACCCACTCACCCTCCACTCTCCCAGCATCGTCCCTCACACCCTTGGTCCTGAAGGTATCATCCACCCTGGATTCCCTGTACCTCCAACCCTCATATGTACCAGTGTACAGCCTCTGTCCTATCCAGCCCTGCAAGGTAGAATTCGGATCATGGTAGTTGGGGGGAGGAAGCATCCAGGATCTGGGGGAAAGCTGTGTTCTTCATCGATACTACCTCACACCCTAATTAACCCATCTCCTCTCCTAAACCCCTCTATGAGGGGATCTCCATTGGCCGACACTTGGGCCTTGGGTCTCCACTCTGCACTTCCCCCTTTATTTAATATGATATATATATACATATATATACATATACATATATACATATACACATATATACACATACATACACACATTTATATCTTTTTTTTTTTGCATGATGCCTTATATCTGGTCCCTTGGGCACCTCGTGATCGCACTGGCCGGTGTGCTTCTTCCATGTGGGCTTATTTGCTTCTGAGCGAGATGGCCGCTTGTTCACCTTCAAGCCTTTAAGACCCCAGACACTATCTCTTTTGATAACCGGGCACCATCAGCTTTCTTCACCACATTTGCTTGTGCACCCATTTGTCTTCAGCGATCCTATCATGGAGGTGTGCAGTCAATGATATGATTTTTTGTTCTTTGATGCCTGGTAACTGATCCCTTTGGGACCACTCGATCACACAGGCTGGTGTGTTCTTCCATGTGGACTTTGTTGCTTCTGAGCTAGATGGCCGCTTGTTTATCTTCAAGCCTTTAAGACCCCAGTCACTATCTCTTTTGATAGCCGGGCACCATCAGCTTTCTTCACCACATTTACTTGTTCACCCACTTTGGCTCCAGCCGTTGTGTCGGGAGAGTGAGCATCATAGAGTTCCAATTTAATAAAAGAAGGTATTCATGCATTGAGGGAGTGTTTGAGTAGAGGCCCAAGGTCCTTCCGCCACCTTAATACTTGACCTATAAATATAGACACATAGATCTATTTCCCCATCCTCCTATATATATTTGCATGTACATGTCTTTGTCTAGACCTCCATGAATGCCCTTTGACTCCTAGCTCTTTCCTCCATCTCCCTTGACCTTCCTCCTGCCCTACTACCATGCTTCATCGCCACCTGGGCTAGAGTATACCTCTTCTCTAAGCAACCTTACCCTTGATCATTTCCCACCAGGCCTGCCACTCCCCCTTCTCTACCATTTGGGGTCCCATATTTTTCCCTTGTCCCTGGGTTTGTTAACACCACTTCCTTACCCCCACTACCCCCCCACCCCAAGTCCCCCCGGAACTGTCGGTCCCGTTGTTTTTCATCCAGATAGTTCATCCAGCCTGTCCTATTCAGACAGACCTGTGGAGTCACTAACATGCACGAAAACTAGACAGAGGAACACAAAGCAACAGTATACAACCAGACAATAAAACAACCAAAACAAACCACTGAAAAAGAACAGAACAAAACAGTTCACAAGAGAAAAGCTTGTAGTTAGTTCAGGGATCGTTTGCTGGCCCTTAGGAGCGTTTTCCAGTCCAGTCTGTTGGGGCACCACGCCCTGGCCCCAAAGTCCACTTTCAGCATTCCCTGGGGACCTTGCCACTCCATTCCCTTGCTGTTCCGCTGCACTCCCCCAGTGATTTGCCTCGGTGTGGTGGGATCAGGTCAGGTGCAATTCCCACACTGTGTCTCCGGTGCTGTCCTCTGTATCGCCCTTAGTCACTGAGGGGCATCATGTCTCATAGTAGGGCCAGCCATGTTGTTCTTTCTGTGGACTGGCTGCTCTACTCAGGAACATCATCATCACGGCCTGGTGGGCCAGGTTGTGCTCCACTCTCTCCTCCTGCCCCTTCATCTGCTCCCGTGTGCTCTGATCAAATATGTCCATCTCCCATAGCTGCAGAGTCAATGTCGTCCTTTGGAACAAATTCTTTTCGGGGGAGGGGCAGGAATCCACTTAATTTATGGTGCTGGGGCCAGCCTCCCAGACCTCTCCACCGGTTCCCTCCTCCACGCCGGGATATTGCATTCACACCTTGCGACACTGGGTTGAAGTCTGGTCCCACTTTCCCTGTGGAGATATAAACCATACCCTCCCCTTGGGTGGATTAATGCCCCATTTCTGTCATGCTGATTGTACTTACCTCAGGGGACTCATGTTGTACCTGTCCCTTTGGGTCTGGCTTACCTCGCTTAACATAATTCCTTCCAGCTCTTCCCATGAAATAACGTGTTTCATGTGCTCATCGGTGCTTTTCAGTGCTGCATAATACTCCATTGTGTGTATGTGCCAAAGTTTGCTAATCCACTCGTCTATCGATGGAAACTTAGGCTGTTTCCAAGTCTTTGCTATTGTGAATTGTGCCGCAATAAACATTGGAGCGCATATGACTGGTCGTGTTTTATTTGCTGCTTCAACCGGGTATATGCCCAGTAGAGGGATGGCTGGGTCGTAAGGTAGATCAATTTCCATTTTCTTTAGGTATCGCCAGATTGCTTTCCACAGTGTCTGTACAAATCTGCACGACCACCAGCAGTGGAGGAGGGTTCCTACTTCACCACAGCCCCTCCAACACTTGTTGCTCTCTGATTTACTGATCTGGGCTAGCCTCAGGGGTGTTAGGTGGTATCTCATGGTTGTTTTGATTTGCATTTCTCTTATGGCAAGGGACTTCGAGCACTTTCTCATATATTTATTGGCCATATTGATCTCCTCTCTAGTGAAAGTTCTTCTCATTTCTTTTGCCCACTTCCTTAGGGGGTTAACTGTTTTCCTCTTTTTGCAGGTCATGATGGTGTTGTAGATTTTAGTAATGAGCCCTTTGTCTGACGTGTCATTACTAAAAATCTTCTCCCAGTCTGTGGGTTGCCTTGTCACCCTCTTGGCAAAGTCTTTCGAGGTGCACAGGTGTTTTATTCTTATTAGATCCCATTTGTCGATTTCCAGATCACCTGTGTGTGTCCCCTTCCCTGTTGCAGTGAGCCTATGTGCTCCCTGGGCCAGTGCTCTGAGATTAGTCCCGATTCCCTCCTTAATGGTCCAGATGGTTTGGGGTTTGACTTCTAGATCTGTGATCCACCTTGAGTGTATTCTTGTGCATGGGGTGAGGTAGACGTCTTGTTTCAACTTTCTACATGTGGATATCCATTGTTTCCAGCACCACTTATTAAAGAGGGCATCTGCTTCCCACTTGACGTTTTTGGGACCCTTGTCGAAGATCAGTTGTCTATATGCTGATGATTTTACTCCTGGGCTTTCTATTCTTTTCCACTGGTCTGAGTGTCTATCATTGTGCCAGTACCATGCTGTTTTGACCACTGTAGCTGTGTAGTAGGCATTAAAATCAGGTAGGGCGAGTCCTCCAATTGTGTCCTTCTTCTTGAGGAGTTTTCTGCTAATTCTGGGTTTCTTCCCTCTCCGTATGACATTGGTGGTCAGTTTTTCCAATTCTTTGAAGAAGGTTGATGGTAATTGGATTGGTATAGCATTGAACTTGTAGAGTGCTTTAGGAAGAACTGTCATCTTTACTATGTTCAGCCTACCTAACCATGAGCAGGGGAGCTTCATCCATTTGTGAAGGTCACTTTTGGTTTCCTGTAATAGGGTTTTATAATTATGCTTATAAAGGTCTTTAGTATTTTTTGTTAAGTATATTCCTAGGTATTTCAGTTTGTTCTTGGCTACTGTGAAGGGTACTTCCCTCTTAATCGCCTCTTCCATGGCCCTGTCCGATGTGTATAGAAACCCTACCGACTTCTGTTTATTGATCTTGTATCCTGCTACTCTTCCGTATTCCTCTATTGCTGTAAGTATTCCAACTGTGGAGTTTTGGGGGTCTTCAATGTATAGGATCATGTCATCTGCAAATAACGATAGTTTCACCTCCTCCTCTCCCAACTGGATCCCTTTGATGTCCTTCCGCTGTCTTATGTTGTTAGCCAGAACCTCCAAAACGATATTGAATAGAAGAGGGGACAGGGGGCATCCTTGTCTTGTACCCTTTTTCAGTGGTATTGTTCTTGTCTTTTCTCCATTGACTATGATGTTGGCTGTTGGTCTTTCATAGATAGCTTGTATGAGCTTGAGGAACTTACCTTCCAATCCTATCTTCATGAGTGTTTTGATTAGGAATGGATGCTGGATGTTGTCAAATGCTTTTTCTGCATCTATGGATATTATCATATGGTTTTTATCCTTTTTCTTCTCGATGTGGTGTATGATATTGATGGATTTTCGGATGTTAAACCATCCCTGCATCGCTGGGATGAATCCTACTTGGTCGTGGTGAATGATATGTTTGATGTTCCTTTGTATTCTATCGGCCAATATTTTGTTAAGGATTTTTGCATCTATGTTCATTAGAGATATTGGTCTATAATTCTCTACACCTGTGGGGTCTTTTCCCTGTTTGGGTATCAAAGTAATGCTGGCTTCGTAAAATGAGTTTGGGAGCTTGCCGTTCTTTTCTATGTTATGGAATACTTTGTGGAGGATCGGTGTCAGCTCTTCCCTGAATGTTTGGTAAAATTCTGCTGTGTAGCCATCTGGCCCTGGGGCCTTTTTCCTTGGTAGGTTTTTAATGACACTCTCTATTTCTTCCTTCGCTATGGGTTTGTTGAGGTTCTTGATCTCTGTCTCAGATAATCTAGGGATAGATTGTTTTTCTAAATATTTATCCATGTCTTCCAGGTTTCTGAATTCATTAGAATACAAACCTTCATAGTACTTTGTGATTATCCTTTTTATCTCATTGGGGTCTGTTGTTATTGCCCCCGATTCATCCCTCATCCTAGCTATTGATGATTGCTCCTTTCTATCTTTGGTAAGCTTTGCCAGGGGAGTGTCAATTTTATTAATTCGTTCATAAAACCAGCTTCTAGTTGCGTTGATCCTTTGCATTGTTCTTTTGTCTTCCCACTGGTTTAACTCCGCCCTGATTTTTATTATTTCTTTTCTCTTGCTATTGGAGGGGTAGTTCTGTTGACTCTGTTCTAGTTGTTGGAGGTTTTGTGTTAACATATCTGTCATACGCCTTTCTTCTTTTTTCATGTATGCATTCAGTGATATCAAGCTACCTCTGATAACTGCCTTTGCAGTGTCCCATAAGTTTTGATATGTTGTATGCTCGTTCTCATTAGTTTCTAGAAATTTCCTGATATCCTCTCTGATCTGGACCTTAACCCATTCATGTCGCAGGAGATCGTTGTTTATTCTCCAATTGGTGGCCCTTGCTTTTCTGGGTGCCCTCCTATTAATCTCCAGCTTTATGGCATGGTGGTCTGAGAAAGACGTCTGGATAATATCTATGTGTTTGAATTTACTCAGGCTGGCCTTGTGCCCCAGCATGTGATCTATTCTTGAGAAAGATCCGTGTGGATTGGAGAAGAATGTGAAACCTTTTGCTTTTGGATGAAAGGCTCTATAGATGTCTATCAGGCCCTGTTGCCTAATTACATTGTTTAGCTCTCTGGCCTCTTTGCTGAGCTTCTTTCCCTGTGACCTGTCTTTCTCTGATAGTGGAGTGTTGAAGTCCCCCACTATTATTGTTGTTTCTGTGATTTCTTCTGTCATTTTTTTAATAGTTTGTTTGACGAAATTTGCCACACCATTATTAGGTGCGTAAATATTCAGTATGCTTAGTGCTTCCTGGTTTACTGAGCCTTTAAGCATTATGTAATGTCCCTCTTTGTCTCTTTTTATGTTTTGGATCTTGAGATCCATTTTGTCGGAGATTAAGATAGCCACTCCTGCCTTCTTGGAGTTACCATTTGCTTGGTAAACTTTCTGCCAGCCCTTTATTCTCAGCATATGCTTGTCTGCTTGCTTAAGGTGTGTCTCTTGCAGGCAGCAGATTGATGGGTTATGTTTTCTAATCCAATCCTCCAGCCTCTTTCTTTTAACATATGAATTGAGCCCATTTGTATTCAGAGTGATTATTACAATCTCTGGCTTCATGGTTGCCATATTCTGTTTTGTGTTTTGGGTCTTTGCCTATCTTCCTTCATATCAGTGTACTGCGTTTGAGTGGAGGGTTTCTATCCTGTCCTCTTTTCCATCTGAGACCGTGTTGTCCTGGTACGTGTTGCTGGCATGTTGGCTTCTAGATGGAGATGGGCTATATGGTGGTTTCCTGGTGGTTCTAGTTGGAGCTTGATCTTCTGGCCATAGTGAGTCAGCCAGTATGTTCTGCAGGGTCGGGTGACTTGCAGTATATTTTTTGAGTTCTTCCTTGTTCTGGAAGACCCTTATCTTACCCTCTATCTTAATGGATAACCTGGCAGGGTATAGGATTCTGGGGGAGGCATTTTTATCTTTCAGTTTTTGGAAGATGTTGCTCCATTCTCTCCTCCTCTTCATGGTTTCTGCTGATAAGTCTGAGCATATTCTTACCTGCGCTCCTTTGTATGTGACTGTCTTCCTTTCTCTTGATGCTCGTAGAATTTTCTCTTTTTCCTCTAAGTTGGATAATTTTACAATTATATGTCTTGGCGTGTTCTTCTTGGTGTTTAGCTTAGCCGGCGTCCTCTCTGCTTCCTGTATGAGAGTCGGATTCTCCTTTGTTAGGTTGGGGAAATTTTCTTCCAGGAATTCCTTTGCTATCTTGGCGGTCGATTTGTGTGTTATGTTGTGTTCCAGTAGACCGATTATTCGAATATTATTCCTCTTCATAGCATCTGTCATTGATCTCAGGCTGTCTTCTGTTTCTTTAATTTTCCTATCTGATTGTTTTTCTCGCTTGCTTCGTTTGGTTTGAGCGTCCTCGAGTTCACTGATACGGTTCTCAGCCTCCTCAAGCCTAGATATAGCTTCTGTGACCTTTTGTGTGGCCTCTGCTACCGCCTCTGTTAGTTTCTGCAGTTCCTTTTGGTGGATAGTATTCATCCCCTCTATTGTGGACTTCATCCCCTCTATTGTGCATTTCATCCCTTCTATCGTTGCATCCTTATTTTGGTTTGCTTCTCTTAGCTCCTTTATTACTGCAAACAGAGTTCTGAAGATTTCCTTTTGTGGCTGATCTATATCTGTTTCTTCTATGAGTGACGTTAGGTCTGTTAAAGTGCCTCTTTTCTCTGATTTTTTTGTTGGGAGTGATGTGGTCTGTTGATTTTTCCTTGATCCTTTAATAGGCCCCTGCTTCTGGGAGACAGGAGTAACCTTATTGTGTGGAGGCTCAGGCCACTGTGCCGTCTCCTGGGGTGGCTGGGGCGGGCTGCGGCAGGCTTAGGGCTGGCACTGGGGACCCAACAGGGCCCCAGGTGGTGAGAGCTGGCTGGAGCTCACTGACAGCTCCTCAGGGACTGCAAAGCCGAGACCCAGGCTCCACTGCAGGTGGAATGTTTGATCTGCCCGGGCTGTGAGTGGGCGCGGGGAGGCCCCTCGGATAGCTGCGCAGGCAGCTGCGCGACACTGCAGGGAACAATGGTGTTTGCTCTCCGCCCTGCTCTGAGCTCAGAACCCCGCGGACCGTAGTGGCTTGGCGCGAAACCGCAGGGGGTAATGGCGCCGGCAAAGGAGGCTTGGCGCGAAACCACAGGGGGCAATGGCGCCCTTCCTCCGCTCAGGCTCAGAGTCGCCGCCGCCGGGGTCCCCGCAGCACCCTGGGGAGGGCACCTACTCTTGTGCCTTGCGCAGGGAGGGGCCCGTGGTGGGCAGACTCAGCAGCGCGGGGGCGCGGCGCTCCGCGGAAGCTCAAGGTCCGGCACAGGCGCGGGTTGGGCTATGGCTCCTGTTGGCGGGAAGTGCTCAGCGCAGGGTCCCCGCCAGGAGTGGAGCTGGCGCTAGGCTGCCAGGGGCGGGCGGGGGTGGGAGGCCAGCGCACGGAGGGCAGGTGGAGAGGTCCGCGGCAGCGGTGCGGGTGGATGGTCCCCCGTGGGGGTCGCCAGACAACCCGCGGGTCCGCTCCCCTGAGCTTGGATGAATGGAGGGAGGGACGTGGGCCCGAGGGCAGATCGCTGCCCTGTGGGGAGAGGGGAACTGCGGGAGAGGAAAGCTTCTCTCCCAGTGGGGATCCGCGAGTGGGGAGTGGGCTGCTGGAGTAGGGGAGCGTGACCTGCTGCGCCTGTCTAGGCAGGGCAGGCAAGCGGCTCTGGGCTGGCGTCCGGTTTGGGGATGGAGCCTAGGCTGGTCGCCAGTGAGCTCACGGCAGCTTAGTGGCCAGAGATGTCCCACTAGTCCGGTCCTCTTTCACCTAGACCCCTGCTCAGGACAAATACGTGGGGTAGGACTGGGGTGCAGTCCCAGGGGGATATTTCACTCACCAGGCTCTTACTATTCAGCTACCTGGTCGCCAATCCCGCTTTGTTTGGAGGAGCTCTCAGAGTATGCCAGTGTCCCTGTCGGCCATCTTCCCCAGACCCCTGCACATCTTATTAAAATACTTTACATTGTCTTCCCGGGTCACTCTTTGAAATCTTCTGTTCAGCTCTTTTACTTCATGCTATTCCACCCCCGCTTTTGTTTTAGCTACTCTACAATAAAGATAAAATCCCAGAGTCTCACCTGCTATCTACTTGGTCTTTTCTTTCTTTCTCATCTTTTAAATGATCTTTTTTGCTCTCTTCATGTTTGAGGTACTTGATGTCACTCGACAGCTCATCTGGTCTGTGTTCTTCAGTGTTCACTGAGTCAAATCTGTTCTTGAAATGATCTCTATATTCAAGCGGGAGACACTCAAAGTTGTAGTTTGACTCTTGTGGCTTTGTCTTCATTTTCTTTCTTTTTTTTTAATTTTAACAATTTGTCTTCATTTTCTTCAGCTTCAACTTGAACTTGCGTATGAGGTATGATATAGGGGTTAAGATTGACAACACATATTTGGGGGGAACATAATTCAACGTATAAAATCCACATGATTCCAAGACAGGACTCTTTTCTGAACAGGGTCGGCAAGTGGGAATCCACAGGAAGAATGTTCTAGCATGGCCCTGAGTTGGAACTTGAGAGTTGAGACCTGGAGCATTGCTCACAAGTGTGGTTTCAACCTGCCATGCAATCCTTCAGGCCCAGCGACCCTATTCACTCCGTGCTGTCCTCTCTGACTTGCTGACACCCCTCCTAGGTTTGCCTCCTCCATGGTGGAGACCTGGGGTCTGGGAGTAAGAGGCGAAACAAGCCTTTGTTTCCCAGCATGATATGAAACAATATTGACCTCTCAATTCCTCACAAATCCCATAAAGAGCATGGTAGCTGAGGTCAGACGTCGCCCCCGCACTTGTATCCTGTTTCCAAACACAGTCTAGCTTTTTGAATCAGATTGAAGTTGATGCACAAATCAGTTGTTAACCCGAAAACCAAACTCACTTCCATTGAGTCAATGTGACTCCTGGCAACCCGATAGGATGGGACAGAACTGCCCCTGTGGGTTTCTGCAAGTGGAGCTCTTTATGGGAGTAGAAAACCTCGTGTTTCTCCTGTCAGAGCAGCTGGTGGTTTCAAACTGCTGAACTTTTGAATCGCAGTCCAATATTCCTTTGAGATGTTACTTTGAGGACTAAAGTGACGCCCTCATAGTTCACAGGCTGTGTCTATTTCCAGACCTGGGCTCTAAGAGTTCTTTCTTTTATCTGGCCAAAGCATTAGCCCCAGTAACTTTTCTCTTAGGCAGAATGCTCCCCCATGGGTACCCCCAGCAGAGTACTACACACCCTGGGTGTGTAGTAGTTACATTCTAGTTGCTAGGAAATAATCACTGTTGCAATTAACCCTGTGAAGTATGACACATCTGCAGTTTCTGGGTCAAACACTAGGGGGAGACATGCAACTGGGGCTGCCCTGGAGGGCGAACCAGCTACATACAAGTACTGCTTCTGCCACTTATTATCTGTGGGACCTTAGGTTAACTGCTTAACTGAACTGAGTCTCAGTTTCCCCATATGTAAAGTGGACATAATACACTCTTGGTTGAAGCAAGAAATGAGTTACCATAGTTACCAGTACACAAAAGTGCGAGGCACAAGGTAGCACTCAGCACTCCAATTGCTGTCGTTATGATCGCCGTGTGGGTTATGGGATAGTGGGTGGGTGTGGGGGGGACAAGGCTGCTCTGCCAGGCTGGATGCTCCAAGAGCATCCACAGAGCAACACTAGAACAGCAAAGTCTAAAATGGTTCCTATGACAATCGTCTTATGAAGAAAAGGTTAAAGTTGCCGAAGACTGTTTCATTTGGATCCCCACTCGGTGCTTATGGAAGCAGCCGTCGAGAGATCAAATGAGGCATTGCATTAGGTAATCTGGGGCACAAGACCTCCACGGGGTTGAAAAGCAAGGATGTTACTTTGAGAACCGCAGTGTGCCTGACCTTGGCTTTGTTATTTTCTAATGTGTCACCTACACGTGAGAATCAGACGTGGCGTAAGGAAGACCAAAGAAGAATCGATGCATGTGGCTTGTGGTGCTGCCGAGGGATATTGAGGCACCGTGGACTGTGAAAAGAAGAAACCAGCCGGGCCTGGAAGCAGGACTTCCAGAGCACTCCCTAGGGACCAGGTTGGTGAAACTTCATGTCAGGCACTTTGGACACGTTAGCAAGAGAGGGCAATCCCTGGAGAGAGACATCGGGTTTGGTAAAGCAGAGGGGCAGCGGAAACGAGAACGACCCGCAACAGCAAGGATGGACACTCTAGCCACAGCAGTGGGCTCAGGCCTGGGCGCAATGGTGAGCATGAGGCCGGATTTGGCAGTGTGCCATTCGGTTGTACATGGAATCACTGTGTGTTGGGATCGACACAGAGGTGCCTAGCTGCAGCAAAAAGACGAGAGCCATTCTGAAACACTGACAACAAGGCCGTCTCAGAGAGAAGGTGGTTTATTTTGACAGATGACTAGCAACCAGTTTGAACCCTGAGCTATCAATGAACATGTCCTGAGTTTTGTTACAAAAATAAATAGTCTTCACATTACAGAGAAGATAATAAATACATAAATATGCAAATAAATAGAATTAATAAGTCAAAGTCAGAACATAATGTAGAAAGCACATTTCAAGTCAGAGGACTAAGCCTGCACCTAACTGCACGGGAGAAAAGGACACCCTTTCCCACAGGACGGGGTAAGAGACACAATCTTCAGACACCCAGCCATTTCCGAGGCCCAAAGGCCCAGCCAGGAAGCCGCCTGCTGAACTGAGGAGTCCTTGGCTCAACATTTGCCCTTGAGACGATCCGTTTTGAGGGTTTCGAGATACGGATATAACTTGGCAGAGAAATCCCCCCAGTCTTCCTTGATGGAGATTACGTCTGGCTATGAAGAAACCAAGAAGTAGCGTTAGATGAGGTCATGTTGGAAGGTGGAAGTAAGGGAGGACTATGCAGGCTGAGGGTCATGGCCCAGGACACCGCCTTGGGGAAGCCGCTTACCTGGGCTGTGGTCATGGGCAGGAGTGACTGGAATTTCTATGGGAAAATACCAAAGCAGATGATTAGACTCTGTGGGGAAAACCCAGGGACTCCACAGTGAATGGTAGGACAGAGGCTTCCCTCAAAGAGGCAGGAAGAACCAAACCAAAGAGCTCCACACTCCCTTAACAGCCTCACCCACCTCAAGGTTTCTTGAGATTTTTTTTACTTCTGTTTTGGTGGAATTCTTGGAGACTCTCAGGAATGCATCCAGGTTTGACCTCAGGATCTCCGGTCTCTAAGAATACAAAGAAAGTGTGTGAGGAGGGAAGCCTGAGAAGGGCCCTTCCCAAGGCCAGGGGGAAATCATCCCCAGGGTCTCAAGCCTGCTTTCAGGGGTGTCATTGAACAAGGCCCTCCCAGACCCCTTCTCGTCTCACAGCCACCCCAAAGGGCACAGACCTAGAGGAGAGTCCACCCCCAACGCTGAGCCCCAGCCCATGTGAGCTGCCTGGAGAGCAGGGAATCTTCCAGTACTGGGGAAAAACTCCTCCCAGAAGAAGCCTTCCGAAGACAGAGGCTCAGGCAAGGGGGCAGTGCGGCTAAGAGCACCGGGAACAAAGCTAAAGCCTTGGCCAGACACAGGAGAACAACCCGAGAGCCCCGGCTCGGGAATGGCCGCAGCCTGGGAACCATGAGGGCTTCAGAGGAGACAGCGGCCAGCCAGAAGAGGGAAGACCTGTCACAGGATGTGCTGCCCCAGCGGCTGCACTAAAGGGCTCACACGTTACCGCAGTGGGGGGCAGGCACAGGGCAGGGCCGAGCGTCACTCATTGTACCCAGGGTCGCCATGAGTCGTGACAATCGTGACAGCATCCAACAAGAGCAATACGCTCAGGAAAGACTTCACCCTCTTGCTTGACCCGAGAAATGCCAGGCAAACAAAGGCAAGGGGCGCCATTGAAGCCAAATGGCATGGGGAACGATCGTGGTGAATGACGTGCCCAGCGCTGGTGAGGGTGGAAACCATGCACTCGGGCTTTGACGGGAAAAGAGAAAGCAGACAGGTTCCCAGGGAAATGGGTCGTCTGCCAGTCCAGCAGACGCCCCACTGAAAGCTGAGCTCAAGGCCCTTGGTCTTGTGGACTAGTGCTGAGTTGTCCTCATCGTTCTGTGATGGAAGCCATCCTGGGAATGGGTATGGTCACAGCTGGGACCATGTGCAGGGACTGCGTCGAGCTCAGAGGCTTGGCAGGGGTCTTTCCGCACATGGTCTTTGTTGTTAGGGGCCATCCAGTAAGTTCGGACCCCTAACAAGCTCGGGGCAGCAGAATGAAAGGCGGCCCTGTCCTGCGCCATCCTGACCGTGCTGCCAGGCTCCTGACATCATTGACCCTCCCTCAGACCCACCGGTTGCTGTCGGCATGGCTTGACTGGTGAAACAGTCTGGCTGGGCAGGGTGGAACAAGGGTCTGGGGCTCTGTGGGAGGGGTTGGGTTGGGACCCAGCTGTGCCCAAGAGCAGTGCTGAGCTCTTACCTTCAGAATGTCCAGTTCTGCATCGGTGGAAACCTGTGGGTCAGAGGAAGAAAGAGCCCGTGAGTCCTGTCGGTCCAAGGCACCTGCTGGTCCCTCCCTGCCCTGTGCCCACTTTGTCCCGGGTACTCACTGGTAGATGTGCAGGAGTCAATAATTTTAGGATATGCAGGATTTCGTTGATGCTTTCACAGTACTCCTGGGGGGAGGGTGTTGTCAGAGGCCTCTCCTGGGTCTGAGGGACTTGAAGGCCTAGGACAAACAAGAGCAGAAGAAAGTGCAGGCTGGGGAGGCTGCTTGAGGCGGAGCTGGCAGCATGCATTCTGTATCGTCCTGGTCCTCTGTGGACTCTCACGGATTTGAGACTGTCACTGTTTTATACGTGCTCAACCGGGGGCAAGGGGTGGGGATTGAGAGGTGGGATTTGGAAGAACCTTATCTCATATGGAACCTCCATTGCAAACCACAGCTTATTCATCACTTTCCAGTACTCAAGATATGTGAGACTTAGAGAAAAAAATAATTAAGAAACTCTCTTCAAATTTCAAGGAAGAGAAGAGATGGGTTAGCCACTGGGGTCAGAGCAGGAAGTGAGAAGACCCCTGGCAAGTGACCTCTGAGCACACCTGGCCCTGCCTTGCCTCTGCCCAGCCTGGTCCTGGCTTTGTCATTCCTCAGACAGGCCTGGCCCTCGGCTCCCTGAGGTGACTGTCCTGCCACTTGGGACCCACCAGGAGAGACAAGACTGTCTGGCGGGAGCATGCAGGGGGCTAACAAATGATGGAGTGATGGCTGGGAAGCACATCCTTCCCTTCCTCCTGTGCGCAATCATTGGAAGCGAAACCCCCACAGTCCAGCCGTGGCTCTGGGCAGCTTCTCTCCAAGACCTTTCTTTCTGGTGGGTGTCAGATGGAGCACTGGCGTCACATGACCTTCTTTCACTAGTGTGAAATCAGCAAGGCCAGGCTGTGCCCTGTGACGTGGGAGGAGGTCTTGCTCCTCCCGGCTGTCTGACTGCAGCTCCCAGGCTGTCCCTCTGGGGCTCTGGGAGCACAGAGGAGCTGTGTGGGTTCTGTGCAGGTGAGGTCCAGGGAAGAGAGGAGGGGGGCTCCTTGGTGTCAGGCTGGGCCACACACTGAGGGAGAAGGGCAGCATCTCAGGGGTGGATCAACGTTGGCCAGAGCATGGGTTTTTCGGGCACAGGTTCAGCAGGGAGATCCAGGGAGTTGCAGGGAGGATTTGGAGAGCAGAGGCCAGGACAGACCATGGGAAAATCCAAAGAGGACAAGTAAAAAGCAGTAAAGCAAGGGGAATCTGCGGCCCCAAGGAGAGAGGGGTGTCCCAGACCCTGGGGCTCATGGAGACTCAGCACAGGCTTGGGATGGGGGTTCAGGTAAAGGGTGGTGGGTGGTGGGGTAAGAGCAAGACTTCTTTGAGATGACTGAGCCAGGGGTGGGCAGGAAGAAGAGAGGCAGGGGAAAGCCAGGGGCCTCCTGAGTGACGCAGTCAGTGTGGTAGATGAAGGATATGTGGTTCGGCTGAAGGAGAGCAGCTAGCTTGTGAGCAGGCACAGTTCTCTCTGGTCAAGACAAGTACCCAGATGTGATTGGAGCAGGACAGCAAGGAGGCTCTGCCCAGACAGCGCCAAGCAGAGAACAGTGTCCATAGCCAGTTTCTGAGACCCCTGGATCCACGTGGGAGTGCTCTGCATGTGAGCAGCACGTGGTCCGAGCCCAGAGCATCTGGGCAGTTTACAGGAGGCAGAGCGTTGCTCCAGCCTGACACTCTTTACTCCACAACCTTTCACTAAGTACTTGCCGTTGGCAGGCACTGGGAAACCCGTGACACAGGTGGACAGGAACAGTAGAATACAGCACTGGGACCGTCTCACAGGTCACCAGGGCTCAGGGAAGTGTGTGAGTGGGTGGTGAGCCATGTGCAAAGCAAGTGGCAGTGAGTGAGTGAGGGTCAGGGAGAGAGCAGGGGAGCAGGCTTTCTAGAAAAGGTTGATTCTGAGAGACTGGGGCAGCCAGCAGGGTGCAGGGGTCCAGACCGGGAAGCAGGAAGGTCTGTGCTGCAGGTGGGCTGGGTGGGGCAGGGAGGGGTGCCAGCCAGGGCCTGTGCCAGAGGTCCCAGCCATGGACACTCAGCAGAGCGCTCAGGGAGAGGCCATCTGGGAGGCCCGGACCATCAGAGGGAGAAGGTGGTGTGCGCATGTCTGCGTTTCTGCTTTTCCTGGGTGGAGCCTGGGTGGCCCTGAGCATTAGGCATCATGGTGATGGACAGATGAGGCTGTCTTCCCCTGTACAGACTGACAGGCTCAGAAGCTCTGCAGAGCGTCACTGTATTACTAGACCTGATGGCAGTGGGCTTTCAGGGGGGTGCTTTGGTTTTCCTGATGAAGGCTTGGGCAGGAGGGCTGGAGCCCTGGGCAGGGCAGGTCGAAAGTTCTGACTACTTGGGGGTGACTGACCGTGAGGGGCTGACATAGTGGGGACAGAGGACAGGGTGGTTGGGAGGACCCAGAGCTGCACAGGTCAGATGTGAGAAGGAGCCAGCCAGAGACAAAGTGCTGAGTCCTGGGAGTCAAGGGACAGAGCAGGGAGTCAGGTGGGACCCAGGCAGAGGGGACACAGTCAGAGCAAGAGAGGAGGTAAGGAGGGCTGGTTGTGACATCAGCCACAGTGGAGAGGCCAGGAGAGCAGCCGGACAACTGCCCTTGTCCCAAAGTCAGCGTAATTCAGAGAGGCGGTCCTGTGCCACAACCACAGCTCAGAGACACCCCTGCATGTCTGTCCCCTTGACTCTGAAGGAGCCTCCTCAGGTGGATTCACAGGAATCCTCCCCCCACATCCCGCCTGGCCCAGGCCTCCCCTTCTCCCTGAGGAGAGGCCTGGCCCCTGTAGGCAAGCGGTTTTGCCACAAGGATGGTGTCACTGAAGCCCCAGGAAAGCCTCAGGCCCAGGCCAGGCTGATTGTGATCAGGACTGGAAGTGAGCATCCCAGCCTGGGCAGCCATGGCACGGCCAGCAGGGCCAGGCAGGAGTCCCTGTAGCTTTCACGGTGAGTCTCCAGCCCTGTCTGCCTGCCCTTTGGCTGCAGTTCACCCAGGGTGGGGGCAGCGCGCAAGGCCCTGGATTGTGACCCAGCCCGAGGCCTGCGGGGCCTCTGGCTCTCACTCTCCCCCACAGGCCACAGTGGATTTTCTGAGGTACCTGCACCACAGGCACCAGCCTCAGTCCCCACGACACGCTTTCCTGCCCCTTGTCTTCCGGTGACCTCAGCCATGCCTCCACAGTGGCTCTGACCTCACCACCTGGGTGTCTTATAGAGACAGCAACCTGGGCCTCATAGGTGAGTGAGCGTAGGCTGTGCCTTCCACCATCAGGTGCCCTGTGCCCACCTGAGCAGAGAGCTCACCTGGGTGAGCCGAACACAGAAATGTCGTCCCCGGCCCCACCTGGCTCTGCATCCCCTACCGGGGGCCCACACAGCCTCAGCCTGTGACCTCAGCCTTCCCTCCTGTTTAGTGCCCGGTCTTTGTCGGTTGGGCTCCTCTCAGATTCCGTCCAACAGAGGACAGAGGAAGAGGAATGGTTTCCAGTTGATGGGGCAAAAAATGACCTGGCAGCTGCATCGGACCGTGTCGGGTTTCACGAGGGGGACAGAGTAGTACCATCACATCATCCTGAGCCTGATTCTTATGAAGTACAGCTCAGGCATACCTTCTAATTCCAATGCCTTTCCATCTGTGACAGAGCAGTCTGCTCCTCTGCTGGATTTGCTAATCCATTCGCATGTCCACTAGAACTCACAGAGCACAGTCGCACGATGTGCTGCTTAGGGAAGGAGAGGTTACAGTTCAGGAGTGGGGATGACTCAGGATGCAGGTCTTTGGTCAGGACAGCTTCTCGGTCATATTGCCCAAGCTCTCTATCTCTGTCCTTACGTTCCCACAGGCAGCTCCACTCTGCCAGCAAGGCCACTGCCCAAAGATGCTGAGGTTTCTAGATGAGGGCCAGGAAATTCACCACGCGATCTCTGCCCAGGCTCCTCCTTCTACTGCCTCTGCTGCCCCCCGTTAACACTAGTTAGAAGCCTTTCTCCTGGGTATATGAAGTTCTCAGAACAGGCCTCCCTGGATCCTGGGCCCAAAGCCCATTCCAATACTTCCTTCTTGGTAGTAGTGAGGGGCCCGTTCCCCACATGCACTGGAATCACCTATTTCACCCCAGAGGACTGGCCAAACTGGCTAGTCTTATCTTTAGGGCTTGGTATGCTGTGTTTCATGGTCCCACCCCTATAAGGGTCCAGAACACCTTCTTTTCATTATTAGCAGGCTGTCCAGTCCCCTTGGGAGGCCCCAGGCACCTTATTTGCACAGTTCTTTCCTGTGATCACAGGCCACCGTCTCCAGGGTAAGTAGGGCCACAGAAAAGGGAACCACTGCACCACAGTGGGCGTCTGGTGTCTGTTGTCCTCTCGTTGCATACCTAGCAATAGACCATTCTAAAGTGAGAGTGGGAGATTCTGAAGTAAGAGTGGGAGAGTTTAATAGAGCACGCTCCATCATGGGCAGGACATCTAGCAAGAGGAAAAAGAAACAGAAGATCTGAATGAATGGGACCCAATACAGACATAGAGGTGACCCCCTCCCCCCCCAAAAAAAGCAGCACAGTGCTGATTCCACACACATGAGTCATTCTCCAAGAGAGACCTCCTGTTAGCTCACCAAAGGAGTCTCAATCAATGTAAGAAATCTCAAATCATTTACTGTATTTTCTCCAACCACATGGTTTGTGGTATTGTATGTAAGTACCACAGTTTTTTAATCCATTCGTCTGTTGAGGGAAATTTGGGTTTTTTCCAACTCTGTGCCATTCTGAACTATGTCGCGATGAACATTAGAGCCCAGATGTCTGGCCCTGGTTTGTTTCTTATCTCTACTGGGTATATGCCCAATAAGGGGATTGCTGGGTCATATGGTAGCTCAATATCCATCTGGTTTAGGTGTAGCCAAATCGATATCCATAATGACTATACATCCCTACAGGTCCACCAGCAGTGGACAAGAGTCCCAATCTCCCCACAGGTCTTGCAACACTGTCACTCTCTGACGTTCTGTATTGGGCTAGCTTTAAGGGAGGTAGGCTGTTTTAGTTTGTATTTCTCTTATGGCTAATGATTGGGGACATTTTCTCCTATGTTTATTGGCCCTTCAGATTTTGGTCCATGGCCTTTTCCTAACATTTTCCAACAGGAGCAGAACCTCTCAATCCCACTCCCTTCCACCAATACTTACTCTTCGAGGCCATCCACTTAATTCCCTTCCCAGAGGCCCCATCGCTCCTTGGGGTCCTTGGTGCCGTCCGCATTTCTCCAGAGCACTTGTGGCTTCTCTTATTTCTCTTCTCCTGACAGCCTTGCCCTCCTCCTCCACCACCACCACCACCTGCACATGTGGACAGCCCCCACCCCCACCCCTAAGCTGCTGCCCAGGCTGCTCACTTCCAACTGAAGTCCGCCTCACACAGAGTGTGCAACCTGGCGTGTTCTTCCTGCTTCTCTACTTGTGACTCGGCATTCACATTTCTTCAAAGGGACAGAGGCTGCACATCCTGGAAAGCTATGGGACTCACTCCTCAAGGAAGTGTTTTTCTCCCCTGAAACTTTCCAATGATAGCTGAGGTCCTTCCTGCTGATCAGCTCCTCTAAGTCCCTTCCCAGAGCCTTGCAAGCCAGCCCAGCGCTAAGAGCTTGGAGTCGCGCCCCGAGTCTTCTATACTCCTGGGCTGGAAAGACTCCTCTCTGCTTCATATCTCAGCTGTTGAATGTCTGGTTCTGAAATGAGCAGCGCATGTTGAGTCTCAGTCTTCAAGGCTTAAAGATAAACAAGGGGATATCTAGCTGGGAAGCAACAAAGCTCACATGGGAAAAGCACACCAGCCTGTGTGATCATGAGGTATCCACAGGATCGGGTATCAGACAACAGAAGACCCAAAACAATCATATGAACAAGGAGGTGCTGTGTGGAGACCCAAAACCCATCTGTAGATAATTGGACATCCTCTCGTGGAACGGTCACAAGGAAGGGATGAGCTAGTCAGGGTGTGGTATAGCACCGATGAAGCTTACAACTTTCCTCTAATTCTTTAATACTTCCCCTCCCACCCCCACTATCATGACCCCAGTTCTACCTCACAAATCCAGCTAGACCAGAGCACATAAACTGGTACAGATAAGAACTTTTGACACGCAGAATCCAGGCTAGATTAAACCTCTCAGGAACAGTAATGGAAGTAGTGATATCATGAGGGTAGGGGGAAGATAGGGAGAGAAAGGGGGAACTGATTACAATGATCAACATACAATCCCCCCACCACCACCCAGGGTGACGAACAATAGAAATGGGGGTGAAGGGAGACAGTGGATGGTGTAAGATATGAAAATAATAATAATTTATAAATTATTAAGATTTCAAGAGGATGGGGGAGGAGGGAACATGAGATGCTAATATCAAGGGCTCAAGTAGAAAGCAAATGTTCAGAAAATGATGATGGCAACATATGTACAAATGTGCTTGACACAATGGATGCATGGATTGTTGTAAGAGTGCCCAATAAAATGATCAAAAATAAGTTTTCAAAGAGGTTTTTATTGTATTCACATAGCATAATTTAATCCAAAAATGTATTTGAACAGTGGAAATTATGGAAACTTGGAATTTTCTCCAAGTATCACTGCACATTTATTAGGAACTGAATAGCAGGCAATTCCAATGTATTATCTTTAATAGGGTCCATAAATAAGAGTCACTGTATCATTTAAAAGGAGTCCTTTTAGTAGCGATTGTACAACACTGCTTGATGTGATTGAACTACAGAATGATATGATGTCTGGATTACCTCCTAATAAAATGGTTTGAGAAAGAAAAAACAAACCAATGAAACAGGGCAAAATAGAGCCCTGAAGGGGTAGCAAGTTGTGCTCATCCCTGCTAACCACAAGTACAGCGATTTAAGCCCACCAGTCACACTGTACGTTTCTGAGAGAAAGATGACATTTTCTGCTCTCATAAAGATCTTATAGCCTCAGAAACCCACAGAAGTTCCACTCAGTCCTTTCCTTGTAGGGATAGAGTCGGTTACAACTCAGGGTTGTAATCAACTGACTGGTGATGAGCTTGGTTTAATACATAGAGATTCTAATGTTCTAAAATACAAAATGGGTCTGTCAGAAGTTGAAATTCCTTTATTAAAATTAAAATGTTCCCGTCTTGATATAAGATGGCACAGCTTCTCCACCTGTGCATGTAAATTCTCAAAAGAAAAGTTAGACTTTTTCATATAAAAAAGCTTGGCATCAACCTTACCTCTGAAACATTTAATATGAATTATCTTTGATTTCTATATATCAAAATTCATTTGACAATATTTACTGAATTATCTGGAGAAGAAAAATATAGATCTTCCAAATATTTATGAAAATTGCCTTGAAGTTTTTTATTTTCAGTACTTTAAATTGCCCTCACACCTTAATATGTGTGTGTGTGTGTGTGTGCCTTTTTGGTTTTCTTTATTTTCCATTCTCCTCAAATTGTGTTGTGGCTTTGCTGTGTCCAACTTATAGCCTCTGCCATCTAATTGATTCTAACTCCTAGTGACCAGTTAGGACAGAGAAGAACTCTACCACTGGAGTTAAATCTTTTAAAGGCTGCAGAGTGACTGGTGGTTTCAAACCACTGACATCATGATGAGCAGCTCAATGCACAACCAAGTAGCCACCATTGGTCCATATACAGTTTCCCTTGAAAGCCCCTAGATACTTAATTATTTTTCAAATTTTTTAAATCTTTCTTGTCTTATCCTATAATTGTGGGTTTGAATTCTTCCATTTAAAATGAGGATGATATGTTAACAGATTAATATAACCATAAATTAACTGACTAATAGAACATTAGTTAATAACAATACAGTAAACCACCATATCTAAGAAACTAGAGCTGACACAGTCTATCAATGTTACTCTCTGAATCATCCAGAATCATCCCAGAACAGGTCTGAAAACAAAGACACAAAGGAAAAAATTGTTTTTGGTTGGGTAAGGTGTTCAATTTTAACCTAATCATGTCTGCATTACTTCACTTTCCAATGTCCTCTTGCTGATGTCAAGGGTATACATATGCCTGGTTATTGGTTAGACTAGAGGAATTCCCTGGAGACTTAATTCAAGCACCAAGGCTGCAAATTGATTTGGGGCTGTCACAGTCATCCATGCGCTATTGAGTCATCTCTGAATCGCAGCGATCCTAGGAACACAGAAGACAACACTGTTCCATCTTCACAACTGTTTGAGCTCATTGTTGCAGCCACTGTGTCAATCCACCTTGTCAAAAGACTTCCTCTTTTTGTTGTCCCTGTGCATTAATAAGCAGCACGGTATCCTTTTCCAAGGACTGCTCTGTCCTGACAACATGTCCAAAGTATGCTACACAAAGAACTATAAGGAGCATTCTGGTTGTACTTCTTCAAAGACAGCTTAGTTATTCTTTTGGCAGTCCATCATATTTTCCATGTTTTTTGCCAACACCAGAATTCAAATGCATCAATTCTTCTTCAGCCTTCCGTATTCAATGTCCAACTTTCACATGCATATGAAGCAATTGAAAACACCATGGTTTACGTCAGGCGCACCTTAGTTCTCAAAGTAACATCCTTGCTTTTCAACACGTTAAAGAAGACCTTGTTCAGCAGATTTACCTAATGTATGCATACTTGGATTTCTTGACTACCACTTCCATGAGCATTGATTGTGGATCAAAACAAAATGAAATCCTTGACAACTTCAGTTTTTTTCTCCATTTATTTTCTTTACGTTGAGTTGTATCCGTACTCGAGGTTGTAATCCTTGATCTTCATTAGCACATGCTTCAAGGCCTCCTCATTTTCAGGAAGCAGGGTTGTGTCAGCTGTAGCTAATAGGTGGTTAGTTGTAAGATAACATCGAGACCGGCTCTTACACGCTGAATGAATTCGAGAGGGTACAGTCGGAATGAGAAAACTTATAGACAAGAAAAAGGGATAAATACCATTAGGATGCAGGGGACTCTGCAGTAGAGACACTCCAGGGTCCCTACCTTTATTAGCCACAGACTTAAATACCTTTCCTGCATGTAGCCTTCAATTCATGATAGGATTACACAATGGGAAAGTTCACAATTCTTTGAAGATTTCCAAAGAGCCATGAAGACATCAGCCAAGTTATTCACAGATGGGAGGGGAGGATGAGGTTAGGAGCGTGAAGAAACTGACATTTGCAGATTGCTGCCTTCTGCAGCTTCAGTCAGGGAACCAGGAGGCGAGTGTCCATTTATCATAGACAGAGAGACAGGCCAGCCATTGCTTCACCAGCTCCCATGGCTGAGCCGTCCGCATTCTCCCACAGGCCATGCACTGGTGGGGTGATGGTGGTCCTGTCCAGTTTGCCTAAGGAGCAAACAACTTTACCTTCCTACTTAATAAGCCTTCCTCTAATCCTGATGTCTAATTCCTCTTCATATAATCCAGCTTCTCTGATAATTTCCTCAGCATACAGATTGAATAAGTACAGCGAGAGGATACAACCCTGATAAGAAACCATGCAATATTTCCTTGTTCTGCTCACACAACTGCCTTTTGATCGATCCATGTACAGGTTCCTCATGAGCACAATGAAATCTTCTGGAATTCCCGTCATTCTCAAGGCTACCCATAGTTTGTTATGATCCACACAGTCCAATGCCTTTGCATCGTCCTTAACACACTAGCAAACATCTTTCAGTAAAGATCTATCTGACATCAACAATGATATCCCTTGTTCCATGTTCCCTTCTGAATCAGGCCTGAACCTCTGGCAACCCCCTGTTAATGTACTGCTGCAAACATTGTTGGATAATATTTAGCAAAAAGTTTACTTGAATGTGATGTTAATGATATTGTTCTACAATTTGAGCATCATGTGGGGTCACCTTTCTTTAGAATGGGTACAAATATGACTCTCTTCCAGTCAGTTGGCCAAGTAGCTGTCTTCCAAATTTCCTCACACCAACAAATGAGTGCTTCCAGTTCTTCACCAGCTAATTGAAACATTGAATTGTTGAAACCTTTCCAATCCTGGGGCCATGTTTTTGGCTAACACTTTCAATGCAATTTGAATTCCTTTCTGCAGTACAATTGGTTCTTGCTTTATGTTGTTCTTGAATAGACTGAATGTTGACTAGGGTATTTTTGTTTTGTTTTTTGGTACAGTGACTCTATATTTTTTCCATTTTATCTTTATACTTCCTGTGCCTTTCAATATTCTGTACATTCAATATTACAACGTGGGGCTTGAATTTTTGTTAGTTCTTTCAATTTGAGATACCCTTAGCATGTCCTTCCTTTTTGGTTTACTAATTCTAAATTGTCATCCATATCCTTCTGCAAGCTGAGTGTTCAGAATTTATGCTCCAATATCATTCCCTCCTCTAGTTTGGGAGTTTTATTATTCATAATCTCTGTGTCACATAAACTGTTTCTTCAGTGGGAACTTAGCTGGCATCTCACTTAGATGGCTATTTGTTTGAAGATAAGCTTTTTTAAGACCCAGATAAGATTCTTTCTGATCATCAGACCCCATCTGACTTCTTCACCACGCATTGCTATAGCACCCATAGCTCAGTGATCTCTTCATAAAGGCAAGTATCGAGTAGGACCACAAATAACAACTAGTTGTTGTTAGATAAGGGGTACAATTAAGGAGAGCTCAAAACCCATTCATGTGTACTTATAGGTTGTATAGGTGTACCTTTGTCCACTTTCTATTGTTACTGGGGAACATTATAAATCATCCCCATTTGGCAGAAGGTAATTCTATTGATAAAAAGGAAGAAACTCACTGCCATCAAGTCAATGATGATTCATAGTGACCTCGTAGAACAAGGCATAATTGCCTCTTTCCAAGACTGTAACTCTTTTCAGGAGTAGAAAACCCCATCTTTCTTCCACGGAGTGGCTGGTGGTTTCTAACTACTGATCTTGTGGATCAATGTCCAACTCATGCCCACTATGCCACGGGGCTTCTTAATTATATTGATAGTCTCATTAATTTAGCCAATGTTATAGAATTTCAAATACTGTGTATAAAAGGAACTCACTCAAAAAACTCACTGCCATCGAGTCAATGCTGACTCATAGTGACCCCTTTGGGTTCCAAGACTGCACCTGTTTACGGGAGTAGAAAGCCCAGCCTTTCTCCCATGGAGCTGTTGCTAGTTACAAACTCCCAACCATGAGGATCACAGCCCAATGCATAACCAGTGCACCACCAAGACTCCACATTATAAAAGGAAAGCATACTTGTATAGGACAGATTTTTAGACCAAAATACACAGGTTGTTACCCTGTCCAGATCAAAAACACAAGTAACTAGACATCACTTAGGTAAACAATGAAAGTTGGAGACAGGGGAAAACTTTCAATAACACTCATTCATAAAGGCTGAACCATGCTTACTAGACTTACATGCAAAGAGAACATGAAAATAGAAAATATATGATAGTCCAAGAAATCATTCATTGAGCACCCTCAAAGCAAGAGATCCAAACCAAAGTCCAATGACCTCCAGATCTTAGGAGAGCAATCTTCTCCTCAAGCTAGGATGTTTCAGCATTATATCCAAGGGAGCATTTCAGTTCCTTAACTCTGCTGCAGGGGGATTTGAGGTAAAGTCCACTTAGATTAGTGGGGTTTCCAAATCACAGTTCTCTGGTGTAACCTTTAAAAGATGCTGTGCACTTCCAAAGGACAGAGCCTAAAGTCTTGGTTGTCTATAGTACATGGACTGGGTCCCCAAGGACACCCAAGGATAGAAACTAGATCAAAAGTGCCCAATAGGAACATAATACTGGACTTGCTCTCACCTGGTATAAGACTGTATTTTCTTTTTTAAAAAAAAAACGTTTTATTAGGGGCTCATACAACTCTTATCACAATCCATACATATACATACATCAATTGTATAAAGCACATCCATACATTCCCTGCCCCAATCATTCTCAAAGCATTTGCTCTCCACTTAAGCCCTTTGCATCGGGTCCTCTTTTTTTTTCCCCTTCCTCCCCGCTCCCCCCTCCCTCATGTGCCCTTGGTAATTTATACATCGTTATTTTGTCATATCTTGCCCTATCCGGAGTCTCCCTCCCCCCCCCCTTCTCTGCCGTCCCTCTCCCAGGGAGGAGGTCACATGTGGATCTTTGTAATCAGTTCCCCCTTTCCAACCCATTCACCCTCCACTCTCCCAGCATCACCCCTCACACCCTTGGGCCTGAAGGTATCATCCACCCTGGATTCCCTGTGCCTCTAGCCCTCATATGTACCAGTGTACAGCCTCTGCCCTATCCAGTCCTGCAAGGTAGAATTTGGATCATGGTAGTTGGGGGGAGGAAGCATCCAGGATCTGGGGGAAAGCTGTGTTCTTCATCGGTACTACCTCGCACCCAGACTGACCCATCTCCTCTCCTAAACCCCTCTATGAGGGGATCTCCAGTGGCCGACACTTGGGCCTTGGGTCTCCACTCTGCACTTCCCTCTTCATTCAATATGGTATATATATATATATATATATATACATATACATATACATACATATATACACATACATATATTCTTTTTTTTTTTTTGCATGATGCCTTATACCTGGTCCCTTGGGCACCTCGTGATCGCACTGGCTGGTGTGCTTCTTCCATGTGGGCTTTTTTGCTTCTGAGCTAGATGGCTGCTTGTTCACGTTCAAGCCTTTAGGACCCCAGACACTATCTCTTTTGATAGCCAGGCACCATCCGCTTTCTTCGCCACATTTGCTTATGCACCCATTTGTCTTCAGCGATCCTATCATGGAGGTGTGCAGCCAATGATATGATGATTTTTTGTTCTTTGATGCCTGATAACTGATCCCTTTGGGACCACTCGATCACCCAGGCTGGTGTGTTCTTCCATGTGGGCTTTATTGCTTCTGAGCTAGATGGCCGCTTCTTTATCTTCAAGCCTTTAAGACCCCAGTCACTATCTCTTTTGATAGCTGGGCACCATCAACTTTCTTCACCACATTTACTTGTTCACCCACTTTGGCTTCAGCAGTTGTGTCGGGAGAGTGAGCATCATAGAGTACCAATTTAATAAACGAAAGTATTCATGCATTGAGGGAGTGCTTGAGTAGAGGCCCAAGGTCCTTCAGCCACCTTAATATTAAACCTATAAATATAGACACTTAGATCTATTTCCCCATCCTCATATATATGTTTGCATGTACATGTCTTTGTCTAGACCTCCATAAATGCCCCTTGACTCCCAGCTCCTTCCTCCATCTCCCTTGACTTTCCTCCTGCCCCACTACCATGCTCCGTCCCCACCTGGGCTACAGCTATACCTCTTCTCTACGCAACCTTACCCTTGATCGTTCCCCATCAGGCCTGTCACTTCCCCCTCACTACCATTTTGGGTCCCATGTTGTTCCCTTGTCCCTGTGTTTATTAACACCACTTCCTTACCCTCCTCCCCCACCCCCACCCAGAGCTGTCTGTCCCCCCGGAACTGTCTGTCCCATTGTTTTCCCTCCAGATAGTTCATCCAGCCTGTCCTATTCAGACAGACCTGTGGAGACACTAACATGCACGAAAACAAGACAGAGGAAAACAAAGCAACAGTATACAACCAGACAACAAAACAACAAAAACAGACCACTGACAAAGAACAAAACAAAACACTTCACAAAAGAAAGGCTTGTAGTTCGTTCAAGGATCGCTTGCTGGCCCTTAGGAGCGTTTTCCAGTCCAGTCTGTTGGGGCACCACGCCCTGGCCCCAAAGTCCACTTTCAGCATTCCCTGGGGACCTTGCCACTCCATTCCCTTGCTGTTCCACTGCACTCCCCCAGTGCTTTGCCTCGGTGTGGTGGGATCAGGTCAGGTGCAATTCCCACACTGTGTCTCCGGTGCTGTCCCCTGTATCGCCCTTAGTCACTGAGGGGCATCATGTCTCATAGTGGGGCCAGCCATGTTGTTCTCTCAAGACTGTATTTTCATAGTGGGATCTCTACTACGTAGTTGAGGAGGGTTAGGGATCAGAGACAGGAAGGAACACAGGACTAGAAGGAACACTGGAAAGTCCAGGGCAGCTTCCTTTCTTTCCCAGGGATGGTCACCATGACTGCAGAGAACTGAAATACTTCGAGTGGGGAAAGGAAGCGAATGATAGTCTTTCTCTTCTCTTCTCCTTCTTTGGAACTATTTCCTCCATGGGCATGCTTAGGTGAGGAGGAGGAGGGTAGAAAGAGAACCGTGTCTCGCACAATGCCACCCAACAACAACATTGCCATTCCCATATCTTGTGTGCTTTTCTGGCTGAGTTTTTTTTTTATTGGACTTCAGAAACTAATGATAGCATGGGTTTCCCCCTTTCAGATTCCTACAGGTAGGGATATTCCTACCCTAGAGTAGTCCACCCACCACTTTGTGTGTTTGTCATACGGTGGAGGCTTGTGTGCTGCTATGACATGGAAGTTTCAAATACCAGAAGGGTTACTCAAAGGAAGCAGGTTTCAGTGGAGCTGTGGAGGACTAAGATACTGAAAACTCTATGGATAGGATTTTCAAAGCATAGTCAGATACTGAAAACTTTACAAGTAGAAGCAGAGCATTGTCAGACAAAGAGCCAGAAAATGACTCCGTTGGGTTGGAAGCTTCTCAAAATATGACTGAAGAAAAATCGCCTTCTTAAGGTAGTGGTTGGTAGGTACTGTCATCTAGCACTATCCTAATGATTGTTCTTATGTTTGAGTCAATTATTTCAGTCATTGAGCCAATTCATCTTGGACAGGTCTTTTACTTTTTCGCTGCCCCTCTACTTTACCAAATATGATGTCCATCTTCAGGGATTGGTCTCTCCTGATAAATATGTTAGACAAAGTCTTGCCATCTTTGCCTCGAAGGAGTATTCTGGACGAACTTCTTCCAAGACAGTTGGGTTGTTCTTTGGGCAGTCCCTGGTACTTTCAACATCCTTTTCCAACCCCAAAATTCAAAGGCATCAATTCTTCCACTGTCTTCTTTATTCAATGCCCAATGTTCACATGCATATGAGGCAACTGAAGATACTTGGGTCAGGAACACCTTAGTCATCAAACTTTCAAACTTTAAAGAGATCTTGTGCAGCAGATTTATCCAATGTAATGCATCATTTGATCTCTTGACTGCTGCTTCCATGAGTATTGACTGTGGATCCAAGCAAGATGAAATCTTTGACAATTTCAACCTGTCTCCATGTATCATGCTGCTACCTATTGGTCCAGTTGTGAGGAATTTGGTAGAGTCAACTATAATGATGTGGATAGAGTACAGCCTTTAAGGTCAGTGATAAAATATGTAAGTTTCCTTGGTGCCAGAGGATACCTTGCCAAACTCCACAGGTCAAAGCTCAAAACCACCATCCAGTCCCTAGAAGAAAGACAGATCCCATAAAAATTTAAAGTCTCCAAACCCAAAAGGGCAATTCTACTCTATTCTGTAGGGTCTCTATGAGTTGGAACCTACGTGATGGCGGTTGGCATCTTGTCAAACCCTCTTCAATCTTTTTCTGTTCATTATTTTTGGTTCTGTAGCATTAGAACTGTAATAAGTGTAACAGCACTTTAATATACAGATTTTAATGTAAAATAGAGTTTATATACATTACAGGACATAAAACATATATGCACTGTTTAATAAATAGTTATAACGTCATTGCATATATAATCAAACATTTAGGTCAAGAAAAATAGCATTTACAAGGATCCAGAATTCTGTCCACATGTTCCCTTTGATCTCTCATGATCGCTTCCCCTTAGAGTTGATTATTCTGTTTTTTTATGATGACCATTTCTTTGTTTTCTTTGTAGCTTTACAATTTATATATGCATTCTTAAACAATATAGTTTAGCTTTGCCATTTTAAACTTTAAACTAATGGATTTTGGTTATTACCAATTTTATTTTAAATAAGGATGTTATGTTGCCGGGCTGGATAGGACAGAGGCTGTACACTGGTACATATGAGGGCTGGAGGTACAGGGAATCCAGGGTGGATGATACCTTCAGGACCAAGGGTGTGAGGGGCGATGCTGGGAGAGTGGAGGGTGAGTGGGTTGGAAATGGGGAACTGATTACAAGGATCCACATGTGACCTCTTCCCTGGGAGAGGGACAGCAGAGAAGGGGGGAAGGGAGACTCCGGATAGGGCAAGATATGACAAAATAACGATGTATAAATTACCAAGGGCACATGAGGGAGGGGGGAAAGGGGAGGGAGGGGAAAAAAAAGAGGACCTGATGCAAGGGGCTTAAGTGGAGAGCAAATGCCTTGAGAATGATTGGGGCAGGGAATGTATGGATGTGCTTTATACAATTGATGTATGTATATGTATGGATGGTGATAAGAGTTGTATGAGTGCCTAATAAAATGTAAAAAAAGAAAAGAGGAGAAAAAAATGATTAGGGCAAAGACTGTACAGATGTGCTTTATACAATTGATGTATGTATATGTATGAACTGTGATAAGAATTGTATGAGCCCCTAATAAATTGTTAAAATTAAAAAAATAAAATAAAATAAATAAAGATGTTATGAATGTTGTTCTGGTGCTCATAGTTCATGAGATGTGAGTGTGTGTGTGTGTGAGTGTGTGTGTGTGTGTGTGAGTGTGTGTGTATGTGTGTGTGAGTGTGTGTGTGTGTGAGTGTGTGGGTGTGTGTGTGAGTGTGTGTGTGTGTGTGAGTGTGTGTGTGAGTGTGTGTGAGTGTGTGTGTGTGTGTGTGTGTGTGTGTGATATTCAGGATAATTACCTCCAAGGATATTCTAATCCTAACCCCAGGAACCTCTGAATATGTTACTTTACACAGTAAGGGACTTTATAGAATGTATTAAATTAAGGCTTGTGAACTGGAGAAATTCTCCTATATTGTCTGCGTGGGACCCGCACAATAACAAGGGTCCTTAGAAGAGGAACTCAAGAAGGTCAGTTCCTGAAAAGTGCCGCAATGTAAGAAACGGTCAAAGACAACTTCAGAAAGAAATTTGAAGGTGTGATGCTGCTGGCTTTGAAGACAGGAATATTCTAGAAACTGAAAGAGACAAGGGCACAGATCCTCCCCGAGATTTCTAAAATGAGCAAAACTCTGCTGATACCCTAGACATTTGACCTCCAGAACTGTGAAAGAATACATATATTCATTTTAAATCGTTGACATTGTAGTCATTTGTTACAGCAGAAATAGGAAACTATACAAATGGGCTTCAAAGAGTTTGTGCAAAGATTCGCTTACCCTTTCATTCAATTTTTCCACGAACTTTTGGAAGCCCCTTCATACAGACAATTCTCATTATTTGTGGTTTCAGTATGGATTACACCTCAACATAAAGAAAACAGAAATTATCACAACTGGACCAACAAGCAACCTCATGATGAGCAGAGAGAAAGTCGAGTTGTCAAGAATTCCATTTACTTGTATGCACGATTCATGCCCATGGAGGCACTAGTCAAGAAATCAAATTGTGCGTGGCGTTGGACAAATCCGCTCAAAAGACCTCTTGACGGTGTTAAAAATCAAAGCCGTCATGTTGAGAACTAAGATGCACCTGCCAAAAACCATGATGTTTTCTGTTTTCCCCTGTGCATTCAAACGCTGGCCAATGAATAAAGAACGCAGAAGAAGAGCTGATGTCTTTGAATTATGGTGTTGGTAAAGAACTGGCTATACTACAGGCCACCAGAAAAATGAACAAATGTGTCTTGGGAATAGTACAGCAAAGTGTTTCTTGGGAATGAAAATGGTAAGACTTCACTCACATGCTTAAGACACATCATCTGGAGGGACCAGTCCTTTGAGAAGAGCATCATACTTGGAAAAGCAGAGGGTCAGCAGAAAGGAGTAAGGCACTCAGCACAATGGATTTACCTAGTGATGCAGGAGGCTTCCAACACCACACTCATCGTGAGGATGAGGCAGGACCAGATGGTGTTTCCCAGCAGCTACCATATGTTCTATCAAGTACCTGTGGACACCGAATTAGCCAGTACTGATCCTGCTGTAAGGGATGTTGGTGGCATAGTGGGTTATAGGTTGGGCTAACTACAAGGTTAACAGTTTGAATCTTCTGCAGCTCCATGAGACAAAGATGAGGCTTTCTGCTCCCATAGAGATTTACAGCCTTGGAAATCTGCAGGGGCAGGTCTAATCTGCCCTTTTGGGTTGCTATGAGTTGAAACTGAATGGTAGCAATGAGTACTTTGTTTTGGAACCTGCCTTTTCAACTTTGGCGGAATTTTTGTTTTTCTTTTTTGCTTCTCTGCACATACACGTGTCTGTGAAAGATGGCACAAGCAAATAAAAGTGTGTGTGTGTGTGTGTGTGTGTGCGCGCGCGCGTGCGTGCAATTGCTGGGTCATGCAGTACATTCTTCAGTTTAGTTAGATAAACTATATTTTGCAAAATTTTAATAAAATTTATACTTCTACTAACAGTACTGGAAATCCTTTTGATTATCGAGATTTGAAATTGCCTAGAATTTATCTGACATTTTTTTAAGCCAATCTGGTGAGCATACATATTACCCATAAGTGGTTTGGAGTTGCATCGTCCTGTTACTAATAAAGAAACCCTGGTGGTGCTGTCAGGTAAGCATTGGACTGATAATCCAAAGTCAGTGGTTCAAATCCAACAACTGCTCCAAAGGAGTAAAATGAGGCTATCTGCTTTGATAAAAATTTGGCTCTTCAGAAATCCTGTACATGGTTGCTATGAGTTGGAATTGACCCAGTGGCAGTGGATTTGATTTTTGTTTGCTCTGCATTTGGTTTTCCTTCCGATGAAGAGCCTGCTCAACATTTTGCCCTTGTTTCTATGGCATTTTAAATTTTTTTTATTTTAGCACTTGCTAAAATCTTGTGGATACTAATGTTTATCATTTATTCATGTTGAAAAAACCTTCTTCTACCCTTATTATTTCACTCTGTAGTTTTGTGGCATTTAAGATGAACTTTACCCAAAGAATTTGGATTTTAACCCTTGATTCTGAGAGATAATCACTAAATCCTTGGAATTTCCCTAATAATCACACGTGTCTTTGATGCACAACCAAGACAAAATCTAGACTAACAGGTTATGCTAACTAAGTTGGGTTGGGGCTGCTGGGCAAACCCTGAAGACCCACCTCATGATATTGACGGATTTCGGGAGAAAGGAGTTAAGAGTTTGTATGTACTGAGATCCACAGTGGAAACCCTGGACTGGTGAAAGACATCACTGTGCACAGGAGAGTGACACTTCTCTTTTGGGGACATGGGAGCTTCATGTTAGGTCACTCCCAGACCTCACTCTACACATCTCTTCATTTGTAGTCTATTTGCTAGAATAAAACTATCATCATAAGTAGAGTATTTTCTCTCAATTCTTTGAGTCATTCTAGCAAATCATCGAACTGGAGGGAGTAGTGGGAGTCAACAGGTCTAAAAGTGACTGAAATTCTGAGAGGAGTTAAGGGAACCCCCAAATTTGTATCTAGCGGTTTACACGTGAGGGGACCTCAGACAACTCCAAGCCTGTGAGTGGCATCTTGACAGAGTGGGAAAACCCTGAATTTGTAGCCCACAGATAAGAAATAGGGATGGTGTGGGGGAATCCCAAAGCTGTGGCTGTTGTCTGAAGACTTGTGCAGACTTGGCTGACTGGAGGACTATGTCTTTTCATTGGTGAAGTCTGACTGAGCTCCGGATGGCCAGGATCAGAGGAAGAGGTGCTGAAGTGTAGTTTATTATGAGCCATCTTATTTTTTTTACTCAGTTGGTGGCAGAGAAGTGAAAAATGGGAATTTGATATATCTTTTCAAATATCTTTCGAGAAACTTAAGGTCTTAGTTTTTTAAATTAGTATACTTTGGGTGAAAATGTACAAAGCCAATTACTTTTTCATTCAGTTATTTCTGCATTTTTGTCTGATGACAGTGGTTGCAGTCCCTTCAAAATAGCAACACTTAGCGTACTCCCTCACTCACTAAGCTTCCCATTTTCATTTGCCCTTCCTTCCCACCCCTTTCTGCTTTCTGAACTTTGCTTTTGGGGAAATGCTACCCTTTGCGTCTCATGTGGTTGATTGGACTAAGGAGTGCATTCATCCTTGACATTACTAGTTATTTTTAGACAGTTTTATTGGCATATAACCCACAAATTACACAAACCAACAGTTCAATTGTATCAGAAAGAGTTAAGCAATTATCACCACAATCAATGTTAGAACGTGTGCTTTTTTCTTGCACTCTTGGTTACTGGCTCCCATTGTGTCCCAATCTTCCCTGCCATACCCCCCAAAAAACCACCAATTACTGTCTGGAGTTCATATACAGAAAAACCTACCATATAAAAATGACACAAAATAGATAAACAAATAACAATAAAAAATAGCAAAGTAGGACATAGAAAGACCTCAATCAAAAGAAAGCAGAACATATTAAAGACTAGAACAAATTTAAAACGGGTCAAGGGAGGTCAAATGATAAGATAATCTATTTAAACCTGATGATATCTGCTTTACTGGATGTTACAATATCTCTGTCTGATAACAGGGCTATTCACATTGCTCAACCATGGTCACAGGGATTCCCCAGAGGCTCAGTCCAGGTGGGGACTCTGCAAATGGACTGTGAGCCATAGCCTTCTGAAAACATTTTTTTAGGAAACTAAAACTCATTGCCATTGAGTCCGTTTCCAACTCACATCAACTCTCTCTTCACTAATGGCAGTGAGTTAGGAGTTGTTCTGTTGTTGCTTGAGAGAAAATTGATCCCCAGTGGTGGGTTCAGGTCTAGGCTTGAGGCTGTCTACGGATCATAGTCTCAGAAGTTCCACCAATCTCTATCAAACCAGTAAGTCTGGTTTTTTGCTTGCTTTTGATTTTTAGCTTTGTATTATGAACCAGGTGAGCGTCTACATTTCAGATAATCAATGTTTGAGCCACTACATTTTATTCCTTTAACTAGGTCCATATTCAGATAATCAATTTTGTATTCAACAACTTAAACTACTTGTCAAACTCCCTGTGTTAGTCTGGGTAGACTAGAGAAACAAATCCAGGGAGACTCATATGTGTATAAGAAAGAACTTTATAGACAAGAGCAACTGTACATTACGAAAACATCCCAGCCCAGTCCAGATCAAGTCCATAAGTCCAATATTAGCCCATAGATCTGTTGCCAATCCAGAAAGTCCTCTTCACACACACAAAACACATGCAGTGACACCGAATGCAGGAAGATTACAGGCCAGTGGGTGCAAAGTCTTGGGGATCCAGTGGCGATAGAAGCATCTCAGTGTGGGCAGGGATCTCCATGTGGCTCCTTCAGCTCCCAGAGCACAGAGTCTATCAGCATAGTGCCATGAGCCTTGTCAGTAGAGCGTCTCTCAGGGAGTGAGCAGAGAGAGAGAAGTGTCTCCTGCCTCTAAGGAGGAACTACAGGTGTTCCCAGAATCCTCAGGAGAAGGTCATACCCACACAGAGGACTCATTGGCTATAATTCGATTGACAGACTAGATTCCACCCCTTCACTCTTAATCCTCTCAAGTGCCAAATTGACACCAGGTTATGTAACTAACACACCTCCCAATAGCTTGCCCTGTCCCTGCTTGGATTTCTCCTCTCACTCATGTAGAACATTGCCCTTTCCTTCATTCAAATAACATCTGTCTGCCCTCAAGCCTATTATTTCATCTTCCCTCTGCTCCTCTTCCACCACTTTTATTGTTGTTAGGTGCCATCCAGTCTGCTCCAACCCATAACCACCCTGTGCACAATAGACCAGAACACTGTATGGTCCTGCACCATCCTCACAATTGTTCCTATGCCTGAGCGCATTGTTGCAGCCACAGTATTAATCCATCTCATCAAGAATCTTCCTCTTTTTCGCCAACCCTCCACTTTACCAAACATATGTCCTTCTCCAGGGACTGGTCTCTCTTGACAATATGGCCAATGTATGTAAGACAAAGTCTTGTCATCCTTGCCTCTAACGAACGAGCACTCTGGCCTTACTTCTTCCAGTACAGATTGGTTTGTTCTTTTAGCAATCCGTGGTGCTTCCAACCTTCTTCTCCAGCACCACAATTAAAATACATCTATTCTTATACGGTCTTTCTTATTCAATGTCCAACTTTCACATGCTTATGATGCAAAAGAGAACACCATGGCTTAGGTCAGGCACACCTTAGTCCTCTTCACTGTTGCTTCCATGAGCATTGATTGTGAATCCAAGTAAGAAAAGGATCCTTGACAACTGTAGCCTTTTCTCCGTTTATCATGATGTTATCTATTGGTCCAGTGGTGAGGATTTGGGACTTTTTTTTTACACTGAGTTGTAATCCAACTGAAGGCTAAAATCCTTGGTATTCATCAGCCAGGCTTCAAGTCCTCCTCATGTTTAGCAAATAAGGTCGTATCAATTGCATATTGCAGCAGATTGACTTGAGTTCTTTCAGTTTCAGATATGCTGAGAATGTTCTTCCCTTTGGGTTTTGTAATTCTAGGTCCTTGCATGTTTTGTTATAACATTTGGCTTTGTCTTCTTGAGCTGCCCTTTGAAATTTCCTATTCAACTCATTCACTTTATCCTTTATTCCATTTGCTTTAGCTACTCTACGATTAGTAGCAAGTTTCAGAGTTTCTTCCGACATCCACTTTGACTTTTCTTTCTTTCCTAACTTTTAATGACTTCATTTGTGGTGAAATTGTGTCCTCCTACAGCTCATCAGGTCTCCTGTCATTAATGTTCACAGTGTCAAATCTGTTCTTGCTATGTCCCTGAAATTCTCGGGAGATAGACTCAAGGTTGTATTTTGGCTCCTGTGGACTCATTTTCAATTTCTTCAGCTTTATCTTGATTTACATATTAGCAATTGAAATATATTTATCGTACTTTTTTCTTTTATATTAATCATCTCATATAATACTTGTCCTTTTGTGATTGACTAATTTCACTCAGCATATTGTCCTCCAAATCCATTTACGTCATGAAGTGTTTCACAGTGTCATCATTTTTCTTTAGTGATGCATAATATCCCATTGTGTATATGTAACAAAACTTACTTATCCATTCTTCCACTGATGGACATTTAGATTGTTTCCAGCTTCTTGCTATTGTAAACAATGTTGCAAAAAACTTGGCTGTTATGGTCTGTTTGTGTTATGGTCCCTATTTCTTTAGGATATGTAAGTCTGGTGTTTTGTTTTTCTTTAATATCTTTTAAATATTGCCCTATATTTATTTTCTACTTCTCTTCCCAGGACTTTCTGTGGTGATCCTGGTCAGACCTGCTGGTAGTGGTAACGTGGCACCATGTAATGCTGTAGTTAGCATAGTCCATTAAACTATTGGGCTAATTGTTTCCTTGAGTCTTACATTCTCTTCACTCTTCTTTCCTTTAGACAAAGAAAGACCAGTAGTTGTATCTTGGATGACCACTTGCAAGTTTTATACACTACAGTTGCTACTCACCAAAGGAGGCTGCAGAGCATTGGCTCTGGACTGTGTTATGCTAGTTGACCTAAATTCCCCTGAAGACCGTGATCTTCTACTATCTAAAAGTCCCCAAGTCCAAGGACTCATTCTCTTACATTTTTTATTATGGTTAAGAATATTTACAGAACTTTGTCCTCTGCCTGCTGTACTATATCTAGATAGATAGATAGATCTATCATATCTATCTATCATTTTCTTGACTTTTTAAAGTTGTGGTCTCATAAAAATCAGCCTTGGCGGCATAGTAGGTTGCACTCTTAACTGTTAACTGCAAGGTGTGCAGTTCAAAACACCAACCAATTTATGAGGGAAAGCCATTATACTTTATGAAGAGTGACATTCTTAGAAACCCACAGGGGCACTCTAGTCTGCCCTATAAGGTCACGCTGAGTCAGAATCAACTCAGTGGCAGTGAGTTTGGTGTTTGGTTTGGTTTTGTTTTAGTATCAAAAACATTAGTCCATTTGTGACTGACTTATTTCACTCAGCACAATGTCTTTCAGGTTCATCCTTGTAAGAGGTATTTCATGGATTCCTGGTTACACTTTAATGTTGACTAGCATTCTATCATGGGTAAATATCATCGTTTGTTCATTCATTTGTTCATTGATAGGCACTTAAATTACATCCATCTTTTGGTTATTGTGAATAATGTCCAATTTTAAGGTAGTCAAAAGTTTTCTTTATAAATAATATGTTTAATATCTTATTTAAATATTTGTTTCTTCCCTACTTTGAGGACATGAGCTATATTTTTAAATACTATCTAAACTCTTTATAGTTTTTCCTTCCACATTGAGTTTTTAGATTTTATTTTATTTTATTTTTTCATATGAATAGTAATTTATTCTAGCACAATTTTTGTGTCTGGGTGTCTGACAATGCTGTCCTTTCTCTGGTAATTTCAAGGTGGTTCTGCTCTTGAACTCTCTATTCTAGTATGTATTTGTCTCTCCTTAAGACATCAATGATAAAGAATGGAGAAAAGACTGAAGTTGTCAAGGATTTTGTTTTGCTCAGATCCACAATTTATACCTGTGGAAGCACCAGTCAAGAGATCAAATGACGCAGTGCCTTGGGCAAATATGTTACACACGACCCCCTTTTAGTGTTAAAACTTCAGGGAGGTTATTTTAAGGATTAAGGTCCTCCTGGATCAAAACTATTGTATTTTCAGTCACCTCTTATGCCTGTTGTATTAGTCCAGGTTGACTAGAGAAACAAATCCAGAGACACTCCTGTGTATAAGAGATAGTTTTATATCAAAGAGCAATGGTATATTGAGAAAACATTTCAGCTCAGTCCAGATCAAGTCCATAAGTGTGATATTAGCCCATATGTCTGTTACTAGTCCATAAATTCCCCTTCAGACTCACAGAATACATGCAATGATACCAAATGCAGGAAGGTTGCAGGCTGGTGGATGAAAAGTATTATGAATCCAACACCAGTGGAAACATATCAGCCAATGGCTCCTACAGCTCTCTGAGTATCTCCTCCACAGGAAGGTGAAGGGGGAGAGAGAGAGAGAGAGAGAGAGAGAGAGAGAGAGAGAGAGAGAGAGAGGAAGTTCCCATATTCCTCATGCGGAGGCCACACCCACATGGAGGGAATCACCAGGCTATGACCTGATTGATATGCTAGACTCCACTCCTACACCCTATTTATCAAGTTGACATGAAATTATGTAACTACCACGCATGCAAAAATTGGACATTGAATAAGGAAGATAGAAAAACTGATGCTTTAGAATTGTGGTGCTGGTGAAGAATATCAAAAGTACCATGGACTGCCAAAAGGACAAACAAATCTGTCTTGGAAGAAGTATGGCCAGAGGGCTCCTTAGAAGAAAGTATGGTGAGACTTCTGACATACTTGGAACATGTTGTCAAGAAAGGCCAGTTCCTGGAGAAGGATATCAGGCTTGGTAAGGTGGAGGGGCAGCACAAAAGAGGAATGCCCTCTATAAGATGGACTGACACAGTGGCTGCAAAAATGGGCTCAAGCACAGGGATCATTGTGAAGATGGCACAGGTCCAGGTAATGTTTTATTCTGTTGTACATAGGGCTTCTTTGGGTCAGAACTTACTTGATCACACCTAACAACAACAACAACAACAAAACAATGGCAACAACCAAGCAATGATCAAGCATGCAATCAAAAGACTTTGATAATTATCTTTGGAATGTGTGCTAGTCGGGATAGACTAGAGGAACAAATCCAGGGAGACTCATATGTGTATAAGGAAGCACTTTGTATACAAGAGCAGTTGAACATTGACAAAACATCCCAGTCCAGATCAAGTCCATAAGTCCAATATTAGCTCATATGTCAGATACCAATCTATAAAGTCCTCTTTGGACTCACAAAACATATGCAATGATGCTGAATGCAGGAAAATCACAGGCCAGTGGGTAGGAAATCTTGTGGATCCCATGGCGTTGGGAGTATCTCAGCGCTGGTAAGGGTTGCCACTTGGCTTCTCCGGCTGTGAGGCTCTAGCATAGTTTCATGTGTCTTGCCAGTAGAACGTCTCGCGGGGAGTCAGGGTAGAGAGAGTGTGTCTCCTTCCTCCAAGAAGGAGAATACAGGAGTTCCCAGAATCCTCAGGGAAGGCTATGCCCACACAGAAGCCTCATTGGCTGTATCCTAATTGACAGGCTAGACGCCACCTCTGATGGCATCCTCGAATTGACCCAGTGTATGTAACTATCACAGACTGTGAAAACTGGAAACAAACAGGGAGGATCAGTAGTTGAAAATATGGCCTTCATGATAGAGACAAAGCTGCATATCAAATGATAACATTTTTCAAGGTCAATGACTTCTTCATTATAAACAATCTTTTCAACAACTATACACAGGGACCTCACCCGATGGAATACATAGGAATCAAATTGACTACATGTGTGGAAAAAGACTATGGAGGGACTCAATATCATCAGTCAACACAAGGCCAGGGACGAATTGTGGAACAGACATCAAGCACTTATATGTAAGTGCAGACTGATGTTGAAGAAAATTAAAACAAGTATACTAAAGCCAAAATATGACCTTGAATGCATTTCACCTGAATTAAGAGACAACCTCAGGAACCAATCTGGCACATTAAACATTAATAATAGAAGACCTGATGAACTGTGGGAAGGTTTCACACATTTTGAAGAAAGAAAATGGTTGTTTAGAAGACAGAAAAGAAAGAAAGACCAAAGAGGATGTCAGGAGAGACTCTGAAACTTGCTTTGGAACATAGAGTAGCTATAGCAAACGGAAGAGAGGATGAAGTAAAAGATGTGAAGAGAAAATGTACAAGGGCAGTGTGAGAAAACACAGTAAAGTACTACAATGAAATATACAAATATCTGGAGTAGAAAACCAAAAGAGAAAAATATACTGAAGAAAAAATTTGAGGCTCAAGTTGAAATAGTGTAGCATCTATTGACAAAATTCTTTTTATCAAAAGAAAATGAAAGAAGCACACAGAGGCACTGTACCAAAAATAAGTGGTCAATGTTGCAAAATAAGATGTAAGAAAAATACAGTCATGTGTTAGTCCGGGTTGACTAGAGAAAGAAATACAGACACTCATGTTTGTGTAAGAGAGTTTTATATCAAAGAGTAATTGTATATTAAGAAAATATTGTGGCCCAGTCCAGATCAAGTCCATAAGTCTGATATTAGCCCATATGTCTCATACCTGTCTATAAATTCCTCTTCAGACTCACGCAACACATGCAATGGTGCCACAGGCCTGTGGGTGGGGAAAGTCTTACGGATCCAGTTGTGGTGGAAGCACCTCAGGACTCTGTCTGGCCTCAGTGTGTCTCCATGTGGCTTGTCAACAGGAAGGTGAAGCAAAGAGAGTATGTGTCTCATATCCAGGGAGGAAGATAAGAGTTCCCAGAATCCTCAGGAGGTCATGCCCACACAGAGGCCTCATAGGCTATGGACTGATTGACAGACTAGACTCTACCCCTTTGCTCAAGTTGACAGGAGATTATGTAACTGTCACAAGTCACCATAACAAAAAAATTAATGACAGAAAGATGAAGCCGTCTGTTCCCATAAAGATTTACAGATTCAGGAACCCCAAAGGGGTTCACTGTGACAGTGAGTTTGTTTAGAAGGCCACTATGAGCCAGAGATGACTTATAGGAACACGATGCACGGAAGAAAGAAATACTGCCTTGTCCTAGGCCATCCTCACTACCCGTTCTTACGTTTGAGCCTATTGTTGCAGCCATTGTGTGCATCTGTCTTGTCAAAGGTCCTTTCTGTTTTTCGCGTCCCTCTGCTTTACCAAGCATGATGGCCTTCCGTAGGGCCTGCTCTCTCCTGACAACACGTCCAAAGTACATGAGACAAAGTCCCCCCATTCTTGTCTCTAAGGAGCATTCTGGCTGCACAACAGCAGGAGCTACGGGGTAAATAAAAGTAGGTGGCAGCATTATCTTTAACATGATTATATTTTCTCTCTCTCTTTGGACCAAGTCTTCAGGGTATATTTTTCACATGCTGGACGTCTTAGGAAGAGGCACATTTCAAGTGCCCATTATCCACCTGGCTACCATTTTGGACAGAGTAGTTCCTACGACATTTGTTGAGATTTATGTTATGGTCTAGTATATGACCAATCTTTATAAATGTTCTATTTATAAAATATCCCCTCTAGCTCTTGGATACAGAATTTGGTACCTGCCCATTTGGGTAGGCTTTCTATATTTCATGTTTGTTTTGTCAGTCATAAAGTGATGTATAAACAGTGCCCATTATAATTGTGGATTTGTCTAAATATAAGGGTGAGTCAAAAATTATTACTATGAAATAATAGGAAACCTTCATTTAAAAAATATCAAACCCTGAAGCTATTGTTTGTGATCTGCCCTCCATCTAGGTCTGTACATTTCTGAAGGCAGGGTCTCCATCTCTCTATCCCTTCCCTGAAGGATTCTGCACTCTTTGGTACATACCACATCAAAAGACAGTTTGGACATCCTTGAGAGACGCAAATAGTGTCCTTTTTTTATGTTCTTTGAGTTTTCAAAACAAAAAGAAGGCTGGAGGACAAGATCAGGTCTAGAGAGTGGACGGGGTCATGTTTCCCAACCAAATTCTGGGAGGACAGCCCTTGCTACCCTCAAAGAATGAGCGGGTTTATTGTCATGGTAGGGAAAAAATTATTCAGTGCCATTTTCTGAATTTTTGCTCACCAGTGTAGTTTTCCATTTTCTTAGAACTGATTCATCATAAGGAGCTTGGGAGTGGGGCGGGGCGGGGGGGGCTCTGTTGGGTAATCGTTGGACTGCAAACCATAGGTCGGCAGTTGAAACCCATCAGCTGTTGTTCTGGAAGAGACTATCTGCTCCCGTAAAGATTTACAGCCTTGAAAAGCCGATATAAGGTTACAATTTTTTTTTAAATCGACAATAGTGGACTTACTTTGGTTTACTTCATAATCAACCACTATGGTCGTCCCATGTCCTGAGAGTAAATGTATCAAGATCACCCCTTTGAACTGTCCAAAAACAGTCACCATAACATTCGGAGCTGACCGCTGTGCTTTAAATTTGTTTTTAATGTTTTATCAGGGGCGCATACAACTCTTATAATAATCCATACATACATCCATTGTGTAAAGCACATCTATACATTCCCTGCCCCCATCATTTTCAAAGCATTTGCTCTCCACTTAAGCTCTTTGCATCAGGTCCTCTTTTTTCTCCCCCTCCCTCCCCGCTCCCCACTCCCTCATGAGCCCTTGATAATTTTTTAAAAACAATTTATTGGGGACTCATACAACTCATCACAATCCATACATACAATTGTATAAAGCACATCTGTACATTCTTTGCTCTCATTTTCAAAGCATTTGCTCTCCACTTAAGCCCTTTGCATCAAGTCTTCTCTTTTTCCCTCCCTCCCCATTCCCCCCTCCATCATGAGCCCTTGATAATTTATAAATTATTATTTTGTCATATCTTACCCTCTCTGATGTCTCCCTTCACCCCCTTTTTGTTATCCATCCCCCCGGGAGGAGGTCACATGTAGATCCTTGTAATCCGTTCCCTCTTTCCTATGAAGCGTATTGATTTTCTTTGAGATTACCCTGTAATTTGTTAATTACTTTTAAAGGTTGAAACAGTCTTTTCTCTATTTACTTACTACTTGCTTTGTTCCACATGGATCTCTCTGTTTCCCTATTTTGAGACTGAAAGGTGTGTTTTACTTTGAATGCTTCTGTATCTGGCTAACTTCTGGGTGGTGTTGTCATGTGTGTGAACCTTGGGTGGTTGGCCATGCTTGTTGGTTCTCTGTTCAAAGAATTCCCCTTATTATTTCTTGTAAAATTGGTCTGTTTTTCATAAATTCCTTAATTTTTGTTTATCTGAAAATGTCCTGATTTCACTCTTCTATATCAGGAAAAATTTTGCTGGGTATATGATTCTTTTCTGTCATGTCAATTGTTTTCTCTGTGTGTGTGTGTGTGTGTGTGTGTGTGTGTGTGTGTGTGAGATATCATTTCCTTTTTGCCTACATAGTTTCTGCTGATAAATTAAGTTTATTCTTTTTTTTCACACCAACAGCCTTACATCATTTATTGTTAAACTTGATTAGGAAGCAAAAAAAACAAGGAATAAACCAGATTATTTGCCAATAGAAGTTCAAGTCATCAGATGGGGACAAAATCTGAGCCTGGGAAAATGCGGCCATGCGTGCCACCCTTCAGGGGGCTCCTTACAGCCCCAGCTTGGTTCTTCTCCAATGTCTTCTCTTGGAGTTGTACTTGATTTTATTACCAGTTTTCATTCGAATCCATTGGGGAATGGGCCGATTCTGCTTCTGTTTCTTGGCCAGGAATCTCTTGATCCTGAAAGTCTTATGAGACGACATGGTGAAGTCGGAGCACCACCACACTCGGGGTGGCAGAGAAACGGAGAGAGGGAGGAGAGGGCTAAGTTTATTCTTATTGATCCTCTTTATAGGTAACATTTTAGTTTTCGCGGAGCTACTCTCAGGCTCTCTGCTTTTCTTTAGTGATGAACTTGTGATATGTCTTTTTTCATAAACAATTTTATTGGGGTCTCTTACAACTCTGACAACATTCCACACCTCAATTGGATCAAGCATATTTGTATACATATTGCCAAAATAAATTCATATACATTTCATATTTGAGCCCTTGGTATAAGCTCCTCATTTTTCCTTCCTCCCCCAACCTCCCACTCTTGGGAATCCTTGATCAATTATGTAGTTATTATTTCATATCTTACACAGTTTGTTTTCTCACTTCACCTACTTTTCTGTTATTCATCCCCCTGGGGGGGTCTATAAATCCAACCATGTGATGGGTTACCCTGTCTTTCCCTGCCCCTCCACCATCATACTCCTACCCTCATGATATCACTACTCCCACTACTATTCCTGAGGGGGCTATCTGTCCTGGATTTCATGTGTCTAGAGATCTTATCTGTACGAATGTGTGTTCTCCGGCTTACTCAGATTTGTAAGATAGAACTGAGTCATGGGAGTGGGGGCCAGGAAGCATTCAGTAAACTAGAGGAATGCTGTGCTTTGTTGGTGCTATACTTCACCTTGACTGAATCATCCCTTCCTTCATTGTTTACAGATGGGCTCTGGGTCTCCTCTCCAAAGCATCTCGTTCACATCAATACAGTTGTTTGTTTTGGATATTTTGATACATCGTACCTGATCCTGTCAACACCTCATGATCACAAAGGATTTGCTTCCCTGCTGGATGACTGCTTGCTTAACTGCAAGCCTTTAAAACCCCAGATGCTTTATCTTTTGATAGCCAGGCACCATCAGCTATCTTCCCCACATTTTCTTATTCACCTGCTTTGTCTTCAGCAGTTGTGTGGGGAAGGTGAGCATCATAGAATGCCAATTTATTAGAAGAAAGTATTCTTGCATTGAGGGAGCACCTCAGTAGAGGCCCAATGTCTATCAGCTACCTTAATACTAAACCTATAGATATATGCACATACATCTATTTCCCCATCTTCATATATAAATATATATGCATGTGTACATGCCTTTATCTGGACCTCTATAAATGCCCTTTGCCTCCTAGCTCTTTCCTCTATTTCCTTTGACTTTCCTCTTGTCCCACTATCATGCTCAGTCGTCATTTGGGTTTCAGTAATTCCTCTTGCTTACATTTCCCTTGATCACGCCCTACCATGCTTCCTACATCCACCTCACCAACGATTTGGATCACTTGTTGTTCCCTTGTCTCTCTGTTTGTTAACACCACTACCTTTCCCCTCACCTGCCCCTCTCTCATGTCCCCCCGGAACTGGCAGTCCCATTGTTTTCTCCTCCAGATTGTTCATCCAGCCTATCTTATTTAAACAGACCTGCGGAGATAATAACATGCGCAAAACCAAGCAATAATATACAACAAAACAACAATAATCCAATGACCAAAAAACACAACACAAGAAAGAAAAATTTGTAGTTACTTCAAGGACTGTTTGTTGGCTTTTAGGAGTGTTTTCCAGTCCAGTATGTTGTGACATCAAGCCCTGGCCCCAAAGTCCACTTTCAGCATTCCCTGGGGATCTCGCCACTCCATTCACTTGCTGTTCTATTGCGCCCCCTTTGTGTTTTGACTCGGTGTGGCAGCATCAGATCAGATGCAGTTCCCACACTGTGTCTCTACTGTTGTCTCTTATGGGTCATTGAGGGACATCATGTCTCAGAGTGGGGTCGTCCATGTGGTCCTCTCTGTGGACTGGATGCTCTAATCAGAAACATCATCCTTAAGGCCTGGTTGGCCAGGATGTGCTCCACTCTGTCCTCCTCCCCCTTCATCTGCTCCCGTGTGCTCTGATCAGATATGTTCCTCACCCAGAGTTCCAGATTCAGTGCCGTCCTCTGAAATAAATTCTTCTGCGGGGAGGGGCTGGTGCCCACGTAGTTGGTATTGGGGCCAGCCCACCCCTTTGCTCTTAATTGTCTCACGTTCACACCAGATTATGTAACTACCGCACTAATTTTTACGCTTTTGAAGTTAATGTCATTATTCTCTGACTGTCATTCAGAATGCGGTGTTGACGGGATTAGGTATCAGAAGTTCAAAAACAAGCAATCAAATTGATGTGAAGTAGTGTGGACAACGTGGAGACTCAAAACCCACTTGCAAGACAATCGGACAGTCCCTCACAGGGGAGCCACACAGAAGGACGAGGAATTCAGGGTGCAGTATAGCATTGATGAAACATAACTATCCTCTGTATAGTTAAGATTTTTTGATACAGGAAAGCCAGGATGGATGACCCTTCAGAGATAGCATGGGAAGAATGACTCCCTGAGGATACAGGAAGGCAGGGGTAAGGGGAAAGGGGGGAAGGGGGAACTGATAACAATGATGAATGCATAACCCCACTCAAGAGGAGCGAATAACAAAATTGTAGGTGAATAGATATATTGTATGGGATTAGATACGGCTAATATATTTATATATAATAGAATAATCATAATAATATATAACAATAATAACAAGGATTCCTGGAGGGAAGGGGGGGAGGGCGGGGGTAAAGAGGAGCTGATATCAAAGAGTTCAAGAAGAAAGAAAATGTTTGGAAACTGATTGTAGTAGCAATTATACAAGTATGCTGGATTTATTTGAATTATGGAATGTTATTACATCTATAAGAACTCCAAGTAAAATGATGAATGAAAAAAACTTCGTGTTTGTCTTCGATATTCTGTGGTTTAACTATAATGTCTTATTGTGGATTGAATTTTATGCGCCCTGTGTGGGGTTTACTGAGTTTCTTGATATGATAATTAGTATTTTTCATCAGTTTTGGGAAAATCTGTTTTTTCTTTAAATATTTTCTCTACTCCATTCTTCCTCTAAGTTCCTGCTCCTGCTTCTTAATTTCTTACTTATATTCTCCCATTTTGGTTTGCTTTGTCTCTCTGCTGTAATCTAGATAAGACCTCGGTTGTCTGATCTTATGTTTACTAAATCATTCTCCAGTTGATTGTAACCTACTGAAAAACCTACCAATTGAAATTTTTAAAAAATTACTGTGGTGAAATATTTGCCAACTCAACCATTTCTACCTGCATAATTCAGTAACACTGACTGCGTTCTTCCTTCTGCTCCACCCTCATCATTCTGAATTTCCTCACGACTCCACGCCATGCCCACTAAGCAAACACACCCACGCCCTGCTTTCCCTTCCTTTCCACTCTTGGCCAGCACTAATCTTTGGTTCCTATATATTTGCTTGTTTCATGTAAGTGAGTGTTTGCTGTGCTTGTCCTCTTGTGATTGACTTAGGTGGATTTCAATCAGTTTAACATTTTTGAGGTTCATCCCTGTTGTGATGTCTCTTTGTGACTGAGCAGTATTTCAATGTTTAGATTTTATGCATGAGGTCTTCAGTGCTTCTTCCTCCAAAGTGAGCGGCCAATTATTTCTTCATAGTCTGTTCTTAGTCTGGAAGCTCCACTGAAACCTGTTCACTGTGGGTGACCCTGCTGGCATTGGAAATACCAGTGACACAGCTCCCAGCACCACAACCACACACAAGCCACCACAGTATAGCAAACAGACAAGTGGTGGAGACAAGCAGAGGGGCAGCAAAAGAGCAGAAATCCCTCAACGAGATGGATTGCCACAGTGGCTGCAATAATGGGCTCCAGCACAGGGATGATTGTGAAGACGGCGTGGGAGTGGGCTGTGCTTCATTCTGTCGTGCAGAAGGTCACTCTGGATCTGAACCAACTCAATGGCACCTGACAAGCACATTTCGATGTATGTATATATCACATTCTGTCTCTCCATCTGCAGATGGACACTCGAGTTGTTTCCACCTTTTGACTATTGTGGAAAGTCCTACAATGAACGTTGTGCACAGGTTTTTGTTTCTATTCCTGCTTTCGCTTCTTCTGAGTATAGCCATTGGACTGGGGTTGCTGGGACCCAGTGAATTGTTCGTGTGGGGTGTTGCACGTGTTTTCACTTTCAAAGTTGTACTCTATTCTTTTGGGAAACTTCAAGATCACTTTTTACACTGTCCCATTTCCTTCAGACATTTTCAAGTTTGTCTAACGTTTCTCTAAATCTTGTAAGCTAGTTGTTTCTCTAAATCTTGCAATTCTAGTTGTTTTAGAATCTGTCTGGTGCTTCCAATATCTAAGGTCTTTGTGAATTTTTTTCTGCTCCTTTTCCCTCTGTTTGTTCCTGGTCATTAGTTTCCTGGTATGCTTGGTTTGTGTGTGTGTGTGTGTGTGTGTGTGAGAGAGAGAGAGAGAGAGAGAGAGAGAGAGAGAGAGAGAGAGAGAGAGAGAGAGATATTCATCTCCCTGTGTTATTTGTGGTGGTAATTGAGGCAATTATCAGAGATGTTTGCATTTGCTTCCACCCTACACCTGAGAATTTCCACAGTTTGGAGCAGTTGTGTGTTTTGAACTGCATATTTATGTAAAGGTTAGTTTGTGGTTTAAGGAGCCCTAGTTGGTACAAATGGCTAAGTGTTCATCTGGTAACTGAAAGATTTGGGGTCTGAACCCATCCAGGAAAAGAAGACCTGGCAATCTGCCTCCACGAAGACAATGGCTGTGAACCCCCATGGGGCTGTTCTAGTCCACCGCAGAGCTTCTCAGGGATTTTTATTACTTTAAGTTGTTTTTAGTGTATTCATTGTTATGCTCAGCACCAAGGCAACCCCAAGGCAACTCCCATGAGAATGGAGGTTAGAGCAGATGTATTTCTGGTTCAGTCTTAGGCTGAAGGTGCAGCCCTCTGGTGTCACAGCTTATAGAGAGAAGTGTCTCCTAACAGAGACCCATTTTGAGCAGGCTTCTTCTTGGACATTTGACTCCTTGCCTTGTAAGGGACTGTAGAACTGAAGTCCAAGTTTCTAATATTGATGAATACTCCCAGGGCAAAGGCGGTCTCAGAACTCCATAAACTCTGTGTGTTTTGCTTTCTTTTATGTTTATACTGGTAGCTTCTGGCTCTCCTTTGAAGTCTTTGATGTTTTTAGGGAATTTTACATTTTTAATGCAACAAAAACCAGCCCACCATATTTCTTTTTATGACTAAATAGAATCTTTAGCAATTGCAGGGTTCCCTGTACTTCGGATACCACATCTACATTCTGGCAGGTCTTGGTGGCCATCAGGGAAGGGAGGAGCAGAGGCGGCACTGTGGCAAACAGGGATCCCTGCTGGCTTTTGGATCTTCATCCTCATATGTACTGGGAATCTTCCCTCACTCGCAACGAGGTCATGGCCACCCTCCACTGGGAACACAGAATGAGTGGGTTGGTTGCTCCTAGACCTGCTAGGGGCTCAAACTTTATGAGAGTTTCTGGCCCATCTGCCTAGAACATTTACTATAAGATTCTCACAAACCTCTCCTCTCCAATGAGCTACAGACACTCTCTGAACCAATTCCCTTGACCAAGCCAGAGGAAGGAACCGAGTATTGGCTTCCTTTTTTCCAATGACCTTCATTGTCTGTTTTATCCAACCTAAACATCAGTCCAGGCCCCCTATAATGAGCCTGGTGAGAGACCTAGCTACAATTTATCTTGCATTTGTTCCTGAGTCCCAGATCTCCTAGGAGACTGGGTTTTAGAAACACAAAGGCCTTTCCTCTGTTTCTGAGGTTACCTTTCTCCCCAGAGGCCCTGGATGCTTCACAGTGCAGCTGTGGAAACTGGAGAAGCCTTGTGTAATAATAAGGCTTCCCAGAAAAACACAATTGGATTCATATTATCCCCAACATTCTTCTTTTAGTTAATTATCACCATGCCTTCTCTCTTTACTGGGAAGGAAAGTTACAAAGAATACAAGTGACAAGGCGGAGAACTGGGAGGATCTGGATAAGAGGCTGGTGTCTCCCCATTCCCATTTCTCCTCTTTTTTCCTCATTTAGTACACACTACCCAAGAAGACTGCCTTGCAAAGAGGTCTTGCTCAAGACTTTGCTCTAGTCAGAGCACTAAGGGGCCTATTCAGGGTTCCCGCCACAGGACGTCAGCATCCTTAACCTGTTGAGGGTAAGCAAAACAGAGGAAACCGTCACCTAGATAGACTAACCAGTGGTTGTGTTAGGTTTCTCTCTCCGGCCTAAATCTCAGCCTCGGTCCTTAGCTCCACGCGAGAAAGATTTCACACCGAAGCCGGGCTCGTGATCCAAGTGAATTTAATGAAGGTTCAAAGAAGCATCAGGTTTTACGCGGCATCCATAGGGTTCCTTTGACCATGCGGCCTGGCAGAGACTGCTCCGGGTCACGCAAGGATCTCTCCCCTCCCACGAAGACCACCAGACCGCCCAAGCAAGACAAGACCAAGAGACCAAGAGCCCCTCTCCCTTCCGGTCCCTGCCTTTTCAAAGGTTCCCGGGGGAGGCGTGGTGAACGACCCCAGGTCGATCCCATTGGCTGAATTGCAATCACCCGACCCAGGTGGGCTTCTCCAGGTGTAACGCCCATCCGAGCCCACCGGCGGGAAAATCTAGCTTTTGTCTTTTGCTGGCTCTCCTGGGCATGCGTAAATTGACTTCCCAATTCCCTAGGCTAAGCTACCTAACAGTTGCAACAAAGGTGTGAAACAGAAAGGAAATAAGACCAGTAGAGTAAGAAAGATGGGAAAATAGCAACTTTAAGTGGAGGATGAAGACTACAACCTACCTGAGAAGCATAAGGTCTGCTGAGTCCAGTGAGAGCAACCTCAACCTTGAGGCTTCCTAGAAGAATAAAGGGCTGGGCCGAAGCATTTGGGTGACACAGGACTGAGCTGCCCTTTGTCCTGTTGTACGTCATCCGAATTAACTGGATGGCACTTTTGCCCATGTTGAGAAGACCGTAGGGCCGGCCCCACCATGAGAAATGACATCCTCACTGACCCATGGTGCTATGGGGACAACACGGGAGACATGGTGCGGGAATTGTGCCCTATTTGACCCCGCTACACTGCAGCAAAAAGCTAAGATCATTCAACAGAGCAGCAAGGGGAGCAAAGCAATGAAGTTCCCGGGGTATACCAAAAATAGACTGTGGGGCCAGAGCATGGCACCCATCAAACTCGACCAGAAAACACTCCTAAAGGTCAATAATCAGACCTTGAACTATTTGTAGGCTATCCTTTTTTGGTTGGTGTTTTTGTTGTTGTTGTTTTGTTTTCTTTAGTTCATTAGTTTTGCTGTCTTGTTTTTGTGCTTATTATTGTCTCTGCATGTCTAGCTAGATAAGATAGGCAGAATAAGCAATCTGGAGGAGAAAATAACAGGACTGACAGTTCCAGGGAAGGACACGGGAGAGTGGGGGGCAGGGAAAAGGAAGTGGGTGTGAACAAACCCAGGGTCAATGGAACAATGTGATCTAAAATTGATGGCAAGGAAGGTGTAGAATGCCTGGAAGGGCTTGATCAAATGCAATGTAACCAAGAGGAATTACTGAAACCCAAATGAAGGCCAAACATGATAGTGGAAAAAGAGGAAAGTAAAAGGAAATAGAGGAAGGAGCTAGGATGCAAAGGGCATTTATAGAGGCCTAAATACAGGCATGTACATATGTGAATATATACATATATAATGATAGGGAAGTATACATCTATTTATATGTTAAGTCTTAAGGTAGCAGACAGACATTGGGCCTTTACTCAAGTACTCCATCAACGCAAGAACACTTTATTCTAATAACCTGGCGTTCTATGATGCTCACCTTCCCAACACAACCACTGAAGACAAAGTGGATGAATAAGTAAATGTGGTGAAGAAAGTTGATGGTGCCCGGCTATCAAAATACGTAGCATCTGGGGTCTTAAAGGCCTGAAGGTGAAAAAGCGGCCATCTAGCTCAGAAGCAACAAAGCCCACATGGAAGAAGCACACCAGCCTGTGTGATCACAAGGTGCCGAAGGGATCAGTTATCAGGCATCAAAGACCTAGAACAAACAATCATATCAATGTGAATAAGGGGGAGTGTGGAGACCCAAAGCCCATCTGTAGTCAACTCAATGTCCCCTTACAGAAAGTTACAAGGAAGAGACGAGCCAGTCAGGGTGCAGGATAGCACCGATGAAACAAACAACTTTCCTCTAGTTCTTTAATGCTTCCTTCCCCCTACTATCATGACCCCAGTTCTACCTTACAAAACCGACTAGACCAGAGGATATACACGGGTGCAGATAAGAGCTCACAGCACAGGGTATCCAGGACAGATAAACCCCTCAGGACTGATATTGAGAGTAGTGATACCAGGAGGGTAAGGTGAAGGTGGGGTGGGTAAAAACGGGGAACCGATAACAATGATCTACATATAACCCCCTCCCAGAGGTACGGACAACATAAAAGTGGGTGAAGGGAGACATCAGTCAATGTAAGACATGAAAAAATAATAATAATTTATAAATTATCAAGGGTGGGTGGGTCGGGGAGGGAGATAAAAAAAATGAGGAGCTGATACCAAGGGCTCAAGTAGAAAGCAAATGTTTTGAGAATGATGATGGTAACATATGTACAAATGTGCTTGACACAATGGATGGATGGATGGACTGTGATGTGAGCTGTAAGAGCCCTCAGTACAATGATTAACAACAACAACAAATAGCCTGTGCAGCAGATGCATTGCTGAATTGCTTCTGGATGCAAGTATCTCTTACTTGCTCCATGACAGAAATTTCTTCCCTGGCTTTTTCAATGTTGACGGGGTCTTTTCTTTCTTATTCATTATTTGTATTTTTGTCTTTATGTTTTTATTATTTTATCCTTACCACCTTTTCTTAATATGGTTTTTATTCTTTCCGTTGGGTTTCCCAGTTTGTGAAGGAGTGGATGCACAGAAACAATAACTGATACAAGGGTTGATAGGGGACTCGGGAGAGGGGGGTTGGGTGATAGGGAGGGAAGGGGGATTTCAGGAATAAAAAATGAAGGTGGGAGGGGGCATTCCCCCCCAAAAATGGTAAAAAGCTCTGCAGTGGTGTTGCCTGGAAAGAAAGGTTTGGGAAGTTGATGGACATCCAGAACAAGGTCTGTCATCAATAGACATTTCACCTTTTTGAAATGAGAAAACTACTCCGTTACAATTGAGTTTTCCCCACAGCGCTGTCCTTGCAAGCTGTGTTCAACATCACTACAGTTTCTGTGGCATTTTTCCTGAGCAAGAAACAAAATTTCACAGCTGCCCCCTGTTCTCTTAAATCATCCATCACAAAAATCGAAGTTTAACCAAAACTGCTTTCATGCAAAAATTCACTGTGACCTGGAAGAGCCTTCCTAGGCAATGCCACTGACAAGGTGCACTCACTCAGAGCGAGTTGCTCGATGCTCGCCTAGCGGGAAAAACGTGTACTAGGAAAGCTCCACCAAGCGGAGCTTTTTTATGGTTCTTTGGAGTGTACCCACTCTTTGCCAACTTGAAGTTGTGTGAAAGTGTGGGGGTGGATAGCCTCTGTGATCATGAAGTGCCGAAGGGGTCAGTTATCAGGCGTCAAAGAACAAAGAAATCATATCATTGTGTGCTCACCTCCCTGATATGATCACTGAAGACAAATGTGTTTATAAGCAAATGTGGTGAAGAAAGCTGATGGTGCCCGGCTATAAAAATATATAGCATCTGGGATCTTAAAGGCTTGAAGGCAAACAAGCGGCCATCTAACCCAGAAGCAACAAAGTCCACATGGAAGAAGCACACCAGCCTGTGTGATCACAAGGTGTTGAAGGGATCAGATATCAGGCATCATCAGAACAAAAAATCATATCATTGTGAATGAGGGGGAGTGCAGAGTGGAGACCCAAAGCCCATCTGTAGGCAACTGTACACCCCATTATGGAATGGTCTCAGGGAGGAGATGAGTCTGTCAGGGTGCAGTGTAGCAACAATGTAATATACAACTTTCCTCTAGTTCCTAAATGCTTCCCCGCCCCGCCCCCCGCCCCCCCCCCGACACACACACTATCATGATCCCAATTCCACCTTACAAATCTGTCTAGACCAGAAGATGTACACTAGTACAGATAGGAATTGGAAACACAGGGAATCCAAGGCGGATGATCCCTTCAGGATCAGTGGTGAGAGTGGCGATAGTGGGAGGGTGGGTGGAGGGTGGGTTGGAAAGGGGAACCAATTATAGGGATCTACATATAATCTCCTCCCTGGGAGATGGACAACAGAAAAGTAGGTGATGGGAGACGTCGGACAGTGTAAGATATGACAAAACAATAATTTATAAATTATCAAGGATTCATGAGGGAGCAGGGAGTGGGGAGGGAGGGGGAAAACTGAGGAGTTGATGCCAGGGGCTTGGGTGGAGAGCAAATGTTTTGAGAATGATGAGGGCAATGAATGTATAAATGTGCTTTATGCAATTGATGTATGTATGGATTGTGATAAGAGTTGTATGAGCCCCCAATTTAAAAAAATAAAAAGAAAGTGTGGGGGTGGAATCTAAGCTGTCAAACAGGTCACATCCTCGGGGTGAGCGTTCTTATAAGGAGGAAACTGGGAGCTGTTTTCTCACTCTGCCCCTCCACTTTCCTCCTTGCTGGGACTCTGGCAGCCACCCTGAGAGTTGCTGGCATTTTCCACCAACCCTGGATCCACACGACTCTGTACCCACTGGCCTGTGATCTTCCTGCATCTGCATGATCTCATGTGGCTATGCGAGACTGAAGAGGGACAGATGGATGGACTAGCATCGGGACTAGAGTTGGACTGGTCTGGGATGGTTTCTTGATTTATAATTGCTTCTAGATATAAAGCTCTTACACATATATGAGTGTCATTGGATTTGTTTCTCTGCTCAACCCGGCCTCACACACTCATCCTCACAATGTTTAACACATGAACCCATTGTTGCAGCAACTCTGTCAATCTGTCTTGGCAAGGGCCTTCCTCTTCTTCATGGCTCCTCCACTTCTACCAAACATGATGTGATTCTCCCGGGACTGCTCTCTCCCACAACAGGTCCAAAGTACATGATACAAAGTCTCACCATCCTTGTTTCTAAGGAGTACTCTGTCTGCACTTCTTCTGAGACCAAATTTGCTTGTTCTTTTGGCAGTCCATGGTACTTGCAATATTCTTCTCCAGCACCACCATTCAAATGCATCAGTTCTTCTTCGGTCTTCCTTATTCAGTGTCCAAGTTTCACATGCATATGAGGCTACTGAAAACACGATGGCTTGAATCTGGCCCACTTTAGTCCTCAAAGTAACATCTTTGCTTTTCAACATTTACAAAAATCATTTTATTTGGGGGCTTTTCAACATTTTAAAGAGATCTTATGCAGCAGATTTATCTAAGGCAACTCATTTTCTAATCTCTTGATTGGTGCTTCCATGAGCATTGATTGTGAATCCAAACAAGACCAAATTCTTGACAACTTCCACCTTTTATCCATTTATCGTAATTTTACCAATTGGTCCAGTTGTGAGGATTTTGGTCTTTTTTTACATCAAAATATAATCCATACTGAAGGTACAAGCCTTGATGTTTATTAGCAAGTGCTTTGATTCCTCCTCACTTTCAGGAAGCAAGGTTGTGTCCTCTGTATATCACAAGTTGTTAAGAAGCCTTCCTCCAATCCTGATGCCACATTCATCTTCATAGAAGTCAGCTTCTCTGATGATTTGCTGAGCATGCATATTGAATACTTATAGTGAGAGTACACAAACTGGATGTACACTTTCCCTTATTTTAAACCATGCAATATTCTGTACATATTTTATTCATACGACTGCCTCTTGGTGGCAGTTACATAATCTCCTGTCAACTTGAGAAGTGGTGAAGTCTAGCCTGTCAATCAGGTCGCAGCTTGATGACCTAATTTTGGAGGCATGAAGGAGATAAATAGTTCACTGGAGGCCAGATCCTTTTTCTGCTTGACTCCCTGTGAGACATTCCTATTTACAAGCCACAGGGAGCTAAACTGATAGAGCCAGAGCCCTGGAGCTGGTGGAGCCATGTGAAGATCCACACCAGTGTTGAGAAGCTTCCACCAGCCTGGAGCCACAAGATGTTCCACCCACTGGCCTATGACCTTTCTTCCTGCATTTGGCCTCATTGCATTTGCTCCATGAGTCTGAAGAAGAATTTATAGACTGGTATTGGACATATGGGCTAATATCAGATTTACGGACTTGACCTGGACTGGGCTGTGATGTTTTCCTAGTGTACAATTGCTCTTTGATATAAAGTTCTTTCTCACACATATGAGTCTCCCTGGATTTGCTTCTCTAGTCTACCCAGACTAACACACCCTTGATCCACATACAGGTTCCACATGAGCAAAAGTACTTGTTCTGGTTCCCATCCATAGTTTGCTATGATCCATACAGTCAAATGCCTTTACATGGTCAATAAAACACAAATAAACATCTTTCTGGTATTCACTGAAATGTTTCAGAAAGCTGAAGAAGCCCTGGAAGCACTCATTAATGTATGCCAGGAAATTTCAAAACAGTTACCTGGCCAACTGACTGAAAGATATTCATATTTGTGCCTATCCGAAGAAAGGTGAACCACAGAATTCTCAAACTATAGAATGATGTCACACACAAGTAAATTTTTTGCTTAAGATCATCCAAGAATGGTCAGAACAGTACATTGACATGGAACTGCCAGAAGTTCAAGCCAGATTCAGCCGAGGACATGGAGCAAAGAATATCATTGCTGATTTCAGATGGATCTTGGCTTAAATCAGATAATACTAGAAAGATGTTTATTTATGTTTTGTTGACTATGCAAAAGCGTTAGACTGTGTGGACCATAATAAGCTTTCGATAACATTGAGAAATGAGAATTCTTGGACATTTAATTGTGGTCATGTGGAACTTGCACATTGATCAAGAGACCATTGTGCCAACAGAACAATGGAATACTGCGTTGTTTAAAATCAGGAATGGTGTGCATCAGGGTTGTATCCTCTCACCATATTTGTTCAATCTATATGCTAAGCAAATCATCAGAAAAGCTGGCTTAAAAGGTTGAAGTTGTCAAGGATTTCATCTTACTTGGATCCACAATCAATGCTCAGTCAAGGCCAACAAACAGTCCTTGAACTAACTACAAGCTTTTCTTTCTTATTGTGTTTTGTTTTTTTTGTCATTGGTTTGTTGTCGTTGTTGTTGTTTTGTTGTATATTGTTGTTTGGTTTTGCTCTGTCTTGCTGTTGTGCATGTTATTATCTCTGCAGGTCTGTCTAAATGAGACAGACTGGATGAACAATCTGGAGGAGAAAACAACGGGACCAACAGTTCCAGAGGGACATGGGAGAGGGGGAGGTTCGGGGAAAGGTAGTGGTGTTAACAAACCCAGGGACAAGGGAACAATAAGTGATCCAAATTGGTGGTGAGGTGGGTATAAGAAGCCTGGTAGGGTGTGATCAAGGATAATGTAACCAAGAGGAATTGCTGAAACCCAAATGAAGACTGAGCATGATAGTGGGACAAGAGAAAAGTCAAAGGAAATAGAGGAAAGAGATAGGAGGCAAAGGGTCTAAATATAGAGGTCTAAATAAAGGCATGTACATGTAAATATATTTATATATGAGGATGGGGAAATAGATCTATATCTATATTATTTAGTATTTAGATGGACATTGGGCCTCCACTCAAGTACTCCCTCAATGCAAGAACACTTTGTTCTATTAAACTGGCATTCCATGATGCTCACCTTCCCAACACAATCGCTGAAGACAAAGCGAGTAAATAAGTAAATGTGGTGAAGAAAGCTGATGGTGCCTGGCTATCAAAAGATGTAGTGTCTGGGGTCTTAAAGGCTTGAAGGTGAATAAGCAGCCATCTAGCTCAGAAGCAACAAAGCCCACATGGAGGAAGCACACCAGCCTGTGTGATCATGAGGTGCCGAAGAGATCCATTATCAGGCATCAAAGAACAAAAAAAATCATATCATTGTGTGCTCACCTTCCTGATGTGATCGCTGAAGACAAATGGGTGCATAAGCAAATGTGGTGAAGAAAGCTGATGATGCTCAGCTATCAAAAGATATAGCATCTGGAGTCTTAAAGGCTTGAAGGTAAACAAGTGGCCATCTAGCTCAGAAGCAATAAAGCCCACATGGAGGAAGCACACTAGCCTGTGCGATCACAAGGTGTCAAAGGTATCAGGTACCAGGTATCATCAGAACAAAATATCTTATCATTGTGAATGGGGGGGAGTGTATGGAGTGGAGACCCAAAGCCCATTAGTAGACCACTGGACATCCCCTTACAGAAGGGTCTCCGGGAGGAGACAAGCCAGTCAGGGTGCGACGTAGCAATGATAAAACATACAACTTTCCTCTACTTCCTAAAAGCGTCCTCCTCCCCCACTATCATGATCCAAATTCTACCTTGCAAATCTGGCTAGACCAGAGGATGTACACTGGTACAGATGGGAGCTGGAAACACAGGGAATCCAAGGCGGATGATCCCTTCAGGACCAGTGGTGTGAGTGGCGGTGCTAGGAGGGTAGAGGGAGGGTGGGTTGGAAAGGGGGAACCGATTACAAGGATCTACATGTGACCACCTCCCTGGGGGATGGACAGCAAAAGAGTGGGTGAGGGGAGACGGCAGACAGGACAAGATATTACAAAATAATAATTCATAAATTATCAAGGGTTCATGAGGGAGGGAGAAGCGGGGAGGGAAGGGGGAAATGAGAAGCTGATGCCAGGGGCTTAGTTGGAGAGCAAATATTTTGGGATTGATGAGGGCAATGAATGTACAAATGTGCTTTACACAATTAATGTATGTATGGATTGTGATAAGAATTGTATGAGCCCCTAGTAAAATTATTTTTTTTAAAGAAACAAACAAAAAAGAAGCAGAAGTCAAGCGATCAAAGCATATATTGTACTGGGTAGATCTGCTGCACAACACCTCTTTAGAGTACTAAAGAGCAAGTATGTTACTTTGCTCCTGACCCAAGCCATGTGTGGTCGTTACATAATTTCATGTCAACTATATAAATAAGTGGAGGAGTGGAGTCTAGCTAGTCAATCAGGTCATAGGCTGATGATGTTTCCTTGTAGGAGTGGCCTTCTCATGAGGATTCTGGGAATTTCCCCTCACTCTGGCTTTATCTTCGTGCATCCAGAGACTTGTTGAGACCTGCAAGAGCTATCTCTGGGCTTCACTTTTCTGCTGTAGACACACTCATAGAGCTGGGGAAGCCATGGGGAGACCCGAGCTAGTGCTGAGATGCTTTCAGCACCCTGGATCCACAAGACTTTCCACCCATCAGCCTGTGATCTTCCTGCATTCAGCCTCATTGCCTGTGGCTGCTTGAGTCTGAAGAGAAATTTATGGACTAATATCAGACTTATGGACTAATATCAGACTTATGGACTTGGTCTGGACTGGGATGTTTTCTCAATATACAGTTGTTCTTTGATATAAAGTTCTCTCTTACACATATATGAGTGTCTCTGGATTTGTTTCTCTAGTCAACCTGGACTAACACACCATGGTATTCTCCATTAGATCATATCCATGTGAAAGTTGGATATTGAATAAATATATAACAAAGAAGAACGGATACATTTGAATTGTGGTGTGGGAGAAGAAGATTGAAAGTTCCATGGACTTCTAAAAGGACAAGCCGTTTTGTATTGGATAAAGTTAACCCAGAGTCCTCCTTAAACATGAGGATGGCAAGACTTCATCTTACATCTTTTGGACAGATTGTCAGGAGAGACCAGTTCCTGCAGAAGGACATCATGCTGGTAAAGTGGAGGGGTGGCGAAAAAGAGGAAAGCCCTCAATGAGATGGCTTGACACCGTGGCTGCATCAACGGGCTCATATATAGGAACAATTAAGAGGGTGACATGGGACCGGGTAATGTTTCTTTCTGTAGTGCACAGGGTCATTATGGGTCAGAGCTGACTTCTTGGCACCTAACAACAACATCAGACAGCATTGTACTTCAGGATAGATCCTGAAATGTGTTTTTTGACAATGAATGCAACACTATTCCCTCTGAATAAATTCTGATTATTAATTGAGAGGTTCAGCTGCTTCATCTAATTTTGAGTCACACCTCATCAGCAAACAAAGGTCTCCAAGGCTTTACTCCCACAGATTTTGCTCCATCCACGTTAAAATGGTCGACTGGACTTTGAGAAGGCCATTTTTCCTCAATTATATTTGAAGTGCCTTCAGACTTGAAGAGTTCATGTTCTGGTATTATTTCTGAAATTTGTCTGCTTCTACCATGAGATTTTCAGTATCCGACAATGTTCAATGCTAACCATACAGTTTTCAGTGAGCAGTCGATTTCCTCTTCGTAGTCTGATGTAGTTTGATAGTTCACTGGTGACTCTTACTCCTTAACAGTCATGGAGCTACCTCTCTTTGTTTCTGAGATGGCTCACAATGATTTTATCTAGGGGATGGCAAAACTGATCAACCCTCTCTATTAATGTTTCCCACCTGGTGGCATAGTGTTTGGACATTAGGCTGTTAACCACAGGTCAGCAGTTCAAAACTTTAGCTACTCCAAGGGGAAACTAGTTAAAGTCTTGGAAATCCACAGGGGTGGTTCTACCCTATCCTATAGGGTCACTGAATTGACTCTAATGGCAGTGAGTTTGTTTTATTTGTGTTAGTTCTGTTGGCGTGTTCCCACCCAATCAATGGGGGAGAGGGGTGGCACTACAAAACATAGATAGAAGAGCCATGTTAAGCAGTTTTACTGCACCACACCTACTAATATAATTCATGGTGATTTTCACACATAGACATTTTAAATGTGTATACTATAGCATCTATTGACCTTTTTCAAGTTACCTTTGGAGATACTCATATTGAGTAGGAAGGGATTTGAGGGAGTGGTTGGTTTTGGGGTTGTTGTTTTTTTTCATTTTATTGGGAGCTCTTACAGATACTATAATAATCCATAGTTCAATAGATCAAGTATTATTGTACAATTGCTGCCACCATCATTTTGAAAACATTTTCTTTCTTCTTGAACTCTTTGATATCAGTGTGGTAGTTGCATAATCTGCTGTCAATTTGAGGTTTCAGAGTGAAGGGTGGAGTCTAGCCTGCCAATCAGGTGATAGCTTGATAACCTCATTTGGAGGCATTAAGTTGATAAAAAGCTCACTGGAGGCGGGACACATGTTCACTCCCTGGGAGACATCCCTGTGGAAAAGACACAGGGAGAAATGCTGATGGAGCCAGACCTCTGAAGCCAGAGAAGCCATGTTGAGACCCCTGCCAGCGCTGAGATGCTTACAATGCCACAAGGCTTCCCACCCACTGGCCTGTGATCTTCCTGTATTAGGCACCATTGCATGTGTTTCGTGACTCTGAAGAGGACTTAATAGATTGATATCAGACATATGGGCTAATATCGGACTTATGGACTTGATTTGGACTCGGCTGGGATGTTTTATCAATGTACAATTGCTCTTGTATATAAAGCTCTTTCTTTTTAAAAAATGTTTTATTAGGAGTTCATACAACTCTTATCACAATCCATACGTACATCAGTTGTGTAAAGCACATCTGTGCATTCATTGCCCTCATCATTTTCAAAGCATTTGCTCTCCACTTAAGCCCTTGGCATCAGGTCCTCTTTTTTTCCCCTCCCTCCTCGCTCCCTCCTCCCTCATGAGCCCTTGATCATTTATAAATTATTATTTTGCCATACCTTGCCTTGTCCGACGTCTAAAGTTCTTTCTTATACACATATGAGTGTCTATGAATGTTTTTCTTGTCTTCTTTTGTCGCTCCCATGTATCCCCTCCCACCCCTGGGAGTGTTCTGTAGTACTAGAAGTGTTCTAGATCCTGAGTTGAGTGCTGTTTATACAAATGTATATATGTATTTAAATTTCCTGGGTTATATACATCAGAGAGGGAAGGGGCCTCCAAAAAGTTCACGTAAAATGGAATGAAAAGATAATGGAACTTTCCATGAATTTTTTGAAACCCTCTCATAACCATTCACATTATTGTATGTAAATTATACGTTGTGGCAGTTATATAATCTGTCGATTTGTGAAAGGGTGCTGTCTAGCCTGTCAATCAAGTCAGTGAATGAGGCCTCTGTATGGGCATGACCTTCTCCTGAGGATTCTGGGAACTCCTGTCTTCCTCTCTGGAGGTGGGACACACACTTGCTGTGAGACATTCCTGGTGACAAGCCAGATGGAGCTACACTGATGGAATCAGAGCCATGGAGCTGGAGGAACCACATGGCGACCCACACCAGCGTTAAGATGCTTCCGCCGCCACTGGATCCACAAGACTTTCCACCCACCAAATCCATAAGACTTTCCACCCAGTGGCCTCTGATCTTCCTGCATTTGACATCATTGCATGGCTGCATGAGTCTGAAGAGGAGTTTATAGACTGGTATTGGACATATGGGCTATTATCGGACTTATGGACTTGATCTGGACTGGACTGGGATGTTTTCTTAATATATAGTAGCTCATTATATAAAGCTTTTGCTGATACACATATGCGTGTCTCTGGAATTGTTTCTCTAGTCAACCCAGAATAACACAACCTCAACACAAAACATTTTTAGTCATTTTTTTCCTTTTTATTTGTGATTTCAAATAGATTTTTTTTAACTTTAGCTGAGATGCAATTGACTTACAGTAAACTGAAAGTGTTTCAAGTGAATACTTTTACAAGTTCTGCATTTGAAGCCATACGACAATCAAGAAAATGAACACATAACATGGACCTCACCCTGGAATGTGTCTTTATGTCCCTGTGTAATTCCTCCCTCTAATTCTTTCCCAAGCCAATTACCCATCTGCTCTCTGTTCTGATATGCTTTACACTTCCAAGAATTGTATGCAAAAAATTATCATTTTGTATCTACTCTTTGTTGTCTGTATTCTTTTACTGAATAAAATTTTGAGATTCATTCATGTTGCAGTAAGTATCAATAGTTCATTCTTTTTCATTACTGAGTAATATTCATTGTTTGGCTATGTCACAATTTACTTAACCATTTATCTACTGGGAGAAATTTGGAATGTTTACAGTTTTGAGGCTATTACAAATTAAGCTGCTACGAATATTCACTTACTAGTCTTTATTGAGACATAAATTCCTCTTTCTCTTGGATAAAGTCTTCTGTTGATTTTTTAATTTTTCTCCCATTCAATGGAGAGATAAATATTTAAACTTTTCTTCTAAGATTTTTTTCTGTGTATGTTTCACATTTGAATTTTGATCTAGCTGGTTAATTTTGTTGTGTAATATAGGGTAGATATCATAATAATTTTCTTTTTCTTCAAATAGGCATTTTCTCTACCACCATTTAGTGAAGAATTAATCCCTTCTCCATTGATTAGTAATCTATAATCTGCACCCCTCGTGATTTCAGAAAGTATCCTTTAACCACCCACTCAGGTCCCTAAAACATCCCTTAGTGTCTCCAGAGCAGTGTCCTTTGTGATACATAACTCATGTCAACGCCTCCCATGATTCCTCAAATGTTAGAACCACTTATACCCAGTCCATTGATGGCTGGAAGGAGATGTTGGCAGAATTCACCTGATTTGTGCAATGATTCAATCCTTGACAGAGTGGGCGGCCAGGAGTGGCAAAAGTGAGGAGGACAGTCAACTCAGGGAACCACCCACTCAGCCATGACTTCCAACAATATTTTGTTGACTAAGACTGGAAACAAAGCTTGATTATAGATGGTGAAAACATCTCTGAAGCATTCCTGCCCACTCTTAGGCAGTCTTTGAGACTGAGACTGCGACTGTGCCTTCTGATCTCAGAAGGAGGCAGGAAATTGTGGCCAAGGCCCCTGCAACATCTGTTCATCAAACAGGAGAAATGAAGTGTGCACCAGGAAGTGTGTAGAGCTGAGTGACCTCTGCCCCGCAGAGTCCCAGGGCTGACCTGAGTCCTGTCACAGCAACAGCACCCACTCCTTGCCAGATGGCAACACCAGACCTAGAAAAGTGCAGCATTCAAGGTTGTCTTCAGGGCACCAGGACCTCAGAGCCCCAGCAGATACGGAACCTCTGACCAAAGCCCTCAGGGCGACTTGAGACACATGCACACACACACCCTGATCTGTGAACTCTGTGAGCTGGGACTTCCCATAATTTGCCGTCACAAAATTTTCTCCAACCCATTTTCTATGAAATTTTTTCCCATAGAAGATCTAGGAACTGATGTGATTCACCATCTGGAAACCTAGTCTCTGAAAGTCTTGTGGATTCCCCCTAAACCCTTTCATCTGCCTCTGTACTCCCACTCTGCTCCGAGGCTTAGCGAGAACTCTGGCTTTCCGCTGCAGTGGGGCAGGGAGTCTCACCTTAGGGAGGCCTCAACAGTTCTCAGATGTTGGAGGGTAACCCTCTGCTTCCAGGACAGCTCCAGAATTGCTGGAATTCATGCTCTATGCATACAGAGCGCTGGTGTCCCCAGCGGGGAACAGCAATGGGACAGATTGACCCTGGCATCAAGGAGCTCGCAGGAAAGGGAGACAGAGTTAAGAAGTGAGCACATGCACAATCAAGATACTTTCAGATAGCTATAAGTGTTTCTAATAAAACAAGGCAAGGGGGTGTGATCGAATGTGATAGCAGTGGGCCCCATGAGGCTGCGTCATCAAGGAAAGCCTCCTTAAAGAAGGAGCATCTAGGCTCAGGCCTGAATGACAAGAGGGGAGTAAACAGGAAGAGTTGGGGGTGGGGGAGGTGGTAATCGAGCAGCACCAATAGCTGATGTGGGAATAACCTGGGAGCATCAGAGTGGGAGGGGATAGATCAGAAAGGGAAGCAGGACTTTACCTCCTATAGCCTCATAAACCAAACCAAAAGCCAAACTCACTGCCACTGAATTGACACCGACTCATAGTGACCCTACAGGATAGGATAGAACTGCCCTTGTGGTTTCTGGGACCATATCTCTTTATGGGAATATGAAGCTCTGTCTTTTTCCTGCAGAATGATTGGTAGCTTTGAACTGCTGACTTTGTGGTTAGCAGCCCAACTCATAACCACTACGCTACCAGGTCTCCTATAGCCTCTGAGGGCTTGGTAAAGACATTGGCATTTATTCCAAGATGAAAGGTTTTAAGCCCTCTAGTGCATGGCCTAATTTAGGTTTTTTGAAGATCTCCCTGGCTGAGTGATAGGAATGGACACCAGTGAGTGGGACAAGAGTAGGCTCAGGGATACACAGGAGGAGGATTGTATGGGGGTGAAGCCTTAGTGGCCTAGGCTGGACTGATAGTGGTCGAGGGGCAAGATATGGACACATTCTCAATTTAGTTTGAAAGTAAAGCTAAAAGGAGCTACTTATAGATGGGATAGGAGGTGCTGGAAAATGAGTAAGAGGACTTTTGTTGAGCCACTAAAGAGATTGTCTTGCCATGCAGTGAAAGGAGGAAGGGAGCGTAATGGGGTAGTGGGAATAGGAGAGTTTTGCTATTGTAGTAATTGAGTACAATGCTACAGCTAACAGGTAACAGTGTACACCAGTAAAATTGGAATACACAGTAAAAGAATAGCTGAAAATACTAAAAGATAGCTGAAAAATTCAAAAATGATCCTGAAATCAGGCATGATGTGGTAGTTACATAATCTGGTGTCAGCTTGAGACTATTAAGAGTGAAGGGGTGAAGTCTAGCCTGTCAATCAGGTCGCTGCTGGTGACCTCTTTTGGAGATGCTACGGAGATAAATAGCTCACTGGAGGCTAGTTAAACTCTCTCTGCTTCATCTCCCTGTGAGATATTCTTGTTGACAAGTCACATGAAGCTATGCTGATGGCAGCCAGAGCCTTGGAAATAGAGGATCCACGTGGAGATCCAAACTAGTGCTAAGATATTTCCACCACCACTGGATCCACAAGACTTTCCACCAACTGCCTGTGATCTTCTTGCACTCAGCATCATTGCATGTGTTACATGAGTCTGAAGAGGAGTTTATAGACAGGTATCAGACATAGTGGATAACATCGGACTTATGGACTTAATCTGGACTGGACTGGGATGTTTTCTTAATATATAATTACTCTTTTTATATAAAGTTCTCTATTTTTTATTTAAATCATTTTATTGGGGCTCATACAACTCTTAACACAATCCATACATACATCAATTGTGTAAAGCACACTTACACATTCGTTGCCCTCATCATTCTCAAAATTCACCTTCCGCTTGGGTTCCTGGAATCAGCTCCTTTTCCTTTTTTCCCTCCCTCTCCCTCCCCGTTCCCCCCTCCCTCATGAAACCTTAATAATTTATAAATTATTATTTTATCTTATCTTACACTGCCTGTCTCCCTTCACCCACTTTCCTGTTGCCCATCCCCCAGAGAGGTTACATGTAGATTCCCGAGATCGGTCCCCCCTTTCTAACCCCACTTCCATCCCAGTACAGCCACTCTCACCCTTGGTCCTGAGGGGTTCATCAGTCCTAGATTCCCTGTGTTTCCAGATCTCATCTGTACCGCTGTGCATCCTCTGGTCTAACCAGGTTTGCAAGGTAGAATTGGGATCATGATAGTTGGGGGGGAGGAAGCGTTTAAGAACTAGAGGAAGGTTGTGAGTTTCATTATTGTTACACTGAATCCTGAGTGACTCATCTCCTCCCCACTACCCCTCTGCAAGGGATGTCCAGTTGTCTACAGATGGGCATTGGGTCCCCATCACGCACTCCCCTCATTCACAATGATATGATTTCCCCCCCACCTTTGGTGCTGGAAACTTGGTCCCCTCAGCCCTTCAGGATCACACAAGTTAGTGTGCTGCTTCCATGTGGGCTTTGTTGCTTCTAGTCTAGATGGCCACTTGTTTACTTTCAAGCCTTTAAGTCCCCAGACACTATATCTCTCCATAGCTGGGCACCATCAGTCTTCTTCACCACACTTACTTATGCACACATTCATCTTGTTTATGTGGGGAAGGTTGTGGGGGGAGGTCAGACTCTCACAGACATCCTCCCAGAGGACTATCAATTGTCAGACTCTATGGGAGGCCCCACTCCCTGCTGTTAAAGACAATGGACGCCTGCAGCCATCTATTTGGTTCCAGTAGGTGGGGTTTACACCCTACTGATAATGGTTCCTATGGAGATTTAGAGAACAGGTCAAAGTTAAGCCGCCATCCTAAACCTAGGATCTGCCCCTTTTTGTCACATGTATAACCCCAATTTCTCCCCTTCCTATTGTGTGTATGTCCCTAGACCAACCACCTCTCATTACTGTATTACCTATAGGACAGCCCCTTCTAGTGACCGATGTCCTCACCTGTAATTAGGGGGCTTGCATGTCCCCAGAGAATATAAAAGGCCTGGGCTAACATTAAATCTCTCTCTCCACGTGGACCATCTAGCGGGTCAGAGGTGAGCATGCTACCGTGAATTGTGTCTGATTCCATTTATTTCAGTACTTCACTTCTATCTCTCATGCTCTCTATAATTCTACTATGATCTTTACTTACTATCGCTGTACAATTGCACCTACCAGACCCGTAATGATGTGTTAGGGGTTGGCTTCCCCTGACAGAAGGTGATCACACAATGATGAATTTTTGTTCTTTGGTGTCTGCTACCTGATCCCTTCAACACCTTGTGTTCACTTAGGTTTGTGTGCTTCTTCTCTGTGGGCTTTGTTGCTTCTGAGCTAGATGGCTGCTTGTTTGTCTTCAAGCCTTTAAGACCCCAGATGCTATATCTTTGATAGCCGGGCACCATCAGCTTTCTTCACTACATTTGCTTATGCACACATCTGTCTTCAGTGATCATGTAGGGAAGGTGGGTATCATGAAATGACCGTTTAGCTGAGCAAGGTGCTATTGTATTGAGGGAGTGTGCGTGAGGAGGCCCAATGTCCACCTTCTACCCCACTGCTAAACCTATAAATATATGCACATAGGTCTATTTCCCCCATAATCATAAATATATTTACATGTGTATATGTCTGTATTTAGGCTTCTATGTATGCCCTTTGCCTCCTACTCCTTTTCTCTATTTCCTTACGCTTTCCTCCTGTCCCACTACCATGTTCAGCCTTCATTCTGGTTTCAGTAATTCCTCTCAGTTACCTTGCCGTTGGTCACTCCCTACCAGTCTTTCCATCCCCTCCCTCCACTGGTTTTGAACCACTCATTGTTCCCTTGCCCCTGGGTTGGCCAACACCTCCTTCCTTCCCCTAGCTCCCACACTCTCATGTCCCTCCGGGATCGTTGGTCCCATTATTTTCTTCTCACATTGTTTGTCCAGCCTATCTTATCTAGGTGGACCTGCAGATATAGTAATATGTGCATAAAAATGTGGATGGGTTTGACAGCACCAAAGTGGCACATAAGGACATGGCATCGACGGCAGCAACACCGAGAAGCTAACAAACAAAAAAGCCACCGACATACAAAATTCAAAAGAAAGAAAAAAAGACAGCAAAAAAAAATTTGCCTGTTAGTAGTTCAATGTCTGTTTGTTGACCTTTAGGAGTGTTTTCTGGACATGTCTGGTGATCTCTCTTATACACCTATGAGTGTCTATGAATTTCTTTCTCTAGTCCACCTGGACCAAAACCCATAGTGGCTTCCCCCATTCCTGACACCCATTGAAAGAGGTAAAAGCATCTGCTAGTCCCTAATCCTAACTTTTGTTTCATTTTATTGGACCAATTTAGATAAACAATAACTTTGGCAATGGAAATAGGATTCTACTAATTGCTTTCAGCAATCTGAGACCACCCCTGAAGCTATGATGGAAGCATCTGATTACCAACGGGGAGGAATGGAGTGGTTGCTGGGAAACCAAACAACCAATCCTCAGAGACAAGGTTAGCTGAAGATGCCATTTAAATTTCCAAGTAGAGTTATTAAGAGGAAAGCTGGATAGGGGAGTCTGGAACTCAGAGGAAAGACCAGACTGGAAAAGATCTCATCTTCTATGGGGTAGATAGTATTTAAAATCATGATGCTAGAAGTGAACATCGGAGAAGTGGTTATAAATAACAATCTGAGGACTGATCACTGGAACAATCCAAAATTTAGAGACAGGAAAATTCCTGAAGCAGCCATTGAAGAATGAGGGAGACCTGGGGATTGTTGTCAGGAAAGCAAGAGAGGAAACTCTTCTGTTCAGCTCAATTGAAGGCTGCTGAATGGGAAAGCAAAGTGAGAGTGGAGATGTGGCTCCTGGATTTGGTATCATGGAGAGCATTAGTGACCTTGACAAGGGCAACCTCAGTGAAAAGACTAGGAGGGGAGAGGAGGAATCAGGAGTTTAGATGACCCTTTCATGGTGTTTTTCTGTGAATGAGGAAGAAGGGAGGAAATCTGAAAGGTGTATGACATGAAGCAAAGGTTAGTCCACCATGGCTGCATCCAACTCCATGAGGTCCACAGTTGTGGTCCAAGAAATGCAGCCTGGGCATAGTCAGTTGTTTTCTTCTTGATTCTGCGATGAACTTAGACTCAGGGCAGCCCAAGGAAAGGAGACCTTCTGTATCTCTTTGTCCCTTAGTGTCCTTTTGTCAGAGAATGCACAACTTACCCACCTCTTCTCAACAGATAAGGCTGGCAAAGGCCAGGCACCAAGTGAAGTGGGTGACTGAATCCCATTCACCCCGTAGTATTGACCTGGAGATACACAAAAGTGACTGATATGGATAGGGAATTAGGGAGTAGAGGTGGTTTTGGGACTGAACAAAAATGAAATCGAAAGATGAGGGACAGTAGAGGTCCAATGGTCAGTGCGGTGGGGTGAACAGCACAGACACTGGAGCTTTGTAAGTCTGCTCTGTGTTCATGTAGGCTATGTAACAGGGCAATGGAAGAGAGAAAGGAAGTGATTGGCTTCCAATCTTGGAAATGATTGACTAGAAGAGCAGAGTATAAAGGTCTAGGTCATCCTCAGAAGCTGCTGTAAGACAATGGTGATACCCTAAGCTGGGAAACGCTCTGCAAGCTGGTAGTAAGCCACTCACATGACCTTGAGGTATTAACCTCCCTCTGAGCTCTTGAGTATCTTGGCTCATGCCATAAGATAAAAACCAAGCACCAGCCTAGAGCACTGTCAACACCAGGAAAGATGCTACATGGGAAGATAATCAGCATGTACAGAGCGTCTACACTCATTTCCAGGGAGAGTATTTATCCATGGCTGGCTCTGGGAGCAAGGTGAGAACTGCACAGACCACTGAAACACCATTGTAGGGGGCAGCACTATGACCAGCTCTAAATATAGGAGGTTTGGGGTGGAGGATCAAATAAACAGCCAGAGTCATGGGGACTAGGTGATTTACCATAGCTGTTGTTTTGCCCATCATCCGAACCTACCTTTAGTATAGAAAAAATAGCTCCATTGAGAACATTAATAAAGCAGTTTCCTGGGACAAATCAGTGGGGAAAGTCTATGAAGACTGCCAGGAAGTTTGGAAATTTTCTGATCTGCATACAAGAGGACACAGGAAGACTTTGTGGAATGGGAGACTTCCTTGATGGAAGAGTCATTGAGGGGAAATAGCAGGATGTGGTGGTGGGGGTGGAGGGGGTGGGGGTGGTGAGGGGGGTGGTGGTGGAAGAGTGACTCTGACACCTGTCATAGGTGCCAGACTGTAGTCATATTATATGGTGCCCCTGAGGGTAGGGATGGGGTGAGTCTCAGAGTGTCGAGATCTCAGATCTCTCTGGAAAGTTTCTTGGTTAGACTGATTGTCATGGAGTCTAAGGGCTGAACAGCCCAGAGGGAAGAAAAGGCTCTTGACCCTCCATTGCCTGGATGCTAGAAGGAGCCAAAAACGATACAATTGATTTGTAAAAGGGTAGCAATAATCAAAGAATGAGTGATCAATTCTGGAACCCAGTCTCCAAAAAGACAGCAAAAGCTCAAAAGAAGTCAGACCCTCATAAAAGGGAACTTCACATTCATTTGGAAACCAGCCTTACTGGATCCATTGAGGCTGGGGGAACCCCTGAATCCAGTGCCTGTAAGTCATCTTTAAATCCTTAACAGATACTATCCCATCATTAAACAAAACCGCAGTTTAGTCCAATTAATGTTTGAGATGTGTGCTCTTTAAAGAATTAGCTATGTCCCATTAAGCTGACAGCAGTTTATGTAAAGCACAGATAAGAACAGTAAGGATCAAGGTCTAAATCCACGGTAATGAAACAGTATGTTTAGCGATAGTGAAGACGGTCACATTCGTTGTAATTAATTAACATGTCATTGATGTCATTGATGTCATTGGAGAAATTGCACGCGGATATATATTTGCTTGTGCATATTGCCACCAAAAATAAATAACATTATTAGAATTTTTTTTAAGCCATGCCAGGAAGAATTGAATCAAGACAATGAGCAGAACCTGCCTTCCTGATTGTTCAGTGAAGGCCTGGGTCATGGCCATGCCTGAGGTTGAGATGATACTGACTCGTGGAAAAGAAGTTGCGATCAGTATCAATATGAGATTACAGGGGAAGATTTTAGAGAAAGATTTTCCTTTCACTGGACTTTTTTTCCCCTTCCACTTCTCACTTTATATTATCTGGACTCCCACACCCACCTCTGCAGACACTCCTCCAAGCACCCCTGAACTCCCTTTCCAGAGCAGCCAGTTCCTGACCCCATCCAACCTGTCTTCTCTACAGCAGCACGTATTTACAAAAAACCAAATCTCGTGACTCTGGCACTTCAACTATGACAGATGTCCCAGCTTTATTTCTTTTAAGATAACATCTTTCTGTTGCAAATGTACAAGGACATTACATACAAATGTATGTTCACTACTAACATTTGGGAAACTCAGAAACGTACCCCCCAAAAAAGAAAGCCGAAACCACATACAATCCCACACTTAAACTTATTTCAGCCACGTCATTTGGTGTTTCTCCTCACTCCCTGCCAATCTTCTTCTTCATCTACACCCTGGAGTGTTAGTGGTTCCGTGGTGGCCTGCTAACTGCTAGGTCATCAGTTTGAAACCACCAACTGCTCCGCGGGAGAAAGATGGCCTTTAGTATTCCTGGAAAGAGTTACAGTCTTGGAAACTCGTCGCTCCGTGTTATAAACTGCTGTGAGTTGCATCAACTCAATGGCAGTAACTTTGGTTTGGTTTTAGCTTCAGCAGAACCATCCCTTCCATACCAATTTACACATTTGCAAATGTAAACTCCATAAGGGCAGGACTTTCTGCACTTTGTTCACTGCTGTGGTATTTACTCAACAAGCAGCTGTTGGAAGAATGGGGTTCACAACCTGCTCTTACTTAAATCAATATAACTCTTTCAAGGCATTACTGTGTGTTCTCTTCGGCCAGCGGTTCTCAACCTGTGGGTCTTGACCCCTTTGGGGGTCGAATTACCTTTTTACAGGGGTCACCTAAGACCATCTGAAAACACATTTCTGATGGTCTTAGGAACTGAGATACCGCTCCTCTGTCCATCTCCAGGCAGGTCTGCCCACACGCAGATACACCCACATGCGAGTACCCCTACGACACCATGCTTCAAGACAAAATGTCACTTATTTGTCATTAGAAATAAAATATTCACAATATATAATTACATATTGTTTCATAATTCATCACTATGCTTTAATTATGTTCAATTTGTAACAATGAAAATGCATCCTGCATATCAGATATTTACATTACAATTCATAACAGTAGCAAAATGACAGTTATGAAGTAGCAACAAAAATAATTTTATGGTTGCTCAACCTGAGGATCACCATGACATGAGGAACTGTATGAAAGGGTCTCGGCATCAGGAAGGTTGAGAACCTCTGTCTTAGGCAATTATCTTCAGTAACTACATAATATTTTGTCCTATCCGTGTAAAATAGTTCATTTATCTGGTCCTTTTTTTCACCTCTAGAAGTAAGCTCTGAGGGTGTGGGTTACATAGATTTGTGTTTTCCTTTGACATTAATGTAGACTAATTCTGCATTAAGAATTTCAGAATATTGTCCTACACAGCCCCTCCCATCACAGTAAACCCTCCCCGCCACTTTTCCTCCTTGTCTTCCTTCATGCATACCCCCACCCCATAGCCTGCCACATCTACTTCTTTGGGTGTGAAAATCATTTTCTTTATTTTTTCTTTATAATAGTGGTATCATGCATTTATGCATGATTTGTATTGATGATATTGGCTAACTTTGCAAACATATGTCTTTCAAATTCATCCATGCCATGGAGTGGTTGACAGTTTCATCATTGTTTTTCAGAGATACATACTATTCCACTGTTTACATGTACCAGAGTTTGTTTATCCATTCCTCCACAGATGGGCTTTTTTGGGCAATTTCCATTTTTTGCTATTGTAGCTAGTGCTGTGATAAACATGAAGGTGCATAAATTTATTCATATTTTGTTCCTTATCTCTTTTGAGTACAGAGATTGCAGGATGGAATGGTATTTCTAGTCATATTTGTGAAGGAAGCACCATACTGTTTTCCACTGTGGCTGTACCATTCTGTAATCCCACAAGCAACATATGAGTATTCCAATCTCTCCACACTCTCTCCAACATTTGTTATTTTATAGTTTTGCTGTTTAATTTTGCTACCAGTCTCAGTATGACATGATATCTCATTTTAATTTGCATTCCTCATATGGTTAATGAGCCCAAACATTTCTTCATACGGCTATTGGCCACCTGAATGCCATCTTTGGTGAATTGTCTGGTCAAGTCCTCTGCCTATTTTTTGGATAGGATTGTTTGTGTTTTTCTTTTAGAGGTGTTGCAGTTCAGTTTTATATAGACTTTTTTAGATTAGCCCTCTATTTGATATATAATTTCCAAAGACTTTTGATTAACCCTCTATTTGATATATAATTGCCAAAGACTTTTGATTAGTCCTCTATTTGATATATAATTGCCAAAGACTTTCCCAGTCTGTGGTTCTCTTTTTACTCTTTTAATAAAATCTGATGATATAAACAAATGTCATACTTTTAGGAAGTCCCAGTCATTTATTTTGTCTACTTGTCCCGTCCTGCGGGACATTCAACGTGGATTCTGGAGGAGAGAGTGGGAATTGGGGGGGTACAAAAGGCACGGAGAATGAGGACAAGACAGGATCCTGATCAAGTCCTGTTTATTGAGTGGAAAGTTATAGCTTATATAGGCCAGGGAAAGGGAAACAAGCTGCAGATGTTTCCCTGAGAACAATAGTGGGGGAAGCATGCCGCAGGTGTTTCCCTGAGAACAATAGTGGGGGAAATCAGGATGCAGATGTTTATATATAATCATTACACACAAGTTTACCCAAGGTTGGAGCAGAGTTCATTCCTGGAATAGTGACCATAGAACAGAATCGTGCAGACAGATAGAGACTCCCTTATCTATGTCTGGCAAGATAAGTATGTTAAACACAGCTGCCGTGTTGTAGGCTGGCTCAGGCTAATAAATTCCAAGAAATGGCCAGGCCTCATGGCTCTGGACATCTACTGTACTGTGGGTGTTTTTCATTATGTTGAGTGGTGTATGTGTGCTTTGTATCAGGGTTTTAAAGTTGTTCCTATATTTTCATTCATGATTGTTACAGTTCTAGAGTTGGCTCAATGTGTTAAATAGTGAAGTTATTTCCATTTTTTAATATTATAAATAGTTGTAGACATTCTTTAAATTTTAAATATAATTCTGTGCATCGTTTCCTGAGATAAATCCTTAGAAGTACAATTTCCAGATCAAGTATGGTTACTTCAAATTTCTGTACATTTTGTCCAATTGCTCTCCTGTTTTCCAAAAGCTTATCCAAGCACATGCCATAAATCCTTTCCAACAGTGGGGTGCAGTAATGAGCTTAACTTTACCCAAAGAATCTGTCTGGTTTCTGAGACAAATTGTAAATCCTTGGAGTTTTCTGTGGAATAGAGGTAGCTTTGTGATCCATAGTCCCCCAGACCACACTGAGCTTCGATGCTACTTTGGTGTTTCCTGTGAACTAGTCAGACCAGAAAGATGATTAGGCACTAACAGTTGACCTCAGGGGAGGGGAGCGGATTCCATCAACTACACCTTTGTAATGAAGCCCCTATAAACTCTGGACAAAGAAGCTCCTTGGGCTTGCTGGTTGATAAAAGGGATCAGTGTGACAGTGTGTTCCTTCTGAAGACATAGAAGATCCATATTTGAGGACCTGCTGGGATCTTGCCCCATCCCTCATCCATTTTGCTGTAACAAACGGTAAGTATAACACTTTCCATCAGATTATCAAACGCAAGGGTGTTGTAAGAGCCAGCAGATCAGAAGTGAGAGAGGGCCTAGAGATCCCAGAGCTTATAGGTGGTATCTAGAGGGAGAGGGGACCCTGGAACTTGTCACCAGGAGGTCAGGAATGAGCATGTTTAAAGTCTTGGGTCAGTTTGGCAGTCTGGGAGATTATGTCCTGTACTTTGTGAGTGGCAAAGGGAACCCTGGTGGGTGGGGTAATAGTTAGGCATTGGTCTCAGTGACCCACAGGGGACGTTCTACCCTGTATTATAGGGTCGCTATGAATCAGAATAGACACGATGTCAGTGAATTGTTGAGTAGGACCAGAGAAAGGAATGCTCCATGTGCAGCCGATGTCAGAACAGAAGTGTCAGAGATGGGGAAAGTAGAGATTTGATGTACATTTGCAAGAGGCTATAGCCATGCTTAAAATTTGATAACTGATAGAAACATCAGACCTTGTTTTCACTGACTTTTTCTTAGACCACTTGACTAATTTCCACATAATTACTAGATATTTGTATTTTTTTCCTTTGCTGTTTTGCTTAGTCATCTTCTTGTTATGCCTTTGGGGGGCATGTTTGAGTTGTGAACGTTGGAAATTACCATATAGTATTTTGATCTACTATTTGGAGTTTCTGATCAACTGATCTATCTCTGTATTAGCATCGCTTCTCGGCCTTTTGGCTAAGATCAAGTGTACTATCTCTGCATTAACACCACAGACTCAATTTTTTGTGATATTTGTTATGCTTATTTATTATGACATTATAAAATGTAATATTAGTCTCCCTTTACAAATTTATTTTGACCACAAGCACCTTTTTCAAATGAAATTTAAATGTATTTCACTAAACTTAAAATTGAGATTACATTAACTGTGGACATAAATTTGGGGAAAATTTGGATTCAACCTGTGTCATTGGATCCCACACGCATGCATTTGAATCGTTATGGCTCCATAGTCTTGCAGTGCTCTCATCTAGATTCTGCCAGTGCCTTAACTTCATTGCCATCCATTGTTCACTGCTTTGATAAGTGGCTTCTTTGGGGGGCAGAGGTATACTTTAACTGTTAGAATTATTTGTACATGAATAAATATTCAGCCGCCTGCCAACTACTCCTATTTTGGCGCAAGAATTTCTCTGTTGCATCTCTTAGAGCTGTATCTCACCTGGTGCTCAATTTGTGACTCACATCATTTTATCATCCACATAGGGATATAAAATGAAATTTCAGTGACCCAAAGCAGGATATGCTCAGGGGCCAAGCAGAAGTATAAATCAGAATTGTCCCGTCCTTAGAAGAAGATAAGTGGTGATCTTTCCCCAAAGGGATAATTTGTGTTTGCCTTGATGGCACTGTTGGATGAGCCTTAGACTTCTAAGCACAAAGTCAACAGGTCAAGCCCACCAGTTACTGCTCAGGAAAAAAAGATGAGGTTGACTTGATAGGCATTGTGGTTATTTTGGCTTGGAAAGATAGGACTGGCATGGATGCACAGACATGTTTACAGTGAGACAGGAGGGATGAAGTACTCCTGGACAAGGAACCATGAAAGAGCGTGGGGGAAATGCCAGCCCCACACAACTAATCACGGATTCAGTAAGCGCAATTGTACGGTTGAGATACATAAAGATTACAATAAGGTCATAGAGCATGAGAGAGATAGCAGAGTAAGATAAATAAGTCAGACACATTTCATAGTAGCGTGCTCGCTTCCTGGATCTCCATGATCTCAACAGCCAGGTCCCAGCACAGCATACACAGCATGGAGTGAGAGGACAAGACAGAACGCCAGAGAGAGAGCACGAGCAGAGGGGAACGTTATTGCTAACCAAGACTTATTTATATCTACTTAGGGGGCATGATTACAGGTAACCACACATCACAGGAAGGGGCAGTAAAATAGGCATACACATCATAGGAAGGGGTGTACAATAGGCATAAGCGTGAAAGGAAGGGGATGAGCTAGGGGTATGCACATGATAGGAAGGGGTGGAACTAGAGATATACATGTGACAAGATGGGCAGACCCTAGACTCATGATGGCAGCCTAGTCACCCTTGCGTGGGCTTTACCTCCCTGGGCTCTCCTTCAGGGAAACAATCTTTTTTTTAATCATTTTATTAGGGGCTCATAAAACTCTTTTTTACATTTTATTAGGGGTTCATACAACTCTTATCACAATCCATACATATACATACATCAATTGTATAAAGCACATCCCTACATTCTTTGCCCTAATAATTTTCAAAGTATTTGCTCTCCACTTAAGCCCTTTGCATCAGGTCCTCTTTTTTTTCCCCTCCTTCCCTGCTTCCGCCCCCCTCATAAAACTCTTATCACAATCCATACATACATTATTTGTGTAAATCACATTTGCACATTCATTGCCCTCATCATTCTCAAAACATTTGCTCTCCACCCAAGCCCCTGGCATCAGCTCCTCATTTTTCCCCTCCCCTCCCGCTGCCCCCTCCCTCATGAACCCCTTGATAATTTATAAATTACTGTTTTGTCATATCTTGCACTGTCCAACATCTCCCTTCACCCACTTTTCTGTTGTCCATTCCCCAGGGAGGAGGTTATATGTAGATCCTTGTGATCGGTTTCCCCTTTCCACCCCACCCTCACTCCACCCTCCAGGTGCCACTCTCACCACTGGTCCTGAAGGGATCATCCACCCTGGATTCCCTGTGTTTCGAGTTCCTATCTGTACTGTTAGATAGGCTAGCATAGGGCTGGGAGATGTCCATTAACGCATGCCCAGAGGGCCAACCTACGGAAACAAAGGAGTGGCTCACTGCACATGCTCAGAGGTTCAGGTTTCCCACTAGTAGGCATGTGTAGGCGCTGAACCTGGATTGGCCCACCTAGGCCAGGTGAATTCAATTCAGCCAATGGGTCGATCAGGGGTCATCCACCATGCCTCCCCGTGGAATCCTTGAAATGGCAGGAGCCCAGAGTTGAGCGACAATTTTTGCGTGACACCGAGCAGCTTCCAGGCAGGCTGCATGTTTGGGAGAAGTCCTATTGGTGCCATGTAAACCTGAAACTTCTTCTAACTCTCACAAAACTCACTTGTATCACAAACCAGGCTTTGGCGTGAATTCTTTCTCACACGGAGCCAAGGGCCAAGGTATAGATCTAGCTCCAGAGAGATCTAACAGGACCAGTGTACATCCTCTGTGCTAGCCAGATTTGTAAGGCAGAATTGGGATCATGATAGTAGGGGGAGGAAGCATTTAGGAACTAGAGAAAAATTGTATGTTTCATTGTTGCTACACTGCACCCTGACTGACCAGTCTCCTCCCTGAGACCCTTCTGTAAGGGGATGTCCAGTGGCCTACAAATGGGCTTTGGGTCTCCACTACACACTCGCCCCCTCATTCACAATGATATGATTTTTTTGTTCTGATACCTGATCCCTTTGACACCTCATGATCGCACAGGCTGATGTGCTTCTTCCATGTGGGCTTTGCTGCTTCTGAGTTAGATGGCTACTTGTTTACCTTCAAGCCTTTAAGACCCCAGACGCTATATCTTTTGATAGCCAGGCACCATCAGCTTTCTTCACATTTGCTTATTCACCCACTTTGTCTTCAGCAATTGTGTTGGGATGGTGAGCACCATGGAATGCCAGTTTAATAGAACAGAGTGTTCTTGCATTGAGGGAGTACTTGAGTGGAGGCCCAATGTCCATCTGTTACCTTAATACTAAACCTATAACTATATGCATATAGAACTATTTCCCAGGGAAACAATCTACTACTATCCTTATCAGAAAGGAGTGGAACAAACAGTGGTGTCTGCTTGCTCTAGATGGCTGATAACCCTTAGGGAGAATAACCCTTGACCTACTTCTCTTGATCTCCAAGTGTATAGTCATTTACAACGTGTAGAAAGCAGCTAGGTTTGGGATATATTTGGGGGAAACAACTTGGGAAAATATTTCTGTTTCCCACAAAACAGGTATTCCAGGAGGAACGAGCACAGGTAAGTGAAACAGGGAACACATGAAGGGTACTAAGGGTAATCGGCTGAAGATCCAGCAGCATCAAGCTTTGAAGGCTTTGCGGCTGGCTGGAGGCCCTCAAACATCACGTGTTGAGCAATGAGAACCATCCTTGAGACCTTAGTGATGAGAGTGGAGAGGCCCAAGGAGGGGCAGGGGCTGGAGGTATGTGTGCTCTGGACATGGGTTGCAAAGAGGACTACAGGGAGGGAGCAGGGGGTACCTGGAAGGAGGCACAGAATGGGCATGAGTGCACGTACCCAATGCCCTCTCGTTTTGCAAGCACCACTGCCTGTCATCTCACCACCTGATGAAATCCTCCTCCACTTTTTCTGTGGGCGTAGTTAGAGGTCCCTCCTCCCTGTTCCCAAAAGGCCCAGGTAGATGCTAGCACAAAAAGTACTGTCTGCCTCGAACTCTCTGCCAGACTATGGTCTTACAGATGTTGGCATCTGTTTAAAGATGTTTCTTTCATTCCAAAATTCTATAGCACCATACCTGTGCTCCCTGAATGCCAGACGCCGACACTATGCATGCGGACTGGGGGAGGTTGGAGGGTCAGCGCTCTCCTGTGAGAGGGTAGCCCTGTGGGTTTCTGTCTGAGTCTCGGTGTGTTGGTGCCTTTTCCCCTCCCTCACTCCCCAAGGTCTCTGGGAAATTACCTTGTGAGACCCATCCTGTCCATCCTGTCTATCTTGGGTGTTTCAGATTCCACTGCCTTTTTCTTCTTTGGGAGTTTCCACTGTGCAGACTTGAGATAAGTAATTTAGAGTGAGACTGGCTTTGTAGGCACATTCATGTATGTATAGGAGGGATTCACCTTTTGGGTGAATTCCCTGCTGCTGTGTGTCGTCACAGTGAAATTGTGGTTTCCTTTGGAGTTTGATGAACACAGGGGCTATATGCTCGCTTTCCATACATCTGGGGTTTGCCCCACTCCTCTCTCCCACCGCGAGGAGGTTGTAACCATTTCTGGGAGAGAATAGGACTCTAGCTTGTACGGTTGCACTGTTCATGTCTTCCCACTGAGAAAATATTGACTTTTGACTCCAATTGCTCCTTCTCTCAAAGGAAGAAATTTTCCTTTTCCTTTTTCATGTAAGAAACCTGCTATGCTAAGTGTTGACATTATTTTTAAGAAATGATATCAAACTGTTTGAATTCCCCTTCATAATATTTTTATCAATGATCCTGTTAATCCAAACCAGAAAACCAAACTCACTGCCATGGATTTGACTTAGACTCACAAAGACACATTAAGACAGAGTGGAACTGCCCTTGTGGTTTCCCAGCCTGCGAAGCCTCACCTTTCTGCTATAAAGTGGCTGCTGGGTTCGAACTGCTGACTTTGTAATTACCCACCAACTGTGTAACCTATGGATAGGCCTGGCATAAGAAACTTACATTTTAGAATTGCTGGGTGTAGAATGTGAGTTTGTGATACAACTGCAACTGAGGCAGCTCAACAAAGCCTAAGACTCTGCCACGAGCGACTTGTTCCACATCAGCCTGACATCCTGGGGATAGAGTCGATTTTACTTTAGTGAAATCCAATTTATGTGTTTAATCTGACTGTTAAAACTTTATTTAGACTTTATGTGCCCATATTTATATCCAATACTGCCTATCTATATTTTATTTATTTCAAAAATTCAATGTTGCATCAAGTTTTGGAAGTAGATCTATCTCATTTGAATTGGGTAACAAACACTATTTTATATGGTCTTAAATATTTTGTATAATATAGGGATTAGTTATGTTTTCATATTAAGAAAACAACTGCCCCCCGGGGGCAGTGGATGGTGCATTAGACTGGGAGTCAGAACATCCAAGCCATGGTTGAGTTTCAGCCTTAATTTTCTGCGTTTTCCTGGCCTCCTACAGGACTGGGGGGCACATGGAAGCTGGCTGAGATGGTCCCCGGGGCCATCATCCAGGTGACCATTTGGGACCTTGGAGGTATTTCTTTTAAAAATAATTTTATTGGGGGCTCCTACAATTCTTTTTTTTAAATCATTTTATTAGGGACTCATACACCTCCCATCACAATCCATAAATACATCATTGTGTAAAGCACATCTGTACATCCATTGCCCTCATCATTCTCAAAACATCTGCTCTCCACCCAAGCCCCTGGCATCAGGTCCTCATTTTTCCCCTCCCTCATGAACCCCAGATAATTTATAAATTATTATTTTGTCATATCTTGCTCTGTCCCACGTGTCCCATCCCCCACTTTTCTGCTGTATGTCCCCCAGGGAGGAGATCACATGAAGATCCTTGAAATAGGTTTCCCCTTTCCAACCCATCCTCCCTATGCTCTCCCAGTATCGCCACTCACACCACTGGTCCTGAGGGGATCATCCGCCCTGGCTTCCCTGTGTTTCCACTTCCCATCTGTACCAGTGTACCTCCTCTGGTCTAGTCATGCTTGCAAGGCAGGATTTGGATCATGACAGTGGGAGGGGGAGAAAGGAAGCATTTAGGAACTAGAGGAAAGTTGTATTTTTGATCATTGCTACATCGCACCCTGACTGTCTTGTCTCCTCCCGGAGACCACTCTGCAAGGGGATGTCCAGTGGCTACAACTGGGCTTTGGGTCTCCACTCCACACTCCTCTGCTCATTCACTATGGTAAGATTTTTGTTCTGATGATTCCTGAGACCTGATCCCTTCGACACCTCGTGATCACACAGACTGGTGTGCTTCCTCCATGTGGGCTTTGTTGCTTCTGAGCTATCCTTTTGATAGCTGGGCATCATCAGCTTTCTTCACCACATTTGCTTATGCACCCATTTGTCTTCAGTGATCATATCAGGAGGTGAGTACAAAATGATACGATTTTTTTTGTTCTTTGATGCCTGATAACTGATCCCTTCATTACCTTGTGATCACACAGGCTGGTGTGCTTCTTCCATGTGGGCTTTGTTGCTTCTGAGCCAGATGGCCGCTTGTTTACCTTCAAGCCTTTAAAACCCCAGATGCTATATCTTTTGATAGCTGGGCTCCATCAGCTTTCTTCACCACATTTAGTTGTTCACCCACTTTGTCTTCAGCGGTTGTGTCGGGAAGGTGAGCATCATAGAATGCCAATTTATTTTATTTTATTTTATTTTTTTTAGAATGCCAATTTAATAGAAGAAAGTATTCTTGCATTGAGGGAGCACTTGAGTGGAGGCCCAATGTCCCTTTGCTACCTTAATATTAACCTTATAAATATATGCACATAGATCTATTTCCCCATCCTCATATATAAATATACTTGCATATGTACATGTCTTTATCTAGACCTCTATAAATGCCCTTTGCCTCCCAGCTCTTTCCTTTATTTCCTTTGACTTCCCTCCTGTCCCACTATCATGCTCAGTCCCCACCAGGGTTTCAGCAATGCCTCTTAGATACATTACCGTTGGTCATGCCCAACCAGGCCTCCCACACCCTTTTCACCACCAATTTGGATCGCTTGTTGCTCCCTTGTCCCTGGGTTTATTAACACCACTACCTTTTCCCCCACCTCCCCGTCTCCCATTTCGCCACGGAACTATCGGTCCCGTTGTTTTCTCCTCCGATTGTTCATCCAGCCTATCTTATTTGGACAGACCTGCGGAGATAGTAACTTGCACAGAAACAAGACAGAGCACAACCAAGCAACAATACACAACAAAACAACAAGGAACCAATGACAAAAACAAAACACAACAAGAAAGAAAAGCTTGTTGTTAGTTCAAGGATTGTTTGTTGGCCTTTAGGAGTGTTTTCCAATCCAGTCTGTTGGGACACCATGCCCTGGCCCCAAAGTCCACCTTCAACTTTCCCTGGGGACCTCACCGTTCCATTCCCTTGCTGTTCTGTTGCACCCCCTTAATGTTTTGCCTCGGTGTGGCGGATCCAATCGGGTGCAATTCCATCACTGTGTCTCCGGTGTTGTCGCCTGTAGGGCTATGGGTCAGTGAGGGACATCGTGTCTCATAGTGGGGCCGGTCATGTGGTCCTCTCTGTCGACTGGCTGTTCTAATTGGGAACATCGACCTCCTGGCCTGGTGGGCCATGATGTGCTTCACTCTCTCCTCCTCCCCTTTCATGTGCTCCCGTGTGCTCCGATCAGATATGCCCCTCTTCCAGAGCTGTAGATTCAGTGCTGTCCTTTGATATCAATTCTTCGGAGGGGTGGGGCAGATGTCCCCTTAGTAGTTGGAATTGGGGTCGGCCCCCCCAAACCTCTCCACTGGTTCCCCACTCCATGCCGGCATGTTGCATTCACATCTTGGAGCATCAGGTTGAAGTCTGGTCTCTGGTTCAATGTGGAGACACAAACAATACCCTCCCCTTGGATGGGTTAGTGCCCTGTGCCCCTTCTACTCTTTTCTTTTTTATTATTATTTTTTTCTTTCCCCACCTCTTTTTTTAGTTGTCTACCGTATGTATCCCTGTATTTGGTCTGGTCCTCACCCCAGGAATATTTGTATACTGTAGCTTTTTCCCTCTGCCCCATTTGCCTTTTTTTTTTTTAAGCTTACCTCAGCAGCCTTTCAAGTATTTCTATATTTAAGTCAATGCTATCTTTATGTCTGTTTTCTCTTTTTTGCCCTCTGGGTGAGGTTGTTCTCTGAGGTGGTCTCTTATTTATGCTTGGTGAGTGTTGTTCTTCTGCCCATACTGGGTCAGAAAGGATCTTTTATAGGGCTGGGTTTCTTCTAATGTATTCTTTGAGTTTTTCCTCGTCTGGGAAGACTCTGACTTCTCCATCTATCTTGATCGATAATTTGGCTGGGTAGAGTATTCTTGGGTTTGCATTGTTTTCCTTCCATTTTTTGAATATGTTACTCCACTCTCTCCTCTTCTTCATAGTTTCTGCTGATAGGTCTGAACATATTCTTATTTGGGAAACTACATGTGATTGCTTGTTTTTCCCTAGTTGCTCTCATGATTTTCTCCTTTTCCTCAAAGTTGGATAATTTGACTATTATGTGCCTTGGTGACTTCTTCTTGGGGTCCAATCTTGCTGGGATTCTTTCAGCCTCCTGAATGGTTGCCTGGTTTTCATTCACTAAGCTGGGAGAGCTTTCCTCTAAGAATTCTCTCACTATTGTTGCAGATGACTTCTTTGGTGTGTTTTCCTCTAGTTAGCCAATAATTCTAATGTTATTCTGCTTCATAACATCAGATATAGCTCTTAAGTTTTCTCCGGCATCTCTGATGATCTTATTAGATTTTTGTTCGCATTAGTTAAAGTCTGCTTGGCTGTCCTCCAAGTCACTGATGCGGTTCTCTGATTCCTCCAGTCACTTCTCGAGCTCCATGAGTATGCTACTGGTTTTTGTTATCTCCTCCCTACACTCCTGTATTTCTCTTTGATTTATGGCTTACCTCTTCTATCATTTCATCCTTTTTCTGTATTGTTTCTCTCATATCCTCTATGACTCCAAGTAGCATTCTGAAAATTTCTTTCTGTGGCAGCTCAATGTCTGCTTCCTCTATGCATGTCATTATGTTCAGGACATCTTCTGGCATTGCCTTTTGTTTCTCCTGTTTTTTCTTTGAGGTCATTGGGGCTGATGGCTGTTTGCATTGCATTGTTTTAGATGAGCCAGGTGCCATTTTCCAGGGAGTCAAAGAGCACTGGCTCTCTCTGGGAGACTTGTAGGAGTGCTTCTTCGAACTGCCTATAGCTTATTTCACTATGGAATTAATCTACCACTTTATCCTCCTGTGGCTTCTCTCTCAGGGGAGTGACCTAGAAGGGTTGCCTGCTTTGGTGTTGCAGAGGTTCCTGCAGCAGCTTGGAGCATTGAGGAGTGTTGGCTGAACTGCCTTATGCCCCCAGGCACACAGGCAGGAATTGCCCAGTAAGAAGTTGAACAGAGTATCCCCTGGTGGGAGTCAACAGGGCTTTTGCAACCTAGCTAACTACACAGGGTGGACCTCACCTAGCTGGGTGTGGTGCAGGTGTAAATGCCCTAAGCTAAGGGGAGTCCTCTGGAGGTTAGCAGTAGAATGTGAGAGACCAAGAAAGAGGCAAAGAGGAGACAAAATAAAATTAAAAAACAAGCCCGTTGAGCCTGAGGATTTTATTTTTTTTATCTCCCTGGCCAGCTAGAGTATACTCAAATGTAATTGTCTCTCACAGTCACTGGGCTGCCGCTCCTTGCTGTTTAAAGCTGACTCTTGCTACAGCGGGTCTTTATTATGCTAAAAGCCGCCAGCCCCTATAGCTGAGTTCTGGCATTCCTTAGCTAGGTTGCTTCTTATGCTTGAGTTTTAAACCAATAATATATATTTCACCCCCCCTTTTTTTGGCTTGTGATGTGTTCCAATTTGGGGGCTGTCAGGCTGGTCCCCAGAGGGGGAGATCCAGTTTATTAGGGGGGGGGGCTTCCTTCTCGGCCAATTGGAACTAAATTTGCTCCCTGGACTCCCAACTTTCCACTTATTTTCTCCCACACCATGATCTTCCTAAGGTAAAACTATATTTTTTCTTTTACTCTAGATTATAGCTACCTACCACCACTCCCCTGGCCGTGGGCTCAAGGCAGCCAACCACATGGAGAGCTCCGGAGTGAGGTTCCCCTCGTGTTTGGGATTCTGTTCCCTCTTGGGCGTCTGCTTGCAGAAATCGCTATTCCCAGCAAGGGCACAGCCGGCGCCTGTGAGCTCACCAAAGCTAGAGCGCTTTAAAGCATTCTTGGTTTGCTTTGTGAGTGGAAATCCCACACAAAAAGGGGTTCAGGAGAAACCCTGGTACCCTAATTCTAATTTCAGGACTCTACCTCCCCCATTTCCTTCGCCTTACCTCCCGATTTTCTGGTCTGGCAGCAGGAGCTCTGGAGGAATGAGTCCTGTCTGGTCGCCATTTTCTCCTCCTCAGGAGCCTTCCTGACACCCTCGAGTTAGTAGATTTCTGGCCAGTGAGGTTTTCCCTATCTTTCAAAGTGCTTTGTATTGTGTGCACGTTTATCTCCTCCCCTGAAAGCACTTGTTCTTCTTGAGCCTAGGAGAGGACAGTGCCTTCGGTGTTGATTTCTTGGCTTAACTATAATATGCTCTGAGAAGGGGAAGTCTCCTGACTGTCCCAGGGCATACCACTCTTTCTTTGGAAAGTTTCTTCTCCTTGGACTTCCTTGTCACTTGGCCTCTCCTTGATTTCCAATTCCCACCACCTTCGAAAGGACCTGACTCTGGCCCCTTGCCTTATAACTTCTCCCTGGACAGACAGTGAAGTACAACACAGGTCCTGATGGCCACCCCATACCCTGGACCTTTCTCCAAAGCCCCAACTCATGAGGGACACCTGACCCCTCTGACGACTGCCAGAGAAGTCAAGTCCGCAGGCAGACATCAGAGGCCCCAAGGTCAGAGGGGCCAGGTAGCAGAGTGTGGCTCTTTGTGGGAGGAGACTTCATTCTGACTTTTCTGATTTTACTGACAATCCTCCCATAAACAGTTTCTCTTCACCAGTGCCCTAGCCCTTTCTGAACGGAGAGAGAGCTCTGGAAATGGCTTCATGTAATAGACACTTCCTTGTCACAAAAATAAGGTATCCATTGTAGAAACTGGAGAAAATTACAGATTAATTCCAAGGAAAAAAACTCATACACCTGCCACTCAGAGGTAATCACTATTAACCCTTCTTCCCCCAACGAAACTGTAAATGCTTTCAGACATAATGGGAACCATACTGACTACGGTTGTCTAACCTGTATGAACTCTCTCTGTCAGTGTGCAGTCTCCCTCATCCTTTTGATGTGCCGCTGAGCATACTCCAGGCTGCAGATGTAGAACAATTGAGCATTTCTTTCCAACAACAATGAAGACTGTGATAATGGCAGCCCTTGTGAACTAATAATCTCAAATCCTGTGCCCTTCCTATCCAGCAAGTTGAAAATGTTTTCAGGTTTGTGACGCATCTTTGTCAAAACTGTCCCCCAGAAAGGGTAGGATGTGAGAGCCTCAGATGCCCACACTGTCCCTTCGTTTCTTCTCTGGTTTTGTTGGTTGAGATCGTCTGATTTACTTGTGGGATGTGTTGAGTGGCTGGTCACTGGGAAAGAGGGGTGGGCTTCGTGGGCTTTCACACAGGGTAGGGCTGTAGGGAATACTAGTCCTCCCTCCTCCAGCTCCCCTGGGACATGGGGAAAGGGCCCCTCCATAGTTTCTGGAAGAAAGAAGCTGGGAGTGGAAGCTGGTGGCCTTCAGGGAGTGGCTTTGTATTTTACCTGGATGGGCAGTTAGGCAGAGATGGGGTGGGGGTATGGGGGGGATGGGGGGCTGCAGTGCAGGGGGCAGGGGTTGCATTTCTTCTTTCATGAATTGTCTCTTCATGGCTTTTGCTCATTTGTCTTTCCTTGTACCGATTTGGATTACATGTTAAATCCTTTGTTACCCGTGTTTAATTTTTTTTTCAAATTACAACTTGAAAAGAAAAAAACAAAAGCAAAAACTTCTTGTGAAAGAGGTGGGTGGTTACAGTAACCTGAGTGAGTGCCTAAAAGCAAAGGCACCCCTCACAGCCCTGGTTTCATCCTAAGCCTCAAAATGACTCCAAAGGCCATGTTGAATGCCCCCACAGTCACTTTATGACCACAAATTGCCCAAGTGAAGTCCAAGAAGAAAGAACAGTGGCCCTGAGCAATCTCCTGGGTAATCTAGGAAGGCAGGGAGGAGTAGTGAGGAAAGAGAGATGAAAGAGGAACTGACACTATGAGTGGACAGGATTGTAGACAAAGAAAAGGCAAATGGAGAATACACACACACACACACACACAAAGGATAAGGTAGCCATCTAGAAGTTCCTCTTTAAGACCAAGATATGCAAATAGAGGTGGGCCAGCTCCTCTGTCCTCCCTAATTCTGGTCTGATGCCACCAAAAAGAGACCCCTCCTGACTGTCTTTATCATAAGACTTTAACAAAAGATGCTGCTGCAGAAGTTACTGTTTTTATTTATCTCATCTGTTGTAAGAACCAAACCACTACCAACTCTGTATAAGAAGGAATTGGGTATGGCTTTTCTTCTTTGGTCAGGCACATCATCCAGGGTGGGCCAAGCTGTTTCCCATCGCTCTTTTTGATACAAATGCCAAATAAAATCTTGTTTTCTAAAAAAAAGAATAATTTATAAATTATCAAAAGGACATGGGGAAGGGGAGGGAAGAAAAATAAAAAACGAGTTGCTCATACCAAGTGCTCAAGTAGCAAGAAAATGTTTTGGAAAAGATGATAGCAACATAGGTACAGATGTGTTTGACACAATGGATATATATATATATGTATGTATATATATATATATATATATATATATATATATATATATATATATATATATATATATATATATAGAGAGAGAGAGAGAGAGAGAGAGAGAGAGTGATAAGAGCTGTAAAACTCCCCAGTCAAGTGTTTTTAATCTTGTTTTCTCATTACTATTATAATTGTGTGATGATTTCCCCCTAGGACAAACCCAACCAACCAATCTTCCCGTGGTGTGGCTTGTGCTCTTCTGCCCCCCCCCCTTTCTCTGCATCTCCATTGTACAGTATTGTCTTCCCCTTCAGCCAAGTTTCCGCTGACCTCTCCTCTAGTCTCCTACTTTCCCCTCTCCCCTTGACAACCACCAGTCTGTTGCTTAGGGGGCAGAAAAACTTTTATCTTGATTTTTTTTCCTTTTGTAACTGTGGTCTCCCGCATCACCTGTCCTTTTGTGATTGACAACCTTCACTCAGTGTAAGGTCCTCCCAATGCACCCAAGTCATGAGGCGTTTCACCATTTCGTATTTATTCTTTAGTGGTGCATAATATATGTACCCACGTTTATTCATCCCTTCTTCCACCAATAAGATTCACGTTGTCCCCATCTTCTTGCTATTGGGAACAGGGCTGCGATGAACATGAGGGTACTCTTGAAAATTTTTAAATGGTGTTTTTAGTATGCAGAATTTCTAAATTGTCATGTGCACGCAGTCCCCCCACCCCTTGCTTACAAAGGAAATACAACATGAGTTCCTAATTTTACCTTTAAGACGTTGAGTCAGACAGAGCTTATCTTTCTTCTTTAGCCTTACTTCAATGTCAGAGGCAGGAGCCCTGGTGGCGGAGTAGTTACGAGTTGGCCTGCTAACCACACGGCCAACGTTTTGAAACCCCCAGCCTCCCCAAGGAAAAGGTGGGGCTTTCTACTCCAGTAAAAAGTTATTGTCTCAGAAACTCACAGGGCAGTTCTAGCTTGTCCTAGAGCACCCTTTGAGATCGAATGACCCTTTCACAGGGGTCACCCAATTTATAACAGTAGCAAAATTACAGTGATGAAGTAGCAATGAAAATAAGTTTATGGTCGGGGTCACCACCACATGAGGAACTGTAGGAAAGGGCGACTGCATGAGGAAGGTGGAGAACCACTGTCATATATGGTCACTATGAATTGGCATCAACTTGATGGCAGTGAGTGTGTTTTAGTCAATGTAACAAAAGGCTCCCCAGCTTTTTAATGATTTAAAACAGCTGTGTGTGCAGCAAATGAAGGTGGGTCTGATGAGAAAAGCTGTTGGGGGTGGTTCAATTCTTTCAGCATGAGGGAGATTTTACATAATATTAAAGGGCAGGTAGTTGTCCATATGCCTGAGGGTCATAATCTAGAGAACGCTTGTCCAATCTTTGAATACAGCAGTGTTTTCCTTTGTGGTTTCTGTCTTGTCCCATGTCCTTAAAAAGATCTTCTCCTCCTCCTAGAAATGATAAACATCTATTGATATTTTGAGTTTGTTCCTTTTTCAAAGTCTTCAAAATTAAAAAACGAGGCTTATTTGCCACCAGATCATGACACCTGCACAAGTGTCTCCTCAGGGACCTGAAAGTGTTGGTGGATTGACCAGGCAGAACCTTAGCTTCTGGTAAAACAAAAGGACCTTTCCCACCATTTAACTGGTCTTTTTAAAAATCATTTTTGGGGGGCTCATACAACTCACAATCCACACATAATCCATTGTATAAAGCACATTTATACATTCGTTACCCTCATCATTCTCAAAACATTTGCTCTTCACGTAAGCCCCTGGCATTAACTGGTCTTTTAAAAGGGAAATAATCTAGTTACTTGTACTTCTTTTTAGTTAAAAGATGCCTTTTCAAATAAACCAGTCTGCTTGTGGGACATTGACATTTCATAGAGCAAGTACATGCCATGGGGACATGGACACCTTGTTTGATCACTTCTACATCCTCCATGGATGGAGACCTTTTAAGAAAACAACCACTCACTGCCATCGAGTCCATGCTGACTCATAGCAACCCACCTGTGGGTTTCTGACACTGGAACCAGTTTTGTTTTTTTAAAGATCACTTTATTGGGGACTCTTATAACAATTCACACATCAATTACATCAAACATGTTTGTACATATGTTGCCATCATTAATTTCTAAACATTCACTTTCTATTTGAGCCCTTGGTATCAGCTCCTCTTTTTTCCCCTCCCTCCCCCCAAGACTGTACCTGTTTATGGGAATAGGAAGCCCAGTCTTTCTCCCACGTTGCTGCGGGTGGTTTCAAAATCCCAACCATGTGGATCTCAACCCAACATGTAACTACTACACCACCAGGGCTCCTCAAAACTTACAAGTGGGGAGAAAGAGCTCAGGAACACAAGCAAGTACCCTTGATCCAGTAGAGAGAGGAGGCTTACAAAGAGAAGAGACATCTAGCCATGATTCTCTATCATCCTATACTCTGTCCTCATCACTTCAGGAGGGAAGTCAGCCCATGCTCAGAGAGAAACAAATACACACAAAAATCGTACTCAGCTAAATTGCAGTCAGCCAGAGTTCCAGTTCAGGCTTTTGAATTGAAATGTGCAGCAGCAGCAGAGACATCTGTAGGAGGAGTAACCGGATGATACATCCTGTGAGAGGCTAAGCTAAATGTGTCCCATGACATCACTCTGGAGAGGAGGCTGCTAAGAGCAGTGTGAAGGCCTGCAGGATTCCTGCTGCTGCCGCCACCGCTGCCCAACAAGACTGGGGCCGGGGTTTACTACGAAGCCTTGGGGCCCATTGCTGAGAAGAAATGCTCTTAGCAGCTTTCTGGCATCCAGGGTCAGGAAAAACTCCACCCATATCCTCAGGGCACCCTGCTATGGGAGGAAAACCCCTTTCTGTCCCACCCACTACGATGTACAGTCTGTGAGATTCTGGAGTGAAGGGGGTGGGGGGTGGATCTCAACAACCAAGGAACCAAGCCTGCCAGGCTGTGCCCGGGTTCAAGCAGAAGCAGCTCGCCCTTAAGAGTCCAGATCCTTGGACAAGGAAAAAGATGAGAGTCCCACTGTAAACACTAGCAGTGACTCAGAGCACACTTAACTCTATAAGGGGAATGGGAACCGACCTGGGTACCACCCACCGTGTACTCATACACAGACACAGCCCCCCCCCACACACACACAAAGTCACACCCACGTTGCTGAACCCTGAGCCCTCCTGATGAGTCTGAAGAGACTTTTAACTCTTCCATCGTCGGTTGCCCAAGCTCTGCTCTTCGGTTTCCCGAGCGTAGTGGGTAAGGCTGCATTCTGAGTACCGTGTTGTAGTGGGTGACACGTTCAGTCAGCAGGTGGAAATCATCAGCCATCCCGCCGACAAAGATGAGGCTTCACAGTCTCGGAAACCCACAGACGCAGTTCTACCCTGTGCTATAGGATCAGTTTGGTTTTTGTAATTTCCTGCTGGCTTGGAGCTTTAGCCACAGCTGGGCCTGGGAGGGAAGCATGTGGCAGGCTTCCGCTGCTGGGCGCTGTCCTCGGTGCTGGAGGCCTGGTGGGCCGTGGATGTTTGAGAAGCGATAACCTGGAGATCCAGATGTTGCTGTCCACAGGGCCCCCCACCCCACTTCTGCCCTTACTTTTTAAATTTTTTTAAAATACTTTTATTGGGGGCTCTTACATCTCTTATCACAATCCATATATCCCTCCAATGTGTCGAGCACAGTTACACATTTTCTTTAAATTATTTCCCGCCCTTATTCTTCCAGAAAAATGTGTGTGTTTTCCCTCCTTCCAAACCCCGACGGGAAAACGGAAGGTGCTCGATCCTTCAGGCCATCAGCGTGACCATCTGTAGCTGCGGGTGACTATTCACTCTAGTCACGTGGAGATTCTGGAGGACTTGTGCGCCAGCTACGACTGTGTGAGTTGTATGGCTGCCTGTGTCCTCGTTAGACGCCTATGATTCCATTTAATTCCCGGTGACCTTATGCAACCCCATGTGGACGCCCGTGACTTCATGTGACCACACCTAGCAGCAAGTGCCCTTAAACCTGATCTTCCCAGAAGAGCTGTCTCGGGCCTCAGGCTCTCAGGGGCTGTAGGCACTACCCAGCCTAGCTGACCCGCTTTGCTGGAAGCTAGATAGACCCTCCCAGTGCCCTCTCTTCGCCTACTTGCAGAGGCGGCACCGAAGACTCCCTGTGTCTGCAAATTCTGGTCTAGGGGCGTCCGCTGCGCCTCGTAGGGCAGGTGACCGCGACCCCGCTGCCACGCGAGTCAGCCTAGCCATAAAGCCCAGGCCGGGGGTCGCGCGGGGTAAGAGTGGAGCGTTGGCAGGGTGGGCCGCGGCCGGGTGGGCACGGTGTTACACTCGCTGCGCTCGTGGCCGGTGTGCCCCGCCCGTTTCCCCAGAACGTCCGGTCCTGACGTTGCGGGGCTGGGGAAGGAGGTTGGCGCGCGCTGCGGCCCGGCCCCTCCCCGCCCGGGCCCGCGGTTCGGCGGTCGCTCGGTCTGCGCCCCGGGCTCAGACCCCGCCCGGCCGCGGATGGCGGGCCCGCGGGGGCGGGGAGGGGCTCGGGCTGCGAGCGCGCGCCGCGCCCTCCCCCTCCCGCGGAGAATCCGCTGCGGCGCGGGGCGGGGGGGCGCTGCGGAGCCGGGGGGGCGGGGGCTAAAAATACCCGGCGGCGGCGGCGGCTGCGGGCTGCGGGCTGCGGGGCTGCGGGCCGGGGAGGCCGTGAGCGCCGGGCCGGGCCCCGCTCACCGACATGCTGACCTTCTTCCTCGTGTCGGGGGGCTCCCTCTGGCTGTTCGCTGGTAAGTCCCACCGGGTCTTCGTCCTTGACGCTCACCCCCGGAGCGCTGCGGGGCCGTGCCCCAGGGTGCCGCTCGTACTAGCCCCGCAGCCTCCGAGCTCTGAGCCCGGGTCGTTCGGCCCCCATTGCCGCAGGCTCGGGGCCCGGTGTAGAAGGAGCCTGCGCTGCAGCGATGGGCGGCCTGGTTCCTGCTGCCCTACGACTAGCCCCTCCGGTTCTTGCACCCCCTTCTCCTCTGTCGGGGGCCATCTGCATCTAGAATGAGGCCCACTCTTCGTCCTAGGTCAAGACGGAGAGCAGCCTTAATGCGCCTTCTTCCTTCCTTGGGGACCGGAAACCAAGGGTGTGGGCCCACACCGTCCCAAAGCAGGTCGGGGACTCCACCTGAGAACCTCTTGACCCCTGACGTGGGATTTTCTCTCTCAGGACCCTTGTCTTCTTGCCCAGCAGCCAGAGTGCAAGATTTCTGTAAAGTGGACTTCCCCTGACTCCTCAACTTGGTGCAGGGCTTCTGCCCCACCGCCGCCAGCTGCCCGTTTTCAAGAGGCTTTCAAGACCCCTGCTGGCTCCCTGCCCGCCCCCACCACGAGCGTACCATCCACATTTGGGGTCTCACCACAAGCCCATTCTTCCACCACTGCACAGCCTCTCCCCTCTCTGAGCCTCTGATTCCTTGGGTGGGGTGGGGTGGGGGAATAATGCCTTTGGGGTATATAGCATACAACTAAAGATCACCCCAGCCCCGTGTTCAGGTTAGCTGATATGTATGTGCAGTGCTGGATCTTTAACCTGACTTTAAGGTACGCCTAACCCGTTCAAAGTCAAACCCACTGCACCACTCTGGGGCAGAGCCGAACTGTTTCAGGGGGTTCAGAGACAATCAGTCTGGACAGTGGCGCATGCTTCATCTTTCTCCCACTGATTGCCTGATAGGTTTAAGAGCCACCGTCTTTCCTACATGACCAAGTGCTTTAACCACAGCGTCACCAGAGAAAAGCCCTATGAATGATAAGGTTTGTTAGGGTTTATTATCTCTTGACATTCCAACAGCAGTGTCAGAGGAAGTAATAAGATTCTTCTTGACTCTTGGAAGCAGGGGAAGTAGACCCTCTTAAAATCCTTACCTGAAACTTTGCCTGTATTATTTATCATATTTCCCCCCAAATGATGCACTCACACTAAGATGCAGAGCTAGGAAAGTAAAGGGAGGGGTGTGTGTGCTTTGCAGCGAGCCCTGTTACACATGTGTTATTTGCATCGAGTGTGACAATCTTCACAGCAAATCCTAGGAGGTTGGTGGTATCTCCCCATTTTTACTGAGCTTCAGAGGCTATTTGACTTGCCTGATGTATCACGGATATTAGTTGGAAACCTAGGGTGTGATCTGAGGTCTCAGTTGATTATAGACAAAGGGTGTGCTAGGCCTTTAACCTGGAGGTTGGTGGGCCAGGTGCTAACTTTCTCCTACCCCACCATTGCGCGGCGGCGTCTGGCCACAGGGACATGGCCGCTGAACAGAGAAGCCTGGGAAGGCCTCTCTAATCCACTCAGCTCCCTAAGCTCCTGCTGCTCACCTCTGAGAACAGGCCTTGCAGGGCCCCCTGGGCCTGAGGCAGGCTTCTAACAGACACATTTGACGATCATGCTAGAGCCAAACCCGCGGGCATCATGTCGATTCTGACTCCCAGCAACCCTGTATAGGGTTTCCAAGACTGTAGAGCTATACGGGAACAGGCATCTTCCCCTTTCACCAGAGGAATCGAGCTGCTGGCGGGTTGGAACCACCGAACTTCTTGTTAGTAGCCCTAGGCTTAATGTACAGTACCACCAAGGTCCCATTCAATTCACTGCCCTGAGTCGATGCGGATGCAGACTGATCTCATAGGACAGAGTCGAACTGACCCTGTGAGTTTCCAAGATGGTAGTTCATTAAGGAAATAGACAGCCCCGTCTTACGCCTGCGGAGCGGCTGATGGGTTTCAAACTGCTGACTTTGCAGTTAGCAGTTCAACACAATGCCACCAGGGCCCACCAGGGTCAGCTAGGGTTATCAAAATAATGATGATCCTGGTAATAATAACAGGCACTATTTATTGTTTACATGATGCTCTCGGAGCCTCTCCTTAGGCCCAGGGAGTCTTTGCCCTACTGTCTGGAAGTCCTACGGAGTCCAAGGGCAACTCTCTGAAGCCTTGAGCATGCATGGCTGCAGGGAGGGGCCTGGAGACTGCAGGGCTGTATGTGGCAGACTTCGGGGTTCAGCAGGCCACTGATTCAGACTGGCCTTATTGTCCTGCTTCCTTATAGAGTGGCCTTTAGGGTGGTCAGGCTGAGCACTCCTTGGGGAAAATGGCAGCTAGTTCCAAAGAGATCAAGCTTCTTTTTGGCTACAGGAATGCCTTCAGGGTGCCTCACTTGGTGTTGCAGTGAGAGAGACTGTGGGCAGGTGTGTGGCGCTCACTAGCTAGAACACTCCACATACATGTTGGAGCATTCCCAGGCTACGTGCCCATTCCAAGTGGGACTTTGCCTGGACCCTGCCTGGCCTTTGTCTGGGGCAGAGGTGCCTCTGGGCTGAGAACAGTGGTTATCAAGCATACCCAAGAATACAACTCTGCCTTGTAATCTCCAGAGTCCTGGGACAGCAACCAGATAGATCCCTTAGGCTCAACCAGAAGAAGTAGTGGACCCCTAGGTGATGTCACTCTTTAGTAGATTTCTATGCTTTTTCCCATCCAATCCGTCCCTATGGGAACAAGCTAGGGTCAGGCAAAGGCTGAGAAAGAGTGGCATTGGGGTGGGTGGGGAGTGGCAACTGGAGGAAGAGCTGCCTGGCTGGGGGAGGTGGCTGTGCACAGTACCCTCTAGGAGAGCAAAGGCTGCCCCTCTCCCCTTCCCCACCGGGGAAGTCAGCACTGAGTGCAGGGCCAGCCCAAAGCGTGCTTGGCTGTGGCACAGTGAATATGGAAACGTGTGTAGCAGGTCCCATGTGAGGCAGATGCTGCGCTCAGCCTGAGATAACATGGCCTCAGGACTTCAATCGGGCATTCTCAAGAACAAACTTTGCCTTGTGAAGTAGCATGGTTTGGTTTTTTTTCTGTTTTTTTAAATTTTAAAAATCATTTTATTGGTAGCTTATACAGCTGTTATCACAAAACATACATGCATCCATTGTGTCAAGCACAATTGTACATTTGTTGTCATCATCATTTTCTTCTTTTTTTAACATTTTATTAGGGGCTCATACAACTCTTATCATAATCCATTCATATACATACATCAATTGTATAAAGCACATCTGTACATTCTTTGCCCTAATCATTTTCGAAGCATTTGCTCTCCACTTAAGTCTTTTGTATCAGGTCCTCTTTTTGCCCCTCCCTCCCCGCTCCCCGGTTTGTTATTTTCTGTAGGAGTAGTAAGCCTTGTCTTTCTTCTATGGAATGGCTGATGGTTATGAACTGCTGACCTTGCAGTTAGCAGCCCAGGTGCATAACCATTAGGAACTCAGATTTAGCTGCAGTGGCCAACACAGCCAAAAGAAAAGGAGTATTGCCATGAGCAATGAGAGGCTGTTTTGTTTGGTGTTATGGGTGAGACCAGATAGGCTCCAAGGAGGGCCTGAGTCAAGACCAGCCTCCAGGAAGGAGATGGAGGTGCTGGGGGCAGGGGAGGGGAGGAGAGAGAGAGGCCAGCCCTGGAGAGGTAAGGTGAGACTGCCAGTCCAACAGCAGGCAGGCATAGCAGGCTCTGAGTCCGGATGTACTGGGCAGGGCTTGCACACCCCTGCTCCGACCCACCCATCAGGATCCTCCACCTGGGGCTTTCATCGCCACTCCAGGCAGGGGTGTCTAGTCGGTAGTTAATACCTAGACAGAGGGAGGAGCTCCAGGCAGAACAAGCGGCTCTCTGGCCTGCTGAGAACAAGGGACACCCAGCTATGCACAGTTCAAAGCACCAGGTGAGAGGAGGCTGACCCCAGTCCCTTCCTGCTTCTCCCCAGCCTGTGTAGTAGGATGCCAGGGGCTTCCAGCAGACCACATGAACAGCAGGGGGCGACAGAACCTAGTCATTGGGCTCGCCAGCTAATTCCTCCCTGGTTGGCCTGGGACCTCGGCCTGTCCCAAACACTGCAAGTAGGGTGAGTGAGCATGAGGCTCTGGCTTCTTTGAGAAAGAGGCAAAAGTCCCAGAAATTCTGCTGGCTCCAGACACTCAAATATGGATGGGAGGAACTGCTTGGTGGATGGATGTGTGTAAAGGAGGTGTTTTCAGCAGCAGGGTGGGAACCTTGTTGCAAGTATATGTTGTTGCAAGTAAGCTACTGCTTCATTGAGTATCCGCCACAAGCACGTTGCTCTACTGATGTTTGAGTTCAAGGAAGGACCACTAGGCGTGGGCAGCGGGGACCTGAGATCCTCCAGCCAGGCTTAGCAGCAGGCACAAGGAAGAGGTCCTTGGACAAGGATGGTTCGGTGAGAGGACACTTGCAGAGTACTGGGAGCAGGGGCTGATCCACTGGAAAGGGCTCTTTAAATGTGCACTTAAGTGGTAACAATGGGAGCCTGGGCTTCAAAGAGGTTCAGGATTCTGCATGCAAAAAGGAATCGGGAGAGAAAGGTGTGTGTGCAGAAAGGTCTGTACTAGGAACAAACAAGGTCTAGGGACAGATTCTGCTGGGCCAGTGAGGTCACCAGGTCTCTGCAGGCTGTAGAGTGCCAGGCCACACAGCACTGACTTTGTTCTGTGAGGTGGCTGCCTCACGGAGCTGTGACTGGAACTGGACATGAGGGTGGACAAGGTGATTGCTCCCCTGCTCCTCAAGTTGTCTGCATCCCATGGTGGTGCATGTTCCACTGAACTGTGGCCTTTGGCCTCGTCCACAGGCTCTGGACTCTCCTTGGGAACAGTAACAAACTGACGCGGTGGTTGCCTGAATGAGTGCTCTTAAAAAAATAAAGAAGAAACCCTCCGGAGAACAACTTATTTTATTCACAAAGTGTTTTATAAGCTTTTCTGTGACCACAAGTTTGCCAGCAAATAACAGAGCTTACGTATGAGTCTACTAGATGACAAGCTGCCTGCCCCGGTTGGGGATGATGTCAACCTGGTATGCAGAAGGGAATGCAGGTGTGAACCCCTTGCAGACTGGGCCAGTGCTAACAACCAGGGCGCTGGCTCTAGAAGTAACTGCTGAGTGAAAGAATGCATGAATGAGCCCGTGACGGGTTTGGGGGAAGGTGGTCTCTGCTGAGGGTGAGATCATACTGCTACCTTGGAGCCCCAAGGCTCTGGTTGCTCATCAAATTGGGAGCGATGGCAGTTCTGTCAACCCCGATGCAGAGGCGTTCCAAAGTCCCCACCCACACTGGATGGACTGATCTGCATTGTCTAGGAGTGGCCCTCTTCAGGAAGCATGCCTTGGCCTGCTCAGAATCCCTGCCCATCCCTATTGCGTATTCTGTGTTCTACTTGACCTCTCCTGCTTGGAGCTTCAGCTCAGACCAGCGGATGTTTGGGGTTGCTGAGGTCTGAGACTGAACGGTGCCTGGCTTGGTGTTGGGGGCGGGGTACTTCTGTAATTAGACTGAGGAGGAAACCTCTGTAGGCAATGACGTAGTAGTAAGTGAGCACTGCCGTGAGATGTCAGAATGTCAAGTACACTTTGTTTGCCCTTTCTTCTTTCCTACGTGTGGAGACCTGATCCCACTTCACTCGTAGGCTTCTGATGGTGCGCAGGGAGACCACAACACCTTGGGCTCCGACATCTAAACCAAGGGTCCATCTTGGGTGGGGTGAGTGTTGGTGTTGTGCTGTAGGTTGTCAGGGTGGCTCCCGGTCATTGGGGAGAGGCCCTAGAGTGTCACAATGGGTGGTGTCATTCACAGCCATTTGTGTGGCCTCTGGTATGTATGAGGTGTGGGGTCTGTGATGGGCAGGAATGGACAGATGGGATGTGTGTTGGGACAGGTGTAAGTTCTGGGCCAGGCTGAGCTCTCTAGCCTTAGGCCCACCCAGAAATCTCAACAGTTTGAAAGGGTCCCACCGAGCCTGTCAGCCTGCTCTTGCCAAAGGCATCTGTCCTCCCACCCCTAGTCTAGACATCCAACCCCAGGGGTGTCCTAGCAGTGGGGAGGGGGGTGGATTTGGGAGGGGCCTTGCTTCTGATTTGCCCCTTGGGGACTCCATTCCAAAAGAGCTACCTCCTGAGGCTACGCAGTATGACAGCAGGCGAGGCTGGTGTCCCTGACAGGACAATCTGCATCTCACTTGCCAGACTCAGGTTGTTACCTGTCCGTGGAGGCCCAGGAGCAGACCCCGTGGATGTTGGCTGTTGGAGGAATGAAAGGGGGAGTAGGTAGGCCCAGGTTGAATGGGCCAGCGCCAGGACAGACTCTGCCAACCAGTGCTCAGAACCGCTTCCCACTCCCAGCATCCCACAGCCGAGCCCACCAGCAGAAAGTGGATCCTGGGGTGAGCAGGTCTTTTCACTGTGACAAAGCCCTGTCTCCCAGAGACTGTCACTGGGCTCTTCCTGTGCTCCCCACCTGAAGGATAGAAGTGTCCTTTCTCGTTGCCCTCCTCCTGGGCCGCTCCATGCACTCTCACAGAGACAGGCTTGGCTTCCTGACTGTGGGCCTAGGGTGTGCCTCCAACGGGCAGTGGAAAGGTTTGAGGAAGGCAGCAGTGGATCATCACCAGAGCTGGTGTTTTCTCGGGTCTCAGAGGTCTTCAGGGGGCCTGTGGGAGATCTGGAGCACCCACCAACCCTCCAGTGTGTTCAGGATCGGTTCCGCCGTGCGGTGCCATCCTAGTTGTCCTCTCCGGCTAATGACCATCAAAGGGATGTTGGCATTCCTGCAGGTTCTTCGTGGATGGAATCCACGGTGTCGTTGCTGCTGTTGCTGTGTCCTGGAGTCAATCCCTACTCAGAGCTGGCTTCAGAAACCAGTGTGGCTCAGAAGCTCTTTTCCCTCCCAGGGCGAGCGGTGGTCTAAGAAAGGGGTGGTTGCCAACATTTGCTTGGCAGTGGTGTAATTCACCACTCTGCCGTGAGATTTGTGCTAACGTTCGTGAACTTGGCGAACCTCCCAAGAAACTCGCTGCCATCGGGTTGAAGCAGACTCACTAGCAGCCCGACAGGACAGGAGAGCACTGCTCCTGTGGGTTTCTGAGAGGGCAACTCTTCCCAGGAGCAGAAAGCCTGTCTTTCTCTCTTGGCAAACGTAGGAAGCCAGACAAGCAGCCTTTCTGACCTCTCAGGCTGAACAAGATTGAGGCAGGACCATATCAGGTATCTCTGTGGAAGACGGGGTCGGAGCTCTGGGGTACTCAGAAGGTAAGGAGCCCACCCCTTGGGCTCTGAGCTACCATGAAGCCCGAGGGCATCTGTGGCAGCACCGCACTGGATGGGGGCGGAGGGGGGGGGTAACGGTATATGGTGCCTCCATTCCTAACAGAAACCCTTTTTTCCCCCGCTTTATTTATTTATTATTATTATTATTTTTTTAATTTTAACAATTTATTAGGGGCTCATACAATTCTTATCACAGTTCATACATATACACACATCAATTGTATAAAGCACATCTGTACAGTCCCTGCCCTAATCATTTTTTTCTCCTCTTTTCTTTTTTTACATTTTATTAGTGACCCATACAACTCTTATCACCATCCATACATATACATACATCAATTGTATAAAGCATATCCATACATTCCCTGCCCCAATCACTCTCAAGGCATTTTTGCTCTCCACTTAAGCCCCTTGCATCAGGTCCTCCCCTTTTTTTCCCCCTCCCTCCCCTTTCCCCCCTCCCTCATGTGCCCTTGGTAATCTATACCTCGTTATTTTGTCATATCTTGCCCCATCCGGAGTCTCCCTTCCCCCCTTCTCTGCTGTCCCTCTCCCAGGGAAGAGGTCACATGTGGATCCCAGAAACCCTTTTTGTGAGCTGTGCTCGGTGTTCTTGTTTAAGCTCCCTTTCCCCTCCCTGTTGACCTTGCCTGCCCACCAACTGTGCCAGGGGACTTCCCACAGTTCCCTCCCACTGGGGACCTTGCCACCTCAGACTCAGCCATTACTGTCTTTGAAACGGACGAAGCCAACAGAGCCTCAAGATGGGACATTCCCACATCTTGGTGTGTCTCCCTCCTCCCCCCACCTTACACAGAGCTTTCCTTCCATGCCATAAGGACCCGCCACCCCCTCTAAAAAGATGGTCGATACACAGAGAATCAAAGAGGTGGGCGCTCCGAGTGGACCGGCACAAACCATGCCCAACAGCCAGCTTCCCCTGGGCAGCCAGGCCGCGTCAGCCGTGTGCTTTCCTCTGAAAGAGATTTTTGTTTTGCGGTGAGAACTGGCCTGGCCTGGCCAGGCGCTGGAGCCAGCCCCAGGACTACAAACCCTTTCATGTGACAAGCTCACAGAGGGAGCAGGGTGAAGCAGGCCTGCCAGCAGCAGGCCCTCCCCATTGCGAGCCTCAGGAGGCGGTCATTTGCATATTCTCCATTCATCTGGGCCTTGAAAGAAAAGGAGTCCCAGTACTGGAGCTCAGGGGCCCTGCTCTAGCCCGGCCATCCTTAACCCTGCGGACTCCCTGGGCAACAGCAGGGGCAGTGAGGGACGTCCAGAGACAGACTGGGGAGGCTGATGGTCCCTGCAGCATTTAGAAGAGGGATTTTGTCAACTGTGTGAAGAAGCCAGAAAAGATGGCATCTCCATCACTCGACCCATCATGCTGATCTGTCTACCACCTGCAGTTGTTTTTGCCAGACTTTACCTTTAGCCAAAGGCAAAACCCTCTTCTCTCTATGAACTATCCAATGTAGGAAAAGCAGAGTGTCTGGAATGGGGGTAAAGGCACCGTGTTGGTTTCGGGCTGCAGCAGTGGGCCTTTCCGGCAAGGATCTAAAGGCTCTGCTCGCCTGGAAACAAAGCCAGGGCAGGACACTGGGGCTTGGTAGCTGGTGGCAGCCAAGAGGATGTCAGGCCCGAGGCATGTGCAGTATAGGCGCACACATTCACAGAACCAGCCACCACATTGTTGCTTCTGCAACTGAAGGCCGTTGTCTTCCCAGTCCTCAGTGGGATGCCCCCAAGTCCTTGTATGCTCTTCTTGTGACTCAGGTGTAGCCTCTCCTTTGAGCACCCCTCCACCCTGCCCCGGATCCCTCTCGTATGGACTCCCCATCCTGGATGAGGATGTGCCCAGGCTGAGTCTTTTCAGCCTCTCTCGTCCAGCCCAGGGTGTTCTCGTCAGATCTCCCTCGCTCCCTTAGCTCAGTGACTCCCAACCATATTGTAGTAGCGCCTCCCTCCACTGAAGAGCTTCCCAAAGCTGAGAGAGGCCACCCCTGTCCTACCTGGACCCCGGCCACCTGCAGCAGAGCTAAGGGCCGGATGCTGCCAGGTATAGCTCACATGCCCTTTACCAAGCCCCAACCTGCGTAGTAGGTGTGGGCCCGAGATGGAAATGGGTCACCAGCACCGCGCGCAGCCAGGACACTGGCAGCTCTACTGTGGACATGACCAGAAGGGAAAAGATCCTGTTACCACTGCAGGGTATGGCTCCCTGCACCGTGGGGTCTGGCCAGGTGTCGCTCTGCCTATGTGCGAGTCAGCCCTCGGCCTGTTCCGGGTCGGGTAGGGAAGGAAGATGAGGTCCGGCCATGTTCACTCTCACCAGTATGAGTGGTTCTGTGAACATCTCCAAGGCGACAGCTGCCATCAGCTTAGCTTCTCCTGCCTACTTCTTGGTAAGGGCGACCTTTATCTCTGAGCTCGTGAAAGACACGGTGTTCCTGTGTCTGGGCCTCCGTTCTCAAAGCTATTCATATACTTTTTTTAAGTTCCTGAAAGTGTTGCTGCAGCCCTGCTTCTGGATGTGATCGTCAGGAATACAGGCCTCCATTCTCTGGGGTGAGTGAGCTCCTTGAGAGGTGCCGGCATGACCCTGAGGTCGGAGGGGCCAGAGACTGACTGAGTCAACAGCCAGCATGCTCCCAGCAAGTGAGGTTGTTAAGGCAGGTGGCCCTGGTACTTAGTCGTGGCTGGCTTTGGTTGGACGTTTCCACATTCAAGAGGCTCAACTGGACCTTCAGAGAGGCTTGCCCACCACTATGTGACCCACTATGCCACCTGTCAACCCCATATCGCAGCCCCCCCCCACCTCTTATAAGGATGTGCAGTGGCTTGGCCCCATCCCTGTCTAGTCATCTGCGGTTCTGGGAATCACAATCGGACCATGCAGAGGAGTTTGCATCCTGGGCAGAGCAGTGCGTGACAGGCAGGGGCTGTGCCGCTGTGGCTGCGTCTCTGTGGATCAGGGTCACACAGGTATGATGGAGGGGTTTGTGCTTTTTTTTTTTGTTGTATGACTTGAACATTTAAAATTTTATTTCCGTGTGTTGGTTTTTTAATTTTTGTTTTTTATCGTTTTATTAGGGGTTCATACAACTCTTATCACAATCCACACATACATCAATTGCATAAAGCACATTTGTACATTCATTGCCCTCATCATTCTCAGAACATTTGCTCTCCACTTAAGCCTCTGGCATCAGGTCCTCATTTTTCACCTCCCTTCCCTCTCCCCCTCCCTCATGAACCCTTGATAATTTATAAATTATTATTTTGTCATATCTTGCCCTGTCCGACGTCTCCCTTCACCCCCTTTTCTGTTGTCCGTCCCCCAGAGAGGAGGTCACATGTAGATCCTTGTGATCAATTCCCCTTTAGAAGTTTGTGCTTTCCTTCAACCAGCAGCTGGGCCAGACACTTCCTGGCGCAAGGGCTGCTCCCAGGCCCTGGGTACCACCCTGTGGCACCTATTGGCTTTCTGCAGACAGGGCCTTTGTTGTGGCACAGATATTGTGCCCAGAAGCCACCTAAGAAGCATGAAGGGAGGTGTTCAGGTGATTTAAAGACATTTCTGAAGATGCCTGGAGAACGACACGGGTCTTCCCAGAAGGGAGGGAGAGGTCTTGACAGGCAGACAAGGTCTCCTTTGTCCATGTCAAAGCTCCCCTGGGGTGGCTTGGGGGGAGTGGGGTTGGAGCAGGGTTCAAGACAGACCAGTTGGTGCTGAGTTCCTGATGAGGGCAGGAAGCTCTTCCCTGCCCAGGTGGTGGGGTGAGTGGGAAGGTGTCGCAAGGCCCGTGGGCTCTAGAGTTGCCAGGAAGGTTATGCAAACAATTCTGAGCGGAGAGTCCAGAGCAAACCCAGCACAAGGGGCTTTTGCCTTGGACACGCTTTTGCGGGGAAGGTGAGTTGGGTTTGGATGGACATTGGCCCAGACAGGGCAGCCTTAGTGTGGGTAGGCTAGTGGGGGTGGGGGGTATTGGAGGTCAGGGGGAGGAGTGGTGAACTGGGTCCTGTGGCCTGCCACCTGCCACCCCATGCCTACTTCGTGTCCAGCCACCTGCTGGCTGAAGAAGTAGGAACCGCACCCCACCCCACCCTCCTGCCCCACCCTGCACACTGTGCCAACAGACCCGGTGGTTGTGCGGGTTAGAAGGCCCTGGGACCTCCGTGTCAAGGCTGGCAGGAGGGCTGCAGAAATTCACAGCCCAGCTTGGGTTCCATCAGGCCTGGGTGTGGATTCCAACTCTTGGAATAGCCTCTGGGAGGGGGGGGGGGAAGGAGGGGGGCTAGTGTGCTGCCTTGGAGGCCTGTGGGGGAGGGGAGACTGATCCTGCACCTGCTGACTGATCCTTGGTCTCCAGAGTCCCCAGCCCCCAGCTGTCCTATCTGGGACTGCGCCTAGTTTCCTTCCTCTCCCCAAGTAGAGTACACTAGTGTGACCTTACAGAGGTGGGGGCAGAGACTCCCCTGGGAGAGACAGGGGGGGCGGTGACATCTGCTGGTGGCTGTTGCAGCTTCTCACCGGGCCATCCCGTGCCTTGCTTCCTCGGCCACGCCAACCATGCAGGCTGACGGCAAGGCCCTGGTCCGGCCCCTGGATGGAGCCATGGATGGCTCTGTAAGGAGGCTTTGTCCTTGTCATTGGGCAAACTCTCCTCGGACTGGGAAAAGCACGGGTGTGAGCGGAGAGTTCCGGCAGAGAGAGGGTTATTGCTGGCTTGCTTGGTTCCCAGTTACTCAGAGCCAGTGTAGCCGTGTGCAGATTTGTGTGTATGTGTGTGTGTGTGTGTGTGTGTGTGTGTGTGTGTTGGCGCGGGGGGGGGGGTGGGTGGGAACTGGGCAGTGAGAGAGGGGTGTCTTGAGGGACCAGCGGCTCCTCACAGAGCTGATCTGCCTCCTGCTGCTGGCCAGATCTGCTCCCCCAGCCACCAGGGAGCCTCTGCCACCGTGGCGCGGCCGCTTCCACTGCCACCCAGCTTCTCAGAACGGTCAGCTGTTGCCATCGGCTGTCCCCAGGAGGGCAGGCTTGAGTCTGCTTTTGTTCTTCGATCACGATGTGGTAGCCTGTCTCCCTGCGCCCCATAGGCCCAGTAAAGGGAGCTGACTCTTTTGGGACCAGCTCAGGCGCCTCCCCCAGGCCAGGAGCCCGCTGGAAAGGCAGGGTGTGTGTGCGTCTACTTTTGCAAGTTGTCTTTGAGCCTTCTTGGCTGGCAGAGCGACGGCGGATGGAGTAACTGCCTCAGCTAACTGCTGTCTGCTGGATGTTCCCCTTACTGCACGCCTGGCACTGCAGCCCCTGAGTGTCCGTGAGCTCCTTTGAGATGTGGCCCTGAGGGCTGAAGTGACTTGCCCAAGGTCAAGAGTCTGAGTCAGGATTGGACCAGGTCAGTCCAGCCCCCAGACACTTAGGGTCTTTTGCTCAGTTTTTTGCTAAGAACCCTGGACTCTGGGAGATGCTCGCCTTTTCCTTTGGGGTTCTTCGTTGGGGAGTTGAGGGGCTTCTTGGGTGACTTTTTTGTGGCTTAACTTGTGTTTCCCCACTATCTTGGAAGGCCTCTGAGGTTGGCAGAGGCCAGAAAATGGCACCCCCTCTCGCTGCCCCACTGCCCTAGGCTATTGCAGAGGGAAGCCACCAGTGGGGTGCTAGGGGCTGGGGAGAGAAGGATGGGGAGATCCCGGAGGGCCTTGGTCCTAAGGCAGTGAAGGGCCAGCTCTGGAGACAGTGGTGTGACACGGTGTTGACATCAGCGGATCAAGAACAATAACGGGTGAGTGTAAGCACCAGAGCAAGGAAGCCCATGCGGAGCTGGTGTGGGAGTCTGGGCGCACGCACCTGGTGGCGGCTGGACACAGCCAGGGGCAGTGCGAGTGGAGAGGAGGGAGCTTTGGGAGGTGTTTAGGACATAATCCTGCAGAGCCGCCCGACTCTGTTGTGAAAGTCTGAGCTCTGGGGTCAGGAGACTGGACCAACAGCGGGTGCTCAAAGCCCTACCCCGGGTCCCAGGGTCATTTCTACAGAACACATGCCCTGGGGCTCTGCCTCTGCCAGCCGGCCACCTGGGAGCCAACGTGCTTCTCAACAGAGCTTCCTTCCTCACCTCCCCAATCTCTCTTGGGTTTGGAGATCTGTGGCTTTACTTGCCACCTGCCATGAGGGTAGGTGGAAGTCCCTGTTCCCCTGGCCTGTGCCATCCCCCTGGCATTCCGAATCGGCCCCTGCCAGCAGAAAAAAAGGCATAGGATGTGGCAGGAGGTTAGAGCCGATTTCCTGCTGAGGGCTGGGTCCTCCTGCCAGGTGGGTATTTACAAACACAGCCGCTTACCTGGCAACACCAGCACTGCTGATTCCTCAGGGTGCCCGCCACCTCTACACTGCTGTCGCCAGGAGAGCCTCTTTGGGCGTGGAAGGAGGCGGCCGTGGTCCAGACCCCAGAGACCACTGAGCGCAAGCCAGACCTCCACTGTTGAAAGAGTGGAGGTCAGAGGAGGCCAGAGCTTGGTGAAGTCAAGAAGGGAGACCTGATTCCAAGGCTTAGACTCTGCCCTGGACCGTGCCAAGTCCTTAAACGGTGCAGGCTGCCTCTGAGGCCACTGTCCTCAGAGGACCCCCAATCCAAGCTCTGCCCTGCCGTGGCTCCTGAGGCTGCTAACAAAATGAAACAGCACAGAGTAAATGCCCATAGTCCTGACTCCGAGAGCCCCTCTGGCCACTGCCCAGCCAGGGGCCACACAGTCCCAGGCTCAGGGCCGGAGGAGCTGCAGGCTTTCCGGCACCGGGTACAGCGGGCTACAAGAAGTGCGTGGGGAAATGTCATTGGGAGATGGTGGAATTCCTCCACAGAGGAGTCTGCGCCCTTTTCCTGCCACCCTCCGTCAACTAGGCCTGTGGGCTTCCTGAAGGAACAGCCCCACCTGGGAGAAGATGGAGGGTCGCTGATGTGAGGTCAGGAGAGGGAGCTCACTCCTGGTGTTGGTGGACAAGGACAACTCACCTGACCTGCCAAACACCCCCCTCCCCCTCCCATTCCCAGGCCTGTTGCCCCAAGCTGCCACCACCCTCAAAACCCGGCTGGGCTGCTTTGACAAAGTCTAGAGTTGGTTACTATGGGTTCAGGTTCAGAGCCACAGAGACAAGGGGCTGTGGACCTGGCTTCTGTGTTGGCGTGGGTTGGGTGACCATGATCCAACCAAGAAAATGGTTTTGGAGACCCTTGTCTGAGGTTCGCACCCTGGCTCCGGCATGTTCTTACAGTGTGCGGGCCCATGACAGGGAGCCTCCGAGGAGGCACTTCCGTGTTCCCAGCATGCACAGAGCAGTTGGGAGCATCAGACCGCACGGTGGATGCGTCGGCAAGGTCTTCTCAGGCATTGGGAATGCAAGGCTTAGAGACAAGGCCCGTGTTCCCCTCATTGCGATGCCTTGGTGACCACTGGATGCTCTGCGCATCCAAGGAGCCAGCCTCACAGACTTGGTGTGCTGACAGGTGCATGTGTTTTTTCAGGCCCCAGACTTTGTTTCTAGAAGAGGCTCTCCAGTTCCTTACATGTTTCCTGCTCCAGGTCAAGGTCAACCTTTGCCTGTGGTACCCTTTCCTCTTTAGCCCCCAGCCTCAGCCTCAGTCTCACACACTCACTGCTCCGACACCCTGCCCCTGAGGTGGGCAGGCATCTCTGACCACAGTCAGCAGGGGGCACTGTGGGCAGGCCCACATCTGGTTTGTCTCCGTGCCCAATGCTGACCGAGGCAGAGCCGGGGCTACATGAGGGTCCGGCCAACGCATGAATGGGTGGGTCACTCCTTCACAGGTGGTGCTCTGTGAACACCCCAGTTGTATACCAAATACTGCAGTGTCTCTCTCATGCACCTCCGGGTCTGTGTGCAGTTTCCAGGATCACGGTGCCGAGGTATCCTCCCTTAGTTCTCTCTACAGCTTTTAAGGCTGTAGCTACACACAACTGAGCCCTTCAGGGTGGCACAAGGCTCTTTTGAAGTCTCAGCCCATTTAGTCAGTTCGGCCTGTTACTGGAAAAGACAGTCTGCTCAAGACCCCCACCATGGTCTGGTGGGTCTGCCTGGCCTTCTCACTGTTGGGGAGTCATTTCTCTGATAGACCTGGCTATGACTTGATCTCCCCATCTGTGTGTCCCAAGAAGGCGGATTGGCTGCCTTCCCAGAGTCCTTCTTAAATCAAGTCTGCCTTGGTGGGTTCACTGTGGCCCACAGCTGGGCTTCAGATTCGCCGACGTTGGATGCTACACTGATCGGTTTGCCAGGGTGGGTGATCTCTGTGAGATGGCCTGTGAGGAGGCGGCTGGGGGTCCTGGATTTCTGCCTTGGTGAGCTCTGTGAGAATCCTATTCTGCCTTGCTGGGTGCTCACTTTCCCTGCTCCACTGGGTGTCTGGTGAGAAACCCTGGGACTCAGGCAACCTGCAGTGCTAGCTATTGAACATGAACCTTCTGTGGGACCACAGTGCCTGGGCCCAGCCCATCCACCCAGGGGTTAGACCTGTCTCTGGCCCCTTTCCTGTTCCCAGGGTTGAGCAGCCACCCTAGTATGAGGAGCTCCCCATACTGAGCCGTTCTCCCCCAGTTGTTGCTGGGGAGTGTACAGTAAGAGCAATGGGCTCAGCCTACGTGAAGGAGGAGAATGGATTTGATCCAAGGAACTTGCATTTTCTACCTCCAATGACTTTGCACATTGCTGACCTCATCCAGGAGGTGATGTCACGAGGAAGCCCAAAGGCCACTTCCTGGGGTTTCAGCAGTTCTCTCCTTCCCGAGGAGCCAAGCGCCCGCTGTTTGGCTCATATCCTACAGCTTCAAGGTGCCTACTACTGCGTTTCTCCATGTTTCCTCCCAAAAGGGAGAGCCACCACCAGGCTTCCAGAGGCCGAGGGCCTGCAACGAGGCAGCGTGTAGGTGGGCATGGTGGCCTGGAGCCCTCCCACTGTGTGGCACCAAGAGACTGTCCACTTCAGCTAGCCCCCACCCCCAGCCTGCCCTGTGTTATACTTGGCCAGGGCCAAGGCAAGGCCTATGTGCCACCCAAGATCCAGGAGGGAGAGGTGAGAGGAAAGGCCCAGCAAGCCCCTCCCAGCCGCCCTGCGGAGGCCCCTTCCCTCACATCGTCCCTCCTGTTTCCCACAGAGTTTGTCCTCTCGCTCCTGGAGAAGATGCAGACCCAGGAGATCCTGAGGATGCTGCGGCTGCCCGAGCTGGGCGACTTGGGGCAGTTCTTCCGCAGTCTTTCAGCCACCACTCTCGTGAGCATGGGTGCCCTGGCTGCCATCCTCGCCTACTGGTTCACTCACCGGCCTAAGGCCTTGCAACCACCGTGCGACCTCCTGAAGCAGTCGGAGGAAGTGGAGGTGAGCAGGGTGGGGACCGTGGAAGGCCGGGTGGGCATCCTGGAATGGGGTGGGGGGAGCCAAACTCTGCCATTTCTGGTTCACGGGATTTTGGATGGCCCATAGAATCTGTTCCCATCCCGGAAGCCCTGCAAGTGGCCTTGGGCAAGATCTGCTACCAGATACTTCCGGGGAACAAAGCCTGACACAACCTTTCACTGGTCCTTAGATGCCTGGGGCCTTAGCCCGTGGACATGGCTGTCTGAGGTCCAAGCAGGTGGTCAAGGGGCCATGAAGCGAATTCCCTCCCATTCTCTCCCTGGCCTGGTATTGGGGTCCTGAGTTGAGCCCAACCCTAGATCCCTGCCCTCCCAGAGCACACAGACTCACTGGGTGGCACCGAGGAGGGGAAGGCAGTGTGGAGGGCATTCCAAGCCAGGACTGGTAGGTCTGCTGAGTTCAGGGGCTCTGTTAGCCGTTTTTCCCTACTACACTTCAGTTCTGTTTATTTCAAATGGGTAAAATGCTCGTAGTCACACAGTTCAAAGCAAATGAGAGGACATCCCCAGCAAGCCCCCACTCTCTTCACGTTGAGTGCTGCCCTAGCCATGAGCAAAGGTACGCTCTTCCACCGCTTTTAAATGGCGTCATGCTGGCATGCACTGTTCTGCACATTCACTGCTTCCTCGTGGCAAAATGCATCCTGGGGGGGGTCATAAGTATGGCAGGGTCTTGGCTGAGAGGGGAGGGCGCAGATCAAACCAGAGGCTCTCAGGGCATTCCTGCAGCAGAAGAACTGGTGTGTGTGAAAGGACAGGTGCATGATAACATTGCAGGGGAGCTTTGGGAAATGGTGGCTCCTTTGAGATGGCTGGTTAGTAGAGCGTGACTGACAAGCTGCTGGCAGCCTGGGGATGAGAACAGCCATTGGTGATAAACAACCCTGAGCTTGCGCCTGTCTGTGCCTCCTATTAGCTTGACAGCCCTTGGTCTTAATTCTCTGAGCCTCAATGCACTCAACTGCCAAGTGGATAATAAAAAGAATGTCTGCTGCCTCTGGTAGTGGTGGGGATTTGGTCAGATAATGCAGAGGAGGCACTTAGGAACCGTTATTTTTAGTAAGCTGATATGATTATCACTCCATGGGGGAAATGTTGGATGATGCAGAATGTCTCCAAAGTCAACAGAAGGAACAGAGTTGCTGTACCAAAAAGAACTAGTCGACATTCAACCATTTCAAGAGGTGGCATGCGATCAAGAACCAGTGCTGAGCTGAAGGAAGAAGTCCAAGTACCACTTAAGGCTTTAGCCGTAAACAAGGCTCCAGGGATTGATGGAATATCCATGGAAGTGTCTCAACAAGCTGATGAAGCACTGGAAGCACTCACTTGTCTCTGCTAAGGAATTTGGAAGACGGATAACTATCCAACAGACTGGAAGAGATCCATAGGCGTGCCCATTTCAAAGAAAGATGACCCACCGGAATGCACATTATAGAACAACATCATTTGACATGGCATGCAGTAAAATTTTGCCGAACTTCATTGAATAGCAGTTGCAGCTGTACATCGACAAGGGACTGCCAGAAACTGAAACTGAACCAGAAGCGGATACGGCACAAGGGATATCATTGCTGACATCAGATGGAGCTTGTCTGAAAACGGAATACCCCCCAAATGCCTACTCGTGTCTTATTGACTGCGTAAAGGCATTTGGCTGTGTGGATCAGGGCCAACATGGAGGAGACCGGGACTCCTGGCACACTTCACTGTGCTGCCGTGGAGCCAGTACAAACAGCAAGGAAATCCTGAGCCGCCAAAGTCAGGAAAGGAACGCACCAGGGTTGTGTCCTTTCACCATCCTAATTCCGACTGCACACTGAGTAAATAACCCAAGAAACTGGATGATATGAAGAAGACCAAGAGCATGGGATCAGACTTATGAACAGCCTGAGACATGCGGATGACACAAGCAGGCGGCCGGAAGTGAGGAAGTGCCGAGGACTGGAAGCACTTGCTCACAAAGATGAGTTTATATAGGCATATGTGTATAAATACACATCCTGTATGTATACGTAAGCCTCACCACTGGGTCAACAGACGTCATGGTGGATGGAGGAGAGAGGGATGTTGCCGAGATTTTGTTTTATTTTATCTTGAATTCACAATCAGTGCTCACGGAAGCAGCAGTCCAGATATGCTGTCAAATGATGAACCGCTTTGGGCATACAGGCTGCACAAGACCCCTTAAAAGTGTTCACAAGCAAAGATGTCACTTTGAAGACTGAGGTGAACCTGGCCCTAGTCATGATATCTTTGGCTTGTCCATGTGAAAGTTGGACAGTGAATAAGGAAGACGAAAGGAGAATTGATGGATTTGGATTATGGTGTCGACAAAGATTACTGGGAACTGCCAGAAGAACAAACAAATCTATCTGGGAATAAATACAGCCAGAATATTCCCTTTAGAAGTCTCACGTACTTTGGACATGTTGTAAGGAGAGATCAGTGCCTGGAGAAGGACATCATGCTTGATAAAGTAGGTCGGGGCGGGTGGGCTGGGGAAGCAGAAGCCCAACCATTGAGGTGATGGCAGCAACACCGGGCTCACGCATAAAAATTGTGAGGGTGGTGCGGGACCAGGCTGTGTTCCGTTCCGTTGTGCACAGGGTCGCTGTGAGCTGGAACTGACTGACCGGCACATAAATACACTGTCAGTCACCTGGAAAAGCCAGCAAAGACAGACACCCGTGAATTGGGCCAGGACTCACAAAGTGGGCAGATTGGATTTACTTGGGGGTATTCAGTATTTATTTAATCATTTTATTAGGGGCTCATACAACTCTTATCACAGTCCATACATATACATACATCAATTGTGTAAAGAACATCTGTACATTCCTTGCCCTCATCATTCTCAAAGCATTTGCTCTGCACCTAAGCCCCTGGCATCAGCTCCTCATTTTCCCCCTCCCTCCCCGCTCCCCCTCCCTTATGAACCCTTGATAATTTATAAATTATTATTTTGTCATATCTTGCCCTGTCTGACGTCTCCCTTCACCCCCTTTTCTGTTGTCCATCCCCCAGGGAGGAGGTTCTATGTAGATCCTTGTAATCGGTTCCCCCTTTCCAACCCACCCTCCCAATTTATATTTTTTTGGAAGGATGGTCATGGGAGGGAGCAGGGGATGAAAGACCCTGGAGTAGAGGCGAGGGTGGTCTGGATAGAGTCTTAGTGACCAGAGGGAATGGCTAAGGAGTGGTCCTGGCCTAGTGTGTGTCATGCAGAATGAGTCACCTTGTGGGTCTAGCTGGGGGAATGGGATCCTAGACACAGCTAAGGCCTCCCTTCCCTGGGAGATTGAGCTCTCCCTTGCCTCCACCCCAGGAATGAGGAAGCCAGAGTGGCTGGAGAGAAGTACCAAAGGGGAGTGTGGCAGGAAATGAGAGGAGGGAGGTCCAAGGGCCCCGGAGTTTGCAGACTTGTAGAGCCTGAGTGCAATATATGATGAGAAATACAAATCCGATACCAGCTTAAAACCCTCCTCAAGTCCCCATTGTCTTCAACCTAAAGCCAAGAGGACTGGCCTTGATCTGTAGTCTCTCTGGCCTCCTTTATGCCACTGCCTCCTGAAGCTCCTGTAGTCCTTGCCCCCCGCCCCCTGCCCCGCCATCTTTGTTCCCCAGTCTGCCTCTGCATCCTTCAAAACCCAGTGCAGTGGCCATGCCCCTAGACACAGTCTTTTGTGGTGTCACTTCTGTCCCCCGGGGTGCTGGCCCTGTCTGACTGTGTGAGTCCCAGCTCCCTACATGGAGTGGTGCTCAAGACACATTGGTCAAACATAACTTTCGACTCCCCACGCGTTGAGAGCTGCTTGTGGTTTTGAATTTGGCCCTTGGCTCTGTGGCTCGCATGGACATTTTCCCCTCAGACCTGATGTTCCAGGAAGTGGCCAGCTCTGGGCCAGTGGAGTGCCGTCCAGATCGAGCATGCTCAGGGAAGAGGCGGAGCTGTGGCCCTCTGGAGTTGGGGAACATGAGGAGGGGCTGGAGGGTGGGAAGGGGAGGCCTCCAGGAAAGAAGCTGTATGTCCACACCCCCTTCATCCTGTTATGAGAAGAGGCACCTGCCTTCCTGAGCCTGCCAGGCCTCCTGCTTCTGGGAAAGCACCTTCAACAGAGTCCTCAGACTAATTCACACTATGATGTGAATGATGAATGGCAGCCTTTGTTAGGTAGCTTAGTCTAGGGAATTGGGAAGTCCATTTATGCATGCCCAGGAGAGCCAGCAAAGGACAAAAGCTGGATTTTCCTGCTGGTGGGCCCAGATGGGCGTTACACCTGGAGCAGCCCACCTGAGCCAGGTGACTGCAATCCAGCCAATGGGTTCAACCTGGGGCCGTTCACCACACCTCCCCCGGGAATCCTTGAAAAGGCAGGGACCGGAAGGGAGAGGGTCTCTTGGCTCTTGGTCTTGGCTTGCTTGTGCGGTCTGGTCGTCTTCGTGGCGGGGGAGAGATCCTTGCGTGTCCCGGAGCAGTCTCTGCCAGGCCGCATGGTCAAAGGAATCCTATGGGTGCCGCGTAAAACCTGATGCTTCTTTGAACTTTCATTAAATTCACTTGGATCATGAGCCCGGCTTCGGCGTGAAATCTTTCTTGCATGGAGCCAAGGACTGAGGTTAGGATCTAGTCCCGGAGAGAGAAACCTAACACCTTCTTAGCTACTCACTGACTGCCTCCAAATAAATTTTAACAATAGATAATGAGATGGGGAGCCCTTGGCAGATGGACCCCGATGCTGGGGGGTGGGTGTTAGACTCCAGCCAACACTCTCCTCTGTGTTCTTTGAATGGGCTGCAGGTGTGGGGGGGAAAGGCCAGCCCCCCACAACTAATCATGGATTCGATAGGTGCAATTGTACGGTTAAGATATATATAAAGATTGCAGTAAAGTTGTAGAGAGCATGAGAGATAGAAGAGAGATTGAAACAATGGAGTCAGACACAATTCATGGTAGCATGCTCACCTCCTGGATGGCCAGGATCTTACAAGCCAGGTCCGTGCACAGTGTGGGCCGAGGTGAGGTGGAGCGGAGACCACCAGAGAGAGCCAGCCACCTGGAGACCAATATTCCATTTCCGCCAGAAATTTTACCTTACTACTTTCAAATGGCAAATCTGGACCATAACTAGATATTGCTTGTTTGAGATCTTTCAGTAGCTTAAAAGGGAAAGGCAGTATATCCCCGTTCTTGATTCCCCTCGGGGTGCTGCTCATCAGGCTCCCTGTCTATAATTCTAGTGAGATAAGCTATTCTGAATTCTAAATCTGCTTCTTGAGCTATACTCTTCTCCAACTGTGAGAGCAAAGGTGCCTTCCTGCTCCCCGACTCTTCCCTTCTCACTTCTATGTTAAATCTCTCCATTTGCATTTCTTTGGATCTGATCTCAATACCTCCAGCACTGGCTTGATAGTATTGTGATTCCCTAGGATATACTCTGGTGGTGCCTTTATGCTTGTAGTCTGCTATCTCCTTCTGATTCAGACTTTGTTTCTCAGCTACACCTAAACTCTTCTCATCTGCCTGCTTCTCACCTGATTTAAGTCTGCAGAGCTTAGAGACTTCTCACTTCTCTCCTAGCCTTGTTCCTTCGCTCTCTCACCCTGCAGCCGCTACCACACAGCTTTAATCTGCACGCACAGCTCCCAGGTCTCCATGGGTATGCTCTGTTCTTCCCTGTGAGCTTTTCTTAAGTTAATGGGTACGTCACCACGGGTCCAGTAGGCACAATTGTACCACAATAATAAGTAAAGATTATAGTAAAGTCATAGAGAGCATGAGAGATAGAAGAGAGATCGAAATAATGGAGTCAGACACAGTTCACGGTAGCACACTCACCTTAGTATCACTTGGTGGTCCACATGGAGAGAGAGAGAGATCTTTATTTCTAACCAAGGTTTTTATATTCTTGGGGGACGTGCTAGTCCCCAAGACGTGCAAGCCCCCAAGGACGTGCAATTACAGGTGAAGACATACTTCACAGGAAAGGGTTGTGCTATAGGTAGTACAGTAATGGGAGGGGGGTGATCTAGGGGTATCCACTGAATAGGAAGGGGAGGTAATAGGGGTACACATGTGACAAGAAGGATGATGGCAGCCTAACTTTGGATGTCACTGAGCCAGTTTGACCTGTTGTCTGGCTCACTATAGAAACCATTATCAGTAGGGTATAAACCCACCCTGCAGGGACCAAACTGATGGCCACAAACCTTTAGGGAGAAGTAGCCCATTGTCCTTAACAGCAGGGAATGGGCCCTACTTGTGGTGGGACCAGACAGTAGTCTGGCAGCTGACTGCCTTCAGGGAGGTAACTTGACAATCATTTACCATTAGCTGCAAGCAGTGTCCTAAGTCTAACATATTTGGGGAAAACGACTTAGGAGAAATCTTTCTGTTTCCCACCTATGAAGGCATTCTAATTCACCTGGTCTGAAGGATCCCTGGGGGCAAAACCATGCGGGTCGGCAGTGTGAAACCACCAGTCTCCACAAACAGAAAGATGGGTCCTTCTGTGAAGAGTTAGTCTCAGGAACTCACTAGGGCAATTCTTACTTGCCTTAGGGTTGCAATGAGTGAGCATCAGCTCGATAGCCATTAGTGTGTGTGTGTGTGTGTGTGTGTGTGTGTGTAGGACCCTGGGGTACTAGGCCCAGGTGTGCATGCCAACTGAGATCGAGCTGGAGATAGCTACAACGTGGGTGAGTTCAAGCCACATGCATGTAGCATTATATGCGTCCGGTGGCGGTGTGCACAGTCATGTGTGGGAGTGCACAAAGAGCACTTCCTGTCTGTATGGACCAGGAGCACATCCGACTTGTGTGCAGTCTGGGGCATGCTGGTGCCTCTCCAGAAACCTTCAGCCTGCTTGCGCTGGCTTCTCTGCCTTGCCTTGTAGGGTAGTGCTGGGGCCCGGCGCTCGGTGATCGGGGGTAGCCCCCAGCTCCTCACCCACTACTACGATGATGCTCGGACCATGTACCAGGTGTTCCGCCGTGGACTTAGTATCTCAGGTGAGGAGGACTGTGGAGGGTCCCTGGGGCAGAGCTCGGGTGAGTGCAAGGGAGAGGATAGGCCCACTCAGTACTGGGGGCTCGGTAGGGGGTGGGGGGTGGCAGCTGAGAAGGTCTAAGCCACTCTTGGACCTCCTTCTGCCAGTCACAGAAGCAGCTGCATTATGTGGACACAGGGCACCTCCCCACTTGGAATGCCTGACCTTTGGCCACCTTTAGCCGCCCGTATCTGTCAGCCCCCATTCATAGGCTCTGCTGAGCCTCTGAGAGGTGACCCCAGGGCACGGGCCCAGGAGAAAGTCAGCCTGAGCCGTCCTACCTCCCTGTGAAGGTGCAGCAGGGAACCCACCCAGGTCAAGGTGGGCACCAAGCATTGTGTTGGTCCCTATTCCATGGCCTCTTTGTCCCTGGAGGGGTGGCAGATTTAGTCCCTCCTGAGGAGCCCTCCTGGCATAGTGGCATAGTTACACTTGGGGCTGCTAACCACAAGGTCAGCAGTTTGAACCTACCAGCCCGTCCACAGAAAAAAAAACACACGAGGCTTTCTCCTCCTGTAAAGAGCGACAGCCTCAGAAACCCACCAGGGCAGTGCTGCTCTGCCCATAGGGCCGCTAGGAGGCAGAATTGGCTCGGTGGCAATGAATTTCAGCAGGACAGACACAGGCAGCCAAGGGGTGGATCCCTCAGCCCCTGGGCCACCCCACCGTCTGGATGTCAATGGTCAGACACAGGCGGCATTCCCACCTTCCTCCCTGACACCACGTGTCTCTGCAGGGAGCGGGCCTTGCCTCGGCTTCAGGAAGCCCAAGCAGCCTTACCAGTGGCTGTCCTACCAGGAGGTGAGTGATGAACTTGTGTTCCCTGGCACACCTGGCCCTCGAGGGGCTTGTAGACATTTTGCCTGGATCTCAAGGGGTCAGTTGTCCTTACCTGGCCTGCCTTCCCAATTCTCAACCTCAGCCTGGCTGGGCTTCCAGCCTGCATGGAGTGGGTGTGGGTATGGGATGGGGGCAGTTGGAGAGTTCTGAGACCTGCAGGGATTCCATGGGGGGGGGGGCAGAGAGGCGTCTCCCTGCTGTGCTGAAGTGTCCTTGTGGTCACATCACTCTCCGGTGTCCATGTGTAGGTGGCTGACAGGGCTGAATTCCTGGGGTCTGGGCTCCTCCAGCACAATTGTAAAGCATCTTCAGATCAGTTTATCGGCGTCTTTGCACAGAATCGACCAGAGGTGAGCATCTGCCGGGGCTGGCTTTAGAGTTCTCAGTGGAGTAGGGGATCCGGCACCTGGCAGGCTCCTGCTCCTCCTGTTTATATGGCCTCAGACAAGAGAGCAAAGGAAGGCCCTTGGTCCATGCTGCTACCACCACCAACCCAGGCTCTGCTCCAGAGCAGGACTAGACACCCAGCCAAATTCCATCCACACACAAATGGTCCTACTTCCCACCCTGGAGTCAAGAAGAAGAAAGCCACTGGGTGGAGGCCAATGCAGGCCCTAGACATAGGCATGGGACTTGCGGGGGGGCATTCCCTGAAGTCTGAGGGTGGGCACTCATTACCCACTAACCCCACAGAACCCCTGCCCCATGCACAAGACCAGAGCAGGGTACTCTCTCCAGCACAGGACTCAGAGCAGACACCCTGGATGGCAGGGCTTAAGGGCAGTACATCCCAGAGAGCTTTTCTCCTCCCCTCCCCCCACCCGTGTGTCTCCACAGTGGATCATTGCAGAGCTGGCCTGCTACACATATTCCATGGTGGTGGTCCCACTCTATGACACCCTGGGCCCTGGAGCCATCCGCTACATCATCAACACAGGTGAGCCCTCTGTCTCCTGCCCACCTTTAGCCGGCACTGCCCTTCTCCCCCTATCACTTCCAGCCTCCAGTTATACTGATTGTCTGACACTCATGTGAAGCCCTCTGTGTGCTCAGAGACCACGGGGGCTTCTTCCTGGACCCCTGACTCGACCTCCTGAGTACAGGTGGCCCCTATCCACACTTTTCCTGAAACCTCTGAGGTTTACAGAAGCTTGGAGTCGCTGCTAGGGTCAAGGGTGGGGTTAAATATTTCCTAGGTGGGAACAGCGGAGCCTGGACCAAGGTAGGTGCAGAATCTGCCTGGGAAGGTTCTCTGGCCTTCTGCCCTGGGTTCTGAGTAGGATCACCAACATGCTCCTCTTTACACAAGATATGACCCACACGATCCGTGGTATACACAGTACATGGTACACGCACAACCCTGAATGTACACAACAATGGTACAAACAGTCCATGATACACACATCCCATGGTACACACAATCCTGGCACGCACAGGCTGTGACTCACACAGCCAAGGTACACACAACCATGGCACACACAGCCATGGGGCACACAACCCTGGCACACACAGCCCAAGGTCCTCCTGCCCAGAGTCACAGCCCGTGTGTGCAGAGCCTGCGCGTCCTTGCCGTCTCCTGCAGCGGACATCAGCACCGTGATTGTGGATAAGCCCCCGAAGGCTGTGCTGCTGCTGGAGCATGTGGAGAAGAAGGAGATCCCAGGGCTCAAGCTGATCATCATCATGGAGCCGTTCGAGGAAGCCCTGAGAGAGCGAGGGCAGGAGTGTGGGGTGCTCCTTAAGTCCATGCAGGCTGTGGAGGTGAGCGCCAGCTGCTGGGCCAGGACTGCGGGGGCCACCAAGCTAGAGCTGCTGATTCTCTGCCCCTCTCCCACTCGGTGCTGGGTGTCTTTGACCCTCAGTGTGTGTCCACATTGAGACAGAACAGGCCTTGCAAGAGCTGGTGTTCGTAGGCATCTTCTAGGAGCCAGGCTCAGTGGCTGGCACCAACAGGTGCACAGGAAGTGCCGCCCCCCACAGAGCTGCCCACAGAGCCTCTGAGTGCCCTCACTCTCAGCTGGCTGCCAGCCTGTCTGTGCCCAAGCCTTGCAGACGGAAAGTCTAGGACTCCCGAAGAGGCTCTTACACATGGGTGTTACTACCCCAGCAGCCTGCAGAGCTGGTCATTCTGTGCATGGCCTCCCCAGACTCGCCATGTCCGTGGCAGTGTGTAGCCTGCTGGGACACAGAACATCCTAGTCTTCAGGGATCAGTAATAGCTAATGCCCACTGTCCTGCTTGATCGAGGTCCCTGGGCCTTCCAGTCTCCCATCTCCCTGGCTGCCCCTTCCTGTACCTATAATACACCCCGCTGCCTTTTGCTACCACCTCTACACCGGCATCCCGCAGCTGCCTCTCCAACCCTGGCCTCTGTGCAGACTCCGCCTCAGCGGTCTCTCCTCAGGCATGCATCTAGGCCCGAGCCTCCCGAGGTCTCAGGCCCCCACCACACGCAGTCCAGACAGGGCAAGCAGGGGTGACGTGCACAGGAGAGAGATGGTAGTCTGACATGAGGTGTTCACAGGACACCTGGGCACATGCTCAGGCCAGGGCTGGAGAGACAGGCGGGACAGGGCACCCTGAACGCTTGGCACAGGCGCACACGGACAGCGTGGTGTGGAGTCTTGATTTTTTTTTTTTAACTGATGTGAGAACTTTTAAGCATTGAAAAACCATGTTGTCTTCTTCTTCTAGGACTGTGGTCAGGCGAATTATCATGCCCCTGTGGTAAGTTAATCTGCCAGCAGGTCTTTACTGAGCGAGATGGTGTGCTTGACAGCCTGTGTTCACGGAGCGTCACTGTGCCCAGGGGCCAGGCGTGCTCTGCCGTGGTAACAGCACCCCCTGTGAGCACATCGGGGCTTGCCTGCTCGGACCCACAGGACTTCCGTGGGCTGAGGGTCCAGGGGTGGACCGCGGATAGCATTCCCGTGCTTGGGAGGCTCCTTCCTGCTTCTCTAGTAACTTCTCTGGAAGAACTATCTTCCCCTTCAAATATACTGGGCTCGCCAGAGGATGGGAGACCGAAACATTGCCGTGGGCTCTTCCATCCTCTTTGTTTTAGACCCACATTATAACCACCTGATAACCACATGGGGTCCAGTGTCTAGTGAGGATAGCTGCTCCCTGGGCGGTCCTTTGAGGGGTTTCAGCTTTCTAACAAGACCTCTTACCTCAAGCTCTCGCTCTTAGCTTTTCCCATCATCCTCAGGGCACCCAGTGAGCTAGCTTTCTCTCTCTCTCTCTCCCTCTCTCTCTCTCTCTCTCTCTCTCTCTCTCTCTCTCTCTCTCTCTCTCTCTCTCACACACACACACACACACACACATACACACACACACTTCTCAGAGTCCTCCACGGGCTACTCCTGGTGCCAACTTCCCACATTTCCTGCCCCAGTAACAGAACCGCTCCCTGATCTTGGGGCATGCCCTGGCCCTCATCCCTCTGCTATATGTGCCCCAGTTTAATTTCTCTCCCCAGAATGCTCACCCTCACTTCTAGAGAAATCCTGCATGTCCTTTGGTCTCATCTCGCGCGTGTGTGTGCTACCCCCTGAGAGGCCAGCCTCGGTGCAAGGAGGACTTGGTGGGCTCTGCATGCCCAGAACCAGGATGAGGGAGGGCCTCAGGCCCGCCACTGCTGGTGGCCCACAGGGTAGCCACATTCTTGGGCCACAGCTGTGTTCTCAGCCCTAAGCTCAGGCCTGTTGGAGAAACCGGAAGGAATGGGAACTAGGTGACATCTAGAAAGGTGGTAAAGGCTTAGACGCGACCAGCACAGCCTGATCCTACCTAGGGGAGTTGAGCCCAGCCTAGAGCAAGGGGTGGCAGTGGGACCAGCGGGGGGACAGGGGGGATAGATCAACGTCTAAGCCATGTGGGTCTCCTCGGTTTCTTTTCCCCTTAGCAGCCCACCATTTCTGGCCTGCTGCATACAGGGGCACACACATAAGCCCAACCAACATACAGCACACGCACACACACAGGAGAGGGGCCCCGGGAGCTTGGGCTCTGGCTGGCCACACCAGGTCTCTCTAACACATGCTTTTTCTTCCCCAACAGCCCCCCAAGCCTGATGACCTCTCGATTGTATGTTTCACAAGCGGTACGACAGGTAAGCAGTGGCATCCAGGTGCCCTCTCTGGGCACCAAGCCTCCCTATCCTCCCCCGCTGAGGGTAGCTGACGGACAGTGCATATTGTGAGATCAGGGCTGGGGACTTGGTACTCCCCAGAGGTGGGCTGGATGAGGGCTGACCGGCTGAGCCAGGTGCAGGCCAGCACTCTTCTCACTGGGGGACAGCCTCACCCCTCTGCTTACTGCCCTCGCCTGACAGGAGTGTAAGGTGGGGGTGTGGAGGCTGCGGCCTGGGGTTGCGCCTTATCTATACCAGACACTGGAGAGCTAGGAGCCGGTTGTTTCGCCCGTTGCCAGTCATGTCCTGGCTCTCTCGTGGGTGATGGGTGTTTGAAGGGGTTGAGCAGGGCCGTGCCAGTGTGTGGGCAAGGGTGGTGTGAGTGCTGTCCAGGTTGGGGCTGGTGCCGGGGGTGAGGGGTCGGGAAGGCTTCTGCGGGGAGGCAGAGTGCACCCAAGAGCCATGTGCCCCTGGCGCAGCACGTGGGAGTCTGCAAGGCCCTGGTGCCCCTCAGACTGCACCAAGGCAGGCAGACGGGGACTCTCCAGGGGTCCACCAGGACTTGTGCCCTGTCCTCCGGACTCCCAGTCCAGCCTCGGCCTCATCACCCTCTCATCTGGTGACGTTGAAAGCCATGTGCCCTTGTCCTAAACGGGCGAGAAGGGTCTGCCCTTCCTTTTCCAGACCACCGCCCCAGCCTCGCGATGGCTCTTGGGCAGTGACCTGCCCCTGCTCCATCCACGGTCCCAGTCTGGCCTGATGAGCCCACGGTGGGACGTCACACCCAATGTGGCTCGACTTAACCCTGATGGAGCTTGGCCATGAGCTCAGTAGGCTAACTCACTCTGACAAACCCCGTCAGGCCAAGAGATGTGACCCGGCCCTGGCTCTTCAGACGCTAACGTCAGAGCCCACCCAAACCCTCAGACGGACACTGCTGTTTCTTTTTTTAATTAAATACTTGTATTGGGGGCTCTTATCACAATCCATACATTCCTCCTTTGGGACACTGCTTTTCGACAGAGCCTTTCCCATGACGTGTTTTATCTCGATTATTTTCTTTTTTTGGTGGTATATCCCTCCACCTGGGTTTGGAGAGAAGGTCACTGCTGTGACCTTTAGCTTTCCCTCATGCCTGTCCAGAGTGTCCGCAGACTCTGGTAAGGGGTCACTTGGTCACAACTGCTGCTCCACCCTTGGAGAAGAGCTTCCCGATGCTCCACTGGAAGACCGGCGCCTCGCCCTGCAGCACCGTCCCTGACTGGGGACCCACAGTGAAGGGCCGAGCCTTCCCACCCAAGGGAGAAGCAGAACGTGTGGAGCCTGGGGGAAGGTGATCAGGTGACCTCGTGGCATCCTCCCTCTCCCACCATGTGCCACCCGGTATCGGGACCCAGCGGAGGCAGTGAGGGCCAGGCCACTGCAGGTCCCTCTCTTGCCATCACCTTGCCTGGCTGCACACGGGGCTTCTCTGGCTTCGGGCTAAGTCTGCGTCAGTGTATCAGCCCCGTGTGTTCTCAGTCTCACAACTCCAGATGCAGTGTCCCTTCCATGCTGTGTGCCCCGCCTCCTGGATCCCTCAAGCACCATGCTGTTATTCCAGAGGGGGAAAGATGAGAACTGCAATCGATCTGAGCCTGACATTGAGCCCATAGTTCTGGCAACACCCTTCCAGGGACATCGTCTTCTTGGCATGTGGTGGAAATGTCTCTGGAAATGCCCAGGACACTCTAGTGCTCCTGAGTCCCTAGTCAGGCCACGAAGGCCCGGGGCAGGTGAGAGCTGGGGGTCTAGACCTAGGAATAGCATGTGGGCAGGCATGGGGTCAGCTGTTTGTTTCAAACTAAATAGTAGCCAGCTGGGCTTTGGCACCCCTTTCCCCCTCTCCTCCCATCAAAAGGAAAAGATAATTTATGGGTATAGACGCAATTCAGCGTAGGAGATCAGGCCCCTGAATGATGGTGAAGATGTCCAATCATTTGAGTCGGAATGCCTTCTCTTCCCCGAGAGCATACCGTAGCCTTTAAAGCATTCGTCTTCAGTCTGTGTGCATTCAGCTCATTTACCGAGCGCACACACTGCTCTCAGACAGGGCTAGCATGGGGGAGGGGGCCCAGTACACAGGGATGAGGGAGACAGAGCCAAGCCCTCGGAAGCGCACAGCCCACTGTCAAGCAGGCCATTACAGTGGTCCCTTCCTTGAGGGGCCGTCTATCCCAGGTTGTGGGGGGCACTCAGCACCCAAGATGTCGGGTCTATAAGGATTCTCAGAGGAAGCGAATCCCGCTGAGACATGAAGCATCAGTAGCTGGAAGAGAAGGGGGCAAGGCTGTCTCAGCAGAGAGGGCAGCACGGGGAGGAGACGGAGCGCAGTGAGGAAAAGCAGGCGTCGGGACACGGTCGACAGCCCTGTCTTCAGAGAGGTTCCAGAACAGAACGTATCACCATCGTTTGGTAACTGAGACCCGCCCACTGGGCATAACCACATCAACAAGAGTGCTTTGGGTGCTATTGGCAAGGGCTGGCCCTGAAGTGGGGGTGGGGGTGGAGGGCAACGCCTGAGTTGCAGTGGACTGACGACGAAATGAGGCATGAGGAGGTTCCTTCAGCAAATGGAGAATGGTCTCTCTCGAAGCCTTCACTGTGTCACCAGAATGCTGGCTACAGAGTGGGTCCCTGGGGGACTGAAGACCAGGAGTGCCAAGGGCCACGTTGTAGGAGTTGCAGAGGTGGGCAGGTGGGTGGGCTGGGTAGGGTTTCAGAGTGGGGGCTGGAGCGCTTGTCAGGAGAATGGCTGAAATGAGGGACGCAGGAGTCCAGCTTGGGAGGGAGAGGTGAGAGGAAAGGTAGGAGGGGGAGGGACTCACTGCACCAGTGAGCTGGTCCAGTCCGTTCCAAACAGACATGGGCTGGGCAGGCTGAGGAAGTGAAGGCTCATTGCAGATGCTACTGGATGCCAGGCTCCAGCACCAGGCAGCTGGCGCTGCTGAGAGGCGGGATCTCTGGGGAAAATACTCACTGGGACCTATTCATTTTACATCATTTCAAAACATGTCCAATCGTTTGCGTGAAACTACGTACGTCGTAGCTGTGTTCGAAATGTGTCTTTCCCACTGGTGCTGTGTGGTTTTAGGAGCATTAACGTCACCCCTTTTGAGTGTCCGTTTCCTTGGGTGTTCAATGAATACATTTCTTCACTCTCACACAGCTGGGCTGCCATGTATGACGTGTCTGGCACGGCGCCCACACCCAGGAATTAGCGGCTGTGGTCATTATTCTTTCTACACCTCTTAGCCTCTGAGTCTGTTTTTTAAACGGGGGAGGAAAGGATTTCTCATGGTGGGGTTTAGGTGCACTAAGATGCAAATGAGACTCATTTGTAAAGAAGAAGTGGGACTGTTCATCCAGTGGGGAGGTGACATTCTACCTGCCTCATAAAATGCTCAGTGCACGCCATCACTGTGCATCTGTTGTCACGCACCTTTGACGGTGTGAGGTGGACACAGCAGCGGGAGCTGACCAAGCCCGGCTTTCATTCCTGCGGGAGAAAACCCAAGCTTGGCTTCAGCCCACCGCCAACCAAGGTGCGCTTCATTCAGCACACCAACCAAGTATAACTTGCCCAGGTCACTGGTTGAAGCCACAAAGCCATTTGCCAAATGACTTCAGCAACTGAAGAGAAAAATCAGTTGCAGGATGTCCAGCTTCGTAGCAGTTGTTTGGATACGCCTTGAGAGGTTGAGGGCTCTCACCTGACAAGGAGAGACCAGAGGATGTGCTGCCACCCCAATGGCACAGAGGCGTCTACCAAAGTCTGCCTAGCCTGTTCCTTTCTTTGTCATGTTCAAGAGCAATGCTACCAGCCTGGCCAGGGGCATGAGTTGTCCTAAACTGGAGAAGCAGAGTTGCTCCCAAGACTCACCTTGTACCTCAACTTGGACCTGGACATCTTCCTCCAGGATTTGTGGTTAACAGATACTCACCTCTCTGTCCTTTGGGACCATTATTTTGAGATGACTTGGAAATATGATGTGAGGCTAATCCACAGGTAGCTAGTTATCACGATTGTTCAAGTCAATTACAGGCTGGCCTCCTTGTCTACACCACCTCACTACTGCACTTGACTAGTCTGGGCAGGGGTGGGGAAAGACATGTCTGAGAGATATTGCTTAATCCTATGATTAAACATTAGACATTTATAAAAATCATAATTAGTCACAAGAAAACTGGTTGTTTCTAAAAGATTTGAGCTTGCTCATCATGTTGGAGAAGAAATGTGTTTCTCTGACCAAAAGTGGCCCCGGTGGCACACTGAGTTAAAATAGTGGTCTAATGACCACAAGGTCAGTGGTTCAGTACCCTACTCCTCCCATCAGCACCCCCTTCTCTGAGGGATCAACCTGAGGCCATTTGCTCCTGTAAAAACATAAGTCTTTCAAAAGCCTACTGTCTTACAGGGTCACTATGAGGTCATTATGCCGATGGACTCATTGGCAGTGGGCCTCTACCCAAGCAGAATTGAATCACTAAAATATTGCATGTGTTTTGGCCCGAATGGGATGAAGGCTTTAGGAATGTTTCGTAAATGAAGCCAACTTTCTCTTGAGAGTCCCAAACCATCCACTCTGAGGTTATTTTAGGTGTGAGCAAGCTGGCCAGTAGCCGCGCTAAAGCGCTAGCCCAGTACCTTTTATGCTCATTCTGATTTTGCACCTGGCATTTTAGGAACGTTCCTTGGAAACTTCCAGAACGTGAGAATCCACTGATGAAATTGCCAAGCGGCACTCTCAGAATACTGTACTTTATGGGCCCTGCAGTTTGCATATAGGAGATGACTCGGGGGAGTTTCTCAAGGTAGGCCTAGGCTCCAGGAACATCGCTGGGATGAAATAAAGACCATGTTTTCCTTCCTTTCAAGAGGAAAGTATTCTGACGGCGACCTAACAGGAAATCTCAGAAGTTACAAGATCGTGTAACTCACCGTCACCAGAACTGCCTCTGGTTTGCCACATGGGTCTAAAGGCCACGTGTCGCCATCAGAGAACTCAGGATGGGCCATTGTGAGCGCTCTCCTCCCTGGCCAGCGGGTGCTTTCTGATGTTCCCGGTGAGACGAGCAGACAGGTCACCTTCATGAGGTGTCATTAAGGGAGCAACTTAGTTTTTATCCTCTGTCTGTTCCACGCAACTTGTTCAGTGGGGATCGTCCTTTCTCTCTGTCCTTGGATAAAACCTCCTTGGTGTTATGACATTGACGGGTCCTACCAAGTTCCGCCATTTGCAGGCCGCAAATGCAGTCTGAAGTCTCAGCCTAATGGGCCGTCACTGAGGCCTCGCTCCCTCCCCCAGGCTGGCTGGCTGCCAGCAGGTACCTGCTGCTTGGTGGGGAAGGCCTGGGTCTCTGTGCTGTGCTCACTGATGTGTCTCTCAGCTTGCTAAGGGAGGGCTCTGCCCTCTTCCCCCGGGATGAAGCAGGAGGGAGAATAGCTAAGTGAGATATGAGAGGTGATTCGGGCAGATGTTTAAAGCTTACTCTTGCACCCGTGGGTGTTTTCACAGTCATTGGGAGGCTCTCCCACAGGGCGCCCCTCTGCCATCCCTGATGCAGGTTGGGGGGGCCCTCCTTTGGTTGTCTGGACGCTCCCTATCCCACTTCACCTTAGCTGCCTCCCTTTGTTGCTGCCTACTGATGGCAAAGTGCAGTTGGGGGTGAGATTTTACTTCCTGTACCACTCCACTCCGCCCTAGACAGTCTTCCTAGCCAGACCCTCGGGTTGGTTATTTCCTGCGGCCACAAGGGAGCCCGCAGGGCTCTGCAGGTGATCTCATGAGAGCGCCTCTCCTTACCATCTGAAGTGGCAGGCTGCAGGTGGGAAACCCTCCATTCCTCCCCATTCAGTGGAATGTTGGACGCAGATTAGCTCCTTCTAAAGACGACTTTCGCCTTCAAATACTCAATCTAGTCTCCTAACCTTTGTCACAGCCTCCTCCTGAGTGGAGGTAGCAAGCTTAACATACTAGGTTAGTTGGTGTTTTTTGCTGGATAAATTCTGCCTCGGGTCTAGTCCCTTTTATAGGTTCACAGGTATATTCAAAACTTCCGATTTAACATCTTTAATACATACATACATACATACATCTATAAAGGTGGGTTGTCGTTCTCCCTATTTTACAGGTAAGGAATCAGAGGAGATGCTACTAGCCAGTGAGGCCATCCGGAGTGGTAACGCTAGGATGGGAGTATGGCCTGCCCAGTGTTGTGTCCACCCTGCCATGATCTGTGGCCACACTGGCCTCCTCCCTTCCCAGCCAGGACTCCCCATGGGTCCTCTCCCATCTGAGTCACACTCACAGCCCCTAACTTCCTCACAGACCTTGAGGATCAGACTTCATGAGCAGGATTGAAGGTCCTGCCAAGACAATAACAAGATTCATCTCTCATCTCTGCCCGTGGCTGCCAGGAAGGCCCTTTACGGGGCTTGAACGCTGCAGGGAAACCCTTTGCCGCCACAGTTCCTTGACTGGAAGACTTGAGAATGCAGCTGAAGCCAGGGGGGTTTACACAGCATCTGCTCCCCAGGGATTTGGGGAAACCATGGGGCTATGTCGCCTGCCTCCTGAGCCCACGTTGCTGCGAGCCTCATGCTGGGCCTGGTGCATTGGCAGCATGGAGATCGCGAAGCAGCTTCCTTCCGCCTACTGTAGCACCGGTGGCTGAGGACCGCGGACCAAGGCTTTGGTGGGCAGCGATTGATGCCTGGGCCTGCTCACGAGGGTAGTGCCCTCAAGGAGTGAGTGGCCTTTGTACTCCCCACTCACTTGCTCTCCACTCTCTTTTCAGGGAACCCGAAAGGCGCGATGCTCACCCATGGCAACGTGGTGGCTGATTTCTCAGGCTTTCTGAAAGTGACCGAGGTGAATATGGTAGACACCCTGCCTCTGGAGGACAACCCTGACCCGCCCCCCACCCCGAGGTTTTTCTCTCTGTTCGTGTCCTGATTGCATGTGGCTGCCTTTCACAGAGCAGCTCCAGTGTTTTTTTAGACGCACTTTTAAACCCAAACACAGAGATGATGAATACCTGATTCGTATTCAGTTGCTTTCCCAGAGTGCTGATGTCACGGGATGGAGGTGCGGGTGGGGGGCATGGACACACGCATCAAAATGGAATTTTCACTTTTCATTTTGAAAATTAATGTGTTGTTAGATGGTGCCGTCCAGCCGGTTCTTTCAAAAGATAATTTGGTTTTTGAAAGCCGGTCAGGGGTTAATTCAATCCTGCTTTATGAAAGGAATAACAGTGTGAGAAACCGTGACCCATGCTAATTTCATAGTTATCCTTAAAGGTAAATGTGAAAATGAATTGAAAGCTTAATACTTTGTCCTGAAAAAAAAAAGTATGTTACCGTTTTATAATGGACTAAGAAACCGAAGGACTTTTGCCCCACGAGTGGTGAGTATGTGTCCAGTGGTTTCCCTAAGGAGAGTGGGATGCGCTTTGTAAATGCAAGTGGGACTCTTTCCCACATCGGGGATTTATTTCCAACAGTCATGCTAGATGACGTTAAGGAGTACACGTCCCAACATACGCATTCCGGCAGGAAATGCCCAGAGGGAGCTGCCCCTGGGCCCAGGCCAGGAGCCAGATCTCTGGGGCTGGCACAAGCCCACCCAAGGGCACCCCAGGACAATGGAGGACTATTTAAAAGTGGGGAGGGGTGGACTGGGATGTGGGATGTCTAGCACAAGAGAACTCCCAGAGGCCCCGTCCCAGCCCTGAGCCCAGGCTTTGGGCAGGAAGGGGGCCCCCCCACTGCCGACGGCCGTGGGCGGGCGGCCTGAGACCACTTCTTCCTTGGAGCCTTGGCCACCCAGCCGTCCCTGCGCGGGGGCTCAGACCCCAGCCACAGTTAGCGTAGGCCAGGCGGCAGCTTCCCGCACCCCTCCTCTGGAACCAGCCCAGATCTGAGCGTGTGCAGGTGGCCCAGGGAGGTGGGTGAGATGGAGCCCCCCCGGGGTGGGATGCTGCAGCCCTGGGCGCTTGGGGAGAGCCCAGCTGGCGCCGACGGCGGAGACTTCCCTGCGGAGCCCAACTCCGCTGGTTTATGTGTGCTTCATTTGGCTCTTTGCTTCTGCAGATAACCTAGACCCACAGGCGCTGCGACCTAACACTCCGCTTCCTTCCGCCGCCCTGTCTCCGTCTCCTTCTTCTCTCGTGCTTTCTACCTTCTCCCCCCACCCCCACCTCCTCTGTGTCTCCCTGTCTCTCTCACTCACACACACACATTCTCTCTCTCTCTGGCCCTCCCGCCCTGCCCCGCCCCTTCCTGTGTGCCCCTCCAGGACCGTTTTCTCTGTATTGTTTGACGGCTCTCTCGTCGTCTTCCTGTGAGTGTTTCTTTCCTTTCTGTCTCCATGCTCGTCACCCGCAGAAAGTGATCTTTCCGAGACAGGACGATGTGCTCATCTCCTTCCTGCCTCTGGCGCACATGTTTGAGAGAGTCATCCAGGTAAGACTCCGCCCGACTGACCGGGCCGTGCCTGGGCGCCTTCTCTTTTCTTGCAGAGTCAGTGGGCTCCCACTTGTGCGGATGTGCACATTTCCTATTTGCCTTTAGCACACATGTTTGAGAGAATGGTGCAGGTAAGGCCCTGGCATCAGGGAGGCGCAGCCTGTGCCCGCAACCCATAACCTTAGCCGGTGTCATCGGTGGCCTGACGTAGAACTAAATTACCCTATCCTGAGACGGGAGGCAGAGGGGTCAGAGCACCTTGGGCACCTCTCGGGAGCATGGCCGTCACCCGGCCCTGTTCCCTTGAGACATACCTCAGCTAGCTGATGGCATCAACCGGGAGAACGTTTGCAGCTCCGCAGAAGTCCAGTACGGTGTGGGCTCCGTGTATGGACCACACACTGGCGTTCAGTAACTTCCAGAGCTCAGTCTCCTAAAGAAGAAAGTGATAAAGCCGAGAAACCAAGCGGCACTCCTCCTCAGCTGGAGATGAGACCAGCGTTATGTTGAGCCATGAGATGGCCTTGTGGGGAACAGAGAGTCTTGGGAAGAGCAGCCTTCCCAGCATAACCAGTTGGTTGCCAGACCAGAGAGTGCTAAGTGCTTGTGTCCCTCTGGGGCCCAACCAGCCAGTGAACTGGTGTCTTTTCTACTTTGCCCTCAGGGTGGTCTGGTCTTACAGGCCAGGCCTCCCCGGCCTGGATTAAGATGCCCACGGTGACTGTTAACTAACCAGATGGCTCTGGGCAAATCCTTCCACCTCTCTGAGCTTTGCGTTCCTTGCCTGTGGGGATTGGAATGCTACCTCTTCCATAGAATCGCTATGTTCATTAGAGAAGAGCCTGGGTATGACGCCCCTGGAGCACTCCTGGTCCCACTAGGAACCAGCAAGGCTCCCCTTGGCTTGGCTCCCAAAGCGTCTCTGCCAGCTCTAACCACAGCCCGTGCCACCTCTCAAGCAGTCCCTCTCAGTGACTGAGCCGTGTCTGCAGTCCCCGAAGGGGCTGCGCACCGTCTCTGAGGCTGGATCAGACTGTTCAGTGGGGTGCAGGACCCAGCAGAGATAGAGAGGCCCAGGTCCGGGGTTTGGTTGTTCTAGCATCTCACCCAAACTTGGGATTCCATGAGATCCTCTAGTTCTCCCTGTGCCTGAGTGGGACTTGGTAGGAAGGTCTTGGAGCTGAAGGCTGACTCGGACGGCCTTCTCCCGTGTCTCAAGCAGCAGCCAGAGCTGGCCGAGGGGGTCGTTGTGCCCTCCGTGCAGGGCAGAAATCTGGGGGTTCTGCACCGCAGCCAGTGGCCGCCCTGAGGGACTCTCCCCTTCCTGTTTTCTCCCCCCAGTCTGTTGTGTACTGCCATGGAGGGCGGGTTGGCTTCTTCCAGGGAGATATTCGCCTCCTGTCTGACGACATGAAGGCTCTGTGCCCCACCATCTTCCCCGTGGTCCCACGGCTGCTGAACCGGATGTATGACAAGGTGAGAGCTGAAGGAAGGGTCTGACCTGGCTGAGGGGCTGCAGGCCTGCTTTTCTGGGCAGTGTCTAGCCAGGAGGTGGCAAAGTTGGAGACCCAGGCAGGGCTTTCCAAGCCCTTACCGCCAGGTTCTGGAAGTTGCCTTTTCTTGGGTTGGGGCGGGGGCGTTAGGATAGGTAGGAGACAGCGGTGAGACATGCAGCCCAACAGCTATTTTCAACTTTTGCTCCTCAGATCTTCAGCCAGGCAAACACGCCGCTAAAGCGCTGGGTCCTGGAGTTTGTGGCGAAGCGTAAACAGGCTGAGGTCCGCAGCGGAATCATCAGAAACGATAGTATCTGGGATGAACTCTTCTTCAATAAGATCCAGGTAAGAAAACAAACAAGCGATTCACCTAAGCGGCCTGTGAACGATCTTCCTGGAGAACTCGAGAAGTTCATTCTAGGGGTCTTTAATCTTGTCTCTGATCCAACACGTTGCATATACAACATACTGAAAGATCTGCTGTTTTGTGCGTGTATGACCTGTGCCTGACAGTAGCAAATGCCAAGGTGCAGGGTGAGACTGTTGCTGACTCTGACGGTTAAGGTTGTGCGTCATCTCGGCTGGGCCATGGGTCCTAGTGGTTGGCCGGTTATGTAATGATGCTATGGGATGATATAATTTGTACCAAAGTTTCTTTATCCATTCTTCTTCTGGATACAAACAGCCCTTGGGCTGTTTCCAGCTGCTTGCTATTGTGAACGGCTGCGATGAACATGGGAGAGCATGTATTCATTTTCCTTCTCTTATTCTGTGGGGGCATATGCCCAGCAGAGGTATTGCCGGCTCATATGGAATTGCTTTACCAGTTGTTTTTAGATACTGCCACTTTACTTTCCACAACAATATATATATGATACAAATTACTGTGTTATTCTGGGTGGTCTAGAGAAACAAATCTAGAGAGACTCACATGTGTATAAGAAAGAGATTTATATAAAAGACTAAGTGCATATTAAGAAAACATCCGGGCCCAGTCCAAATCAAGTCCATAAGTCTGATATTAGCCCATATGTCCGATACCAGTCTGTAAATTCCTCTTCAGACTCAGGCAGCACATGTAATGACATTGAGTGCAGGTAGATCACAGGTAAGTGGGTGTTCCACATGGGGTTCCACATGACTCCTTCAGCTGCAAGGTTCTCACTGCCATCAGCATGGCTCCATGTGGCTTGTCAACAGGAATGTGTAGCAGAGAAAGTGTGTCCCACCTCCAGGGAGGAAGACAGGAGTTCCCAGAATCCTCAGGAGAAAGCCATGCCCACTAAGAGGCATCATTGGCTTTGACCTGATTGACAGGCTAGACTCCACCACTTATCAAGTTGACAGGAGATTATGTAACTGCCACATCTACCAACAGTGTACAAGAGTTGCAATCTATCTACACCAGTGGTTCTCAACCTGTGGGTCCCGACTCTTTTGTAAGTCAAATGACCCTTTCACAGGGGTTGCCTAAGACCATTGGAAAACACATATTTCTGATGGTCTTAGGAACCAAGACACTGCACCTCTATCCATCTCCAGGTGGGTCCACCCACATGCAGATATATGCCCACATATGAGTACCCAGCGTGAAGACTGTTACCCATGCTACATCATGCTTCAAGACAAAATTTCATTGATTTGTAATTAGAAATAAATATTTTGCAATACATAATTACATATTGTTTTGTGATTAATCACTGTTTTAATTATATTCAATTTGTAACAATGAAAATACATCCTGCATATTAATTATATTCAATTTGTAACAATGAAAATACATCCTGCATATCAGATTTTTACATTATGATTCATAACAGTAGCAAAAAACAGTTATGAAGTAGCAATGAAAATAATTTTATGGTTGGGGTGGGGGTCACCATAACATGAAGAGCTGTATTAAAGGGTCGCAGCTTTTGGAAGGCTGAGAACCACTGAGCTACACCCTCTCCGGCATGTTGTTGTTATTGTTGATTGGGCTGTTGTGTGCTGACGTGATTTGGCAGCTATATAAAGGATGTAGTTTTCCTCCATTTCGAGACCTGAGGTGGTGATTCTCCATTTCAGTTATGCTGATTTTTGCACAAGGTCTGGTATTTGGGACCTACCCACGTCCATAAGTGAGGTATGGCTATAATAACTTATTCGCTCTAGAAAATCAAGGCTTTGGCGACCATTGAAATTTTAGCTCTGCGGTGTTCTTCAGAGATGAGTTATATTTGCCAAGGGCCAGCCAATGAGAAGGACCATGATTTCCCCTAATTGGAGACAGCTTGGCCGTTGGGTCAGGTTAATGCTCCACCAAGAAGCTCCTGGGCCCTGAAGGGTCCCTTGTCCCTTCCCTGACCAGGGTGGCTTTCCAGCAGCATTAAGTTCTAGCCAGGTGGTGGGAACCTTCCGTTCTCTTCCTGCTGCCTGTCCCTTCAGTCTTTCAGAAACCCAGCCAATCATGAATTTCTCATTTCTGGAGAGCCTCACTCTGCCTTGCCCAAGTAATCTGTAGTTAATTAGTAATATTACTTGTTTTTCTTGCTACTCTATTTTTAGTTATAAAAATTAATATTTAAACTCTCTTGGCTCAGCTTGCAGAAGCAAAGTGTTTTAAGTATATTTGTTCTCTGCAGTGCATGGTAAATAAATTAGGATATTGATTTAGACATGAAAAAAGGAAGCGAAAAAAGTGGGGGGGGGAGCAATACCATTAAAATAGAAGTTAGAAGACATTGTCCTAAGTAATTGTTTTGGATGCTTGGGAACGATCGGGGAAGAACTGTGCATTTTAAGTATATTCAAGATTATGGAATACCACCCACATCAATGGCACTCATCTCAGAGTGGCCATGTCCTGCGTTTATGCATTTGGGAAGGAAGGACTTGTTCATGTGATGTACTGCCAGCTTCAGCCCTCTGTCTGCCCCAACTCTAGGGTCCAGGTTGGGTCTAATTGTTGCACATTGACTGTGGATGAAGCGCAGGTGGCCTGGGCACCCTCTCAAGAATCATAACCAGTGGCAGGCACTTCTCTCTTTCCACAGGCCAGTCTTGGTGGGTGCGTGCGCATGATTGTCACTGGAGCGGCACCTGCATCACCAACAGTCTTGGGATTCCTCAGAGCAGCTCTGGGGTGCCAGGTATTCTCCCTGGGGGTGATGGAAATATGTGTTAGGGCCAGACCAGGCCAAAAAACCATGAGACCCTGTACTACACAAGCAAAAACTCTAGGAGCAAGATTTTCCATTTTTCCTCCAAGAATGGAAAAGCCCCATTGCTGGTGAAAGCCAAGATGACTTGCTTTGGTAAGGAATGCTCAAGAGTGTAGACACGTGGGGGAATACCTTTACCGGGGCCCTTGGGAATTTTCTGCATCGGGCAAAGAGATCAGGCACATGAGACATCAATGTGCTGCAGCGCTTGTACCTGTCTTGTGCTGCCTCTCTACCCCCTCCAGCCTGCAGAAGCATCTCCCATCCCGGGACAGGGCTCTGGGGAGACAGTGAAGATTCAGTTGCCTGTTGTCACTGGATCCAGCAGGATTTGCTCTTTAAAAGTCCACTGTTTTGTTTATCCATTCAATTAATACTGACTCATCTCCTACACTTGCATGGTGCAGTTGTGTGGCTGCAGCTAGTGGGTTGTGAGTAAATGTGTTTCATAATTGTGCATGCTTGACTATGTATGCTTTCGAAGCCCTGGGTTTCTTACACTGCCCTCAGAGGCCCCACCAGGATGGTCTTACTGCCCCTAGAGACACTGCTCACTTGTGCCTTTATGTAAGCAGGTAAAGTGTGTGAGTATGGGGGAGGGGGAGAGCTTAGCGAGATCAAATAAAATGCACAGTGGATTTTTAAATACTTATTTTTAGTGTATATGATTCAAATGAATAATAGAGCCAATGGACAAAAGCAAGTCCACAGCCTTTAAAACACATGACATTAAAAATTGCACTTCTTTCAAGTAATGATGTGGCCACGCTTATTGTCCGTGTTTCACTTGCCTGGAGTGACCTCCCTCCAGAGGTGCTCCCCTCCCGATATCCCCAGCATGGGCAGTCTGCTGCTCAGCAGAAGGCCTGCTGCTTGAGGAGGGGGTTTCTATGCCCACTGTGGCATTTCTGTGTTTTGCTTGAAGGTTTATGAAGGTTACGGCCAAACTGAGTGCACGGCTGGATGTACCTTTACCACCCCTGGAGACTGGACCTCAGGTAGGCTGGGCTGGAGATGTGGGACTGGGCCACAGGGCACGTGAGAGGAAACAGGAGGCTCCAAGGTGCCTTCGTGGGTTTAAACAAAGCACATAGGCATTTATTCAAAGCAACAGAGATGGAACAAAAGCCTGAACCAGGGGTGTGTCTGGGTTGTGGCATTGCGGAGCGGTTGTTGTCTTTGTTGCACTTTGTTGTTGTTGTATTTTCCCATTTCTTTGTAGGCAAACTGAAGGGACATGAAAGGAAAATGTAATAGACCCCAAGATACAACCCCAGGTGGCAAAAATGCATGGATTTTTTTCAGATTCCAAATACCATACAATCTATGTACCTTCTGTTTTGAGTGAAGCAAGTCTGGGTGGGTGAATTGGGAGTGAATGTAAAAGAGAGGCACCTTTACAGTGGTTAGGGCACCATTTCTTAAAGGACCATTTCAGAGGCCCTTTGCAAGCCCTGGTAGCACTGTCATGTAAGCCTTAAGCTGCTAAGCACAAGGATGGCAGTTCAAGCCCACCAGCTGTTCCATAGGAGAAAAGGGAGGTTGTCTGCTTCGGTAAAGGTTCACAACCTCAGAAACCCTACGTAGGGTCATCATGAGTCAGCATCAACTCGATGACCATGGGTTTGGTTTTCGGTTTAGCATGAGGAAGCCTTGGTCTCCTGATACTGGTATCAGTGAAGGTGGCAGAACCCTAGGAAGGAAGAGCGGCCACTTGTTGTCTCATTCTGGGGAGATTAATCTTGCCAGGCCCAAGGGAAGCAGTGAGTGAATGGGTCATGGGTCATCAAATTAGATCAGACTCTAGAAAAATCCCAATACCATTTCATGAAAAAAAAAATTCTGTACGCTGCCAGCTTCTTGGGACTAACCTCTGTGCTTTGGTTTGCTCTGTGACAAACCGGAAATTTGGGGACGATGTTCATGCACAAGACGTGCATCCCTGAATGCGTTCCTGTCTTCAAAGGGCCCCGAAGCAAGCAGCCAAGACAGGAGAGAGAGGTGGATTCTAAAGTGGAATAATATTTAGCTGCATTTAGCCTAGGAGCTTTTTTTCTGCATTTGATCTTGCTGAATGCTAGATAAACAAAGCCTATGTTATGTGTAAATTCTTTGATTTCTCGACCACTAGGACATCGACAGAAGGGGCTGTCCTCTGAAGTCCTGGCTCACCAACTTTTCCCTCACTGCTGCCCGCCCTCCTCCATCCTTCCCTCTCTCATGTGCCCTTTCTTCTAGAGACTTTCTTCCCTGAGGCCGCCCTGTGCATTCCTCTATGCAAGACTTTGGATGGTCTGTCTTTTCACTGTGTCTTGAATAAAAAATCCTGAAATCGGTTAGGTCCGGGGGCTAGCCACTTGGGTGCGATGCTCTGTGGAAGGCTTGGCTGGTTCTTAAAAGAGAAGCCATTAGCCCTCAAACCTAGGCAGTGATCTGAGGGGCTTAAAGAACAGGGGAGGAAAGTGAAACTGAAATGGACTGGGAGTCTTATGACAAACAAGTTCCCTTCAAACAATGTGAGAGAGAGAGAGAGAGAGAGAGAGAGAGAGAGAGAGAGAGAGAGAGAGAGAGAGAGAGAGAGAGAGAGAGAGAGAGAGAGAGAGAGATACCGCGGCTCCCTTTTCTTTCAGGACCTCGGTCAGCGCCTGGGTCGTAAACTTCCAGTTTGCCTGTAAAATATGGAGCAACCACTAACAGTAACTGAAGATGACTTGCGTGCAATTTTATGCTTAATGTACACAGTACTAGGAAAAATATGAAGTCTTGATTATGGGTACAAGCTGCCTCAGTCTGACTTTCTATTAGTTCGTTACTGAAAATGCCGATGCATGGACCAACGTCAGCATCGACATCGTTTGGGAGCCTGTAAGAAATGGCCGTTTCCCAGGCCTCTGTGTCAGAATCCACATTTTGGCAAGATGCCTAGGTGATTCCTATGTGCATAAATCAACAGTTTTTAACTGGAGAAAAAGTAACGATGATTCTATTTTATTGCCTTTCCCCCCACCCCCCACACCATACCTCCCCACACACATACCAACCACAAAGAGAGAAAAATGTTTTTATACGGGGACCACTGGGACGAAAACATGACCATGTGGAAGGTGTGAGTGTAAGCCCTCCCCTGGGTCCCATGTAGGTTGGTGCTGAGTCAACTACACTTTTTTCCCTCTTTTTTAAGATGTAAATCACATGTAAAACCAAGGCCACTATCAGTCCTAAGATGTATTGGTTTGCATTCATGCTGTCTCTCCGTGCCATTGAGTCCATCCGACTCAGAGTAACCTGTAGCATGGAGGAGAGCTGCCCCATCAGGCTTCCCAGGCTGCAGTCTCTGTGGAAGCAGACTGTTGCATCTTCCCCGTGGGATCGTGAATGAGTTTGAACTGCCTCCCTGAGGTTAGCAATGGAGTGCTTAACCATGCACCACCAGGACCCCCTTTGCACCCGTGGCTCCCCACGTTGACTACTTAGGGAGATTACAAAACATGATGGCTCTTCGGAGCAGAGACTGAGGTGAACACTGACAGATCGCATGTTGCTCTGCTCTCTAGGACACGTTGGGGCTCCTCTGCCCTGCAACCATATCAAGCTCGTCGATGTGGAGGAGCTGAACTACTGGGCCAAAAATGGAGAGGGAGAGGTAAACTGAGGCATTTGGTCGTTCGTGTCTGTGGGTGCTACGTGTAGTGAGTAAAATTTACAAAGCCAAACTAAAACAAGACCACGAAGCTGGAATTATTTTCCTTTCATTTTTATGGGTAAAGTTGTTCAAAATGACTGGTTGACTGAACTCTTAATTGATCCAGCATCTCCTCTACTGTGTTTTGAGCTACCCAGTCCCTAAGTCTGGAGTGGGCTGGTCTAAGTCAAGTTGACATTTTCAAGCTTTTTAAAAACAATCCACTTCCCCGCTGGCTGTAGCCTGGCCTGCTGCTCTGGCTTGTGTAGTCTCTGCCACAGAGACACGCCCATTTGCAGGTAGGCTAGATGGAGCAGCTAAAGCCAGCCTATACTTCCTTGTTCCGGGGGAGGTGGGCGGGGAGCAGGGGTGGATGGGAAAGCTGCCCGCCTGGTAGCAAAGAAAGAGTTTGGCTTCTCTGATAGATGAGCCACTGTGTTAGGCTGGGTGTTAGGCTCATATATACATGAACTTATATCAAGAACTTATTTTTTTTAAAAAGAGGAAGAAGCAATTCCATATCAAGGCATCCCAGCCCATTCCAACTCAAACCCATGCATCTGATGTCATTTTGTACATCCCTCTTAAGACTCAGGTAGCTCCATGCCAATGACACAGAACAGCGAAGTGGGATGCAGGCAGCTCAGAGGCCAGTAGGTGCAGAGTCACGTGGGTCCAGAGTTGAGGGAAACACAGCAGGGCGCCGGCAGCTCTCAAGGTGGGCGCCCCATGTGGGGCCGCTCCCTGGCGTCACAGTGAAGTCCCAGAGAGGAGGAAAGCACAGAGTGGCTGAGGAGAGAGAAGGAAATTTCCAGTTTCTCCCTAATAACAAAGACACACACGCGCGCGTGCGCACACACGGAGGCATCATCAGGTTGTGACCCGACTGACAGGTTGAACTCCGCCCCTGCACTTTCATGCAAACTCAAGTCAACATAGAAGCATCCAGCTTCCACAGCCACCCTCGATATCTGTGATGTGACCCTTTCCAGGGTCACAGAGCAGCATGAGCCAAGGTTCAGTGACTTCCTGAGGAGGGAGAGATGGGGGAGACCTGGCGTGGCCAGTGCTGGAAGGCCGCCTGGAAAGATGGGAGGATGCCGCTTACGAGACGGTGGGAGACAGTTCAGACGGCTAGTGGCTGTCCCTGCCCTCCATGTCTGTCACTGCAGTTGCCACGGGAATTTCCTGAGGGGCAGTGTCCGTTAGTCTACATGTCTTGTGACAGCCTCGCGCCACTTCCACTCCCTGCATGGAGGGCGGAGACAAGCCTCCGTGTTTGTCCCCACAGATATGCGTGAGAGGACCAAATGTGTTTAAAGGTTACTTGAAAGATACGGAGAAGACAAAAGAGGCCCTGGACCGTGATGGTTGGCTTCACACTGGAGACATTGGGCGATGGCTGCCGGTATGTATGTATGTGTGTTTGGAACCATGAACCCCAGACATTTTAGTGGTACAAAGGGTTAACAGAGGGGTTCCAAAAAGTTCATGGGAAAAATCCACTGTCTTTGAATCCCATTTTCCCCATGAGCATTTTGAGGCTATCTTGTATGTGCCACCAATTAAACATACAAATAGAGCTATGAGACTATCCTTCACCTTGCAACACTTAGCACAATGCTTGGGCCAGAGGAGACAGTTGAGAGCTGTGACCAGGAGGCTCTTATCCCTGATACAGAGGCACCTTTCCCAAGCCTGAGAGATGCTGAGGCTTTGACCGGCCCTGTGGAGGCGTCCCGCTCATCCAGGATGTGAGGGTGTCCCACCCTCCTCTGAGCTCTCTGGCTTGGGAGCTGACTTTTGCTCTTGCTTGGATCGCATCTTTGAGAATCGTTCGTCCTGCAGAGATGAGAATGTACCCCCAGCGTGTTGCTAGACCAGGAACTCTGGTCTGGGGGAAGGAATTTTCCAGCCAAGTGCGATTGGTACATACTGAGAAGTCACACTAACCTGGGGAAAGGCAAGGGGCAGACAGGTGCCTAGTAGACTGAGTCTCAGGATATGAGTCACGTTCTGGGGGTTGAGAGGAGACTGGGAGAACATTCCACTCAGAGGCACATGCTAACATAGAGATTCACTAGAGGTGATAGACAAGCAATTCCAACTAAGGGTCCACAAGTGTGGCAGGGAGCGATCTATAGGTCTGGGGGCCCTGGGCACTTGTAGAGGGTGGGCTGGCCTATCGGCTAAGGGAGCTTATGCTTCAGGGATCCTCACTCGGATGGGCTACTCCTAAGACTTCACCTCGTTTTATATTATGTTTCTGAAAGAAGGCTCTCAAATTATAAAAGCCTGAAGCCCAGAACGCCCTGGACCTGCCACTATTAATTTATTTTGGGTGAGACCGTGTGGGTGTTGTGAGAAGCAAGTGGACTGATTGATGGGAAGCACCTAGCATCATATAGCATCTGAGATGGCAGGCAGTCTTTGAGTATCATTTTTCCAAAAGTGCTCTTTTGTTAGAAGACTGACTGGTGTAGTGGTTTGGTATGGGGCTGCAATACACACGGCCGGACGTTCAAAGCCACCAGCTGTTCTGCAGGAGAAAGATGGGTTCTCTACTCCCATAACAGTTACGATCCTGGGATCCCACGGTGGGCGGTGTGCTATAAGTCAGCATCGATTCCATGGCACTGAGTTTGGTTCTGGGCGTCAGATCGATAAGGAAGAAGGAGAAACTTCAAATTCAGAAGACCTTATGCCTTGGTGGGAATCCTGGTCCTTCTTTCTTTTTGGCTGTTTCTTGGGAGGAGTTCATTAGCCTCCCTGAACCTCCTCCTTCTGATCTTTGACGTGGTGGTGACCCTTTGCAGCATGTGCTGGTGTCTTGAGCACCAAAGGAACGAGGGTAGGCAAAGACTCTGACTTCCAGCCTAGGGTTAGAGCGAAATGGTGCCATGCTTGCCGCTCTGTTCTGGAGAGACAGCGCGGGCTCTGTGGATCAAGTGGCTGCAGAAGTCCAGTCAGGGGAAGGTGGGAGGAGGGAGGACACTGAACCCTTCTGCTGGAGCCCCGTCCCATAGCCAGGCTGTCTCCAGGAGGGGAGCTGGGTTTGGGAGAGCTTGCATCCTGCAGGGAGGACAGCCCAGTTTCTGGGTCCGGAGCTCAGTGCTTTGGTGGGGACTGGGAGCTGGGAGAGGCCTGGGGGTGCTGCTGGACAGTGAGTATCTCTGGACAGTGAGTATCTCAGGGTGCGTGCCAGTGCCTGGCTTGTGAGGAAAATGCCTGACTCACAGTGAGGCCTCAGCTGTCTAATCCATTTCATTCCAAACTCGTGCTGGAACGTCGAAAAGTTTGAGAATCAAGCCTATTTTTCCCATAAGAAATAATGGAAAGGAGGGGGGAGGGGCAGGCATCCAAAAAAATGGAAAATGAAATAAATCACTTTATATCACAATAGAGGCAGTTAGCCTTTTTGCATATTACTGTCTTGGAGAGGCCATTGCCATGTATTTGTTTCTGATTTATCCAAATGAACAGTAACTGTTCAAACTGTTTGATGGTCTGGTCTGGGTTTCACACCTTTCGCTACATTAGGCGCTTTACCCCACCCCACCCCACTCCCCCCCAAAAAAAACCAACGTTGATAATGTCAACTTTGCCATGTGGTATTCAGCTTCCAAATCAGACACATGGGGATTCAAATTTCACAGTGATTTCTTTCTTTCGTTAACTTGAGCAATTTTCAGGTTTCCTCCGGCTTTAATGCTTATATGACTCATTTTCTTTGGAACCATGATTATCATATTTTTTAGTCATTTTATTAGGGGCTCATACAACTCTTATCACCATCCATACCTACATCAACTGAGTAAAGCACATTTGTACATTCATTGCCCTCATATTCTCAAAACATTTGCTCTCCACTTAAGCCCCTGGCATCAACTCCTCATTTTTTCTCTTCCCTGCTCCCCCCTCCCTCATGAACCCCTGGGAATTTATAAATTATTATTTGTCATGTCTTGCCCTGTCCAACGCCTCCCTTCACCCACTTTTCTGTTGTCCATCCCCCAGGGAGGAGGTTATATGTAGATCCTTGTCATTGGTTCCCCCTTTCTACCCCCACCCTCCCAGTATCACCACTCTCATCACTGGTCCTGAAGGGATCATCCACCCTGGATTCCCTGTGTTTCCAGTTCCCATCTATACCAGTGTACCTCCTCTGGTCTAGGCTTGCAAGGTAGGATTTGGATCATGACAGTGGGGGCAGGGAAGGAAGCATTTAGGAACTAGAGGAAAGTTGTATGTTTCATCATTGCTACATCGCACCCTGACTGGCTCATCTCCTTCCCGAGACTCTTCTATAATGGGGTGTCCAGTTGCCTACAGATGGGCTTTGGGTCCCTACTCCCCACTCTCCACGCTCATTCACAATGATATGATTGTTTGTTCTGATGATGCCTGATACCTGACCCCTTCAAAACCTCATGATCACACAGGCTGGTGTGCTTCTTCCACGTGGGCTTTGTTGCTTCTGGACTATATGGCCACTTGTTTACCTTCAAGTCTTTAAGACCCCAGACACTATATCTTTTGATAGTCAGGCACCATCAGCTTTCTTCGCCACATTTGCTTATGCACCTATTTGTCTTCAGCAAACCTATCATGGAGGTGAGCACACAATGATATGATTTTTTGTTCTTTGATGCCTGATACCTGATCCCTTTGACACCTCATGATCACACAGGCTGGTGGGCTTTGTTGCTTCTGACCTAGATGGCCGCTTGTTTACCTTCAAACCTTTAAGACCCAAGATGCTATATCTTTTGATAGCCAGGCACCATCAGCTGTCTTCACCACATTTGCTTATTCACCTGCTTTGTCTTCAGCAGTTGTGTTGGGAAGGTGAGCATCATAGAATGCCAATTTAGTAAAAGAAAGTCTTCTTGCATTGAGGGAGTACTTGAATGTAGGTCCAATGTCCTTCTGCTACCTTAATACTAAACCTATAAATATATGCACATAGATCTATTTCCCCATTCCCATGTATAAATATATTTGCATATATGTATATGTTTTTATCTAGATCTCTATAAATACCCTTTGCCTCCCAGCTCTTTCCTCTGGTTATGATATTTTATGCACATAAATGGCAAAAAAATAAACCCACAACAACAAATGTTTTAGTGCAGTATACCACAAGACTCTGTGTTGTCTGAGCCAAGGGAGAGAGGCCTACCCACCCATGTGGTGGTTTAGTTAACCTTGAAGTAGGTGGCTGAAACAGCTTTTGTCTCACAGTTGTGGAGGGTAGGTGGCTGAGATCAAGGTGTTGGCAGGACTGTGCTCTCTCTGGAGACTCGCAGGAAGGAAGAAATCGCCCTCGTCTCCTCCGGCTCCTGGTGGTGGCCAGGAGTGCTTGATGTTTCCCCCTGGCACAGCTACTGACACTCCAGTTTCTGCCCTCATCGTCCTCTGGCACTCGCCTCGCGTGTCCGGCTGTCTCTGTATCTCTTATCTTCTTAACAGCCAGTAGTCATAGTGGATTGGGGCCTCCTTATTCCAGTAGGACCTCATCTTAACTAATTTTATCTGTAAAAACTATCTTCAAATAGAGTCCTAGAAAGGACCTGTGCATTGAAGGGGTGGCTACTCTCACACCATTACACCTGGGGAACACAAAAAGGTTGAGGGGAACTGGAGTGATCAGGGGCCTTGGAGGTCAGGGGTATAAACACTCACTTCCCAAAATTGTAGCTTGCATGCGGAAGAGGTTCTGCCAGGGTGAGGAGGTCCAGCTTATCACGTGGGAGACCCTGAGGGGCTCTCTGGGGCTGTGCTCTACGCTGGGGACGAGTGGCTGCTGCTTGGGGGTGGAAGCAGCTGGAGTGAGGTGCCTGAGTAAAGCTGAGGATGCTGGTGAGAAAAGGGACAGCTGTGCAAGAGAAAAGGCCTGGATGGGGGGTGAGGGGACAGGGAAAGGGGAGGTGGTGCTTTCCAAGGAGAAGGAAGGGAGAGCATGGCTGCTGGACCTGAGAGTGATGGCAGGACAGGAGGATGTGGAGGTTGCTGAGGGGAAAGGACATCTCGAGCTCAGGACTGGGCAGAACGGGGCCACCCGCCCCAACATGCAGGATGGCGCTCTCCAGCCAAGAGAGGAATAGAGAAGGCAGGGCCTGCTGGATGGGGCAGGATAGGGGTGAGGAGCTTAACTGAAAGAGGCATCAAGACTGCTTTCTTTCTTATTTTTTCCTTTTTCTTTGTTTCAATCATTTTATTGGGAGCGCTCACAGGTATATCATTCCACAGTTCGATCACATCCAGCAGTATTGTACAAGCTACCACACTCAGTCTCAAAACATTTTCTTTCTTCTCAACCTCCTTGATACCAGCTCCCAAGGCATCTTTCCTAAGAAACTCTTTGTCCCTCTCCACAGGCAGGAACTCTTAAAATTATTGATCGGAAAAAGCACATATTTAAGCTTGCTCAGGGAGAATACGTGGCACCTGAGAAGATTGAGAACATCTACATCCGGAGTGAGCCTGTGGCACAAATGTATGTCCATGGGGACAGCTTAAAGGTGAGGCCCAGCCCTTTCCTTTCACACACACATCTGGGTCTGCTGAAATGACACCTGCAGACATGACCCTGAGCATTAGGATTGGATTAACATGGTCAACTCTGATTTCTCTTTGGATGCCAGCATTCTCCTATCTGTATGAAATAAAGAGGGCAAAAGCCTTTTGTAAAGGAGAAATCTTATTTATAGTTTGGTGAATGGCAATTGGGTCAAATAAATTGCTTGACTGAGTAATAATGAACTTGTCACTGACATTCCACCTACTTCCTGAAGGGATTTTTGAGGTAAGCTTTTAAGGAAAGTGCCTAGATAACATGTTTTGTCGATCCTGTCTCTTCCTAAGCCTTGAGTCAGGGTTTCAGTTCTTCCGCTTTCAGAATCTGCAACAGAAGGTTACAGATAAATGTATGAAAAAACAAACAAAACAACAAACCAAATGCGCTGCCATCAAGTTTATCTTGATGGGGCAGAGTGGAGCTCCATCTGGACAGCGGGGCTGTACATTTTTATAGGAGCAGAAAACCTCCGAGAATTCTCCCTTGCAGTGGCCGGTGGGTTTGAACTGCTGACCTTTTGGTTAGTAACTCACTAGGTAACCCACTACGCCAGCGGGGCTCCATGTAGAACAGCGGTTCTCAACCTGTGGGGGTCGGTTTGACCTTTGGGGGTCTAACGACCCTTTTACAGGTGTCCCGATTCATAACAGTAGCAAAATAACAGTTATGAAGTAGCAACGAAAATAATTTTATGATTGGGGGGTCATCAGGAATTGTGTTAAAGAGTTGTGGCATGAGGAAAGTCGAGAACCACTGGTACAGAGTAATGAGAATATGTCGCTCATTATGTGGCTTACTGTTATTATTTGGAGAGAATCTATACTTAGTCTGCTTTTGTTATTACTTAGATTGCAAGTCAACTCTGATATGATTTATACACTTAAAGGCGATGTTTTATAAACTGCTTTTTAAAAAGAACATCCTTATGAGTGAGGATGACCGTGAGGCCACAATGTCAAAAGGATCTGGCAGTACTGGGAATGTTGCGTCCTCCAGTTCATGGAGTTTGGATAAGAGTTGTTTGATTAGCATCCAACGTGTCCTAATTAAAGACCAACATGAAGGCCTGGGGTACATAGCGCTCTAACCTGACTGATTCTCAATCTCGGTGATCTTATGCTTTCTGTTTTACAAAGCTAGCTGCGTACACCAGAAAGCAAGCAGTCGAGAATGTGTGATATTGAGGGACATGTCTCCTGATTCAAGTGGGTATTTTTTTCTTTTTAGAAAAGGGTGGAGTCTTTGAGAAAACCAGGAGATTATTTTTAATCCAGAACCACAAATAGCCCCTTTAAAAAAAAGTTTGGAATGTAACTGTGTTGTTATTTGGTGGGAATTGCAGGCCTTTCTGGTGGGCATTGTCGTTCCCGACCCGGAAATCATGCCTGCCTGGGCCCAGAAGAAAGGATTTGAAGGGACGTATGAAGAGCTCTGTGCAAATAAGGTGAGCAGCTCTGGGCAACTCCAAGGCCGTTCCTGAACCTTTCATGACATGACAACATGGCTTTAGGAGAGTATCCAAAAAGCAGCAGATCAATGACACTCCATCTGTAGGTAGACTTCGTATACCTTTTAAAGTGGTAAACATTCTAGCTGAAGAAACTGCCTCTTAGGAAGTTTGAGAAACCACTGAATTTTAGAGTCAGAAGATATCACACAGCTTCAAGCCTGGTGGGGTGGGAGACAGTGGGGCGCTCACCAAGGGCACAGATGGTTACCAGCAGTGCTGGAGGTGAGCTTACCCTCCCTGATTCCTTGGTCATAGTCTTTCCAAATTTCAGCTACCATTTGTATTCTACTAGCCTTAGAAAGGAGTCCAGATGGTGGAGTGGGTTACATGTTGGGCTGTTTACCATAAGGTCAGCAGCTCAAAACCACCAGCTGCTCCTCGGGAGAAACATGAGACTTTCTATTCCTGTAAAGATTTACAGTCTCAAAAACCCACAGGGGTCACTATGAGTCAGAAATGACTTGATGACAGTGACTTGGAACCTTAGAAAGACCATCATGGAATTGAAAACAATCACTGCTCTTCCTGCTTAGAGTATTAGTCACTCTCAGCTTCAGAGTCTTTGTGGGCACAGGCAGGGCTGCCACCAGGAGGAGCATCGCTGTGCTCTGATCCTGCATTAGCCTCATGAGTCACCCAGTTCATATTTCAACAGCCATAGACCCTACCTCTCCCTGCGGCCCTGGGCTCTCCTGAGGATGGCAGGGGGCCCTGTGATTCACCACCTCATCAAAAGACAAAAACTGAGCCGACCCCCTATCCTGTTCATTTGGCCATCCCCAGGGTAGACTTGCCTGGTACCAGGTGGTAGTTGACCTGCTGCCAGGGAGTGTTGTGGGGGAGTGAAGTAGCTGCACGACTGCCAGTTCTTTGCTCAAAACTCACTGCTTCCTTTATATCTCCACTTGTAAAACGTCTTCTTGCCTTGTAATTATACTGAAATGGTTCAATTCAGGACATGAAGAAAGCCATTTTGGACGATTTGGTGAGGCTAGGAAACGCAGGTGGGCTCCATTCTTTTGAACAGGTAAGTGTAACTTTCTACGTACTCAATACAGCCCTTGACACAGCGATGGCATTTTCTCCCTGGTGATTCTGACCTAGATTTCCCACCCTCCGTGCTGTGGCCGGCTGGTATGCTGTGTACTAAAGGACCCTTGAAGGACTGTCTCAAGCCAACTCTGTGACAGCTTGCCTCCCTAAATGAAATCGGTCATACGGAGGAGATTGCACTAGTCCTTATAATTGCAGACTCGTCCGGCTGACACATTAGTCCTGCTGTCACTGGTAGATCCTGTGAAGTTTACCAAGCTGGCTACAGGGCTCAAGAGCAGAGTCGTGCCTTATTTTTATTTTTATGGGGCTCTGAATGACATTAACTGTCTTCTTACTGCAGCTGCTGGGCTTACTTGCTGTGAGGACGTCAAAAAGGTTGGGCTGGCAGGCCATCATCTGTCGACCCAGCATGCCCTCTACAAAGAGGAGGGAACAAAGAATGTGTGGGGGAGAGACCTCAGCTGTCCTCCAAGGCTTTTTGTCTATGAAATCTTACTATAACTGGGCTCAGGAGCATACTTGGCCTAGTTATATATGCCATCTACACATCCTCTAGTCAAGTTTTCAGAAAGAAAATTTGATTTTAGGAATTTCCTTATTATTAAAATAATTATCTTTCATAAAATGTTGTTTCTCCAATAGGGTCCCTCCAACACAGTGTTAGGGGGCTGCCTTTTAAAGCCAGTTTTCAATATAAAGTCCCTGCCACAATCATTTGTAATCCAAAGGCAGTTCCACAGATTAAGACTTTAATATCTTACAGTTCAAACTGTGGAGCACTAAACATAACTTCAGGGTTTGAAAGAATTGTTTTGTTCTTTTCTTTTGAAATGGATCTTTACCTTAATCCCATTTGAGAAACAGCTTGAACCAGATGTGTCATTGTGGTGTGGGGGAATTGGATCAATGGATCAGTGAATGTTTCAACGGGGGGGGGGGGGGGGGGGGGGGTGTCTGAGGTGTTCGGGGCAAGTATATGTATCTTGGGGGAGTGAAGTCACTAATTTAGAAATCTAATTTAGATTTCTAAATTAGCCAGTACTGACTGCATTACCTTCCCTTAATCAAGAGCTGTATGACTGCATCATGTGATGATGAAGAGCAAGGGCCACACTCCAGTGGTCCCAGGCATGATTAGTTTGCTGCTCTGAAGGGACTGGGGCCATTGCCTGTTTAAACTGTGCTGTCAGTCCCTGGGACAATTTGGGGCATTAGCAACCCCTGCATGCCCCCTTCTGGCAGTGGGGAAAATGGCTTGCCCAAGAGCATGCAGAGAATTCTAGCATTCCTCACTCAGTCCATGGGAGAAAAAAAATACAACTCCTAAGATGATGCTTAAAAGATAACTTTGCCTACATGCCAAGTGTTAGCCGTTGCTTTCATTTGTGACTTTACTGAAAAGGGACGTGTTGTTGGTGATACACCTGCAATAAGCAGAGTTTCTGCTCTAATAATCTGCCTTTTCTGTGGTAACTTCAAGTATAGGGAAGCCATGTGGATTCCCCGAGGCCTTGACCTTTGTTTCCAAGCCATCACCTCCTGATGCTGTCTGTCCTCCTCCTCCCCTTGTTGATCCATGGCATCCTTACCACCACAAACTCACAAACAGCATCTGACCTCAGCTGATCACTTTAAACCTAGTCCCACACCCCTCTGCTGAAGGACTCAATAAGGACAGAGTAAACTGCTGCTTAGGGCTTCCAAGACTACATCTTCATGAGAGTGGACAGCAGCATTGCCCCCCTGCAGAAGGACTGACGGGCTTGAACCACAGACCTTCAGTTAGCAGCCCAACACTTGACCCACTGTGCTTCCAGGGCTCCTTCGGTTGACCACAGAAGGATAAAGCTTGGGTCGCACATCTGAGTGTAGGTATGTTTCCTATTGAGATCTACAGCCTGACATAATTTTTTTATTATTAAATTATTTTATTGGGGGCTCTTACAGCTCTTACCACAATCCAAACATACATCCAGTGTGTCGAGCACATTTGTACATATGTTGTCATCATCATTTTCAAAGCTGACATAAATTATATAAGATAATCTATAATTTATTGTTAGCTTGTTCTTTTTCTTCTTCCTCAAGAATGAATGGTTAGTTAAGGTTTAACTAATTTAAAACACACACACTTGATACCCAAGGCTTAAACTATCCAACAAAAGCTATGAAAGTTCAGATTAATTTGGCCTGGAATTGTCTGAATTAGGGAGAAAAAAAAGTAATTCTGTTTTCAGAAATAAATCCTAGAAGTAGGCTAAAAATTATTCATGGAAATGATCATTGGGAGATATATTTTAAGGAGTAGACCAGAAGCAATTTAAAATAATTTACATCAATAATTAAGATATGTAGATGCCTGGGAAGTACTTGGACATACTTAATCATGATTTAACTATTTTCTTGACATTTATATGCCTTATTATTTGCCATAGGCAATACAAAGTTAATTTTGACAGTTGATAGATTTTTTTTCAAATCTATCTAAAAGCATTTTATTATATTTCCTGTTATTGAAATGAATACTTCGATAACCAATTTGCCTTTAAATCAGAAATGAATTGGGCATTTCTCTAATGAATTTAAATGCTTTCTTTTTCACTCTAGTTAGCTGTCTTAAATCATTCAGATAATAGAAAACATTCCGGTAAATATATTCTGTACAAATATTCTGGTAAAGTCTTTTACTTAGTAATCCATTGAAAAACTTAAAATTCTATATTTCTTCAAGTTATGGAAAGTTCTCTGCTTTAATGAAGTGATATAAATTGAAGCTTTTGAGATCTTTTATTCTGATCCAGTGTTAACATTATAGTATTTCTAAATTTTAAAAGAGGCAAACAACCTGTAAAATCTCCTTATTGACAAGAGTGTGATTTCAGGAAAGGAAGAGTATCTCTTTCTTCTCCAAACCCCCCATCAAAAACTTTGCTTATTAAAAACTGGAAAATCAGTTTCATACTGTGTTTGGCATAAAGAAGATGCTTGTACTTTAAAAAATTAAATTCGTAATTTGGCAATTTGACTATATGAGAAAATAGAAAATCATGATAAACTCAAACCAAACTCACTGCCGTCTATTCAATTCCAACCTATAGCAACCCTATCAGACAGGGTAGAACTGCCCCTATGGGTTTCTGAGACGGTCACTTTTCATGGGAGTAGAAAGCCTCGTCTTTCTAACATGGAACTGCTGATGGTTTCAAGCTGCTGACCTTGCAGATTGCAGCCCAATGCATGACTACTACACCTCCAGAGTCCTAGGATCAGTATAGAAAAGGAAAATTATCCAGGTGCCCCCTCCAAACAAAAAAAAAAGGAAAATTGGTTTATTGATGCACTTCTGAGACACACACAACTGCAGGCTTGGGGGCCGTAGTTATGGTTAATGTTGGTCAAAGAAGTTGTTTGATTCATTTTTTTCTACTTAAAGAACTTAAATAGACCAGAACTGTGGGTTAGACTAGAACAGAGACTGGTAGGCTAGCAGCATTGCTCCTCTGGTTCACAGAAGGACCGAAAGGTGAGCCGTGAACGGTTGGCATGTTGCTTGACCTTCGGCAAGATTGTAATGAATGACACTACTTCTACTCAGGCAGGGATTATTTTGTAGGCACAGTGATAGTGGGCTGCTGGCACATCCCGGCCAGGTAGCTGATTTGATAGGTATTGAAAATCATCCTGTTGGTGCAGTTCTTAGTTCATTGGATCTTAATGTTTTCTTTTATACTCTACTTATTACATAAATAACATACCATTAGGTAGCCCTCTCCATTGAATCCTTCTTCCTGGAGAAGTATTGTTTGTAGACTCCACTTGTACTGCTAGATTTTCAAAGGTGTTCATTCTACCTGAGTCAGGTCCAGTCACACAGTGTTCTACGTGAGCTGTTGGGATTCTAGACCAGCTGAAACAGCCTGCAAGGATCCTGGAGAAATTACACTTTGGCATTTATGTATGTCTCCTTGTAAAATGATACTACTTCTTTGATGCCCAAGAGAAGGTTGAATAGATGGTTTACACTGACCCAAATCTGTATGAGACTGTGTCTTTAACAAGTTAATTCAACACTATTGAAGCTAACTAACTTTGTTGTCGAAGGGTGATTTTCAGGCTTGTTTAAGTAGGAGAACATACTCCCTGCCAACATGTGGATCCTGACACATAGAGACCCTATCCTCTCGGGTTTCTGAGGCTGAGAATCTGCCAGAGCAGATATAGCCTCAGCTTTCCCCTGCAGAGTGGTAGCATGGGTTCAAACTGTCAACCTTTGCAGTTATCAGTCCAACACTTACCCTTGTCCCCCAGATTTTTAGTTCTTCAGTCAAGATTGAGAGTGGAAAGCTGCCTTAGAGGGCTTTTTTATATCAAGAGTTTGGTCTGGAAACCAGAGAAGGAACCTGCTTTCTGAGCAAAGAATTATTTGTCGCATCAAAATACCTACCTGCCAGAACATGAAACTGTTAGCATCAGAGGTTTTGAAAACAATCATTGAAGTTTTTCAATTATTGACATGCAAAATGTATTCAAAACCATGGGTGTGTACCTTGATTTTAATAGCAGTTTCCCTTTGAGAGCTGTATCTCAGACAGCGATCGTTTCCCTTCTTCTGGCTTTTGCACCCCACACTCACCAGAGGACTCTACTGGAAATCTACTTCTCTGACTCTCATCCAGGCTGCAGTTTTGACCTCCAGACTAATACAGTAGATGTCCAAAGATCACTTGGGTCTCTCAGAAGTGTTTCCAACTGCAGGAATATTTTATCTTCTCACTCCCACCCTCAGTATGTTTCTGCCTCCTCCTGTGGTTGTTGACATCTTAGCCTGTGCTCTAGACAGCCCATGATATCCTGATTGCCAAGTCCCGCTCCATAGCCAATTCCACGATTAAACCATCATCGCTTGCCTCTTGACTGAAACAGCATCTAACTCGTCTTCCAACTTCCACATTTGCCCCATCCATTCTTCACAGAGCAATCTTTGCTAAGAGCCATTCTGATTGGCCTCTTACTGCTTAGATTGCTTAAAACAATCATATCCAAACTCCTTAGCTTGACATTTATACAGGTCTGTTATCATTTTGCCCCAGTCTAGCTCTGCAACCACATTTCTTTCTTCTTCTTTACTCGGACCATACACTTCAACCCACACTTGAAATGCCCAAAAGGTACTCTGGCAGGTATTTCCTCTGCCAACACATCCACCTTTCCTCAAGCCACACACCAGCTTCCTCCCCTTGCTTTTTTTCCTGGATAAATCCTACTTGTTCTTCAAAGTTCAACTCCTGGTCTTCTTCCCAGTGAACCCTAATAGCTCAAGCCTGGGTTAGGTAATGTATCAGATGTGCCTTCCTCACAGAAAACCTTGTTCATAATTAAATACATAGGATTTTTTTTTTCCCCTCACAGAACTCCAAAGCAATACACAGCACATTCAGGCCCTCGGAAGCCAAGGTTCTGCCTGTTTTTCTACTCAATTCTTATGGTCACAAGGAAGCTGTATGGTTTCAGATTTTATCCACACTCGGGGAAAAGAGAGGTGGATATGAATGGAAGTAAACATGTTTCCACCATTTATCAGGAAAGCACTTGTCACTTGCCAGTAGTGGATTTCATGCCCCCTAGCTGCAAAGGAGACTGGGAAAGCAGGAGACATGATGGTCATGCTTAACATAGACTGATCTAGCCCCAAACCAAGTCAGCAAGAAAGAAACGGGCAGCGTGTACAAAGAAAGCAAATAACTCGACCTGTCACAGGTGACCCATTCTGTGCTTGTGCAATATCATGCTACAGCCTCTCCCAGTAGATCGTGCACTCCGTGCTGGCAGGGGTTAGATCTTGTTCTTCTTTGTATCCCTAGTGCCTAACACAATGCCTAAGACTTAGACATTGCTCACTATCCATTACACAAAATAGCAAATGATTGTATAGGTACATATAAGACATATTTTGGATTAACACAAAGTGTCGTAGAAGTTCAGAACCCTGTTGCCTATTTAGTGGTGGATTTTAGTCCCAGTTATCAATCAAGATACAGTATCTTGGAGATGCTGTCACGTCATTGGCTCAGCTTAAACTCAGATTTTTCACGTTCTTTTAGAATTGACTGTGGCCCATTCAGCCGGATTCCCATGTGAGGAGAATATCTAGCTCTTTCTAGATAAGTCCTCTCTAGCCCCATTCAGCCATGGAAGAGCCTTCATATCAGGAAGCTTGGGACCAACCTGTCACATGGAAATAGGCAATGTGAATACTAAGTCCGATTTGTTTATAACTCACCTCCCCATAGATGAGATAAATTTACATGACGAGAGTATTTAAATTTAACTGGAACGCATCATTTCATGTAGACCCAACCTTCCTAATGCCACGACCCTTTAATACAGTTCCTCTTGTTGAGGTGACCCCTCACACACACCCATAAAGTTATTTTTGTTGCTACTTCATAACTGTAATTTTGCTAGTTATGAATCAGGCGACCCCTGTGAAAGGGTCGTTTGACCCCAAAGGGATCGCGATCCACAGGTTGAGAACTGCTGGTGGAGACTTTATATTCCTCCTATCAATGGCGGCAGCATCCATGCAGCTATCCCAGCCAGTAACCTGGAGTCCTCAAAGAGTCTCTTTCTTATGCTACATCCTTCCAGCTCATCTTAGAAATGTTCTTAGGATTGTTTACTCTGTCTGAAGCTGCCACTTGGCCTAGGATAGGCCCTTGCCTTCTTTCCCCTGGATTGAACAGATCCTTCTGATTAGTGTCCTTACTGCCAATCTTGTCTTTCTCAACCATCTATTGGTGAAATTGTTCTAAAATGTACGTTCGAGCTCTGTCGTCCACCTGAATAAAAACTTTCAGTGCTGCTCTATTGCCTTCAGGATAAAATGGAAGCTCCTTTGTGACCTGGTCCATCTACCAGTTCAGCTTTGTTACAAGACACCACTTGGGTTTCCTGTCTCGCACAGCCGTTTCTCACCTCCAAAGCTTTGTTCCTGGTGTTCCTTCTGCCTGGATTGCCCTTTTCTACCCACCTCTCCCCGTTTGTTGGTTATCTTTTATACATTCTTTAATAGTCATCCAGTTTAGGGAATCTTCCCTGTTTCTTGATCTTTCCTACTATAACTGTGTTAGATGCCCTTTACCTTATGCATGTAATATAGTCTAATAATTGTTCGATGTGTCTGCTCTATTGGGTAAGAATGGATACTGCTTGAAAGCAGGGTTGCTACTGATTGCCATCTATATCCTCAGTGCCTGCAAGTGTCCGTTTCTGTTGACTGAATAACTGAAGGGAAAAGATGGCTTTCAGACCCGTCAAGTGGCCTTAATGTTCAAATATTAACAGAATCTCAATTTTTACTTATGTATTCCCATATGCCTGTTTACATGAGTATGATACCAATGTTGTGTTATGTTCCTGTTAAAGATGAATTCTGCATTTGGTTTTTAGGTTAAAGCCATTCACATCCATTCTGACATGTTCTCAGTTCAAAATGGCTTGTTGACACCAACACTAAAGGCTAAGAGACCCCAGCTGAGAGAGTACTTCAAAACACAAATCGAAGAGCTTTATTCAATCTCCATATGAAGTTCAAGGAAAGTTCTCAGAATAACGGACTGGGTAGCAATATTATAGTTACTTTTGAAAAGAATGAATCAGAATGATGCAGCTGAGATGAATAAGCACCTGACCTTACGAATGAGCCTTTCCTGTCCCAAGAGGTCTTTAACAATATTTTCTCTATCATCATTAAGTATACTTTATTTTTATTAAAATATTGTAGCAAGCTGATAAAATATCACAAATGGCAATGTAAAAATCAAGATTTTTCTCAAGAACTGTATCACTAAAAGTAATATATTCTCAATGTTCACAGAATTCCTATTAAAAATGAAGGAAAAAATATAACTGATATATTGTACTTAATTATTTGTGGAATAGAAATCAGATACAGCAAATATCCAGGCAATGTGGACTACCTCATTCAATAACTGTTTGAATCTCAGTTAAGTCAGACTTAAAAGGAGTACAGAATCAGGTGGAAACAATGTACAGTAGCTCACATTCTACATAACTTTAGATTCTTTAAACATGACAATCCTTAAAATGTGAAATAGTTTTCTTCCCACTTTTTACTTTTATTCATGAAAAAAATGCAAATTCAGATGTTCTTAAAGCAAATGTTATATTTATATAACAATTTACAAAGATCTTTCCATACTTTTTTCTTCAAATTTCCGCTTATTAAATATTCAGAAACTACTTCAAAGGTAATATGTGTATATTAGTGGACTTCTTACCATAATGATTTCTAAAAGATGTTTGTTGGTTCTATAATGAATGTACCCTCAGAGAAGACACCCAGAGTTATTTCTCAGGGTGAGCAGCAATTCATGTCCCTGTGTTCTCTGCTGGGTCTTCCTGTCTTCGGTTCTCAGCATGTCCATCCAGGCAGGCCTGTGAAGTCCAATGGGACTATTCAGTTATTCTGAATAACCTAATTTTTTAGTGAGACTGTCAAGGCAGGTTGGGGTTAGGAAGGCAGACAGGGTATTATTATCTCCAAATAAAATAATTTTTCAAGAAATAAAAATCATTTTGGAGGACATAAGAACCTCTTCAAAATGCTCCTAGAAAACTTTATAAGTCCATCATATGATATAGCCTTAGGGCATAATTTCCATTCCTAACATTTTTAAGTGCTTCTATATTAACCACAAAAACCTCCTCTCGTTAAAAAAAAAGAAAATTTCAAAAAGAGAACCTCCTCTCTTGCATTATGTGTTTAGACATGCCCTGCCCCTGGGTGTCAACAGTTTCATGTAAAGCCCAGGTACCATGGACAACAATTAAGCTTCAAGCTATAGACTGTACATCTGAAGAAGGCACAATTCCAAAGAAAGAGTTTTTCTTCTGTAGAGACAGGTCTCTGAAAACAGAGGAGCGGTGGGCCAGAAGCTTCTTTCAGCCGAATTCCAAGCTGTAAATAAATGCTGAAACCACATGGTTACACTGGCCCTTTGGAAGAATCATCTACTTACATGTCAGTCTTGTTAAAGTGGACCACAGCTTCATTGGATGTAATGATCCAGTCTTTTATAGATTCCTTCAGCATATTCTCTCTGAAGACCCACTGCTTGCACTTAAGGGTTTGCCATTTAGTAAATGAGTTACAGGCGCATTAATTTTGAAAGACATTTCTGAATAAATAATCTAAATGTGACCGAAAACACAGCTAGATAGTATTAATTTTGTCACATATTCAACTAATTAAAGGTGAACATTGATGCTTGAATTGGATATTAATACTATTTTAAAAGCCAGTGATGTCACATTACAAAGAAGTTGTTGCCCAATGTCCTATTCGAGTAAAATTTCACTTAGCTTGGTTTTCAAAAAGAATTTTGGATAATGTAATATAAGCAAGTGATTTAAAACTTCTGGTTCTACTATACTTTTTGGTAGTTGATTACTGCCGATTATGAAAAACTTTAGATTTCTTCTTTTTCTCACTTAAAAGATTTTGTTTCTACTAACCTTCCTGATCTGTGTAAAAAAATCATCATACTTGGTCCAATAATAGTGAAGATATGCTAAGATAACTAAAGAGTGAAACCTAAATATATTGCATGTACATTCCTATCTGTGTAGCTCCACCTAAATTTTTAATAAAGTAAAAATAAAACATTTCCCAATATGATTCTGTGAAAAGAAAAAAAAGTGTTTCTCTTTAACCAACATAGAAAACAGAATGTGCTAAGACATTCACATTCAGATTGGGCATGGACCTAAATCTGATGGTCTAACAGTCAATTCCTTAAGCATAAACATGTTCGTAAATGTTTGGCTTTTTTTTACATGTTGCTCATTCAAATATGTTAGTACTTCTTGTGTTTTGTAAATGAATTCTGTTGTGTATATTGTAAAATGAAATTATATCAATTTTTTTTCTTTTTGTCGCAAATGATATCTTTATATTATATTGTGATTTCCTCTCCAGATGGGAAGGCAGACTCTGTCCAGGTGGGGTGTGTAGGCCTAGCTCCATGTATTAGGATTTCACCAACTCTGAAGTCCAAGGAAAACACACACTGTGCCTCCCTGCTATGAGCAAGTTACCTTTGCACTCAAGATTTCAGTAAAACATCATGTAGAACTTTTCACTGCACATTTTAAATCAGATAATGTTTGTAGCACCTTAAAATCTGTTCATTTGATATGCTTACCCATCAAAGAATCAATATCCTTTTATTTTTTGCAGCAAAGAAAATTGACTATTTTCCAACTATATAAAGCACAAATATGATATAGTTGTTTAGAATGTAAAATACTATACCATGAATGTAAAGAATGGGGAAATGTATTTTTGCATGAAAGCAGACCACTTGCAAACTTGCTTCTATCTCAGGAAAAAAAATTATCATACATAAAATTGGTAAATGAAATGTTGGGCTAAGTTGGCTGTATTTCCTCGCTTGTCTTTTTTTTTTTTTAAGAAGCTTTTTCGTTTTAAAAATGGATCCTAGTAGTCTGAATTTCCTCTCCAGTGTGCTGCACAGTCCTTTCTGTGAATGCACAATTAGCTGCCCTAAGAATGGGATTCGCATTCCTGTGAGGACTAAACCCCAACGGGAAACTCTTTAGTTAGAACACATTACTGGCTGTAACAGAAGCAATAAATTCCTGGTGTACAAGCTGTAAACCTGATCTCAAACTGAAAAGCCTAAATATTCACTTGATTGATTAATTTCATTTTCCTTAAGTGATTGCAATGATTGTGTGTGGGGAAAGACTGGGTATTTTTTGAAGAATTGCTTAATCTACTTTCAGTTTTTTTAAATTGAGGGGATTAAAATATTACTTTTTAAATATGCATAAGTATATCTTAACTGTAATTATATTTTAAGTGGCTTTGTTATAATAGCATGCATGTCAAATATAAATGCATTTATGAAAACTTTTGTAATAAAATAAAAGATTTTTCATTTCTCAAAGTTGCTTATAATTACTATTTTCTGTATTTGTATAATTCCCTGATGTTAGTATATTTGATAACACAATTAGTGTCGGTTTGGTAAACATCAAGGCTTTAAAAGTTTTGTGGAAAAAATCCATTATCCTTTCATTCCTTTTGCCCATGAACTTTCTGAAGTCTCCTCAGATGAAACTAGGTCACAACTCAGGGTCTGTAAGGTAATGGGTACAATTTCTTCAATCGGTGCCTTTGACTGTGTCTAACCTGTGCAGATTCTACCTTTCCATAGTTTTGTACCATCCATTCCTCTTCTTACAACTATTAGTGTAGCTGGCCCATTTTTATCTCTTGTGTGAACTCGGTGGTCCACACTTAACTAATCTTTCTGTTTTCTGCCTGCGCATTCTCAAATGTCACCACCGCATCCCAGCCAAATTGGAAATCTGGCCATGTCACTCTCCTATTTAACAGTCCTACAATGACTCCCCAGTTGGCAGGATACAGTTCAGGTCCCTGGGCCAGCAAGCACACACAGCCGTGAAGGATCAAGCATGTCTCCCGCCCCTCCCCTAAAGAACCTTGGCTCCAAACATCTCAAGGACTTAAAAAAAAAAATCATTTTATTGGGGGCTCTTAAAGCTCTTATCACAATCCATACATGACATCCATTTTGTCAAACACATCTGTACATGTTGTCATCTTTTTCAAAACATTTTCTTTCTCTTTGAGCCCATTACCAGCTCATTCCCCCCCCCCTCTCTCCCATGCTCCCTTGATAATTTATAAATGTTTTTTTTTCATGTCTTGCGCCGACTGTTGTCTCATTTCACCCACTTTTCTGCTGTCCGTCCCCCTGGAGTGGGGGCCATCTCAAGGACTTTTTGTAGCGCTCTACAAGTATCAGGCTTCTCTGTGCCTCCGCTCTGCTTTTCCTAGTTGACCCCTGCAAACTCAGCTCAAGCATCCTTTCTGCAGGGTCTTCCGTGGCCCCTTGTCCCGTGGCCCACGCCCGCTCAGACTGAGCTGCCTGGCGTGGCAGTCCCATGGCAACCTCAAACAGCCTACTGCATGAGATCCGCCTGTTCCCATGTTGCGTTTTCCTGACGACCCAACAGTGGGAGGTCCATTTCGCCCATCACTGTGATTGAATCTAGTCAATCACGCAAGATGAAAACAGCTGTCGGTTAAACTCCTAAAGCTCCTGTGGAATTTTCTGTCTTGAAGGAAGATGCGAATGTGGTTCCCGGGTGGGGGCTCAGGGTCGGTGTGTCCCGGATTCTAGCAAGACCCAGAAGGCTTTGGTCTTCACAGGACCAGGGCCACCCCGGTCACTGCCGGCCGGGGACTCTGCTCCCTGTCACCTCCATGTGCCCTTGGCCCTCCACCTCCTTGAACCGGGTCAGCCTGGCCCGGTCCAGTGCTCGGGTGCCGCCTCACTGCCGTGCAGAGGAGCGGGGCGCGCGGCCTCGGAAGCCGAGGTCGGGCCTGGTCGACCTAAGAGGCCCGAGGACGGCGGCGCCTCCAGAGCAAGGCGAGGAAAGGGCTTTGTCCAACTCGTGTCCGGCGGGCCCAGCTAGGAGGAGGCCTGTGCCGAGGCGCGGGTGCCACGCGGGCCGCGCGCCTCCCGGGGGCGGGGCCGCCACCTCGCGGGCGTCTTCCCAGAAGGCGCTGCGCGGCGCTACCGGCATAAAAAGGCGGGAAGCAGGCCCCAGGCCGTCGTGGCACCTTCGCCCCCCCTCCCCCTTTCCTCTCACCTTCCCGCTTCTCGGCGCCCCGGGCCTCGCCTGGGCGCGACTCCCCGCCCTAGAGTGCCGCTCCTCAAGGAGGCGCGGGGAGGCCTGCGGTGCGTGCCAATGTGGCCGCTCCGGGTCTATACGCGCAAGAAGGGAGCTGCCCACAGGCTCAACGTCACCCCTACTCCGGACCGCGGCGCCCCCGCCAAGGCGGAGGCCCCCCTAGGCGCGGGCGGGCGGCTCCCGGCTCGCTGTCTGCCCCGCCGGCCGGCCGGGCTGGCGGGCGGAACCCCGGGGCGCGGGCGCCGCGGGCTGGGCCTGGGCGCTGGGCCTGCGGCGGCGTTTGGCCCTCCCGCAGGCCCGCGGGGGACGCGGCCTGGGCGCCGTCTGCCGAAGGTGCCCGAGGGAGCCGAGCCCAGCGGGCCTGCGAGGTGCGTGCCCTGCGGCGGCCACAGCCCCGGGCCGACCTGCGGGCCGCCCGAACTCACCCCCATTCGAAGAGTTAACGAAGGACTAAGGGGGTGACCCTCTTCCCCGCCTTCTCAGAGCATGGCCCCACGGATTGGACCGAAAGTGTTATTTCACTGAACCCCCCCCCCCAAAAAAAATTTTTTTTTAATGAAAATAACCTTGCCTGTTACTGCCAAGCAAGCAAATGAGATGAGAACCTCTGTGAATGCTATTTTGTTTTGTTTTTAAAAGTATCATTTGGGGGACGGGGTGCAATGTAACATACCCTGTTCCTTCTTAAGAAAGGTCCTCCAAGAGCCTCCAGGTTCTGAACAGCAAAGAACAGATGCTTGGACAGGGAAGCCCAGGTGGCAGGAACTAACTGTGTTGTTTGTTTGTTAGCACTCCATTAAGAGTTACAGGAGAGAAACGCCTGAAAGAAAATGGCACCGGTGAAGAGAGCCAAGATGGGAAGAGGGCCCCCTCATTGAGTGTACGTATGGGTCTCCTGTGACTGGCTGGTCCTTGTAAATCCTCCTGGAGACCCCCGGTGCCTCATCCACCTTAGAAGAAAAGAACAAAATGGTCTGTGTCAACTAACACCCCCTTCGGTTTCAACTGCTTGTATAAAACGGTGATCTTCAGACAGGGCTTTGGATTTCTGACTCAAGTTGGTTTATGGCCAGACGCTTCCCATACAGTTCACTGATAAGCATTTGAGAATTAAATGCTGCTAGCTAATTTTCTGTGTGACAGATAAGAAACTTAATAACTTAACTCCTTTTGTTTGGTAGTACTTCAGTACTTTAAAGCCATTGTTTCACATGTGACTTTCCATGAACAGCAAGAAATAGGATTCATTACTACTATGGTATTAGATAGCTTCTTGACTGCTTTGTGTAAGATGGATTCTGTATGGTATTTAAGACTGTACCTTAAAAAAAAAAAAAAAAAACCACCTCCCTGCCATTATGGCTCATAGCAACTCTACCAGACAGGGTAAAACTGCCCCTGTGGGTTTCCACAACTATATAGCTCTTTAGCAGAGTAGGAAGCTTGTCTTTCTCCTGTACTTCAAACGTTTGGAAGAAATTCACATTTTAAAAATTGCTTGAGACTTACTTGATGTTAGACATGAAATTTGATAGTCAAAGTGTGGGCTTTCAGCGTACATATCACACTAACACACACTACCATTTGTGTGTGTGTAAGAGGAGAAAGGAGAGCAATTTTAACAAGGCAATTTTTTAAAAGGCAAAGGCTCTTGTGTATCCTAACACACACACACACCCTCTCTCCCCCCCAACTCCTCTGGGAAAAAGGGAGATTTCCTCTTAGAGATAGCAGTGAGTATCCTACAAACGTTTCCGTGTATGCGTCAAATTGTTGTTGCTGTTAGATGCCATCAAGTTGGTTCTGACTCAGCAACCCTGTGTTCGAATGAGCAAAACACTGCTCAATAATCCTACACTATCCTCACAATTGTTTGAACCCATTGTTAAAGCCATAGGTATCCACCCATCTAGTTAAGGACTTACTCTATTTCATTGCCTCTCCAATTTGCCAAGCATGATGTCCTTTTTCAGGGATTGGTCTCTCCTGATCACATGTCCAAAACACGTGAAACATACTTGCCTCTCAGGACCATTCTGGCTGTCTTCTTCCAAGACAGATGTGTTGTTCTTTTGGCAGTCCCTGGTACTTTGCCAGCACCATGATTCAAATACATCAATTTTTCTTCATCGAATAAGTCTTCCTCATTCGATGTCTTAACTTTCATATGCATAGAAGGTTATTGAAAATACCATGGATGGGTCAGGCACACCTTCATCCTAAAATCATTACCATCAGACAAATACAGTGGATCAGGAAGTTGGATCATATTTAATATTTTTTATTTATGTTGACATACTGGCACCATGTTACCTAAAAGTTTTAAAACAAAATCTTCAATAGCTGAAAGCATGATGTTTTAATTTCCAAAATTTTCTCACATTATTTTCCATTTACTCCTCTTTTTTTGTGTATATGCAACACCTATTCACTGTTCACATTGAAGATAATTGTATACTTACACATGTAACAAGCAATCCCTTATTTGCTTGTCCTTTAATTTCTGGTGTTTTTAATGTATATATCAACCTTTTATTTATTTTGCTTTTATACTTGGAGGGGGAAAAGTTCTCTAAGGAATCAGAAAAATAGTCACCTTTGCATCTACTTAGTGGTTATTCCCATTGTTATAGATTATTGACTCCCTAGCATTATATTTAATATCTATAGATTGCATCTGTTATCAGTAAGCTGAGCATTATATGTATGAAATGATAAATGAATTTAATATTTGCATTTTAAAATAGCCAAGTCAATGTCATATATAATTTTAAAAATTCAGTCTCACAATTTACACTATAACTTTCTTATTCCATGTAGGAATCAGTGACTGATGACCTCCAGGAGAACAGTAGTTCATCAAATAGTGAAGTAATGTCAGGTAAAACTGCCAGTCATGAACCACTCAGCTGCCTGTCCTTCCTTCAAACAAAAGCATTTGTTCATACCCCTGCCCTATATTCCCTTAGGGATCTATCCTTATTCCAAGATAAATTCTTCTGCCTTTACTCTGGATTTCATCCTCAAAACTCTCAAGCACATAAAAGTAAATGTGTGATTACAATAGGGATAAGTTCTATAAGATAAATATTTAATGACAAGTATAACTTCCTGAGTTCAGTTGGAATGGAAAGAATAGGAAAGGTTTCTTGAAGGAATAGAAATGGAATTGAGATTTGAAGAATGGTAGAAATCAACTTTACACAGAGATTAGCAAAAAATAATCCAGGCATGTGCAAAGATCCTAAATTGAGATTGATAAGTACGTGTTCAGTAAATGGAAAAAGGCGAGTGTGACTGGAATATAGAGATTAGGAGGTATTGTAATTATAAGACGGACGTGGCCAGTCAGAGACTATGCCAAAATATTGACCTTTTTCCTTGTAGTAGAAAGAAGTCAATAAAGTGTGGGTTTTTAAAATAGAAATTGATGTGATCACTGGATGATACATGGAAAAAGAAGGCAAAAGGAATAAGAGAGGGATGCCAGTAGACCATTTAGGAAGGTATTGCAGTAATTCAAGGGAGAAATAATGGCAGGATACTAACGTGGTGAGGTTAAAGATGAAACAAAGTGGACAGATCTGCTGTGAAGTTGACAGGATTTGACACATGACTAGTTAAGGGGATGCAAGGTACCGAGGATGACTGCTGCTTCCGACTTGCGTAACTAGATGCCCAGTGGAGTCTTCTATTGAAGAAGATCTAGTTTAAGGGAATGATTATAAATTCCATTTGTAATGTGTATGGATACCTTTATGACAACCAAGTAGCAATGTGAAGTAGGCAGTGTGGGTTTGGAGGGATCGATATAGAAATTTGTGATAAAATTTGTATAATTGAATAATTGAAGTCCTTGGAAATAAAGGGTGTCATCAGAAATCAATAGTTCCAAGGTGTTCTTAAAAGATTATGAAATCTATATAATTAAGCCTGGGATTTTCCATCCTTTCAATAGCATATTATTTTTGGTAAAGGCATGTATTTTCAGTCAATGAAGGCATTTTGAATAAATTTACATTATTATTTTTTAAAGATGAGATCAGGTTGATGAATTCATCAAGAGTAGTGAAAACCACTGCAGAGCTAAGAGTAGCTCTAGAGATACATTTCAACCTCTTGGACAATAACTCTAAAATATTATAAGGAACGCTGACATACTAGTCAGAGTGGCAAATTAAAAACTATATTTGAAATATTTGTTCCCCTTCTACTCATTCCCGTTTTATGCTAAAAACAGCACTTGCTGTAGCAAATAACACCCAAAATAGGTGCGCATCTGTAAGATTACAGGTTAGTTTTAGGGTTGGAATGAGAAGCAGAGGAGTACCTGAAGTTGTTCCAGGTTACCACAAAGATTGGGGGCAGGGGGGGTTGAAATATAATACTTACGATTGTTAGGTCCAGGATAGATATAGAGTGACTTTCTGAAAAGGGAATTCTGATACAGGAGGCATCCTGATACATGCTTGTATCAGCATACAAAGAGATGATTTCATAGGGACATGATGGATCTCTCATCCATAATTTGGTTTGGATTTTAAGACTGATAAGGCTACCTTCATACCAGGAGAACATAGAAAGGCTTTATTGGATATTGAGGCTTTTAGAGTGAAGGTGAAACTCCCAAGACAATTTAAAAATGGCTTAAGACAGTAGATAGTAGTATGTCCCGAGTGAGGGGTTTTCATGCTTGGTTTGATTTACTGCCAAAGAAAGGAGCACCATGGCTTTCTTACCAACTTTACCAGATGTTGGGCACTGGGGGAAAACTGGAGACTGTGGCTTAAAAGCTATTGAATATTTTAAAATGTAGCATACTTTAATATGCTAACTTAGATTAGTGTATTTGCTGAGGGGCAGCAAAAAAGAGGAAGGTCCTCAATAAGATGAATTGACATGGTGGCTGCAACAATGGGCTCAACCATGAACAAGTGCAAGGATGACACGGAACTGGGTGCTGTTTCATCCTGTTATACATAGGGTCGCTGTGAGTCAGAACTGACTCATTCACCTCACAACAACATAGAATGGGAGAAAATGTTTGAGAGCAGTATCTGAGAAGAGACCTGGTGGCACAGTGGTTAAATGGTCCACTGTTACCTGGAAAGTTGGCAGTTCTAACCCACCAGCTGCTTCAAAGGGAAAAGATGTGGCACTCTGCCTCAGTACGGGTTTTACTGCCTTGGAAATGTAGTCTGCCCTATAAAGTCATTGTGTTGGAATAATTTCTAACAGCAATGGATTTTGTTGTCTTATTGTTTATATATCTGATTTGGGTTTAATGTCCAGAATACTCATACATAGAGAACTGTTAGAGATCAACATCAAAAAGGCAACATAATAAAAAAAATAGGCAAAGGATCTAGACAGACATTTCTTCAAAGAAAATGTGCAAAGGGCCAATAATCACATGAAAAAAAAGTTCAACCTCATCAGTAGTTGTTAGGTGCCATCAAAGTCTGTTCAGACCCATAGCGACCCTATGCACAACAGAGCTAATGTGAGGATAGTCCTGTGTCGTCCTCCCTGTTCCCTCTGCTTGAGCCCATTGTTGGAGCCACTGTTTGTCAACCCATCTCCTGATCTCCCTCTATTTCACTGCTCTTCTGCTATACCAAACATGATATCCTTCTCCAGGGACTGTGCTCTCCTGACAGTATGTCCAAAGTATGTCTGACGAAGCCTCACCATTCTTGCCTCTACGGAGCACTCTATCTACTCTTCTTCCAAGACAGGTTTGTTTGTTGTTTTAGGAGTTTGTGACACTTTCAGTATTCTTCACCAGCACCACAGTTCAAATGCACTGATTCAACTTCAGTCTTCTTCAGTAATTAGGAAAAGGCAAGTCAAAACCACAATGAAACCACTACCTATAAAATGACTATTATTAGAAAAGTGGAAAATGACAAATATAGCCAAAAATGTGGATTATTTGAAGTTCTCATTGTAAATTTCTGTGGACACTGTGGCAAAGAGTTTTGCCATTTCCTCAGAAAAAATAAACATAGGATTCCTTATGAGGGAGTAACAGAAAGTTCATGGGGAAATGACATTATCTTTCAATTCCACTTTTCCGCTATTTTTTTGAAGCCCCATTATAGTGCTACAAGATTCGTTAAAAAAAAAAAAAGTCTCACAGCTTTTCACCACCATTCTTTAGTCTCCAGAGACAACTTCTTTCAACTCTGTTCGCTGTTTCTTGTGATTATTTACCTCTGTATTCTATCTGTAGTCAACATTTGTATTATCTATTGCTATGACTTCAACTAGTTGAACCGTGTTACTATCGTCATGTTTTTGATATAGATTGTGCTTTTCCTCCATGTTATTGATTCCCTAAGTATCTATCACTATTTCACTACAATTTCTTGAAAAGTATAAGGTCCCCCCCTAATTTAAAGTCACCTTGTATTGTTAGGTCACCTTGTAGCTTCCATCTTTCTTTTCCTCCCTCCTCCTCTACCTATCATTCTTCTTTCTTAAAGTTTATTTTTTTGTGTGGTAAAACATAAATATTTTCCCCCAAACTGCTGATTTACCTTGGTAGCAAATAGTTCTTTGAGACTACTGACGATAGACAAGACCCATTAAGGTGAAATGAGCAATTAAACTATCCAACAGATTACATACAGTGTCCTCAAAATGGCTACCTTGAAAGAGTGAAGCATCTTTATCTACTGACAGCAATGCAAAAACTACTTTGTGACTTGAAACAGATGCTCATGAGGGAAAAAAAAGTTTTATTTAATTTTATCTAAATATACTTCCAGTCAATAATCTAGTAACATTTTTCCTCCCAATATAATACTCCCTTTCCATAAAGCTGTTCCTGGGAACCAGACAGTTTATATGATGAGGGGTTTAAGTTAGAGAAATTGCTTGCATTTTGAATCGGTTTAAATAAGCAGTAACTTTTTGCTTCCCTCTTAATGTACTAATAGTTGTGTCTAAAAAATGCAGTTCTTAAAAAGTTACTATTTCTGATTTCTTTATTATCTGTAACCTTTGGAACGTAATCACACGAAATGTAGATATAAAACATATATTCTAATTTCAAACTCTCATTTATTAGTGTACCATTCAATCTTTTATTTTAAAAAATAATAAAACAAAACAAGAAAAGCAAGAAAAACAAGTCTAATGGTAGTTTTATGCCGTTCTTTTGAAAAGGAAGCTGTTCCTGTTAACCAGCCCGCACTCCAGTCGTAAACACTTCGTTTACTTGTCTTGGTCAATGAGGAGATTTTGTTTCACCACATAGCTTCTGGTTATCAGAAGGCGTTTGGTCCTGCTGCTGTAGGTGTATTCCTTCCAATAGTTTCCATCTTCATCTTTGCTTTTGAAGGCATTTCCATCTGGTTCACTATCTTCAGCTTCATTAAAAGCCACTGTTACGACAGAAAGCATTTGGGAGCACAAGTTGGCACTGTTTCTTTAGGCTTACTTGATCCACCTTTGATGGACATGGCTCATGCTCTCTTTGTCATTCGCTTGTGCCAAATTCCTACTTGGGGAATCTTTGTAGGCATTGTTGGAAGCCTTCAGCTTATTCAGCTGATCATGTCTCAGTGCTGGGGCCGGAGCGTTCTCTCCCATTCCTGTGGCCTCCATAGCCCCAGTTATCGATTCTCCAGCTTCTCCTCCTCTACCACCCAGTCTGCCATCTTCTCCCGCCCCAGTCTCTTCTGCACCATGCCAAAGATGCATAGCCCTGCCTAGCCAAAATACAATATTTGAACCTTCAAATTTTTCATTGTAAGATATATGAGGGGGTACTTAAAAAAGACCCCGAAAACTCTGCTGGGTGACTGACTCCCTCTTAGTTAGCGGTGTTGCCTGGGAAGGTTCTCTCTGGTTACAATGAATTTTTTTTGTAAAAGCAGTTTTAGTCACATCCTTTATGTGATGGCCGATTTAAAAAACAGGATGCAACAGTGAAATTTTGTTTCCTGCTCAAGAAAATTTCCACAGAAAGTATTGTGATATTGAGCACAGATTACAAGGGAAAAACTCAAGTGTCTGAGTGATTTTCTCATTTCAAAAAAGGTGAAATGTCAATTGATGGCAAACCTCATTCTGGACATCTGTCAACTTCCTGAATGGACAAAAATGTCAACTCATAGTACATTTGGATTTGGTTCCACCAGGTCATACTGTTAGTCAAACTTTCTATTTAAAGGAGTGGAAAAGATTGCATAACAGTGTACGACAAAAAGGTCTGATTTGTGGCAGACAGTGAACTGGTTTTGCCTCCACAACAAAATGCTCCTGCTCACGCAGCCATCTCAGTGTTCCAGTTTTTGGCAAAAAGAGTGTGCCCCTCATTCCCCACACACGTTACTCACCTGACCTCACTTCATGCGGCTTCCTTTTGTTTCCTGGAATACAGAGGGACATGAAAGGACAGCGATTTGACAACATAGAAGAGGTGAAGAATAAAACGAGGCAGGTGCTGTCAGCCATCCAAAGGATGAGTTTGAAAAATGTTACCAAAAATGGAATCACAGATTTGACCAAGATATTAAGTGTAATTGAGAGTAGGTGATAAGGTTGCTGTGTTTTAAAAAAAAAGTAAAATAAATACATAGCTTTGGAAAAAAAACGTTTTGGGGGATGTACCCCCTTGTATATATAAAATATGTGATTTTTCATGGTTTTTCCTGTCTTTGGTGTGTCTACTTATTCTCTTAAAGTCACTTTTAAAGAAAAGCTTCTCATTTTGATGAAATTAGATTTATCATTGTTATTTTACAAATCATACTTCATGTCATATCAAATAAATCTGCCTAATGCAGTGACAAAGATTTTTTTTCCTGTACTTTCTTCCAAACACTTTATAGTGTTAGGATTTCCATTGAGGTTTAAACCTCTTATACTGTTAATTTTTGTATATGATACAATGTAGGTATGACTGCAAATTCTTAATTTTGGCATATAAATACCCAATGAATTATTCTAGTACATGCTGTTGAAAAGACCATTCTTTCTCCATTGTATTGACTTTACATCTTAATAAAAAATGAGTTGATCAGATACAAGGAAACTTCAAAAATATTCTAGAAAAAAATTCATTATATTTTAATCATATTTTTTACACTTTAAAAATCTCCTTCCTATATACAGGTCTATTTCTGGGCTTTCTATTCAGTCCTTTGGTCTATTTGTCTATTATTAGGCTCACTATTTTTCTAATGGAATAATCCTTTGCTCTCCTCAGCCAGTTTATAATGAATGTGTTACTTATACACTAGACATGCATTTTTGACTCAAGAATCAAAACTGAACCAAAATGGAGAAGTAATACAACATTGTAAGGATAAAACTTTAAAATCGAAAAATGGGAAGGTATTTTAATTATATTACTTTGATGAAGTACAATATAACTAAGACAGATCAAGAGAGAATTGTTAGGTGCAATCTGGTTGGTTCTGACTCATGTGGTTCGGTGCCATCGAGTTATTTCCAACCCATAGCGACCCTGTGCACAGTATAAGGGAACGCTGTGTCCAGCCCTGCAGCATGTTCATAGTTGTTCCTATATTGAGCCCACGATTGCAGCCATTGTGTCAATCTGCCCCTTCGAGGGCCTTCCTCTTTTCACTGCCCTCTTCTTAACTTGATGTCCTCCTCCAGGGACTGTCTCTCCTGACAACATGTTCAAATTGTGCAAGGTGAAGTCTCACCGTCCTTGCCTCTGGAGCACTGTGGCCATACTTCTTCCAAGACAGACTGATTTGCCCTTTTGGCAATATATAGTACTTTCAGTATTCTCCAACACCACAGTTCAAATGCACCGATTCTTCTCCAGTCTTCCTTATTCCGTGTCCAGCTTTCACTGTAAACCACTTTAGAGTTAATTATAGAAAATAACTTTTATATTGATAAAATACTGTCTTTGCTATTTTGTCTCAGTTTGCAACCTACAGTGCATAGCAAATCCCAGCCAAGCTGCATACTGCAGAGAGTTGCCCCAACCAATATACCCTTTCAGTTGTATCTGGAAACAAAATTTGCAATTGTAGTATATAAGTGTATGTACATTTTTCAAAATTTTAGTTATTGGGAGTTAAGAGTATTTTTAAGTGAAATATCTGACCCTTTTTGTGCGTCTGTTGATTTCACAGGTTTAAGTTTGCAGCACGGTGCTTCCAGTTCTCTTCTGAGCTATTCAATCACAGACTCCGACACAGAACACAGTAGTTTTGAAGAGAGTTTCAGTAGCTTTCCATCACCTGAACTGTTCAGAGGGCCAGATTATTTAGGTGAGAAAATAAAGACAACCCCTGAATGACTTCAGTACAGAAATTGCAACTTTGTCTTCAGATTCTTCAATGAATGTGTTCCTGTTGAGAAAACAGCATTTTCTTCTACTCTACCCTTACTGCTGATAATTCTGTTTTACATTCTATCACATAGGGACTTCAGAGAAAAAATTTTAGGGAAGAATGAAGAAAAGTTATTAGCATTTACATATAATGCAAATCCAGTTTGAAAACAGTATTGTATATTATGAAGGTATACATGTTTTCTTGAATTATGAGCTATATTTCATTCCCTATACTTCTCTATTTCAGCAAATAGCTTAAACATTAACTAAACCATTTCCATGCTTGAATTAACTCTACAAATTAATTGTTGGGTTATGAGTTGGGCTTGTAACCACAAACTCAACGTTTTGAAGTCACCAGCTGCTCCAAGGGAGAAAGATGAGCCTGTCTATTCAGTACAGATTTACCGTCATGGAAACCCTCAGGGCTGGTTCTTCTTTGTCCTATATGGTCTCTATGAGTCAAAACTGACTCAACGGCAGTGAGCTGTAACACATTAATAAGACCGTTTGTGGTGGCTGATTGAGTACATACATGGTTGTCTTCCACTACTTTAAGCAATGGCAGAAAATAGTTTTGTTTTTTTGTTTTTAGAAAGACATATACCCACAAGGACAAAGAGAAAAAAGAAAGCATAAAGTTTGTAAAGTAGGAGACCTGAGAAGAATCAGTCTTGAATCAGTAATGAAAGTACCTCAGGATTAAAGCAATTTGCACTGTGGTATTCAAGAAAAACTCATAATCTGACTGCAGAAAGTACCTGTACAAACACTTGTCTGGGAGGGAGGGGGAAAAAGAGGAGCTGATACTAAAGGCTCAAATAGAAAGTAAATGTTTAGAAAATGCTTATGGCAACATAGGGACAAAATATGCTTGATAAAATTGATGTATGGTCCAGAGGCGGGAGGGGAAAAATTTTTTTTTAAGTTGATGTATGGAATGTTATAAGAGCTGTAAGAGTCCCCCCCAAAATGATTTTAAAAATACTTTCCTGAAATATGAAGGATGTAGCATTTCCTCTTGTCCTATTCAGTACGGGCCTGGAAGTTTATTCTTTGGGGTGTGTTGAAACAGATGGACTCTGGACTGAAGGACACTACAGACAAAAACAAAACAAAAGAAAACCTACCATTGGGCCAATTCCAACTCATAACTACCCGATTGGGTCGAGCAGAACTGCTCTGTAGGACTTCTGAGACTCAATCTTTACAGGAGCACGGAACCTAATTTTCTCCTGGGTGGCAGTGTAGCAGTCCAGTGCTTAACCCACTATACCACCAGGGGTCACTGTTCATAGCAATCGTGGTATTTTGAAATGTTAATGCCAATGATCTCTGTATGTGTGTGTGTCCGTCCTTACCCTTGTAGCATCAAAATTGGTACCGAGTACTTTCTTATTCTTTGGCTTATGGATTTTGTCAAGTGACATGCTTTGGACAGTAGGATATTAGTGGATAAAATAAGCAAAGCTTTGAAAAGTGCTTAAGTGGTTTGCTTATTCTCTTGCACTTTCCCATTAATGTGAGAAGATATGTTTCACCTGTGAGGTTCACCCACACTGAAACCTAGAGTACAGAGCGATCACAGCCAAGCTGCATACTGCAGAGCTGCCCCAACAAATCTGCAGACTTGGAACCTAAGCCAGAGCTACCCAAGCCAACCAAGGGACATAGGAATAAGAATTAAATGCCTGTCATTTTATGCCACTGCAATGTTGAGGTTATTTATTGTACAGCATAGTTTACTGTTGTTGATACTATACTGAATACAGAAGACATGGGAATCCTACAGTTTGGGACCTACTCAACCTATGTCTATCCCACCCCACCCAACAGCCCATTTGTCTGTTCAGCTTAAAGAATACTAGCAACTAAACAAATTGTCCAGGCAAACGCATGGAAGATTCTTTTCTGAGGAATTTGAGCAACACTTCAAGAACACCTAAAGATATTGACCTCACGAATCCATCAGTAACAGTACTCAGAACAGTACAGGAAGCCCAACTACACAGCAAGTCCCACCGAGGCCACAGTGATTCCACTTCATTTTTTAGGGCCCAGATCTTAATTATCAGAAGGATCATCATACTTCTGAGGAATACATCTAATTAAAAAAAACATATCACAGCAAAAAAGGGAACGAAACCAATCAGAAATAGAAGCAACATGTGGAAAGGAAGATAGTTTTTTTTTTATTTCATTGAAATAACATGTGCTGTATCCATTAAATAAGTTTGTTATTAATAGCTGTTGAGTTAAGTCCAACTCATAGGAACATTGTATATACCAGTAGGAAACATTGCCTGGTCCTGCACAATCTTCATGATCTTTTTGTATTATTGTGGCTTTTATATCAGTCCGCCTTGAGGATTTCCCTTATTTTTACTGACCCTCTACTTGTATCCAAGGAATCCTGAACAGCACAAATGGCTAAAGACGTGATAACTAGTCTTGCTAGTTATCATAACTAGCATCATAGCGACATGAAAGCCACCATGGTTTGACAAACTGACAGACAATAGGAACAGAATGCTATTAAAAGGATCATTCAGCGCGCAATGAAATGCAATAGCAAAATGAACAATTCAGTAGAAGGGCTAGAAGATAAGGTTGAGATTTCCCATGGGCAGGGAGGAAGGTTTTTAAAAAGGAAGTAAAATAGGAAATTTCAGGAAAAACATAAAACGTGACATGAAGAGCATTGTAGAAAATCCAACATCAAATAATAGAGTTCCAGAAACAATGAAAAACACAGGATAAATTTATATTATCAATAGCGAAGATACTTAGCAAAGCTAAAGAACCTACATTTTTAGATTTAAGGAACCACTGTGTGCTTTGCACAGTAGATTTTTAAAAGTATATAGTATTATGAAACTTCAGAACACTGGACTAAACAATGGATTTATAACTAGAAATGCATAAAAAGCTAAACACACAAAGACTGCCTTAAGTAACAGAGGTGAGTGGTGTATTCTAAGAGTAAATAACATTTTTTAGCATTTTGTCATAATGTCTACATTGAATAATATTCTAACTAAATATATGATATATCAATATGGGGGCCATAAGAGGAGTGTGAAAAGTGGGAGATGTAAGATTGTTCCTCTCACATCTTGAAGCTATGCTCAAGAAGCAATAGCTTCATTCTTTTATAGTGTGAAGTCAATAGGAAGCTTAAAACTGATATCAGTAAATAAGTTGCTCTTTGGTGATATGATATTTAATAGGACATGCCGTTGTTAGGTGCCCTCAAATCAGATTAGACTCATAGCCTCTATGTGTACAACAGAACAAAACACTGCCCGGTCTTACACCATCTTCACAATTGTTTTTGAGATTTGACCTATTAATTGCAGCCACTGTGTCAATGGGACATAGGAGTAAGATAAATCTAAAAGCTAGCTCCCATATATGTTGCCTGCCCTTTAGATCATGATCTATGTCATTGGGGTGGGGCGTGGGGAAAATCTATCTAAGAAGGCAGGATCACAGAACCTAAACAGGCCAGAGTGTACTATCTCACATTTACTATCCTGTTACTGTCAAGATTTGTTTCTTTCCCCCTCTGTTTAGCCCTAAAACTTCTTTGATTGCCATATTTATAGCCCTAATGGAGGAAAAAGGAGCTCTGGTAGTAGAGTGGGCTATATGTAAGCTGCTTACTGGAAAGTTGATGGTTCAGACCCACAGCTGCTGTGTTACTGGAAAGTTGATGGTTCAGACCTACAGCTGCTCTGAGGGAGAAAGATGAGACTTTCCACTCCTGAAAATATACACAGCCCTGGGCTGTTTTATCCTGTACTATAGGGTCACTAGGAGTCACATCATGACTCTTCAAGTCACTTGAATCGACAAGATGGCAATGAATGAGAAGAGGGGAGAAAAATGTACAACCTGTCATTTAGGTGCTATTGCTCAAAGTTTTATGCCATTTCCACCTGCTTTTTGTTTAGATTGGAAATATGTCAGATCAGAAGAGGATATGCAATGCAGGAATTCCACTCTTCTGGACAGCAGTAAAGCAGTAGCAATAGAGAAGGTACCACAGTTTTCAAACCTCTCTGCCATTTTAGGTGAGTATTCACATTCTCTTTTCTTATGCCGCGAGGGGGTAGCATGCTCTCATCTATATTGGAATAAATAACCCTGTATCTAGGTTGAAAAACCAACGTTTTTTCCCCCATGTATGATTTCTAAGATAAGTTTATCAATTAGAATTGCTTTATTTACATGTAATATCTAACAACAATAATAGGTAAAAAAAACTGTTCGTTTTATGCATAAAGAAGAATTGCATCTCACTTAGGCTTCCATAATGTTAACATCTTACATAATCAATAGTACATTGGTCAGAAAATTGGTATCAGAATAAAACTGTTTTCTGTAACAATTCAGTAGTATTTCATTGTCTTTTATAATGTTGATTCTAGTGACTTATTTTGCATATCCCTCAAATTGAGCTTGTCTGATATTTTCTCATGACTGTAATAGGTTATGGTAAGAGTACTGAAGAAATTAGGCTGTATCATTTTCAGTGTATTGCACTAAGGAGTTCCTGATGTCAGTGTCTTCCTACTAGTGGTGTTAAATTTCAATGCCTGGTTGAGGGGGTTCTGAGTTACAGTCAATTAATACAGCCCTTTTAGCTATAATTCCTTATGTGCTATATTATAATTCTAGACTTTATACTCCTGTTGCTATGTCCCATTTTGAAAGACATTCTCTACTAAGGAACAGGACAGGATGAGATAAAGACCTGTCATTAGTGGAAAGTGTGAGTCCAGCTACACTGTTTCCTTGAGGACCTCTTTAAGATTCCATCTTAGAACTAGGGAGGAACCAGGGCACACTTTGTTTTCCTTGGATATATAATGGTACTGCCATACAGTTCCACACTCATTCATTGCTTCACTTGGAAAGCCAGACCTTTGTGTTTCCTGACTGAGCTTTGGTAGAAGCAAGAAGGCCCTCTGTGGCTTTTGGACATTTTTAACTTCTGCCTCTGGACCCTGCATTTGGTATGCCTTTGCCTGACCCTTGGCTTTTGGTTTGAATAGCACCCACCATCATGTGAAATTATTTCCTCAAATTTTGTAAGTTTCTGTGGGACATTGCAGCAAATCAGAGAATATACTCAAGGAAGGCGTGGGGGCGGAGATGAATGGAGTGCAGCAGTCTCTTGGAAGAGTTGCATACTTGGTATGTCTTCATGCTCCAACTACTTTGAGAAGAGTATATTCCTAAAAAAGAAATCATCATCACAGATGCCTGCTGAATTCTCCATGGAAATGTTACTATTTTCTGTTTGTAACTATTAAATCTTTAAGGAATAGTACCTTTAGATTGCAAGTTCCTTTTTCCTCAGACTTGTGTTCACTAATTTTTGAAGCCCTCAGAAGGTTTTGCCTGCCACAGTTATAACTATGGTATTTGTCTAATGGTGATTTTTTTTTCTTAAATCATTTTATCGGGGGCTCGTACAGCTCTTATCCCAATCTGTACATCCATCCATTGTATCAAGCACATTTGTTGCCATCACCATTCTCAAAACATTTGTTTTCTACTTGAGCCCTTGATATCAGCTCCTCATATTCTCCCCTCCCTCTCTACTCCCCCTACCGTCCCTCATAAACCCTTGATAATTTATAAATTATAAAAACCCTTCACCCACTATAAATTATTATTTTGTCATATATTACACTGTCCGACGTCTCCCTTCACCCACTTTTCTGTTGTCCATGCCCCAGGGAGGAGGTAATATGTAGATCCTTGCAATTGGTTCCCCCTTTCTACCCCACCTTCCCTCCACCCTCCTGGTATCGCCACTCTCACCACTGGTCCTGAAGGGGTCATCTGTCCTGGATTCCCTGAGTTTCTAGTTCCTATCTGTACCAGTGTACGTCCTCTGGTCTAGCCAGGTTTGTAAGGTAGAATTGGGATCATGATCCTTCCTTCTGCATGTGTTCATTAGACTTCTATAAAACAAGAGCTGTCTTTTCTCCCTATTTATTTGGTTATTTATATCAGGATGGATATATGTATATTTATGTTTCCCTGTGGGTTAGAAAGAAGTCTTGATGGTGCAGTTGGCTAAGAATTGAGCTGTGAACTGCAAAGTGGGCACTTCAAAAGCCTTCCCAGAAATTCCCCAACAGACTTCTATTTAGATCTAGTTACCAAAAAAACTGGGTCATATATTCACCTACTGCCAAGGAGGCCAGGGAACCAAGTATTTTGCATTTTTAGTTTCTATAGCGGTTAAAGACAAGGAGAAATGAAAAACTGGGGGTGTGGTAGGATGTTTGGATATTGTCACTCAATTTACCACTACCTGTCACATTAAGCCAAGGGCGTATCAGCCCCCAAATAAACTATTATGTTTAGTTTACTGAAATAAAGGTCCAAAGAAGCAGCTTGTCTCTTTAGCAATTGTTTTGTGAGGTTCTTTGTCCATGCAAATGATGGAAAACCTAACCAAACTATATTAAGTTAAAAAGGCAGTTTATAACCAGATGTATCTGAAAAGTCTGGCACAAAATTAGATTTAGACACAACTTGATCCAGAGTCTCAAATGACATCAAGAGAATACAATTTCCTCTGTAATTCCCTCTGTATTTCTCAGTTCAAGACTCCTCTTGGTGGGTTGACAAGCCAATGAAAAAGGAGTTTTCTTTTTACAACTATTTGCCCAGAAGTTCTAGGTCATGCATATTGGCTGGAATTAGTTCTTGTGCCTATCCCTGAATAGTTACTTAAACCACTAAGATACTGAACTCATACTACAGTGAGTCCACTCATATGCCTTGCCTGGATGATAAGAAGAAAATCAGGGGGCTATTTTTAAGGAGTAGATGATTATATAATGTCTGCTCTAGCCCTTTACACTTTCAGGGTCTTTTCAAGGAAACTCATTATAATGATTGGGCGGCACTGTTCACTCTACTGTCCCTAATGTTGACATTTTGTATTCTAAAGTAGAACATTGGGCTTAGGCATAGGAGCAATTGTGAGGATGGTTCAGGACCATGCAGTGTTTCATTCTGTTGTGCATAGAGTTGCTATGGGTTGGAACCAACTTGACCCCTAATGACAATAACAAAAACTGTTCCAGCTGTTAGGGTTTTAACTTCTTGAAAAGACTGTGCTCACTGTTCTTGTATTCTTTGCATATCTGATAGCTGAGACAGTTAAATGCTGACTGGCAGATAATCCCTTAATTAATCAATATACTGATAAGCATATCTACAGAGTTGGTATTAATTCTGAATTAGAAACCATAAATCTTGGCCTAAGCTTCAGTTATCCAAATATTAAATTTATAATTTGACCAATTATTTTTTTCTTTAATGGAAAATTAAGATAACAAATTGGTCTATTTGCCTGACAGGATTGCTGTAAGGATCAACTGATTCGATAAATGTAAAATACTTTGAAAATTACAAACAACTATCCAAATATGAAGTGACAAATTCTTATATCACATTAAGTTTTGCAAAAATTTTGGTTTTCTTTGAAAATAATTCTAATTTACATGTCACACAATAAATGAATAAGACAAAGTAAGCTGCAACTATCACCATGTATGTTAAGTGAAATATTTCTTTTTACCTAAAATAATAGTAGCTTCTAACCTATCTTCAACAATTTCTAATAGATTGTTTGATATTTTTGTTTCCTAGGAGCCTCTTCAGAAGACTATCAGAAATGTCATAGAGAAATGTAAGAACTAAAACTTCTTAAGTTGTACTTTGGAAAGCCTATGTTCTAATAGTTTTATAGTCAATAGGATTATGAGCACCCAAACACCTCAGTCAATATCCATTTAATTAGTTCATTCAGTCATTAATTTATTGAAGACCTTTTTAGTTGCTAGAGAATTAATAGTACACAAAATAGATTTTATAAGAATCTCTCCTCATTGAGTTCACATTCTAATAGGGAGAGAAGAACAGTAAAAGATAAGCGAATAAATGTGTTATGTGATGGTGAGGGTGGGTACTGTGGAGAAAGATCAACAAGATGGAGTCGTGAGTGTTGACTTGAAGCCTTGCTATTTTAAATAGTGTGGTAAAGGACGTCACCATTGAAAGATATGACTGAGTAGAGACCTAAAGAAGGTAACAGAAAGCTCTGTGGAAAAGAACATCCAGAAAACACAAGTGCATGTCTGATGGTAGAAAAGGGGGAAGGACTCACCCCCAAGTGGGAAGGCAAAATGACTAAAAACGCTTTTAAGGATCCTAAAGGGAGACGATTCCTGGTAACATGCACCCAAAAAGCCAAATTGGCCTGAGCTTCTGGACACACCTTAGGGGTCCAAGCCAAGTGCCATAGTACACTGGGGCATTGAATCCTGGATTTTCAGGGCACACAACATGCTCCAAAGACCATACCTGAGAGAGCTGATGCTGAAACGCCACTAGGGGAACTGGACTGTACCTCAAACACACCTGTAACCTAAAGACTTAAGACGGAAAATTCATGGTGTGTGAAGAAGCAGAAACCACGAGTATTGAACTGTCAGTAGGCGGACAATCATTGACTTACTATATCAATCCCCCATATGCTGGAACAAGATGTATATTATTATGGCAAACCTGTGACTGGCATTGTTAGTAAATACAAGGGGATACCCCCCCAAAAAAAACAGAAAATCTCCACTGGATGTAGCTTTCATAGTACACATTTTCCCATTAGGCGAGCATGGAACAACTTGCTCTATGTTAGTGCACCCAGTGATGTTGCCTGGGAAGCTTCTCTCTGGTCACAGAGAATTTTTTTGTAAACGCCACATACCGCATGTATGTGGCTGTGACATTTTGTTTCCTGCTTGGGAAAAACCCCACAGAAACTGTTGTAATGTTGAACACAGCTTACAAATAGCACTATGGGAAAAACTCAAATGTACAAGTGGTTTTCTCGTTTCAAAAAGGGTGAAATGTTAACTGATAACAAACCTCATTCTGGACATCCTTCAGCTTTCCAAATAGATGAAAATGTTGACTTGTACATTTGGAGTTGCTTCCACCAGGTCAGACTGTTAGTAAAATTTTCCATTTAGAGGTTGTGAAAAGATAGCATAACTGTGTGCAACAAAAAAGACCTGATTTGTGGCCGATGGGGACTCTTTTTACCACCACAACAATGCACCTGCTCGTGAAGCCACCTCAGTGCTCCATTTTGGGCAAAAAACAGCACACATCTCTTGCCGCACATACCTTACTCACCTGACCTCTTCTGTGCGACTTCTTTTTGTTTCCACAAATGAAGAGGAACATAAAAGGACAGAGATTTGATGACATAGAAGAGGTGAAGAAAAAAACGAGGAAGGTGCTGTCAGTCATCCAAACAGATGAGTTTGAAACATGTTTCCAAGAATGGAATCACAGATTTGACAAATGTACTTTGAAGGTGATAAAATTGTTTTGTAAAAAATTTTTTTTAAATACAACTGTCAGGGGAAGCCATCATTATGGATCTGGTAGGTGCAATTGTACAGCAATAATAAGTAAAGATCATAATAAAGTTATAGAGAGCATGAGAGATAGAAGTGAAGTATTGAAATAAACGGAGTCATACGCGACTCATGGTAGCATGCTCATCTCAGCCCTGCATGATGGTCCACGTGGAGGGAGAGAGAGAGATTTAATGCTACCCCAGGCCTTTTATATTCTCTGGGGACGTGCAAGCCCCCTAATTACAGGTGAGGACATACGTCACTGGAAGGGGCTGTCCTATGGGTAATACAGTAAATGAGAAGGGAGTGGTCTAGGGATATACACGCAATAGGAAGGGGAGGGATTTGGGTTATACATGTGACAAGATGGGAAAATCCTGGGTTTAGGATGGCAGTTTAACTTTGACCATAGGAACCATTATCAGTAGGGTATAAACCCCACCTACTGGAACCAAATAGATGACTGCAGGCGTCCATTGTCTAACAGCAGGGAGTGGGGCCTGCCATAGAGTCTGACAATTGATCGCCCTCTGGGAGGATGTCTGTGAGCATATGACCTCCCCCCACAATACAACTCTTATCATAATCCATACATACATCAATTGAGTAAAGCACATTTGTACATTCATTGCCCTCCTCATTCCCAAAACATCTGCTTTCCATCTAAGACCCTGGCATCAACTTCTCATTTTTCCGTTCCCTCTCCACTCCCAACTCCCTTATGAACCCTTGATAATTTATAAATTATTTTGCGTTATATTTTGCCCTGTCCGACATCTCCCTTCACCCACTTTTCTGTTGTCCGTCCCCCAGGAAGAAGGTTATATGTAGATCCTTGTAATCGGTTCCCCTTTCCACCCAACTCTCCCTCCACCCTCCTGGTATCATCACTGGTCCTGAAGGGATCATCCACCCTGGATTCCCTGTGTTTCCCATTCATATCTGTAGCAGTGTACATCCTCTGGTCTAGCCAGCTTTGTAAGGTAGAATTGGGATCATGATAGTGGGGTGGGAGGAAGTATTTAGGATCTATAGGAAAGTTGTATTTTTTATCGTTGCTACATCGCACCCTGACTGGCTTGTCTCCTCCCCTCGACCCTTCTGCAAGGAGATGTCCAATTACCTACATCTGTGCTTTGGGTCTCCACTCCACACCCCCCCTCATTCACAATGATATGATTTTTTGTTCTTTGATGCCCGAGAACTGATTTCTTCAGCGCTTCGTGATCACACAGCCTGATGTGCTTCTTCCATGTGGGCTTTGTTGCTTCTGAGCTAGATGGCCACTTGTTTACCTTCAAGCCTTTAAGACCCAGGACTCTATATCTTTTGATAGCCAGCTTTCTTCACCACATTTGCTTATTCACCCACTTTGTCTTCGGTGATTCTGTTGGGAAGGTGAACATCATGAAAAGCCAGGTTAGTAAAACAAAGTATTCTTGCAGTGAACGAGTAAAGGCCCAATGTCCATCTGTTACCTTAATACTAAACATATATATATATGCACATAGATCTATTTCCATATCCTCATATAGAAATATATTTGCATATGCAAATGCATTTATTTAGACCTCTATAAATACTCTTTGCCTTCTAGCTCTTTCCTCTTATTTCCTTTTACTTTCCTCTTGTCCCACTATCATGCTCAGTCTTCATTTGGGTTTCAGTAATTCCTCTTGCTTACATTTCCCTTGATCATGCCCTACCACGCTTCCTACACCCACCTCACCACCAATTTGGATCACTTGTTGTTCCCTTGTCCCTGGGTTTGTTAACACCACTTTCTTTCCCCCCCCCCCCACCTGCCCCTCTCCCATGTACCTCCGGAACTGTTGGTCCCGTTGTTTTTTCCTCCAGATTGTTCGTTCAGCCTATCTTATTTAAACAGACCTGCAGAGATAATAACATGCACAAAACAAGACAGAGGAAAACCAATCAACAAAATAAAACAAAGCAACAACAAACCAATGACAACAACAACAAAAAACCACAACAAGAATGAAAAGCTTTTAGTTAGTTCAAGGACTGTTTGTTGGCCTTTAGGAGTGTTTTCTGATCCACTCTGATGTGGTGCCAAGCCGTGGCCCCAAAGTCTATTTTTGGTATTCCCTGGGGACTTCGTTGCTCTGTTCCCCTTGCTATTCTGTTCCACACCCTTAGTGTTTTGCCTTGGTGTGGTGGGATCAGACCGGGTGCAATTCCCACACTGTGTCTCCAGGGTTGTCTCCTGTAGGGCTATGGGTCAGTGAGGGATGTCCTGTCTCATAGTGGAGCCTGTCATATGGTCATCTTTGTGGATTGGCTGCTCTGAGTGGCAATATCCTCAAGGATTGGTGGGCCAGGATGTGCTCCACTTTCTCTTCCTCCCCCTTCATTTGCTTCCGTGTGCTCTAATCAGACATGTCCCTCTCCTGGAGCTGCAGATTCAGTGCTGTCCACTGAAATAAATTCTTCTCGGGGAGGAGGAGGTGTCCATGTAGTTGGGATTGGGGCCGGCCCCTCAGGCCTCTCCACTGGTTCCCTACTCCATGCCGACCTGTTGTATTCACATCTTGGAGCACTGGGGTGAAGTCTGGTCCCTCTTTCCCTGTGGAGATATAAACAATACCCTCCCCTTGGGTGGGTTGGTGCCCTATTCCCCCACTACCCTTTTCTTTTTTTGTAAAAAAAATTTAAATGCATAGTTTTGGGGGGAAACTCTGGGTTTTTATGGAGGGGGTGGTGTGGGGGTTTGTTACCTCTTAATACTGTAACGTTCCCCTCACAACCAACTCCCGTTGTTTGTGTAAATAGTTTCTAGCCACGAAAGGATTTATTCTGTACAAAGTGAATAATTCCGGTACTGTGATATGCAGTTAGCCTGCTTTGGCCTAATATCCCTCTTTCAACTGTATTTTACAATTCATACCAGGCATAATCTATGACAACATTAGTGGAAGGTCTTTATGCTGGGGAGATGATTGTTAAGACTCTCTACCATAAATTGACAAGGTCTCTAAAGAGAGCCAAAAGAAGGTTAAAAAAAGATATAGATCCAGGAATGGGTTTGGGGCTCTCACTGAATCCTAGCTCCAATTTAAGAACAGCTAGTTCTTACATTATAACCCTGCTTGACACTTGCCTTCAGGAAAGGAACACAGAAGCTATTGGTGCTATAGCAAAGTGCGATGAAGGAATTAGATGTTGTCCAGCTATCAGATAAAATAGCGTCTTTGTTGTTTCCAAACAAGCATCCATCTAACAGATGGCAATTAGGTCCACATGGAAGAAGCACTCCCAAAGACAGTGAGCAAAAGATTGCAAATCATATAATCCAAAGCACAAGAAGGAAATAGTATCAGAGCCTAAATTGTGAGATTCTGATTTGCAGAGTCTATAGATGACAGTGGGAACCCAAAATACATTTGTGAGATATATATGGGAAGTAAGTCTCCAGTGATTTCCCTCTATCCATAATGGAGGGATGGGAATAAACTGGTTACAAGATAGTACATTTGGTGAGCTTAAAAAATCAAAATGATAAGCCTGACTTGAACAGTTAAAATCTTTTCAGTTGACACCCCACCCCCTTTGACACATATTGGGCCTGATCTGGTTTTCAACATTTTTTTCTTCATAGTTGGTTTTACCTTTGATGTATTTTGTCATTGGGGGTAGCCCTCTTGAATGTTATATCTTTTTCTGTTTTTCAGTATATGAAACACAGGATAGATGAACCTATAGACAACAAATAGAATAAGGGTTCTTGGCGGGGGAGCATGGGAGTTCAAGAAGAAAGAGAAAACTTTGAAACTGTGATAGCAATTATGTAATACTGCTTGATGTGATTGAACTATAGAGTGATGTGATATCTGTATTAGCTCCCAATAACAAGCAACCATCTCTCAGGGAAGCAACTAAGGTCACATGGAAGAAGCACACCAGCCTGTGTGATCATGAGATGTCCACGATGGGATCAGGTATAAAAAGAGCCAAAACAAGCAATTACCGTATATGCTCGAGTATAAGCCAACCAGAATATCAGCGAAAGAACCTACTGTTACCACAAAAACTGTATTAAAATGTGCTAAAAACTCGGCTTATACTCAACTATATACAGTACATCAATGTGAAAGAGGGGGGCTTAGGGAAGATCAAAGCCCATCTGTAGACAATTGGACATCCCCCCACAAAAGAGTTACAAGGAAGGAATGATTCAACCAGGGTACAGTATAGCACAGATGAAAAACACATTATTCCTTTAGTTCCTGAATGCTTCCTGACCCCCCACTACCATGACCCAATTCTACCTTACAAATCCGGCTAGACCAGAGTACACACATTGGTACAGATAAAAGCTCTCCACACATGGAATTCAGGACAGATAAAGCCATCAGGAACAGTAGTGGGAGTAGCAATATCATGAGGGATGAGGGGGTTGTGGAAGGAAAGGGAACCCATCACAAGGTTGGGTATATAACTCACCCACCCCCTGGGGGATGAATGACAGAAATGTGGGTAAAGGGAGACAATGGACAGTGTAAGACCCAAAATAACAATATAATCACAATAATTATATAATAACAGCAATAATACATCATTGATCAAGGATTCACAGGGGTCGGAAGGTGAGGGAGGAAGGGGAAAAAGGAGCTGATACCAAGGGCTCAAGTAGAAAGAAAATATTTTGGAAATGTTGATGGCAACATATGTACAAGTGTGCTTAATACAAGTGAGTGATGGATTGTTAAAAGATTTGTAAGACCCCCTAATAAAATGATTAATAAAAAATAAGATTTTAAAATATTTTATTCCCCAAAGAATAAAATAACTTAAAATACATGCAAATTTAAAAACTGAATTAGTAGGTATTATTAGCAATGTGAAAAGACAGTCCACACCATAGGAGAAAATATGTGCATATCATATATGTGATAAGGAACTTCAATCAAAAACATATGAAGAACTCTTATAATTCAGTGGACAACCCATTTAAATATTGGCAAGTGATTTGAATGGACACTTCTCCAGCAAAGGGATTCAAATGGCCAAAAAGTCAATAAAAACCTAAAATTTCACTGCCACCTAGTTAATTTAAACTCAGCATGCCTCTGCATCTAAGACTAAATTTTTATGAGAGTAGACAGCTTCATCTTTTTGCCAATGAGCAACTGGTGGTTGGTAGCCCAATGCCTAATACACAGCACCACTCATGCTCCTTCAAAAGCCAATAAGTTGTGCAAAAAAAGATGTATCTATACAAAAACTTATATGTGAATATTTACAGCAATTTTAATCATAGTAATTTTAGTTATGGAATGTCTCTATAACAGAAATACCACAAATACTGGCTTTAACCAACAAAAATTTCTTTGCTCATAATTAGGTAACAAGAAGTCCAAGTTAAGTTCACCAGTTTTAGGGGATGTATAATGAAGTGAAATTATTTAATATGGTTCTTCTACCCAGAGTCATAACTCCTACCAAGTGATTGAGTTGGGACCATGCAAATAGGATGTGTGTAACACTAATGAAGGGGGATTGGTCAGTTTTGCCATTTGACTGGTGTAAAGTGAATCAGAAAGGCAGGCCAAGGGTGAAATGCATCCTAGAGTAGGCAGCAGAGCAGGAAGGAAACTGAAACAAAGCTGAGTATCTTTGGACACAAGATTCACTTGCAGAGTGGGGTGCTCTTTGCACATTTAACAATGTTAAATGAATTTTATAACACTTGTTCAAGCAGGGCAAAGGCCAAGGAATTGCATATCTGAGAGGCTGAGGACAAGAGTCATACCAGAGCATAGCTGAAATTGCTGCAAACAAAAGAAGTATATCCTTAAAATTTGTAAGGAGTATTGAACCTAACAGAGTAAAGTGGAATGGCCAGTTGGTGTCAGATAAGGTAAAGAAGGTTGGAGGGTAGAAGTCTGACCCCTGCCTCATAGGAATCATCTCTTGAGTAGATATGAATTCTCCTCCTTTCTGTAGCAGAGGTCAGAGGTGGCCTCTGTACATCTAAGGAAGGTTTTCTTTGTCAGCTCTGATCTCTAAATGCTTAAGACCATCCAACAATGGTTGCAGCAGCACATTGACAGACAGTAATAGGGAACTGCCAAAAGTTCAGGAGGGATCCAGAAGAGGACATGGAACAAGAGATAAAATTGCTGATGTCAGATGGATGTTGGCTCAACACAGAGAATCCCAGAAAGATGTTTACTTGTGTTTCATTAACAATGCAAATGCTGTGTGGACCATAATAAGCTGTGGTTAAGCTTAAGAAGAATGGGAATTCCAGAACACTTCATTGCGCTCAAGAGAGACTTATACATGGATCAACAGATAGTTGTACTAATAGAACAAGGCCATACTACCTGATTTAAAATCAGAAAAGGTGTGCATTAGGGTTGTATCCTCTCAGCATACTTATTCAATCTGTATGTATTCTAATCAAAGAAACTGGATTATATGAAGAAGAATCTGGCATCAGGGTTTGAGGAAGGCTATTAACTATCTGTGGTATACAGGTGACACAACATTGCTTGCTGAAAGTGAGGAGGCCTTGAAGCACTTGTGATGAAGATGTAAGATTGTATCTATCAGTATGGATTACAACTCAATGTGAAGAAGATCAAAATCCTCACAACTAGACCAATAGGTAGCATCATGATAAATGGAGAAAAAGTTTAAGTTGTGAAGGCTTTTGTCTTGCTTGGATCCACAACCATTGCTCATTAAGTAAATCTGCACAAGACTGCTTAAGAGTATTGAGAAGCAAGGATGTTATTTTGAGGACTAAGGTGTGCCAGACCTAAGCCATGGTATTCTCATATCCATGTGAAAATTAGACAATGAATAAGGAAGACTGTAGAAGGATTGATGTATTTGAATTGTGTTGCTGGAGAAGAATTTTGAAAGTATCATACACAGTTAAAAGGACAAACATTTGTCTTGGGAAAAGTAAGGCCGGAGTGCTCCTTGGAGACAAGGATCACAAGACTTTGTCCTACATACTTTGGACATGTTATCAGGAGAGATCAGAGAAGGAGAAGGACATCATGTTTGGTAACATGGAGGGGCAGCGAAACAGAGGAAGGCCCTCACCGAGATGCTTTTACACAGTGGCTTCATGAATGAGTTCAGGCATATGAATAATTGTAAAGATGGAGCAGGTCCATGCACTGTTTCATTCTGTTGTGCATAGGGTTACTTTGGGTGGCCAATTCGATGGTACCTAACAACAACAAAAATAACAACGTGAGCTTTGAGGAAAGATCTTTGTCTCTTCAGCGTCTGTCTCCTGATTCCTTTGAGATCTCCAGGTGGATTAATATCTATCCACCCACGTTTCTGCTCACTTCTTTAATCTCTCAAAATAGATTGACTCAAACCACACCTACACTGTTGTTGCATCAATAACATAACAAGGAAAATTCATTCCCAAATGGGATTAAAACTACAGGCAAAAAGTAAAATAAATTCACTGCCATCAAGTCTTCTATAGAAGGTAGAATTTGCACTGCATTTTTAGGGGACACAATTCCACCTATAACCATGGCCCAGAAGTAGAAAAAAAAAACAAATATTCACCAGCTGATTAATGGATGAAGGACCCCTAGTGGTGTAGTGGTTATGCGTTCGGCTGCAATCCACATGGTCGGCAGTTTGAAACTACCAGCAGCTCCTCAAGAGAAAGACTAGGCTTTCTACTCCCTTAAGCAGTTACAGTCTCAAAAGCCAACAAGAGATCAATATGAGTTAGGATTGCCTCATTGGTAGTGAAATTTTGGTTTTGGATTAATGGATAAATAAAATAAGTTTATTTGGAATAGATAGAGTATTATTTAGCAATGAAAATGAGCTGATTATTAAGTGCCACAATATGCACAGACCTTAAAATATTGTCACATAAAAGAATGCAGTCACAAAAGACCACGTATTTTGTAATTATGTGTATATTAAATATACCGAATAGGAAATCTATGGAGATAGAATGTAGATTAGTAGTTACCGCTGATAATCCTAAAGAAAGTCTAAGCTGCGCTAAAGGCATTGGTTGAAAACAAGGCTCCAGGATTTGATAGATTCTAATTGAGACATATAAACAAATTGATGCAGTGTTGGAAGTGCTCACACATTTGTGGCAATAGATTTGGAAGAGATCTACCTGATCAAACAACTGAACAAGATCCACAGTCATGCCCATTCTAAGGAATGCTGATTGAAGAGATGTAGAAATTATTGAGTGCTGTAGTCCTGTTACTGCTAGTCGAAGTCACCAAGCATTATAACTTATGGCATCACGTGTACCATGAAGGTCTCCTATACCAGATTATACAAAATGCTTAGTAATGTTTACTATTAATGAAAATAATGGGATGTGATAAATAGCATTGGAAATTGCTTAACTGCAATATTTCTCTGATTATATTAATATTAGCAACAATACTATTCTATTTATTTTTAATTGTTTTATTAAGGGCTCATACAACTCTTATCGCAATCCATACATATATCCATTGTGTAAAGCACATTTGTACATTCATTGCCCTCATCATTCTAAAAACATTGGCTCGCCACTTAAGCCTCTGGCATCAGGTCCTCATTTTTTCCCTTCCCTCCCCACTCCCCGCTCCTTCATGAACTCTTGATAATTTATAAATTATTATTTTGTCATATTTTGCACTGACCAATGTCTCCATCCACTTTTCTGTTTTCCGTCCCCCAGGGAGGATGTGACATGTAGCTCCTTGATCGGTTGCTCCTTTCCAACCCACCCTCCCTTTACCCTCTTAGTATCGCCACTCACACCACTGGTCCTGAATGGATCATCCACCCTGGATTCCCTGTGTTTCCAGTTCCTATCTGTACCAGTGTACATCCTCTGGTCTAGCCAGACTTGCAAGGTAGAATTTGGATCATGATAGTGGGGGAGGAGGAAGCATTTAGGAACTAGGGGAAAGTTGTATTTTTCATTGTTGCTATATCGCACCCTGACTGGCTCTTCTCCTCCCGGAGACCCTTCTATAAGGGGATGTCCAGTGGCCTACACATGAGTTTGGGATCTCCACTCGGCACTCCCCCCCTCACTCACTATGATATGATTTTTTGTTCTGATGATACCTGATACCTGATCCCTTCAACACCTCGTATCACACAGGCTGGTGTGCTTCTTCCATGTGGGCTTTGTTGCTTCTGAGCTAGATTGCCGCTTGTTTACCTTCAAGCCTTTAAGACCCCAGACACTATATCTTTTGATAGCCGGACACCATCAACTTTCTTTACCACATTTGCTTATTCACCTGCTTTGTTGTCAGCGGTTGTGTCGGGAAGGTGAGCATCATAGAATGCCAATTTAATAGAAGAAAGCATGCACATAGATCTATTTCCATATCCTCATATATAAATATATTTGCATATGTACATGTCTTTATGTAGACCTCTATAAATGCCCTTTGCCTCCCAGCTCTTTCCTCTATTTCCTTTGACTTTCCTCTGTCCCACTATCATGCTCAGTCCCCACCAGGGTTTCAGTAATTCTTCTTGGTTACATTACCCTTGATCATGCCCTACCAGGCCTCCCATACCCTCCTGATTTGGATCACTTGTTGTTCCCTTGTCTCTGGGTTTGTTAACACCACTACCCTTTCCCCCTACCCCCTCTCCTATGTCCCCCTGGAACTGTTGTTCCCATTGTTTTCTCCTCCAGGTTGTTCATCCAGCCTATCTTATTTAGACAGACCTGCAGAGATAATAACATGCACAAAAGCAAGGCAGAGCAAAACCAAGCAATAATATACAGCAAAACAACAACAACAACAACAAACCAATGATAAAAAACAAACAGAACACAATAAGAAAGGAAAGCATGTAGTTAGTTCAAGGATTGTTTGTTGGCCTTTAGGAGTGTTCCAGTCTAGTCTGTTGGGGTACCATGCCCTGGCCCCAAAGTCCACCTTCAGCATTCCTTGGGGACCTCGCTACTCCATTCCCTTGCTGTTCTGTTGTATGCCCTTAGTGTTTTGCCTCAGTGTGTTGGGATCAGGGTGGGTATAATTCCCACACTGTGTCTCAGGTGTTGTCCCTTATAGGGCTATGAGTCAGTGAGGGGCATCATGTCTCATACTGGGACTGGCCATGTGGTCCTCTCTGTGGACTGGCTACTTTAATTGGGAACATCGTCCTCATGGCCTGGTGAACAATACTATTTTATAAAGTCTTTCTTCATTCCATTATAGTACTACTAGTTATAACCTTATTAATAACTGAGTGGAATTCTTACCTGGCAGGGGAGCTAGCATGATCACAAAGGTGATTTTCCCAGGGCAAGGCTTATCCTTTGCACTCCAGATGTGCTGACCCCTGCAATTTCCCCAAATGTGGAAACTCAACTGCATAATTTGTGGTTGTGGGGCTCTGTGTTCATGCTCTCCACTGTAGAAAAAAAAAATAACTGAGTGGAAGTATGGCTTCCTGCAAAATAACCTCAACCAAAAGAGGCTGGAAGGGTATGATCAAATGCAAAATTTATCAAATAGCTGGAAATGAGAGGCTTTCAGTGATAGGGAAACCTCCAAAGCATCCTTAAAATCCTTGCCGTTTTAGATTCAGCATTTGGTTATCCATCACGCCCAAAGGGCACATTGTAATGTCAATCATGTTAGACACTGAATACGGTAAACTGGAAAATGTGTGTCCTCCAAGGTGGATTTGTTTGTTCTTCTTGCAACAAAAAAATAAAGTTGTTTTCTGATTGCTCCCTTCAGAAGCTCTAGGAACCAGTCATAGGGATTTAGAAACTCTACACATCTGCATTTCCAAATCTATTGTTGTGTTAGGGACTCGTTTCAATGATTAAAGGCTGAGCTTTGATTTTTCTTCCCTCCCTGTTCATATTCCTTTTGTAATAGCTAATCCTCTCATATGTTGGATAGAATGGATAAGGGGCATCATTGGTGGACATGCAAAACAGAAAATGGTATTAGCGTTAAAAAATATTATCCCTGTCGCTTCTCGGCCTTTTGGCTAAGATCAAGTGTAAAAATATTATCCCTGATGTTACTAGAAATTCTATCACAGGAATTCTAGGAAGTAAGATTTCTATCCTTTTTGCATAAATGAGGTAACCAAGACCAAGGCATTCAAATAACTTTCACAGCGGCTCGCAAATATAAACAGAATTGGAATGTAAATTCAGATATGATCCTAAATACTGTGTCTTGTCCTCTGTGAATAGTGTATCAAACTGATAAATGAATATGTATATTGATTTTATTATTTAGTAATAATATTTTCATATATAGTAACATTTTTTCAACCGGTTGTGTGTTTTCCTACAAGGTATTTGAAAAATATCTTTATTTTAAGTATTATTTGAGGTTCTTGAAAGTTAATGAAAAATGAGAAAATACCATTATTTCGTCTTTGTTATAGGGTGATGACATTAGCAGACAAAAACCTTTTTCCAGAACCAAAGAATACTTCAAATTTAGAATCAGGTAATAAATAGTGAAACGCATAGTTTCATGATTCTGTATTTTTAGATCTTTGTCATAGTATGTGTATTAAGAAAATTGATAGCCAGGAAATTTAAGTATTTTTAAACTTAGTTTTGTTTAAGAAACAAGGATGAACAGCAGAAGGCCATCTGTCAACTGCGAATGTCTGCGTCACAGTAGAGACAGTTCAGAGTGACAAACTGCACGGCATGCACACATAGGCGCATGTGCACACATGTATACACGCACAGGCACACAAATTTAATACAAACCAAAAGCGTAAAATAAACTCTAGTTCTTCACACACACAAAAAAGAAACAAGGATGTGTGGGTTTAGAAAGTAGACAATAACTACTCACAATGCCCATCATTTACTCATTTACTAAATATTAATTGATTATTACACTGTATGAGTCATTGCTACCGGTACCATCAGGGAGTGATAGACATTCTTTTCCCTCAGGGACTTCAGTCATAGGAGAAGATGAGAAATAAGCTGATGAACATAATTTAAAACTTAAAGGGATCAACCAACTGCCTTGTATTACAGACACACTATTGTTCAGTTTATTAGAGAAAGCAAGAGATTCTACAGACTTGTTGATCTGTGCCATATTTTAGAATCCTATTGTTTTTATTTGCTGCAGCAAATTTTATAGCATCTATTTTGGAGTAAGCTTGATGGATTTTCTCATGATATGTCCTTATTAAATGTATGAACTGAAAAGAAAATTGTGTGTACATGTAATCTTTAAGCTGTTTTGTGAGCATTTATTAAATGCCAGGCATTATGTTAGAAACTGTAGGTAAAAATGATTAAGATAATTTCTGGCCTGACGAAAATTAGTACAGTGATGAAGACTAAGCTAGTAAAAACTTCACTGCGGGAATAACATTTTCTATCCCGACAAGGTAAATGTTGAATGAAGGATTTGTTTTACAAGAAAAGGGCGTTGAATCATAAAAACAATAGTGGTCAGGTTCCACCGGTGGAACCTTAGAGACTGGGTTACCTTTAGTCACCCTTTGGGTCTGAAAGGGAACTCATTCCCATGACTCAGTTTTCAACCAAACACATATACAGGCCTGTAAGGAGAATATGAGCACGAGTCAAGTAGGCAAACCTTAGAATAATCAGCCCTTTGAGATCAAAAGGGCAGCATTCACCCAATAGTGAATCCAGAAGGTTAGGGCAGAAAGAGAAAAGGAAATAGACAACACAGAAACAAAATGAAGGAAGTGATGCCTCACTGTGGGGATTATGATGGATGAGATGAAACAAATGTGTCAGCATTATTGAGTGGAAAACTGATGGTCTGCTCTGTAAACTTTCACTGAATTCATAATAATAAGAAAAATATTTTTTAAAAGAAAAGGACGTTAATAAGTGGGAAAGTCATTAAGTATCAAAAATCAACTTTATGAGTATACTTAGATTTTATACAATGAAAAGTTTTGGTTTGGCTGTGGGAAGTATTTACAAAGCATGATGGCAGATGATTCTGGAATTGTGCATGCTTTTGTATTGCTACTTGTATGTGGTTAGTTGACTTGAAATTTAAAATTAAATCATATCTTCCTTTGTTACTGTTAATAGCCATTGAATTGATTCTGACCCATGGAACAGAAGAAATTAGAGTTAATGTTTGAGTTTTTAATTGTTGTTGAGTGTATCCCTATTCAGGGAAATGCCATTTGTGCAGAGAAGTGTTCACAAGCATTTCAAGACTGTAACTTTCAGGAAGCAGATCTCCAGGCCTGTCTTCTCATATACCTCTATATGAGTTTGAACCACCAATCTTTCAGCTAGTAGATGAACACTTAACAGTTTGAACCACCCAGCAGTTTCCTTGTCTTGCTTTAGAGATATTTTATTCATATTCTTCAATTCAGCGTATTTCCTTCCAGTTCCATTTATGAGCCAGGCTCTTTACTGTTAGGAAGTCGGAAATGGCTGTGTTCCTGCCTTCAAGCATCTATAGTTTAGTACTTCACTGCCATCGAGTTTATGCCAACTCATAAAGACCCTAAAGGACAGGGTAGAACGGCCCCTGTGAGTTTCCAAGACTAACCCTTTATGAGAATAGAAAGCCCTGTCTTTCTCCTGAGGAGCAGCTGGTGGTTTCAAACTGCTAACTTTGCAGTTAGTAGTCCAACACATAACCACTAGGCCATCAAGGATCCTCATAGTTTAATAACTATATTATACTTTAATAACACATCAATAAGAAGTTAGTTTTCTGTCAACTCCTTATCAGTCTCTTTTGAAATCTTGTCTCCCATTATTAACTATTGAATGTATTAGTTCTTCAAGCTAGTTATTAATTTATAATCCCTTTCTATATACCCTCTGTAAGAGGCAAACTCTTCTCTCAGCCTCAATCTCTTAGGTCAAGACCCTTATATACAACTTTTATCTGAACACCTCCTCTTGGACATTTCAAAGGTATCTGAACTCACTGTTCATTCATTAATGCAACTTAGTCAGCAAATGTTTTTCAGGCATCAGAAGAGTAACTTGTACCTTTTTCTTTGCTTGGAATATAGCAAAGCTTCTGCCCTAATAGAACTTACTTTATAGTGGCGGGACCCAGAAAATACAGACCTGTTTCCTTTGAGTCAATTCCGACTTACAGGCAACCCCTCATATGAGAATACACTGTGGGCCATAGGATTTCAGTAACTGTGGTCTTATTTGAAGAAAGGCTTTCTACTTCCATAAAGAGTTGGCGTCTCAAACACCCACAGGGGCAGTTCTACTCTGCCCTTTAGGATGGTTATGAGTCAGAATTTAACTCAATGGCTGTGAGGTGTTAAACTATAGATGCCGTGGGCAGGAACACAGCCGTTTCTCAACTTACTGCCTTTTAGGGTCGCTATGATTTGGAATTGACTTGGTGGCAGTAAGTTTCATTTTGGTATTGGTGGTCTTATTGAAGGAGACCACCAAAGCATGGTGCAAAAAAACATTAGAAATAAGTAAGCACATAAATATATAATACAAGGAAATATATATACACACACATATATAATACAAATATAAAATACAAGTATGATGTTATGTAGAAATAAGAACAAGAAAGGAAAGTAAATCAGAGTTAATTGGATGTGACCAGAGATGTTATTTTAGAAAGGCTGGTTGATAGGCCTCTCTGAGGAGGTAATATTTGACAAACATCTCATGGTTAGAACAGGGGATGAATCGTTGGAATTAGGGTCAGAGAGCTGTAAAGGTGGCATAATGTAAGGTTATATAAGCCATGTAGGCACTAGGGATTATATATAAACTATGATAAAACACTGGTATCTTAGAAGGATAACATGTCTAGATACGTATTTTAGAATATCTCTCTGACTGTCATATGGAGAATGAAAGCGAGGATTGAAGAGTAGTAGACCTTGTTAACTATTAGGTTATTTAATGGTGTTTTGGACTAAGGTGGAAGCAAAGGTCTGATTTAGAGTATGTTTTAAAGGCAGATCTAGGAATTTCTAGTTTGGTTGCTTATTAGGTGAGAGAAAATGAGAAGTCAAGAATGTGTTCTAATTCTTGGCTTGAGCAAGGAAATGGGAGCATCACGGCAAAATAAGTTGAAAGGATAATAAAGGGAGTTTAGTTTTATTTGTTAGCTGACACACATATGTATGAAAGAAACCAGACACAAACAGCATATACTGCTTAATTCCACATCTATGAAGTTCAGTTCACTCCTCTGGGTGATAGAAGTCAGAGCAGTAACTACTTTGGGGAAGGGCTGACTGATGGGAAAGGAGAGATGAGAAATTTCTGAGGTGTTAGAAATATTCTATATTTTGATCTGAATGTTGGTTACATGGGTAAATACATTTATAGTTAAGACTTGTACCCATTACTACATACCTCCATATTTCAGTAATACACTAAAAACTGAGACATTTATTAGCTTTGAGTGGAGATGTCATGAGAGTAATATGTGATGCAGGAATCTAGGGCTCGTGGCAAATATTAGCGCTGTAGATGTGCATGTGGAGTCGACTTTGAAGCTGTAGGGTGAAATGAGATTCCCAGAGAATTCAGAAGGCAGGTAGAGGGGACACTTCAACATTTACAAGTAGAGAAGGGTGAGTTACCCAGCAAAGGAAACTGAAATTGAGTGGTCAATTATTAATAGGAAAAAAGGGAACAAAAACAACCAAACAGGAGAGTGTGGTACCTCAGAAACTAAATAGAGGAGACTATTTCTTTTTTTTTATATAAATCATTTTATTGAGGGCTCTTACAGCTATTACAACAATCCATACATCAGTTGTATCAAGCACATTTGTACATATGTTTACATCATCATTTTCAAAACATTTTCTTTCTACTTGAGCCCTTGGTATTAGTTCCTCATTTTCTCCCTTCTCCACCCTCCCACCCTCGTGAACCCTTGATAAGTTATATATTTTTTCATATCTTACACCGTCTGCTGTCTCCCTTCACCCACGTTTCTGTTGTTCACAAGGAGACTATTTTAAAGAGAGAATGTTCTTTGTTCTGCCAAGTGGTAATAAAAGAGGAAATAAAAAGAAGATTGAGGATCTAAAATTGTTACATAATATCCCAGATCCAGCCTGGTCCAATTTCAGTGTTCCCATCTTTGTTAGGAAATTCAACTTAGCAAACCAGAATGTGGGGGTCCTAAGGGACCTCCCTCTTTATCACTTTTTATATCTAATCTAATGGTAAATCTTATACCAACTCTTATCTCCGTAAGACGGTGTCCTCGAACTTTTTAAGCAGAGGGCCAGTTCGCTGTCCCTCAGACCCGTTGGAGGGCTGGACTATAGTTTAAAAAAAAACTATGAACAAATTCCTATGCACACTGCACATCTCTTATTTTCAAGTGAAAAAATAAACGGGGCAAAAACACCCGGCAGGCCAGATAAATGTCCTCTGCGGGCCGCATGTGGCCTGCGGGCGGTAATTTGAGGACGCCTGCCTTAAGAGAACTCCAGTCTGCCTACTACTCTTTATCTTAGGGAGTAAAGAGTAGTTAGCTTCTAGGGTTGCCAAATCTAGCAAGTTATGTGATGCCCAGTTAATTTTGAATTTCAGATATGCAATAAATGCTTTTCAAAGTAAATGTTATACCTGTTTATACTATTGCATAGGACAAATTTAAATTTTATTTATCTGAAATGCAAAGTTAACTGGGCAACTTGTATTAGCCTCTAGCAACCGAGTAGCCTCAGTGATATGTCTGGAGAGTGTATAAACAACATCAACGGAAATTCCAAACTCCCTACCATTGAGTTGGTTCTGGTTCATAGCGGCCGTATGGAACAGGGTAGCACTGCCCCTGTGGGTTTCTGAGACTATAACTCTTCACAGGAGTAGAAAAGCTCATCTTTCTCCTGAAAGCAGCTGGTGCTTCCCGACTGCTGATCTTGTGGTTAGCAACCCAAAGAGTCTGTGAGCACCACACCACACTTCTCTTCTGAGCAACTGCAGGGGTCATTTTAAAAAGAGGCTAGAAGCTTGTTTTAAAGCAAGGTTGAATGTGCCAAGTTAAGGAGCTTGAAGACATTGAAAAGCCTTTGAAGAGCTTTAAACAGGATATTACGTATACTTGGTATGCATTTTAAGTATACAAAGAGGATAATGGACTGTAGAGTAGGTGAATTGAAATCTGTTGAGAAACCTTTTAATGGCTTATGTCAAAGTGTTTTTGGTTAGAATAACGAAAAGCTGAATTTGCAATACTAATTATACCTGATAGAATTGGCACATACCTGCCACCCATAACTATCTTTTGCTTTGAAATGCTTCTGAAGAGTGAGGAAAAGAGAAACCTGAAGAGTAGAGAGAGCCACAGAGGGGCCAGGTGTTCACACATGTTACACCTGAGTAAAGCCAGGACAGGAAAGGTTTCCCCTTACACTGAGGGGAGCTGAAAGTAGATTGGTTTGGGATTAAATAAGGGAGGAAGTAGTGTTAGTATGTGCAGACAACTCTTTGAAGAAACGTACTTATGGACTCACTGCCATCAAAATGATTCTGACGCCTAGCGGCCCCTTCTGTGGACACAGGAAAGAAAGGCGGGGCAGAAATGGGATGTAAGGTACAGGAGAAGGTTTCTGTAAGGTGAGAGAGCCTGGGCATGTTTTGAAGTTACAGTACAAAGAAAAGCCTGGGGAAACAGAGTTTTAACTGCATATGGTTTTCCCTGCTAACTGGAAGAAAAGGTATTTCTGTGGAACCTGGAGCTTTTGAAATAGAGACATTTTTAAAGTTTTTTTTAATTTTAGCAAATCAGATAGTCAAACATATACTAAATTTTATTTTAAGACTATTACAAATGCACAGATTAAATTCAGTTTGTCAAAGCTTGAGGTTTCTTGCCCTTTTTTTTGAATCAATGGTTGGTTTAATAACTATGATCCTAAAGTATATTTTTATTTATGTATAGATAATGTAGCTTGCGAAGATTTACATGTTGAGAAAACTTGCCCTCCAACCCCTGAACAAACAAAGAAAAAAGCAAGTATTGAAGCAGATAACTACATAAATCATAAATCACCCATTTTATTAATATAGGACATATTTTAACCAGTACTGTTATAGAAATTATTTTCTAGCTATTTATGCTACTAACCTTAAAACATTTTTAGAGTTTAGCTGATTATTCAATTTTGTGAAAAATCTACATAATATGCAATATACTTAAATTTGCAAGATTATACTCTATATCTGGGATATATATTCTGTATAAGTTTAACAAAAAAGAATTATACTGTACATTTCTTCCAACTTCCTTATGGATGCGTATGTAGAGTTGATCTGAGTTGGAATCAACTCATTGGCAAAGGGTTTGGTTTTGACATAAGCACTTATATATTTTTTTCTTTATATCATATCCTTTTGAGTAGTTTTATCCCTATTTTATAGCTGAAAATAATTGAGATTTAGATGCTGACCAATTTGTTTGAGCACCTTGTGGCAGGCCTTTCTGTTACAACCTGTACTATTCACTACACTATACTGTTCCGGTTTAAGTTAAGGATTGAATTGAAAGAGGGAAAGAGTGATAACAGGGGGATTCATTAGTAGGCAGGTGCAGAGTATTTTTCCCCTTTTTGTCATTGATTGCAATTCCCACAATGTAATATTACTTACCCCGTGCCCTCCTGTGTTACCTATTTCATTCTTCCTTCTTTTCACCTCTTCTTATCTTCTGAACTTTGTCTTTGATTAAGCGGCAAACTTTAATCTCAAAAGGTTGATTTTTCTAAGGAGTGTGTATCTCTCTCGTGTTACTGTTTACCTGAAGGACCAGACCTCAGGATGACTAAGACCCGTAGTCTCTGTGGTTCTACCAGTCTCTGTCAGAACAGTCTGCCTGGCCTTCATTTTTATGATTTGGGTTTTGTTTCACATCTTTCTGGCACTATCCAGGACCTTCTTTTAAAAAAAAATAATTTTATTGGGGCTCACACAATTCTTATCACAATCCATACATAGATCCATTGTGTCAAGCACATTTGTGCATTTGTTGCCATCATCATTCTCAAAAACATTTGCTTTCTGCTTGAGCCCTTAATGTCAGCTCCTCATTATGTAATCCCATTCAGAAGAGTTGGTAGTGATAGTAAGGCACCATCTAGTTCTTCTGGCCTCAAGGTTGTGTAGACTGAGGTTCACATGGTCCATTAGTTTATCAGGCTGATCTTTTGTTTTCTGTGTTTTTATCTACTCCAGACAGAAAATGAATAAGACTTGTGCATTAGATGGCACAAGGTTTTAAGACCCCGAGACTCTGTTACTACTAAAAAAAATAGGATATGGAACATTGTCTTTGTGGACTATGTTATACCAATTTGACCCTGTTGTTTGCCACGATTATGGTCCTCAGCCCTGGCTCCAGCCCAGCAACTCATTCCCTCTAGGTGTTTGGTTATGCTTTAACGATATTAATGGATATTATTTGCAGCATAAGTAGATACATAGTAGAAATATCTTCTGTCAGACCTATGTATATCTGTGGGTATAGTCCCATTCTTCTTCTCCTACCTGTTTAGCTAGGGTATGTCTTCACCCATTCATAGATTATTGTTACTGCAGCTTTATGTTTATAATAATATTTGCCTCGGTTGCCTGTAACTCTTGTTCTCCTTCTAGTGCTTTCCTTTGCCTTGAGCATTTTTTTTGCTGACCTCCCTCATATCATATATTGCCTTCCCTTTCATCTTGTTCATATGTATCCATCCTCTAGTTCGTGGTTTACCCTCTCATCTCACCCCTGGTAACCATCAAAGAATATTTTCTTTTTATGTATGAAACCTTTACTTGGCTTTTTGTAATTGTGGTCTTAGATAATAATTGCTATATTGTGATTGATTTATTACACTCAGCTTAATGTCCTCCCAGTTCATCCATGTTATAAGGTGTTTCTCAGATTATTCATCGTCATTCTTTAAGGGTCCATAGTATTGTATTGTGTATATGTGTCACAGTCTGTCCATTCTTCTGTTGATGGCCATGTAGATTTCTTCCATCTTTTTGAAAACTGCTGCAATAAACATGGGTGTATATGTATCTATTCATATCACTGCTCTTACTTGTAGGATATATAATAGGATTTCTGGACCATCTGGCATTTCTATTTTCAACTTTGTAAAGAAACTGCCATCTTATTTTCCACAGTTGTACCATTTTGCAATCCCACCAGCAATATATGAGAGTTCTATCCTTTCTATACCCTTGTCGGCATTTATTGTTCTCTATTTTATTTTAAACTTTGCTATTAATGCTAGGGTAAAATGATAGTTCATTGCTTTTGATATACTGGCTAATGAGCATTTCTTCATGTGTTTGTTGACATGTGAATGTCTTCTTTGGTGAAGTGTCTATTAGTTGCAAACCTTTTGGTAAGAGATCATGGTGGCCTTGATTTTGTTGTTTAGGAAAGACGGAGAAGTGTGGTGGACTAAAGATAATTTTGCAAGCAGAGACGGTGGGTTGGATATAGGGGGTGAAGGAGTAAGAAGTGTCAAGAATGACTTCTAGGTTTCTGTCTTGAGCCACTTTGGTTGTTAAAACCCTTTCCTGTTAAGTCAACTCCCAATTTAGAGTAACCCCTTATGGAAAAGACTCTGTAGTGAGGTTGAAAAGGTAGTGTGACCAGAGAGAGAGAGGAAAGTGAACAGAACAGGTTTCCATGGAAGTCAAGAGGAGTGTTTTATTTTATTCCTGAAAGAGGAATAGTCACCAATATTGGAAATTGTTTGAAGGTCCAGTAATATGAAGAGTTTGGGGTGGGGGAAAGCAATTTCATTTGGAACTACGAAGGCAACTGGCAACTTTAGGAAAAGTAATCTGGTTGACTACTAAATAGCAAAGCAGATTGGCATAGCTGTAGCAGTGGAGGAGATGAGGTTTTGCATAGAGCTTGCTCTGACGGTGGAGAGTAAGAACAAAGAGCAGATTGGAGGAAAAGGCAAGGTCAGAAGGAGCTTCCTTTATTATGATTGCGTAAAAGTTAGAATAAACTAGCTTACTTCTCAGGGCTAATGATAATGCTTGCTGAAAGGAAAGTGGGCTTTAAACACTTACTTGTTGTATTAGACAGGGTTCTCTAGAGAGATAGAATGAGATTGCTGATACTTTGTATATGTACATATATATAAAGATAGTTAGATATATAGCACAAGAAATGAACTGTTAAATTATGTACAGATAGATAGATATATAATACAAGAAATGAACAGTTAAATTATAAAGCAGTACAAATGGCTCAGTGCAACTCACTCCCATGAGAGAGTTGTGAGACACTGGCAGTCCTTCAAGTCTTGAGGGCCACCAGGTAGCCCTCTGTAGAGAGATCCAGGCTATCCTGGCACAGGCAGCAAACAGCAAGGCAGGTCCCCAATAGTCAGTCCCCAGCTCAAGAGATGTAAATTCCAATTGTGTGGTCTTAAAGGGACCTCAAATTACAGTGACATAATCCACAGGTTAGGTGTCCCACAGGTAGTGTAGCCTGTAAATTGAGGCACATAACAAGCAAGGCAGCCACACACTGGTCAAAGAGCGAGATGATCAAAGAGCGAGAGACAAGAAAGGCGAGGCTCACCAAGCCATTTATCTCTCTGCCCTTCAATTAATCCCACTTGTGTTTATCGGCCAGGCTGGCACAATAAACTATCTCACTTGTGAAAACCAAAGATTACAGTCTTCAATATAGATTACAGGTCAGTATGAAAAATTTCTCACAACTGAACCAATAAACTATATCATGATAAATAGGAGAAAGTTTAAGTTGTCAAATATTTCACTTTACTTGGATTCACAATCATCACTTATGGGGAGAAGCAATCAAGAAATCAGATAATACATTTCATTGGGAATATCTGCTGCAAAAGATACCTTCAAATTTTTAAAAAGCAAAGATGTCATTATTTTATATGTAAGGAAGAACTTTATATTACAAAATAATTATGCATCAATAAGACATCCCAGTCTAGTCCAACTCAAGTCCATAAGTCTGATACTAGTCCATTAGTCCCTCTTCATACTCACACAACCATATGTAATGAGGCAGAATACAGGAAGATCACAGGCTGGTGAGTGCAAACTCTTGTGGATCCCATGGAATTGGATGCATCTCCAGGGCTCTGGCAGGCCTCAGAATGACTCGTTAGTAGGAAGGTGAAGGCAGAGAAAGAAGGGGAGGTTCCTAGGGCCTTCTTTTTAAAAAGGCCATGCCCACAAAGAGGTACCATCTAGACTCCACCCCTACACTTTTATATATCAAGTTGACATGAAAATATGTAACTACCACAGGCAGCATTTCCTAACCCTTTGAAATTTGTTCTTAAAGATATCACTTCTAAGGACTAAGCTATACCTGATTCAAGCCATGACATTTTCACTTGCCTTATATGTATGTGAACATTGAACAGTAAATAATGAAGTAAATAATAAAGAAGAATTGATGCCTTTGAATTATGCTGTTGGACAATACTATTGAATATGCCAAAGACTGCCAGAAGAATGAACGGATCTGTGTTGGAAGAACTACAGTCAGAATGCTCCTTAAAAGTGAAGAGGACAAGACTTCTTCTCAAGTCTTGCACATGTTATCAGGAGGGACCAGTTCCTGGAGGAGGACATCATTCTTGGTACGGTAGAGGATCAACAAAAAAAGAAGACACTCAACAAGATAGATGTGTTAGGCAGCGTTCTCTAGAGAAGAATAGATTACACAACACAGTGCTTGCAATAATGGTCTCAAACATATCAGTGATTGTGAAGTTTGTGCGTGTGTTAGGTTGGGTTCTCTAGAAAAGTGAAAGCAGAGATGTTTGTGTGTGTGTGTGTGTGTGTGTGTGTATGTGTATATATATATATATATATATATATAAAACAAAAAAAACCTCACTGCCATGGCGTAGCTTCTGACTCACAGTAACTTTGTTAGAGCAGGATAAAACTGCTCCTGTTTCAGAGATTATACCTCTTTACAGGAACAGAAAGCCTCATTTTTCTCCCACAGCTGTGGTTTCATACTGCTGACCTTGCAGTTAGCAGTCAGATACATAACCCGCTATGCCACCAGGGCACCTCTTTTACATATAGAAAGAGATTTATATCAAGAAATGTCTTACATGGTTTTAGAAGTAAGTAAGCCCAGTCTCATTCAAGTTGATAGGTCAGATGTAAGCTGGAGGCTTCTTCTTACTTGTGTAACTGCAAGATGATGAACTGGAAGCAGGAAGCTGAAGCACAATGGTCACAGACAGGTAGATGCAGACCTGTATGAGTCCAAGGTTGTCAGTCTGCTGCTCCTGTAACCCAGATGTAGGATTCAGTCCGGCAGAAGGCAAAGGGGCTAGATTAGAAGGCTTGGTTCTGCTTAAGGTCTCTCTCATACAAAAGGCCACCCCCCTCCCAAGGGGTGTCATCAGACTGTGATCTGACTGATTGGTTGAGCTTCACCCACATCAAGTTTACTTAAAATCTAACCATCTCAGTGCAGGGCTGAGCATTGTTTTATTCTATGATGAGAGTATGACTATGACTTACAATTGACTACTTGACAGTTACCAATAAAATGTAAATGATGAAAGGAAGAAAGAAGTTACCTAAATGAAATTCATTAGGCAGTTGAAGTTTCCTGTGGCCTGGAGATACATAGTTAAACTTAGTCTGAATGTCATGTCTTTAACCTGAGATGATAAAAAATCCTCCCCATACTGGCTACACTTCCTTTCCCTCTTCAGTTCCTCATGATTTCTATACCTACTATCGCAGTTTCACTTTCCACTGATTACTCACTCACATAATTCCGTCTATACCAACAGTTGTAATCTACATTTGTCACATTTCACATTAACTAGTTTTTCTTATACTCTCGTTTGTATTTCGCGTATCAAAAGCTGTATCCCTAGTAGGTGATTCTCTCTTTATATAGAACTACCAACCAATTAGAGTATATTAGAACTTCCCGATATTTCTCTACAGAAGATATATAAATGGTCAAAAAGCACATGAAAAGATGCTCAACATCTTAATCATTAAACAAAAACCAAACTCACTACTATCCAGTCAATTTTGCCTCAAATCAATCCTATAGGACAAAATAGACTTGTCCCTGTAGATTTCCAAGGCTAGAAATCTGTACCGGAGTGAAAAAATCCCATCTTTCTCCCATGCGCAGCTGGCCTGTGTTTACTCAGCCACCAAAGCTCCTTTCATGCAAGATGCCAATGGTATTTCACTCTTTTGCCACATACCTTGCCCATTCCTTTGCTTGAGTTATACCTGACACTTGTTTTACTTCATTCCCTTCTCCCACATATAACCCTTCTTCTCAAGTCCTGCCAGTCTTTCAGGATCCACCTTAAACTGCCATCCTCATTTATGTTGAAATATATTTAAACATTGAATAATATTATAGATGTATATTGGAAGTACAAAAGAAGATATGTAACTTCAGACAAGCAGTCACTGGACAACAGACTTTACAGTTTTCAGTGTAGGAATTAGTAAACGATACACTGTCATAGTGGCAGCTTCTTGATGACCTTAGAGCAGACTTTCTGTTTCTTATAGGTAGATTATTGTATGATAAAAACATCTATATAAGTAAATATAACTTGTTTTTTCTTTCAAACATTTTTTAGCTATTGAAAAATAGACATCTCTTATTAATATGTATTTATTTGTCTATGAAAATGGAAACTATTTAGGAGATGTTACCTTAAATGCAGTAGGAACATTCTTTTAGTTGAATAGATTTAAAACAAATTTGTCCTTTAATATTCTTTCTCCCTTAAATACATGCACATGCAGCAAGTGAAGGTGATTTTGATGAAGAACTTTTAAGTTGGTTCAATCATTTTAAATTTAGGGCCAATTTACATAACCTCAAAGGGCAAGTATGCCATGCGTTATTGTAACTGGGAAGTTTGTAACCCAAGATTTTACTGTATTCCAGGTTCTATCTTGAGCCAATACATAATTTAAGAGATTTAAAACCAAAATGCAAAAGGGAGGGAAAGAAGTCAAAAGAGAGCAGACAAACTTTCCTGAGATATTCAAGTTTTATCTCAGTGTTTGGATTCTAGACTTAGTAGCATGAAATAAACATCTGTTCAAAACGATATTAATCGGAAGAACACTTGTTTCATGAAACTCAAGAGTTGAAAAGTCAATTGATTGCTGGAAATAAAGTTATATGTCCCTGTCTCTTAGTTTGTTTCTATCAACTGTTTCTCTTTGCTCTGGCTCTACTTGTGTCTTCATCTTTGCTCATCCTGTTTTTGTTATTCTCAGTCTCAAATTTTATCTCTCTTCTCCCTGTCTTGGTATCTCTTATTCAGCCTGTCTTTGTCATTGATTCTCCATGTTTCTCTGTCTCTTGCTACCTCTTTCTGCTTTCAATCTCGTCTTCTCTCTTCACTCTCCTTCCTATCTTTTATTTTTCCTTTTAAAATAATTTTATTGGGGCCTCATACAACTCTTATCACAATCCATACATACATCCATTGATCTCCTTCCACTCTTTGTTTTTCTGTCTTTTACTATCTTCACCCTTCCCTCCTCTCTTCTCTCTCTTGGTCTATGTCTCTGATCTTGTCTTTTTTTCCTCTTTGCTTTGTGTCTTGCTCCCATCTTACTTTGTCCACCTATTTCTCTATGCATCTTTTCTTTGTCTGCCTCTTTATAGCTTCAAAAAGTAGAAAATAAGTTTACATCCTACTTTATAATTTTTTGTTATTTTCTATAGATGAAAATATCTTTATGTATTTTTAATCATTTTATTAGGGACTCATACAACTCTTATCACAATCCATATATACATCAATTGTATAAAGCATATTTGTACATTCATTCACCTCATCATTCTCAAAACATTTGCTCTCCACCTAAGCCCCTGGTATCAGCTCCTCATTTCTTCCTCTCCCTCCTCCTCTCCCCTCCCTCATGAACCCTTGATAATTTATAAATTATTATTTTGTCATATCTTGCCTTGTCCGATGTCTCCCTTCACCCCTTTTCTGTTGTCCATCTCCCAGGGAGGGAGGTTATATGTAGATCCTTGTAATCAATTCCCCCTTTTCAGCCCACTCTCCCAGTATTGCCACTCACACCACTGGTCCTTAAGGAATCATCTGCCCTGGATTCCCTGTGTTTCCAGTTCCTATCTGTACCAGTGTACATCCTCTGGTTTAGCCAGATTTGTAAGATAGAATTGGGATCATGATGGTGGGGGGAGGGAGGAAGGAATCATTTAGGTACTAGAAAAAAAGGTATATGCTTCATCATTGCTACGTCACACCCAGACTGGCTCGTCTCCTCCCTGAGACCCTTCTGTAAGGGGATGTCCAGTTGCCTACAAATGGGCTTTGGGTCTCCACTCTGCACTCCCCCTCATTCACTATGATATGATTTTTTGTTCTGATGGTGCCTGATACCTGATCCCTTCGACACCTCATGGTCGCGCAAGTTGGTGTGCTTCTTCCATGTGTCTCATAGTCGGGCTGGCCATGTGATCCTCTCTGTGGACTGGCTGCTCTAATCGGGAACATCGTCCTTAAGGCCTGGTGGGCCAGGATGTGCTCCATTCTCTACTCCTCTCCCTTTATCTGCTCCCGTGTGCTCCTAGCAGATATGTCCCTCTCCCGGAGCTGCAGATTCAACACCATCCTTTGAAATAAATTCTTCTTGGGGGAGAAGTAGGTGCCCATGTAGTAGTTGGGACTGGGGCCGGCCCCTCAGACCTTTCGACTGGTTCTCTACTTCACGTAATCTTATGTCTTTTAAACTAATTATCTAAGGTTACTTTTACAAGTATTGCTCTAAAAGTCATAGAATTCTTTATTAAACAAAAATATCAAAATGTTTCCTGACATATCCTTCTGTACACTTTGAAGGAAGTGATTCCATCTCTCTTAACTACTAAAGAATTCTGCACTCTTCAATTTCATTATGTCAAAATAGCAGTTGTACGACATTAATATGACACATTACAATGTATTCTACCAGTTTAAATAGTAGTTTTGCTGTATTAAAGTACCTTTTTCTTTCCGACATTTATCAACATTGATAGAAAACAAATTTCACGATTCCTGTTAAGAAAACCAGAGGCGTGTTAACAAGTACTCCATCTTCACAGACAAGTGGTTTTATGGTAAGTTTAACATTTGACACTTGTAATATCTGTTTTCTGACTCCTTCCCCTCTCATTTAAACGTTTTTGTCATGTCAGTAAGAGATTGGCTGCTGAGGATGACATCTGTGTCTTCATGTTACTCACATTTTCTTTACAAGTATTCCGTATACAGTATGGAATGTAAGAGAAAAAAAAAAGATTGGGATACTGCAACACCAATCAGGGTTATTCTTAGGTTGAACTAAGAACTAGGAATGGAACTTGCCAGCAAGGGAGCAGGCCTCTCACAGTTTACATATCTCTATGAGGACAGCTCAGGAGCAAGGAGATGTCATGGATGTCCAGTAAGCACAGAAACCATTCTACCCACAGGAGTCAATATTCCTTGTTACAACACTTAGTTTCTAGGTTCTCCTCAAGGGACATGCCTAATTAAAATGACTGCATTCAATGAAACCCACTGTGTGGCAACTTCTACAGTATTTACGAATAGTGCCATTTCATAGTTTACCTATATTACATTTATAGATATTCCTCAGTACAGATAAAAATTTACCAGTCCAGGAATATTGCCTGCTAGCACAGTTGACATCTTTACAGTTGACTCCTATCGGGTCCTAGGAGAATGGGGCTAGAGAGTTAACCAAAGACAGATTCTCATACTGGGAAGAAGGGTTTGTTAATTCTCTGCTCACACACTTTCCAGTACTCTAACAGTTTCATTTTTTCTTCTATAAAGTGATTTCACTTTTCACATTTAATTTATGTTTGCTATTTGAAATTTAAAAAGTGTATGTCAGTTGTAATCCAAGTCAAACATCTTTTTTTTCCTCATCATTTTTTATTATCAGTTTCTTTAAAATTTTGATTATTGGATTTCTGTTAGAGAATGTCTTGAGAATAATATTAACAAATTACACATTATAACACTATGTAGTATGTCTATATTATGATAAGATGTGAAGGCAAAACAAATGGTCCTTTGTATGGTTTGTTGTAACTCAAATATGTCATAAGTAGGGGACTACCTGTATTTCTTTTTCTATTCTATGGTAAATTTCAGTATCTTTTTTTAACAAATATTCTTGAGAACACTTAATGGCTTGATATTTTAAAGTCCCCCTTAGGTCCCAAATGAGTCTGAGACTAATTGCTTGCTGTCTGATACATTCCAACAGCTCATTACCACCAAGGGAGCTTAATTACAAGCTGACTGTCCTTGGTTAGTCACTCTAAAGAAGACTGTCTGTCCAAAAGACTTTTGGGAGATTTTTGTTTTCCACAGTTTTAGATTAGCATGACCTCTCCACAACTATTCCAAGATAACATATAGATAGGTGTGAATTGCTCGGTCTTCCTAAGAGGAAGAAGAGCTAGACAAAGGCATATCCCCAGCCCCACCCCACCCACCAGTGAAACTGATTGCACTTACATTGTGGTCTCTGTAGGTTCAAACCAGATTACCCTAGTTTAGTCTAGCAGGTCAATATACCAAAACTTCCTAGAGTCCTCATCCAAGGAGTACAGATCATGAATTTCGTTTTATATGTTTTTATTTTGAGTCAGACATTTGTGGTGACATTACTAATCAGATAGAAAAGTACATCTTGAACTATGGAGAAAGTTCTATATTAGAGACAGATTTAAGTCTCTCAAAATAAATAACTAGAAAAAAATAATAAAAGTCTCTCATGTTCAGTGCAAAGTACCTCTTCTTTATAGATTGATTTATTCCCCAAATATGAATGTTTGAAGAACTATTTACAAACATCAGATATTAAGTTGATGAACTTGTTTCTCTATCAAATTCACAAGAAAGGTATAAAGAGATAATATCTTCACCTTTCCTTTGATTACGTAGAATGTAATTGCTTTCGCAACATATTCCTCAAAAGAGAAATATATTATTTTGTAGATTGATTTGTCTTCAGTGCAAAAAGCCTCTTTTGAAGATGAACTATATCCAAATGTCAGCAATTATGTTAATTCAAATGAAATTTTTCCAATGTCAAGTTTTCAAGAAGATTCTTCAAGTAAGGTAGAATTTTAATTTTTTTAATCAACGATTAAAATAAAACATTCTTAGATACTTTAAGGAGTCTAACTTAGTTGAGGCAATAACTTCTACATGGTTATAGTTATCTCATATAAAGATTATTAGCTTACCACAACTCAAATGCTTTAGGTTTGGGATGTATAGAGAGGTTTTCTATTTAGTGTATGTTTTGCTGGATATATTCTCAAAAACAGCAAAATTAAAAAATAAAAAGAGCATGAAATAGTATTCTACTCCAGTCAGTTTTTGTCTGTACAAGTCTACCTTGGCAATTCTGTGGGTTTGGTTCCAGACCACTAAAATCAAGCAGTTATTTGAGTTTTGGGTTTCCCAGTGCATAGAAAAGCCATGTGTATTAATCTACAATGTAATCCATTACAGGAGCACAGTAGGAGCCCTGGGGCACAGTGACTTAGGTTTTGGACTGGTAACCAAAAAGCTGTAGTTCTAACCCTTCAGTGGTTTGCTGCCAGGCAGATTTCCAGTCCGGGAACTTTGTAATTAATTAAATCAATTTATTGGGGATTCTTACATCTCTTATAACAATCCATACATCAATGGTATCAAACTCATTTGTACATATGTTTCCATCAACATTTTCAAAACATTTTCTTTCTTCTTGAGCCCATGGTATTAGCAACTCCTTTTCCCCTCCCACCCTCAGAGATTCCTGATAAATTATAAAATATTATTTTCATGTCTCACACCATTCACTGTCTTCCTTTGCCCACGTTTCTGTTGCTTGTCCGCCTCGGGAACTTTTCAGAGCAGTTTTACTCCAGTCTGAAGGTGCTGTGAGATAAGCATTGGTCAGTGATTCAAGCCCACCAGGCACTCTGCTCTCCTAAAGATTTATTTATATTCTCAGGAACCTTAAGGAACACTTTGACTCTGTTCTAGAGGACTGCTATAAGTAAGAATTGACTCAATGGAAGTTGGTTTAGTTTTTTATATGGTTGCTATGAGCCAGAAGGAACCCTGGTGGTGTGGTTACATATTGGGTTTCTAAGGGCAGTTTGGAACTACCAACTGCTTGGGGAGTGAGGTGAGGGGGAGGAAGGAGTTCAGGCTTTCTACTTCTGTGAAGAGTTGTCATTTGGGAAACCCACTGGGGTGGTCCTGCACTGTCCTTTAGGGTTGCCATGAGTCAGAATTTGCTGGATGGCAGTTCAGTTTGGGTTATGCATCAGAACCCATCACTTGTCTTGACTGTGGTAGCTCTCAACAGATGATGGCATAGCTTTGCTTCAGAATCTTAAGGGATTTTGTTATTCACATATAGGGGCCTGCTGAAGACTCCAAACAGCATCTCTATCTTCCCACTGACATTTCAATCAGTGAATGATTTCATTGAATCATTACGTTCGATTTTTTTTTGAGGAAAATAACTTTATTTTAATCATTTCAATTAATTATATCACAACAGCTAGATTAAGGGGACCATACAAACCCAGCCCCCAATACAGAAGAATGCCTTCTTCCAAGGTGATTCTGAAAGCAAGGAAGTCATTAATTTAATGATGGAGAAGAGCTTTAACTTGTACACATTACATGGCTACTATCAGTTATCGATTTATGCTAAATTAACTTGGTCATGAAAGATGAATTTCCCAGATCCTCGGTCTGAATGTGATTAGGCCAATCCATTTGCAAATTTGCACTGCTTCAGCATCTCACTGAAACCCTTGCAGAGCTTATAGGTCGCCCTGGTTCTGGGCACACTCCCAAACCTGCTTCATCTCATAGTGGCAAGGACCAAACTGCTGCTGCTGCTGCTGGTACACTGGCAGGGCTCCCTGAGGCTCCTGGTAAGTGAAGTCAGTCAGGCCTGGCGGGCTCAGCGCCACTTTCCCCACTGTAGTCTCCAGTGATGGCATGGCCCAGTGTGTGCCCTACAGCAGAGTCCACAGCCACGTCGGCTGCTGTGGTCGCTATCTGGGGCTGCAGCTGGTGGGTGGACAGCCCTGGGGGCAGCTCTCACCTGAGGGACTCAACTGGCCGTAGTGGCCATGCAGAAGGTACGGCTCCAGCTTCCACGCAGCATCTCCAAGTGGGAAACACGGAGGACAGACTCTGTTTGATTTTTGTAAAGATTGCATTTGTCTCCCAGAGGCTCAAGTAGAAAGAAAATGTTTTGAAAAAGATGATGACAACATATGTAAAGATGTGTTTAACAAAATGGATATATGTATGGATTGTGATAAGAGCTGTAAGAGCTCCCAATAAATTAAATTGTTTTTAAAAGATTGCGTTTGTCTCATTAGCAGAAATGCATGGAGACAAAAGAGGTGGTAGGGAACATGAAAGTTCGGAAAGTAATGGTCTTAGGGTGGATTCTCTAGAGAAGCAAAGCCAGTGAAGCTTGTATATGTCTGTTTTTGTTGAAGGAAATGGCTCAGACTGTTCTAGAAGCATACAAGTTTCAAGTCTGTATGTTAGGCTGGAGGTTGATGATTCAAAAATCGTCAGGCTTGTGACTACAGAGGCATATGAATCCCAAAGCAGCAAAGAACAATATCCAGGAGGAGATCCACGAGGGGAGTGATACTATGACTTATGCACTGAGTGACACCAGGGTTCAAACTGACCACCCAGTCCGAGGAAGGAAAGACTTGGTGGTCTGCTCTTATAAAGATTGCAACTTGGAAAGCTTTCAGAGAGTATCAGCTGTCATTTACTGGAGTGGATTGTGTCACATGAAATATGTGTTGAGTTTTCTTTGTTGTGTTAATGAGGCAGCGTTAGTGTATCTTGAAGTGGATCTCTTGAAATAGGATAGATTAACAAGCAAACAAGCAAGCATTAATGGGGGAAGAGCAAACACAAGCCACATGCAGATCATTCAGAAACAGAAGCTCTGAAGAGAGAAGGGCCTTCCTCCAGAGCCAACAGAGGGAAAAAAAAAAAGCCGTCCTCAGAGTAGGCACCCTGAATTTGAGACAAAAGAAATTTGTTTGTAGAAGCCACCAACTTGTATTTCTGTTGGAATTTTCCCTCAAACTCTTTGAATCCCCCTTGTCTATAGGATTGTTATGAGTTAGAATTCATAAGACAGCAGTCGTAGGAGCAATCATCATATTAGCATACAACGCACACACACATTCAAAAACACTATGGGAAGCAGCACCTGAGACACATTAAGGCAACAGTGCCTGATCTGATCCTCCCACACTGGGGCATAACATGAGGAAGGGAATGCTACAGAGCAGCAAGGCGAGCAAAACAATGAATTCCCTAAGGAATCACAAAAATAAACTTTGGACTCAGGGGTCAGGGCTTGGCACCTCTTCAGACCCAATCAGAAAACATAAGGGTCAGCAGACAGACCTGGAACTATGTATAGGCTTTGTTTTGTTTTTGTATTTTTGTGGGTTTTTTTCTGCCTATATAAGATAGGATAAAAAATCCAGAGGAGAAAACAATTGGACTGACATTTTTTTGGGGGGGACATGGGAGAGAGGAGGTGGGGGTAAAGGAGGGGGAGCCAACAAACCCAGGGACAACAGAACAAGAGATCTAAAATCAATGGCAAGGAGGGTGTAGATTGCCTGGTGGGGATTGATCAAGTGCAATGTAACCAAGAGGAATTACTGAGAGCCAAATGAAGGTTGAACATGTTAGGTGCACAGGAGGAAAGTAAAAGGACATAGACGAAAGAACTAGGAGGCAAAAGGCATTTATAGAGGTCTAAACAAAGGCATGTACATATGTAAATATATTAATATGTAACAAAGTAGATATAGGTCTATGTACATATATTTTTATGTTAAGGATTAAGGTAGCAGATGGACATTGGGCCTCTACTCCAGTCCTCCTTCAATGCAAGAACACTTTCTTCTAATAACCTGGCATTCTATGATGCTCACCTTCCCAACACAATCACTGAAGACAAAATGGGTGCATAAGCTAATGTGGTGAAGAAAGCTGAGGGTGCCCAGCTATTACATGATACAGTGTCTGGTGTTCTTAAAGGTTTGAAACTAAACAAGTGGCCATTTACCAGGGAAGCAACAAAGTCTACATGGAAGAAGCACACCAGCCTGTGTGATCAAGAGGTGTCGATAGGATCAGGTATCAAGTATCAGAAGACCCAGAACAATCATATCAATGAGAATGAGGGGGATCGGAGTAGAGACCCAAAGCCCATCTGTAGATAATTGGACATCTTACAGAAGGATCACAAGGAAGGGACAAGTCAGCAAGAGTACAGTAAACACTGATGAAACATACAATATTCCTCCCCCACCCCCCCGCACTATCATGACCCCAGTTCTATCTTACAAATCCAGCTAGACCAGAGCATGTACATTGGTACAGATAAGGAATCCAGGACAGATAAACCCCTCAGGAACAATAATGGGAGTAGTGATACCATGAGGGAGGGTAGGAGGAAGGTTGCGGGAGAAAGCGGGTGTGCCCATTGCAATGATTGACATCTAACACCTCCCCCCTCCCGGCTGGGGAGAGAAACAGCAGAAACGTGGGTGAAGGGAGACAGCGGATGGTATAAGATATAAACATAATAACATCATTTAACAAGGGTTCATGAAGGTGGGAGGGAGAGGAAAGGGCTCAAGTAGAAAGAAAATGTTTTTTAAATGATGATAGAAACATACTGTATGTACAAATGTGCTTGATACAATTGATGTATGGATTGATTTCTTTTTTTAAAAAACTCAGAATAAAAATACAGACTATTTTTAGTGTTTTTTGGCAGTTGCTGCTGATGCTCAGGGACCAAGACAGAGTTGCAATATAAATGTTATATATAATAGCATTTCACTTTTCTTTTGGATCCCTTTCATACCTTCTGGGTACCTTATATCTTTAGGCTTATACCTTTAAGCCCACATTTCTCTCTTACTCCCCTTTACTTACACACACCTTTATGTTACATGCCTATCTCTACTTGGATTCCTGATAGGCACCTCAAATAAAGTATTTTTAATTGAATTTATTATCATCCTTTTTATCTTCCATTTTTTACCCCTTCTCAACATTACTTTTCCTCCTCTTAGGTCCTTTATCTTTGTGTATCGGCCACTGTATATTCTAGAAAACTAGGCATTCTTTTTTTTTTAAACAGTTTATTAGGGGCTCATACAACTCTTATCACAGTCCATACATATACATACATCAATTGTATAAAGCACATCCATACATTCCCGCCCCAATCATTCTCAAAGCATTTGCTCTCCACTTAAGCCCTTTGCATCAGGTCCTCTTTTTTTTCCCCCTCCCTCCCTTCTCCCCTCTCCCTCATGTGCCCTTGGTAATTTATACATCGTTATTTTGTCATATATTGCCCTATCCGGAGTCTCCCTTTCCCCCCTTCTCTGCTGTCCCTCTCCCAGGGAAGAGGTCACATGTGGATCCTTGTAATCAGTTCCCCCTTTCCAACCCACTCACCCTCCACTCTCCCAGCATCGCCCCTCACACCCTTGGTCCTGAAGGTATCATCCACCCTGGATTCCCTGTGCCTCCAGCCCTCAAATGCACCAGTGTACAGCCTCTGCCCTATCCAGCCCTGCAAGGTAGAATTCGGATCATGGTAGTTGGGGGGAGGAAGCATCCAGGATCTGGGGGAAAGCTGTGTTCTTCATTGGTACTAGCTCGCACCTTGACTGATCCATCTCCTCTCCTAAACCTCTCTGTGAGGGGATCTCCATTGGCCGACACTTGGGCCTTGGGTCTCCACTCTGCACTTCCCCCTTCATTTAATATGGTATATATATATATATATATATATATATATATATATATATATATATATATATATATATATGTGTGTGTGTGTGTGTGTGTATACATATATATATATATACAAATACACATACATACACACATATCTTTTTCTTGCATGATACCTTATACCTGGTACCTAGGCATTCTTCTCAACATATATCTTTCATCTTCCTTATCCTATGTTTACTCATCTCAATTTCTCAAATTGGTCTCCAACTATCCCAATTCAGTCTTGCTGCTGCCTAAGCCCAGCCCCTTATTGCTTCTTATAGCTCTGAAGTTGCCTTATAATTGTCATCTTGGCTTTTGGTATAGCTTCTCTTTTTCTAATTCATTCACTACACTATTACCTGAGTGATGTTTTTAAAATATAAACTCAATTAATAGTCTGTTATTTCTTTCTTTTTTACCACTTTTATTGGTACTTCTTCAATATATCATACAATTCAGTAGTTGAAACATATCAAGGAGAGTTATACAGTCATTACCACAGTATTTTTGCATATTTTCTTCTACCTTATACTCATTATTGGTGTAATTACTATTATTTTTACCTGTGGGGAAAAATATACAGAGCAAAGCATTCTCCAATTCAGCACCTTCTACATCTGTATTTCAGTGCCATCAATTAAATTATGCAACCATTATTGTTGCCTTTTTCCAAATTATTCTACCACCATTGACATAAACATAATGCCCCCTTGGCAAAAACTCTTCTTCCTTCACCCATGGTAGCCACTGGTCAACTTTTATTTCTTTTTCTGTTTTCTAAAGTAGTTTTCTTGGTATAAAATCCACATATAGAAAAAGGTGTGGCCAGAGTAGTATCCTTTCACTATATTTATTCTATCTATATGTGCTGAGCAAATAATCTGAGAAACTGGACTATAGAAAGAACCTGCTGAATGAAAGCAAAGAGCACTTGAAGCACTTATTTGTAAAGATTTTTAAAAGGCTGGTCTCCACCAACGCCTCCTTTGGGAAAATTCCCTTTTCCCTAACTGCAACATGGATTAGGTAACAATCATTGTCGCTCTAATAAAAGTCTGCACCTAGTAGGGCAGGAGGAAAGTCGAGGGAGATGGAAGAAAGAGCTAGGAGTCAAAGGGCATTTATGGAGGTCTAGACAAAGACATGCAAATATATATAGGAGGATGGGAAAATAGATCTATGTGTCTATATTTATAGATTAAGTATTAAGGTGGCAGAAGGACCTTGGGCATCTACTCAAACACTCCCTCAATGCATGAATACTTTCTTTTATTAAATTGGAACTCTATGATGCTCACTCTCCCGACACAACTGCTGAAGCCAAAGTGGGTGAACAAGTAAATGTGGTGAAGAAAGCTGATGGTGCCCGGCTATCAAAAGAGATAGTGACTGGGGTCTTAAAGGCTTGAAGATAAACAAGCGGCCATCTAGCTCAGAAGCAACAAAGTCCACATGGAAGAACACACCAGCCTGTGTGATCAAGTGGTCCCGAAGGGATCAGTTATCAGGCATCAAAGAACAAAAAATCATACCATTGGCTGCACACCTCCATGATAGGATTGCTGAAGACAAATGGGTGCATAAGCAAATGTGGTGAAGAAAGCTGATGGTGCCAGGCTATCAAAAGAGATAAGTGTCTGGGGTCTTAAAGGCTTGAAGGTGAACAAGCGGCCATTTAGCTCAGAAGCAAAAAAGCCCACATGGAAGAAGCACACCAGCCAGTGCAATCACGAGGTGCCAAAGGGACCAGGTATAAGGCATCATGCAAAAAAAAAAAAAGATGTGTGTATATATATATATATATATATATATATATATATGTATATATATACCATATTGAATGAAGGGGGAAGTGCAGAGTGGAGACCCAAGGCCCAAGTGTCGGCCAATGGAGATCCCCTCACAGAGAGGTTTAGGAGAGGAGATGGATCAGTCAAGGTGCGAGCTAGTACCAATGAAGAACACAGCTTTCCCCCAGATCCTGGATGCTTCCTCCCCGCAACTACCATGATCCGAATTCTACCTTGCAGGGCTGGATAGGGCAGAGGCTGTACACTGGTACATATGAGGGCTGGAGGCACAGGGAATCCAGGGTGGATGATACCTCCAGGACCAAGGGTGTGAGGGGCGATGCTGGGAGAGTGGAGGGTGAGTGGGTTGGAAAGGGGGAACTGATTACAAGGATCCACATGTGACCTCTTCCCTGGGAGAGGGACGGCAGAGAAGGGGGGAAGGGAGACTCCGGATAGGGCAATATATGACAAAATAACGATGTATAAATTACCATCGGCACATGAGGGAGGGGGTAATGGGGAGGGAGAGGAAAAAAAAAAAGAGGACCTGATGCAAAGGGCTTAAGTGGAGAGCAAATGCTTTGAGAATGATTGGGGCAGGGAATGTATGGATGTACTTTATACAATTGATGTATGTATATGTATGGATTGTGATAAAAGTTGTATAAGTCGCTAATAAAATGTAAAAAAAGAAAAAAAAAGTCTGCACCTCTGTTATAGGACTTAGCGATCATGCATAGGCTGTCTGCTCTTCTGCTCCTATACAGTTGAATATAGCCTTACTCAATGACAGTGGGTTTGTTGTTGTCATTTGGTTTAGTTTATCGTACAATCATTTGTTTAATTTCCTATTTATCATACTGGTGGATTGTGGACTTTTTAAGGCTGATATTATGCTTTATTCATTTATTCAAGATAGAGTCCATGTCAATGTTTGGCAATGTCGCCATTGTTAGTTGAGATCAAGTTGGTACTGAGAGTCTTTTTCTTCTTCAGTAACTGTCTACTTACTTTCCCAAGCATGATCTCTTTCAATGACAGGTCCCTCCTGATAGCATATTCAAATATTTGTGAGATTAAGTTACATCATCTTCACTTTTAAGGAGAATTCTGGCTCTACTTTTGCCCAAAAAGTCATTCATTCTACTAGTAGTTCATGGCAAAAACAATATTCTTCCCCAACACTGTGGTTAAAAGTCATCAGTACTCTTTTCTTCCTTACTCACTGTCTGCCTTTTCCATACGTAACAGGCAAATGAAATCATATCTTGGCTCAGGTACACCTTGGCCTTCAAAGGTTTGTTTGTTTAACACTGTAAAATGGTTTTGGGCAGCAGAATTGCTCAATGAAATGTGCCATTTGATATCTTGACTACTGATAATCATGAGCATTGATTGTGTATCCAAGCAAAATAAAATCCTTGACAATTTCTTTTTCTTCATTTATCATGATAATGTTATTGATCCAGTGTGAGGGTTTTGTTTTCTTTACACTGAGTTGTGGTGATTGCAATGAATTCTCAAACTCAGCAGAGTAGTAGAGAGTGCCATGGGAGAGATAGTTGGTGTTAGAATTGGTTAAAAGGTTGGAAGATAGAGGTGTGTCAGAACTGTGTGTCTGTCTCATGGGAATCTGCCTGGGGCTGACGCTGATTCCTCTCTTCCCTCCTTAGGAAGGTAGAGGAAGTCAGATGCTGCCTCACACCATTTTTTTTTAAACAAACTTATTTCTACCATCCTATTTTCATTTCATTTTCTTTATGCTTCCATTTTATTTTTTATTTTTTCTTATTAACAGAAAATATGTTTTACTTTTTAATTTCACTATTTTTCTCTTTGCAATTGTACTTTCTAGTTCTATTTATTTTTTAAAACTTTTTGTGCTGTGAATTGGGTGAAGGTTTACAAAATAGATCAACAGTTTTAAAAACATTTAAAACTTACACCCATTTTGTTTCATCTAATTCATGGCGATCCCTACAATGTACCATCACGTAATCCACTTCTTCCCTGTGTTTTCTGCTCCATCTCTCATAACATTCTGGAGTTTACCTTTGTGTAAATGCTGCCCTTTTGATCTTAAAGGGTTCATTATTCTAAAGTGTGCATACCCCACTAGTATTGTTGTTCTCCTATAGATTTGTCTACTGTTTGGCTAAAAAATTGAGCCATGATGGTGAGTTCAGTTTCAGACCTGAAGGGTGACAAGCGGCATGGTCATAGAGGTCCCACCAATTTTTATCTGACCAGTAAGTCTGGTCTCTAGTGATTTGTACTTTTGATGCACGCTTTTCTCCCACTATATCCAGGACCATTTAATATGATCCTTTTCGTAGTAGTTGGTATTAGTAACCAGTTATCATCTAGTTCTGGTCAGGATTATGGAGACCTATATTCATGATCCATTAGTCCCTTTCACCAATTGTTTCCATGTGTCTTTTGATTTTCATCTCTCTCCTTTTTTTCTGGATTAGAGACAAGACAGTTGCACCTTACAAGTCCCCTCAGGAGCTTTTAAAACCCCAGTTGCTAAAAGCCAAATGACAGTTGAACATAATAATGGGACAAGAGGAAAGTAAAAGGAAATAGAGGAAATAATTAGAAGACAAAGGACATTTATAGAGGTATAAATACAGGCACGTACATATGTAAATATATATGATAGGGAAATGGATCTATGTACATATATTTATATGTTAAATTTTAAGGTAGCAGATGCACCTTGGGCCTCTACTCAAATACTCCCTAAGTGTAAAAATACTTTGTTCTAATAACCCAGAATTCTGTGATGCTCACCTTACCGACAAGATCACTGAAGACAAAATGGGTGCATAAACAAATGTGAAGGAAGCTGATGGTGCCTGACTGTCAAAAGATAAAGAATCTGGGGTCTTAAAGGCTTGAAGATAAAACAAGCGGCCATCTAGCTGAGAAGCAACCAAACGCACATGTAAGAAGCACGCCAGCCTGTGTGATCATGAGGTGCTGATGGGATAGGTATCAGGCATCAACGACCCAAAACAAAAAATTATATCAATGTGAATGAGGAGGAGGATGGAGTGGAGACCCACAGCCTATTTATAGACAACTGGACATCCCTTCACAGAAGGGTTACAAGGAAGAGATAAGCCACTCAGGGTACAGTATAGTTCCCATGAAAAATACAACTTTCCTCAAGTTCTTTACTGCTTCCTTCCCCAAACTATCACAACCCCAATTCTACCTTACAAATCCGGCTAGACCAGAGAATAACACTGGTACAGGTAAGAGCTGGAAACACAGGGAATCTAGGACAGATAAAACCCTCAGGACCAATAATGAGAGTAGCAATTCCAAGAGGGTAAGGAGAAGGTGGGGGGTGGGGAGATAGGGGGAACTGATCACACTGATCGACATATAACCCCCTCCCAGGGGGACAGATAACAGAAAAGTGGGTGAAGGGAGATATCGGTCAGTTTAAGACATGAAAATTTTTTTATAAATTACCAAGGGTTCATGAGGGAGGGAGGAAATGAGCTGATACCAAGGGCTCAAGTAGAAAATGTTTAGAGAATGATGATGGCAACAAATGTGCTTGATACAATGGATGGATGTATGGATTGTGATAAAAGTTTAACAAGGTCCCAATAAAATATTTTTTAATGATGACAACATATGTACAAATGTGCTTGACACAATGGTAGAATGAATGGATTGTGATAAGAGCTGTAAGAGCCTCCAATAAAATGATTTAAAAGAAAAAGACCCTAATTTCTACTTAGTAAAGTAGAATGTAGAGCAGTGTCTTTGTGAATTATGTTATGTCATTTGTCCTTGTTTCCCCCAAGACCGTGGTTCTGCCCCCTCTCCCCCCCCGGCACAGTGTCTCATTCCCTCAAAGGGTTTGGTTATGTCTAGGAAGTTTTCAATACTTTGTCCCCTACATGCTCCACAAAATTTATGGATATTTGTGCAGCAAAGGTAAACACACACATAATTTCTTCTGTTAAATATATATATTTGTGAGTATATGCCCGCTCATCCTTCTATACCTGGTCAACTTGCATTTCTAGACATACATCGACTTGTAGATCACAGTTATTGCAGGAGTATGCATATAACATTGCTCACTTCTATTGCTTTAACGCTTGCAAACCTCCCAACTTCTTTCCCTAATTCTATCATTTGTTTACCAGCCGTTCTCATACTGTATATTGCCCAAGTTAACACTTGTCCTTTCTCTAGCCAGTTACTTCTTTCTGTCAGCTCATCTGTGTTGTCTCATGGCTGAACCAGTCACTATAACTAGTGGTATAGAATATGTTGATTGCTTAAGCTGGCTGGATCTAATGGTCTATCCTGGTATGCATAAGTACAAGGGATATTCAAAAAATTCATGAAAATTGAATTAAAAGATAATGGAATTCTTCCACAAACTTTATATATATATATATAAATCAGCCCTACCTGAGAACAGGGAGAGAGTGGGGTAGAGTCTCCCAAAAAAACTCAGGATACTAGCACCAGAAAATTAGAAACTGAATGCTGGGTAGGAAAATAGCAAATGTACACCACAGAGGTAATGTGAATTTTATAGCAAGAGTTTTTTAATATAAGCTTCATTTAAAAATGGAAGGAGTCTTTGATAAGCATGCACGATTTCTTTTTTTTAACATTTTATTAGGGGCTCATACAACTCTTATCACAATCCATACATATACATACATCAATTGTTTTTTTAATAAATCATTTTATTAGGGGCTCTTACCGCTCTTATAACAATCCTTATTTGTACATACATCAATTGTATAAAGCACATCAGTACATTCTTTGCCCTAATCATTTTCAAAGCATTTGCTCTCCACTTAAGCCCTTTGCATCAGGTCCTCTTTTTCCCACCCTCCCTTCCCGCTCCCCACTCCCTCGTGAGCCCTTGACAATTTATAGATTGTTATTTTGTCATATCTTGCCCTATCCGGCGTCTCCCTTCACCTGCTTCTCTGTTATCCGTCCCCCAGGGAGGAGGTCACATGTATATCCTTGTAATTAGTTCCCCCTTTCCAAACCACTCACCCTCTACTCTCCCAGTATCACCCCTCACCCCCTGGTTCTGAAGGTATCATCCACCCTGGATTCCCTGTGCCTCCAGCTCCTATCTGCACCAGTGTACAACCTCTGCTCTATCCAGACTAGCATGTACTATTTCTAAGCACTTTTATGCACTGGAAGACCTGGATTTTATTTATTTGGGGGAAGGTCTACTTGATGGTTAATTGTCAAAATTAATAGGATTGGGAAATTAAGGAACTGCAATGTTTGGCCCAAAATTAAATTTACATTTGTGTTTTTATTCTGAAGGTCATACAAATTTTCTTTCCTGCTTTGGAATGCCTGTATTTCAGCTCTACTTTTGCTTGATTTCTGACCATAAGTCAGTTGTTAACCACTCTGAACCTACATTTTCTCATTCATAAAATGGAAGTAATATAATATGCCTTGCCTGTTCCTTGTGAGTATTAAATTAAGAAATAGTTTTAAGGAAATTGGTGTTTGTAATAAGCATTTAACAAATGCTTGACCTTCCCTACATGATCACTGAAGACAAATGTGTGCATAAGCAAATGTGGTGAAGAAAGCTGATGGTGCCCAGCTATCAAAAGATATAGTGTCTGGGTCTTGAAGACTTGAAGAGAAACAAGCAGCCATCGTAGCTCAGAAGCAACAAAGCCCACATGGACGAAGCACACCAGCCTGTGTGAACACGAGGTGTTTAAGGGATCGGATATCAGGCATCAAGGAACAATTTACATATCATTGTAAATGAGTGTGAGTGCAGAGTGGAGACCCTAAGCCCATCTGTAGGCAACTGGAACACCCCCTTACTGAAGGGTTACGGGGAGGAGATGAGCCAGTCAGGGTGCAGTGTAGCAATGGTGAAACATATAACTTTCCTCTAGTTCTTAAATGCTTCCTCCCAACCCACTATCATGATCCCAATTCTACCTTACAAATCTGGCTAGACCAGAGGATGTACATTGGTATAGATAGGAACTGGAAACAAGAAATTCAGGACAGATGACTCCTTCAGGACCAGTGGTGAGAGTGGGGATACCTGGAGGGTGGAGGGAAGGTGGGATAGAAAGGGAACAGATTACAAGGATCTACATATAACCTCCTCCCTGGAGGATGGTCAACAGGAAATTGGGTGAAGGGAGACGTCGGACAGTGTAAGATCTGACAAAATAATAATTTATGAATTATGAAGGATTCATGAGGGAGAGAGGACTAGGGAGGGAGGGGGGAAATGAGCTGATATTAAGGGCTCAAGTAGAAAGCAAATGTTTTGAGAATGATGATGGCAACAAATGTACAAATGTGCTTGACACAATGGATGGATGGATGGATGATCTTAAGAATTGTACGAGCCCCCAATAATATGATTTTTTAAATGCTTGCTATTAAGATGTACAAAATGTGCAAATTAGATGATTTGCTTTCCAAATAAAACAGCATACAAATACAACATCTATGGAAACAATGCTCTCTCTGCTTTTCTTTTGGTTTTTCAGATTCCTTCAAAGACAACAGACCTGTGTTATATTATTAGAGCATCGCCAGGAACTAGACATGCGAAAATTAAAGGTGTTACTGTAAAGAAGAAATATTCTCCTTGTAAAGATATCCCTCAAGGTAATTTCTTATTATTATTATGTAATGATTTTATTGGGGGCTCTTATAGCTCTTATAACAATCCATGCATCCATTGTATCAAGCACATTTGTACATGTACTGCCCTCATTATTTTCTAGATATTTACTTTCTGTTGAGTCCTTGGTATCAACTCCTCTTTTTTCCCTACCTCCCTTCCCCCTTGTGACTCCTTGATAAATTATAAATTATTACTATTTTCATATCTTACACTGACTGATGTCTTCCTTCCCCCACATTGTCTGTTGTCCATCCCCCTGAAGGGGATGTGTGTGTGATTATGTGTCGATCATTGCCATCGGTTCCTCTACTGATTTTACATGGGTAGTCTTGAAAATATCCTAACAAAAAAGGATCTAGCTATATATTCATATACACATTTATCTAGTCAATACATATATAAAATGTTTTCTATTAACCCTGGTAAAACTACAAATTAAACTCTTATACAATATCACGATGCATATACTAGAATAGCTCCAAAGAAAAGGTGGAAAATATCATGTGTTTGGGAGAATGTGGAGCAATTAGAACTCACGTACTTTGCTAATGGGAGCATAAATTGGAGCAACCACATTGAAAAGCTGTTTGGCATTATGATTTAAAATTGAGCCTGTGCATACCTGAAGACCCAGATGTTCCACCTCCTAACTGAAAGGTGTACATATGTACATAGCACCACTGATTCTATTAGACCCAAACAGAAACTATCCAAATGTTATCAGTTGTAAAATGAATAATGAAGTTGTGGCATATGTGTACATTGGAATACTAGATACCAATAAGAATAGCAATATACAGTTACATATAACAATATTGATGAATCTTCTAAATCTAAGAAGTCAGACATAATAATATACATTTAGTACATATATCTTATACTCAGACAACTATATATCACTGGTATGCATAGTATAAAACTATGATGTACAAATATGGGAATATTAGAAAATTGATTGGGAGGGGTTATGAGAGGGACTTCCAGGGTGGTGATAATATTGTTTCATTGTATAGGTGTTAATTAGGTGGGAGTGTTAAGTTTGTAAAAACCCCTCAAGCTATAAAGATATTTTCATTTGTTTCAACTTCATTGGAAAGTTTAAGAATAAAAATAAATCGACAAGTTTCTCTTAATTTGATCTTTTTAACCTGACATATTGAAATCAGTTATTGTAAAAAGTCTAAGCTTAAGTATACAACAAATTGAAACCAAAATGTGTCTTGGAGGTTTTTAGAGCACTACAATTAAGACAAAACTTTTACTTTAATTCAAAGAAAGAACTCCTTGACTCATCATGAACTTACTGTGCTATCCCTTTGCTTTTTCTAGGTTTTTATCATAACAGCAGTCTCTGCGTTTGTCATTCCCTGTCAACCTCTGGTCACTTGTCTTTTCCTTTCCTTTAATCAAGACAGCAAAGCCCCACGCTAACTAGTGAGCATGTTTAATTTTAAACATGCAATAACCTATTTTTAGTTCTGGCATTTACAGTTTTAACTAGTACATACTCGTGTATAAGCCGAGTTTTTTTCAGCACATTTTTAATGCAGTTTTTTTGTGGCAAAATTAGGTGCCTCGGCTGATATTCAGGTTGGCTTATACTTGAGCATATACGGTAGTTTGTCAGTAATCTAATTGGGACTACAGGGTACTTACTTTTGATAGTCTAGCACCCTGATTAATATGCATCTTGTCATAAGCAGTTGGCATATGCTAATTAAAGAAAAGAAATGGTGAAAATGTACCACTGTAGGAGCATAAAAGAGATGACAGCGGAAGGACAGTGGGTAAGGAGGGATCTAAGAATGGTGACGGTGACAGCCCAAAGATGCCTAAAGGAATGTTGTCTAGTCTAAGGTTTTTTCAATGCACAGATGCTCCTTTGACCCCTGATGCAAGTGGTCATTTCAGACCTAGTCACTGTTAGTCTCTAGAGAATCTGTAATTTGATAAGCTCTCAAAATCATTGCAGTGAACCCTAAAATTGAGAACCATGTAATGATCTCTATTCTCATATTACAGATGACAAAGATGACCAGGTTAGATTGATAAGGGTCTTACCTGAGGTCACACACTTAGTTACTAGAAGTTAATTACTGACAGTTAATTATTGGCAGAATCACAACTAGAGCCCAGACTTCCCAACTAATGGTTTGACTGAGAGGCTGTCAAATAGGGAATAGGTTGCAAAGTAGACTTGGCTCTCAGTCCATGCTCATTCAGGCAAAGCAGTTTGGCTTCTCTTGGCTCACATTGCGTATCTACATTCTATGTTATCTAAACAGGTATTGCCCAAAGGGTATGGAGAGCAATCATTACTCTGTACTTTCTTACAATTGTAGCAATAGATGGGTACATCAATTTAATCAAATATGCATTAGGCACAACAACATGAGCTAGAGATATGATTACAGCTTAGCCCTTGAGGGCTTTACGGTCTCCTGATGAGACAGAAATCACAATCTTCTCTATGAGGAGATAAACGAGGTGCATAGGCACTTCTGTAGGAAGCCAGGGGAGGACACTTTTCAATTTGGCTAGATGTGTCAGGAAATAATTCTAGGATAATATACCTTTTGAAAACAGTAAAAAACTGCAATATTGTTAAGCATATTTTAAGGATTCTGTTTTAAGTTCCAGAATAGATGAAAAATCGTGTGTTAAAAATTCATTTCTCAGTTGCTTATCAAAGAAGTGGGCTTTGTTTTAAAATTTCATTTCTCAAGCATATAATAGAACAATAGCTTTTAGTAAACACATATATATCTTCAGTGATAACTTTGAGTTTTTAGATAATAATAGTCAAAAGTATCACATAGAAATATAACAATTGATGTGGATACTTGATTCGTTCAAGTATTTGAGAGATGATAATAGAAAGCACTTACGAGAAGGATCATTCAAATTCTAGTTCTGTCACATAGGTAAATTACTGAGATACTTTCAGTTTTGTTCCCTTTATTTGTAAAATTGGCATTGTAGTAGCTCTTACCCCAAAGACTGGTTGCAAGGTTTATAAATTATCTATGTAAAATGACTAATAATAATCACTTATTATGCAATAGTTATAATGTGCTTCTATGTTTGGGTTGAATAAATTGCAAAAAGCCTAAAAATATCAAATTTTGATGTTAAATCTGGTTTGCCGTCCCATATAATTCTAAATAAAGAATTAAAATGTGCCTACTCTTTAACACAGACCTATTTACCTAGTACAAATACAGAGATAGAATATACCAGTCAGTTTCTTCAGCGAGGTGGAATCTTCAGGGAGGGGCTATAAAAATAATTTGGCATAATGAAACCCTTTCTACTTTTCATCTGTTGATTTGGTCAATCCAACTGTAATATGAAAAAAAATGTTCTGTGTAGGTTGGTTCATTCATTTAACAAATTCTTCTTGAATCTGGTTCTTCTTTGCTGCATGTGCTTTCTGATGACATTGAATATAGCTGCTACCCTCATGAAGTGTATCATTTCATTGAGAAAGATATGTATGTTAACAACTCCAATGTAGGTATATGAGTATGTGTTTCAATAGCGCTGTCTATGTATTGACAGAGCCCTGGTGGGTTATGCTTTGTGTTGCTAAAAACAAAGTCAGCAGATCAAAGTCACCACTTGTTCAGAGGGAAAAAGTCCAAGGCTCTCTCTCTACTCCCATAAAGAATTACAGTGTCAGAAACTCACAGGGGGCAGATCTACTCTGTCCTATAGGATCACTGTGAGTCAGAATCATCACCATGGCAGTGAGTTGGGCTTTGGGTGTTTTATCTATAACTTACTTGTAAAGGACCATGGGAAAGGTGGGAAATCCTTTGGAGGGTGAGCTGAGGCTGTTTGGGGCATCCTGAGCACAGGCTTTATAGGTAGATGAGACAACATAATAGCGCAATCTTAAAGCATCCTCAGGTAGTTAAGTAACTGAAGCTTATTTTCAACTGAAGTAGAGATTGAATTCTCCGAAAACTGAGGCTTAAGTAATAATCATTGGCAGGGAGAGTTTCATATGACATGTGGAATTTTTATTTTATCTTGGTTATATTTACTTTTTAATTAGTTCATTTTGGCAAGACATGTGGAGGTGGCTTAGAAAGAAGTGAGACTAGAAACTGACTAGGTGAAAGTTGTTGTTTTCTTTAATCCTGAGAACAATGCTGGGAAAATAAGGATCTGAGCCTGTGTATCTCAAATGTGGTGCTCAGGAAGTTCTTAAAAGTGGAAACTCCTAGATCACAGCCTCATTCACTAATCTGATACATGAATGCTGGGGTTTGAGAGCCAGTTGAAAACTAGTCTAAATTCTGACTTTTAAAATTAGTATAATTGACTAAATTGAGTACTGATACAAGGTAGTGATGAAGAAGGAGGTTTGGAAGTTGATTTCTAAGTCTGTTATGCCTCAAAGGACGAGCCCTGGTGGTGCGATGGCTATATGTTGGACTGCTAACTGCAAAGTCAGCAGTTTGAAACCCCCAGTTGCTCCAGTGGAGAAAGATGAGGCTTTCTTCTCCTGTAAAGAGTTACAGACTCAGAAACCCATAGGAGCAGTTCTATCCTGCCCTGTAGGGTCAAAATGAATGAGAATTGACTCAGTAGTGGTGAGTTTTATAGGGTTTTTTGCTTTATCTGTGTTTTTTAATTTGTTTGGTATTGTGCATCAAAATGGACTCAACCACAGTGAGCTCTGAGTTTATTATTACAGTGTTTCAAAAATAATGTGTTCAAGATGATTTCAGGGAAATATATAGAGCATGGCCTTGGAAATGTCTGGGAAGGTTGTGGAAGTGAAGGGTGAGCATTTAGGTAGTTGGGTGGGTCCCTTAATTAAAACACTTGACACAGTACTCCCTCAACGCAAGAACACTCTGTTCTAATAACTTGGCATTCCGCGATGCTCACCTTCCCGACACTATCGCTGAAGACAAAATGGGTGCATAAGCAAATGTGGTGAAGAAAGCTAATGGTGCCTAGCTATCAAAAGATAGAGCATCTGGGGTCTTAAAGGCTTGAAGATAAACAAGCGGCCATGTAGCTGAGAAGCAACAAAGCCCACATGGAAGAAGTACACTAGCCTGTGTGACCATGAAGTGTCAATGGGATCAGGTATTAGGCATCAAAGACCCAAAACAAAAAATCATACCAATATGAATTAGGGGTAGTGAGGAGTGGAGATCCAAAGCCCATCTATAGACAATTGGACATCCCTTAAAGAAGGGTCACAAGGAAGAGATAACCAAATCAGGGTGCAGTATAGCACTGACGAAACATGCAACTTTCCTCTAGTTCTTTAATGCTTCCTCCCCACCACTATCATGACCCCAAATCTACCTTATAAATCTGGCTAGACCAGAGAATATACTCTGCTCTAGATAAGAGCTGGAAACACAGGGAATCCAGGACAGATGAACCCCTCAGGACCAATAATGGGAGTAGCAATACCAGGAGGGTAAGGAGAAGTCTGGAGGGAGAAAGGGGGAACTGATCACAATGATCGACATATAACTACCTCCCAGTGGGACAGACAACAGAAAAGTGGGTGAGGGAGACATTGGTCAGTGTAAGACATGAAAAAAATAATAATTTATAAATTATTAAGGGTTCATAAAGGAGAGAGAGTAGGGGGGAGGGGGAAAATAGAGGAGGTGATACCAAAGGCTCAAGTAAAAAGAAAATGTTTTGAAAATGATGGCAACAAATGTACAAATGTGCTTGACACAATGGGTGGATATATGGATTGTGATAAGAGTTGTATGATCCTCCAATAAAATGATAAAAAAACAGGTTTTAATTTAGGATGTCTGGCATGGACCCCTAGATTCTATATTTTTAACAAGTTCTAGGTGATATTGAAGGTACTGGTGCATGAACCATACTTTGAATAGCAAAGATTTCTATTGCATCTCTTACCCAGAGATTCTTACCTAATTGGTATGGAGGGTGAACTGGGTATTGGGGTTTTTGAAAGTTCCCCAGGTGAACTTTCTAAGGTGCACAAAGTGTGAGGACCATTGCTATAGGGTGATTAGACTAGGGGGTGAGGTGTGTCACAGTATGAAAGCAACATTGTAAAGGTAACTCCACTCAGTATCTCCTCTTATAAGATGTGAGGATAGGGCTTGAGAATCCTGCATGTGGGAAGAGCCAAGGCTCACTGCAACAAAGGGAGGAAAATGCAAAGTAAGGGTGGAGGATATGAAGGACTTACAGGAGTGGACAGGAATTAGAAAGGCATGGATGAGAAGCACAACTGGTGGGCTGATTCCTTCAGGTTATAAGGATGAGATTAGAAGTCCTATGATGGTCATTGACAGCATTCTTTACTTGGCTTCTCAATGGAATGTTATGAATAGATTTCCTTGTGTTCACAGAACTATCCTCACTACATTCCTTTTTCTATGTGCTCTGTGTTTGTTTCTAAAGTTTTATGGGGTAAAACTTGAGGGCCCTGGCATCAAAAGCTTTTTAAGAACTGGTTATTAATTGTTATTGAACTTGTCTTAAGAAGGGTTCAAAGTAATACATTATAATTTTTTCTCTCCAGATATTATAATAGGTACAAATGGCAGGACATAACAGGTGTGGCTGAATTTTCACTACTGTGAAGATATGAACTTGAATTAGAAGTCCGTGAAGCTGTATGTCTGTCTGAAATTGTATGAAATTAAAAAATTAATTTACTTATGATATACCATTGTGTTAAAATTCTATTAAGGTTCTTGTTATTTACTTTTAATTAAATTTAATTACTTATTCTTTTTCAGAAAAGAATATTCTTCTCTATGCTTTTCATATACCCTCACACATGTACACACAAATTTGTTGTTGTTAGGTGCTGTCGAGTCAGTTCCAACTCATATGATCCTGTGTGCAACAGAATGAACCATTGCCAGATCCGGCATCCTCCTCCTAAGTTATCTTTGAGCTTGTTGTTGCAGCCACTGTGTCAATCCATCTCGTTTTGCATCTTCCTCTATTTTGCTGATCCTGTGCTTTATTAAGCATGATATCATGTCCTTTTCCAAGAACTATTCTCCCCTCCTGATAACATGTCCAAAGAATGTGAGACAAAGTCTCATCATCTTCACTTCTAAGGAACATTCTGGCTGTCATTCATCCAAGACAGATTTGTTCTTACTTCCAGATATTCTTTGCCAGCACCATAATTCACTGCATATGAGGGGGTACAAAAAAATTGTTTCCCCAAAGTGATGTATTTAAATTAAAAAAAAAACCTTATCACCTTCAAAGTACTCTCCATTACACTTAATACATTTGTCACTTCTTGGAAACATTTTTTAAACTCGTCTGTTTGGATGGTTGACAGCATCTCCTTTTTTTCTTCACCTCTTCTATATCTTCAAATCATTGTCACATCACTGCCCTTTCATGTCCCTCTTCATTTGCAGAAACAAAAAGTCACACGGAGAGTCAGGTGAGTAAGGTGCATGGGGCCAGAAAGGCATGTTGTTTGTTAATTTTTGCCCAAAACTGGAGCACTGAGATGGCCGCATAAACAGGTGCATTATTGTGGTGGAAAAACCAGCCCCCCCATCTGCCACAAATAAAGCCATTTTTTTTGTAGCACAATGTTATGCAATCTTTTCAGGACCTCTAAATAGAAAGCTTGATTAACAGTCTGACCTGGTGGAATGAACTCCAAATGCACTATTCCCCCTCACATCACATCCGGTTTTGGGGGGTACCCCTCATATATACACACACATACATATGCATATCTATGATATACATACATATACATCTGTACAAATATGTATATATATGAGATGTAGATATTTGTATTACAAAGTAAGAACCAAATAACTGGTATTAGAAAGTTTTATAAAAAGCCAACACCAGAGTACCCTAACATCCTTGTATCTTTTACCAAAAATGTTATTCTTGGTATGGATTAAGAGTAAAAACTGCTGCCTTTTCATGAAGATGGCGCCGAAGGCGAAGAAGGACGCTCCTGCCCCTCCCAAAACGGAAGCCAAAGCAAAGGCTTTAAAAGCCAAGAAGGCCGTGCTGAAAGGTGTCCATGGCCACACATAAAAAGATCCACATGTCACCTACCTTCTGGCGGCCCAAGACCCTAAGACTAAGAAGGCAGCCCAAATATCCTTGGAAGAGCGCCCCCAGGAGAAATAAGCTGGACAATTATCCCATCATCAAGTTCCCCTTGACCACAGAGTCTGCCATGAAGAAGATCGAAGATAACAACACACTTGTGTTCATTGTGGATGTCAAAGCCAACAAACACCAGATCAAACGGGCGCTGAAGAAGCTCTATGACATTGACATAGCCAAGGTCAGCACCTTGATCAGGCCTGATGGGGAGAAGAAGGCATAGTCAGGACTGGCTCCTGAGGATGACGCTTTGTTGCCAACAAAATTGGAATCATCGACACTGAGTCCAGCTGGCTAATGCTAAATAGAAACTTTTTCAATGAAAAAAAGTGATAAGTGTTGTGATAACAATGAAAATGCTTACAAGATATTAAAAAAATTTTTCAACAGTTTTATTGATAAGTAATTTACATATCATAATTCAATAGTTCAGTCATTCAAACATATCACAGAGATTGTACAATAACCCCCACATCAATTTTAGAATACCCTACCCATAGTTAATCACCTTTAAGATGATTTATGCAATCACAATCCATTCTGGTATTCCCTCCCATCTTAATTAGTTCTTCCTGAAATTCCCTTGTCCTCCCTATCTTCCCTCCTGACCCCTGTATTCCCTATATGCTTTGTATCTTTTATCATTATGCATCCACTCCTGTGCTTTACAGCTGGGAGACTCAACAGAAAACAATACAAAAGCAAAATCACACTAAGGTGTAATCGTATACAGACAAAAATACTAATAATGTGTAAGAAGGAAAAGACCCTCAGCAAAAACCAAAATGCCCAAAAAGAAATTTCTGTCATGGAGCCAGTAAGAGATCCTTGCACTCAAAACAAATTCAGGTCGCATCTATACAGTGGTCAACTGGCTAAGTGTTGAGTTCTCTCCAGCATAATCAAAACTACAATGGTCACTGCCTGATAGTAAGGCTGACTGCGATTCTTGCCTGTAACTAGAGCAGATTTGCCAGTGGCTCAGTCTGACCAGATATTCTGCAGATGGGTTTTGGGCTCCCACTGTCCCCTACAGCCCTCCACAAATTGGTGTTTATAATTTTTGCTCTGATACTTTTTCTCCTCAACATATTTGAATTTTTAATTGTTATCGTTGGATCACACAGGTTGGTATGCTTCTTCTGTGTGGAATTAGTTGACTCATCACTTAGATGGCTGCTTGTTTGAATACTGGCTTTTAAGATCTCAGACATCATTCCAATTGATAGCTGGGTACCATCTGCTTTCTTCACCACACTTTGCGGTAGCACCCTTATCTTCAGTGATTATTTCATGAAAGTGAATATCAAGCAGGGTCATGTACAAGCTATTCCTAATAACTAATTGAAATCATGAGTAAGAGACTTACAGGTCTGCCTGAGAGAAACTCTATACTAAACATTTGCTGAAGCTGAGAATGTTTAATATATACAACCAATCCTGTACCAAATATTTCATCCCAAATAATGTTCTTTTGACAAAATTATCAGTCAAGGTTTTGTTTATATGTAATATAACATTGTGACATCCTATCCAGACAACACCCTTCCTAAAAACCAGCAATCATATTAGCAGGGAACTTCTCACAGTTGTATAGCTCTTGGTGAGATTTTACTCTGATAATTCACTAATACAGAAAAGTAAGCATGAGTCAAATTTTCAGAGCTGATTCAACATGAAAAGAAATTATAAAATGTGTGCATTTGTGTCACAGTAATTTACATAATATTCATTTTTAAAATAAAAGTGCTGTGACGCAGCAGTATGTTAAAAGGGAACTGCCAGAGAATCAAGTCAGATTCCTAAAAGTACATGGAAGGAAGAGTATCATTGATGATGTCAGATGACTCTTAGCTCAAAGCAAAAAATAGCAGAGAGAGATATACTTGTGTTTTATTGACTCTGTAAAGGCCAGTTCAACTGTGTAGATCTTGAAAACTTATGTTTAACATATAACCTCCTCCCTGGGGGATGGACAGCAGAAGGGTGGGTGAGGGGAGACGTTGGACAATGTGAGATATGACAAGATAGCTACAATTAGTAAATTGTCAAGGGTTCATGAAAAAGTGGGGAGCTGATACCAGGGGCTCCAGTGGATAGCAAATGTTTGAGAATGACGAGGGCAACAGGTGTGCAAATGCACTTGACACAATGGATGTATGAATGGATTGTAATGAAAGTTGTATGAGCCCCCAATAAGATGATTTAAAGAAAACAATTCCAGAACAATTGTGTTCATATGGAATCTGTGACGACACCAAGAGGTGGTCTTTTGAATGGAACAAGGGATTATGTGTGATTTTAAACTAGGAAAGATGTGTGTCAGGGTTGCATCCTTTCACCATACTTAGTCTGTATGTTGAACAAGTGATCTGGGAAGTAGCACTTTATGAAGAAGGAGGCAGCATCAGATTAGGAAATATTCAGTAGCAATTTGCTATGTGCAGATAACAAAATCTTGCTGAAATCTAAGGTGATTTGAAGTCTTTAGTATGGATTACACTAAAGCCCAAAGAAAACAAAAGCCCCTAGAACTGTACCAATAAACGATATCATGATAAATGGAGAAAAGATTGAAGTTGTCAAGGATTTCATTTTACTTAGATCCATAATAAATGCTCATAGAAGCATCAGCCAAGATGACATACTTCATTTGACAAATCTGTAAAAGGCCCCTTTTAAAAGTTAAAGTGTGAGATGCAGAAGGGTATTTCCCCAGATTGTCTCCCAAGTATATGCCAAACCTAAGATGCTGCATTGCAACAAATGGTAAATGACAGTAGACTTGGAGGTCAACGTCTGCTACTTAGAGATTATCTCCCTAAGGGTTTCCAGTCAGCTGAAGCAATCAGGCTCCATTGCAGCTATTCTCAATCTGTGGGTTGTGACCCCTTTGGAGGTCTAACAACCCTTTCACAGGGGTCGTTTAAGACCATCAGAAAATATGTATTTACAACGGTCTTAGGAACACTGGTCCTCTGTCTCCAGGCGGGTCTGCCCACATGCAGATACATCCACATACGAATACCCAGCGTGATGACATCATAGCACCAACACCATCACATACACCCCATACAAATATAGGTGTATGTGACAAGGTTGGCACCACAATGTACTTATGTGGACCAGTTACACATGTGTAGAGAGCAGCTACTGTGTAGAAAGAAGCTGCTGTGTTAAAAGCAGCAGTATTGGAGGTAAAACAACCCTTCATGGATTATAATTACTGGGTAAATGTAAAATCAACTACTGCAAAAAATATATCTTTACCATGGAACTTAATCTCAATGCTGATCGTTTTTCTTATATTCAGCTGTGGCTGATGTAAATACTGTCTCCTTGTGATAGTAACAGGTATGTTAAAAAATACAGAGAATGGTAAATCATAGGAAGCTTTAATGAACTGTATTGACTGAACTATGCCATGTATCATCTTTTGTATTATTAAAGCTATTGTTATATGTTATTTTCATTAGCAAACCATCCCATGATAATAGATTGTGTAGAGAAGAATGTTACAAAAAGAAAATATAGTGAGAATTTTTTACAGTATGATTTTACCTCAACAATTACAAGAGGAATTGAGAAACCACAATGTGTTATTTGTTGTGAAATTCTATCAGCCGAATTTATGAAGCCAAACAAATTAAAACGCCATTTTGATAGCAAGCATCCGAGCTTTGCCGTCAAGGATACTATTTTAGAAGCAAAGCTGATGAACTCAAGAAAGCCAGACTTGACACTAGTGGCAAGTACCACAAACACAATGTAGCAGCTATTGAAGCTTCTTATTTGGTGGCATTCAGAATGACCAGAGCTTTGAAACCTCACACCATTGCTGAAGATTTACTGTTGCCAGCAGCCAAAGACATTGTTCAAGTTCTGATCAGAGACGACTTTGTTATGAAATTGAGTGCAATTTCCTTATCTAACGACACTGTCCGCAGAAGAGTAGATTACATGCCTGCTGATATTCTTCATCAGGTAATCCAGGAAATTAAATCTGCTCCACTTCCAATATTTAGCATCCAGCTTGATGAATCTATAGACATTGCAAACTGTTCACAGTTACTGGTTTACACGAGGTATATTAATGATGGCTACTTTAAAGATGAGTTCCTTTTTTGCAAACCCCTTGAAACGACAACTACTGCACATGATGCATTTGACTCGGTTCATTTCTGGAAAAGCATAAGATCTCTTGGGAAAAGGTTTATGGTGTTTGCACATATGATGATCTAGCTATACTAGATTGTCTATCTGGATTTCAATGTTTGGTGCTGAATGAGTTCCCAAAAGTCATGGGACTCACTGTATGATTCATTGGAAAATATTAGCAACAAAGACATTGTGTCAAGAGTTACAAGAAGTAATTAAAAGCGTCCTAAGTGCTGTCTATAAAGGTGAACACTTCAAACAGTCAACTATTTTTGCCACTGTGCAACAAGTTGGATCCACTGAACAATGCTCTATTTCACACTGAAGTGAGATGGTTGTCGAAAGGAAAATGGTTTTTGGGGGAGTTTTCTTTTTAATCATTTTATTGGGGACCCATACAACTCATCACAATCCATGCATCCATCCATTGTGTCAAGCACATTTGTACACCTGTTGCCATCATCATTCTCAAAACATTTGCTTTCTACTTGAGCCCTTGGTATCAGCTCATTTCCCCACTCCTTCCCCACTCTCCCTCCCTCATGAACCCTTGATAATTTATAAATTATTGTTATTTTTTCATGTCTTGCACTGACCAATATCTCCCTTCACCCATTTTTCTGTTGTCCGTCCCCCTGGGAGGGGGTTATATGTAGATCATTGTGATTAGTTCCCCCTTCCCCCCTACCTTCCCCTTACCCTCCTGGTATAACTTCTCTCAGTATCAGTCCTGGGGAGTTTATCTGTCCTAGATTCCAGCTCTTAGCTGTACCAGTATACATTCTCTGGTCTAGCCAGATTTGTAAGGTAGAATTGGGATCATGATAGTGGTGGGGAGGAAGCATTAAAGAACTAGAAGAAAGTTGAATGTTTCATTGGTGCTATACTGCACCCCGACTGGCTCATGAGGAAAAGTTTTAAAATGTGGTTTTGAGCTTCGTGATGAACTCAAAACGTTTTATAATTAGAAAGGAAGACCACAGTTCGAAGCATTTTTCAGCGATAAAATTGAAACATCAGAAAAAAGCTTACTTGGTTGACATCTTTGCCATCTTCTATGAGTTAAATTTATCACTGCAAGGACCAAATGCAAGATGCCTCGATTTGTGGGGAAAGATCTGATCATGACACATGAAACTTCAGTTTGGCAAACAATAATTGAATGAAAATTTAATTTACATGTTGCCTACCTTATCTGCTTTCTTTGAGGAACATGACATTGAACCAGACCAGACAAAAGGATTGTGATGATAATTTCAGTGAAAGAACACTTGCACATGCTTGCAGACGAAATTTCATCATACTTTCCCAATCTGACACCCTATTTGCACTTGACAGAAGCCCATTCACAGTAGAAGTTGAAGATATTCCTGAGACAGCACAAGAGGAGTTCATTGAACTTATTAACAGAGATGCAATGAAAACTGATTTCTCTACAATGCCAGTTACAAAATTCTGGATCAAGTGTGTGCAGTCATATCCTGTTCTGTCTGAGACTGTGTTGCACCTTCTTCTTCTATATCCAACAACATATCTTTGTGAAACAGGGTTTTCCAGCTTGTTGGTTATCAAATCTAAACACAGAAGTAGACCTGTTGTGGAAGACGATCTTCGTTGTGCCTTTGCAGAGACTGCCCCAAGCATTTCTGATCTGGTGAGAAAGTAGCTATCTCACCCTTCCCACTGACTTGGCTTTTTATGCATACTGTTGCAAAATGTAGTAATGTAGCTTCTGTTGTTATATTAAGACTGTTATTCATGCTACACCATTCTTCAAGACAAATTTCATTTGTTTGTAATTAGAAACGCATGCTTTACAGTATATAATAACATGTTTTTGTGATTACTCACTATGCTTTAATTATGTTCTATTTGTAACGATGAAAATATATGCTGCATATCAGATATTTATATTATGATTCATAACAGTAGTAAAATTACAGTTATGAAGTAGCAACAAAAATAATTTGATGGTGGGGCGTCCCCACAACATGAGGAACTGCACGAAAGGACCGTGGCATCAGGAAGGTGGAGAACCACTGCTCTAAGGGGTTCTGAATTACTGTTTGGGGTGATGAAAAACTTTCAGAGACAGAAAGTGGTGATGGTAGCACAATGCGGTGAATATCATTGTCACTGAATTGTACCCTTAAAGTGGTTTGTTATATATGTTTTACCACGACACTTTCTGTTTTTTTATAGAGTGCTTTTAGCTTCTTCATGGATCCTGTACTCCCCAGTCCCCTTTCCACCTGAACAATCCAATGACACTACCACTTTAAAAGCTTTTCTTCAGTTCTCATTTACCTAAGCTCTCCTCAGTAATGATCCTGCTGATTAATACTTTCTTCCTGAATGCTTCTGTCAGAAACATTACTCTTCTGGCTTTCGGTTCTTCTCTAGTTTTCTTCCATTTCTTCAGATGGTTCTTTTCCTCCTGTTTAGTCTTTACATTTTTGTTTTCTTGGGTCCTATTGTAAGGCCTGTAATCACGCTACGCACTCTTCCCAAGTGTCTCATCCAGTGTCATTACTTCAAACACCATCTCTGTGCAACTGACCCCGAATCTGTCTCTAACTGCTAGTGGTATTGGTAATTGACAGTTGTGGTGACTTCCACTGCATCTATCTATTCCTTCTAATTTCATCCTAATTGGACCTTAAATTTTCATGTGATGTGGTTTATGTGAAATTGATCATATCATTTGTTAAGCATTAAAGATGGGCAAAATTAACATAGCCCTCCAAATTCTGGCACAGTGCTTGGTTCAGGGATGGGCCCAAGACTTAAAATAATGAAATCTTAAAATAATCAATTGGATGAAATCTTGAAGCTTTTTTCTGGGGATAGTAGAACACAAACTTTTCTCTTTTTCTATTGGACTTTTACCCAAAAGATATCTTTTATTTAAAAATCATTTTTTTGGGACTCATACAACTCTTATCACAATCCATCCATCCATTGTTTCAAACATATTTGTACATATGTTGTCGTCATCATTTTCTATTTTTTTATTGTTTTATTGGGGGCTTGTACAACTCATCATCATCATCCATCCATCCATTGTGTCAAGCACATTTGTACATTTGTTGCCATCATCATTTTTAAAACATTTTCTTTCTACTTGAGCTCTTACTATCAGCTCATTTAGTTTTTTCCCCTTCCTCTCTCCCCCTCTTCCCCTCATGAATCCTTGATAATTGATACATTATTATTTTTTCATGTCTTACACTGACCAATGTCTCCCTTCACCCATTTTTCTGTTGTCTGTCTTTCTGGGAGGGGGTTATATGTTAAACATTATGATTGGTTCCCCCGTTCTACCCCCAGCTTTCCCTTCCCCTTCTGGTATTGCTACTCTCAGTATTAGCCCTGAGGGGGTTATCTGTCCTGGATTCCCTGTGCTTCCAGCTCTTATCTGTACCAGTGTACATGCGCTGGGCTAGCCAGATTTGTAAGGTACAATTGGGGTCATGATAGTGGGGTGTAGGAAACAGTAAAGAACTAGAGGAAAGTTGAATGTTTCATCGGTGTTATACTGCACCCTGACTGGCTTGTCCCTTCTTTTTGACCCTTCTGTGAGGGGATGTTCAATTGTCTGCAGATGGGCTTAGGGTTTTCACTCCACATTCCCCGTCATTCACATTGATATCATTTTTTGTTCTGGGTCTTTGATGCCTGATAGCAGATCCCATTGACAACTCATGATCACACAGACTGGTGTGCTTCTTCCATGTGGGCTTGGTTGCTTCTCATCTAGGTCATCACTTGTTTATCTTCAAGCCTTTAAGACCCCAGATGCTACATCTTTTGATAGCCAAGCACCATCAGCTTTCTTTACCACATTTGCTTATGCACCCATTTTGCTTCAGTGATTAGGTCAGGGAAGGTGAGCATCACAGAATGCCGGCTTATTAGAACAAAGTGTTATTGCATTGAGGGAGTACTTGAGTAGTGGCCCAATGTCCATCTTCTATCTTAAAATCTAACATATATATGTGCATTGATCTATTTACCTATCATTATATAAAAACAAATTTACATACGTACATGCCTAATATGTATACCTCTATAAATGTCCCTTGACATTTGATGACAGTTGGGGACAGTTGGGGACCTGCCTTGCTGTTTGCTGCCTGGGTATATATAGCCCAGCTCGCTCAACAGAAAGGGACTGGCAACTGGCAGCTCTCAAAACTTGGAGGACTGCTAGTGTCTCACTGCTTTATAATTTAACTGTTAATTTATTGTATTATCTATCTGTATATTATTTAATGGTTTATTTCTTGAATTATATATCTATCTTTATAAATATATTTATAATTACTAGCAATCTGGTTTGTCTCTCTAGAGAACCCTGTCCAATACATGAGGTGATTGAAAATACCATGTTTTGGGTCAGATGCACACAGTCCTTAAAGTGACACTTAAATTTTAAAGTGGTACACTTAAATTTTCTTCATCAAATCTGTGCTTTCCATCAAATCTTTCTACCAGGTAATTACTTCCATTTAGTTGTTCAAGGCAACAATCTAGTAGTCATTCTGGAGTTTTCTTTCCTGGAGTATTATTAGAAGCCCTATAAGATATATTTCCAAAGCAAACCCAATTTGTCATCACTGTTTGGTTTCTCTGCTTTTATTTTACTATTGTATAAACTCCCTTCTCCACAGAGCATCAAAAGTAATCTTCAAAAAGCACAAATTGGATCACGAGCCTATTTTAAACTCTGTTAGTAGCTCCCATATCACAGAAACTTAAACTTTCCCCCATGATACATAAGGCCCCTGTATTGTTTTACCTTAAAATATTTGTAACTGCATTTCAAATCTTTCTCCTTCCAGAGTATACCTATGGGAAAATGAAAATTGTGAAGAGATGTATGTGGGCAAACTCTCAACATACATATGTTAAGGAATCTGGGAGGCCACGGCTTCCGTGGAGGAAACCTTCATTGTTGTGGGTTGGAATTGCATCTCCTAAGTAAAAGTTATTCCCCAAAATGTCCCCATAATAATGCCAAATCTAAGGTGTTGTTTGCAAACACATGGTCACTGACTGTACACTTGGAGGTCAACTGCTTGAAGGCTATCTGTCAGACCCTATTGTCTGTCCCACCTTAAGTAGGGCCCACTCCCTTCTGATAAGGATCATAGATGGTTCCCCTCCAAGAGAGCTCAAAGACGCCTAAAGTCAAGCCAACTTAGATGACCAAGGTTAGGCTGCCATCTTGATTCTTAGTCTTCCCATCTTGTTGTGTATGTGCCTTCCTGTCACATGTATATCTCTGGTGCTACCCTTTCCTATTGCATGTATACCACTAGCTCATCCCCCCTGTGTTACACATATGCCTATTGTACAATCCCTTCTTGTATATATGTGCGTATAGTGGCTTGTGTGCCACAGATTATATACATTTGTGAAATAACATTACTCTCTCTGCATGGATCTGGCTCCTGAAGTCATGGTGGTCTCAGGGGTGAGCACTTGCATGCTTTACCCAGTCTGAAGTCTCTTTAATTTACCCCTCAATTATATAACCGCCCCTTGGACCCGTTCGATTGTGGGGGCTGATGCCCCACATATGCCCCAGCCCCTCTGGCCTTCTTACTCTTCCTCCAGCAGGTCACACTCTTTCTGGCTTCAGGACCTTTGGCTGTTTTCCTTTTTTTGCCAAAATATTTGTCATCAACTTCTTCCCATAGCTGCTTCCTGTTATGCTTTAGACGTAAGCTCATATCCTACATCTTTGGAGAGAGAGGTCTTCCCTGATCATCTTATTGAAATTCAGCCTTTTTCAATTGCTTGAAAGGAGCTATGGGATTAAGTGTTGGGCTGCTAACTTCAAGGTGGCTAGTTCACAACCACCAGGTGGTCCTCAGGAAAAAGACGAGGCTGTCTGCTCTTATAAAGATTTACAGTCTAGAACAACACAAAAAATCTTATAGGGGGGAGTGCAGAGTGCAGACCCAAAGCCCATTTGTCGGCCACTGGAGATCCCCTTGCAGAGGGATCTAGGGGAGGAGACTAACCAGTCAAGGTGCAATGTAGCAATGATGAAAAATACAACTTTCCTCTAGTTCCTAAATGCTTTCTGTCCCCCCCGCCCTCACTATCATGATCCGAATTCTACCTTGCAAGTCTGGCTAGACCAAAGGATGTACACTGGTACAGATAGGAACTGGAAACACAGGGAATCCAGGGTGGATGATCCCTCCAGGACCAGGGGTGTGAGTGGCGATACTGGGAGGGTAGAGGGAGAGTGGGTTGGAAAGAGGGAGCCAATTATAAGGATCTACTTGTGACCTCCTTCCTGTGAGACATCAGAAAAGTGAGTGAAGGTAGACGTCGGACAGGGCAAGATATGACAAAATAATAATTCATAAATTATCAAAGGTTCATGAGGGAGAAGAGAGTGGGGAGGGAAGGGAAAAAATGAGGAGCTGATGCCAGGGGCTTAAGTGGAGAGCAGATGTTTTGAGAATGATGAGGGCAATGAATGTACAGATGTGCTTTACACAATTGAACTATGTATGGATTGTGATAAGAGTTGTATGAGCCCCTAATAAAATGATTTTTAAAAAGATTTACAGTCTCAGTAACCATATGTAGGATTGTTATCAATTAGAACTGACTCAATGGTAATGGGTATGGGTTTTCCAGTTATGTGATATCATCTTCCTTTATAGCCCTTACCACAACTTGCAAAATTTTATTTATTTTGGTCTTCCATTCAGCTATAAATTTATTTGGCACCATATTCCTTCAACTAGTACAGAGACCTTGAAGGGATGAAAAAATTGTTGAATAAATCAATAGTTCAGATACAACAAACTTCTGCCATAACCAAGTGATCATCTAAATTTTATTCAGGTGGTTTTACTAGAGCATCTTGTGCAGTAATTAAGTGGGGTTGGCTGCTAACATAAAGGTTGGCAAAAATGTGTTGGTCAGCTTCCATAGATTGCTGCTGCTCTTTGATGCCTTTGAGTCGTTTCTGACTCATAGCAACCATCTGAACAACACAATGAAATGCTTCCTGGTCCTGCACCATCCTCACAAGCAGTACTATTTTGACTCCATTATTGCAGCAACCAACTCAGTTGATCTTGTCAAGGATTTTCCTCTGTATAGCTGATCCTCTTCCACATATAACACCATGCTCCAGGGAGTGGTCCTTCCTGATGACATGTCTGAGGTACACAAGACTCCGTCTTGCTATCCACATTTCTAAGAAGCAGCCTGGTGGCACTTCTTCCAACACAGATTTATTCACTCTAGCAGTTCACTGTTCATGCCATGAAGGTTCAAATCCTAGAAAACCCCTCGGGGTTCTACTCTTTCCAACAGGGTCACTGTGAGTTGACATTGGCCTATTTGCAATTAGTTTATGGACGACAGCTTGTCTATACAAAGTGTCTTCTTCTAGGATGTTTGTCAATGCAATTTTAATTCATTTTAGGTAATTTAGTACAATTGAGGCTTATAAACATGGATGTTAAGGGAGCAGGAGTCTAGTTTTCCTCATCACCAACTCTTCATATAAAAGAATGTGGCATCAGGATTGGAAGAAGGCTTATTAACCACCTGTGATATGCAAATGATACAACCTTGCTTGCTGAAGGTGAGGAGGAATTGAAGCACTTGCTGATGAAGATTAAGAATTGTAGCCTTCAGTATGGATTATAACTCAGTGTAAAGGAAACCAAAAACCTCACAACTGGACCAATTGGTAACATCTAAATGGAGAAAAGGTTGAAGTTGTGAAGGATTTTTTCTTGTTTTGATCCACAATCAATAGTCATAGAAGCACAAGATTGAAGATACAAGATAGAAGTCACAAGATTGAAGTATGTATTGCATTGGATAAATCTGCTGCAGAAGGTCTCTTTAAAGGGTTGAAAAGCAAGGATGTTATTTTGGGTGCACCTGACGCAAGCCATGGTACTTTGAATTGCTGTATATGTGTGTGAAAGTTAGCCATTGATAAGGAAGACCAAAGAAAAATTGATGCAATTGAATTGTGTTGCTGGAGAAGAATATTGAAGGAACCCTGGACTGGAAAAAGGACAAGGCTGTCTTGGAAGAAGTATGGCCAGAGTGCTTCTTGGAGGCTAGGATGGTGAGACTTCGTATTATATACTGCGATAGTTTATTGTGCCAGCCTGGCCAATAAACACAAGTAGGATTAACTGAAGGGCGGAAGGATAAATGGCTCGGTGAGCCTCACCTTGCTTGTTCTGTGCCTCAGTTTAAAGGGGTACACTACCTGTGGGATGCCTAGCCTGTGGACTGTGTGGCTGTAAGTTGAGGTCCCTCCAATCCCACAGGATTAGAATGTTCGTCTCTGGAGCTGGGAACGGACAGTTGATGACAGTTGGGGACCTGCCTTGCTGTTTGCTGCCTGGTTATATATAGCCCAGCTCTCTCTACAGAAGGGGACTGGCAACTGGCAGCTCTCAAGCCTTAAAGGACTGCTAGTGTCTCACTGCTTTATAATTTAACTGTTAATTTCTTGTATCATCTATCTGTATATAATTTAACGGTTCATTTCTTGTATTATATATCTATCTTTATAAATATATTTATATATAATTACTAGAAATCTGGTTTGTCTCTCTAGAGAACCCTGTCCAACACATTTACTTTGGACATGTTAGGAGAGACTAGTTTCTAAAGAAGGACATCATGCTTGGGAAAGTAGTGGGGCAGCAAAAAATAGGAAGGCCCTCAAACAAATGGACTGACATAGTGGAACAATTCTGAGGATGGCTTAGGACGGGCCACTATTTCAATCTGTTGTACATAGGGTCACTATGGGTTGGAACTGACTCCCGAACTTAACAAGAAGAAAGAGAAGAAGAAGAAGAAGAAGAAGAAGAAGAAGAAGAAGAAGAAGAAGAAGAAGAAGAAGAAGAAGAAGAAGAAGAAGAAGAAGTAGAAGAAGAAGAAGAAGAAGAAGTAGAAGAAGAAGAAGAAGGACTGCTATGTTAGCCTGGGTAAACTAGAGAAACAAATTCATAAACATGCATATGTATATAAGGAAGAGGTTTGTATACAGGAGGAGTTGAACATTGAGAAAACAGCCCAGCCTAGTCCAGTCCAAGGCCATAAGTCTGATATTAGCCCAGATGTCTGAAACCAATCTATAAAGTCCTCTTCAGACTCACAAAACACCTGCAATGAGCCAAATGCAGGACGATCACAAGCCAGTGGGTAGAAAGTCTTTGGGTCCAGTGGCGTTGTAAGCATCTCCGTGCTGACAGTGTCTCTCTTTGGCTTCTCTGGCTTCTGAGGTCTGGTTGCATCCATGTGACTTGTTTTCTGCAATGTCTCCCAGGAAGTAGCAGACAGAGAGAAGTGTCTTCCACCTCCAAGGAGGAAGTACCAGATTTCCCAGGAGAAGGCCATGCCCACACAGTCTTATTGGCTATCTCCAGATTGACAGCCTAAACTCCGCGCCTACACTCTTAATCCTTAAATGGACACCAGATTAGTGTCAATTTAACACCAACTAGTCTAAAACAACTGCCAAAGAGACAAACAAATCTATTTGGAAGAAGTACAACCAGAATGCTCCTTAGAAGCAAGGATGGTGAGACTTTGTTTTGTGTACTTTGGATATGGAGGATGGCACAGGGCTGGGCCATGTCTCTGTTGTACATAGGGTTGCTATGACTTAGAATTGACTGCATGGCACCTGTGTTAGACTGGCTTGACCAGAGAAACAAATCCAGAGACATATATGTGTAAGAGAGAGCTTATATTAAGAATTACTAAAAAAAAGGAATTACCCTGTTTCCCTGAAGTTAAGACAGTGTCTTATATTAATTTTTGCTCCCAAAGATGTGCTAGGTCTTATTTTCAGGGGATGTTTTATTCTTTCATGAATAAGAATACAGTACACATTTATTGTTTATTGTTTTATTAAAAGAGACCTCACACTTCCTGTCTGCGCCGGCTGCACTATGGCCAACAGTGAGCTGCGCAGTAGCACCTGCCGCTATGGTCCAGAGTCCAGAATTACGGTAGCTTCGGGAGGCCTTATTTTCTGGGAGGTCTTATTTTCAGGGGATGTATTATATTTCAGCAAGAGGCAAAACTTTAAGTAGGTCTTAATTTGGAGGGATGTCCTACTTTTGGGGAAGCAGGGTATATATGAAGCAAATATCCCAGCCCAGTACAGCTCATGCCCATAAGTCTAATACTACTCCATAAGTCTGATACTAGTTCATAAGTGCCTCTTCAAACTCACACTGCCACATACAATGATGCAGAATGCAGGGAGATCATAGGCTGATGGATGTAAAGTCTTGTGGATCCAGTGGCGGTGGTGCATCTCCAGGGTCTGGGAGGTCTCTCTGGTGGTTTGGCTCTGGCAGCTTTCCAAGTGTGGCTCTTCAACAGGAAGGTGAAGCAGACAGAAGGGGGTTAGATTCCAAGGATCCCCTTTATTAGGGGGCCACATCCACAAGGAAGTGCTATCAGTCGGTGACCTGATTGACAGACTAGACTCCACTACTTCACTTTTATATTTTCCAGATGACACGAAATGATGTAACTACCACAACACCTAACAACAACTTCCTATAGCTAAAGGAGCCCTGGAGCAACTGTCTGGTAAGCACCAGACTGCTAACTGCAAATCATCCGCTCGAACTCACTAGCGCTTCCATGTTAGAAAGATGAGATGTCTGCTCCTGTAAAGATTTGCAAAGTCTTCAGAACTTCTATGTAGATTTGCTATGAAATCAGAATGGACTCCAGGTCAGTTGGTTTTGTTTTCTGTCTTCCTTTATCTGGTAACCTGCAAATGGCTATGATGAAAAATGATTCTGTCTTTTGCTGTCAAAAGAGTAATCTTGGAAGCAGATGTTTTGGGGAGGCTGGATCTCTCCCTCTGAAGTGAAAATGTCATCATCTCTGACCCTTCTAACCCAACAGTTGCACATTCACATAATGAGTTGGTGACAATTTTTCTCTCTCACATTTCTTTGTTGCTGACTTCCTTTACTTAAAGAGGCCGATTAAAAGGGAAAGAGAACTAAGTAAAAGAAAAAAAATGATACAAATCTAAACTTCAAAATACTTAACTGAATCTGCATAATTAAGTATCGTTGTGCCTTTTATTACAAACTTGTATGATTCCAGTGCTCTATAATTCTATGATTTGAATACTATGCTGATGCATAGGAGAAAAGTGATGTATGGTAGCATATTTAGTTTTCTCTGTAGCTTTCAAGTACAAAACTCAATGAGACTACAGAAATGAAGCTATTACATGATTAGATTATACTAAAATAACACATCTCTTATGCAAGCAGTAATGTTCTTTCCCTTACTATTAATATCTATAATTATCTATGAAGTAATTTTTCCCACGATGAAAGCCGACAAGGTTATTGCATTTGGACATTTCCTTCCTGGGGGACTGGGAGCTGTTCTTCTCGGTGCTAGCATGAGTCCTCAGCGCCTTTGCTCCTGGAAGGACAGGCTGAAGTCCGTTTCCATTTGCACTCATTGAGTGCCACTTGCTGGCGTAAAACAAAACAAAATGGACAAATGACTGGCTAATCAATAGGATGTCATGTTTTCAACTTAATCCAAATTGCACTGTCTTTTTTGGTAACAATATTTTAATTTCACTGTACAAGCATTTTGTGAGGAAAACATACTCATAGTTTACCTTTCCCTATTAGAAATTGTTCAGTGTTTTGCTCTAGAGTTCATAGGCTTATCTCAAGTTTATAGGTGAAATAATTTGTCATTTTAAACCTCTTTTTCCTCAATCTCGAGTTTAAACAATGTATGGAACAATTTTGGATTTTAATCTATGTACCTCAAATTATTCCCTGAGATAGTTAACATTTATTGTGCCAACATGGCCAATGAACACATGTGGGATTAATTGAAGGGCAGAGAGATAAGTGGCTTGGCTAGTCTTGCCTCTCTTGTCTCTTGCTCTTTGATCATCAGACCAGAGTGTGACTGCCTTGCTTGTTCTGTGCCTTAATTTGCAAGCTACACTACCTGTGGGACACCTAACTTGTGGACTGTGTCACTGTAATTTGAAGTACCTTTAACACCTGCTTTGCCAAAATATTGAAATTTACATTTCTTGATCTGGGGACTGTCAGACCCTGTCATCTGGCTGACTGTTGGTGACCTGCCATGCTGTTTGCTGCCTGTGGCCAGATAGCCTGAATTGCTCTACAGAGGACTACCTGGCGGCTCTCAAGCCTTGAAGGACTGCCAGCATCTCACAACTGTCTCACAGGAGTGAGTTTCACTGAGCCATTTGTACTTCTTTATAATTTAATTAACTGTTTATTTCTTATGTTATCTATCTACCTATGTAAATATATATAAATTATTAGCATTCTGGTTTTGCTTCTCTAGAGAACCCTAACACATCCCCTCTTCAGAGAAACTGTCCTCATTTCTTCACCACGTACTTTCTTATTTCATGGCACAAATGTTATTTACAAAGGATCCATAAATATGTACAATAATCTATAATTTAAAATATTTTGTAACATTGAAACTCAACATGTTGGCCACTGACATATTTTTAAAGGGATATGATTTCTACCCATTATCTGTATTTAGGATCTTTTATTTTTAGCTTAAACTCTAGCTGTAACTTGGTGATTTGTAGCCACTTAAAAATTAAAATTTAGGGAATCCAGTGGTGGAGCCTGAGGGCTCGGCCCCCATACCAGCTACGTGGACAGCTGCCCCTCCCCCCAGAAGAATTTACTTGAGAGGACAGCACTGAAGCTGCAGCTAGAGGAAAGGGGCTGTCTGATCAGCACAAGTGGGAGCAAAAGAAGGGAGAGGAAAAGAGAGTGGAGCACATCCTGGCCCATCAGGCCTGGAGGACAATATGGCTGATCCCACTACGAGACACGCCATCCTTTGATGGCCTTTGATGGCCCACGGCCCTAAGGGGGACAAAACTGGAAACTCAATGTAGGGACTGGCCCAAACTGACCCTGTGACACCGAGGCAAACCACTAAAAGTGAGCGACAGAGCAACCATGGGAGCAGTGCAGGGAGCCCCTGAAGGAGTACAAAGGACAGACTCGGGGGCCAGAGCATGGTACCCCATCCGACCTGACTGAAGGACATGCCTAGAGATAAAAAATCAGACCTTGATCTATTACAGGTTTTTCTTTCTTTAAATTTTTTCCCTTTAACTAATTTATTCTTCTATGGGTAATTGGTGTCTTTTTTTTGTTGTCATCACTGTGTTTTCACTTTTTAAACCTCGTTGGATTTAATACTTGGTAAATTTTAAGATTAAAAAATCATTTTATTAGGGGCTCATACAACTCTTATCACAATCCATACATGCATCAATTGTGTAAAGCACATTTGTACATTCATTGCTCTCATCATTCCCCAAACATTTGCTCTCCACGTAGGCCCTTGGCATCAGTTCATTTCCCCCCTCTCTTCCCACTCCCCTCCCCCTCATGAACCCTTAATAATTTATAAATTATTATTTTGTCTTATCTTAAACTATCCGATGTCTCCCTTCACCCACTTTTCTGTTGTCCCCCAGGGAGGAGGTTATATGTAGATCCTTGTAATTGGTTCCCCCTTTCCACCCCACTCTCCCTCCAATTTTTGACTTTTTTTCCTGCTCTCAAAACCACTTGGTTACGATTCCACAGTTCCTCCCTCCCCTCCTACCTGGACTTTTAAAGACCAGATTGTCAAAATTAAAATTCTAGACAATTACTGCAAAAGGATAGATATTTGTACATGTATCCATTTTCTCACGGTAGGCGCTCTTCAGTCTGTTCCCACCACTTCCTCTACTTAAGGACACTGCTTATAAGAGAAAGAGAACCGGAACTAAACACTGTCCACCCTGCACCATCCGTACAATTGTGTTTGAGTCCATAGTTCCAGCCAGGGTCATTCTACCTGGTTTAAGAGTCTTCCTCCTTTTCAACGAACCTCTTTTTTCCCCCAGGGACTGGATTTCCTGACAAGATGTCCAAAATACCTGAAAGCAAGTCTCCCATCTTTCTAAGGAGCCTTCTGGCTGTTCTTGACTTCCTTCAAGTCGATTCTGACTCGTTGTGACCCTATAGGGCAGAGCACAACTGCCCATTTGGCTTTCCGAGGCTTTCAGCGTTACAGTAGCCAGCCTCATCTTGTCCACCCCTCAAAGGATGACTGGCAGCTTCCAAGCGCTGACGTGATTCCCAAACGGCTCCATTTGTAACTCACTGATTTATTTTCTATGTTGATAACCCAGAAAACTGAGCCCCCCTTCCTGAGCCTAAGACTGCCAACCCTTCCAGAAGGGTAATTCCAGCGTCAGAGTTCCAGAGAGGAAACCCGAATGACTGCTGCCCCACAGTCCTGGGACACAGCTGTACCAGCTGGAAGCCAACGCTGTGGTAGGTGCCCTAGCAGGTTCTGCCACTGGTCACCGTGAGCAGGCCCCTCTGCTGCCCAGCTCCAAGACGGAGACCCAAGCAACCTGGTCTCCACACCAGGTTGATAAGCTCCCAAGCTTGCTGCCCGGTGCTCAAAAATCCAGCCCTGGCTACAGATCTGGTACGCTAGCGCCTTCTCGGTTCCAATGACCGCTGGAATCTGTCGGAAGGAGGGGTGATCCGCAGAACCCTGCGAGGGGCTGCGGGATGTGGGTGGTTGCTGACAGTACCCCTACACAACTGTCCGGTGGGCCGGGGGTCTTAGGGTTTCTGCCCCCCGCAACCCCAGGTGGAGCTCCTGCGTCAACTCCTGAGCATCCTCAGGCCCTGACCGCCTCAAGGGAAAGGAACGGAGACCAGCACGTTCCTCCTTCCCCTCGCCAGCCACCCCTTACTCCCCCACTTGTACGCGCCTTTCACGCCCCGCCCCGTGCGCTGCCACGTGATGTGACCCACTCGCCAGCCTATGGGCGTCAGCCCCGCCCCACGCCCCCGCCTTGCCCCCTGCTCCGCGAGCCTCCACGTGATGAGGCTCCCGGCCAACCAATGAGCGCCAGCCTTGCCCGGCGCCCCGCCCCGCGCGCCGTGGCTGTTTGAAGTGACTAATTTCTGTCATATGACTGAGGCGCTCATGGGGGTGGCGGCGAGGCTGTAGGAGCGGGGGCCTAGCAGACGCCCTGCGGAGCGACCCCGGCCTGGCGGCGGCCAGCATGGCCCCCACTCTCTTCCAGAAGCTCTTCAGCAAGAGGAGCGGGCTGGGCGCGCCCGGCCGCGACGCCCGCGACCCGGACTGCACGTTCAGGTAGAGAGCTGCGGGCCGCCGGGGCGGGGCGCGCGGGGGGCGCGCGGGGCGCGGGCGCGCGGGGCCGGTGACGCTTCGGGTCCCGGCTCTGGGGGCGCTGGGCCTTTGGCGGCCAGCCCCGAGCGGCGGCGCGGCGCGGGGACCCTAGGACCTGGCCGGCAGCCCGGAGGGGCCAGGCAGCTGGGGACTCGCGGCCAAGGGTTGAGGCGAGGTCCCCCCTCCCCCGCTCGCCGCCCCTTCCCCCTCCTCGCTCCTCCCGGCGGGTTTGTTTACGTCCCGCGGGGCAGCCACGCGCGCCTCTGCTCCGCCCGTTCGAGCCCCGCGGCCTGGGGCGCTGGGTCCTCCCGCCTTCCTGCGGCGACCAGATTGGGGCGCGGGCTGAACCTGGACCTCAGCCGCCGGCTTCCGACCAGTTCTCCCTCCTCCCCGCGACGAGTCGCTCCTCGGCTGCTCGAGCCCCGCGTGAGTGGTTTTGGGGAGGGAGTAGCCGTTTGAGTCCATCTTTGGAGGGCAGGGACGGCGGGAAGAGCGAGAATGGTAGGGGCGGTTTTTGTATTTTTTTTTTCCTTCAGGTTTGGGGGGAATTAAAATCGGAGGTGAGCAGCTACCGCGCAGAGCGACCTTAGTGTTACCGAAGGAGAAATGTGAAACCTAAGAGGTTAGGGTTTCTCCTGACCGAGCTGAAGCTGGGCCGAAATAAGTGAAGTAGGGCCCAGAATCACCCGCCGAGGACTGCAACTCTATAGAGTCGTTTTTAAAAATGGGGAATGATAGCAGAATATTTGTGGTATTGAAGGCTTTGTTAATTTTTGGTGATGGTACCTGTTGCTGGCAGAATAACTTTTCAGAATTGTAATTCTTGGTGTAAACCTAGGTTCATGGTAAAATTTGCATTTGAAGAGGACATTGTTTGGCTTCCGAACAGCCTTCATATTTGTTGCAATGTGGGAACTGGTAACTATCACAAGGCTAACTATAAAATGTCACCCAAACCTGGCAGGATAGCCCAGAGACAAGTTACATAGTTTTAGGGAGGCGGGGGAAGGCTTACATTTTTTAACAGGCTTAAATATGAAGTGATTGTACCTCGGTTTAAGGTTTTGATACTGAAAATTATTCACTCTTGAGTTAGTGCAGGTGCTATTAGTAGACATTTAGTAAATAAATACGTGTGGGATTCAGCTACAAATTGGAAAGAAATTTAACTGACTTTTAAAAAATGGAGAAGTCTCCCTTGTGGACATCTTGGGAAAGTGCTCAGTTTTCTAGGTATTGGTCTTTTGCCACAAGGAAATAAATGTCTTTGTCATGGTCATATATTGACTTTCTTTAAACATTTTTTCAATGCTTTTCTTTGGAAAAATGAAAGTGCAGTTTAGATAATGTGTTGAGCCGTATAGTAACTCAAGAGACAATAGAAAGTAGGCTTTAGGGTAAGGGGGTGGGTATTAAAAAGGTGGCATTTGGCTGATTTCTCTTTCCTGGGCAAAGGTTGACTCTGGGCACACACATTTCCAAGTGCTTCAGGTTATTCACATAAAAACCATTTTCATATCTAGAAATATATAGTCTTTATAATTGTGTAATACTGCTTTACAGTTGCCTAAGCACTTTCTCCTGCCGATCTTGCAATTTTACAACTATCTTGAGAGGTAGGCAGGATAAGTAGCTGTAAAAATAAACAGATGATCCTTTTCCCAGTAAAAGTATTCAGTGTAAGCCCAATAAGTGAAGTGCTTATAAAAGTGATTGCTTGAATGTGACAGGTGTTATTGCTATTTGCTGTTTAGTTGGCCATGACTGAAGTATCTTGCCAGGCCTTTCTTAGATTGTCTTAGTCTGGAAGTTCTACTGAAATCTGCCCATTATGAGTGTCTGCTGGTATTTCAAATGCCAGTGACACAGTTCCCTGTATCATAACAACATATAGCCACCACAGATGGGTGATGGATATAAGTGTATATGTGAGAAAATGAAAACTCTTGTTAAGTCCACTCTGCTGGAAAATTACAGAGCTAATCAACCCAAGTGTGTGTGTGTGTGTGTGTGTGTGTGTGTGTGTGTGTGTGTGTGTGTGTGTGTGTTTAAACTAAATGTCATAAAGACAAGGACAAGACTACTACAGAGACGTGGCATCTGGATGAGGGAGACCATTAGCATGAGGTCATTGTGGTGTTCGACAGTTCACTGGCATACAAAGCTTTAGAAAGGACATGGGAGGTCAAAGAAGATTGTCGCATAGGCATTCTAGTGGGTGTCCCGTGTGATTTTATTATGTGGTTTCCTAATGACAAATGATGTTCAGCAACTTTTCATGTAACCAGGTTTTTGAGTAGACCAGAATTTAATGTTGACACCAGTTGACTATACCTTACTTTCTAGAATCCTCTTTTTGGTTTTGCTTTGTTCTAGTCAGCTTTGGACAGCGGTTCTCAACCTGTGGGTTCCGACCCCTTTGGGGATTGACCCTCTCACAGTGGCTGCCCTATTCATAGCAGTACCAAAATTAACAGTTATGTCGTAGCAACATAATAATTTTATGGTTGGGGGAGGTCACCACAACAAGAGGAACTGTATTAAAGGGTCGCGGCATTAGGAAGGCTGAGAACCACTGGTTTAGGAGGAGGTGGCTGAATGGTTACGCATTAGGCTGCAATCCACAAGGTCAGCAGTTTAAAACAACCACAGGAGAAAGACGGAGCTTTCTACTTCTGTGAAGAGTTAAGTCTTAGAAACTCAAAGGGCCGATCTACGCTGTCTGATAGGGTCACTCTGAGGCATCAACTCCATGACAGTGAGTGTTCGTTTTGAGTTAGTTTTTATGGAAAAACAATATTGACTCTACTTTCAAGGTTGTGACTCTCCGGAAGTTGATGGTTAAGCCTGTCTTCCAAGGTGCCTCTGGGCAGCTTCAAACTGCCAACCTTTCAGAGCATGTGCCACTCAGGGATTCCTAACCTCTCTATCACAGGGTTATTTTAAGGATTCATGTAAAGTACTTAACCAAGGTGCTTAGCCACATGGCTTTTAGGCATAGAGAAGTTGTTGTTATAAGGTAACACTTTTTTGTGTATAAAGCCATTGACTTTGGGCTGTAACTCCTTAAAGTGACCCTGCATGGTGTATCTTGTTAATTCTCTTGTCTATAATTTTGCTCTCCATAATGAAGTCATAAACAAATAAACAACTAAAAACATGAATTCATAACAAATTTCTTAATATCTAGCCTTAGTCCATATTCAAATTTTTTCAGTTACCTCAAGATGTTCTTTTATGGTAGGTTTGTTGGAAGAATCTGCATATTGCATTTGTATGTTTCCTTAATAATTATTCTGTAACAGTTCCCCTATTAAAGAGATTTGTTAATGATTTGATGTTATAACTGATTTCTTTTTTATGTAACCCACTGTTTCTCAGCCATAGATACTTTAAGAAGCTTCTAGGTGACTCTGATGTCAAAGTTTGAGAACCACTGTTTTATTTCCTGTTCTTTGTTATCCTAAACATTAGTCACTCATACATTAAATCAAGGTTCAGTTTGATGTTGTAAATTTTAATAAAAATATTCTGTAGATTCTACTACTATAACTAGCTGTCCGAATTGCATAATTTCTGGTCCTACTTTTAATAATGTTAAGATGCTGGACAGAGTAATGCTAAGGTGCTGAGTTGGAACCAACAAGTGGCACCAACAACAGCAAAAAGTGTAGTGGTTTAGCCTGTTATGCCTACATGAGTTAGTAAAAAAGTACTGCTGTTAGAGTTTTACTTCAGACAAAATCTATTTAAACATGTCTCTGCCATCAGTGAATAGCTGCTGAGAAGCTCTCTCAGTAATGTACTTGTCTGGGCCAGTTATATTCAGCTTACAGAGAATGCAGAAGGTTTTGGCGACTGCCTTTTGAGATTCCAAAGGTGTAATCTTGATAAATTTCCTTAGGGAACACAAAAGTCCCAGAACGTTGTTCTGAGAAAATCTTTTCTGTAATGAAAATGTACCTGCTCATTCATCAAGGGTAGCAAGGACCATTCTTTGAGAAGTTTGTTCGGAAACCTTACTCCATCCATCCTACAGCCTAATTTTGCCTTCTCGGACTTATTTTTGTTCCCCAAACTCAAGAGACATTGAAAAGGGGAGTAATTTGAGTCCCTTGAGGATGCCCCAAACCGCTATTTTGACCTGGTATAAATTGAAGAACACAGAATTATTTGGGGAAAAGGTTAGTGAGAAACGCTGGTTTCAGAATGATACAGACCTACGTAGAAGGTAAGCTGAGAAACAGTAGCTTTGCATTTTGATACTTTTCTGTAATACAGGTTTCTATGATTTTTATAGCGCTGGTTCGGATTTAACTTCTTATAAAGAATCTTTAAAAATTATGGAAAATGTATATTGTGAGAAAACTTAACGGTGGATCAAAATTTATTTATTTTTGGACCAAAATAAACTTGTACTAACCTGTAGCATATTTAACAAACTATTTTGAGGCACTAAGAAGGACAAGTCACCAGTTTGGAAGAAGTATTTGCCAAAATTGAAGCAAGAAGAAGCGTCAAATGTAAGATGTAGCTTGGAAAGATAAACAGTGAAATCACTGATGCTTAAGAAAAGTTCCTGGGGACAGTGCCCTAAAAGAAATCAGCAGTTTACAAGTAAGTTGCTTGTTTTAAGAAGGGAGGAGATGATGTTGAAGATGAATTCTGCACTGACAGAACATCTGCTACATTTTGTAAGGGAAAAAATTGGGGAAAATTGCTACTTGTTCATGCTGTAGCTGAAAAGGAACTATGATTAACAGCAGAAATAGCCTATATCATAAACATTTTAATTGGTTCAATTTACACAATCCTGACTAAGAAAATAAAATTGAGCAAATGTTCTGCTCATGGGTACTGATTGTTACTGCTCAGATCAGTGCAGACAAGAGCATCACCTTCGTTGGAAATTTTAAACAAGATCAATATCCTAAAGCATTTTATAGAAGAATTGTAATAGAATATGAAAACGGTTTTACCAATACAATTCTGAAGACAAAGCACAAATAATGGCTGTTGAGAGGTGGAAGTGGTTCAGCCAAAGCAAAGTTCACGGCTACAGTTTTTTGAGATGTTCAAGGTGTTTTACTTACTGATTTTCTGGAGTGCTGAAGAACAATAACATCTGCTTATTATGAGAATGCGTGGGACAGTTAGCCAAAATGCCCAGAAAGCTTCACCAGAAAGCCTTTTTCCTTAAGAGACCCAGTTTGACTACTTCTGACTTCTGTAGCTTCATAATCTGAAAAGAATCTTTAAAGGACACCCATTTTTCTTCAGTTAGTAATAAAGATTGCGCTGACATGATTAAAAGACCCTCAGTTCCTTAGAAAAATAAAACTCACTGGCATTGAGTCAATTCTGACTACTGGTAATTGTGGCCTTATTGATAGAGGATTTCTGAAACTGAATTTGTGTGGAAGTAGACAAACTCCTCTTTCGCCTGCAGTTAGCACCTCAACACACGTGGATTCAGTGGCTACTGTCATCACTTAGTATTGAACTTAATAAAGAGTATGTTTAAAGATAAGATTGTATTTTTTATTGTCTTTTAAATTCACTTTTCTATAAACATTCTGAAGTCTCTTTATATTTTACAATGACCTTTTCTTTAAGGGTTAATACCTTTTGTTGATCATTCCCTGAATTCATTTTTTTAGGGTTGCAAAATGGTCATATCTTTAATTATCTAATTTTTTAACTTTCCTTTATCAGCTATGTGATGACCCTTTATGAAAAAAGAAATAACATGAAATTTTGTTATACTTTATTCCATTTTCAGGGTAACAAATTAGTGCCTTAACAACTTACAGAGAGGGGTTTTCATTTTCATTTTTTAGTATCATTACTGATACTTGGAATTTTAATGTGCTTCATTTCATTGTAGTTAACTTGTCCCACATTTGGACACGGGAAACCTTTACTTACTGACTTTTGTGCCTTTTTAAATTGTTAGTCTGATAATTTCCTGCTATTTTTCTGGCCTTCTATTAATGCACTTCTCCCCTTTTGAAGATTTTATAACCTTGACTTTGTTTTAGGTTATAGCTGTGCTATATTCCTACCTGATCTTGACATAGTATATATGCCTTTTTATCTTGCTAATTTCTAGTTATCATCTGGACTCATACTAACTTTTTCTTCCTCCAGGAAATGTGTTCTGATTTTTCCTGTCCTAGGTTAGGTTCCATTATCACTGGCGCATTGACACCCATAACTATATTGTTACTCTTCTGTGTCTCCTTTCTTTGCCCAAGAATGTTCTTCAGCTTCAAGGCCCATTTTGGAGTTAGAATCCATCTGATAGATTGTTTGTGGGATTCTGGATTAGACAGCAAGGTCTTTGTTTCCCAGAGTGGGGGGTGATAACACCCCCTGGGGGTGCTGGAATGAGCCAGACACTGCAAAAGCAGATACCTACACTTGTTCCTGCATCATGGACAGAAGTTTATAATTACCAGGAATGGGGGTGGTGCTTAATGATTTTTTTTTCTTCCTTTCTTTCTGACAATGAAGCAGTAGGCCAAGTAAGCTTGGGAACCTATCAGTAAGATAGATGCCCTTTTCAAAGGGAGGGAAGAATATTGTGAAGGCAGCAGCCTTCTTGCCTACTATGTTTCAGAGCTAACTGTTTATATTTTTCACAACCGTTTTAGTGACTGTGATATAAAGTTTATTGCACCAACCTGGCTGATAAACATGTGGGGTTAATTGAAGAGCAGAGAGATAAATGACTCAGCGAGCCTCACCTTTTGAGTTCTCGGGTCTCTTGCTTTGTGATGGTCAGCCTGGGGTACAGCTTCCCTAGCCGCTTCCCTGCTTCAACTGACAAGGTTCACTTCCTGCAAGACATCCCCGAGGAAAAGCTGCAGCCCTGGGTGCTAGAACAGCCGTGTGGGGACCCCTGCCAGCACTGAGACGCTTACACGCTCACTGATCCGGCTTTCCTCCTGCGGTTGGCATCATAGTGTGTGTTTTGTGATATGGAGGACTTTGTGGATTGGTGTTGGACATATGGGTAAATGTTGGACGTGTAGGCTTGGCAGCACTGGGTTGGGATGTTTTCTTGATGTGCACTTAACCTTTATATAAAACTCTCTCATACATGAGTTTTTGTTTCTCTAATGTACCCAGACTGACACTTTATTTTTCTGTCTTCACCAAGTGTACATTGTTATGCCAGTGTACACTATAGAGCATTGTGTCTGGCATGTAATATATGCCAATTAAATATTTATAGAATGAATACATTAATTCAAGGAGAATAAAAAATTCTATTTTGAACATTTGTTCCAGCTTTAATTGCCTGTGAAATATCCGCTAGAGACGTTCATTTGACAGTTTAATGAAATAAATCATGAGTTCACAGGAGAAGTTGGGATTGAAAATATAAATTTGTACTTGATGGTCAATTAGTAATTTAGGATCAGTAGTAAAAAGGCAGGATGGATGAGATCATCTGGAGAAGAATAGAGACACAGAACCTTGCCTTTCTAATGTACAGTTCTGGGAAGCCTACAATGAATGACGGACTGACCAGACTGATGGTAGGAAAAGGAGGGATACTGTGTTAAGAAAGGCCCTCCCCGCCACCCCCCCAAAAAAAGTTCAAAACTTAGGTGTAGTGATGGGCTGTGCTATATGCAAGCTGCTGACATGTTTTATTGAGAGACCAAAAAGTGTTTTTTGTTATATTGTTTCTTAAGGAACATGTTTAGAGAAGAAAGTGAGATAGGTGAGGAATAAATGAGTGGCGAAGAAATGGCTACATGACTAAAGTGATGTGTGTATTATTTCTGCAGGGGAAATAATCTGTAATGCTGAGTTATTTTTTTCAATTCCAGTAATTTGATTTTATGTCACATTTTAAGTTAAAGCCCTTAAAAGCTAACTTACAGGCATAGTTGTAGGCATCATTTCAGAAGTTTTGTTTTTTGAAACCTCATTTTTTGTTTTGTTTTTTTAAATTGGGAGGAATGGTTTTTATTACATAATATTTAGTAGTCATGCTTAATCAAGGTCAACTTGTAAATATTCTACTAAATAATCTTAATACACTATACATATTTGTTTCAGTGTGGTAACATGAAAATAATCTGTGTCCTTTATCCATACAACTTCACCAACTGGGAATAAATAAAGATATACAAGACCTTTTCTTAAAGCAGATAAGATCAAGAGTTAAAATTATATTTATTGATAAGCTAAAGACTAACCCTGGCCCTTAGAACAAAACCTCAGTTTTAAAGACGCTACAGTCACACGTATTTTACTTGCAAAATACTGCCCTCCATATGTTGCACTTTTAAATCTTATATTAGAAACAGTAGAAAGTGGGTTATATTCTTTTTTAAAAAAATCTTTTTATTGGCGCTCATAAGGCTCTTATCACAATCCGTACATACATCAACTGAGCAAAGCACCCTTATACATTCGTTGCACTCGTCATTCTCATAATTCACCTTCCACTTGGGTTCCTGGAATCAGCTTGGTTTCCCTTTTTTTCCCGTCCCCCTCCCTCCCCGATCCCACCCCTGGTCCCTTGATAGTTTATAAATAATTATTATATCTTATCTTACATTCCCCAGCATCTCCCCTCCTCCGCCTCCCCATTGCCCATCTCCCAGAGAGGAGGCTACACATAGATCTCCGAGATCGGTTCTCCCTTTCTACATGCCCTTCCCTCCTAGTGTCACCACTCCCACCGCTGGTGTTGAGGGGTTCGTCTGTCCTAGATTCCCTGTGCCTCCAGATCCCCACTGCACCGCTGTACATCCTCTGGTATAACCAGGTACGCAAGGCAAGGTAGAATTGGGGTCATGATGATTGGGAGGGGAGGAAGCGTTCAGAAACTAGAGGAAGGTTTTGAGTTTCATTGTTGCTACACTGAACCCTGAGTGGCCCATCTCCTCCACACTACCCCTCTGGAAGGGGTGTCCAGTTGTGTACAGATGGGCATTGGGTCCCCATCACGCACTCTCCCTCTTTCACGGTGATGTGATTCTCACCACCACTCCACCTTTGTTGTTGGAGACCTGGTCTCCTCTGCCCTTCACGATCGCCTATGTTGGTGTGCTGCTTCCGTGTGGGCTTGGTTGCTTCTGGGCTAGATGGCCGCTTGTTTGCTTTCAAGCCTTTAAGTCCCCAGACGCTATATCTCTCAGCCGGGCACCATCAGCCTTCTTCACCACACTTGCTTATGGGTTATAATATTCTTTACAAAAAATCCTGTGGTTTCTTATTGAAGTGGGAAGATGACAATTATAGAGTAATACTTTGTAATATTCCAAGGAATCAATATTTGATCCTAAATGTAACTGTATAAAAAAACAAATATTAAAATTTTTTACTCATTACCTAAGTGGTAGGATTACATGGGTCTTTTAGACTATGTTCAATGAAAGAAAACAGGTTCGTGAAAAATATAGCTTCAAATTTAGTTTTAGGAACAAGGTTCTACATCCTACTTCGGTGAGTAGCGACTGAGGTCATAAAAGATTGTGAGCAGCTATCTAAGGTGCAACTTTTCGCCTGTCCCTGTCTGGAAGGGAACAGTGGAGAAAATGGAAGATTCATGGAAACAATTAGTGGAATAGACAAATGGACCAAGCAAACCTCAGCCTCTAAGACCCTGCAATTAGAGGAACTAGTCGCGACCCCTTTGGGGGGTCAAACGACCCTTTCACAGGGGTCGCCTGATTCATAACAGTAGCAAATGACAGTTATGAAGTAGCAATGAAAATAATGTTATGGTTGGGGGGTCACCACAACATGAACTGTATTACAGGGTCATGGCATCAGGAAGGTTGAGAAGCACTGAACCTGGTTGGTGTCTTCCTATTAGTGCCAATAGCTCTTTAAGGGATCACATTAGAAGGCTCTGGATAGAATGGAAGAAAAATGTTAAGTAAAACTCAAACTCGAAAAAGACCAGGTTTACTGGTCAAATAAAGACTGGTGGAGCCTTTGAAACTATTGTTCTTAGTTTTTTTTTTTTAATGAATACCTACTTTATATTTTTACTGAAAGGCTAATGAAAAACTTAATTTTTAAAAATATAACTTCTCAATTGAAAACTTAATTATATTCACTTACCAAATGCTAATTAAATTTTCTCAGACAGGCGTGAAAATATCCAGCAGGCATGTTTAAGTCCAGTGGATTCAGGACCAAGAGTACATGTTACGTGCACCAAGGCTAGATCACAAACCGTCATAGTCATTGCTATCATCATCATCCTCATCTTCACATTTTCTTTCAGTACATATGATGGCTCACTGGCAGAATTTTGTGAGAATTTTAGTGGCAATAAAATTATTTTTTGACCCAATTAATGATGGTTCAGAACCGCTAATGTGTTTACAGTGGGGGACTGGGAAGTAGGCATCTGTAGTGTAAGCCTTCATCCTATAGTGGACGCTAGAGTCCCTACTTTAGTTGAAACAGACTGGGTTTGTGGGGTTGGTGTGCCTAGTGTGGGAGGGCGAGGTCTGCTAATAATGGAATCAACGCTTAACCTGAAACTGTTAACTTCCTGCAGAAGCAGATGCCTTTTTCTGTAAGATCTGAAGTCTGTAATTTGGAGTAGTTAAGCAATACTTGTCTGGTGGTAATCTAGGACCTGAATATGGCTTGATCAATGTCAAAGGGGTTTGATTGCTTTGCCTTGCCATATCTAGTAAAAAAATTTCTTTGGGGGTTTGGGGGAGAAGTGAAAGATTGGTCAGCATGATGCTGGATTGCGAATTGCACATCATCTGCGTCGACCGTTGCTTTCTTAGCATAGCTTGAATAAGTTTTTGCGTTATCTAGAATTGTAATCATGTATTGGAAGGCAAGCTCCAACATCTGATTTATAGCTCTTGGCTCATATTCCGAAATCCCCATATCCTTCAGGATTTGTGCGTCATCTGTGCATCTTTTGGCATGCTCTTGGGAGAAATCCTGTTACCAGACTCCATGATAACTGGTGATGAAACTTGTTTCGCGAAATCACTCATATGAATGTATTTTAAGTCCTGATCTTGATGCAAGTTCTTTACCTAGTGTGGTTTTTCCAACTCCTGCTAGACCGGTGAGCAAGATGTTTGGCTGTAACATGGTCCTCACCGAGATGGCTATGAGCATCTGGACTCATGCTCCCACGCAGGACAGGGTGAACCTTAGTTACTTTCGCCTGGAAATGAACTCGTCTCCAAGGTTCAATTTTCAGCCAAACACTAAAGGCAGTTTTATAAAGAGAACAATAACACTAAGGAGTTATACATACCCCCAGAAAAATCAAATATTTGATATCAAAAGGGCAGCATTTACCCCAATACAGAGTTCAGAAGCATTAGGAACAGAGGAGAAATGGAGACCGGAAACTCAAAGAGGGAGTGGGCTAGTGATGCTGCATTGTGGGGATTGCAGTGACTGAGGTGAAACAAAATGTGCGTGAATTATTGAATGGAAAATTGATTTGTTCTACAAATAACAATCACTTTCCATTTGCACTGATATCTTTTTTTTTTCACACCAACAGCCTTACATCATTTATTGTTAAACTTGATTAGGAAGCAAAAAAACAAGGAATAAACCAGATTATTTGCCAATAGAAGTTCAAGTCATCAGATGGGGACAAAATTTGAGCCTGGGAAAATGCGGCCATGCATGCCACCCTTCAGGGGGCTCCTTACAGCCCCAGCTTGATTCTTCTCCAATGTCTTCTCTTGGAGTTGTACTTGATTTTATTACCGGTTTTCATTCGAATCCATTGGGGAATGGGCCGATTCTGCTTCTGTTTCTTGGCCAGGAATCTCTTGATCCTGAAAGTCTTATGAGACGACATGGTGAAGTCGGAGCACCACCACACTCGGGGTGGCAGAGAAACGGAGAGTGGGCTGCACTGATTTCTTATTCAGAATCCTAATGCCTTTTTGAAAAATTTGCCATGGAATTCTCACTTCATGTTTTCTCCTTCATATCATTATATTAAACTGTGTTTCTTAAAGAAACTAATCAAATCACTAAAACTTTTAGTCAATTCTCTATTAATAGGGGATTTTTCTGTGTTATGCTTTGCATGTATTGACACAATTCTCACTTTATAAAATAAAAATATGTTGGATCATATCTCCATTTTATTGAAGAGTAAACTGAAGCATAGTGAATTTAAGTGCCTTGATACTGGTGAGTAATTTAGGATATAGGAATTCAAACAGTTTAGTCCTAAAGATTTTTTTTTGAAGGTGGAACTCTTAAGCTCGGTATATCAGAACCCTCTAGAAGCAGTGTCTCTCAACCTTCCTAATGCCGCAACCCTTTAATACAGGTCCTCATGTTTTGGTGATTCCCCCAACCATAAAATTATTTTTGTTGCTTTTTCATGACTGTAATTTTGCTACTGTTATGAATCATAATGTAAATATCTGATATACAGTATATATTTTCATTGTAACAAATTGAACATAATTAAAGCATAGTGATTAATCACAAATTGCTATGTAATTATATATTGTGAAATATTTATTTCTAAATAAGTGAAATTTTGTCCTGAAGCTCGGGGTAGCAGGGGTAACAGTCTTCATGCTGGGTACTCACTCATGTGGGCGTATCTGCATGTGGGCAGACCTGCCTGGAGACTGGATAGAGGAGCAGTGTCTCAGTTACTAAGATCATCGGAAATAGGTGTTTTCTGATGGTCTTAGGTGACCTCTGTCAGAGGGTCGTTTGACTGCCACAGGGGTTGAGACCCTCAGGTTGAGAACTGCTGCTCTAGAGTTAGCACTTGGGGTAGTGGATCTGACTTCTGGTTCCTGCGCAACTAGTCTCTGAATATGTAACCTTGAGAAGCAGTGTCCTGTAGTCATTAAAACTAGTTTGTGTCTTTGTTGTTTGGCTCTTAAATCAGAGAGCTTGGTTTTCAAACCTTAGTTCTGGCATATGTAAACTTATCCTTAGGCTGTGTTCTCTTTGGTCATTACAAAATGCTAGAAGCAGTGCTTTTAGATTTCCACCCCATACCACTCCTCTAGGAGATAGGTTCTCAGGATTTCTAGTAAAAGTCCTAAACTGGTTGTTTCATCTCTGAATTTACCTGCATCATCTCATGACCTAAGTGATTAAGCCTCCTTTAGTTACTGTAGCAAAGGAAATGGAGCTGCTCTGATTGGCTTCACTACCAATGTTCTCATTTTCAGCTAGTGGTGAGGTCAGTCTTGTCCAAATACTACTTGGAGGAGGAAATGCTGGCGAGAGCTCCAGAGTCCACTGCATCTACTTCTTAGAGTTATTTTGAGGATGAATTGGCATGGCAGGCTTTCAAGTATTAGAATTCCTTCTCACTCTTCATCATTGTCCACTTCTCCTTTTTAGTCTTCTTTCTAGTTATTCTAGATATGAATTGTCAACTGGACTACTTGATCTTTCCTGAGAATAATATAACTCTTCTCATATTTGTGTTTGTATACTACTTAGAGTAGTGCTCTAATACGTTTTCCTTTAAAGTACCTTTAGAATCTGCATTCCCCCCTGCATTTCCCCATCAAAGTTGTTATTTTCACGAGATGTAGTTTTAATTCCCAGTCAACTCATAGTCAAACAGGGCCATGTGACTATCACGTCTATAAGTGGTGCACGTTCGTGTCACTTCTGGGCTGGTGATTGTTCATCCTGCTGTCATGTGCTGTGAAAACAGCTAGTACCCGTGGTTTGCTTTTTTGAAAGGAAGTGACTGGGCATTCTCATAAATGTTAAGCTACTGAATTTGGGGTTGTTAATATTTTTTAAACGATAGAATATCCTAGCTATCCTGACCAGTACACCACACTAGTTGAGGCATTCTTGCATATATGACCCCAAAAAGTATGCATCAGTTGTATTCTTTCACTATACTCAATTTTTATGAGCAAAAAATATGAGAAGCTAGTCTTTATGAAGAAGAACAGAGATTCTGAGATACAAAGCCCATTTGTAGGCCCCTGGACATCCTTTACAGAAGGGTCTCAGGGAGGAGACAAACCAGTCAGGGTGCGACGTAGCAACGATGAAAAATACAACTTTCCTCTAGTTCCTAAATGCGTCCTCTTTCCCCACGCCCCCTCCATTATCATGATTCCAATTCTACCTTGCAAGTCTGGCTAGACCAGAGGATGTACACTGGTACAGATAGGAACTGGAAACTCAGGGAATCCTTTTAGGACCAGTCGTGTGAGTGGCGATATTGGGAGGGTGGAGGGAAGGTGGGTTAGAAAAGGGGGAACTGATACAAGGATCTACATATAGCCTCCTGGGAGACAGACAACAGAAAAGGGCGTGAAGGGAGACGTTGGACAGGGCAAGATATGACAAAATAATAATTTATAAATTATCAAGGGTTCATGAGGGATGGGGGAGTGGGAGGGATGGAAAGAAATGAGCTGATGCCAGGGGCTTAGGTAGAGAGCAAATATTTTGAGAATGATTAGGGAAATGAATGTACAAATGTGCTTTACACAATTGATGTATGTATAGATTGTGATAAGAATTGTATGAGCTCCTAATAAAATGATAAAAAAATAAAAAAAGAACACAGTCATGGTTGGAAGGCGACTCAGTAACAACATGTGATAGGCATATCACACAACTTTGCATGCTAAGAGTGAAGAGGATTTGAAACACTGATGAAGATCAGGGACTGTAACTTTCCCTTAATATAAAGAAAACAATCTTTCTAACTCAACCAGTAAGCAACATCATGATAGGTGGAGAAAAGATTGAAGTTGTCAAAGATTTCTCTTTAGTTAAATCCAGAATCAATGCTCATGGAAGCACACAGCCATTTAGTCAATGATGACTCATGGCAGCCCTATAGGCAGTGGTAAAGAAATCAGATGACAGATTACATTGTTCAGATCTGCACAGGTTCTTTAAAGTGTTAAAAAGCAGAAATGTCACTGAGGGCTAAGGTGCAGCTGACCCATACCACGTGATATTTTAATTTGCCTCATACACATGTGAAAGCTTGACAATGCATAGAAAAGAAAAAAAGCCAACAAAACCCCAAAAACAAAACACCAAAAAACCCCTGGAAACTAATGGTGTCTTTCATTTATGTAGTTGGCAAAGAATATTAAATATACTGTGGACTGCCAAAGAAAAGAACAAATCTTTTAAAAGAAGTAAAACCAGAATGCTCCTTAGAAAACAAAAATGGCCAGACGATCTCATGCATTTTGGTCATGTTATGAGGAAACAGCCTCCTGGAGGACATCGTGCTTGGTAAAATAGAATGGTTAGCAAAAAAGTGGAAAACCATTAACAAGATGTGTTGACACAGTAGTTGCAACAGCGGGCTCAAACATAGGTACAAGTGTGAAGATGACACAGAACCAAGCAGTTTTTTCTGTGGTATATAGGGTTGCTACGAGTTAGGACCAACTTGATGGCACCTAACAACCACACATAATGAATTAGGCTTGAACTTCTTCTCCCAGTTTATCTGGCACCATTTATTAAAAACCAGTGATTACAAAAAAGAAAACCAGTGATTAAGTTTTGATTTTGCTTAATTAGAATCTGTGGCTATTTTTCTCTATTGTTTTTATATTTCAGAAGCAGTTTTGTAATAAGTATAGTAATATCTACAATGTACTTGATAGAGTATAAAATTATGTTTATAAAATTTAGAAAGAGAAATAATGGGATTTTATTATTTCTAATAATAAAACACATACCAAACACATACCTTGTATATAATTTGGGTAGTAAATAAGAATGTTTGGTGACTTAACTTTAGCTGTCCTTGAAAATGGAAAATATTTATTCACCATCATAGATTGAATTACTTTCCCCCAAAATGTGTTAACTTGATTAAACCATGATTCTCAAAAATTTGATGATATGAAATTTCGTATTTAACCATCCCCCAGGAGGCGATCTGGTGAGATCACCAATCAGTTGTAAGGGGATTAGTGTGAGATGCAATATGCTGACTCAGGTCACAACCCTCATCCAATGTAGGGGGAGTGTAGCCTACATCACCCTTTATTTTCCAAGAGATAAAAGGGGAGACAAGTAAGCGTATTACTGTGATCAGAAAAGAACAGAATGAGCATGTCCTTTTGGAGTTAGGGTCCCTGCACTGAGAATCTCCTAGCCCCGTGAAGACTGATGTCAAAGTACATTGAAAATCTCCAAGGATGATGATAGAAAGCAAAGACTTTGCTCAAGAGCCAACAGGGAGAGCCTTCCCTTACAGCTGGTGCCTCCTAAACTTGGAGAGAATAAATTTTTGTTTATTGAAATCAATTTATGGTGTTTTTCGGAATATCACTGTAATATAAACAGACAAGGGAATGAAAAGCAGCAAGAGCTCTTTCCCTGTCCCCGCCGAGCTGTGCGGAGGCGGAGGCTCCGGTGTGTTCAAGATTCGGTCCCACCCGTAACCTACCGCCATGGCCGAGGAAGGCATTGCTGCTGGAGGTGTAATGGACGTTAACACTGCATTACAAGAGGTGCTGAAGACCGCCCTCATCCACGATGGCCTGGCACGTGGAATCCGCGAAGCTGCCAAAGCCTTAGACAAGCGCCAAGCTCATCTTTGTGTGCTTGCATCCAACTGTGATGAGCCGATGTATGTCAAGCTGGTAGAGGCCCTATGTGCTGAACACCAGATCAACCTCATTAAGGTTGATGACAACAAGAAACTAGGAGAGTGGGTGGGCCTCTGCAAAATTGATAGAAAAGGAAAACCCCGGAAAGTGGTTGGTTGCAGTTGTGTGGTTGTTAAGGACTATGGCAAAGAATCTCAAGCCAAGGATGTTATTGAAGAATACTTTAAATGCAAAAAATGAGCAAATAAAACTTGGCTAATTGTTGTCCTGGTTAAAAAAAAAAAAAAAAAAGAAAAGCAGCAAGATATCACTTTTAGTACAATAGTTTATTCTAAGAAACTTGGAATCCACTAGGAATAACTATATATCTAAAAATATCAAAGGGTTTAGGTGGAGAGCAAATGCTTTGAAAATTATGAGGGCAAAGAATGTACAGATGTGCTTTATACAATTGATTTTAGTATGGATTGTGATAAGAGTTGTATGAGTCCCTAATAAAATGTTTTAAAAAAATAAAAATAGAACACTTACTGTATATACTCATATACAAGCTGAGTTTTCCAGCACATGTTAAATGCAGTATTTGTTGTAAAATTAGATGCCTCGGCTGATATTCGGGTTGGTTTATACTCGAGTATATATGGTAATATGATAAAGTTGTGATCTTTATTTTCTAATTGTCAGTGGTTCTCAACTGGAGTGTATATCAGAACCACCTGTAGACATATAAAAATCCTTTGTATTGCCCTATTTGGAATTAATTCTGAGTTTTCTAGGGCTGATTTTTTTGTGGGGGAGGGCGTGTTGATTATATTTGGCCATGTTGCTTTGTTTTTTTGTTTGTTTTTTAATCGTTTTATTGGGGCTCATAGAACTCTTATCACAATCCATACATACATCAATTGTGTAAAGCACATTTGTGCATTCATTGCCCTCATCATTCTCAAACATTTGCTCTCCACTTAAGCCCTTGGCATCAGCTCCTCATTTTGCCCCTCCTCACTTTCCCTCCCTCATGAATCCTTTGTTGCTTTGTTTTTAAACTTTCTATGATTTTGATGCATAGCCTTGCTCATTACAAGTAGTCCCAGTTTATGACCTATTTGAGATACAATTGCTCATACTTAATGATCTTCCACTTTTGTGTATTTTGTTAGTAATATAACTACATACAGTGTTGCAGCTTATGATTTGTCTGAGTTTATGTGTAATGCTTTCAACTCCCCCAGACATTAGACTTTTTAAAAAAAAGACTAGGTTTAAAGTGTTATTACTAATAAAAGGAAATACCAGAGCGTACTCCCCAACCCCTGCCCCCCTAAAAAAACCCTGGCATTTTTTTTTACAAAGCTATGCGTTTAAATTTTTTTTTTTTACAAAAGAACCTTATTACCTTAAAAGTAATCTCCATTACATCATTGCACTTAATATATTTGTCAAATCTGCAATTCTGTTCTTGGAAACATTTTTCAAACTCACCTGCTTGGATGGCTGATAGTACCTCCCTTGTTTTTCTCTTCACCTCTTCAGTGTTGCCAGCTTGCTGTCTTTTCATGTCTCTCTTCATTTGCGCAAACAAAAGTTGCATGGAGAGAGGTTAGGTGAGTAAGGTATGTGGGACAAGAGAGGTGTGCTGCTTCTTTTGCCCAAAACTGGGACACGACACTGATAAGGCTGCGTGAGCAGGTGCACTGTTCGGGTGACAAAAACTGTCACTGATCTGCCACAAATCAGGCCTTTTGGTCATAAACTATTACATGCTGTCTTTTCAGAACTTTGTAGATAAAAAGCTTGATTAACAGTCTGACCTGGAGGAACAAACTCCAAATGCACTCCAAGTCGACGTTTTGTCCCTTCAGGAAGTTGATGGATGTCCAGAACGAGGTTTGTCATCAATTGACCTTTCACCGTTTTTGAAACTAGAAAACCACTCATATGCTTGAGTTTTTCCCATAGCACTGCCTTTGTAAGCTGCGTTGAATATCACAACAGTTTCTGCAGCATTTTTCCTGAGCAAGAATCAGAATTTCACATGCTGGTTTTTAAGTTGGCTATCACAAAAAGCGAGGTTTCAGCAAAACTGCTCTTATGAAAAATCACTGTGACCAGAGAGAACCTTCCACTGGGTGCACTAACTCAAAGGCAGTTGTTTGATGCTCACCTAAGCAGGAAAAACACGTACTACGAAAGCTCTGCTCTGCCTAGCGCAAGTACTTTTTGGTAGGTGGTACCCCCTCATATATTCTAAAAAAGAAATACAATGAAAAATTAAAACTGAAAAAAAAATCCCAAACTAAAAAGTTTGTATCAGAACTGCCTTTATGAAAAAGTTCTTGGGCAGAAGTCCTGTCATAAATTCCTTTCATAAAGTGGTGTTAGCTCAGTTTTCAGGATGAAGAAAATACAGCTTCCTCAAAAAGTGTTAAGATGTTTTAAAATGGACTTTAGACATTTTGAATAATGTACAATCTCAATAATTAAGAATTCCAATAAAAGTAATATGTCTAAAAAAGTAATGTCTATTCTAAACTGTCTGATAAAGATAAATAAAAATAGTTTTGTTCTGATAACCCCAAAAAAACAAACCCACTGCCATGTGGTTTTAGAATCATGGTGTTAGGACATGGAACTGCCCCACTGGGTTTCTACGGCTAAAAATCATTGTGGAAGTAGATTGCCACATCACCTGTAGAGAAACTGATTGGTTCAAACTACTGATGTTTTGGTTTGTAGGACGAGGCTTTTAACCAGTGTCTTTGAGGCGCCTCTTTTATGGTAATGATGTAATGAAACAAATCTTAATTTCATCATGGTGCCTGTGTATATTGGTACAGTTTTGGACAGCAAAAGTTACAAAGGTAATCACACAAGTTTGTTTTCTTCTTTGTAACATTTAAAAACCTGTTTCTAATTTAAATTGTTACTGTCTATAATTAGACCGAATAAATGAATCAGGATATATGAGGGGCTTCAAATAGTTTATGGAAAAGTTTCATACATTTAAATCCCATTTTTCTTTATTTTTTGAAAGAATCACTGTTGTAATAGCTTTAATTTATCTTGCATTTTACAGAAGTCTATGAACGTATTTTTAAAAGCACCTCCTCACCCCATCACATTTCTCTGATAGCTGTTAAGTAGGCAACAAGGTTGTCGACAGCTCGCACGCGCCTCCGCATCTTGCAAGGATTTCACAGGCCAACCAGCCACAAGCCAAAGCACTTTGGCAGATTTTCTATCTTGTTGTCAATACAATGTTGTATCCACTCTGGTGGTAAACCTGTCCAGCCAAATCTCTACCATACATTTTGCAGAATCAGTGGTGATTAGCAAATTAGTTAGCTTTGGCCCGTGATGGCTTGGAAGCCGGTTTTGATGCTGGCAACAGCATTGAGAGTGAAAATTTTCGCACTGTAAGAAATAAAGTCAGGTGTCCTTCTGCAGGATCGTGTCTGGTGATGGCACGTGTGAGAGGTGACGTACTTCTTGGTATATCTTTTCAAGACATTTTCTGTTTCTGTTGGAATTGTCTTTTGATTACAAGTTGGTTATTTCGTCTTTGGATTACAAGTGGGTTATTACCGTCTATAGAACCACTTGTAACTAGCTCAGCCAGTAGAAATGCAAGGAGATGTTTGGGCCGACGATGCAATAGTTTACAGATATCTGTAAAGTTGACAAAAGACATTTTCTTGGTTCCTATTTGGATGACCTGTGAAGGTTTCATGACAAATTTACTCTTCTCTCCAGCAACCATATCTGGATTCTTTTCCCCATGATGTTGAACACTCGATTCAGTAACTCCCCATACGTGTAGTCTTATTCTGAGCCAGCTCAGGCAAGGCCTGTCTGGTTGCTGAATGATATGCCGTCATCTTTTTTTGCTATCTTCATCTTCTAAAGCTTCATCTTTCTCTAGGGTTTCATCCTCGTCTGGGAACTTGACGGTCTTCTGTTTCTTCTTTTTATTGCCAAGCATAATGTCCAGGTCATCCTCTGACTCGGCTAGCTCTTGAACATCTCCTTCAAGTTTAAGATCCTTTACTCCTTTTTAGTTTTTTTCTTTTGATTAAAAAAGTTCACGTCATCTAGATCATCTTCAGCATCTTTTTTCTTACTGTCCTCCTCATCAGCTTCCATATCTTTGTCCTCTGTTGGCTTTGGCTCCACTTCCTTGGATTTTGAGAGTTGGGTTACTTCAGTCTGTGCATCCCCCTTTCTTCGTCCAGCATAAAGGACTTCTTCGTCTTCTTCATAGTAGGATCAAAGATCATCTCATCCTGGGACATGGCTGCAGATCGAGTGGGTTTGGCAGGGACGGGAAGTCAGATAGGTCAACTTCAGGCCTCTGCAGCAGCGCCAGTCCTAAGGATACCTCTCCTACCACCTCACTGGTGCACTTGCATCAGCTAAAGGGAACTTAATCCCATTTTCGTGAACTTTTTAAAGATCCTTTCATACAGTGTATTTATAGTTACTCTGTATGCCCTGATAGAGATAGTCAAGTATATTAAGTTAATAAAATTTGCAGGATCATATGCAGAATGATTCTGCTTTTATGAATATAAGAGATGGCTCCAAAAAGTTCATGGAGGGGGTGGGAGGGGAGACTCCGGATAGGGCAAAATATGACAAAATAACGATGTCTAAATTACCAAGGGCACATGAGGGAGGGGGGAGAGGGGTGGGAGGGGAAAAAAAAAGAGGACCTGATGCAAAGGGCTTAAGTGGAGAGCAAATGCTTTGAGAATGATTGGGGCAGGGAATGTATGGATGTGCTTTATATAATTGATGTATGTATACGTATGGATTGTGATAAGAGTTGTATGAGTCCCTAATAAAATGTAAAAAAAGAAAAGAGGAGAAAAAAATGATTAGGGCAAAGAATGTACAGATGTGCTTTATACAATTGATGTATGTATATGTATGGACTGTGATAAGAGTCGTATGAGCCCCTAATAAATTGTTAAAAAAAAGTTCATGGAAATTTTGCATAGTTTCTGGTACCACCTTGCACATATGTTAGAAAATGGCTTGGGGGCCACATCTGACCGCCTCACACTCAAGTAGGGAGAGGGAAAAGAGTCACCATCCTCAGCATCAGCTGTCCACGGCCAGTTTCTATGAAGCTGAGGTCACGCATGTTTCCACCCTCCATCCTTTTCCGCTATTTTGATGCCAATTGCTCCTCCCACTGCACTCTACTTTTTGCTATGTTCAATAGTCCATTGCAGTGACTACCAGAACTCACAGACAATATGCATGATTATAGAGATTTATTAAGGGAAGTCAAAAAGTTACCTCAAACTAGGATTAAACAAACAAACAAAATCCCACAACTGTCTGTGGTCCACCGCAGTGCCTCTTCTTAGGCAACACCAAATCAGTTTCTGGTCCACAGCTTCCCAGTTACACAGCCCCTTGTCCTCTGCCTCCATAGACCAGAAAGTCTACCTGCCACTCCACTTTACTGCTGCATGGCCCAGTGGCATGGCTTCTCTGCTCTGGTGCCTCTGGTTTTGAGTGGATTGGGCTCTGATGCCTCCACCACTTTGGGCAGGTATCTCAAATGTGCTCCACTAGTAGCTCTTCTTCCTTGATGGCCCCTGTAATTCTCTTGGTTCCTGCTTATGAGAAGACTCTTTTTTCTATCTGGAGAAATGGAACAACTGACCACCCTGAGAGTTAGAGCCCTCTATATCTGTTTGCATAGTTCCTATCTAGTCATTTAGTGGAAATGATGGAGAAATAGATAGAAGAGCCATATTAAGAATCTACGGTGGAAAAAAAAGAATCTACGGTGTACATGTATATTTGTATATATGTAAACAAAAGTCTAGAAGGAAACCCATAGAAATATTGAAGACAGGTGGGATGAGATTTTCACATTTTGATATTGTTAACATTCTTTAGCAGTAAAGTCAGCTACATAATCTTAGAAAGATGTAAGTAAGTATCGGATGTATAACTTGCTAAAGATTAACATAACTAGTAAGTGGCAGAATTTGGTGGTAGTGGAAACAAAATATAAGAATATCAGTCACCCAGAGAGGAATTTTCCAGAGCAATGTTTATCAATGTAATACAAAATTTAACTGATTTGCAGTAGAAAATCATTTTAAATTTTTCATTGAAAAAATGCGCATATGGTCAAATTTACTGTGTAAAAGTCTGGTGAGCTTTAACGCGTGGCTGCATTCTTGTAACCAGCAGCCATATAAGGATTTTGAACCATTCTACTGTGTTGTATGTAAAATTCAACTCAATACCACCTAACAACAAAGAATTTCCAAATTTCTCTCTCTTCCATCAGTCCCTTCCTTTCTCCACTGATTTCTTTTCTGCCCCTACAGCTGGAGGAACTTTAAAAGTATCTTAGCCACGATCTAATCTGATGGATTTCTTAAAAGTATAGTTTTAGAATTGGACATGCTACTTTAGAAAAGTTAGGGGTATTTTACTGAATTTTACTGAATTCAGTTATTCCAACTTACTAATTACCTTACGAAGAACCAAATTAAAAGTTTTGCCATAATATTTTATAGTTACTTAGAGATCATACATAATTGTCAAGAATACAATCTTAAATATTTCAAACCTCAAAAGGAAATAGGTACAGGTCTATTTATATGTTAAGTATTTATGTTATATATATTTATATGTTAGTATCATTGGCCCTCTACTCAAGTCTTCTCTTAATGCAAGAACACCTCGTTCTAATAACCTGGCATTCTGTGATGGTCACCTTCCCGACACAATTGCTGAAGACCAAATGGGTCTATATGCTAATCTGTTGCCCAGCTATAAAAAGATACAGTTTTTGGTGTCTTAAAGGCTTGAAGTTAAACAAGTGGCCATCTAGCAGGGAAGCAACAGAGCCCACATGGAAGAAGTACACCAGTCTGTATGATCATGGGGTGTCAATGGGATCAAGTATCAGGCGTCAGAAGACCCAAAACAAATGATGTCGATGCAAATAAGGGGGATTGGAGTGGAGACCCAGAGCCCATCTGTAGACACTTGGACATCCCCTCACAGAAGGGTCGCAAGGAAGGGACGAGCCAACACACAACATTCCTCTAGTTTTTTAATGCTTCTTCCTCTCCACTACCATGACCTCAGTTTTACCTTACAATTCTGACTAGACCAGCATGTTCACTGGTACAGATACGAGCTCTCGGCACACGGAATCCAGGGCAGATAAACCCTTTAAGAACAATAATGGGAGTAGCGATACCATGAGGGTAGGGGGAAAGGTGCAGGGGAGCAGGGGGAGAAAGGGGGAACAGATTGCACTGATCAATGTATTAACCAACCCTTTCCCCAAGGGGTATGAACAATATAAATGTGGGTGAAGGGAGACAGAGGATGGTGATGGTGTAAGATATGAAAATAATAAATTATCAAGTATTCTCGAGGGTGGGGAAGGTAGGGGAAAAAAGGAGCTGACATCAAGGGCTCAAGTAGAAAGAAAATGTTTTGAAAATGATGATGGCAACACATGTACAAATGTGCTCAATACAATTGATGTTTGGATTATTAAAAGAGCTGTAAGAGCCCCCAATTAAATGATTTCTTAAAATTTTTAAAATTAAAACTTGATTACAATAATATTTGGTAGGCATTTTACTCTTTAAGTTGCCCATTACCCTTGCTATTTTATTATATTTATAAATAAAAAGTTGTTTTGAGTTTAAAATATTTTCCTGTAGAAATCTTTAGTTAAATACACACCAAACACACATGTTGATTTTAAGAGCTCAGCAGAAAAATTCAGTCATCAGAAAACAGTATGCACAATAAAATAGCTGTTTAACAAGGGTGGGGGGGAGTCCTGTTGTCTTTTAATACCAGTTGGTATTACGTAGGTTTGTTTGGTGTCCCATATCTTATTTATAGTACTTTGGAACTGGAAATGAGATCCTAAACAAACAGTACTGTTCCACTGTAGCTTAAGTATGCATTAGTTGCTAGCATTTATCATAATTATTATTTTTAAAAAACATTTTATTAGGGGCTCATACAACTCTTATCACAATCCATACATATACATACATCAATTGTATAAAGCACATCCTTACATTCTTTGTCCTAATCACTCTCAAAGCATTTGCTCTCCACTTAAGCCCTCCGCATCAGGTCCTCTTTTTTTTTTCCCCCTCCCTCCCCGCTCCCCCCTATCATAATTATTTTTATTTGAAACTAGGAAGTTTGAGAAGCTGGCAGCTTGCTTGACTGCAATACAGAAATGATTGGTAATATATCCAAATATATTAATTTGTTTAAATAGTTGGCATAAAAGTTATATAGTGTTATTACCTTTATGATTTAATAACAGATATTGAATGAGTCTCATCAGTTTACTGAGAAAACACAAAGAGACACATCAGTATCTCTTGCTTGTCTGTCTGCAGTTGCTTTTAAGACTCTCATCTTCCTCCCAAGAAAAGATGTCCTGTGGGATAAATCTCAAATCAGATGACTGTATTTCTTAAAATATTTCTGGTATGTATATTATATGGCTCTAAGAACTTGTGATTATTTTAAATCACTCCACTGTAGATGACTTTAGTTACTTGTCTCTTCAGCTTTGTTTTTACAGCAGCTATGTAACCATATTTAACCCCTTCAACATGAAAATTGATTGTTGAAGTATTGAATGACTTGATTTTATACCAGTTGTGACTGGCTTTACTTTAAAGTAGGAAGGTCCTCATGTGAATGAAAAAAAAAAAATAGGTATCAGATGTGTGACTCTTAAAAGTTAATCTGAAAGTGTGAGCTCTTAAAAATCCGTTACCCAAGATTTGTTCTTGATTACTTTTTCTTAGGGGTAACATTAAGATTTTTTATCTAATATATATCAAGATACTACTGTGAAATCAGTGGGAGCTAGAACACAACAGGACTGCTTTGTTTTTCCAGGGCTTTTAAATTTTCCATGTTTAATAGAGTACAGTTTTACATTTTTCTATCAGTCTCTATTAGGGAAAATATTTTAAATTTTCTTCCTTTAACAGGTTTCCACCTTACACGGTTCTTGCTTTTTTTCTAACTATTTTATTTTTTTAAAATCATTTTTACTGATGACTAACTTTGTTTGAAAGTCGTAGGGGAAAGACATGCTGTATTCATAGATGGGAAGACTTTAGTATTGTTAAGATGTCAATATGAGTCAATGAGTCTTACATACAGAACACAATATACCAAAATTTTAACAAGCCTTCTGTGTGGAAGTAGAAAATCCATTCTTCAGATTCATAAGGAATTGCAGAGTATTCCAAAGGCTATAATAATCAGAAAAAAGAACAGAGTATTAGTATCCACACTTCCCAATTTCAAAATATACTATAAAACCTTAGTAATTAGAATAGTAATGTACTGGTTATAAAAACAAATTTACAATGGAGTAAATTTTAAACCCACACACCTATGGTGAGCTTGTTTTTCAAAAAGGGTGCCATATTCCATGATGCTCACATTCCCGACACAATCGCTGAAGACAAACGTGTGCATAAGCAAATGTGAAGAAAGCTGATGGTGCCTGCCTATCAAAAGATGTAGTATCTGGGGTCTTAAACAAGCGGCCACCTGGCTCAGAAGCAACAAGGCCCACATGGAAGAAGCACACCAGCCTGTGTGATCATGTGCTGCCGAAGTTATCAGTTATCAGGCATCAAAGAACAAAAAATCATATTGTGAATGAGGAGGAGTACAGATTAGGGATCCAAAGCCCATTTGTAGGCAACTGGACATCCCCTTACAGAAGGTCCATGGGGAGGAGATGAGCCAGTCGGTGCAGTGTAGCAATGATGAAAGAAATATACAACTTCCTTCTAGTTCTTAAATGACCCACCCCCCGCCCCCACTATCATGATCCCAATTCTATCTTACGAATCTGGCTTGATCAGAGGATATACACTGGTACAGGTAGGAAACTGGAAACACAGGGATTCCAGGACACATGATCACTTCAGGACCAATGGTGAGAGTGGCGATACTGGGAAGGTGGAGTAGAAAGGGGGAACCGATTTACAAGGATCTATGTATAACCCCCTCCCTGGGAGATGGACAACAGAAAAGTGAGTGAAGGGAGATGTCAGACAGTGTAAAACATGACAAAATAATAATAGTTTCTAAATTATGAAGGGCTCAGGAGGGAGGGGCAAGCCGGGAGGGGGGGAAATGAGCAGATTTCAAGGGCCTAAGTAGAAAGCAAATGTTTTGAGAATGATAAGGGCAACAAATGTAGAAACGTGCTTGACATACAATGGATGTATATATGGATTGTGGTAAGTTGTACAAGCCCCCAATAAAATGATTATTAAAAGGGTGCCAAATGGATTCAATAGAGAACGAACACCGAAAACCAGATCCACTGCCATCATCCATTCTGACTCAAAGCATCACCTGCAGGACAAAGAAGAACTCCTACAAAGGGTTTCTAAAACTGTAAATCTTCTTTTCTTTAATCATTTTATTAGGGGCTCATACAACTCATAACACATACATCAATTATGTAAAGCACATTTGTACATTTATCATTCTTAAAACATTTGCTCTCCACTTAAGCTCCAGGCATCAGCTCTTCATATTTTCCCCTCCTTCCCTACTACCCCCTCCCTCATGAACCCTTGATAATTTATAAATTATTATTTTATCATATCTTGCACTGTCTGACTTCTCCTTCACCACTTTTCTGTTGTCTGTCCCCCAGGGAGGAGGTCACATGTAGATCCTTGTAATCAGTTCCCCCTTTTCAACCCACCCTCCTTCTACCCTCCCTTATCGCCACTTCCACCACTGGTCCTGAAAGGATCACCCATCCTGGATTCCCTGTGTTTCCAATTCCTATCTGTATCAATGTACATCCTCTGGTCTAGCCAGATGTGCAAGGTAGAATTGGGATCATGATAGTCGGGGAGGGGGGGCCAGGTAGGGGAAGCATTTAGGAACTAGAGGAAAGTGGTATTTTTCATTGTTGCTACATCATACCCTGACTTGCTCGTCTCTTCCCCTTGACCATTCTGTAAGGGGATGTCCAGTGGCCTACAACATGGGCTTTGGGTCTCTACTTCATACTCCCCCCCCCCATTCACTATGGTAAGATTTTTTGTTCTGATGATGCCTGATATCTGATCCCTTCGACACTTAGTGATCCCACAGGCTGGTGTGCTTCTTCCGTGTGGGCCTTGTTGCTTCTGAGCTAGATGGCTGCGTGTTTACCTTCAAACCTTTAAGACGCCAGATGCTATATCTTTTGATAGCTGGGTACAATCAGCTTTCTTTGCCACATTTGCTTATACACCCATTTGTCTTCAGTGATCATATCATGGAGGTGAGCACACAGTGATATGATTTTTTGTTCTTTGATGCCTGATAACTGGTCCCTTCAGCACCTCATGATCACACAGGCTGATGTGCTTCTTCCATGTGGGCTTTGTTGCTTCTGAGCTAGATTGCCGCTTGTTTACCTTCAAGCCTTTAAGACCCCGGACACTATATCTTTTGATAGCCTGGCACCATCAGCTTTCTTCACCACATTTGCGTATTCCCCTCTGTCTACAGCGGTTGTGTCAGGAAAGTCAGCATCATAGAATGCCAATTTAAAAGAAGAAAGTATTCTTGCATTGAGGGAGCACCCGAGTGGAGGCCCAATGTCCCTTTGCTACCTTAATACTAAACCTATAAATATATGCACATAGATCTATTTCCCCATCCTCACATATAAATATATTTGCTTATGTACATGTCTTTATCTAGACCTCTATAAATGCCCTTTGCCTCCTAGCTCTTTCCTCTATTTCCTTTGACTTTCCTCTGTCCCACTATCATGCTCAGTCCCCACCAGAGTTTCAGCAATTCTTTTTGGTTACATTATCCTTGATTATGCCCTACCAGGCCTCCCATACCCTCCTCACCACTGATTTGGATTGCTTGTTGTTCCCTCGTCCCTGGGTTTGTTAAGCACTACCTTCCCCCACCCCCCCATCTCCCATGTCCCCCTGGAACTGTCGGTCCCGTTGTTTTCTCTTCCAGATTATTAATTCAGCCTATCTTATTTAGACAGACCTGGAGAGATAATTACATGCACAAACACAAGACAGAGCAAAACTAAGCAACAATATACAACAAAACAACAACAAACCAGTGAAAAAAACAAAACGTGACAAGAAAGAAAAGCTGGTAGTTAGTTCAAGGATTGTTTGTTGGCCTTTAGGAGTATTTTCCAGTCCAGTCTGTTGGGGCACCACGCCTTGGCCCCAAAGTCCACCTTAAGCATTCCCTGGGGACCTTGCTGCTCCATTCCCTTGCTGTTTTTTGCACCCCTTTAGCGTTTTGCCTCGGTGTGGCAGGATCAGATCAGGCCACTTCCCACATTGTGTCTCTGGTGTTGTCCCCTGTAGGGTTAAGGGTCAGTGAGGGACATCATATCTCATAGTGGGGACGGCCATATGGTCCTCTCTGTGGACTGGCTGCTCTGATTGTGAACATCGTCCTCATGGCCCGGTCCAAAACTATAAATCTTTATCGGAGCAGACAGTCTTATCTTTCTCCCATGATTGTTTAGTAAGTTTGAATCCCTGACCTTCCAACTAGCAGCACAGGGTTTAGCCTACAGTGGCATCCTCTGTCAACCTCCACTGATCCAGAGGCATGTTTAAACACGTTCTGTGTATAATCAACCTGTGCTTGTATGAATTAAAACTTCAGTGGCAATATTTTTATTTACCCTTATATATTTGTAACATCTCTTCTTGGTAAATTGACCCATCATTATAGATGTCTGTCTGTCTTTTTCTCTGATAAGAGATTTTGAGCTAAAACCTGTTTTGTCTGGTATACATTTGTTCTTTTGTTTATATGAAACATTTTACACTTCCCACCTATTTTTATCTTTGGATCTAAAGTGAATTTCTTTTAGCTAGCATATAGTTAGATTATATTTTCTTATCCATTGAATAATGCTGTTTTTTATTGGAAAATTTAATTAATTTTACCTATTTGCATTTAAAGTTAGTTGATAAGGAATGATTTGGGCCGTTTTGTACTTTTCCCCTATGAGTATCTTAATTCTTTTTGTTTCTCATTTCCTCCAGTACTATCTCCATCAGAGGTTTTTTTTTTTTTTTTGTAATGGACTGTTTTTGTTCTCCTGTTTCCTTTTGTATATATATTTTTGATACTTCTTTGAGCTTGTCTAGGTAGTGATACAAATACATTCTAAATTTATAACAACCTAGTTAAAATGACGACTGCAGCAGCATATCAACAGGGAGCTGCCAGAAATTCAAGCTGGATTGAGAAGAAGACATGGAATGAGGGATAGTATTGCTGTCGTCCAATGGATCTTGGCAGAGAATACCAGAATGCTCTTTACTATTCAAAGATATTTAGCTCTCTGGATCATAACCAACTGTGGATTTACACGGAGAAGAAAGGGAATTCCAGAATATTTCATTGTGCTCATATTGAACCTAAACACAGACTAAGAGGCAGTCCTTTTAACAACACAAGGGAATACTAGGTGACTTAAATCAGAAAAGGTTTGCGTGTCAGGGTTCTGTCCTTTTTGTTATACCTATTCAATCTATGTACTGAGGAAATAATCAGAGAAGCTGTCGTGAAGAAGAACCAGGGCATCAGGATTTGGGGAAGGCTCATGAAGAACGTGTAATAGGCAGATGAGAAAACCTTGCTTGCTGAAAGAAAGGAGCCCTTGAGGCACTTGCTTATAAATCAAAGACAACATAATAGTGGATAAATGGTGGAAATATTGTGTTTACCTTTTAGGGATTGGCTAATTTTGCTCCACATGATTTCTTCATGCTCCATCTATACTGTAGTATGTATCAAGAGTTCATTTCTTCTGACTGAGTTGTGCACCATTGTCTGTCTGTAGTATGTTCTGTCTATCCATTCATCTTGGTGGACTTTTAGGTTGTTTTCACCTTTTGGTTATAGTAACTAGTGCTGCAATGAGTATTTATGTACAAGTCTCTCTTTGAGTCTCCATCTCCAAGTCTTTTGAGTGTATACATGGGAATGGAATTAATTGGTTAAATGGTAGCATTTTTTTTGAACCACCACACAGTTTTTCCAGTGGTGGGATAATTTTGCATTCCCACCATGATGGATATGGGTTCCAATTTTGCCACATCCTCATCAACATTTGTTACTGTTTTTTAATGTTAGCTATCCTAGTGGGAGTGAAATGGTACATCTCTGTGTTTTTGGTTTGTATATCTCTGATGGCTAATGAAGCAGAGCATTTTAAAAATTTGTATGGCAACCTTGTAAATACTTAGTCTGGTGAAATGTCTATTCAAGTTCTTTGCTCATATTTTGATTGGGTTATTTGTTTTTTGTTAAGTTGTCAAATGTCTTACATAGATTTTAATTAGTAGATTCTTGTCAAGTATGTATATCCCTTGCTTTTCACAAGTTCATTTTATGTTACTTCGCTTTCAAGGAAGACTTACTTTAGTACCCATTTTCTGTAACTAGAAGAAATCTGAAGAGGTTGCTTTGATGAAAAAAAAAAAGTAAAAGGATTAACATTCAGCATTAGTTCTATAATAAGCTTATTAAAGAGAGCAGGAAAACGGATCAGTGAGGATGGTGTTTCCAAGCTCTTTCTCTAGTACTACACTTTGTATCACATTCCTATAGTTTGAATCATTTTTGTGAACACTAGATGTTAGTTGTATTTTAAGTTTTATGTGCTATTTGGTATGATTTAGTAGGCTTTTTTTGGGGGGTGGGTTGCCTGGGAGTGCTCAGAATTTTTTCCCAGCATAAATTAATTTGCTTTGTGGTATTTCAGCTTACAAAAAGAGACATAGAATCTTGTTCTTTCTATTGGTAAAGGGTCATTATATGATGTCCAAAATAGACTCCTATGCAGTAGCTTGACTTCTCATGAGGTCCTATTGTTTTATGCTCTTTATGCTTTTATTCTGTTACGCAATTCACTGTTGAAAGCTAGGCCTGACACATTGCTTCTTCTTGCTCTTCCAACAATTTTATGGTTTTAGTTGCGCACTTAGTGCTGTAGTTTGTTTTGAATTGGTGTTTTTTTAAGTATATTTATGAGATGTGTTCTGATTCGTTTTCTTATTACTTTTTTGAAGAGACTCTTTCCCCATTGAATGGACTTAGCACTCTTATAAAAAACCGTTTGATCATGCAACAGGTTTCAGAAAGTTCATGGAAAAGTGTCTGGGTTTATTTCTGGACTCTTAGTTATGTTTTATTGGCTTGTGTGTCTGTTATACCAGTTCCAGGCTGTTTTCATTACTGTATATGTATAGTATATTTGAAAATCAGTGAGTTCTCCAACTTTGTTTTTGTCTTTCAATATTATTTTAGTTATTCAGGCTTCTTGCCAATCCATATAAAGTTGAGGAAAAAATTTTCAATTTCAGTAAATAAGGCTGTTGGAAATTTGATTGAGGTGGCACTGAATCTGTAGATTGCTTTGGTATCTTAATATTTGGTCTTCTAATCCACGAACACTGAACACCTTTCCGCTTTTACAAATATGTTCTTTAATTTCTTACAGCACTATATTATATTTTTTGTGTGTAAGTCTGCCACACATACCCAGGGAATTAGTCTCTTAAGTGCTATTATAAATGTAATTGTATTTCTGGTTTCCCTTTCTGATTTCTCATTATTGGTATTGCCACTCATTTCCTCAAATTATCTTTCTGCCCTTTTTTATCTCTTTTTCCTTCTGAGACTCCTAATATATATACACTGGTTCACTTGATAAGTGCCATATAAGCCCTTAGACCAGTGGTTCTCAAGCTTCCTAATGTCACGACCCTTTAATACAGTTCCTCATGTTGTGGTGATCCCCCCTGTGCTTTAGGGTCGCTATGAGTCTGCATTGACTCTGGTAATGAGTTCAACTATGAGAGGATAAATTTCTGTTTTTTAAAGTTGTCCACTAGTGGGGTTTCTGTTACACAACACTAGATAACTACACAGTGGACTGCTATGTTGTACTCTAGGATTATACATTTACAGGTGAAACACCGTATTTCTGACCATGAAGTTAATTTGAGATAGTCTAAAGATGGTTAATATGAACTTAGAAATCTTAAACACATGGGAAAGAACAATACAGTGATTAATTTTAAAAGTCAGATAAACCAAGATGCAAGTCCTGGGCCTGCCATTTATTCTGTTTTAGTAAATACCACAACTATTAATTAGGTAAATAAAAGTGCCGAATGTACTCAAATATAAGCCGACCCAAGTATAAGCCGAGGTACCTAATTATTACCTGGGAAACCAGAAAAACTGATTGACTCGAGTATAAGCTTAGGGTGGGAAATGTAGGATGTGGATTAACACAGAAACCAGAGGGGAGAGACGGAGCACAGCCACAGACACATCCTTACCAGTTCAGCTGCTGGTGTAAGTGAATCACTACGGGTGCTTCTGCGAATTGGAGCTGTCCACATCATAGGACGGCTCTGATTGGTTAGATGTGAGTAAAGAAACATTCAAAGCCCTGCAGTGTCAGCAGGGCTTTGAATGAACAGCGGAGAAACGGAATCACCCGTGAGATGTTACACCTCGCTGGGGTACCACTAAACCGTGTATAAGCCGAACCCCAGTTTTTGAGCACATTTTTTGTGCTGAAAAACTCAGCTTATACACGAGTATATACGGTACTTATAGAATTTAGATGAGCCATCTGCATGAAGCATTTGGAACAATACATTGCATATTATAAATACACAGTAAAAGCAAGCACTTATTAACACACTATATATCTGAATCTAAATTAATGTATATAACAAAAAGCATACAACCCTGAATAAATGAGGGGGTACCCAGAGAAAAATTGAATATTTAAAAAATCATTTTATTTGGGGCTCATGAAAAAATGAATTTTTTTTCAAAGCCTTGTTATTAAATTTTCTTACAAAACAAAGATCACTTTCAAAGTACTCCGTCTCACACTGAATACATTTGTAAGTCTGCGATTTCATTTTTGTAAACATTTTTCAAACTCATTGTTTAGATAGTTGACAGCATATCCCTTGTTTTTTTCTTCACTTCTGTATTGTCAAATCGCTGTCCTTTCGTGTCCATTTTCATTTGCAGAAACAAAAAGAAGACTCGTGGAGTGAGATCAGGTGAGTAAGGTGTGTGGGGCAAGAGTGGCATACTGTTTTATTTCCAAAAACTGGGACACTGAGATGGCTGCATGAACAGGTGCACCCGCGTGGTGTCAAAGCCAGTTGAGTCCCCTGTCTGCCACAGATCAGGCCTTTTTTTGTCACACATTGTTACACTATCTTTTCAGAACCTCGAAATAGCTTGATTAATAGTATGACATAGTGGGACCAACTCCAAATGCACCTACCAGTTGACTTGGGAAGTTGATGGATGTCCAGAATGAGGTTTGCTATCAATTGATCTTTCACCTTTTTAGAAAGAGAAAACCCCTCATACAATTGAGTTTTCCCCGTATCCTTGTAAGCTGTGTTCAACATCACAGCAGTTTCTGTGGCATTTTTCCTGAGCAGGAAACAAAATTTCATGGCCGCTCGCTGCTGTTCTCGTAACTCAGCCATCACCAAAGAATGAGGTTCAAGCAGAACTGCTTTTATGAAAAAATTCATCATGACCAGACCTTGTTAGATGATGCCATTGGATGCACTAAATTAGAGCAAGTTGCTCATTGCTTGTCTATGTGCGAAAAATACAAACTGTGAGAGCTTTGCCCAGTGGAGCTTTTCCCCTTTTTTTTGGGGGGGGGGGCAGCTATCCCTTGTAAGTACCTCACTGTATGTCCACATATCTTTATGCACATATACACTCGTGTGTGTATGCCTTGTATGCACATAAAAACCACACACCTATTTTTAGTAGTTTTTGCATAATTGTGTATTGTCAGGGGAAGCCAGCCCCTAACACATCATTACGGGTCTGGTAGGCGCAATTGTACAGCGATAATAAGTAAAGATCATAGTAAAGTTATAGAGAGCATGAGAGATAGAAGAGAAATATTGAAATGAATGGAGTCTGACACAATTTATGGTAGCATGCTCACCTCTCAGCCCCACTTGATGGCCCACATGGAGGGAGAGAGAGATTTTAATGCTAGTCCAGGCTTTTTATATTCTCTGGGGACATGCAAACCCCCTAATTACAGGTGAGGACATACGTCACAGGAAGGGGTTGTACTATAAGTAATACAGTAATGAAGGAGTGGTCTAGGGAAATACACGCAATAGGAAGAGGAGGGACTGGGGTATACATGTGATAAGATGGGTGGATCTTAGGTACAAGATGGCAGCTTTACCTTGGATACCACAGATCAGTTTGGCCTGTTCCCTGGCTCATCTGATAAAGACCATTATCGGTAGGGTGAGAACACGTACAGGAACCAAGCTAATGGTCGCAGACCCCCACCCTTGTGGTATGGGGAGACAGCAGTCTGGCAGGGACTGCCTTCAGGGAAGATGCCTGTGAGCATCTGACCTCCACCCATAGTGTATGTCATGGCATTTATCCAAAACACTTTTTTTTGCATACTTCTAAATTACATAATTTACCTTGGTCAATTTGCATACACTTCACTCACATTTGTTGCTGTATGTCTCATCACCAGAAATATAAAGTATCTACTTTGTAGACAGTGATCCAAAATCTACTTCCTCTATCCTTAGTAAACTACTACTAAGTGTTGATTTCAGTACATATACGTGTTATTTTTACAATAATGAGAGCATACATATTTGTCCTTTTGTGATTGATTGATTTATTCAAGACTGTATTTCAGATCAATCCATGCTGTAATCTATTTTGAGAGTGCATCATTATTCTTTGTGGCTGAATAATATTACATTGTGTGCTTGTACTGTACCACATTTTATTGGAGTTGAATGCCTCATCTTGCTCTGGTGGAATGGCTGGTAGTTTCAAACTGCTGACCTTGTTAGCAGCCCAAAGCATAACCCACCTTGCCACATGGATTCCTTTCCGAAGTCTGGGGAGACAAAGAAGGGTTTATTGAGCTAAATGTGAAGTTTTAGTACCAGACTACTATTGAAGAGCACAATGTGGAAAATAAATTCTTTCTTTTCTCCAGTTTTGTTTCAAAAAGGTTACTTCCATGAATAGTTGATTGTGTGTCTTTGTATTGTTTCTTATGTAGTATACTTCATATACAAGTATGGTGATAGGTCTGCCTCTCCACTGATGGTATGTGTACAACTGTTTTGAACTTGGCTTCTTTTCATGTAATGATTATCTTAAGTCTTTACATATAGTCCTAGCGTGTCCATTTTAAGGGCTTGCACGGTTTTCCATTGAATGAACGCACCAAAATGTCCATACCAAATCTGTTAGCATTATTTGTTTGCTTCTAGTTTTTACCCTTTAGGATATTCAGTGCTGTGGTAAAGTGTTTATATATGATTGTATTATAAACTAAGGTTTGCATTTTGGGTTTATGTAAGCATGAAGCCGTAGATCTATTTCAGTATAACATTGACATCAGAATTACTTCCAGGGTTGATGCAGAACTTGGTGATAATGCACGTGACGCGGCTACCACTCTACTCTGTATTCATTAGGGATGTGAGTATGAAATAAGCCTAAACTGAGTTTACAGCTTTAGTAGATTTCTGAGCCTTACTTTTAGTAAACTGCTTTAATATGTGATATCAAAGATTCTGAGTTTGAAGTATTTCTTGTCCACTTGTCTTTGTGTCTGAATGCAGGATTACAACAAACAGTCCAGCGTGGATTATCTATATTGCGGCAGATACTTTTATGTCACAATAAATGCCAGGACTATTTTAATTAAATATAATTAATTACAATTAAAGACAAGTTAGAGCTTGTATAACTGGGATAAGAAGACATGCTTTGAGGAGAAAGGGAGCCCCAGTAACATGTTAGTAATTCACTAAGTGTTCATTGGCTCTTGATATGTGTCATGCACTTTTCATTTAAAGGTTGAAGAGATAAACATTATCCTTGTACTAATTTTAGAGATAGTCCTATTTTGTAGACAAGGAATCTAAAGAGCTAGAGAAGTTAAGGCACTGCTGTGACGTGACACAGTGAGTGGCATAGTTGGAATTTGAATCTAAATTTGGCTAATGAAGAGCACCTTTTCATGTTTGCCATGTTGGGTGTGCGGAATGATTCTTGATCTCAATTCACGTATGAATTAGATGATGAATTAATAGTACATTGTATTAAGGATTTCTGATACTGTGTTAGTCATAACAGCATGGATGCATGCAAAGAAGTGTGCTTTTTTGGGTGGGAGGGAAAAGAGCATGATATATGTTCAAATACAAACTTAATTTTTAAAAAAGTGTTTTTAAAGCAAATTGAAATATCTCAAACTCATAATATACATGATAGTTTCATTAAAGTTTTAAAATTCAAAGGCAGTGTTTCATTTTAGACTTGTCTGTCAAATTCAACGTAGTGAGCTTACTTAAATGTGATATTTAGGGCTTACTTTTCCAGTTCCTTGTCCAATTGGGTAGAATACAAGCTTGCTGTGACTTTTAAGAATGTGTGTGTGTGTGTTTGTGTGTGTGTGTGTGTGTGTGTTTGTCTAAATGGAAGTGATGGAACACAGAAGTTGAGAAAGGATCTATGTATACTGTTTTCTTGTTTACTGCCCTCGTTGAGTGACACTTTTTTTAAGTTGATAATGCCCATTTTATATCAGATAGCACTTACCGTATACAATCAATATAAGCTGACCTAAATATCAGTGGAGGCACCTAATTTTACCACAAAAATTGCATTAAGAATGTGCTGAAAAAACTCAGCTTATACACAAGTATATATGGTAGTTTTAAAAATAACTAGGTTGATTCTCGTCTTTCTCTCGTCTTATATTTTCAGTAGAAGAAATAAAGGAATTGAGAAGCAGATACAATTTGCTTTTGTAAAAATCTCACATTCTTCAGTGAGCAGAGGAGCAAGATGTTACCTGTGAAATTATAGGAGTACCTAGAAGAATCTTTTGCAAAAATGTATTTTGTCGAGTTCAACTGATGTCTTAGATAGCTTCTAGTTCTTGGTCCTTTTGCTAGGTTTAAGCCATTTTGCATTGCAATATTGGAAGGCTTTTATTTGAGTTAAATTCAGACTTCTTGGTATGTCACTTGACAGTCTTGTGGTTTCAGATGAATATGGTTCATTGCTATTATTAACTTGGGCTGGCAGCCTTACATAACTGGAACTTTTAGGGATTTTGAAAAATAAAACTGCTAAAAAGAAATAGCTACTACTAGCTTAGAGTTTAACTCAGATGTTATTTTCCGATGTTATTAACATGAATAAATCAGCTCTATTCTGGTTATAAATTCTGTGTTAAATTCACCGTAAAATTTCACAGGTAAAAATGTAAACACTAAAACTTTGGATATACATATATGATAAATTCACCTTAAAATCCTACAAGTAAAAATTTAAAACTTTGGATATACATATTTTATGAAAAGTTAAAATAAATTATATGGCAATTAATTGAATCAGAAGGACTCCTGGAGGATGTTTTAAGCAGGAGCTAATTGTTATTTTAAAAAGCATACTTTATAAATAACTGCATGAGACCTTCAAATCTGATCATTCCAGTTCAACCTTCTGCTGAGAACTTACATTTCCATCCTAGAATTGTGATTCTCTGTGTTTGTGTGTGTGTTTGTATGTGTGTAAGTATTGCAAGGGTTCAGCAGAGGTCAAACCAGAATGAGCCAGATTGAAGCCATGACAAATACATAGCATTAGTTTAGGAACCCTTTTAGGGCACAGAGATTAAAAATTCAGCTGCTAACGGAAAGATTTGTGGTTCGAGCCTATCAGCCGCTCCATTAAGAGAAAGATGTGGCAGTCAGCTTCTATAAAGATTTGCAGCTTTGGAAGTCTTGTGGGCAGCTCTATTCTGCCCCATAGGGTCGATATGAGCCAGAATGAACTTGATGGCAATGAGTATGTATTAGATTTGGTGTATATATGTTTTATGAGTGTCCACTAATTTGTATTACTTCTTTTTCATTGAAATTTAAATAAAAAACTTTACATTGCATTAGCCAGTTTTTTAAATATCATACTAGAATTAATGAAAAATAATTTATGGAGGTAAAATTCATATAACATGGAGTTAACCATTTTAAAGTAAGCGATTCATTGGCTTTTAGTGCAGTAACACTGTCATCAGTTGTCACCTTTGTCTAGATGTAGAACATTTCCAGTACACCAAAGTAAAACCCCCTCACTCACTCATTCAGTAGTTTCTCCTCATTCCCTCTTCTCTCCAGCCCTTGACACCTTCAATCTGTGTTCTCTCTCCATAGGCTTACCTATTTTGGAAATTTCATATGAATAGAATTATGTAATAGATGACTGTTTGTGGCTGGCTTCTTCTGTGTACCATAATGTCTGTTGACTCATCCATGTTGTAGAATATATTAGTACAAGTAGTCTTCCAACTAGAACATATTCTAGTTATGACAAGCCACATCATGACCTTCCCAGTGATTCCTATCGTTCATTAGTGATATGTACTATTTATGATATTGCAATACATAATTTGCTGATGTTATTCTCATACCAACCCCCAAAGGCAAATAAAGATTGGTGTTTGAAAGAAACTTATAATGAAAGACTATAATAAATAGAAAAGAGGTATTTGACTTAGAACCAATTTATGATAGAATTACCTTCTTGGCTTCTGGATTCCTGCCCTCTCCTGAATTCCTGCCCTCTCCTTGATTAGGATCTTCTCCAGTTTGGATTGGGAGAACAGAGGTAGGAGGTGCAGCTGTCCCCTCTCTCAGGGGGGTGTAAGCAGCCTTTAGAGAGACTGCTCTAGAGCCTCCGTCTTGGCCAGGGAAAATGTGAATGTTAAACTGCTTCACAGTTAAGTAGAATAGAAGGAGATTAGTTAACATCCAACAGAGTAGAAAAGAACCAAGGACAATTTAAACATGTTGGCCCCTCCTGAACTAGGGTTAGGAACAAAGCACATACTGCTTATTTCTTTCAGATTGCCCATCTGGTACTGAGCATGCAAAATCATTCTACTGGGTGGATCATAACCAACTATTGATAATATTAAGAAGAATGGGAATTCTAGAATACTGTGTTGTACTCATACATAGCCTGAACATGGACCAAGAGGAAGTTGTTTGAACAGAACAAGGAAATACTGTGGTTTAAAATCAAGAAAGATATGTGTCAGGGTTGTATATGTTTATCACACTTAATCTATATACTAGTTATCAAAATGATAATTGATAAATGGAGAAAAATCAAAGTGGTCAAGGATTTCATCTTGCTTGTATTCATAATCAATGCTCATGTAAGCATAGTCAAGAAATCAAATGACATATTGCATTAGGCAAATCTGCAGAACTCTTTAGAGCAAGATGTCACCGTGAGGACTAAAGGGATCCTGACCTAAGCCATAGTGTTTTTGATGGCTTCATGCATGTGCCAGTTAGATAATGAATAAAGAAGACCAAAGAAGCATTGATGCATATGAAATATGATGTTGGCAAAGAATATTGAAAGTAACATGGATAGTAACTTGGAAAGTAAAATGGAAAGTAACAGGAGAACAAACCTATATCTATTTTGGAAGAAGTACAACCAGAGTACTCTTTAGAGGCAAGAATGGCAACAATTTGTCTCCCATACTTTTGACTTGTCAGGAGAAATGGCGTACACACTCATCACTTTTGATGAGTGGATGCCAACTCATAACAACCCTGTAGGACAAGGTAGAACTGCTCCTGTGGGTTTCTCAAACTGTAAAACTCCATCTTTCTTTCAATGAGTGGCTTGTGGTTTCAAACCACTGGCCTTGTGGATCACAGTCCAACACATAACCACTACGCTACTAGGGCTCAGTCCCTGAAAAGAACATCATGTGTGGTAAAGTGGAAGGCCTGCAATAAAGAGAAAGACACTCCAGTTTGTGAGGATAGTGCAGTATTTCATAGGGTCTTGTACATATGCATTGGAATGTGAAGTGATACATTATTGGGGTTTTGATTTGCATTTTTCTGATGATTAGTAATACTGAGTTTCTTTTCATGTGCTTGTTGACCATTTGGTCTCTTAGTGGTACACAGATGATTTTCCCTTGACTAATAACTGCAAGGTCAGCAGTTCCAAAGCACCAACTGCTCTAAGGGAGAAAGACATGGTATTCTACTTCTGTAAAGAATTACAGTCTCAGAAACCCACAGGGCAGCTCTACTCTGTCCTAAAGGGTCACAGAAACCATCATGTGAGATTACCTTCCACACATAAACTCTGAAGACGAATGTGTGCATAAGTAAGTGTGATGAAGGCTGATGGTATCCGGCTATTGAGAGAAATAGCGTCTGGGGACTTAAAGGCTTGAAAGTAAACAAGCGGCTATCTAGCCCAGAAGCAACAAAGCCCACATGGAAGCAGCACACCAACATGTGTGATCATGAAGGGCCCAGGGGACCAGGTTCCAAGCAACAAAGGCGGGAAAAAATATCGTATCATCATGAATGAGGGGAGCACATGATGGGGACCCAATGCCCATCTGTAGACAACTGTACATCCCTTGCAGAAGGGTAGTGGGGAGGGGATGAGTCATTCAGGGTTGAGTGTAACAATAATGAAACTCACAACCTTCCTCTAATTTTTAAATGCTTCCTCCCTCCAAATATTATGATCCTACAAACCTGGTTAGACCAGAGGATGCACAGCGGTATAGATGGGATCTGGAAACAGGGAATCTGGGACAGATGAACCCTTCAGGACCAAGGGTGAGAGTGGGAATACCGGGAGGGAAGTGGGGGTACAAAGGGGGAACCGATTTCGGGAATCTACATATAACCTCTTCACTGGGGGATGGGCAGCAGGAAAGTGGGTGAAGGGAGATGCCGGGCAGTGTAAGATAAGATAAAATTTTTAAAAAAGATAAGATAAAATAATAATTTATAAATTATTAAGGGTTCATGAGGGGAGGGGTGAGTGGGGAGAGAGGGGAAGGGAAAAAATGAAAATGACCTGATTCCAGGAACCCAAGCGGAAGGAGAATTTTGAGAATGGTGACGGCAACAAATGTGTATAAGTGTACTTTACACAATTGATGTATGTATGGATTGTGATAAGAGTTGTATGAGCCCCAATAAAATGATCTAATTTCTTAAAAAAGGGTCACTAAGAATCGGCACCAAATTGATGGCTGTAAGTTTTGTTTTGGAATTTTTAATAATTTAAGGGTTGATAGTTTGAATCCACCCTTTCCAGTGCCACAGAAGAAAGCCTGGCAATCTGCTTCCATAAAAATTGCAGGCAAATCCAAGGGAGGAATCAAAATAAGTCCTCACAGAAGTAGTACACCAGTTAGTGTGATTGATCCAAAGGTAACAGTTACAAAATTCAAATATGTTGAAGAGAAAACTATCAGAGCTAAGATTATGAACACCCAATTTGTAGAAGGCTTTGGAAGACAGTGGGAGCCCACCACAGTCAGATGGAGCTGCTGGCAGATCCGCTATAGCCAAAGGCAAGAGTCCTCAAAAGCCTTATTAACAGGCAGAGACCATTGTAACCTTGATTATTATGCTGGATAGAATTTGTTACCCACCCCCTACCATAGACATGTCCTGAATTTGTTCTGGGGGCAAGTATCTCTTAGTTGTTCCATGACAAAAGTTTCTTCCCTGACTTCTTGAATGTTGATGGGGATCTTCGCCCTCTCATGTATTATATGTATTTTTGTCTTTGTACTAATGTGATCATCTTATCCTTACCACCTCAGTGTGTTTTGTTTTTCATTGTTTCTGTGAGGCTCACCAGCTGTGAAGAGCAGGAGGAGTGTATGTACAATGATAATAACTGATACAAGGTGTTACAGGGAATTTAGGGCAGGGGAATGAGTGATAAGGGAGGGAAAGGGGAGTTTGGGAATAAATAATAAAGGGGATGCTGGAGCTGATGGTGATTGTAGCTCATTTTGGGGGTGAATCAACTTTGCAGAGAGGGAATGCTTTAGGATGGATGTGGTGGTGATTGTACAATTCCCGCTTGATATGTTTGAACGGTTGAACTATTCATTTCTATGATACGTAAATTACGTGCAAATAAAATTGTTGGGGAAAAATTGCACGCAAAAAAGCCCTGTCGAACAATTTTTTATGTAATTAATGGGTTGCCTTAGGGACAATGACTTTTGCTTTGTTTGTGTGGTTGTTTGTTTTTTAGCCATTTGCATGTCTTTGGAGGAAACGTCTTATTAAAGTACTTTGCCCATTTTTGATCTGTTTATATTTATTTTGTTCAGTTTTCCTTTTAAAGAGTAAGTATGCATCCCTAAATAAAATTAGGTCTATATTAAACCTTTATAAGTGGAAAAATAAGTAATTATATGTGTGATATTTGTTTTGCTCATTCAACCTCTTCTTTTGCATATGTTTATTTATTGTCTTTGTTTAGTATTTCATAATATTGATAACCCATCCTGATAATCAACATTTGAAATTAATTTCAGTTTTTTACTATTATAACTAGTGCTATTATGAACAAAGTGGTAAGCTTAACTGAATAGATTTGCTGGAGCAACTTCAATATTACTAGACTGTTATTGCTTATTTGTAATATACCGTATATACTTGTGTATAAGCTGAGTTTTTTCAGCGCATTTTTAAAGCAGTTTTTGTGGTAAAATTAGGTGCCTCAACTGATATTCGGGTCAGTTTACACTTGAGTATATACGGTATTTAAAAAGCAAAGAGACTTCTAAAGAGATGGACCAACTTATACTTTCATTAACAAAATGTGAATAGTCTCACTAGCACTTAATTATTCATCACTTTCTTTACTGTCTACTCTTTTATAAGTACATGTCATTAGGTGTCACCCTTGAAGTTGGTTCTGACTTCCGCAGACCATCCCAATGTACAACAAAAGGAAGCACTGATATCCTTTCTCAGGGACTGGGTTCTCCTGATCAAATGGCTAGAGTACATGAGACAGAGTGCCTTGACGTACTTGCTTCTAAGGAGCTTTCTGGCTGTACTTTTATGTACTTATAATTACATAGGTGCTATCACAGAAACTAAAAACAGTTTTCACCCTTCCATATTGAAGGAGTAGCAAAGATATTAAAATATGGGTTATCCTTATTACATTATCTAGGTTCATGCCATGAAATGAGTATATTTTTATTATGTTAAATTGTGTTTATGTATATTTATTAAGTTTGCTATTTTCAACCAGGACATTGAATTGTTTTTTTTGTTGTTGTTGTTCAGTCATGCTGATGATGCAAAATTGAACCAAACTGAATTTGTAAAATGTGAGTCAGTGTGCCAATAACTAGGACAGGAAAAATTAATGGGCGCATTCTCTGCTAGAAACTTAATCTGCCTCCACTGCAAAGGGCAAAATGCACATTCCATGACAACCAGATCTGCTGAACGATGGAGACAACCATATTCCTTTGGATGGGTGTCCCTCTTCATAGTCCTGATAGTAGCTGGATCTCCTGCACCAAGCTCCTAATAGGGCTCACCACTCCTCAGTCTCTTATTCCAGGGCTTCCACCTGTAATTCCCCCCCTCTGCTTGTCATTCAGCTACATCCAAAGTTTACAAGTTTAGATTCATTCTCATTTTGCTGCACCAGCTATGACTGAACTGTTTCTAACTAGTTTGAAGCCTTGTTTTTAATTGATATGCGATGGTTATGTTTTATATACATCATGTGATGCTTGTCACCATTTTTATTTTTACTTTTTAATCTAAACTGTCATAGCTGGTATAACTTTTTAGCTCTGGAGTTAAAAGGTGATTATTTCATGTAAACATCTCTATTGATTTATACCAACACTACATAGGTTTGTTTTAAAGGCTTTATGTGGAATATCGAGTACAGTAATTTTAATGGATTTTTGTTTTTTTTCAAGTTGGCCTTTGCCAGAATTTGATCCAAGCCAAATTCGACTGATTGTATATCAAGATTGTGAAAGGAGAGGAAGAAATGTCTTGTTTGACTCCAGTGCTAAGAGAAAAACGGAAGACATAACAGTATCGGTGAGCTTCATTATTGGTTTGAATGAATTTTTTTTTTTTTGCTGCAGATAATTTTTATTTTATTTTTAAAAATCATTTTATTGGGGGCTCGTACAACTCTTCCATACATCTATCTATTGTGTCAAGCACATTTGTACATTTGTTTCCCTCATCATTCTCAAAACATTTTCTTTCTACTTGAGCCCTTGGTATCAGGTCCTCATTTTCCCCCTTCCCTTCCCTACCTACCCTCCTTCCCTCCCTCCCTCACCCTAGATAATTTATGAATTAATATTTTTTCATCTCTTACACTGATGCCTCCCTTCACCCACTTTTCTGTAGTCTAACCCCCAGGGAGATCTTTGTGATCGGTTCCCCCTTTTTACCCCTCCTTCCCTCCACCCTCCTGATATTGCCCCTCTCACTACTGGTCCTGAGGGCTTCATCTGTCCTGGATTCCCTGTGTTTCCAGTTCCTATCTGTACCAGTGTACATCCTGTGGTCTAGCCAGATTTGTAAGATAGAATTGGGATCATGATAGTGGTGGGGGAGTAAGTATTAAAGAACTAGCGGAAAGTTGTATGTTTCGTTTTTGCTACACCTGTACCCCCCCCCCCCTGCACAATCCTTCTGTAAGGGATGTCCAGTTGCCTACAGATGGGCTTTGGGTTCCCACTCCACACTTCCCCTCATTCACAATGATATGATGTTTTGTTCTTTGATGCTTGATACCTGATCCCTTCAACACCTCGTGATCACACAGGCTGGTGTGCTTCATGTGGGCTTTGTTGCTTCTCAGCTAGATGGCCGCTTGTTTATCTTCAAGCCTTTAGGACCCCGGACTCTATAATATCCTTTGATAGCCGGGCACTATCAGCTTTCTTCACCACATTCGCTTATGCACCCACTTTGTCTTCAGCGATCATGTCAAGAAGGTGAACATCATGGAATGCTAGTTTAATAGAACAATGTGTTCTTGCATTGAGGGAGTAATTAAATAGAGGTCCAATGTCCATCTGCTACCTTAATACTAAATGTATATATGTACATAGATCTATTTCCCCATCGGCATATACCTGTATTTAGATCTCTATAAATGCCCTTTGCCTCCTAGATTTTTCCTCTTTCCTTTTACTTAACTCTTGTCCGCTATCATGTTCAACCTTCATTTGGGTTTCAGTAATTCCTCTCAGTTCCATTGCCTTTGATCAAGCCCTACCAGGCCTCCTACACCCTCCTCGCTATCCATTTTGGATCACTTGTTGTTCCTTTGTCCCTGGATTTGTTAACTCCCTCTTCCTTTCCCCTGCCTCCCCCTCTCCCAACAACCATTGGTATCATTGTTTTCTCCTCCAGCTTGTTTGTCCCACCTATCTTATCTAGATAGACCTGCAGAGATAATCATGCACACAAAACAAGACAGAGCAAAACAAAGCAACAACGAAAACAAAACAACCAAAAAAAGCCAAGGACAAAAAAAGAAAAACCTGTAAATATTTAAAGGTCTGTTTGTTAACCAGTCTGTTGGGGTGCCACACCTTGGGACCAAGAGTCTATTTTTAGTAATCCCTGGGGACTTCGTTGCTCTGTTCCCTTGCTCTTCTGTTGTACATCATTAATGTTTCACCTCAGTGTGGTCAGATTGGGCGCAATTCCCGCACTGTGCTCCAGTGGTGTTCTGCATAGCTTGCTATGGGTCAGTGAGGAACATTGTGTCTCATAGTGGGGCTGGCTTTGTGGTCCTCTCTGTGCTTTGGCTACTCTGAGTGGGAATATCCTCCTCAGGGCTTGGTGAATCTAAAGTAGTCTTAAAGATCTGCAGCCCTCACCCCCACCAAGGAAACAAAGGGTGTGATTTGGTTCACACCTTCTAAGGTCAGCATTTAATCCCACCCTAATCTTGTAACAGAGAACTCCCTCCAAAATGGGATCATAGCCACAGGCATAAAATGCAGAATCAGAATATATCGCACAAGGAATTACAGCTAGAAGGGTCATGTTAATTGACTATAACTCAACAACCACCAACAAAGAAGATCTGGAAGGAACTGGAGTGTGCCCTCTGGACTCAGTCCTTGGACGGAAAACTTCCTAGACCCAGGAGACAGCTGTATTGCCAGAGATTTTATGGTGGGATTTCTGACCCCCACAGGGAAGAATTGTGCCTTTATGCTAAGATATTTACTAGTAGAGCGAGATACGTCTGGGCTCTTGTCAGAATAACTAGACTAGATAACTGTGGTGAAGTAAATTCTCTTAATAGGAGTCTTCTATCTCTCTGTCTCTCTAACTCCCACCAAGTGATTGGACCATGCAAATAGGGCATATGAAGCACTAAGAAAAAGGATTAGTCTATTTTACTTGCTACTCTTCTTGCCGTGATTGGCCTGTTTTAGTTGTTAATCTCCTTGCTATAAGAATGAGTCATCAAAAAAAAAAAGAATGAGTCATCTCAGAAGCAGGAACAGAGAAAATTCTCAGGAATATCAAGAAAGAAGAGCCACCATTGGAGCAATTTGGGAATACCTGCCTGACATAGCAGAGACAGCAGATGCCATGATACTCTGAGATAAGAGGCTAAGGCAAGGAGACCATGAGACAGAGCAGAGGAGCAGTGTGAAGATTATGAGACTGAGGCAAAGTAGCAGGAAGACGTCTGGCCTACAGAGGCGGAGAGGTTAGAGAGAGGCTGAGAGAGATTAAAGATGAGAGGGAGAGAGACTTGGCTGCTAGTTGAAGAGAGGAACTGTGGTTGACCAATGAATCCTATCCTTAATGTTTTCTGATTCTGGCCTGTTGTAGTGTATTAGCTTCCCTGAGTAACCCTGCCTTAACCATGAGCATCATCTATGAGTTGTGTGTGGTCTTTGGAATAGATTGTCTCTGTCAGATAAAAGGAACTGCTGTGTAAGAAAACCTAGCCCTCATTTGTGATTTGGTTGTCTTTGTTGCTGCATCCTTATGTTTTTAGACACCAAGATTCAAGATCTCTTGACCTATAATATGGAAATTAAGCCTGGAATTGTATTTCTCTCCTGCTCTCTGCACATTCCTAACTGAAACTTTAATTGACATTTTTGTAAACAATGAATCCAGAAGAAAAGTAGTGTTATGGGAGCAACAATTGGTGTCAGAATAGGGAGAAAGAAGGATATAGAAGCATGTCTGGCTTCTGCCTTATGTCACTTGGTCTTAGGCTTGGGCTGCTGTGCAAATGGATTCTCTTCCTCACTGATGTACGTAGAGATGGAGCTGAGTGCCTTCAGGTGAAGGGTGCTGGTAGAGTGAAGTTCCCCTGGTTACTTAATTGGTGAAAATAAGAGCTGTATAATACATTAAGCATCACAGAGTTCAGAGTTAAGGCTAAGGAATTGAATGAAGGTCAGCTGCCTATGGGTATGTACAACCTAGTTTTCTTGATGAAAGAGCTGTATTCTGCATCATTCCTGATGCTGAATTGTGACCTTTTACTTCCCTAATAAACCCTAAAACTGTGGGTATGGCTTGTGAGTTTTCTGTGTTCGTTACAATGAATTACTGAACCCAGCCAAGAAGTAGTGCCAGGAGAGCAACTGCTATGTCAGAATTGCTAAGAAGTTTGCTGGTGGGAGGTATGTTGTACCTCTGCCTTGTAGGAGTGAGTTTGGAGGATTCATTCTGATGGGAATTCTCCCTTCATTTCCTGAAGTTAGAGAACCTCATAGACCACTGCACCATTTTCACAGAGTAAGAGCATCTACTTTGCTAACTCTAAAAGCCCTATTCGGAAATATTCTGGGGTCAAGTTAGCAGTAGGACATGGTCATTCATGTGATAAGCCAAGAAAACCCAGTCCTCATTTGTGATTTGGTTGTCTTTGTTGTGGCTGTCATTGTGTTTTTAGACATCAAGACTCAAATCTCTCCTGACCTACAATCTGGAAATGGAAGCCTAGAATTGTATCTCGCTCCTCTCCTTCACTGATTCCCTACTGAAACTCTCACTGACATTTTTGTAAACAACTGAAAACAAAATACTTTTGAGGAAAGTTTTTTTTAAATCCCTAGAACTGTTATTTATAATAATTTGGGGAGGAATTGAAGTTTGCCTTTGAAATTTTGCTTTCTTAGAAGAATTTGAATATATTTTCCCCAAATTGTTGTCTTATATGCAAGTACACCCTCAGCATGTACTCCCTATATAGGTACTCAAATGGATTTTTTAGTTATTTTGACCATCGGGTTTTAGAATTTCTAAGTATACATTTCATAATATTCCGAGGATTGGGCTTTGTTTATATCCCTTATCTGTCTCCAAAGAGCTCTGCTGGCATAGTGGTAGAGTATTTGACTGCTTACTGAAAGCTTGGCAGTTTGAACCCACCAGCTAACCTGCAGAAGAAAGGTATAGCAGTCAGCTTCCATAAAGATAAGAGATTTAAAAGGTCTATTGGCTAATTCTCATCAATCTTTTAGGGTTGCTTGCTGTTGGTTGGAATTGGCTTCACAGTAATAGTTAGGTTTGTTTACCTCCTTATCCAACCATTCTTTGGATATTTTATTCAGTGTAATAAGAAACCATTGCAAGCACTCAAGTTACTATTTATTTGTATAAATAATCTCTGCAGTGTATTAGGCACTTGCAATTTTAGTCTTCTCTGGCTGAGATGCCTGTAGTATGCTAGAGGAGTACAGTGCAATTGGTTGGTTCTCTTTTATGTGTCCTTTCTCGCCTGGAGTTTGTAATTCTCCCAGAATCATTTGTTGGACCACATTCTGTTAAATATTGGTTGGTTTTATATCCATATGGACAGTTCTCAAGGAATTGGTTAGTTTACTTTCTGCATAAGTAGTTTACAAAGTTTTGGTGGTTTACAATCCACCTTTATGTGGATTACCTGGGGACCTGAAACCCCTCCTCTCACACATTCCCCACACTCTTAGATGCTTAGAAGATCCTAGCAGATACTAGTAGGAAGGATTTCATCTCTCAGATGCTTAGAAGATCCTAGCAGATACTAGTAGGAAGGATTTCATCTATTAGGATTTAGTACTATTAAGGAAAGTTTCACTGAGGAAGTGAAAACTAAGATCTGAAAGAATCGGAGGCATGAAATTAGGAAAGAGTATTCATGGTAGCAGGATCAGTCATTGCAAAATCTATAGAGTGGCTGGAATGATAGTAATATATGGAAATGTATAAAGCTGAAGTTAGAGAGTTGGAGCAGGTATGTACAGATCAGTTCAGGGAGACTAAGATGACCCATTTTGATGCCAAATTAGTGGTAAATAACAAATCTTATTCCATATGTCAGCTGCATCTTGTGAAAATCTCCTCTCCCCTTCCCTTCTCTGTTCAGTTCAGACCCCACACCAGCCTTCTTTCTTATCCCCAGCCACCTAGATCTGGGTTAGCAGCAAGGACTGCTTGCAAGCCTGGGAGTCCACATGACTCCCTCCACTTTAGACCATCTGGCTCCAAACCTTGTGTTTTTCTCCATCTTACTAGAATACTGGTTATAAGGCTGACAGTACATAATGACTTCTTCACTTCAGACCAGTGATGACCCACTACTCTTCTTGCTCCTATTGCTATTGTTAAATATCTTCAAGACAGTGTGACTCATAGCAACACTATGCTTGATTGAAATACTCCCTGGCTCTGCAACATCCTCACCATTGTTGCTGTGCTATACCCTTAGTTGTAGACCTTGTGTCATTCTATCTCATTGGCAGTTTTCCCCCATTTCACTGACTTTCTACTTTATTAAGAATGATGTCTTTTCCAGGAACTGATCCCATATGATAGCAAACATATCCAAAGTACATGAAGTGATGTCTTCACATCCTTGCTTCTAAGAAGTGTTCTGGTTATACTTCTAAGACAGATTTTGTGTTTTACCTCAGATTGGTAGACCCTCAAAATATGACTGTGGAAGAGCGCTCTTCAAAATATAGTCGACTTTAATGACATGGATGACGGAAAGCTTTGGATATCATTATTTGCTGATCTGGCACAACTTACAATGAAAAGAAACTGATGCAAAAACCTAGTAGTAACTGGGACATGGAATGCATGAAATACACATAATGGAAAATTGCAATTTCTCAAAACTGAAATGGAGCACTTGGATCGATATCCTAGGCATTAGTGAGTTGAAATGGAATATCATTGTCCACTTTGAATAGATAATCATAGGTCTACAATTCCAAGAATGACAAATTGAGAAGGAACAGAAGCAAATTCATTGTCAAACAAAACTTTTCGAGATCTATCCTGAAATACAATGCTGTCAGCATAAGCATGCAATGGCTAGTTTAATATGACTGTTATTCAAATTTATGTGCCAAACGCTCACATCAAAGATGAAGAAATTTAAAGTTGCAACAAATTCCTGCAGTCTGAAATTGGTCACGCATATAATCAAGACATTGATAATTACTAGTGATTGGAATGTGAAAGTTGGAAACAAAGAAGTTGGATCAGTAGTTGCAAAATATTATCTCAATGGCAAAACCAATGCCAGAGATGGCACTATAGAATTTTCAACACCAATGACATTTTTATTGGAAATACCTTTCTCAAAAAATGGCAGCTGTGTGCATGGACTTTGCCTGATTGAAAGCACAAAAAAGCACTATCTGTGGGAAGAGATAGGGAGAAGCTAAACATCATCAGCCAAAATAAGGCTGGGGCCAACTGTGGAACAGCCCACCAATTGCTCATATGTTACTTCAGACTACAGCTGACGAAAATTAAAACAAGTCTATCGGAGCCAAAATATGACAGCACCTAGTCTTCAGTTATTAGTGTTCAGTGTATCAAACCTATTCTGGAGATGATCTGTAATTGCAATATACTCAAGGTTGTGCTTTGGTTCTTATGACCTTGTTTTAATTTTCTTCACCTTCAACTTGAACTTGTATATGAGTAATTGATGGTCCATTCTGCAGTTGGCCCCTGACCTTGTTCTGATAGTATTAAACTACTCCATCATCTCTCCACAAATATAGTCAATTTAATTCCTGTGTATTCAATCTTGCAAGGTTCATATATATATCTACTATACATATGAATTTGTATATTTGTTATGTAACCGTTTATCATTTTGAGTTGTGCCATGAAGTACTTGGTGATGAAAAAAAAATCCATACTGCAGTTATCAGTATGGATTACACCTCAGTGTAAAGAAAACAAAAATCTTCACAACTAAACCAATGGGTAATATCAATGATAAATGGATAAAAGATTGAAGTGGTCAAGAATTTCATCTTGCTTCGATCCATAATCAATGCCAATGGAAAGAGTACTTGACACATGCTATGGCATTTTCAGTTGCCTCGTATGCATCTGAAAGTTGGACATTGAATAAGGAAGACCAAAGAATAATTCATGCATTTGACTTATGGAACTGGGAAAGAATTTGAAAATATTTTTTATGGACTGCCAAAAAGAACAAACAAATCTGTCTTGGAAGTACAGCCAGAATACTTCTGTGAGGCAAGCATGTTGAAACTTTGTCTCACACACTTTAGACATGTTGTCATGAGAGACCAGTCCCTGGAGAAGTACCTTGTTATGCTTGATAAAGTAAAGGGCCAATGAAAAGGAGGAAAGCCCTCAACAAGATAGGCTGACACAGTTGCTAAAACAATGGCCTCACACATGAGGATAATGGTGAGGATGGCGCAGGACTGAGCAGCGTTTTCGTTCTGTTGTACGTAGGGTGGCTGAGCATCAGAACCGACTTGATGGCACCTAACAGCAACACAGCAGCAAGTGCAGGCGTCCAAAGCCTTGCTCAAAGACTTTGAGGAGACAGTTGTCCACAGTCAAATTTGTATAGTGGGTACACATTGGGCTGTGATCTACATGATTGGCAGTTCTGAGGAAAAAAGACTGAGCTTTCTATTGCCATACACAGTTTCAGCCTTGGTGACCCACAGGGGATCACTTAGAATAAACGTTGACTTATCAACAGTGGGTTACTATTATGCGGTCCTCATTTTCTAGCAGTAGATCAGAAAATTAGTCTTCTCCTGCTATCCATAAGGCTTTCCCCTGGCAACCTTTTCCAGAAGTAGATAGCTAGGTCCTTTCTCCCTGTCTATCTTTGTCTGGAACCTTTCCACCCTGGGTGACCCTGCTGGCATTGAAATACCAGTACTACAGTTTCCAGTAGCACAGCCACCACATGACGTCAAAGTGACAGATGAGTGGTGACTTGGCCCTGTAATTTGCTGAAATGACTCATAACTAGGAGAAACAGTATACCTGTGATAACAACTTGGATATAATAATGTACATAGCCTTGCTAAGAGTCAAGACCAGGAATTGGCAAACTTTTGAGATGGAAGAGCCAATCCTGTGTGTCATAACAATTCAAAAATCATTCAAGAACTATAGACATTTTTATAAATCAATGAAATCACCATTATCTGAATAATATCCTTTAAAATTTTTCAGTTTTACTTCAGAGCCATATGTACATATTTAGAGAGCCTCATATGGCTTATGAGCCCCAGTTTGCTGACCCCTTGTGTGGATCAAGGCCCTAACAGCAGTAGCAAGAACAACATAATGATGAGCTATTTAAGATAAGATTGGCACAGTAGCTGCCATTAGGGGTTCAATGTAACATAGCAGCAATTAAAAGGAAGGTGTGGGACTGGGACAGTGTTTTGTTTGTTGTTCATAAGGTGGCTATGAGTCAGACCTGACTCAACGACACCTAACAACAGTGAAATGATACGTTCAACAAGCATAAAAATGTAAATCAAATTTGTGTAACTTTCAGAAACTTCATGCAGACTACAATGTATGAGAGTTTTTCTTTTCTTTTTTTTAATCATTTTATTAGGGGCTCATAAAACTCCCATCACAATCCATACATACATCAATTGTGTAAAGCACATTTGTACATTCATTGCCCTCATCATTCTCAAAACATTTGCTCTCCACCTAAACCCCTGGCATCAGCTCCTCATTCCCCCCCCCCTCCTCTTTTCCCTCCATGGACCCTTGATAATTTATAAATTATTATTTTGCCATATCTTGCACTGTCTGACATCTCCATTCACCCACTTTTCTGTTGTCCGACCCCCAGGGAGGAGGTTATATGTAGATCCTTGTAATGGGTTCCCCCTTTCCAACCTACCCTCCCTTCACCCTCCCAGTATCACCTCTCACACCACTGGTCCTAAAGGGATCATCTGCCCTGGATTCCCTTTGTTTCCAGTTCCTTTCTGTACCAGTGTACATCCTCAGGTCTAGCTAGATTTGTAAGGTAGAATTGGGATCAAGATGGTAGGGGAGTTGTGGTGGAGGAAGCATTTAGGAACTAGAGGAAAGTTGTCTGACTTATCTCCTCCCTGAAAGTGTTTATTTTCTAAAGTGTTAGTGTATCCCTGATGGTACTGTTGACCCTATGAATCAAAATTGACTTGATAGTACTTGGTTATTTTTGTTTTTTATAATTAAGCCTTAATTATTGTATCAAATTTGCAACATGGCTTTGGTTAGGTAGGTAGTAGAAATTAAAAGTTAATATAGAGACATCAGGTAAGTCTGATACATATAAATAGCTTTCAGTTAGAAGATTTGTTGTTGTTGTTGTTAGGTGATATTTAGTTGAGTTTGACTCATAGCAAGCCCATGTGTTAGTATATAATGGCCTCACTGGATTTCCCCAGGCCATAATTTTTATGGAAGCATATTAGCAGGCCTTCCTTCTCTGGATGGGTTTGAATTACCAACCCTTCAGTTAGGTGCCAATTGTTTAAGCACCTTAAGGAAGTATGAGGGAAGCAACAAAACAAGAAAGACAAAAGAACCAAAGAAATTGATTTTACTTTAACATCAACTAATAAGGACCCACCCCCTGTATTTTAGATTAGAACTGTGAAAACAGTGACTTTTCAGTAGTTACAATCTTTCAGAACTATATCGCCAGGCCTTCCTTCTGAGGCATCTCTGAATCAACTGGAAATACCCACCTAAAGAAATATTATGAGGGCCATGTCTGGCCTCTGACTATTTAAGGTGGGGGGAAGGAGAATGCAACTCCACCACTGCCCAAAGATGATTCCTATGAGACAGAGTTCAGATATGCTTCCACCCTGCATTATCCTATTCTGACACCAGTTGTCCCTCTACTTCTCTGTTTGGTTTAATAATCTGTTGGAATGGCCACACAAAACTCACAGACAATACTCGCAATTATGGGGTTTGCTATGGAAGCAAGGTACCACAAGTCAGATCAGAAAACATTAAGGATACCCTTCTGTTGTCTCAGTAGTATCTCTGCTTGATTATGGCAGCAGACAAGTGTCTTTCCAGTCCCCAGCTTCTCACACAGTGCAGCCCTTAGGCCTCCTCCTTGCCTGGCAAATGTGTTACAACATTCATTCCTTTCATGCTGAGAAAAACCCAAAGAGTACTCCACTCTGCAAGCCAACCTCCTGCCCAAAGGCATTCGGTCACCTCTACTCCTTCCATGGGCAGGAACTGCCTGTCATTTCAGCTCATAGTATAGGTGCTGCCTCTGCTGCACATGCATTTTGCTGGTGGCTTTTCTTTCTCGTGTTCACAGGATTCTCTCTCTTCCTTCTTCTGAGATGGCTTTCTACCCAAAGGTATGGTGAGACTCTCCACACCCCTCTGCAGAACTTCCATAACTTGTTTGCCCATGCAGTTATTTGGTGGACATTACAGAGACTACGGATAGAAGAACAATATCAAGTAATGCCACTCATTGCACCATCTTTAAGCTAGTAGCCACTGCTTACAACACACAGGATGCCGTGTGGGTAGGGAATAGCTCATTTTACCTAGCAATTATAACAGTAAGATGTCTATTAACAAAACCAGTATATGGGGAATTTTGTCTAAGGAAAAAAAGTTTACTAGATTAAAAGGAAAAACATGCTATCTTTTTGTTTAATATTCATCATCAAAGATGTCAGTTCTTTCTAAGTTGATTTGTAAAACAATGCTGGACCATTAAAATGCTTTCTTTTTTTTTGAGAGGAACAAAGCAGTATTCCTTCCTTCCACCTTGATAACCATTAATGATTTTTGGTTTCTGTGTATTATTTCATATAAGTGAATGCATAATACCCTATTTACCCATTGGAGGCTGACATTTCAGCATAATATTTTCAAGCCATGTGTGATTTCATTTCTCTTTATGGCTAAATAATATTCCATTGTGGGTTGTTTATATATTCAACTCTTTCTTGATGGACATTTAAGTTGTTTTCACTTTTTGGCTGTTGTGAACAATTCTACAGTAAACATTGGTGTATTCTGCTTCATGTTTTCTGGGATTCCTAGATTGGGTTTGCCGGGTCACATGGCAGATTTATAATCAAATTTTGAAGAACCACCGAACTGTTTTACACAGTGACTGTACCATTTTGCATTCCTACCAGCAGTGAAGGATGGTTCCAGTTTTTCCATAACTTTTCCAAATTATTGATTTCCATGTTTTTGATCATTGCTATTTTAATGTGGGTGAGATAGGATCTCATTGTGGTTTTGATATGCATCTCCCTAAAGGCTAATGGTTGGGTGACCAGTTAGTTCTGTAGGTTAAATTGTAATGCTAGTAATCCCAATATTGCAAATTCAATCCCTATTCAGGCCATGGATGCTCATTTTAAGGAGCCCTAATGGTGCCTAGTGGAGTTCGTAGTGGTTACGTCTTTGACTACAGTTCGAAGCCACCAGCCACTTCTCTGGAGAAAGATGAGGTTTACCACCCCTGTGAAGAGTTACAGTCTCAGAAACCCACAGAAGCAGCTCTCCCCTGCCCTATAAGGGTTGCTATGAGTCAGAATCAATTTCCTGGCAGTGAGTTTGAGCCTTTTTGAGTGTTCCTTTTAGATAGGCATTGTACTGCTAACTGAAAGGTTAGCTATTTAAACCCAACAACCACTCCACAGGAGAAAGATGAGACTATCTGCTCTAATACAGATTTACAGCTTCTGGAACATCCCCATATAGGATTTCAGTGAGTTGGAATTGACTTAGTGGAAATGAGTTTAGCTTTAGTTTAATGGCTAATGAAATGAACATCTTTTCATGTGCTTGTTTGCCATTTGAATATCCTCTTTTATGAAGTGTCCATGTAAGTTCTTTGACTATTTTTTGAGTTGTTTATAATTTATTTTTCATGCATGGAGGGTTTTGTTTGTTTTTATAGGTTAAAATGTGGTGTCCCTCTACTTAGGAATGGAATCAATGAACCTGTTTTCCCTGCAGTTTCCTACTATATCTCTCGCAAAAACCTTGTGACCGACTAGCTGAGAGTTGCCGACTGTTCCCAGTATAGACTCCTCTGCAACGGTATTGTTTGATATCAATGAATTCATGACTTCAAGAACAGGAAGGAAAAAAGCTGTGGATGGCTGGGGAGTTGTTGGGAGAAAGGTGTCTATAAAGCGTGTGCACACACCCCATGATTTTGTAAGAGCTTTTATCCTCAGCCCTTTCCTCCCTCTAGGAAGCTGTTTTTAACTTGGTGATTTCACACAGTTCCTTTGGCTTGAAACTTCCTTCTAACCTTCCCAGTTTCCCTTGTTTGCCCAATTCCTGTGCTTTTTCCACCCTCTCCACTTTTTCTGCTTTGGCTTACATGTCACTCACTTATTTGATCCCCAACCTAAGTCCTTTTTTGGGGCAATTCTCTTAAGCGGTTTGTTCCTTAAACTCCTTATCTATAAAATGAGATACTAATAATACCTACTCTACAAAGTTGTGAAGAATAAAAGAGTAACATATATGTAAAATTAAATAGTACTTGTCAGTGTTGTGTGAGTTAACTGTAATCATTCTTACTGTATTAGACACGTACATGTTTTTATAGCATGTAAAAATCACATGCATGTTTTATTGTTAAATATTGCTCTTATCTTCACCTCTGTTCTAGTAAGAAAAACCCACTGCCCCCAGGTTGCTTCTGACTCATAATGGCCTTATGTAAAGTTCCCAAGACTAAACCTTGGGAGCAGACAGTTTTGTCTTTCTCCTGCTTAGTGTCTGGTGGTTTGAACTGCTGACCTTTCCTTGAGCAGCCCAACAGCTAACTCGTTGTCTCACTAGGGCTCCATCCTGGTTCCTAGTGCTTGCTATAATATTCAAATACTTGATTGTAAAATGGTTTGCCATAGTAGGTAAGTGAGACAGGCCGAGTTTCTATTATAAATAGATTACAGTCATAGTGTAGTGGTTTGCATGCTGAGCTGCTAACCACAACATCAGCAGTTCGATCCCACCAGCTATTCAGTAGGAGAAAGATAAGGCTTTCAGCTTCTATTAAGATTTACCAGCATGGAAGCTCAAGGGGAGCAGTTTTTCTGTGTCCTGTTGGGCCACTATGATTCAGAATTGATTCTATGACAGTGAGTTGTTTTTTTTTAAGGGATCTTGTAAGCTTGTTAATGTTATCTAACATCTTCGGACTTCACATTTCTCATCAGTAAAATGGATATTTATATCTATCTAATCTATGTACTACAAGGACTAGCATTTTCCTCAGGACCAATAAGCACTAAAATATTAAAAAGTATCAAGATAACCAACTTGGAATATTTTTAGTGACTATTGAACTGTTACAAATGTCAGTATTTGGTGATGTCCCTGCCCCTGTAGTAGGCATTCAGTCATGTTAGCCCCTACTTTAACTCTTTTATATTAACTGTAACAACCATCATTCATAAGCAAATAGCCACTAGGTAGTTTTCCTCCCCATTGATCAGCAAGTTATCACAGTGTGGATGGATCCCGAGTTTACTTGTGTTTCACGCGCCATCTGTTGGGGGACGGATCACGAGATAACTTATCATTTCTACACACTGCCTTCAGATGTCATCTGCTTGGATATATTTTAACTACTTCATCTATTTAGGTGTTCACATCAGTAGTGAATGTATCAAACTCGATTGTTTTCATGTTCTTTCTGTTTATTTAGCTTTTAAGTGAATTTTGGTTAAATCACATAGTTACTATTTGTTTGAATTGTTTTGCAAGGAGTTGTGCACTTCTGATCAAACCTCAATGAGATGTAAAATATCACCTAAATTTCTCAAGTGGTCTTTTGTTACACAAAAAGACATGAAGAAATTCTTAGCGCTAATTCTTCTAATTTTTCAGAGTAATATGGATTATGTTGATTAATTTTACAAGATAGTTCATAAAAGTAATAATGTTCCACATACATTGCAAATATTGTTTCATAATGTGAGACAATGTTTTATATTAAAAAACTGAAAGTTATAAATAAACATGATAAAAAGTTGATGAGATATGAACCCATTTATGGTTTAATGCAAAAAAAAACTCTAACATCCGAAAAAAATACCCGGCCATTTGGATAAGTTGGTAAAAAAATATCCAGTCTTTTATGTGTTAAGTAACATGCCTAAGGAGCTGCGTTTAAATTGAAGTTGATTTAGATTTTGCCGTGGTATCTGGTGAATTTCTAGTTGCCTTCTTTAATGATGCTTTTGGTAATGATTGAACAAAACAAAAAATACAGTGGTTTTGATCAGATTGTTCCTTCTTTGGAAAACTTGGACAAAGAGACATAGTGGTCACTGTAATAAAGCACTGGGAGTAGCCAGAGCATGGTGATTTGTTACTTTGACAGCTGAGAACCATGTGTGCTAATGCTAGACTGTGCTGACTTCTGTTTCTTAGTTTCAATTTTTAGTAACATTTTACTTGACCAGCACAAGAATAAACTAAAAACCCAGACTGTTGCTCTCTAGTTGATTCTAATTCATAGTGACCCTATAAGACAAGGGTGAACTGCCTCATAAGGTTTCCAAGGCTGTAATCTTTATAGAGGATCCCTGGTGGCATCATGATTACGTATTGGGTTGTGAGTCGCAATTTGAATTCAGCAGTTCGAAACTACCAGCCAGCTCCTTTCTATTCCACTAAGAGTTACAGTCTTGCATAAGCACAGGGCAGCTCTACTCTGCCCTCTAGGGCCTCTATGAGGTGACTTTGACTCCATGGCAATGAGTTTGAGTTTTTTGTTTTTTCTTTTTAATTTATAGAAGCAAACTGCCACATCTTTCTCCCAAGGAGTGGCTGGTGGGTTAAAACCACCGACCTTTTGATTTACAGCTGTGTGTGTGTGTGTGTGTGTGTGTGCGCGCGCATGCACATATTGGCATACATCATTCAAAGTTGGTTCATTCAACCATGTATATATCCATGAGCCTGTATAGTGGTTTCTGTTTTGTTTCATTTTGCTTTAAAAGGAAAAAGCTCTGCTTTTGCTTATTAGGCTTTTGCCCTCTCTGCAGCTGCCACTACCACTTGTTCCTCTGGCTTCTGCCAGCAGCGTTAGTAGTGGCAATGAGGATGACTGGAAACAGGCTCCCATAAAGTTTTCATATGATGTTCCCATAACATTCCAAATTAATGGATTAATTCACAGAACGTTAAACAGTGCAATGTTTGAACATAAAAATCTCACTTGAGTTTCTATTCTCATCCCTAAATCTTTCCTCAGAAAAATGGTTTTTCCTAACTTGTAATAAGCCTATGGTTATTTTAAGTTAATGAATATAAATATTTTTCTCTTCTGAGTTTTAATTTTTAATATGGGAAAGATCGACAGATACATAACCAATGTATGTAATATTTTAGGGATCATCAGTCATTTTTAAGCTCCTAGTGGGATTTTGTGACTAAAGAATCTGAACACTGTTGTGTACTGCATAGAAAACTTTCTGTGATGAAATGGTGCTGGTGAGAAAACAAAATAGAAGCTCTCTAAATACTATGCCAATAATGAGAGGAAAAAAATGACTAGAGAAATCCAGTAAGATGTAAATGCTTGTTAGATTAGCGTTACATTATTTCTAGTTATTTTATTTTCTCTTTTCTCGAGGGTTTTTATTCCATGATTACGTATCTACACAGTGAAAACTATTAAATTAAAAATGCAAGTAATGTCTCTATTCCAGAAACTCTGTAGTGATGCTCAAGTTAAAGTCTTTGGGAAATGCTGCCAACTGAAACCTGGAGGAGACAGCTCATCCTCTCTGGACAGTTCCACGACTTCATCTTCTGACACGAAAGACCAGTGTCCTAAGTACCAGGTAAGCTCTCTGATCTCCTTTGTTTACTCATTCACTTCGAAGTATTTTGGAGCACCAGTGGAGTGTTGTCCACCACCCTAGGGACTGGAGATATACAGTAACTAGCCTTTGTTCCCATCGAGTTCACATTGTAAATGATGAGACAGATAGCTAAACAAGCTCTAAAAAATTTGTTGAGTCTTAGGATAGGTGAAGCACAGAGTGCTGTGGACACTGCTAGCAAGGATAGATTTTCCATTTTTATTTCTGAGCTCAGATTTATTAGTTCCAGAATAATTTGTTGTTTTGCATCACTTTTATTATTGAAGTTTGAAATAAATACAAAATGAAACAGTGTAGCTATAGTATAATCGAAAGTATATGTAGTCAGAAATGTATATTTCGTTTTACAAAAGTTATGACCCTTTCAAAATACAAAGTTAAACAACTTAGTGACTACATAGGGACTTCTTTTTTTTTTTTTTGTCTTTTTGGGATATCTTTATAAACTTGCAACCTTTTCTATAAGGTTCGTACTTGGTTTCAAGCTAAGCATCACTTGATGTGATGCTATTAGTGTCATTCAAGCTTGCTTGAATCACAAATATTTTATATTTAGTAGTACCAAAATAGTATCCTGGACGTTTAGATTGTTTGTAATGAAATTATGTTTTAATGGGAGCTTATCCTTTCCCTTTATTAATAAGGTAGCATATGTGGAAACTAAAGCAAATTCACTGCTGTAGAGTTGATTCCAACTCCTAGTGACCCAAGAGGGCAGGGTGAAACTGACCCAGTTACGAAGTTTAGAGAGATTGCACGATTGGCCTGGACTTTTCTCCACTTTAGACATGTCTTAAAAGTTCCTAATACTGTCATTTGGGGTCTGGGACCCAGTGGTTAAGTGCTTGGCCTCTGAAGGGAAACTTGCTGACTTGAACCCACCAACTGCTTTGCCAGAGGAAGATAAGTGGTGTTCTGCCTGTAGGACTACAGCTCTGGGCGCTTCTCCTGGGAGCCGTTGGGTCACTGTGAGTTGCAGTCAGCTAGAAGCTAACAGGTTTTAATAGCGCTATCTGCCATGTATTGGTAGTAGTTCAAAGCTACCAGGTTCTTTGGGGGTGAAAAGACTGGGTGTTTTACAGTGTCAGAAACCCACAAGGGGTCACTGTGAGTCAGCATTGACTTGATGGCATTGAGTTTTTATGCCAGGTATAGAAGTAACAGCATAGTGACTATGTTCACAATGTCTAATGTTCAATGTAGGAAGTTTTCTAATTTGATAAATTGCCTTCTTTGTGTTATGCTGTTGAAAATGAACATTGGCAGACTAATTCACGTTGTAGAAGTCCTGAAGTATTGAATGATGGTAATCTCATTTTGCCTCAACATTCCTAGAGGTTTTATTTTTTAAACTAGACTTTTTCAAGCCATATGCCCATATAGTCTGATAGTAAATTCAATACAGTTCGACAACTGTATTCTCTCTCTCTCTCTCTCTCTCTCTCTCTCTCTCTCTCTCTCTCTCTCTCTCTCTCTCTCTCTCCCGTAAGCATTGATCTTTTGTGGTATAATTCATAGTACTTGAAGAACTGTTATTTCATGTAATAAGAACACTATTATTGGTGTATTCAGATAATTAGCTTCTAGCAGTGAGTTCTTACAAAGAATAGACTGTTTAAGCAAGGCATTTCTTAAAAAGCAGTAAAAGTACATCTCTTTTGAGTGGTGAAGGGAATAAAAAACGCCAAACCTGTCACCACAAGGATGATTCCAGCTCACGGTGACCTCATAGCTAAGTGAACAAAGCAGCTCCTCAGGGTTTTCTTGCCTGCAATGTTTATGGGTTCAGAGCTTCAGGTCTTCCTTTCATGGCACTGCTGGGTAGGTTCAAACCATCAACTTTTGGGTTAGTAATGGATTGCAAACTATTTGTGCCACTCAGGGACCTAAAAGAATAAATAATAAATACCCTTTTAATTATACCATTAATTGGAGAGTAGGTCACACTAAAATACATAACATGCCAATGACCTTCATGTTAACTATAGGACATAGAGTAGGTAGGTAAAGAGAACCTATAAGCAAATTGTATGGTCTCATGAAATTTAAATAGCAATTTATTTTAATTGTATCTAGTCTAAGATCTATAAAATACTGAAATTTATATAGCTTTCTCTATAGAAGAAATATTTTCAAAATCAGAATTCATGTGATTGCAATAAAGAAAGCTCTCATGTATATTATTAACCAAACATAATATATGTTGTAAGTAAATATTATCAAGTACTACCCAGTCACTTTTTAAAAAGTTATTCAACTGTTTTAAAAACAGTCTCAGTATTGAATTGTCTATCATTGAAATAAAAATAAAAAATCTAAACCAAATCCCAAGAATAGATTCTTTCTTCCTGGTAGCCTATTATATCAGAAATTATTTTTTCTTAAAAAAATAACCTTGTACCTTTATTAAAACAAAATTAAAAATACACAACTAAGAGAAGAAAAAACTTAATAAGAAAATTAATATGTATAATATAGGCATTTTATTTATAATGAATTTATTACCATTTTAAAATGTCTTTTTAAAGTTGGAAAATTAAATATGGATTTTTTTCCTATCCAAGGAATTGGACAATTCAAGACTATAAACAGGCAAGAGTAGTAAAATAATAAAAAGAAAAATAGCATGTAGATATATGTCTTGGTCTTTAGTTTTAAAACAGGAGACCTCATCATTTTAATATCATCAGAGGAATCATAAAAATGTTAGGAAACTTCTGATTTTTTTTCCCATGGTAGAATGGTTTAGTTCAATTTGTAAATAAAAGGGAGATTCAAAAAGTTTGTGGGAAAATTCCATTGTATTTTAATTCCACCTTTTCATGGACTTTTTGAAGTCCCCTTGTAATATTCATTTACTAGCCTTTATGGTTATTTGGGAACATCTTTCTCATTGGTTTTTCATCATATAGTTCTATCAGTTAGGAATTATGTTAGAAACTCTAAAAGCGTAGTTTAAAAAAGATGGGGAACATTTTCTTCACACAATAAATCTAGAAGTATTGAAACACGGGTTTCAATAATTCATAGAGACCAAATATCCCTCAACGTTTTTCTTATTAATGTGGTCATGATGTGGTATCTCCATTTGACTTTTATGTCTCATTGATCAGATCTATACTGTGTTAGTCCAGGTAGATTAGAGAAACAAAACCAGGGAGACTCGTGTGTAAGGAAGAGCTTTATATAAAAGAGCACATGTATTTTCAGAAAACATCCCAGCCCAGTCCAGATCAAGTCCAATATTAGCCCATATGTCTGATACTATTCCATAAATTCCATTTCAGACTCACCCAGTACATGCAGTGATGCTGAATGCAGGAAGGTCACAGGCCAGTGATTAGAAGGTCTTGTGGATCAAGTGGCAGTGGAAAGCATCTCAATGCTGTCATGGGTCTCCACGGGCTTCCTCCAGCTCTCTGAGTGTTTCAGCAGCAGTATAAAGGAAAGGCAGAGAGAGAGAAAGTTGTGTCCTGCCTCCAGGGAGGAAGACAGGACTTCCCAGAATTTGCAGAAGGCCATACTAACATGGAGTCATAATTGGCTGTGATCTGATTGACAAGCTAGATTCCACTCATTTACTCAAGTTGACAGGAAATTATGTAACTGCCACATATACCAAATACACATAAATGAGGGTAGTTTAGGGGTATAGAAAAAAAACAACCCCTTAGTTTTAAGGTAGCAGATGGACATTGGGCCTCCACTCAAGTACTCCATCAATGCAAGAATACTTTCTTCTATTAAATTGACATTCTATGATGCTCACTTTCCTGGCACAATCACTGAAGACAAAGTGGTTGAATAAGCAAATGTGAAGTAAGTTGATTGTGTCATGCTATCAAAAGATACAGCATCTGGGGTCTTAAAGACTTGAAGGTAAACAAGCGGCCATCTAGCTCAGAAGCAGCAAAGCCCACATGGAAGAAGCACACCAGACTGTGCAATCACGAGGTGTCAAAGGGATCAGGTTTCAGGCATCATCAGACAGAGAAATCAGGACCAGTGGTGAGTGGCAATACTAGGAGAGTAGAGGGAGGGTGGGTTGGAAAGGGGGAACCGATTACAAGGATCTGCATAACCTCCTCCCTGGGGGTCAGACAACATAAAAGTGGGTGAAGGGAGACGTCGAACAGTGCAAGATATGACAAAATAATAATTTATAAATTATCAAAGGTTCATGAGGAAGGGGAGCTGGGAGGGAGGGCAAAAAAATGCCCTCCAGGGGGTTAGGGAGAGAGCAAATGTTTTGAGAAAGATGAGGGCAGTGAATGTACAAATGTGCCTTACACAATTGAGATAAGAGTTGTATGAGCTGCTAATAAAATTATTTAAAATAAATAAGTGAAGAAAAGAAAAAAAAATCCCAAATTCACTAGCTTCAAGGGAGGCTTTGAAATATTAGACTTCAAAAAATAAGGAAGGAATACAGAAAAGTTATTTGGTAGCCAATTAGTAATGTTCACCGCACTAGTTAAATAATAACCAAATTGTTGAGTTCATTTTTAGATATTTTTGACTCCTATAGGATAATGTAATGAAAAAAATTTTAATTGAGTTTTTTTGAAAACAGGTCATCCTAATGTTTCAAATTTCTTTTTTATAAATTGTAAAATAGGTGAAAATTAAGTACCTCGATTGTAAATGTTATTTTTGTACATTAAAAACAAAAACTCACTACCATTGAGTTGATGCTGACTCAGCAACCCTATAGGACAATTTAAAACTGCCCTTGTGGGTATCTGAGACTGAAACTTTTTTTTGTTCATTAAGAATGAACAAAAATTATTTTTCTGTATAATAGATGATAAACATTCATATATGTGTATGCATGTACATATAATATATATGAGAGATGGTTAAAAATGTTCACTTGAGCACTATTTATTATAGCAAAACTCTAGAAGTAGACTAAATACCCACCAGTAATGAAAACTGACTTGATCAGCTGGCAATTTCACATTATACCATACTTAAAAGGAATGAGGTATGTGTAACAGTATGGTTGATTCTACAAAATATGCTGTTTGCAGACCTAAGGATGTGTGATACAGATCCTTTTTTTAAAAATATCCTTCTTGTAGAATAAGGAGCTCTGGTGGTGGAGTGGTTACGCATTGAGATGCTAATGGCAAGGTGCACAGTTCAAAACCAGCCGCTCCAAGGGAGAAATACAGGGCTTTCTATGAAATAATTTCTGTAAAGAGCTAGTCTTGGAAACTCATAGGGACAGTTCTATAGTTTCTATGAGTCGGCATCCAATTAATGGCAGTGAGTTTGTTTGTTTTTGCTGTTGTTTATGTAGAATAACTACAATAGTAATTTTAAATGAATATTAATATTTGTAATCACAGTTTTGAAACTTAATATTTTTAATAACATCATGTTCTTGTTTAGGGTTCTCGGTGTTCATCTGATGCCAATATGCTTGGAGAGATGATGTTTGGCTCAGTGGCTATGAGCTACAAAGGATCCACCCTAAAAATTCACCAGATCCGGTGAGGAATTTTCTGTTCTTACAACAACAAAAAATTAAATCCATTGTAGAGTTTCCAGTCTTACTGAAGAGGAAAATAACTTCTTAGTGTTTTCATTCAGGTTTTCTGTCTCAGATACTCATTTTGTAATGTCCAATGGACTTCATAGAATTTCATTGTATTTAAATCGTGAAATATCTCTGGTTCATAGATTTCTGTTTATAATAAAAGAACATGATAATTTAGTTTTGATCCTGTTATGTTCCTCTCTTCCTGTTCATAGATCTCCGCCACAGCTTATGCTCAGCAAAGTCTTTACAGCACGGACTGGCAGCAGTATCTGTGGAAGTCTCAATACGTAAGTGCCTATGGATGCAGGGACAGTGGATTGCTTACTGGTGTGCGTAGTACAGATACTAACACACCGCTTTTTGGATTACAGCATAAATTCACACAGTCTTCTTTTCCCTTCAGTTTAAAAGTGCATGCATGATGGGAGGCTGCATCTCCATTTGACTTGAGTTGAAGAATAGATGTGGTTTTTGATTCTCTAGTTCACTAGAAAGTCCTATCTAGCTGGAAGTGAAATTTTGAATGTTTTTCCATCTGAGGTTGACAGACTTTTTTTCTCTTCCACTTTTGTAGTGCCAGGTTGGGTTGTCAGGGAGAGGTGCTCTTACCCCATAGATAGGAGTAATCTAGGGTACCCACATGGTAGGATGCTGGTATTTCAAGCTGCTAATGCCCAGATTAGAAGAACAAAATCAGAACTGGTGGCAGAGTGATAGGCTTTGTGCAAAAACCTAGAAATGAAGGACCAAAGTTGTGTCAGTTGGAAGTGGACCCCACCGATGGATTCTGTGGGTGTGTTATGAGAACAGTGCTCCTTGGAGAGCCAGCATCGCTTGGGCTTACCTAAGGTTGAAATTAGCAGGAGACATTAAGATCGCTGCTCTAGAGTAATTACCTTGAGATTCTGTTCATTGTAAATGTAAAAAGATGTCTTTAAGAGAGCTTTTATCAGCCAATATTCCCGTACCTATAGCTCTTCAAAAAGGACAGTAAAACTCTTAGTAAAACAGGAGCAGGAGAGATTGTTTTTAAAATGTTATAGACTGTAAAAAATAAAAACTTCTTATTGACAACAAATCTAACTTTGGAGAGTTTGATATGAAGTACAAATTATATACTCTAGGTTGGATGCACCGATTTTAGCTATAGGCACCACCGTTTCTTTATCTTTTGTAAATTCCAGTCTAATTTCTAATCTTAAAATCTGTAGAAAGGATAATTTGCACTAAATGTATCCTTTTGCTATTCTGAGTATTTTACTAAAAGGAAAAGTATATATTTCTAATCTAGAATAATGGCAGTTTTTAAATATTTGGCCCATCCTTTATTATTTTCCCCTCACTGGAAGTTTATTACATATTTTTAGGTCCAAAGTGTGAGTGAAAATCATGCTTGTAATTTAAATTAAAGCCATCAAACTTTTTTTTTTTTGTAAAGGCGCAGGTAATAAGTATTCTTGGCTTTGTAGTCCAGATAGTCTCTTGCTTTGATACTGAAGCATGAAATCAGCCACAGATGATGCATAAATGAATGATGTTGCTGGGGTCCTTAAAAACTTTATTTGTGGGGACTTCATTAAAATGGAAAAAGACTTAGTCAATCAGAAGATTTCATTTAGAAAGTTAAGAAACATCTTAAAAGTTGAAGAAAAATTTATTAGGAGCTGTAAATATCAGATAAGGATTTAATAGTCAGAATATATTAAGAACTCTTGTAATGACAAAAAGACAAGCAACCTAATTAAAATATAAGCAAAGGACTTGAATAGACTTTATTAGAGAAGTAATGTTAAGTGGCAAAAATACACATGAAAAGCTACTTAAGCTCATTGGTCATTTGGAGTCTGTAAGGGGGAATTACAGTGTCATATCACTTCATATCCCCTAGGTTGGATGTGGTTAAAGACATAAAAAGTAAAGGTGTTGGGGATGTGGAGAAATTAGACTCCTTATTCATTGCTTACGGGATTATAATATGGTACAGCTACTGTGAAAATAATTGGGTAAGTCAAAAACTGTTAGATCTAAAATTGTCGTTTTATCAAGCAGTTCCACTTCTAGAGCTACAGTGAAAAGAATAAAACCAGATACTTGTACACTCATGTTCATTTTGGCATTATTTATGATAACACAAAGTTGAAAGGCCTAAATGTCAATCAACAGAAAAATGGATAAACAAAACGTACACATATATGCACAATGGAAGATTATTCAGCCATAAAGAGAACTTGTTGTAGCATAAACTAATCTTTGAAACATTATTCTGAGTGAAATGTCAGTGACAAAAGGACAAATAGTCTATGATCCGATTTAAATGAAATGTTTGAGGAGTCCTGGAGACACTGTCCAGTAAGCATTAGACTGCTAGTCAATAGGTCAGTAGTGCAAACCCACCCACCAGCTGATCCAGGGGAGCAAGAGGAGGCTTTCTGTGCCTGTCAAGATTTACAGCTTCAGAGCCCTACATAGGCCCCTAGGAGTCAGTTGGCAGTAGGTTTGGTATTGAGTTCTATGAAATATCTATACTAGGCAAGTGTATAAAGATTAAAGTTTGCTGGTGGTGATTAGGGGTGGGAGAGGAAGTGGAAAAGGATGACACAACAATTAGGGGGAAACTAAGTTTGGGCTGCTAACCACAGCAGTTTGAAACCACCAGGTGCTCTATGGAGAAAGATGCAGATTTCTATTCTTGTCAAGAGTTAGTATCAGAAACCCACGAGGGCAGTTCTACTCTGTACTCTAAGATCTACTGATTTGATGGTAGTGAGAAGCTTCTGTTAAGCCTGATGGCAAAATTGAGGAATGGTTAATGGTGATTATTGAACATGAGGGATTTAATTTTAATGAATTCTACCTGTGAAGATTGTTAAGACAAATGTTACCCAAATATTTACCACAATTGAAATATATTTTTAAACAAAATTAGGCAACCAGTTGGATTTGGCCCTTGAGTTGTTGTCACATGCAAAACCCTGATATAAATCAGTTCTTTTATTTATTATTAATTGGGAGTTAATACATATATCATGCCATAGATCAGTCATGTCAAGCAGAATTGTATAATTACTACCCCAATCAGTTCCCAAACATTGTTTTTGTTCCTGGATTGCTTCACAGCGTCTCTCTTTTGAACAGTGCTCCCCACCCCCTGCAAAAAGAAAAAACCCTTATCCTATTTGCTGCTTGTAGGTTCATCAATTCTGGGTTTCATATACCAAACACAGAAAAACATATGACACAACTTCATGAGGGTGACCTTCAGTGACATAACACCTCTGAGATATACCCTAACACGAACAAACAAAAATACAGAAAATGTTGAAAACCGCATCAGGTCCGGCATGCGTCAGAGGGGGGGAATCAACTGACAAAGTTTTACTTGTTCAAGTGAGATTTATACTTTTGAATGTCTATGCTCTTAAGTAGTTCCCACAAATGAATCTTGGGCTCCCACTGTCATCCATAGCCTTCTGTAAACCGATTCTCACAATTTAGCCTCTGTTACTAATCCCTCTTTTGACTTTGAATTATATGATTTTAAAAAAAGAATTATGTGATTTATTGGGATGGGGACACTTGTTTTATAAAAAATTAACATTTTGAACATGAAATTAATTAGCTTCTTTTCCCCCCTCACTCTCTGTAGACTGCAAGACAGTCTTGAATTCATCAATCAGGATAACAATACATTAAAGGCTGATAATAACACAGTCATTAATGGACTACTTGGAAATATAGGTAAATGGTTCCTTTGAAGTTGTATCATAAGGTTTTTTTTTTATATCATTCTATTGGGGTAGCGTTTTAAGTTATTTCTTAGTAAGGCAAATAGGACCAAAAAGAGGTTCAAATTTCTAGAAATGGAAAAGGCATTTGAATTGGAAGTATGTAAAACATTTACATTATTTGGAAAACATATTTAAGCATATTTATTTTATATTTGAAAAAAGGGAGCCAAAAGGATTTATCTAGTTGGTCTTAATTTATTTTGCTATTGTCTTTTAAATTTGATGGATCTTTAAAAGACACTTTTACTGGTAGGGAAAGCCCTTACTAGTGCTGAATATTTCAGCTGAAGAAGATGGCTATTAAACCTCTTCTTTCTCTTGCTTGACCATAAAGTCTTCATTAAGTGGTGCTAATTCAGATAAGTAAATAATCAAATTTGATGGTTCATATATGTTATAATAGCTTATTGAGTAATTTGCTTAGCCTAATTGTTGTTTAGCAGTTAAAAGTGTTCTTAAGATATGTTTTGTTTTATTTTTGAAATCTTAACTAAATTGATGTCTACTGTATTTTCAGTGTATGGAGAGGTGTAATTAATATCTGAGGGAGTAGACAGCAGTTAAAAATAGTATAAATATTGTTCTAATTCCTTCTTTAATGAGAACTTTTGCTCATATTTTATTATAATATATTATGTTTATGAGTTAGTAGAAAGCACAGATTCTGTCAAATCTAGCAGTGTACTATCCTATTAATTTTTATAATGTGTTTATTTAAATGACCATTAGTAAGAGCCTGCTCTGGGGTAAATAAAGGAGTCCTGGTGGTGCTGTCGGGTGAGCAATAGGACTAACCACAAAGTCAGTGGTTCAAACCTGCCAGCTCCTCCCCAGGAAAGATCATCTGTTCCTGTAAAGATTTATTGTGTTGGAAACCTTATTTGGCTCTTTATTAGTCAGAATCAACTTGCTGGCAGTAGTTTTGACTCGTTTTATGGGGTAAGTAACAGAACCTTGGTTTCTATGTGGGTTAGATGTCGGGCTGCTAACCACAAGGTTGGTGGTTCAAACTCACCAGCTCTCTGAGGGAGAAATCTATTATAGCCAGCTTCCTTAAAAAGTATAGCTTTGGTAACCTGATGAAGCAATTCAGGTTACTGTGCATCAGAATTAAGTTAATAGTGGGTTAGGGTTTAAAATTGGTTGGTCACAGTGCTAGGGCATTTACGTTATAATGTGGATGTGTTTTATAGAAAAATAAAGTTCTTTTTCCTACCTAAGTTTATTTCTTATTTGATTTTCATAAAGTAAAAGTGTGGTAAAGCAATAGTCGAATATATTTGCTTATAATTTAATACTTTTCAAAAGTTCAGAACTCCTATTAAAAGTTTCATTTTAGTAATACAAATTTTTGTTTTCATAAAAGTGTATTATGTTAGATGTACACATCTCAGTTTTAATGTAGAGTAGAAAGTTCATTCAACAAAATACAGACTTTAAATAATGAACAACTTTTATTTTTAAACTCTTAATTGTAGTTCAAGGATATTAAGCACCAATTCTTTAAGTGTGAGGCTTCTAACCTCAAGGTCAGCAGTTTGAACTTACTAGCTGTTCCATGTGAGGACGATAAGGCTTTCTACTTATGTAAAGATTTATAGCTTCAGACACCAACCCCTGCCTACCCCGCACAATTTTATTCTGCCTTCTATAGTCGCTATGAGTCAAAATTGACTCAATGACATTGATTTTGGGGCTTATGTGATGAGCCCCTCCCACTTAGGCATTGAGAATATTGTAGTGAGACATAAGACCTCCCGATTCATAGTTAGTGGGAATCAGACAAATAATACGACAATTATGGTGTACTCTAGTGAATTCACGGACAAGGTTAAAAGCAAGGTGTCATAGAAATGAGGAACCCCTAATTAAATTTTGGAGTTGTGAAAAGCTTCCTGGAAGAATGAGGCCCGAGTTTGAAAGATTGGTCAGATAGTTGACGGTGAAAAATAATTAAGGTAGAAATAATAGCATTTGTGGAAAACTGAGGGGAAAGAGGTTATGAAATATGCAAAGAATATATAATGTAGCTAGAATAAAGAGTAGAAATAGAAAATCCAGATCCAGATCAGGAGCATTATGGGCCACGTTTTGAACAGTTGAGTACCAGGGATGGTATTTTAGGTTGGGTCTTGTAAGAAATAAACATGATGATAGGATTAAATGCTGAAGGATTTTCTTTAGAAGAATCCCCTGTGGAGAAAATGAGGTGAAAAGTGGGAAAGAGCCCTCGGTCTATGATGCAAGTCTGATCCTAGAGGAAAGGCGAGAGGACAGAATGCTGGGTGGAAATCTCTTACCTGCCATGCAAACTTAAGAAAGTTAGGGAGAGCCATTGGGGGAGGAAGGAAGGAGTCTTTGAGTCAGCATTGGTTGTCAAAGATGGCCTATGTCTGCCAGCATTAATTCTGCTTCCTTGTTTATTCACTGGCTGGAAGTAGCCCATGAAATATATGGCCTTGTTAAAAGTGTCAACTGGATTTCAGAATACAGTGACAGGGCCCATTGGCCAGTTGTACTCTTCATTTTTGGAACAGACATAGGTACATTTTCGAGGCCACTACTGAAAAGCTAAAAACAATGTGATCAGATCTGATTTGTATGTGCAAAAGATTATTCTAGCTACAGTGAGAATGGATTCAAAGACCTATGAATAACAATGCTGTTCCCGATAATACAATGACAGATAATGCTGATCTAAATTAGGATCATGCCAGTGAAGCTGAAGAGGATCACTAATCAGTGGACAGTTCTTGTTGATTAAATAGAAAAGATTAAGGAAAAGAAAGAATCAAGGACACATCCTCTGCTGTTTGCTGTAGCAAGGATATGGGTGCTATTTACTGAGTGGAACAGAAGAAATTAGAACTGTTATTTTAGGTTAAGACATGTTGAATTCATAGTATTGCTTAAATATCCAAAGGATTTTTTGTGTATTTGTTTGTTGAAATCATTTTATTGGGGGCTCATACAACTCTTATCACAATCCATTGTGTCAAGCACATTTGTTGCCATCATCATTCTCAAAACATTTGCATTCTACTTGAGCCCTTGGTATCTGCTCCTCATTTTCCCCCTCCGTCCCCACCCCACCGCCCTCATGAACCCTTGATAATTTTAAATTAATATTATTTTTCATGTCTTACACTGTCCGACATCTCCCTTCACCCACTTTTCTGTTGTCCACCCCCCAGGCAGGGTGTTGTTAAAGTATATCAAGAAAATCCAATTTCATATAGATATATAGCTGGACAAGCAAGAAAAGGGAATATTTCCAGAAAGGGCTTTCTTTTAGGGTGGATTCTCTAGAGAATCATATTTATATGAATATATATACAGAGTCTTAAATCATGGAAATGACCCATGCAGTGTGGAGCCGCTTGAGTCTAGAGGCTTCTCCTAGCACTTGGTTTCAGGGCTGAGGTACCAAAAATTGGCAGATCAGACCACAAGCTACTGGGTCATGTCTCAAGGACAGGGTTAGAGTATTAACAGTTTACATGCAGGATTGAACAAGAGCAAGCTTTCCCAGAACATTTTTTTATGAGCATACATGAGAGGGATTTAAAACATTGGTTGAAAAATTCAATTATCTTTTAATTACATTGTTCTATGAACTTTTACCCTTGTGGCACAGTGGGTAAAGTGCTGGCTGCTAACCAAAAGATTGAGGATTTGAACCTCATGTCTGCTCTAGAGAAGATAGATTTGCCAGTCTGCTTCCATTAGCCATCAAAACAATGCGGGGCAGTTTTCTGTCCTATAGGGTTACTATAAGTCAGAATGTACTTGCTAGTGAGGGGCTTGATTTTACAGATAGAGAAGTAGATAGAAGAAGTGTATGTACATATAACAAAAGAAGAAAAATACTAAAAACAATGACAACCCTCATTTCTACAACTGGTTAAGTGACCAACTTGGTATTTAAAGCTACCTCCTTGTACCATCCATTTTGCATTTACTTTTTCCTCAGCACTGGTCATTGGTGGTCTCCTGACCTCAAGGTCGGCGGTTCAAACTCAACAGCCTCTTGGCACGAGACAGATGAGGCTCTCTTCTCCTGTAGAAATTCATGGCTTTGGAAACTCTATATTGGGTCACTAGGACTTTGAATTGACTCAGGACTTTGAATTGACTCAGTGACTTTGAAATGACTCAATTGTTTGTTGGCTTCTTTTCTTTTTGCCTTCTGCACCCACCAGTTGGTTATAGTTATTTGCCTGGCAAGGCAAACCAAACCTTCATTTCTGAAAGGCCTCGGGTTACTGTAATTTTCCACAGACTTTGATTGTAGGACATGGTAGTTCTTGGTCAACTTTCAATGTTGGACTACTAACTGAAAGTTCAGTTGGGGTGTTTCTACTCTATCCTATAGGGTAGCGATAAGTCAGAATCAACTGGATGGCAGTAGGGTGGGTTGAGTAGGCATAGGGTGGGAGGTTAGCCCAGCCATCTGGTTCTGGCTTTAATCTTGCTCTTTTGGATCTTGAAATAATTATGTTATCTTTTTAGGGTCAGATATGTGGCAGGCTTCTCTTACACACCTGAGTGTAGCATTCCTGCTCAAAAAGTAACTGACCCTAATGCTAGGAGTCTTGGATTCTTCTGTGACTTTCTAACTCATTACCCACCAGTCTAGAAAAACTAATTTGTATGTTCATTTGTCAAGACTCTTCTGTATTTGCTCTTTGTTGTATGTTGCATTATTCTCAGCCAAGTGCTTAGGAGTTTTCCCCTTATTGCAATTATAGGCGAATCCTGCAGTCATAAAACTTTTAAAAAGATACTTTTATTTGGCAAATGGTTTTTCAAATCTTTAAAAACATTGTTTTCTACAAAAAAGGTTGAACGTTTAATTTTTTTTACCTTTTGTAGTGAAAGCTTATTTCTTTATTAGTAAAAGGGCACAGCATTGTTATGTTTGACATAAACCATGACCAAAGTAGAATCATTTGTTTCCAAAAAAAAAAAAAAAGGGAAGCCAGCTTGAATTATTCTTGGTTTACCTTTTATTCTCGATACATGTGGCTTCTCTAACAGGCCTCTTTCATGTGTATTTTGCGTTTTTGCCGTGTAGGTCTTTCACAGTTCTGCAGCCCCAGGCGGGCATTCTCTGAACAGGGTCCGCTCCGCCTGATCAGGAGCGCCTCTTTCTTTGCAGGTTTGCCATGTGCTGTGTGGGTAGACTAGTTGGTATGCCCTGGTGGCTAGAATTGGTAGTTAAGCTGTGGAAACAAGAGAGTAGATAAATGCAGTTACCTAGAGTATGGTTAAAAACAAAGCAACATTGCTTAGGAAGTTTAAGACTTCAAATCCTTTCTGCTCAATATATTCTTAACAGTTCCCAGAAACTCGCTTACTAGTAGAAATGGTATCTTCATGAAATTTTGGTTTTTTATTTCTTAACATTAGAATCTTAAACCAAATTTTACCATGAAAATTATTTCTTATATTAACAGTTAAAATTCCCTATGGGACACTATCTTGTTTCCATGGCTGAGTAGCTTTTGTACCCTAGTTCAATTGCAGAAAATATCATAGTTTATTATTCTTGAAAGATTTCTGATTTATACTATTCCATAAGAAAGTGGATTCTTCTTAGAGCTAAAATTTAGATGAACAAGCTCTGTGAGAATGCTCCATAAGTCATACATATATGCATATACTTATAAGGTGGAGGTGTGTGGGAAAATTCCATTATCTTTAAATTATATTTTTCACAAAAATTTTGAAGCCCCCCTCATATCTGTTCATATTATTAAATTCTGTATTCAGACCTCTAATTATTCTACATGTTTTCATTGCAGTAGGTTACCCAGCATTGTAACTTTCTGGTGGAAATTATCAATAGAATATGAGCGAATTTATTTTTGTTGCTTTCAAATTGGTATCACTTAGCTCTTCTTGTTCCCATTTTCTTGCAAATAATATATGAAAAATCCAAATTAATTTTATAAAATTGGCAAAATTTATTAGCCTTTTTGCCAACTATAAATAACCATATTACATACTTTTAAAAACTATATTGTACTCGAAAAGTTTTCTTAAACTTTTTGTTATGAAGAATTTTGAACATAAGTAAAAGTAGACATAAGTAGAATAAAAATTGATATACATATCACATAGTTCCAGCCACCAATTTACTTTTTTTATTTAATAGTAATTGTGAATATCTTTGTATATTATTGAATATGCCTCTAAGATTTGAATTTAGTCACCCTTTGCTTGCTTTTTTTTTTTTTTGCCCTTTTTTGGTTGGTTTTATTGAGATGTCCTTACTTGACCATTTCATAGGATTCTAAGTGTATTTTCAGAACAAACATCACATACAATGTTCACCTACCAATTTCATAAGAGTTGCAAATTTTGAATTAAAAGGTTGCAAATTCCATTAAGCAATGTTCACCACTCAATACCCTGGCACACTGTTTCTTTCTTTAGATAATATGTTATAGATAATTTTCATCATATGTCAGAACTTCATATAGATCTCAAAGCTTGTTCAACTGAGTAATAGCTCTTGGTGTTGGGTTGGTGTCATGCTATTGATAAAAATAAAGGAATGCAATGAAATGAGCATGATTTAATTTGCTATTTAAAGAAGCAACGCCCCTCTGAACAGCAATATATTTTATAACTGATAGTTTTGTCTTTCACAGTTCACAGCAATCCAATGGACATGCCAGGAAGAGAGCTGAACGAGGACAGAGACAGTGGCATAGCACGCTCAGGTAATGTTAGGTTCATGTAATAATCCTGTGTATCTTGCCATCAGAATGGATGCATTGATTTCTTTTTCAACCTCACATTTGATCTCTTTAAACAAGTTTCCTTATTATTAAATGTTGAGAGTTGCTTTGTACATTTCTCTGTGCATGGTATTGTCTCGAAGAATGCCTGCTAATGTAGGCCTAGCACGTATAAGAAAAAGTATTACTTGGGAGATTGCTTAGAAACTACCTGATGTCACCTGTTGGACAGTGGGATACAACCTGGTTATAAACTAACATTTTCCTCTGAGGAGGGAGGAATGTCAAAAGAATTACCTCAGCGTCTCTGTTACTTTCTGATCTTTCTCCTTTGGGACCTAGCTCCAATGATTTTTTTAAAAAGAATTTTAGAAGAAACTTGCTTATGAAGCATAATGAAAGGTTTGCGTCATCCCCGTTCAAAAGAGGTTTTCATTTATGCTTAGTCATTATTTACTTAAACATTGTACTTTTCTTCTGATTCAATAGCATCTCTCAGCAGCTTGCTTATCACTCCATTTCCATCACCAAACTCCTCACTCACCCGAAGTTGTGCCAGTAGCTACCAGCGACGTTGGAGACGCAGCCAGACTACAAGCTTGGAGAATGGGGTGTTTCCCAGATGGTAAGTTGGATGTTAAAACAAGATTATGCTGTTCTTATAACATAATTTTGTATGTGTTTTTAGAGGCTGGAATTTTTTTTTTACTTTCCATTTTCAGCCTGGAACTGAAAAGCTTATACATTCTCTCTCTTGCCCCTGCCCTCTCTCATATTTGACTTTACTTCTGTAAACAAAAGAAGAGGTGCAAAAATCTGGGATCAGTAACAAAATTATACTTACAGACTTAGACATTTAGAATTTGTTAGGCTAATTATGATTTGGGATTTTCTAGTGTTTTAGTGTTTACAGTATGACTCTAGTAAAATAGATTACTATATGAGCATGAAGAAATGGTAAATATATTTTCTACAAAGGTATGCAATTAAAAACTTTTAGGTTTATTTGATAAAAATAGCTGTAGACCTTTAGCTTAGCAAGAAGATTGGATTACCATTAATTATGCTAACAATTATTTTTTAGGTCCATAGAAGAAAGCTTTAACCTGTCAGATGAGAGCTGTGGCCCTAGCCCGGGTATTGTGAGAAAAAAGAAGATTGCAATTGGAGTAATCTTTTCATTATCCAAAGATGAAGATGAAAATAGCAAATTTCATGAATTATTTTTTTCACATTTTCCACTTTTTGAAAGCCACATGAACAAATTAAAGAGTGCAATAGAACAGGTAAATAGAGTCACATTGTTGGTTTATTTATACATGCTTTATTTCTGTTTGAATCTCACTTTCTTTATTAACAATACGAAGAGGTATCCCAAGTGGGGAGGCAGTATTTTTTTTCCCCCCAAGCTATGTATTTATTTTTTTTTTACAAAGCAACCGTATTACCTTCAAAGTACTCCCTATTACACTTAATACTTTTGTCAAATCTGTGATTCCATTCTTGGAAACAATTTTCAAACTCATCTGTTTGGATGGCTGACAGCACATCCCTCGTTTTTTTTCCTTTACCTCTTTTATGTCATCAAATTGCTGTCTTTTCACGTCCCTCTGCATTTGTGGAAACAGAAAGTCACATGGAGCAAGGTAGGTGAATAAAGTGCCTGGGGCAAGAGAGGTATGCTGTTCCCCCCGCCAAAAAACGGGCACTGAGATGACTGCGTGAGCAGTTTCCTTGTCATAGTGGCAAAACCAGTCACCCATCTGCCACAAATCAGGCCTTTTGGGTCACACACTGTTGTAAGAAGCTTGATTAACAATCTGACCTGGTGGAATGAACTCCAAATGCACTACAGGTCGTCGACGTTTTCATCCATTTGGTAAGTTGACGAACATCTAGACTGAGGTCTGCCATCAGTCGACATTTCATCTTTTCTGAAACGAGAAAACTACTCATACATTTGAGTTTTTTACCCGTAGCGATGGTCTTGTAAGCTGTGTTCAACATCACAACACTTTCTGCAGCAGTTTCCCCAAGCAGGAAACAAAATTTCACAGCTACTCCCTGCTTTCTTAAATTGGCCATCACAAAAAACGAGGTTCCAGTGAAACTGCTCTTACAGGGAAAAAAAAAAAAATTCACTGTGATCTTAGAGAACCTTCCCAGAAAACACCATTGGGTGCATTAACTCAGAGTGAGTTGCCTGATGCTCACCTAGCGGGTAAAATGCATATACTACGAAAGCTCTGCTCTGTCCAGTGCAATTCCTGTTTGGTTTTTTTTTTGGTACATATTTTTAGTCATGTGGCAGAAAAATGAATAGGCACTGCTCAGATAAACTACAAACTGGAATCTACAAACTACTTTAGGAAAAGCAAATTAAGTTCTAACCCTTTATAAGGAACGTATGGGTTAATAAAATAATCTGAGCTATTCATTAGTTTTTTCAGTAAATAAGAGTTTCAGGGTATATAGTGTGGCAAATACTGTTATAGAAACTGAAAGTAGTAAAGAAAAAAATTCCAATCTCCCGATCTCATGGAAAAGAAAATAAGTGAGTTCATAGACATTTAGGTGGGACTCCATGGTACAGAGAAAAATAAAGCTTAGAGAAATATAAGGAATGCTTGCAGAAGGGTTGCTATTTTTAATAGGATGTGGTAGGAAAAGCCAATGAGTAAATGAGATGCAACTATTAAAAGAATGTTTTAGGCTGAGACAAAACAACACCAACAAAAAGGCCCACTTCACTGCCACGGAGTTAATTCTGACTCAGATCACAACCCTATAGGACAGAGTTGAATTTACTATCTGGGTTTCAAGGCTAGAAATCTTTATGGAAAGAGAAAGCCTCATCTTTCTTCCTCAGAACACCTTTACATAGCCCACTATGTCACCTTGGCACCTTGGCTGAGGTCAAAGCCTGAAACATGAATAATGGTCTGGAAGCCAAAGTAACTGGCTTGGATTTAGGAAGAGAGAAGCATGTAATAGGAGATGAGGTCAGGGAAGTAGCAGGGGACTATGTCCTGTAGGGTCTTCAAGATACATTTAAAAAACACGGACATGTACTCTAAAGAAAAACTGGAAGTCTATTGGATTGGAGGAATGATAACATTGAGGAATATCATGCTTGCTGCGAGTGGAGATTTTGAGGTTGAGGATGGATGTTGAACCAATTAGGAGGCTTTTGCATTCTTTCCAGGTGAGAGATAGTGGATATTTGAACAAGTGTAATGCTGGAATTAATGAGAAATGATTGGATTCTGGATAGATTTTGAAGATAATGACTACAGGGCCAGCTAATGGTTTGAATCAATATGTGATTTTTCCAACAATCAGTTGACTCCAAGATTTTTTGCCTGAGCAGTTAGAAGGGTGGCGTTCCTAATAATTAAAACAGGAATGATTGCAGATAAAATGGGTTTGATTGGGGATGGTTGAGATGTAGACATGTGGATATGTGAGTCTTGGATTGAGGCTGGATGTCCACACAGATATAAATTTGATAGCCATCAGTGTATTGATGGTATTTAAAGCTATGAAAGTGGATGAGAGAAGAAAGAAAGGAAAGCAGGTAGGCCTGAACTGAGATAATGAGAAACCAGTAAAGCATCCAGAGAAGGACTGGCGATTACGTAAGAAGGAAAAACATGTGGAAGGGGTTTTGTGGGGCTGGGGCTAGGGTGAGCTGCACATAACTGAAGAAAACATTTAAGGGGGATGGTGATCGACTGTGTCAAATGCTGGTAGAAAGTATATATAATGCAAATATAAAAAGTAAGAATATTGTGAAACAAGATAAGACATAAAACAAGGGTAAGCAAAATTTCTTGGGAGTTCTTTTGAGTAGAAGTTTCTTTTAGATTGCATCTTGAAGTATTTTTTTTAAACAAAACTGAAAATTACATAATCAGAATAGCAAGAAAAATTTATATCCTTACCACCCAAAGAGAACTCATTAGCATTTTACTGAAATTCTTGCCCAGGCTTTTTCTATACATATTTTACTTTGTTGGGGTTGTACTACATCCATACCTTTGAACTCATAGAACTCCTCATCATCATGACATAAGCATTTTTCATGTTGTTATAAATGATTCTTAAACAATATAACAGTATCTGCCTGTAATATTTAAGTAACTAGTTTTCTATTAGGCCATTCTACTTTTTCGCAATTATAACTATGCTGTTAACATCTTTATTTTTTGGACCAATTTTTAGTAGAGGTTCCTGAAAGTTAAACTGATAAGCTATTAGCATAACTTGCTCCTTGTGGCAGTCTGTGGAAAGGAAGGGTTATGAAGAGGGCTAGAGAAACGTGGGCCTGGAAGGGTGAGTGAGTGTACCAGCTAGTGAAGCATCTGGAATATTTGCCAGAGAGTTTCAAGACTGTCTACAGCTTGTGCTTCAGGAAGATTAACCTGGCACTATGTTTAAAAGAGACTAATCAGAGGTCAGATGGTAGAAAACCAGTTATAAGTGTCTAGAAAGCAGAGGGTGTGTTTCATTACTCAGTAATAACTTAGGATCATCTTTCCCTCAAGAAAGCACAGTAGCTATTTATTCATGTTGAGTCTTTCAAATGATAAATAGATCATTAGTAATATTTTTTAAATGAACACTAATATAGCTACGTAAGAAATTAGGGTTCAGGAGAGGAGATGGGTTAATTAGGGTGCGAGGTAGTACCGATGAAGAACACAGCTTTCCCCCGGGTCCTGGATGCTTCCTCACCCCATCTCCCATGATCCGAATTCTACCTTGCAGGGCTGGATAGGGCAGAGGTTGTACACTGGTGCATATGGGAGGTGGAGGCACAGGGAATCCAGGGTGGATGATAACTTCAGGACCCAAGGGTGTGAGGGGCGATGCTGGGAGAGCGGAGGACGAGTGGGTTGGAAAGGGGGAACTGATTAGAGGGGTCCACATGTGACCTCCTCACTGGGAGAGGGACTCCGGATAAGACAAGATATGACAAAATAATGATGTATAAATTACCAAGGGCACATGGGAGGGGGGAGCGGGGAGGGAGGGGGGAAAAAAAGAGGACCTGATGCAAAGGGCTTAAGTGGAGAGCAAATGCTTTGAAAATGATTGGGGCGGGGAATGTATGGATGTGCTTTATACAATTGATGTATGTATATGTATGGACTGTGATAAGAGTTGTATGAGCCCCTAATAAAATGTAAAAAAAGAAAGAAAAAAAAGAATGACGAGGGCAACAAATGTATAAGGGTGCTTTGCTCGATTGCTGTATGTATGGATTGTGATAAGAGTTGTATGAGCCCCAATAAAAATATTTATTAATTAAAAAAAAAAAGAAATAAGGCACCAGTGACATTCGTCAGTTGGTTACTGCACCATTTGTTAGTCTGCATTTTCTAACTTGTTATATACCACAATTTAGCTTTGGCCAAATTGACATTTTTAGTTTCTTGTGTAAAACTTAAATTATTCAGACAGTATAGAACTTATTAAAGCTTTCTATTTAATCATTGTATAATTTAATGTTTTAATGGTCTGACATTCCATAACCTGAAAGGTTTCTAATACATCTGAATACTTTTAATTGTTTAAATATTCAAGTTTAACATCCCGTTCCTTACTAAAGCTGAAAAATAAAGCTTCATGATTATTTGTACATCATTGAATGAGATTTTTTGGTGGTAATACATAAAATGAACATTGAAGTGTCCAAATGAAGCTTTCGTTTAGGATCGTCTTTTTGTTGTAGATATAATGAGGTTGTTTATAAATTTTAGAGCTTCGTCCCTTATCCACTATTAATTTGTCTTCTGCTGCTTGTGTGTTTTTCAATTAGTTTGGTAGTATATTTAGACCGTGTGTGTGTGTGTGTGTGTGTAATAGAAAAGTTAGGAATATTGTTTGTGTATATCTTAGCAGTTATTTTGAAGTCTGTGCTATTTTTTGAGACTGTAATAAAAATATGATTAAAAATATCATTGATAAAGAATATTCACTTCTTTATCATTGTAGTTTCTTGTAGTAGTTTGTAAAACAAAATGAGCTTCACTTTCACCCTCTAAAACTTGTGGATGTATAAGATGATGAATTTTGTGTCTAAAATAGTCTAACTTAAAAAATTTAAATCAACAGTTAATTACAGAAGCAATACATAACAATATTCTCTTTGAAAATAAGCTAAAAATTTAAAGATGGTCATTAACCTACTAAATCTGGTCTTTTTAATCTCCCTCACACAAAAATTCCTCAGCCTCAGTTAAACTGTACTTATGAGAATATTCTAAGTAAATATCAATAATTTGAAATATGTTTCCATTGAATCTTCATATTTAAGATTTAGAAAAAGGCTTACTTAACAGAAGCATCATTTTAAGTAAGAAAACCATGAGCTAGTATTAAGGAATTGCTTGTTTGTGAGGGGAAAAAGTAGTTTTATGAAACCCAGAAAGAGTCAACATCAGTTATGTATTGATATTTTGTGGTTTGGCAATAGCAATAAACGATTCACCAATTGGAAATTTGGAATATTCTTGTAATCTCTAATGACCAAATGTACAGAAGAGAAATCTACTTTAAATACATGTACCCTCTTTATTTTTAGATAAGAGTGTTTTGTAAATATGTGACTTAATGCTTCATGTTTCACTTTCTTTTGGTCATGTTTAGAATTAGAATAACAATGTAATGATTATTTTCCAGGCTATGAAAATGAGCCGGAGATCAACTGATGCCAGTCAGAGGAGTTTAGCATATAATCGAATTGTTGATGCCCTAAATGAGTTCAGGTATGTTTTCTTTAGCTTTGCATAATACAAAGTTGTTTTGCAATGTACACAGACAGATTTTATTACCTTTCTTTTATTTGCTATAATAAAATCTAATTCTTTAAATTTCTTGGCCCCGTAGCGAATTGAGGGTATAATTCAGTAAACCATTGACTTCCTATGCCCTTAAATCTTAAATGTGATTAGAACTCAAGGTCAGCGGGTGCTTCGTTCTTTTTTTGAGCTCCTAAATATAGGAACTAGTTAAGTGCAATTGAACTAGGAGTAGTATCCTAATGTTCTTGGATACATGAAATATGGGGATGCTTGGATAGAAGGAACTGGCCTTTGATGTTCCAATTAGCTCTGTTGCTTACTCCTTTCAGTAATTATGGCACAAGGAATAATACCTTCCTTTATTGTTTTCTGGCTCGCAAACTTTATGTCTGAAACTCCAACAACTATAGTCACTGTACTCTTATTATATGAGTCTGTGAAGCAAATATATTGCAAAAAAACTGGTACTGAGGATTCAGAGAAAGATCAGGGGACCATATCTTACCTCCTCTGGCTACACAAGGAGAAGGAAAATTCAACTCCATAAGTACCCAAAGGTGATTCTGGTGAGGAAGAGGTTAAGCATGCCTTCACCCTCCATCCTCCTTTATCCTATTCTGAAACCAAGCATCCCTCCCATAACACTCTATTTCTCTACTGGGTTTGACATTTTCTTTTCTTTTAAAAAAAAATGTTAATTACATACTTTTATTGGGAGCGTTTACATCTCTTATTACAATCCATACAATCAGCCACTGTGTCAAGCACATTTGTACAGATGCTGCCATCATCATTTTCAAAGCATTTTCTTTCTATTTGAGCATTTGATAATCAGCTCCTCATTTTTTCCCTTCCCTCCCCTGCCTGCGCTCATGAATCCTTGATAAGGTATAGATTGTTATTTTCATATCTTACATCGCCCTCTGTCGCCCATCACTAACTTTTCTGTTGTTCGTCCCCCTGGCAGAGTGTTATATGTTGATCTTTGTGATCAGTTCGCTGGTTCTCCCCTAACCTTCCTCCAATTCTCCTGTTATCTCCATTCTCATTGTCGGCCCTGAAGGGTTTATCTGTCCTGCATTCCCTGTGTTTTGGACTCATCTGTAGCAGTGTGCATTTTCTGGTTTAATCTGATTTGTAAGGCAGAATTGAGGTCATGATAGTGGGGGGAAAGAAGCATTAAGGAACTAGAGGGAAGTTATGTGTTTCATCGGTGCTATACTGCACCCTGACTAGCTCATCTTTTCCCTGTGACCCTAATAGACAATAGTCATGATATGGGATTTATAGGGAAGTTAACAAGTTACAAGTCAGGCTCAGAAAACCAGGGCTCAGCCCTTTGGTTCACATTGCATCTTCTCAGCCAAGCCAGGAGACATGTCTCACTCTATTTCTCAGGCACAAGGAACCTTGGCATCTACCCTGCTGTAGGCCAATTAGCACTGACAAATGCCCACAGGGCAACCCTTTTCTGCAAGCCAAACTCCTGCCTGAAGGTACACAGTTTTACTCCTTCTGTGGGCTGGGAAGTCATCTATTTTATCTAATGGTCTTGTTGCTATAGATTTGGCTGCCACCACTTCCCGGTGGTGTCTCCTTTCATGATAGTCATGGGATTCTCTGTTCCTGCTTCCAAAATAGCTCACTTTATACCCAATAAAATGGCAAAACTGATCAAATTCTTTTATTAAAGCTTCACCTACCCTTTTTGCTTGGCTTTACCCAATCATTCTGAAGCCTCTGGTGCAGTAGTTAAAAGTTTGGTTGCTGACTGTAAGGTAAGCAGTTTGAAATCACCAGCCACTATGTTGGAGAAAGGTTGGCTTTTCTCCTTCTGTAAAAACTTACAGTTTTCCTCCCACCCCCCACTATCATGACCCCATTTCTACCGTATAAATCCGCTAGACCAGAGCATGCACACGGTTACCGCTAAGAGCTCGAAACACGCATCCAGGACAGGAAATCCCCTCAGGACCAATAATGAGAATAGCAATACCAGGAGGGTAAAGGGAAAGTCGGAGAGAAAGGGGGAACCAATCATAACGATCAATCATAATGAATGACATAAAACCTCCTCCCAGGGAGATGGACAACAGAAAACTGGGTGAAGGGCCATTGAGGTCAGTGTAAGACATGAGGAAAAAAAATTCTAAATTATCCGGGGTTCATGAGAGAGGGAGCGGGAAGAGGGGGTGGGTAATGAGCTGGTACCAAGGGCTCAAGTAGAAAGAAAATGTTTTGAAAATGATGGCAACATATACAAATGTGCGTGGTAAGAGCTGTAAGCTCCCCCAATAAAATGATTAAAACATAGGGGCTCAAGTGGGAAGAGAATGCTTTGAAAATGATGATGGCTGCATATGTGCTTGACACACTGGATGAATGTATGGAATGTGTTAAGAGATGTAAGATCCTCAATTTAAAGTATTTTAAAAAATGATTAAAACACACAAAAAAAGAATTAGTCTCAGAAACTCACATGGGCAGTTCTGCACTACCTTACGGGGTCACTGTGAGATGGCAGTGAGAAACCCATTCCTTTGGTGGGAACTACAAAGAAAATCGATAGAAGAGTCACGCCAAGTAATTTCACTCCTCTACAGGAATCATAGTGAGTGGTGTATGACTTCCTCTTAGAAATGTAGTTCAGATCTCCTTCGTTCTCTCAGTCAGTCCTTCTTTGACTACACAGATCGTGTAGTACAGACAGTGAAAAGTCAAGACAAACCTTTCTTCCAAAGCTGCTTCTGCCATTTACCCCTGAGGAACCAGGGAAAGTCCATTAGCTTTTCTTTTATTAAACCATTTCATTGGGGGCTCTTACAACTCTTTATTACAAACCATCCATCCATCCATCCATCCATCCATCCATCCATCCATCCATCCATCCATCCATTCCATCCATTCATTCAGTCAAGCACATTTGTTGCCATCATCATTCTCAAAACATTTGCTTTCTGCTTGAGCCCTTGGTATCAGCTCCTCATATTTTCCTCTCCCTCCCCGCTCCTCCTGCCCTCATGAACCCTTGATAATTTATAAATTATTATTATTTTGTCATATCTTGCACTGACATCTTCACCTACCTTTCTGTTGTCCATCCCCCAGGGAGTAGGTTATATGTAGATCCTTGTAATCGGTTCCCTGTTGCCACCCCACCGTCCCAGTATTGCCACTCTCACCACTGCTTCTGAAGGGATCATATATCCTGGATTCCCTGTTTTTGGTTTTTATCCGTACCAGTGTACATCCTCTGGTCTAGCCTCATTAGCTTTTCTGACCAGTAGTTTTCTAGTTTAAAAAACTGTAAATTCAGTATTTTAATAATACAATAGGTTGTTATAAGGAGTGGTTGAGATAATGTATATAATGAACTTGGCAAAATACCTGATAGTAATGATGCTATTGTTTTTCATAGCTGAGAGCAATACTTTCACCCCATCGATCATTTGTGTACTCCCTTACAATTTTACCAAATTGACATATAATCTATGCCATTTTTATGTAAATTCACCACCGTTTCTATCTAAATAAATTCATTTCTAAATGAATTTACCCTGGAACTGAGGAAATTACTTGCATATTTCACAAGCTAATTATAGAAATGCATAGATAATAATTAGAACAAATTAAAAATGTTTACTGCTGTTCCACTTATAGTTATTACCAGCCATTTTCCATGTACCTCAGTTTTAGAAAAACTGGTGGCATTTTGAACTTTGAAGATTATGAGGTTCCGTATTAGGGTAGGGAGGAGTCGTGGCAGTACATCATCCTTACGTTGCTTGTCTACTAATTAAAAGGTTGGTTCTAACTCACTAACCATGCTATTGCAGAAAGTTGTTGACCAATCTGCTTCCATGAAAGTTTAGATCCTTGGAAAACCCTATGGGGCGATTCTACTCTGTTTTATAGGGTCATTGTGGGCTGGAATTGTCTTCATGGGTGCAGGTTTTATTTTGGATATATTGGGGCAGGTATTTTCTAGATTTGCTTGTTTAAATACACCACATTTGTGAGAGGCTGCTTTGGTTTGTGGTATTGCAGCATTGCTACAGTGGAATTCCTAACTTGTTTTATGTGTACATGTACATACACATGTGCATATACACAGATATATACATATACACACATATACATATTTAATTTTAAATGGCAATAGCTGAGTAGTAATATATTAGTCAATTTAACATGACAGAAAACTGAAGCTTCTTTTCAATTCTGCTCCTATCAATTCTAGTCATGTTTTTCTTTATAACATTTTAAATTCATATATATATGTTAAGTCTTGGCAATAATTTATATCCTATCAAGAACTCATTAAAGTGATCTGTATTTGTTATTTATGTTCATTATAATATGTTTGTATCAGATCGGCACGGAGTAAAAATTTTTTTTTCTTTTTTTACATTTTATTAGGGGCTCATACAACTTTTAGGGCAATCCATACATATACATACATCAATTGTATAAAGCACATCCGCACATTCCCTGCCCCAATCATTCTCAAAGCATTTGCTCTCCACTTAAGCCCTTTGCATCAGGTCCTCTTTTTTTTTTCTCCTCCCTCCCCGCTCCCCGCTCCCTCATGTGCCCTTGGTAATTTATACATTGTTATTTTGTCATATCTTGCCCTATCCGGAGTCTCCCCGCCCCCCTTCTCTGCCGTCCATCTCCCAGGGATGGATCCTTGTAATCAGTTCCCCCTTTCCAACCCACTCACCCTCCACTCTCCCAGCATCGCCCCTCACACCCTTGGTCCTGAAGGTATCATCCACCCTGGATTCCCTGTGCCTCCAGCCCCCATATGCACCAGTGTGCATCCTCTGCCCTATCCAGTCCTGCAAGGTAGAATTCGGATCATGGTAGTTGGGGGTAGCGGAGTAAAAATTTTACAGGCAAGAAAGTTCTTTTCCTTAACTGGATATAAGGTGAGAGAGAAAAAGGTATTAGAAATGTGGAAGTCTAGGAGAACTTTATAGAACTGTGCTGTCTGATATGATAACCACTAGCCACACATGCTTATTTAAATTAATTAGAATTTAAAGTTAAGTTCCTTGATCTCTTTATTAACATATGAATGAATCAGTAACCATAGATGGTCACTAGCTGATATGATATGTTGTACAGCACAGGTAATGAAATACTTCTGTCATCACTGAAAGAGCTTTGAGATAGATGTTCTAGAAAGTAGGGCACCATTCTTTAATTTCTGAGGATCCCTTCGTTTCTTCAGTGACCTTTTTATGAGGTGTTTAGTCTGGTGATTACAGAGGCTCTTGTTAAGTAGATAGTGATGTAAAAGGAAAAGAACCGATGTCTTACAGGTGTGCTTTGAGGTCTTCAAGAGAGCGGGGTGTCACTGGACGGGCTGTGGTCTAAACAGAACAATTACATAATTCTGCCATGCTTAAATTAATTTCAGGAAAAACTCTGGAAGGTCGAGAGAAAGTTACTAAAACAGTATGCATATATAGCGTACTCTTCATTCTTCAGAACTTTAGTAAAGAGTCTCAGCATAGACAGCAAATCGTGCAGCTAATCTATTGTTCTGAGCTGGTAAATGGATAAGCTACTTCATTTGGAATATACTCTTGTTATTATTTGCTGAATATCTAGTTATGATGTATACTTTAAAGAGCTAGAAGTGGCTTTACAAATCTCCATGTCCAATCACATGTTTTTAAAGGTCGAAGAATCTGATACTTAAAGTAGAGAAATAATTTACCGTCTTTGGTGTCAAAGCCACTGCCAGAAGAAACATAATTTGAGTTAGTGTGTAGAACAGGTGACAGGAACTGTTTACACAAAAGGAATGACATAATGCATCAGAATGGCAACATGAACTTTGTCTTGAGAATACAATGTGTGATTCTGGGCATGTTGAACTTCATAATGTGTCTTCCTCTTTTTAGAACAGCCATTTGTAACCTTTACACAATGCCACGGATTGGCGAGCCTGTGTGGCTTACAATGATGTCAGGAACTCCAGAAAAGAACCAGCTTTGCCATCGTTTTATGAAGGAATTCATCTTTCTAATGGAAAATGCTGCCAAGAATCAGTATGGCTTACTTTTATTTTTTTAATCATTATATTATGGGTTCATACTATTCTTATCACCATACATATATCAATTGTGAAAAGCACATTGATAAATTCATTGCCTTCATCATTCTCAAAACATTTACTCTCAACCTAAGCCCCTGGCATCAGCTCCTCATTATTTCCCTCCCTCCCCACTCTTCCCTTCCTCGTGAACCCTTGATAATTTATAAATTATTATTTTTTCATATCTTGCACTGTCCGACATTTCACTTCACCCACTTTTCTGTTATCCATCCCCAGGGAGGAGGTTATATGTAGATCCTTGTAATCGGTTCCCCAGGTTACTTTTCTTTTATTTACCTTTATAACTTTAAACCAAATTAATTGTTCCTTTTAGTTTTTTTTAAGGTCATAAGTTTAGAGCTATTTTTCTTTTTTGTCTTTGGCTTGGATATGAAATTTTACTCTGTGATTCCATGCTTCTATTGTACTTTCCAATTTTGATATAATTCAGCTTGTAAAAAAATATTAAACCTTACAAATACAAACCAAAAGAGAAATAGAGTTAGAAAGTTTAAACTTAGGAGTCTCTTTAAATACAGTTTTATTAGCTTTCAATAAAAATCATTCTTGAATAAAACGAGAGTTCTTAAAGACAAGCAACTTGGTATGGCTTTTCATAATGTCTAGCACGGATTCCAAGTCTGTAGGGAAGAGTTTATAATTGGCTCTCCTTGACGGTTGTCAGATGTTTAGCTATAAGGGTAGCTGGACTTCTCTTTTGTTAAATATCTTAATTTTTTGATGGTAAAAACATTCAAATTTAACAGACAGCAAGCCAAAGATGTGAGCTCCAGAGCCAGTGTTGACCTCAAAGTACCAATTTATGATCACTGAGCTAGGTTAACAGTGTCTAATACTAAGCTTTTTGTTAATAAACACGAGCATTGACACTCAATCTGGCTTACTTGAGTTATTTATTTCCTTTTTTATAGCTTAGTTATCATTTGGTATATTTAGATGTCCAGTATATAAACCTCAAAACAACATTAAAATAAGCAACAATTGGCCATATAATTATGTCATATAATTAATAACATCAGCCTTTTGAAAATAATTAAGAGAAAGATGTATAGAATATGAAAGAGTACCAAAGAATTTAGGAATGAGAGAAGATAAAGATGTCCTTCGTTACTTTGGAATTCCTCTCATTTTAGAGAACTCTGTGGAGCTTGCCATTTTTTGTGAATTATATCCATTTATGAAACAACCTCATTTCATAGAACAGTAAAAAGCAAATCAGAAACACAAGAAAATGCTAGATTCCATTGATTCCTTTTTTGTATTGTAAAGTATATATAACAAAAATTGCTTTCTTAGCTATTTTTAAATGTGTAAATTCACTAACATTAATTACATTGAAAATGTTCAACAATCTTGACTATTTCCAAAACTCTTTATCACCTCAAATAGGAACTCAGTACTCATTAAGCAATAATTCCCACTTCCTTCCCAACTCTTAGTAGCCACTAGTTATTGTTTGTCTCTGTGCATATTCCTATTCTAGAAATTTTCAATAATGGGATCTTAATAGTATTTGTCCTTTTGGTCTAAATCATTTTACTTAGCATATTATCAAGGTTCACCTCTATATCAGAATGTCATTATTTTAAATGGCTGAGTAATAGCTGATTTTCTTTTTTCCACCAATCTGTTGATAGACACTTGTTTCTACTTTTTGGATTATTTTGAATAATGCTGTTGTGAATGTCATTCTACTAAGTATCCTTGTGAGTTCCTGTTTTAAGGCGTTTCAACATATTGTCAAACGAAAACTTTGCTTTCCGTTTCATCCTAGTGATATATCATCTTTTTCTGTCCCCACCTTTTTATGCCATGTGATACTATGTACTCTGCTCTATTCTGATACTGCATTTTCCTTAAGGTTTCATGAAGGCCGATTGAAATCTGATAGGATGCATTTTGTTTTCAGATTCTTGCCAGCTCTCATTACAGCAGTTCTGACCAATCATCTTGCCTGGGTCCCAACAGTCATGCCAAATGGACAGCCACCTATAAAAATATTTTTAGAAAAACATTCCTCACAGAGTGTGGACATGTTGGCAAAGACTCACCCATATAACCCACTTTGGGCACAACTAGGTATGTAATTTGAAAACTCTTACCACTCCGTGAATTACGCTTAAACATTTGAGATTTTTTGAAGTTATAGCACAACAAAAATAAGGAATGAGGGCTCCTAGTAGGGCAGTGGCAGTGGCAGTGGCAGTTGAAGCTCAGGATATGTTGTAAGACGTGTGGTTAAGTATGTGGCATGACTACTGCAGTTCTGCTCCATCCACTACTGCTTCCTCCCCTCGAACCCTCCTCCCCAACATACAGGTATTAGGCTTTTTCTTCACTACATTGGCACGACCACAGAAACGTGTGTACACAGTACTCTGGGCAACACACCTCCACCCAGAACCATAGTAACTGCTTAAGGAGGACATTAGAAACTTCTCATAGACTTCTCCCTGGTTAAGACCGCTCATCTTAGCCTACTCCCCTGTTAAACAGCTGAGCGTAAAACTTGACTCCCCCGCATCTGGTAAGAGTAGGTTTCTGATCTTTGACAATAACTGTGTGAGTAACAAGTGTGGTCAGTAACTGAGTTTTCCGTTGCAGGTGACTTGTATGGTGCTATCGGCTCTCCTGTACGGTCAGCAAGGACTGTGGTAGTTGGCAAACGACAAGATATGGTCCAGAGGCTGCTGTATTTTCTTACTTACTTCATAAGATGCTCTGAACTTCAAGAAACCCATCTTTTAGAAAATGGGGAAGATGAAGCCATTGTTATGCCTGGCACAGTAATTACTACCACTTTAGAGAAAGGTGAAATAGAAGAATCTGAGTATGTACTTGTCACAATGCATAGAAACAAAAGCAGTTTGCTTTTTAAAGAGCCAGAAGAAACAAGGACTCCTAATTGTAACTGTAAACATTGTAGTCGTCCACTTCTTGATCAAAATGCAGAGAATGTTTCACAAGAGAGAGATGATGTTCAAAATATTGCTAAGAAGCTGTTAGAAACTTCAGATAAGTGCCAGATGAGTCCTCCTGATTGCCAAGAAGAACGTGCTTTTGCTATTGAACAGTGTACAAATCAATTAAGAACTTGTCTTGACACCAAGGTAGAGACAGTTGTTTGCATAGGATCCGCTCCAGTAGACAGGTGTTCATTGTCAGAATCAGGCTTAGTGTCGGCAGGGGAAACACGGCAGAGTGAGGATTTGCTGGATTCAGATGGCCACACAGGCAAAGTGATGAGACCCACGGGAATGGTTGTGGAAAAAAAACCTCCAGATAAGCTTGTATCACCTTCACTTTCTTGTGAGGCAACCCAGACAAAGGTTACTTTCCTGATTGGGGATTCCATGTCACCTGATTCAGATACTGAGCTCCGGAGTCAGGCAGTGGTGGATCAGATCTCCAGGTATCATAGCAAACCTCTGAAGGAAGAAGGAGCAGCTATTGATCTGCATCAAGAAACTAAACAAAAGACTCAGGACCAACCTGGAGATTCTGATGTACAAAAGAGGATTTCTGGAGAGGCCTGTGAACTTCCCTGTTGGAATCATTCAGATCCGGACAGCATGAGTTTATTTGACGAATATTTTAATGATGATTCCATTGAAACCAGGACTATTGATGATATTCCAGTTAAAATAAGTACAGACAGTAAAGAGCACGCTTGTGTGTTGGAGTTTCCAAAAAGATTGTGTTCAAAAAATAGTGCACAGAAAAATGAATTACTATGTAAATGTGTAGAAACAATTCATCAAGATGCATATAAAACCTGCTTTTCTCAGCAGGACCAAACAGATACTCTCTCCATTCTTGTCCCCCATGGGGATAAAGAGAGTTCAGAGAAAAAGATTACTGTAGGAAGTGAATGGGACATTCCAAGAAATGAAAGTTCAGATAGTGCCCTCGGCGACAGTGAAAGTGAAGATACAGGTCATGATGTGACTAGACAAGTCAGCAGTTTTTATGGAGGAGAGCAAGAAGATTGGGCAGAAGAGGATGAGATACCTTTTCCCGGGTAAGTATTATGTTTTCACATATAGAGTAACCAGTTCCCAAGAAACTGGTGGTTCCATGGATACACTCTCAGCGGCTGCTCAGGAGAAAGATAGGACATTCTGCTTCCTTAAAGATTTATAGCCTTAGAAACAGTGGGGCAGCTTGTACTCTTTCCTATAGGGTCCCTATGAGTCCGACTCATCTAAGGTGGGTTTGGCATTTTGGATTTAAGCAAACAGGTATTGATTGAACCATTCTGTCTTAGGACAACTTCCACGTGTGTCAGAGTAGAACTGTGCTCCAAAGAGTTTTTAGTGGTTGACTTTTCATAAACAGACCATTAAGAGAGGCTGTGGATTCAAGCAGCTGACCTTGTGGTTAGCAGTCCCGCGGGTAAACCAGTACACCACTTGGTTACGCATTTGTTACATACGGGTTGCTAGCCACAAGATCAACTGTTCAAGACCCCCCAGGTGTGCTCCTCAAGTGAAAGATGTAACTTCCTACCCTGTAAAGGTTTATACCCTTGGAAATGCAAAAGAAGCAGAGTGGTCCCACACTGTTTCTATGAGTAAGAATAGATTCTAAGGCCCAGAGTTTGGTGTTGGTCAGTAGTAGCTAATATAAAAGAAGAGGTCATTGGTCCGGACAAGTTTTCTTCATTGCCATGTGCTTTCAGTTATAGGAAGGGTTAAAGGCTAAGACCTTGAGACACTACAGAGGAGTTTTGTGAAGACACCAGAGAAAAGTTACAAGTTCTGGTTAGTTTATAGGAGATTGCTTAGTGCTTAGAAGTTTTCGATTCAAGTGATTTAGGAGTGAATTAAGCCCCAAAAGGCCTCTACTGAGACCGGCAAGGAGCTAAAAATAATCACTAAGAATGCAGGGAAATGTGCAAGGGGCTTCACAACGTCAATAGAAAAAAAATCCATTGTCTTTTAATGCTGTTTTTCCACACACTTTTGAAACCTCTGTAGCTGTTAGAAATAGATTTAACAGGGAATGCACTCTCTGGGCCAGATAATAAGGAGAAATTTCATCCATTGTTGTGAAATATTATATACCAAATTGCATTTGTGAAGTAGTTAGCTGCTTTGTTTTGAACGATGGTTTTCATATAGCTCAAGGGTATTGGGAATATGTTAAAAATAAAATAAACAACTATACTTTCCTGAAGTCTGCCATAAATCTGAAAGATTTATGCCCATCTCATTGTGAACTTGTTTATTTAAAGTACTTATGCAAAATGATGGTACTGAAAATGTGGGCTAGTAGAGTTGAATTTTTTTTTTTTTTGTAAAAGGTACTTATTACTAATTATATATGCCCTTTGGGGGCGGGTGACCTTTCTTCCAGGTCAAAGTTAATTGAAGTGAGCTCTGTTCAACCCAATATTGCCAACTTTGGGAGGTCCTTGCTGGGTGGCTACTGCTCATCGTATGTGCCTGACTTTGTGCTTCAGGGAATTGGGAGTGATGAGAGGCTCCGCCAATGTCTTGTGTCAGATTTGTCCCATGCTATTCAGGTAAGTGGCCTTCACTGTCTTTGGATTTATTTCTAACAAACTCTGTTAACCTAGACTTACCCTGTATTTTTTTTTGAGGTTTCAATATTTTATTCAAGTTTTATTTTAAGTGATGTTAATTACAGCATTTGATGGGGGAGGATCTAATTCCACACAAAATGGAAGACTCTAAAATGTACCCATGACACGGCTAAAAAACAAATTGAGTGGTGAAGACACCACCAGCCCGATTGAGATTCTGGGTGCTGTCACCGGGTGGTTCCGGTTACCGACACAGCCGGCTGTGGGGGGCTGTTGGTGTTGGGAGCTAGTCCACACTCTGGGGCAAGGACACAAAACCACAACTTGAGAGGGGTTAAAAGTCCTGGGTTATTGGCTTCATCACACCTACCTTCTTCACCCCAAAATGGCACACGCGCACACACAAATCAGCTACCACACCAGCAGAGGACTTTTGGTGTAAAGAGGTGATGGACCAGAGTGGAAACAGGTCATGAAGATGGGTCTTCAAAAGCCCCTTTCGGCTGGGTGTGCCCACACCATCAAGCAGTGAGCGCTCAGGTTAGGAAAGCAAGGTTCGATTCTCAAGAAGTCACAATTTCATTCCTGACTCACTGTGAAGTTACAAAGTGCCTACACATGAGCAGGTTCCACTTGCAGCCATTTCTAGATCAAAAAGAAACCTGGAACCTCTAGAAGGGGTCACCAAGTCCACCACCCCGCCCCCCAAAGTCTACAGCTGAAAGACCTTTTGGAGCTGGGTCTCTTCTATACCTCAGAGAGGGGAACACGTTAAAGCTGAATCAGCTGTCACCTGGAGTTCTAACATGATATTGAGCAATGCTTGCATCCCAGACATACAACAGTAACAGGTACACTAGAATTCTGAAGGTAGCTATGCTGCAAAATAGTTTAAAATTAGATGATTGTACAGTATTCATTTAAGCTTGGAATTCCAGTCCTAGACCAAGCTTGTGGCCACCGGCGTTGATGTTCTTGCCATCCAGCAGAGCAGACAGCGTCAGTTTGATGCCTGGCTTTAGGGTCTGAGTGTAGCCTAAACCGATCAAGCTGGAGTTGTTCACCTTTGCCGAGAAGCAGGCGTCAGGGTCGATCTGGTACTTGGCTGCTATTCCAAAGCGGGTGTTGCTATTCCCAGCTGTCCAGGCGAGAATGACCGCAGTCTCCAACTTCTTGTTCACCTTCTGGTAAATGGAGCCGCCAAACTCTGTCCCGTCATTCACATTGGTGTGAAGCTGGAATTCATCCGTCTTATAGCCAACCGCAAAGTTGCTCTGGGTCACCCGGGACTTGGCGGTCTCAAAGTTCATCTGGTAGCCGGCCAGCCAGCCCTCGTAGCCCAGCACCAGAGCCCCACGGATGGCAGGCCCGGCAATGTCGAAATCCATGTCACAGCCCAGGTTGACGTGCTCCCGCTTGTACGCCGTCTTGATTTTGGCGTTCTTTTTCCCAGTGTTCGGGGAGAAGGATGAATCGAAGGTCAGCTTCAGTCCACGGGTCAGCTGGTCTTCCACGGTGATCTCAGTGCCAAGGGTGTTGTCCGTGTTCCACTTCTCTGTGAACGTCAGCCCATACTCGGTCCACCGGTACTTGGTTTCCAGACTGCCCGTGACTTTGTTGGTCTCAGTATTGGCTGAGCCGGAGCTGGTAAATTCCAGTCCATTCTCGGATTTTGTTTTCAAATCCAGTTTTATGAGGCCAAACCCATAGCCCTTGGTGAAGACATCCCGAGCAGGTTTGCCAAGGTCAATGTACGTGGGAGGGACAGCCATCCTCTGCTCGGAGGCTCGGGCGAGGTAGCAGCGGGCTCGGCGGTGGCGACGGCGTGGGCTGCGGTGCAGAGGAACCGGGCCGACTTACCCTGTATTTTTGGTTATACTTTACTGTTTAACACAATCATGATGAATTACATTGATCTATTTCCAACTATTAAAGCAATTGTGTCTGCAAAGGGAAAATCTCCCTTGGTCATGTTACACAGTTCGTTAGTGTCTCTATTAATGAGGGATACTGGTCTGTACTTGAGATATTTATGTCTAGTTTTGCTATAAGGGCAATATTGACCTCATGAAATGAGTTGGGAAGTATTTTTGCTGCTATTTTTTAGTTTCTGGGGGATTAATTTTTTTTTTACATTTTATTAGGGGCGCATACAACTCTTATCACAAGCCATACATATACATACATCAATTGTATAAAGCACATCCGTACATTCTTTGCCCTAATCATTTTCAAAGCATTTGCTCTTCGCTTAAGCCCTTTGCATCAGGTCCTCTTTTTCTTTTTCCCCTCCCTCCCTGCTCCCCCCGATTAATTTTTTTTTAATGTGGTTGAATTTAGCATTGAAGTCCCCAGTGTATTTTTTTTAATGTATGGGTTTTTTTAATGAAAATTCTGTTGGATGACTAATTTCTTTTTTGTTAACAAAATATTACATTTACAACTTCTTCCTGACTCAGTGGTAATATTTGTCTTTCTAGGAATTTGTTGTTTATTTTAATTGTCTAATTTGTTCATAGTGTCTACTTATATAATCTTTTAAATGTTTCTGTAAGGTTGCTAATAATGTCGCCTCTTTCATTCTTGATTTTGGTAATCTGTGTCTTGTTTCTTGTTTTGCTTTGTTTTTCCCCTGAAAGTTGTATTCTCTAAAGAATTCATTCATAACTTAGCTTCTTTGGTGTCTATTTTTGCCCATCTGCGTAAAGTGTCAGCAAACTACAGCCCATATGCCTCATGTGGCGTATCATCTGTTTTGTAAATAAAACAGAGCTACTACTTTATTAGAGCACAAGTACAACCCCATTCATATATATACTTTATGGTTCCTTTACTGCCTTATCACACAGTTGAATCATTGGGACACTGACTTTTTAGCCTGCTCAACCTAAAGTATTTTCTATCTAGCTCTTAACAGAATGTTGCCTGAGAGCCAACTTTAGCATTACAAATTTTTATGTATTCTATTTGATCAGTGTTCACCCTAATTTGTTCTACTACTTTCTTTACATATGCTTTGGATTTAGTTTGCCTTTTTTTCAGATTTCTTATTTGGGATATTTCTGATTTGAGAAAGTTCTTTTCTAATGTCGACATTGAAGTTACACATTTTTTTCCTCTAAGCACACTGCTAGTATTTCATTGATTTTGATATGTTGTATTTTAAATTTTTATTCACCTAAAATATTTTCTACTTTCTCTCTTGATTTCTTTTTAATTTATGAGTTACTTAAGTTAAAAGTATACTGTTCCACTTGCAAATACTTGTGGATTTTTGTAATATCTTTCTGTTCCTGATTTTGCTGCGGTGGTTAGAGAATATGTACAGTGTGTTATGTCAGTCCTTTTAAATATTTATCGGGACTTGTTCTGTGACCCAGCAGACAGGGGCAGTGTGAGTCAGAATTGCCTTGATGGCAGTAAGTTTGGTTTTGAATGTGGTCTACTCTGGAGACTGTTCCACATGTGCTTGAAAATGATTGTGTATTCTGCTGTTGTGAGTGGGTGTGGTCTGTGTGTATGTCAGGTCAACTTAGTTTACTGATGGTCTAATTCAAGTCTTATAGGTCCTTGCTGTCATTTTCTATCTAGTTTTATCAATTATGGAAATTAAATTATTGAAGCCTCCAACTATTATGGTTGAACTTTGTGGGTTTTTCTTCTTCTGTGTGTCACTTTAATACTCTAAACTTTCATAAAAGAATGGAGAAAACCAACTGGGAAGTCATGAGTGAGAAAATATAGCTCAGCAAATAGGCAGTCACATAATTGTTCACCAGAAATGTTTGTAGACTTTCTGTGGGTTCCAAAAGTTACTTAAAATTTTAAATGTTAGTATTTTATGATATAGCAGGAAATTATGGTAGATATATACGAAAACAAAAAGGTTTTGAAGTGAGCTTAACACAACTCATGTTCTTCACATTTAAAACTATTTTGCATCAACTTTTAATGTCACTTAAGTATTAACCTATGTCCTCAATTTAGTGATAATACTTAAAAGAATAGATGAAAAAGAAATTGTTTCAGATATCCATTTATTTATGTAGTAATAGATGAAATAATTATAAACCTTAAGCACAAAGCAGAAAAACTAATTCTGAGAACTATACTAAATAATTTATTGCTTCAGAGGGGAGAATTTCTTTTAGTTGATGGTACTCATATTTTTTCTTTAGGGCAAAGGATCCATGACTGTTCCTTTTTAACCTTGCTCTCCCAGTGCCTGACACATTGCTCAGTATTTATTGAGTTACTTCTTTTTTAAAAAAACAACAGCATTTTATTGAAGGCTCTTATAGTTCATGTAACAATCTATACATCAGTTTTATCAAGCACATTTGTACATGTATGTTGCCATCATTATTTTCTAAACATATATTTTCTATTGAACCCTTGGGTCCACTGGGCCCCTTGATAAATTATACCTTATTATTATTATTTTCAATACTTAATACCCCTTGCTTACTCCTTTTCCCCCACAGTTTCTATTTTTCATCCCACCCCCCTGGGGGTGTGTAGGGGTGATTATGTGTTAATCATTGTGATTGGTCCCCCTTCCTTAACTACTCGCCCCACCTTCCCCTTGTCCTCTTAGTATTGTTGCTCCCATACCTGTGCCTGGATTCCGTGTGTCATGAGCTCTTATCTATTATCTGTACCTGTGTAAATGCTCTGGTCTAGCCCACAGTGAAAGACAGTATGATAGTGGGAGGTGATGAAGACTCAAGGACCCAGAGGAATGTTGTGTGTTTTATCTGTGCTTTACCTGTATTGAATTACTTTAGGGAATCTTGTTTGGTGCTCCATCTGTACTGTTGCCCTGAACAGAATCCTTCCTCATTCATTTCACTACAGAAATAAATCTAGCATTGGAAGAGGTTGCTGTCTCCTGCTGAGGACAAAGAGATTATTTCAGTTTATAATAGTTTTAACTTACTAATTGCTGTAGAATAGTAATAGCAATAGCATTTAGTATTTTTTTCCATTTTTTTTTGGCATGAGGAGTATTTTATTGCCTTTGTTATTATTATTTTTTTTAAACAATTTATTAGGGGCTCATACAACTCTTATCACAGTCCATACATATACATACATCAATTGTATAAAGCACATCCATACATTCCCTGCCCCAATCATTCTCAAAGCATTTGCTCTCCACTTAAGCCCTTTGCATCAGGTCCTCTTTTTTTTTCCCCCTCCCTTCCCTCTCCCCCCAAGCATTTAGTATTTATTGCAGACTTGTTATGTACCAGGAACTTAAATGCATTTTTAGTAATACTTTAAGATATTTATTATTTTCATCCCTGTATTATAGATATGGTTTATAGAGGATTTTAGTTACTTAGGAAGTTGCAGACCTATAATTCAGTTATGGTGTGCCTGTTTTTAAGTTATGAATAAAATTCTTGTGGGGGGGAAAAACACCCAAGGTGAGGATAACTCCCAAGGAGTTATCTTTCCATTGTAGCCTATTTTTAAGGGAATATTGATGATTTATTCTAAATCAGATGTAAAATTTATTCCAAATTTTTTTTCAGTCCTGCCTGCCAAAAACTTAAATGTAACTTTGATACAGCAACCCCTCCCCCATATGTTGTCTGTCATTTGTGTGTTTGATCTTAGATCACACAGATGACATATAAATATTATGCCAGTAGTTAGTGCATTCATTTATATTGTTTGCAATTCTATGGCCAGACTTTAAGGGAAAGTCTGTTTTTTTAAAAAACATTTTGTTAGGGACTCATACGACTCTTATCACAATCCATACATACATCAATTGTGTAAAGCACATCTGTACATTCTTAGCCCTCATCATTTTCAAAGCATTTGCTCTCCACTTAAGCCCTTTGCATCAGGTCCTCTTTTTATCCCCCCTCTCTCCCCTCTCCCCCCTCCCTCATGAGCCCTTGATAATTTATAAATTATTATTTTTTCATATCTTTCCCTGTCCGACGTCTCCCTTCACCCCATTTTCTGTTGTTCGTCCCCAAGAGAGGAAGTCACACATAGCTCCTTGTAATCGGTTCTATCTTTCCAATCCACTCACCCTGTACCCTCCAAGTGTTGCCCCTCACACCCCTGGTCCTGAAGGTATCATCCACCCTGGATTCCCTGTGCCTCCAGCTCCTATCTGCACCAGTGTACAACCTCTGCTCTATCAAGGCTTGCAAGGTAGAATTTGGATCATGGGTGGTGGGAGGAAGCATTTAGGAACTGGAGGAAAGCTGTATTCTTCATCGGTGCTACATCGCTCCCCTAGACACCTCTGCAAGGGAATATCCAGTGGCCGATGGAAAGTCTGTTTTTAAATAAAACATGCAGTGTCTTCCTACCCATCTCCAGATGGGTGCCAAAAAAGAAAGGGTGTTTTGTGATTTTTTTTTTTTGCTCAATAATATAGTTAAGAAAGTGTTTCAGTAAAAGAAAAAAAAATGTTTTCCAGGTGATCTGTTGAGCTATGTAAGCATCTTTGTTTATTTCAAGTAAAATATATTTGTGTTATTTATCAAAAATAATTAAGGAAAAATTTAAAACAGCATTGTTAATGCAACTTGAGTTTATTAGGTTGGGATTTTATCATATTAGGACATGATGTATGCTAATTCTGTGAGGTAAAATAAGTAATTCCATCATGAGTAATACTAAGTATCCCCTCGCCTTGTTTGGGGTGGGGGTGGGAGCAGAGGGGAACAAACTCCTAAAGTGAGTTGATTCCAATTATTTCTGATTTGCAGCTTGGAGTTTAGACCTTTCTCTTGGGTAGACTACTGGCTTGGGACATTTTATTTCTTTTACATACAAAAAATAACCTTTCTAGATTTTGATTTAGTAAATGCTCTTAAATCCTAGATAGATGCCTGTTGATTGAGGAACTCCAAGGGTAATATTCAAAGTTGTTGGTAACCTTTTAAACAAAATGTGTTTCACAGACATTTCCCCATTTTTACTTGTTAGGCATTTTCCTGTGATGGTAAAGGATGGATGACCCCCTTCATAATTCTCATCTCCCAAAGTTGTCCAAGAGTCCCTGGGTGGCGCAAATGCTGAAGCACTCCGTTATTAGCTGGAAGGTTGATGGTTCAGACCTTTCCAAAGGCACCTTAGAAGATAGGCCTGGTGATCTACTTCCAAATGATCGTAGCCCTGAGAGCCCTCTGGAACAGTTCTGTATGCACAGGGAGCCCCCATGAGTCTACATCAACTTTATGGTAGCTAACAGTGAACATGGCATGGGGGCAATGGTGGTTCAGTGATCTTCCATGTTGGAGACTGTGACTTAATTCATGTTGTGTAATTTCCCTCTATCCTAATAATCATGCCAGTGGCTACACAGAAACTCACAAAGTGTATGATTAAAGGGTTTATTAAGGAAGTTAACAAATTGCAATTCCAGTGAGAAATACTCAGGGTAGTTGTTTACCAGGACAGGTTACAAAGGTTCACTTCTGCTAAATAATGCTCAGCGGGACATTCCACTCTGCTGTTTAAGCCTCAGCCAGATGGCATGCTGCTCAAGCTTGGGACAACAAGCCCAACTCCATGAATTAAGTGCCTAGAGGCACCCCATTCCAAGTAAGCTTCTTCCTGGGTCTCCCAAGTCCAACTTCCCCAATTAAGTTCCCAGAGGCACCCCACTCTGCAAGCCAGCCTCTTGTACAAAAGCACTCGCATTTAATTGTCCCATGGGTTGGGAAGTCCATCACTGTACTTCATGTTCTGCCTACTGCTTCTTCTGCTCCTCCTCTGATGTCCTAGCAGTCATTTGGATCCACGAGGTTCACTGAACAGGGATCTTGGGTCCAGAGGATGTGCTTCACTGCTGGCTTTTTGCTGATAGTGAGATCCTTCCTGCTGCTGCTCCTAGGGCCCATTTTATACACAGCATGAAGGCACTCCAGGGAATTCTGTTCCCAATTACTCAGAGGTAAATCCTATCAGTATCCTCACCCCACCCCACCCACGTCAGACTCAAGCAGGAAAAGGTTGCTTGGTGGGAATTAGAGACTTTGGCTAGTGGTGCCTCATTAAATAACTCACTACCCTTGCAGAGATCAGATTTGATTTCCAGTCAGTGCACCTCATGCATTCAGTTTATCAGTTGAGACTTGGGAGTTTCAGTGTAGCTTCCGGCCTACTACATACTAGTAAGAACGGCCTGGTGATCTTCTAAAAATCAGCCAGTAAAAACCCAGTGGATGTTAACTGTCTGATCCACAACTGATCAGGGGATAGTGCAGGACAATGTTTTGTTACATTGTGCGTGGGTCACGATGAGTTAGAGATCAATTTGATGGCAGCTAACAACAAAAAGATAACCACAGCTTTTGAAAATGGTTCACGTGTACCCAGAGATACCCTGGAAAAAAGATCTGGCAATATACTTTTTAAAGAAATTGGACACTGAAGACCCTGGGTAGCACAGATCTACTTTTAGACATATGGGGTCACCATGAATTGGAATGCCTGGTGGCAGCTGCTCTTTTTTGTGATCTCACTATCATCAACCCAACTTGAGTTGATGCCAGCTCATAGTAACCCTATAGAGCTGCACCTGTGGATTTCTAAGACTGTAACTGTTTATGGAGTAGAAAGCCTCATCTTTTTCTTTCAGAGTGACTGGTGCTTCTGAACTCTACTGACTTTAAGACAAGTCTTTAAGATTCTAGATCAGTGGTTCTCAACTTTGCTCATGCCGCAACCCTTTAATACAGTTCCTCATTTTGTGGTGAGAACCACTGCTGTAGACGCTGTTTGTTCTGTAGCTGGGCACCATCTGGTTTCTTCACACTTTGCTATAGAACCCATACCTTACGTGATCTCTTCAGGAGGATTTCCCCCTTTTTAATTACTGCAGTGATACTCTGGATATATGTCTTGGTAAAATAGGAGACCTCTAGTGTATACAAGTAGCGAGGTATTTCATGTCATCCAGAGACTGCTTCTGAGGTCCACAACCAGAAAGAATGCTGCTTGCCAGGTTGGATAGTCAGCGGAGAACTTATCAACAACTGTGACTCATTTGTGTAACTTCCTGCCCTTTCTAAAGACATTTAGTCCTTTGAAGGCAAAAAACATTCAATTGCTACATTCATATGTGACCTTCAGTTAATTCCTCATATAACCGATTAAAATACTGGTGAAAGTTAGGTTTTGAATTAAATAACCAAAGCCTTTGGTAAAGATTACAAAGCATTTACCTGTTTTGATTTCTAGACGATATCTCAGTATTTGTTTTTGAGTTAATTATCTATTCAATCTCTTCTGTGAGGAAGTTTAACAGTAATTCAGGATTTAATTATTTTTCCCGTGTTTTTATTTAATATTCCTTCAGCGTCCTATTTCACTAGCATTTGTACATATATTCCATCGTTCTTTTCTAGACATTTACATTCCATTGAGCCCTTGGGATCAGCTCTTCTTTTTTTCCCTCCCTCTCCGCTCACTAGCATTTTCATTGAAAACTTCATTTGCTTATAAGATGAATTCCTTTCTTTGCAGCATCCAGTGCTAGATGAACCAATAGCAGAAGCCGTCTGTATTATAGCAGATATGGATAAATGGACTGTTCAAGTGGCCAGTAGCCAGAGACGAATGACAGATAATAAATTGGGAAAGGAAGTATTGGTTTCCAGTCTTGTTTCCAACCTGCTTCATTCCACTCTTCAGCTTTATAAACACAACCTGTCTCCAAATTTTGTAAGTATGTGTAAAACTTGAAATACTTAAACTGATAGGTTAACAAACTCTAGAGTGTTCTACATTAACTACTCCTGCTAGCCTCATCATTGATTTTCTGAAAGGTATATATACATATCTGTGTTTTAAGACTTCAGCAGTTTCAAGTTTTTGCTCTCAATACCTGACTAATAACTTATATGGAATATGATCCTGCAGGGTTCCTAATCTTTGTATGGAATGTTAGTGCATTCTGGATCCCGGGTGTCATGTTGGGATTCTGATTGTTTTTTCTTTGAAATTCTACTTGCCCTTTATTGGAAGCAACATTTCTAATTTTCAGCCTGCCGTCTTTCTTTCTCTTGTTGTGCAAACTTTTAAGATAGTTTAAAATCTCTGTAGGAGCTCATATTTCATAGGAACCAAATAAAATGTTTACATTCCCTCAGCTAAAACTACATGCTGTAAAAATGTGCTCCAAATTTTAGTTCATGTTGGAATGACTAAGTGTAAATGTCAAACACATGATACCTTGGAATGCGCAGTTACTCAAGAATTAGAAAACATATTCTGACGTGCTTTTTTTCCCTTAACTGCAGTGTGTCATGCACCTTGAAGATCGCTTACAGGAGCTTTATTTCAAGAGCAAAATGCTTTCTGAGTATCTGAGAGGGCAGATGCGAGTACACGTCAAGGAGCTAGGAGTAGTTTTGGGGTATGTTCATGATTTCCTTCTGGCTTTGCTTTTTTCATTTTTCTGCAGTAAGCAAGGGATATTCCTCAAAATTTCCTTTTATATTTCTCCTAATGGTCTTTGCCATCAAATGTAAATTCATCATTTTCAGCCTCAGCTGTGCCCTAAAGATAAGCTAATGGAAGTTACACTACTCTGTGGATGACAGTATATTGTGGACATAAGAAGCAGTTTCAGAATGTTCATGGGAAGGTGGAATTAAAAGATAACGAAATTTTCCTATAAACCTTGGAAACTCACATTTTTACCTGCTCCTTATAAATATATATTGTCTGTCTTACGCTGCAGTTCTCTAAAATGCTGAGGAGCAGTGATAGCTCTCCCTGCCAGCAGTGTGTGTGTGTGTGTGTGTGTGTGTATACACTTGTCTTTAATGTTAGTGGACATTTTTCTTGTGTCTATGAGTATATTTGCTTGTGTCCTTTTTTGAAATGCTAGTTAAAAAAGCAAGTTAGAGCTTTAATCATTGAGCTCTTATTGAGAGAAGGGGCCAACATCAGTGACAACTTACTGTGTATGTTAAAAACCAAGTTAAATTCTCCTACTAATATTGTTTAGTTTTTATTGTCACCCAATAATGTACAAACAATAGCATACAGATTGGAAATGGATGGCTGTGGAATTTAAATATGCAAGATGTTTCTCACGAGTAGAGCAAGTACTAAATTGAGACTACAGGTGTTTCTCCAGTTCCTTCTGATGCATTATGACCCCACACTGCTGCTCAAGTCCTGATGATGGTTTTGGCTTGAGAAATAATACAGAATGATAGAATGTTTGTGTGTCAAGGGCCAGTGGCGCAATGGATATGAGAATATGTATTTTTGACAGGGGTGAGTAAAGCTGTGAGAGTGTGTGTGTGTGTGTGTGTGTGTGTGTGTGTGTGTGTGTGTGAGAGAGAGAGAGAGAGAGAGAGAGAGAATGAACATATAAACAAAGTTCACAGACCATTTTGTCATAAAATGAAAAACAGCTGATTTTTCTTCTAACTTCAAACCCATACCCAAATAAAACTCTTAATATGTCATTATGCAGCGTGCCTTTTAATATATCTTGAATATTTGTTCTTATAAATACATCTATATCTTTTTTATTCTTTTAAATGATTGTATAGCATTCTATAATGTGGTTGACTTGATCATTTCACTTTTGTTTTTTTTTGCTATTATAGACAAATGCTGCAATGAATATAAACCTTTGAAAATTATAGGATAATATTTTTGAAGTAAAAGTTTGGGTAAAAGGGCATGTGTATAAAATTTTTAATAGTGATAAATATTTCAATAGATAATACTAAATGCACCTTAGAAAGTATGTGTATAAATTCTTACAATAAGAAATATACTTTTAAAGGGCTTAAGTGGAGAGCAAATGCCTTGAGAATGATTGGGGCAGGGAATGTATGGATGTGCTTTATACAATTTATGTATGTATATGTATGGATTGTGATAAGAGTTGTATGAGCCCCTAATAAAATGTTAAAAAAAAGAGCCCCTAATAAAACGATTTTTTTAAAAGAAAAAAAAAAGAAATACACTTTTTCCAACTGCTACTAAATGAAAAATGACATCTATCATCATTCAAATTTTTCTAACCAAGAGTGAGTATGTTACTTTTTCTAGGCTATTGGTCATTTTTTCCCCCTATACATTATTTGTGGCAGGATATATTTTTCAGAAGCTTCCAGTACATTTGTAGTAGAAAAATCTGTCCCCAACATCTGGGCGCACATTATGAATATAGTAACTTGAATTTCCCAAACTCTGTCCCTTGGCCTAATGCACAGTTCATTACTGTATCAGTGAGACCCCTTTCTTACAACTATGAGTTTGGTTAACTTTGAGTTTCTAAGTCTGGCTTACTGAAAAGACATTGATTACCCTTTGTATAATATATTTTATACACTATATTATATGAAGTAAATTAAAATCTAAAATTTTATCTTAGGAAAAAACGACTAATTTTTATTATTACATATGTTGTAAACTCTTCAATTCCCTTGATTTTTTTGTCTTGACTAAGGATCCCTGGCTGCTGAGGTATAAAGATCATTGCCTATTGTAGAGTTGTCTTAAGTATAAAAAGTCTGTATTGAAATTTTTTATTTTCCTTTGTTTCAGGATTGAATCCAGTGATCTTCCTCTTCTGGCTGCTGTCGCAAGCACGCACTCTCCATATGTTGCCCAGATTCTTCTTTAAAATATCTAAAGATTGAGAAATGAATTTTAGAAAAAAGTTAAAGTCAGAAACACAGAAGCAGGCACACCATGTGATACTTCTTTTTCTCTGATGATCTTCCATCTGCATGAGTCAGTCCCTTTGTTATTCCTGCATAGCATTTCGTACTCTATGAACATCTCATGACTTTTTCTGTATAATTAGACCTTGGGTGGTAGATTTTTAACCAAGAGACTAAATAAAGCAGCTTAAGTAATTTTAAGGAAAAAAATTAAAAATGTCAAAGTTCACAACAATGAGTAATATGGGTAAATTTCATACGTTCACTATGATATTTACATAATTTAGAACTAGCAGCTGTATCATGACTCAATGGCTGGAAATTATCATTTAGTTTTTAATTCTTATTTCTAAGGTACCAAGATCCATATTACTCTGATTACTTGTTTTCAATTCAAAGTAGTTAATTTCTGGCTTTTTCTCAAAAGTAAATATTTTTAACAGCCTATTAATTATAACAAACTCAATAATAAATGTAAATGTGTTATGTTACTACTCAAATGTACATATGTATCTATTTTTTAAAAAAGCAAAGGTAAAATACATGATTGGTAAATATGTTTTTAATATATATTTTAAACTAGTATTGTGTGTAATGTTACTTTCTGGTGATTTTCCTGTTCAACACATTAAAAAATACACATGAAACAAATCTTTTGTAAGGCCATGGGATATAGGCTCCCCAAATTAAGAGTACTACTTTATACCATTTGTTGTGTTTATACCAATAAGCTAATTCTTATAAATATTGATATTTGCATATTTGATGTCTAATTTTAAAACTAAGAATCAGAATGAAAAGTTATACCAAAGCATTGGCAAAAGTAATACTATTTTCCTTAAAAGTGCTCAGGTTGCCAACGCCCTTGCTTTTGGTATCAGCCCTTCTTGAATTCCCAGGAGCTGAATATTTGTTTCACTGTTTCAAAATATCCAGCTTACAGTAACGAAACTCATAAATTTTAAATTCTGGTATTTACTAGCCTCCTCCCTTCCAAGAACTCTTTGCATTTCCCCCCACCCCCACCAGATTTTCACACTTCAATTGATATTGTCTTTGTATATACTATAGTGTTGCTTTGATGAAAGGCTAATAATGGAACCAAAATCTTGTAAGTAATGTAAATAGTCAGATGGGTAGATCGTTTCCCATATGCTCTACTACCTCAGTTCACTTCAGTACTACAGTATAGCTTATTCTTTGCTTACCTAGCCAAGGTACTTTTAATGCTGAACTTGGTTTCTGCTTTCCTTGATTATTTTCACCATAACTGATCAGTTGAATGAGTGAAAACTACTCATTTCATTATTAATCACATTTAAAGTACAACACGCCCATTTTTGCTATTTAACTTTTCAGTAATTAGTGGGAAATTTCTGTGGTTTATTTACTCTTTGACATTGAATTTATAGTGTTGGGTCATGTTTTGTTTTCTCCTTGTATATTTAAGAGATCTCAAAGTAGGCAAAGAAGAAATAGTTGCTTTAATGGAATATAAACCTGGATTTGATGTGTCCAAAATTAGTGGCCACTGTATCCTATCAGCTGATTCCAGCTAGTACCTAAGTCTCCCATGGATGACTTACTGTCAAAGAGTGTTTATGGATATATTTTCTTTGGCTTCATTATTTTTTATTCCATTCAGCAACAGAATTCAGAATATAGAAACATTCATATGTGGGTTATTAAACATTATTTTCACTGCCAGGGGAAATTTTGATTATAGCTCAGAATAATGTGTAAGGAGTTAGATAATGTGTTTATGATTGTTTTATTTTTTAAACTAATTATCAAAACTGTTCTCAACCCTATTTATTGGAAACCTCTAATAAGTTCCCAAATAGGAAATTTGGTTCTTAATCAAAAGAATGGTTTATGCTACTGTTATTTTTAAGACTAAGCTTTACTGGGAAGGAAAAGGCCTATCATTTCTTATAGAATCATTAATCCTTATAGGATTCCTGAGTTTTATAATATCTGACCCTCAGTAAGTTCTGCTACCTTCTTCACAGTCATTCTTTCCTTCCCCAAAGCCCAAGAAGTGATTTGTTATTTCTTCTAAAGTGTGGTCATTGTGGTGAATGTGTAGTTTTCACCTGTTTGGAAATAATTTTTTCAGCTTACTTCTTTTGGTACAGACAGATGTCTGATATATATATATATATATATTTAAAAACCTGTTTGTTGCAACCAGAAATGAAAAAGGGATCTTTTACATTATCAAACTGAAATCACATTTTCTTTGTATATAAACTAACTGGTTTTATTCCTGACTTATTAATATGTCTTAATTTTTAGTTTGAAAATTTCAAGTGCAATAAACATTAGCACAGATTTCATTTTATTGCAAGTGGCATATACTAGGGTTGCTCACTAAAAAACATAGAGAAAAAAACCCCAACAGATTGTTGCCTACTTATGGTAACTGTCTTGATTATGAGAGTGTTCTGCTTTCTCTTAAGTTATTCAGATGATCAAACATGTAAAATGTATATACTTGTTCCCTGTTTGGTATACATTTCTCAAATGTGCCCTTGTATTACAAGAACCTCCCAGTTCTCGGGGGAAATTTGTGCAATAAATACACATGTCAATTTGCTGTGTGATGTTGGTCTTTCTTTCATTTCTTGCGGTTTATGGTCGCATTGTGCCCTTGATGTCAGAACACCTTTGTGCGCCTGGAGGCCTGTGACCTTGTTCAAGTTGCCCATCTCTAACGCACAGTTTCTGTACTGGTAACTTATTAGAGTCGACTTCATTAGATTGCTGAGAGGATCAAGTGGAATGCTGAATGCCAAGTATAGGCCATGTGCTCAACAATTATTGGCTGTTACTAATATGTTTTATGAAAAGCAAACTAACCAAAAAGCTTCTGGATATTCGTATATATACTGCAAATGAGAAGTTGACATTTTCTTCATTGGTTTGTTGTTCTGTTGTTGTATATTGTTGCTTGGTTTTACTCTGTCTTGTTTTTGTGCATGTCATTATCTCCGCAGGTCTGTCTTAAGTAAGATAGGCTGGATGAACAATGGGATGAGAAAACAACGGGACCGACAGTTCCGCGGGGACATGGGAGAGGGGGAGGTGGGGGGAAAGGTAGTGGTGTTAATAAACCCAGGACAAGGGAACAACAAGTTATCCAAATCAGTGGTGAAGACGTTGTGGGAGGCCTGGTTGAGCATGATCAAGGGTAATGTAACCAAGGGGAATTGCTGAAACTCTGGTGGGGAATGAACATGATAGTGGGACAGGAGGAAAGTCAAGGGAAATAGAGGAAAGAGTTGGAGGCAAAGGGCATATATAGAGGTCTAGACAAAGACATGTAGATATGAGGATGGGGAAATAGATCTATGTGCATATATTTATAGGTTTAGTATTAAGGTAGCAGAAGGACATTGGGCCTCCACTCAAGTACTCCCTCAATGCAAAAATACTCTCTTCTATTAAATTGGCATTCTATGATTCTCACCTTCCTGACACAACCGCTGACGACAAAGTGAGTGAATAATCAAATGTAAAGAAAGCTGATGGTGCCCGGCTATCAAAAGATATAGCATCTGGGGTCTTTATTAAAGGCTTGAAGGTAAACAAGTGGCCATCTAGCTCAGAAGCAACAAAGCCCACATGGAAGAAGCACACCAGCCTGTACAATCATAAGGTGTCAAAGGGATCAGGTATCAGGCATCATCAGAACAAAAAATCTTACCAGAGTGAATGAGGGGGTAGTGTAGAGTGGAGACCCAAAGCCCATGTGTAGGCCACTGGATATCCCCTTACAGAAGGGTCTTAGGGAGGAGACAAGCCAGTCAGGGTACGATGTAGCAACGATGAAAAATACAACTTCCCTCTAGTTCCTAAATGCCCCCCCTACCCACCCACCCACCCACCCACCATCATGATCTAAATTCCACCTTGCAAGTCTGCCTAGACCAGAGGATGTACAATGGTACAGATGGGAACTGTAAACAGGGAATTCAGGGTGGATGATCCCCTTGGGGCCAGTGGTGTGAGTGGCAATATTGGGAGGGCATAGGGAGGGTGGGCTGGAAAGGGAACCGATTTTAAGGATCTACATGTGACCTCTTCCCTGGGGGACCGACAACAGAAAAGTGAGTGAAGGGAGACGTCGGACAGGGCAAGGTATGACAAAATAATTTATAAATTATCAAGGGTTCATTAGGTAGGGGGAAAAAATGAGGACCTGATACCAGGGCCTTAAGTGGAGAGCAAATGTTTTGAGAATGATGCAGGCAATGGATGTACAAATGTGCTTTACACAATGTGTGTATGGATTGTGATAAGAGTAGTATGAGCCCCTAATAAAATGATTTTAAATCAGGGAAAAAAACAACAATAAATGAACAATGCCCTGAAACTAAGTAGAAGCTGTTACCATTGAATCAAATGCAAATTACTCTACTCTGATGTTGTTAGATGCTGTTGAGTAAGCTCTGACTTTATTGTGACCTCTTTTGTACCACAGAATGAAGAATTCTCTGTTCCTACACCATCCACACATTGTTGCAGCCACTGTTTCAAGCTATCTTGTTGAGGCTTGACCATTTTTCTTGCTGACCTTCTACCAAGCATGTCCATATCCAGGCACTGCTCTCTCCTGACATGTCCAAAGTCATTCCTACATATATACTTTACTGAGTACACTCTTTACTGAGGAAATCCTGGTTTATATGGTATTTCCATTCCCATTTGTTGAAGGGCCATGCTACATTTTTGTAGTTTTAGTTTTACCCCATCATCAGTGTATGAGGGCTCCAATCTTTCCATACCAGCACATTAAAAAAAATTAACTTCCCCTGCCAGTGTGGGGTGATCGCTAATAGCTACTTTTTCATCTCTTGTGTGGCTAGTCATCAAGAATATTTCTTCACATTTGCTAGCCACCTGGATGTCTTCTTTGGTAAATTGTCTGTTCATATCTTTAGCCCATTTTTCAGTTGAACTGTCTTGTCTTTTACTTGCTGATGTGTTGGTTTTATTTATTTTTGTCTCTTTTCCCCCCATTTTATTGGAGGCTCTTACAACTCTTGTTACAAACCATACATCAATTATATCTGACATATCTGTACATGTATTTCATCGTTCTTTTCTAGACATTTACTTTCCATTGAACCTTTAGTATCAGCCCCTCCTTTTTAGCCTCCCTACCTCCTCATCCCCCAACCATCGTGGCCGAAATATGTTATAGAATGTTAATTATTTTGAAATTTCACTCCGACTTCCGTCTCCGTTCCCCTCTGGTTTCTGTTGTTCTTTGATGTGTTAGTTTTATATAGCTTTTAGAGATCAGTCCCTTGTCTAATATGCCCCAACCCCACCCCCAATTTGTGGGATCTCTTTACTCTTTTGGTGCACATAAATGTCTTTTCTTCAGGAGGTCTAAGTCATTTGTTTTCAGCTGTGTTTGTTGCTGTAGATTTGATAGTGTTTATGCCATGTATTAGGGCTCTTAACTTTGTCTGTTCTTATATTGATGATCTTTATAGTTCAAGTGTTTACATTTAGGTCTTTGATGAGTTCGTTTTTGTGAGGTCTGAACCCTGTTTCATTCTTCTGTATCCATAGACCTAATTTTATCAAGACCATTTGTGAAGCCATCACTTGTCTATCAGTTTGTCCTACTGTTGTGGCTTGCATGTTGCTGTGATGCCGAAAGCTTTTCAAATACCAGGAAGGGCATCCAAAGTGGACATGTTTCCGTAGACCTTCCAGACGAGAGATCTGAAAAAAGGAGTACGCTGTCCACCTCCGAGGAACTAGCCACTGAAAACCTTATGAGTAGCTTGGGAGCATTATCGGATACTAAAAACTTTATGAATAGTGGCAGAACATTGTCAGAGATGCTGCCAGAAGATGTGCCCGTTAAGTAGGAATGCATTAACAGATAATTGAGGAAGAGCTTCCTTAAGTAGAGTTGACCATAAAGACAACTTGGGTCCTTCATTTGTTGGATCTGATTCAAAATGAGAAGACACTTTCAAACATTTACTCATCATTGGAATTTGTAATGTATGAAGTATGAATCCAGGAAAATTGGAAGTTGTAAAAAATAAATGGAATGTCTAAAGATTGATATTCTGAACATTAGGTAAGCTGAAATGGACTGATATTGGCCATTCTCAGACACTCATGTTTTAAAATGTCGAGAATGACAAATTTAAGAGCATTGCCATTTTTATTGTACAAAAGGACATTTCAAGGTCTATCTTGAAGTGTAATGCTGTCTGTGATAGAACAGTATCTATCCACATATTAGTCCCATCAGTGAACATTCTATTCGATCTTTTCTGGTCTACATAGACATTCTTTTGAACATACATCAAAGTGTGGACTACTGTCCTGTTAGGTGCTATCAAGTTTGGCTATGACTCATGGTGACTCCATGCACAAAAGAACACAGCTTTCTCTGATCTCTTCAGTTCTTCACTGTTGTAGCCACTGTCTCAATCCATCACATTAACAGGCTTTTTATTCTTCACTGGCTTTTCACTGAGCATGACATGCTCCAGGTAACTGGTCCCTTCTGATACTATGACTATGTCCAAAATAGGTGAAATAAAAGTTCACCATGCTCCCTTATAAGGAGCATTCTGGTTGTACAAGGAGGTTTCAAAAAGTTTGTGGAAAAGTTTAACTTTCTAATTTTTCCACTATCTTTTTGAAGCACCCTAGTATGTCCTTACAAGATCGCTTTGCCCATGACATACTTCTCCATTACCATGTTAAAGGCCTTAGTTCTCTTGCAGAATTCCTTATTCATTGTCCAGCTTTTGCATGAGGTGATGAAAAACCTTTGGCTTGGATCAGCTGTACCTTCGTCCTCAAAGTGACATTTTTGCTTTTGAACGCTTTAAAGAGCTCTTTTCCGGCAGATTTACCTAATATAGTATGTCATTTGATTTCATGTCCCTGCTATCAGTATTGATTGTCGATCCAAGTAAAATGCTATCTCTTAACCAATTTGGTATTTTTTCTGCTTATGATGTTGCTTATTGGTCTCAGAGTTTTTGTCTTTATGTTCATGTGTAATACATAGAGCATTGTAATGTTTGATCATCTTTCATAAAGCAAGGTGGTATCTGTGTATCACAAGTTTTCCATAACCCACTAATATGGAATCCCAGATTCCTCATATAACCCAGCTTCTCATATTATTTGCTTGGCATACAGATTGAATAAGTATGGTTAAAGATACTTTTAAGCCAAGCAGTATCCCTTGTTCTATTCCAGTAACTGCCTCTTAGTCTATGTTCAGGTTCTGCATGCAGAACTTTGCTATCAAAGAGTATGCAATTTCAGCTTTCCTGGTTTTTAAGTGTTTTTCACAAATCAGCTGTTTGTGAGAGCTTGTATTTCTGAATTGTTATAGGTGGAGGAAATGGCATGAAAAATACCATCAAATTGTTCAAGAATGAATCAAGGAGTTTACAGAAATCACTTAGTATCCTAGAAGTAAAGTAACAAAAAATGCTTGAATTGTGCAGGCATCTAAGTGCTGCCCATGAATTATGTAATTTTCTGGTCTGACCCTAAAAGTGCATGATAGTCATACTTTCATTACCTAATCAGCAGATGTTTTTCATCTTCCAAAGTATTGACGTAGCTCTGGAAATAGCCCTTGACGAATGGATTAATCTGTGATCCTGGGCCGACCCTGTGGCTATGTTTATGCATGCTAAATGGATGAACAAAAATGGATCATCTGGAACACAAGGTTATCTTTCCACATTTACTTTTTTCCTAGAGTGGCAAAGCTACAACTTCCCTGATGAAGTTTTTGTATAAGTTCAGTTTTGACAAAATGAAGGCCCACTGGAAAACACAATCCTAAGCTATCAGTACAACATAAGCTATCAGTACAATAAAGTGTTAAAGCCTGAACTAACCTTTACCTTTTAAATTACTCTACAGTAAAAAAACTCGTGTCAAAATCACGGAGTCTATTTGAAAAGCATGTCAGAAATCACTTAGCTATTTAGTGAACTATTCGAATTGCTGAGAGACATATATGTAGCCATTGCCTTCAAAAGTTCAGTGAAAAGGACGTGCCTGCGTTATCTCTAGTGTGAGCTGTGCCATTCTGAATGCTGGATGCCGAAATCCCATCAGTGGTCTTAACTGGCGAGCAGTGAGACTGCCCCCAGGAGTGATCTGGTTTTGGACCACCACAGTGAAAATTGGCTTTGTTCGCTCTGTTGGGAAACATTATAATGTAAAATATATCGCGACGGTTGTCACTCCAGCGTGCAAACCACCTAAATCCAACTGCGCGGTCGGGGGAAGGGGTGGAGGAGAGAAACTACCCTGGGCACTGGTTCTCAACTTGCTTGGTTCAGTGGAAACTGCCGACCTGGGTCCAGGAATCAGCAGGTACTGAGGCCGCCCACCTCTTTTCAATGCCACGAACGTGCATTCTCTGTTCTGATTCCTTGGCTTCTGTTTTGTGCAGAACGAGCAGTTTTCGGCCAGCCACTTTCACAAGAGAATCTTTGTAGTGGAAGTAATCAGGAGAAAGTACGTGAACTGCCTTACTTTGCGGATGGTAGCTTCAACTTCCTCCAAGTTGCGTAGGCTCGGCCTCAAGTCTTGGTCACGCCCAGGACTTCCGGATCTTAGCAACAACAGCGTTCTGCACCCCAAAAGCCTTTCCTACACAGCTGCCTCAACAAACGACTACTCAAACCCGCAGTTGTTTCCGGCCCGCCCCCTCCCTCCGTCCGGAAGCTAGAGCTGCAGAAGCCACAACTTTGCAGGAGATTACGTGACGCGCTCTAGACGAAGTCTCGCGACATAGTATTAAGTCTCATGCACGGGGTTGGAAAAGGTTTTGCCCGGAACCGCCCAATTCTTACGTCACTGTAGAGTCACTCTGTGAGGCGCCGTTTGCGCGCGCGCGTTGCGCATGCGCACTCGCCCATTCAGAATCCCAAGGCCCCCCCCCCCCCTCAGCGCGGGCTTCTTTCTGGCCAGTCGCGCGTGGGCTAAAACCCAGGGCGGGCGTTGTGAAGGGGTGTTTGCTTGAACACTGACCCCGAGACGGTCGGATGTTCTCTTCTTCAGAAGTAGACTCTTATCGAGCTAGGGTGAATGGGTCTTAGGGTGGGCTGAAGGTGAGGCTGGGAAGCAAGACGGCCGGGGCTGCGGCCATGAACTCACCCGTGGACTCCGGCACTAGGCAGGCGCTGAAGAAGAAGCCTCCGGAGCGGACCCCCGAGGTAAGGTCGCTCGACCCCGGCGCGCGTCCTGTCGCCCAGCCGATAACATCCCTTTGTCGGTCCGAAGCCCGCGGCGACTGTCCTAGTGCCAGAAACTCGCACCTGCTGCTGAGTTATAGCCCCCCGTCTAGACCCGGGCCCTTCCCCCGGGTGGGGCATTGAAGCGGTGCTCCACCTTTCCTGCCTTCGGTGCAGCTTTCCCGGCGCACACTTCCTTGGCCGGCACTTCCTAATTTCTTTGATAAGAAGGTGCTGTTGTTAGTGATTCTTACTTTCTGCCGATAAATTGTGGGTCTCGAAGTGCGACTTAACTTGAAGTAGATTCAGGAAGACTTGGACATTTGAGGTAGAACTTTTAAGTTTACAAGTACTTGAAAGAAGGGCCCCTGGTGGCACCGTTGTCAGAGAGCTCGGTTGTCAAGAAGTTGGTGATCCCAACCCACAAGCTCAAACCCACCAGCGCTCTGCCCGAGAAAGAGGAGGCAGTCTTGGAAGCATTATGGGGCAGTTCTGCTGTGCCCTTAGGGTCGCTGTGAGTTGGAATTCAGTCGTAGGCTGTGCGTTTGTTTCGATTAAAAGAAAGTAAAATTTTCAAAAGTTAGTTGGAAACTTTACCTCCAGTCCGAAGATGAATTCTGTGGTGCATAATGCATGCTTAAAGAATAATCTGGAAATGCCTTCTCAGGATGTAAAATTGTGGGAAATTTTCCAATGTTTTGTGGTTGGATTTAAAATGTTTGGAATTTGACTAACACTAATGCATCAGATTAAAGATTGTCATTTAATCTGAAGACTTATTTCAGCCATTTAACCCTGACCTCCTAGCTTTGCATATTTGTAGAGTATTTAGATTTAGGGGTGCAGAGTTTTCCTGATTTAGAAAAGAGATTTCTGTAATAGTTGGTATGCATGTAGGTTGATAGATTGACTTCTTTATTGTTGGTGGTGTTAGGTACCATTGAGTCAGTTCACATTTGTTGTGATCCTGTGGAAAATACTGCCCAGTCAAGTGCTGTCATTCCACCCATTGTCATGTTGGAGTCCATTGTTGCGGTCACTGTGTCAATCATCTCCTGAGTGTTTCCTTTTTTTTTTTTTTAAACTGACTCTCCACTTAACCAAGCATGATAGATTTTTCCAGGGTTTGGTCACTCCTGAACCATGTCCAAACTATGTGATAAATCTCACCATCTTCACTTTTATGGAGCACGTTGGCTGTACTTCAGTATACAAACAAACACATGCCATCAAGTTGATGCTGACTCATAGTGCCCCTGGAGGACCGGGTAGAACTTACCCAGGGCATTTCTGAGCGTGTAACTGCTTCTGGGAGTAGAAAGCCCCATCTTTCTCCAGAGGAGCAGCTAGCTGGTAATGTGAACTGCTGACCTTGCAGACCAAAGCCCAGCAAGTAACCATTATGCCACCAGGACTTTGAGACAAATTTGCTTATTCTTCTGGCTTCACTGGCACCGTAATTCAAATGCATCAGTTCTTCTTTGATGGTCGTATTCACTTGACAGCTTTCACATGCATTTGAGGCAATTAGTCCTGTTACATCCCACTCTTCAATACTTTTAAGAGGTCGTGTACACTAGATTGCCCCAATGTCAGCAGTGGTCATTTGTTTTCTTGACTGCTGTTTTCATGAGTGTTGATTGTGGATCCAAGTAAAATGAAATCTTTGACAATTTCAGTCTTTTCTACTTTTATCATGATGTCGTCAACTAGTCCAGTTATAAGGATTTTTATTTTCTTTACATTGAAGGAAGGAGCCCTGGTGGCACAAGGGTAACACATTGGGCTTCGAGCTGCCATGTTAGCAATTCAAAACCACCAACTGCTCCTCAGGAGAAAGATCAGACTTTATTCCTGTAAAGAGTTACACTCAAGAGCCCCCAATAAAAGTATTTAATTAAAAAAAGTAGTCTTAGAAATTCCCTGGTGCAGTTCAAAACAGTCTTGTAAAGTCACTTTGCGTTGACACTGACTCAGTAGTAGCGACTTTGGTGGGGTTTTTTTTGTTTATATTGAAGTGTAATTAGTGCTTTAGTTGGTTCTTCCTGAGTTTTTCAGATTTATAGCGTTTTACAAAGTAAATATTTAGTTTGGGGCTGGCTTTTTGAGAGGTGATGAAATATATCAAGTTGTGATTGAAGCTATGATGAGCCAATTTTTATACTGGGGATCCTGATCTTTGAATAGAAGCAAAACAAATTCTGTCGCTTTATAATGCCCTGTATCTATAATCCCATGTACTTATAATGAAGTATTTATAATCTGTATTTATAATCCCATGCTAATTTACCTATGATCATCCTAGTATCACTGCGGGTTGATAGGAAGCATTCTTTTTTAAAAAAACTAATTCCACAAGTTTGTTTTTTTTTATAAAAATGCAATACAAAAATGGTTTGAAGTACTTGAAGAAAAAATGTTGGTCACACAGTTTTAACCTTCAAGAGGGTAGGGTGACATCCAATGACATAACACTTCTGAGATACTCTCTACTAATGTGAACAAACAATACAAACCAATAATACACAACATTTTGGGAACCAGATCAGGTCCAGCCTTCATCAGAGGGGGTATCTACTGACAAGAGTTTTAATGTACAACTCAGATTTAGGCTTTTGATCTTCTCTACTCATTTCTCCCAAGCACCCTGTGTAGTGACCTCTTTCTTCCCATTCCTCACTTTTAGATAGGGTGGGTTTCTCCAGAGGCTTTTATACCCTATGTAGTTCCCTAAGTGAATCTTGAGCTTCCACTGTCATCCATAGCCTTCCGAACATCAGCTTCTCTCAATTTAGGCTCTGATACTTCGACTCGGATCATTTGGATTCCAATCCTTCAGTGACTGATGACGTGTGCCTCTTCCTTGTGGACTTAGTTGACGTCTCACTTAGATGGCTGCTTGTTTGGAGAAATGCCTTTAAGACTCCAGGTGTTATTTTATCTGATAGCCGGGAACCACCTAAATTCTTTCCCACACTGTGCTGTAGCACTGGTATCTTCCGTGTTCCCTTCCTGAGGTCGAATATCGAGACGGGAGAGGATGTAAGAATTAATTGTTCTTAAGTTGGAGCTCTCTGCCTTCAAATACTTAACACTGCAATTTGTATATACTAAATGGCAACAAGTCCGTTAAAGAACACAATCTTTAGAAATGTACACAGCTCATGTATTTAAAAAAGCTCTCACATATTAAGAGTTTTGTTCATTACAGTTGCTGACTTTATATCCTGGGTAATCTCATTCAGCAACTTGTCTTGATTTTTACTGACTGTTCTTATGAACTCTCTTTCATTTGCGTCAGACTCATAAGAGAGGGTAAGTTAAAAAATATATATTGCTGCAGAAATCTAACGGTGATACTGAAAGTAAAAAATCCATTTACAGAATCCTAAAGTTGAATAAGCTTCCAGAGAATCCCCTCTGGAATCCCCTCTGACCTTTGACCCAGGGATGTGACAAGTGTGGCTAGCAGACAAAGTGCATTGCAAAGTGGATTAATGCAGATGTAGAGTACAATTTAACACCTTATTTGTGGCTGCACTGTGGCTATAGCAATGGGCTCAAAGATAAGAACAACTGTGAGGATGCACAGTGTTTCCTTCTGTTGTGCATAGAGTTGCAGTGAGTTTGAAGTGACCTGACCTAACACTATCATTTGTTCACCTTTTTGACCCATTTAACATTTGTTTATTTGCTACGTTCATTTAGATTGAATTTTCTCTGTGTTTCATCTTGTTAACTTTTTGGGTATGGTTTTCTTTATGTGAATTCATGATAGATAAATTGATAGCAACAGTAATTGGCTTAATACCTTCTTAGTTCATGGCAGGGCAGGTTGAAAAGAAATGGGAAATTAATTATTATAAGAATGAAGAAAATGTTCTAATATTGATTGTGATGATTGCACAACTCTTTAATATGTTTACACCATTAACATGTATCGTATGTGGAATATATGTCAATAAAACCAAAAAAGTAAAATAAATTAAAAAGCCCTTTTACTCTGGAGGGAAAAAAAAGTGCTGCAAAATTTCTTCACTCCCTGCCATCCAGTTGATTGTAACTAACTCACAGTGACGCGATAGGACAAGGTAGAGATGGCCCTAAGGGTCTCCAGGACCAGACCTCTCCTGGAGAAGAAAGTCTCATCTTTTTGCACAGCATCTGCTGGTTTCGAACTGCTGCTCCTGTAGTTAGCAGCCCAATATGTAACCACTAAGCCTCCAGAGCACCTGCCACCATAGAAACCTTTATTAAAGAAAATATTTAAAGGAGTTGCTGTTTTTTCTCAACATATCCTCCCCATTTAGGTCTCTGCTCTTCAGAAAGCAGTGTTTCTACCTCTCTAACCTGTCCCTGGAGAAAGCTCTGTTCTTTGGACGTCATGTGAAAACACAGGGACTCCAATAATGTCCCTTTTAAATGTTCTCTAGGGGTAAGTTAGGACTGTAGAGACACTGGAGTAGTTTATAGGACAGATCTGCTACCCTCACAGAATGAGCAGGTGCATTGTTGTGATGGAAAATAATTACTCGGTACAACCTCTCTGGCCTTTTATTTCCCCAGCGCAGTTTTCAGATTTGTTTAACTGCTTCATAGCAAGCTCCTGTGATTGTCCTGTGTCCTTCAGGAAAACAAGGTACTACCCCTCTGGAATAAAAAAAACCCTGATCACTTGCCATAGTCTTCTGAGCTGACCTGTCTGCCTTGAATTTAAGTAGCCCCACAGCGTTGTTAACAGGCAGTGTTTTGATGAGACCTTGTTATCTGAATCATAGTAACACGTGTGTCGAGATTCATTCCATAAAACATCTTCATTAGTGTCGATACTGCATAAAAGACTGATGGAATGAGTGATTAGCTTATTCATCTTCTCCAAGTGCTTTTGGAGCCCATTAAGCCAATTACTTGCTGAGGCCAAGAAGTTCAGTTAAAATTGAAAACGCTGAACCACATGAGACCCCCAACTTGAGTAGCTATCACATTGCTCGCAGCCCTGTTGTCTACCTCTCCCAGTTTCTAGACTTCAGCCAGTTTCTCTTCATTTGTTGAGGTTGGTGGTGTTCCTTCTATTGGCTCTCCTTTGAGGTATCCCCCAGCCTTAAAATGCTGATTCACTTACAAAAAATGTTGTTTCACGTGGAGCTGTATTCCAGTAAACGTGTTAAATAGCTTCAACAATTTGGGAAAGATCCACTTGAATTTTATTTTTAAAAAAAGCAATATTAGCCCAATCTCAAAATTGTTCTTTTTTGTAGGTCACTATAGAAAGTTCAAGAAAAGTGAGAACTGAGGAATAATTTAGATTGCTTTTGTCTGATTTTTGTGGACTGATTAAGCAAGAGCCTGATTGCAGTGGATTAAAGAGCATAAAGCCCAAGAAAATGAAGGCAGTAGTTGTACTGCATTTGCGATTTTGGCTCTAATGGAAAAGGGGAATGGACCTCCATGACCCTCTGATGGTTGTACAGCCTTTTCATCCCTCCAACCAAAAATAGTTTTTTAACCTCTTGTAAATATCCTAGCACTGTTTTTTTGAAAATCACTGCTTTTGAGTTGGTTCCCACTCACAGTGACCTTATAGGACAGAGTCGAACAGTTCGTTTCGGTTTCCAAGGCTGTAATGCTTTGCGGGAGTAGAAAACCTCATCTTTCTCGCATGTAGCACCTTGTGGTTTTAAACTGTTGACCTTGTGGTTAGCAGCCCAACACATACCCCACTGTGCCACCAGGGCGCCTAGGCTATGTATATCTGTCAGCCTGAGATGTTTAAAATTTTTTATTGCCTTGACCTTTTAATTCTTGAATTAGATCGTTCTGGAATGAAACACAAGTATTAATTATATTAATAAAATGTTGGAAATAATTCTGATACATATAGAAAGCTAAGAACTATTTTCTGAGGTGCCACATATTTTCCTGTTTCTGTACTCTTTATAGGACAGGACAGTGTGGGATTTTGTGTTAAACAGACCTTCAACTCTGGGCTCCAGCATTGATCATATGAGTGACCTTAGGCCAGTATCAACTTCTTTAAGAATATCTGTGAGATGCCATTTTAGACTTGGGTTCACAGCCTCCCTCCTCTGGATGTTGTGTCTATGTCTTTGCCTCTTTAAGACTTAATAAATGGGGGAATATGGGAGAGGGTGAGGTGGGGAAAAGAAGGTGGGAACCAAGAAACCCAGGGACAAGGGAACAACAGGTGATCTAAAACTGATGGCCAGGAGGGTGTAGAGTACCTGGGGGGAAAGAGGGGCTTGGTCAAGTGCAATGTAGCTGAGAGGAATTGCTGAAAGCTGAATGAAGGTTGAACATGAGGGTGGGACAAGAGGAAAGTAAAAGGAAATAGAGAAAATAACTAGGAGTCAAAGGCTATTTATAGAGGTATAAATACAGGCATGTACATATATAAATATATGTAGCCATAGGCACATACATCTATGTACATGTATGTTAAGCATTAAGGTAGCAGACGGACTTTGGGCCTTTACTCAAGTATTCAACGTAAGAACACTCTATTCTAATATCCTGGCCTTCTGTGATGCTCACCTTCCTAATGCAATCCTTGAAGTCAAAATTGGTGCATAAGTCAATGTGGTGAAGAAAGCTGATGGTGCCCACCTTGACGTTAAACAAGCAGCTGTCTAGTTGGGAAGCAACAATGCCTGCATGGAAAAGGCATACCAGCCTGTGTGATCATGAAGTGTCAACAAGGTCAGAAATCAGGCATCAGAAGATGTAAAACAATCATATTTGATGTGAAAGAGGTGGATTGGAGGGGATTTGTACACAACTGGATACCCCCTCACAGAAGGCTCACAAGGAAGGGACGAGCCAGTCAGGGTGCAGTATAGCATCTATGAAACACAACTTTCCTCTAACTCTTTAATGCTTCCTAACCCCCCACTCTCATGAGCCCAGTTCTACCTTACAAATTTGGTTAGATCAGAGCATGTAAACTGTTACAGATAAGAGCTCTGGACACGTGGAATAAACTCCTGAAGAACAATAATGGAAGTAGTGATACCAAGAGGGTAGGGGGATCCCAAGAGGTGGGGGGAGAAAGGGAGAACCAATTGCAATCATCAATGTATAGCCCCCGCCCCACCCAGGGTGACGAACAGAAACATCAGGGAAATGAGAAAGTAGACTGTAAGATGTGAAAATAATAATAATTTATCAAGGGTTTATGAGGGTGGGAGAAAAAAGTGAGGTGATATAAGGGGGCAAGTAGAAAAAATGTTTTGAAAAGGATGATGGCAACATGTGTACAAATGTGCTTGACACAATGAATGTATAGATTGTTAAAAGAGCTGCAAGAGCCCCCAATAAAATGATTTTTTTAAAGTAAAAGACTTAACAAATGTTTACTCTTAGAATTGCAAACCTATATTTTGGGGCTTCCAGAAACCTTATTGCCTTATTAAGTCCCTGCTGTGTGTTCTAATAACCTTTTTCATCCAGATGATATATCTTTGTCATTGTGTTTCCTTTGTCTCTTTTAAAACTTAATAAATGTTTTCCTTAAATTAAAAAAATCTTGCGATTATTGTGAAGACAGTATAAAATATGAATAATGCACAATTGCCGTAAGCAACCATAAGTGGCTCTTCGAGAAGAATTCCTTCAGCTGGCGTACGAGTTCCTTTTCCATCCGACACGAGGCACATTTGCAGAAGATTTCTCAGAGAAACAGACAAACACCTCCTTAATGTTTCACAGCATGATTTAAAACTTTTGGGAGCAAAAATTTCATATTCAGCTATGTGTTATATGCCCACATACTATCAGGAAATAACTTGTTATTGCTTCTTCTTGTTACTAAATGTTAAAGTGGGTCCTAATGAGGTTTGGAAAAATGTAAACTTCAGTATTCTCATATTTATTAATCTGTTTCCATATTTTAGAATAATGGCCTTGAAATGTCCCCTTGTACAGGTGGTCCACTTGTACAATGTCATAAGAATGTTGAATTTCAATGTATTTTTTCTGGGTTGGCGAAAGAGCACCATTGTACTTGAGTCAGTTTTGAGTGAGTCACTGCACATCCCTGAGGGTGGCAGAACAAAGAGTCTCTTGTGCATTCCCACAGCAGATACACATTCATAGTGTTCCTTGTAAAGGAAAAGAATGTGCTTATGCTTATGGGTCCCCCTGGCTTTAATTTGTAAGCCTAACTGATTAGAAAGGAGCTGGATGGGTCCTTTATTCTAGAGCATCTCTTCTTAACACCTCCATTTTCATGTATTAGAGAGCCTCAATTTGAGAGGATGCTTAGACGGCCTGTAGTTTAGGCACTGTCAAACCTTGTTCCTGCGAAATTGGATGAGGACTTCTCCAAAGGGGAAAAGTAGTCAGGACTATTGAGATTGACCATATGAAAGTGCTGGTCTTTGGAAGGGATGGAGTGATAGGAAGCCATGTAACATTTTGTTTATATTTGGCTTTGCCTTGGACCATAGGACTTTCCCCCTCCCTGCAAAGAGAAACAGTGATCTACTTTATTAAGAATTCGTGGTTTTGGTGGCATAAGCAGTACCTATTTGATGTCCTTTTTGAGGTTAACTGCAAAGAGGCATACAAATATTCACTGCTACTTTGTCATGAAGTGAAACTTTGGGAGCTGGAGATCGTTGGCACAACGCAGAGATAGGATGGGGCTCAAGAGAGCACATAGTTGAAGTACTAGAAACGCTTTTGTGAACTCAAGAGCTAGTGAAATTTAAGTTATTTTTTAAAGGAATTGAAGTCCAAAAAGGTAAAATTGGGTGCTCAGGGTCACATTCTCCATCAATGACTACTTCCTTAGTCCCAAGTGCTTGTCTGTTGAGTGGCTTCCAACTCTTGGTGACACTATCTGATAGGACTGTTCCGGAGCCCTAGGGCTTTATGGGCTGTAAGCAAGATGCAAAACAGATTGCCTAGTCTTAGTCTTTGGGGAGCTGCTGGGTGTGTCCTGCCTACCTTTGGATCAGCAGTCAAACCCAGGACACCACTGGCTTTCCTCAGACCAGTAGTACCCACTGCTTTCTCTCCATAAGAAAATTGAATTTGAGGGCTGCATTTACAGTTTATTTACATGGTGGAATGTAAACAAGTATCTAATATTTCCTAAATAAAAATGTTCTTTGTTTATGCTAGTCTTGACTGATGTGTGAAGGACAATACCTATGTCAGTTAAATGGAAATATAGAATTATCAAGTTTCATGTGGAATGAAATGAAAATAGATATATATTAAATATGAAACTTCTCTTTTTAGAGGAAGCCAACTTCTAGTGTGACTTAAAAATATTCAATTAATATGAGATGGCCTTATTACACTGTATTTTCTTTTTTTAACCATTTTATTGGATGCTCACACAGCTCTTATCCCAATTCATCCATCCATCCATTGTGTCAAGCATGATTTGTACATTTGTTGTCATCATCATTTTAAAAACATTTTCTACTTGAACCCTTGATATCAGCTCATTTTTCCCTCCTCCACCCTGCCTCCCTCACGAACCCTTGATAATTGATAAATTATTATTTTTTAATGTCTTACACTGACCAATGTCTCCCTTCACCCACTTTTCTGTTGTCCGTCCCCTGGGAAGGGGTTATAGGTAGATCATTGTGATTAATTCCCCTTTCTCCTCCATTTTCACCTTACCTTCCTGGTATTGCTACTCTCATTATTGGACCTGAGAGTTTGTTTGTCCTGCATTCCCTGTGTTTCCATTTCTTATCTGTGCCTATGTACATGCTCTGGTCTAATCAGATTAGTAAGGTGGAATTGGGATCATGATAGTGGGGGGGGGCAGGAAGCATTAAATAACTAGAGGAAAGTTGTATGTTTCATCGGTGTGATACTGCATCCTGGCAGGCTCATCAATTCCTTGTGACCCTTCTGTAAGGGGATGTCCAATTGTCTACAGATGGGCTTTGGGTCTCCCTGTACTCCCCCCATACTCACATTGATATGATTTTTTTGTTTTGGGTCTTTGATGCCTGATACCTGATCCCATCGAGACCTCATGATCACACAGGGTGGTGTGCTTCTTCCATGTGGGTTTTGTTGCTTCTCAGCTAGATGGCCGATTGTTTATCTTCAAGCCTTTAAGACCCCAGACACTATATCTTTTGATAGCCAGCACCATCAGCTTTCTTCATCACATTTGCTATGCACCCCATTTTGTCTTCAGTGATCATGTTGGGAAGGTGAGCAGGACAGAATGCCAGGTCATTAGAACAAAGTATTCTTGCATTGAGGGAGTACTTGAGTAAAGGCCCAATGTCCGTCTGCTAGTTTGATACTTAACATATAAATATATGTACATAGATTTATTTCCCTTATTGTTAGATATCAATATATTTATATATGTACATGCCTGTATTTAGACCTCGATAAATGCCCTTTCCTCCCAGTTCTTAACTCTATTTCATTTTACTTTCCTCTTGTCCCACTATCATATTTGACCTTCATTCAGGGTTCAGTAATTCCTTTTGGTTACATTGCCCTTGATCAAGCCCTACCAGGCATCCTACACCCTCCTTGCCATCGATTTTTATATCACTTGTTCCCTTGTCCCTGGATTTGTTAACACTCACTTCCTTTTCCCCGCCTCCCCTCTCCCATGTGGCCCAGAACTGTCCGTCCCTTGTTTTCTCCTCTGGATTGTTTATCCTGCCTTTTTTATCCATTACAGTACATTTTAAAGATTGGGGTTAAAATTACCTGGGGGGTTATTAATTGACTCACTGAGACAATATGTTTTGGGGTTTTGAGGAAGACTACTTTGTAAACATTTATGAGGCAGCTGTTTTTTTAAGCATTATTTTAAGGGTCAGGGATGTGAATAAAGATAGTTCTGTCATCATTGGAAGGAGATATGTATGAGAAGTACACAAACAATAAAAATATAGCCTGATTAAGTAGTATGATATTTGTAAATATCTGGAGTTCAAGCGTTTATAGGATGATTTCTTTTTGGGGGTAGGGTGAAGTGGCAGGCTACAAGGTAGGCAAGTGTCAGAATGTTACTTTGGAAAAGGCAACCCTGCGTTGAATCTAACATTACATTATGTAAACATTAGGCTCTCTGCATTCCTGTACAGGACCAGCATGTGCCAATTCAATGGGCTTAGAAAGGTTGGCATGTTCATGCTGCCTGTGCAGTTACAATATTGGGACGAGAGTTAGTTATAAAATAGATGAGAAGCATGATCAGGGTCCATTCTGGCAGCATTGTGAGAAATGGATTCCAAGGGTCAGTTTAAAGCAAAAAAAAAAAAGTTGTTTTCACTTAACTAGTAAGAAATCAAGAATCATTGCTGCAGTTGGAGTTGTAAATAGAGATACTCAGAAGAGGAATTGACAGATTTCTGGCCAGAGCCATTAAAGATGGGAAGTGATGATGGTCTCATGCTAACTCCATGTATGTAGAACAGAACCAGAGCTGCTCTATAGGGTTTTCAAGACTGACCTTTCAGAAATAGACCACCTGGCTTGTCGTCTAGGGTTCCTGTGAGTGGGCCTCAGCTGCCAACCTTTCAGTTGGTAGGCCATCACTTCCTGCTTCTCTGCTCAAGAAGGCAGGCTTGCCACTTGTATTAGGAAACCAATGAGCAAGGTATCTGTAGGGGTATAGTCAGTGAATTTAATTAAGATCACCCACGTTAAAATGTTTTTAAAAAACTAGCAAACTTTTAAGAAAGAGAAGTCCATGAAGGAGACCCCTGAAAGAGCAGTTAGAGCAGAGAATTTAAAAGCAAAACAACACAAAAACTATCAAGGCAGAAGTCATTTATAGAGGTGTATATACAGACATGTACATATTTAAGTATATATAATGATGGGGAAATAGATCTATGTGCATATATTTATAGGTATAGTATTAAGCTAGCAGATGGACATTGGGCCTCTACTCAATTACTCCCTCAATGCAAGAACACTTTTATTCTATTAAACTGGCATTCCATGATGCTGAAGACAAACGTGCATTAACAAATGTGGTGAAGAGAGCTGATGGTACCCAGCTATCAAAAGATATAGTGTCTGGGGTCTTAAAGGCTTGAAGATAAACAAGCGGCCATCTAGCTGAGAAGCAACAAAGCCCACATAGAAGAAGCACACCACCCTCTGTGATCATGAGGTGTCAATAGGATCAGGTATTAGGCATCAAAGAACAAAAACTCATATCATTGTGAATGAGGTGGAGTGTGGAATGGAGACCCAAAGCCCATCTGTAGGCAACTAGACATCCCCTTACAGAAGGATCGTGAGGAGGAGACAGCCAATCAGGGTGCAGTATGCACACATAACCTAAAATAGCACTAACATACTAGGAGTCTTCAAAAAGTTCCTGGAAAATGAAAAGACAGTGGGCTTTTCCCAGGAACTCTTTGAAGCTCCCTCATATAGCAGAAGCAGGAATGATAGAATAAATAGACAGCCCATATAAAGTAGAAATAATTTATGTACAATGTAGTTCTTGGGAAGGAGCTTGAATCCAGTTTTCGCTGCTCAGGGTGCACACGCTCTCTTTAACTGCACCCTTATAAAACCAGTGTTGAACACTTCATTGTGGCATGGGTGAAAGTTTACAGAGCAAGTTTAGTTTTCCATTCAACAATTTATATATGTTTTGCTCCGTGACATTTTGGTTGCAATTCCCTCCGTGTAACAGCAATTCCCCCCACCCCTCTTCTTCCCTGGGTTCTCATTTCCATTCATCCTTTCCTGTTCCTTCTTGCCATCTGATTTTGGCATTCCCCCTTAAAGCTGCCCTTTCTGTCTTCTGTGGCTGCTGGTGTTTTTGTTCACTGTCAGATTGGTTGAAAGGTGGTCTCTATGGAGCGGTTCCAGTCCACATTTGAAGGTGTCTTAAGGACCTGTAGAGTAGCTATGTGTTGGGATCAACTTGCTGGCGGTGAGTTAAGGGCTATATTCTCCAGGGTTCTACAAATTTTTCAGACCAGCCAGGAAGTCTGGTTTTTCTTAGGATTCTAAATTTTGTTCTACATTCTTCTTTTATCCTTTTTTGGGGGGTAGTGGTAAAGGTGGGTTGGAGGCTGGAGGGGAAGATTACAAATTCAAAAAATTATGATGCAGTGTGGTTAAGAATTGGGATAACAACCCAAGTCAGTGGCTCAAAGCACCCACATGCTATGATAAGTTTTATAGTCTCTGAAACACTAACAGAGAGGTTCTGCTCTGTCCTATAGAATCCATCTCAGAATGAGTTGAATTGGCACTAGGATATGTGTGTGTGTGTTTGCTGTTTTGTTATGTCTTTAAGACAAAGGCAGAATCATCTGCATGAGTGAGACCATCATAAGGCCATAATGGTGTCCAAAGGCTCAAATGGATAATTGTAGAAAGCAAAGGAAATCTCTGTAGGATCATTATTGGTGGCAGATCATTTAACCATTGTCATAAACCAGACTATGGAAACAAGAAAGGACCATGACTGGGATAGATACACAAATGTAGATTGGAAAAGCTGGTAGGATTCATTGGTTGCAGAGGCCCTCCGACCATCTTGATTGGGGAGTGACTCATGACCATGTGGCCCTGCTGCTCCAGATTTCTTTAAGAGCGCAACCAACCAGTCAACTGCTCTGAATGCAAAGACTGCTCCTCCCTCCGCTGACTAGGGGATTTGGAATCTGCTTTCAAATACACCTCTGCCTGCAATACTAAGCAAAGCATTTTTACTTTGCTTGTTAATCATCAGAACAAACTCAAATGGAAGATGAATTTATGTCACAATAGACGTTAGAATTAAAAATCTCACTGTAGGGCCCCTGCTCAAGTACTTCCTCAACACAAGAACACTTTGTTCTAACAATTCGGCAGTCTGAGATGCTCACCTGCCTGGCATGATTGCTGATGACAATGGGTGCACAAGCAAATGTGGTGAAGAAAGCTGATGGTGCCTGGCTACCAAAAATATAGCACCTGAAGTTGCTGAAGACAATGGGTGCACAAGCGAATGTGGTGAAGAAAGCTGATAGTGCCCAGCTACCAAAAGATATAGCACCTGAAGTCTTAAAGACCTGAAGATAAACAAGCAGCCATCTAGCTGAGAGACAACAAAACCCACATGAAAGAAGCACACTGGCCTGTCCTGACTCGATCGCCAAGGAAAAAGTGGGTGCATAAGCACAAGTTGCAAACAAAGTTGATTGTGCCCTGCTATCAAATGATATAGCTAGCATCAGGGGTCTTAGAGGCTTTAAGACAATCAGGTGGCCATCTAGCTAAGAAACAACAAAGCCCACACGGAAGAAGCACACCAGCCTACCCCGACATGAACGCAGAAGACAAAGCGGGTGCATAGGCAAATACAGTGAAGAAAGCTGATGGTGCCCAGTTGTCAAAATATATAGAATCGGGTCCCATAGGCTGGATGATAAATAAGGGGCCATCTAACTGAGAAACAGCAAAGCTCACATGGAAAATGCACACCAGCCTGTGAGATGACAAGGCATTGAAGGGATCAGGTATCAGGCATCAGACAAAGACCAAAATATAAATAAATAAATAATCATGGCATTGTGAATAAGGGGGAGTGCAGAGTGGGGACCCAGGGCCTATCTGGGGGAAATTGGACATCCCCTTGCAGAAGGGCTGTGGGGAGGTGATGAGCCAGTCAGAGTGCAGTGTAGCAATGATGAAACATACAATTTTCCTCTAGTTCTTAAATGCTTCTCCCCCCCGCCACTTTTATGATCCAAATTCTACCTTACATAACCGGCTGGACTGGACTGTCACAGATAGGACCTGGAAATACAGGGAATCTAAGACAGATGAACCTCTCAGGATCAGTGGTGAGAGTGGCTTTATCGGAGGGTGGAGGGAGGGTGAGGGAGAAAGGGGGAACAGATGACAAGGTCTACATGTAACCTCCTCTCTGGAGGATGGACAGTGGAGAAATGGGTGAGGGAGATGGAAAGTGTAAGATATGATAAAATAATAATTATTTATAAATTATCAAGGGTTCAGGAGGGGTGTGGGGAGGGAGGGAAAAAATGAGGAGCTGATACCAAGGGCTCAAGTAGAGAGCAGGTGTTTTGATAATGATGATGGCAACATACGTACGCATGTGCTGGACACAAACGATGTATGTACAGATTGTGAAAAGAGTTGTATGAGCCCCTAATAAAATGATTTAAAAAAATAAATACATTAAAAAAATATCACTGTAAACCACAGCCTTTGGAAACCAAGTGCTTAGAAGTTAAGCTCTAATAGGAGAGACTCCAAAAAATTAATGAAAATATTCTGTTATCTTTTAATTCAAGTTCTTAACTATAAAAATGAAAGTCTTCCTGCAGTTTCTTTCCATTTGTAAAACCAGGTACTAATGGTAGTCTTTCATAACTGAATGGCTAAAGTGAAATTTCTGAAAATCGGGGAAAGACCTGTATCTGGGACAGAATGTAAATTTTCAGCAAGGGTCAAACCAAACCGGGCTGGTTAAAAGCACTCATGTGAAAACACCTAAGAAAAGAAAGCATATCATTAAATGATGACTTGAAATCTAAGAAAAGCTAAAATTATCTGTCAACACATCAAGAAGAAAGTTGGAACTAGTATTGCACTCCCCACTATCTTTTTATTATGAAAAATGTAAGCCTACCCAAATGTTAGACTAGTTCCCTTTAATCCTATACCCTGATACCCTAAGTGTTAATGTTTTTGTCATCTTTGTATATTTTGTCATATTTCTGGCACATACTTTATCTTAATAAAACACTTAAAAGTAAGTTGAAGACCTGAAGACACTTCAATCTGTAATGATTATCTCTTAAGAGAGCTGTCTATTATGGTTTTATTTTTCAATGTGGAATGCAATCCAGGATATAGCTTATATTTGTTTGTCATGCTCCTCTAAATGTAAAATTTACCTGCCTTTGAGTTTATTCCAACTCTTTAGTGACCCTACTAGGCAGAGCAGATCTGCCCATGTGGGTTTCCAAGGCTGTAAATTATGTGGAAGTAGAAAGGCACACTAGCCTTCTGGTTAGCAGTCTTGCTGTGTAAAGGAGGAGTAAGCCATTCCGCCAATAGAGCTCCTTAGTCTCATTAGTCGTCTTTTTTAAAAAAATTATTTATTTATTTATCTGCCCATTTGTTTATTTCATTAGACTTCTTTAAACTAGCCTAGTCCTTCTGCCTTTTCTTTCTTTTATGATATGCATGTTTGAAGAATCTGGCCAGTTTCATATAATGCAGTATTAATCTCGATTAATGATTACATTCAAATTAATTTGGGGCGAGCAGTTACTTTGTGGTACTATGTTCATTTCTCCACAATAAATTTGATCAATTGTATTTCTCTTGTGAAAGTTCCCCTTCCCTGCTCTTAATTCGTAGTGAATTATAAGCTGGTATTTTAAGAATGAGTTATTATGCAATTCTCCAGCATTCTACTTAGTGGCTTTAGCACCCTTTTAAAAAACTTTTCCCAGATTTATTATTACTTTGCAACAGCAAAGCAGTAATTTTTAAATTCTAATTTCCTTCTATATTAGCTGGTATTCTATATAAGCATCCATGGTGGCACAGTAGTTAAAGTGCTTGGCTGCCAAGCTAAAGGTCAGTAGTTCAAACCTGACCAGTCTCTGTAGGAGAAATAGGTGGTAGTTTGCTTCACTAAAGATTTACACCCTTGGGAACCCTCTGAGCCAGTTCTACTCTAATCTGTAGGATTTCCATGAGTCAAAATTGACTCAAGACAAACAGGTTTTTAATGTTTCTCTGTAAGGCATTGGTGGTGTTCAGTGGTAGAATTCTCCCCTTCTATATGGGAAACCCGTATTTGATAGGGCACATAGTGTGCAGCTACCACTCAGCTTCCAGATGATGGACTTTCATGTTGCTCTGATGTTGATCGTGTTTCAGTGGAGCTTCCAGGCTAAGATGAACCAGGAAGGAAGGCTTGGTAGTCTGCTATTGAAAATCCTGTGGATTGCAGTGGTCCAGTCATGCAACTGGGTATAGGGATGGCATAGGACCAGTCAGTGTTGTGTTCCAATGAGAGTGGGCTTGCTGTGATGTTACAGGTTGATTCAACAGAAACTAAGAACATTCTTTATTATAGAAGAGCTTTCCTATCATATCATCTTCCCTTTTTAAGTGTCACCATGAAATCAAGGATTATTTTTGAATTCAGTATTGTCCAGTTGTCATTAATTTAGCCAGTGGGAGCCCCCTTTGATATGATTGTTCTAGTTCTTTGAATATTTCTGGCATAGTGCTTGCACATTAAACTGCAATCCACAAGGTTTTGGCAGTTTGAAACCCCTAGTGGCTCTGTGGGAGAAAGACTGGACTTTCTATTCCCATTAACAGTTACGGTCTTGGAATCCCCCAGTGGCACTTCTAGCTTGTCCTATGGGGTCACCATTAGTCAGCATTGACTCTGGCATTGAGTGAGTACAGAAGTATTCCAAGCTACACTTTCCTTGCTCTGGTTTTGAGATCAGCCCTGGCTCCTTTTGTTGGAAATGGTATTTGGAAACCAGGGTCTAGCTCCAGTGATGAGCTCCAAATGTGCTGTGGTTTTTTTAATTCTTTACTGTTACTTTGAGTTTGTTCATATCTCGGTAGATGAGAAAGCTAATGGGATAGAGGTCCCTTTTTAAATTTTGGTATTGTTAATTTGGGGATATTTTTGAAAAATTTAAAAATAGCTTGTCTGCTGACTGATACAAAATTCTTGTTCTGTATATTTATAATATAAATATGTAACACTAATACTTGTAAATTGTTTACTTTGTGACTGTCTCTATGCTGTAAATTTTATAATCATTATTTCTATCTTCAAAGATGTTTTACCATTCCTGTTAAGAAACTTAAAGTTAATTATCCAAAGTTACACAGTTATTACCTGATAGAGGTAAAATATGACCACAGGACTGCCTCTATGGAGCATGTTTTTAGTCACATCATTAAGCTGCCTTCCAAGTGATTGGGGAGTGGTGGTGGAAATTCATCAGTTTTTATTATAAAATTATAGCTAGAGTGTTGATGATGAGGTTGCATACCGACACTAGGATTTATTAAGAGAGCTTTTTATTGGCATATATAAGATGGACTTGCTTTAAGGTAAAAGTAATACATAAGTAATCTTGGTTAATGAATGTGTTGGATAGCTAATAATTTATTGAAAATTATGCATGATGGTCAGAAATGTACTAGATTCAGACTTGAAATAGAAAGGTATAGATGAGATAAAATAATTTATAAATTGTTAAGGGTTCATGAGGGAGGGGGGAGGGAAAAAGGGAACATGAGCTGATTCCAGCAACCCAAGTGGAAGGCGAATTTTGAGAATGATGAGGGCAACAGATGTATAAGGGTGCTTTATTCAATTGATGTATGTATGGATTGTGATAAGAGTTGTATGAGCTCCAATAAAATGATATATTGATAAAAAAAGAAAGGTTACAAAACTGCTCTAAGCATGACTGTTTTAGTTTTACAAATTCTGGTTAACCCTTCACCTTTGCTCAAGTAAATGTGTTTACGACTTCTAGTTAGTAATTTGCCCTCCCTTCCTCTCACTTTGGGAGAAAGATGAGACTTTCTACTCCTGAAAAGGGTTACAGTCTTAGAAACTGTGTTAGGCATGGTTGACTAGAGCAACAAATCCAGAGACGCTCATATATGTATAAGAAAGAGCTTTATATCAAGGAGTAATTGTATATAAGGAAAACATCCCACAGCCCAATTCAAGTCCATAACGATACTAGCCCATAAATCCCTCTTCAGACACATAACAGCCACATGGAATAAAGCAGAATGCAGGAAGATCACGGTCCGGTGGGTGCAAAGTTGTGGATCCCATGGTGGTGGCTGCATCACAGGACTGGAGCAGGTCTCAGCATAGCTGGTCAACAGGAAAGTGAAGACAGAAAGGGAGCTTGCCAGGATCCTCCTTATGACAAGGTCCCACAAGGAGACATCATCAGGCTGTGAACTGGTTGACAGACTAGGTGCCACACTTAACACTTTTATATCTGAATGCTTACAGGAAATTGTGTAACTGTCACAGAAACCCATGAGAGTAATTCTATCCAGTCTTTGTTTGGTTTGGTTTTTTAATCATTTTATTGGGAGCTCATACAGCTTATTACAATCCATATATCCATCCATTGTGTCAAGCACATTTGTACATTGTTGCCAAAACATTTGTTCTGAAACTTGGTGTTGGCTCCTCATTTTTTCCTCTTCCTTTCCCTACCCTCCCTCCTGTTCATTGTTTTCTCCTCAGTTGTTCAACCTGCCTATATTATCTAGATAGACATGCAGAGACAATAATAAGCACAAAAACAAGACAGCAAAACAAAGCAACAAAAGAAAAAAAAACCAACAACAGAAAAAGAAAATAGTTCCTATAAATAGGTCTAGGTCTGTTAACCTTCAAAATGTTTTCTGGTCGAGTCTGATGGGGTTCCATGCCCTTGCTGCAAAGTCTATTTTTGCTATTCCCTGGGGACTTCATTGCTTTGTTCCCTTGCTGCTCTGTTGCACGCTCTTAGTGTTTCACCCTGGTGTGGTGGTCTACCCAGTTTTATATAAGGGTCTTTATGAGTCAGAATCAACTCAATGGCATTAGTTTTTGTTTCAGCTCTCCTTGATTTCTAAGGATGTTTGGAATAACATTGAGTAGAATTGGGAGATTGCTTAGCACAACCAGAGCATTTTGGTTAATTTTTATAGGAGCAGGCAACCTATTTTCTCTTTAGCAGCAACTGTTGGAATTGAACCGCCAACCTTGCTAATAGCAGTCCAACATTTACCCCATAGCACCACCAAGTCTCCTTTGTAAACTGAACAAGTGCATAAAATTTTGTACAACAATAACATTAGAAATTCAATAGAATATATATCTACAAGGGCTTGCAACCAAGGCAGCAAGGGGAGCAAAGCAATGACGTTTCCAGGGAATACCTAAAATAGACTTTGGGGCCAGGGCATAGCACCCCAGCAGTCTCGACTATAAAATACTCCTAAAGGTCAACAAACAGACCTGGAACTATTTCTAGACTCTTTGTTTTCTTTTGTAATTTTGTTTTGCTCAGTGTTGTTTTTCTGTTTATTATTGTCTCTGCTTGTCTATCTAGATAGGATAGGCAGGATAAACAATGCAGGGGAGGAAAAAGTGGTTCCAGGGGGACATTGGAGAGCGGGAGGTGAGAGAAAGGAAGTGGGTGTTAAAAACCCAGGGGCAAGGGAACAACTAGTGATCTAAAATCAATGGCGAGGACGGTCTCCTATGGCTTAATCAAGAGCAATGTAACCAAGAGGAGTTGCTGAAACCTGAATGAATGCTGAACACGGTAGTCGGACAAGAGGAAAATTAAAGGAAATAGAGGAAAAACTGGGAGGTAAAGGGCATTTATAGAGGTCTAGATACAGGCATGTACATATATAAATATATTTACATATAACAATAGGGAAATAGATCTATGTACGTTTTATATGTTAAGTATCAAGGTAGCAGATGGACATTGGGTCTCTACGAAAGAACACTTTGTTCTAATAACCTGGCATTTTGTGATGTTTACCTTCCTGACACAATCGCTAAAAACAAAGCGGGTGTATAATCAAATGTGAGCAAAGCTGATGGTGTCCGACTATCAAAAGATATAGCATCTGGGTCTTAAAGGCTTGAAGACAAACAAGTGGCCATGTAGCTGAGAAGTAACAAAGTCCACATGGAAGAAGCACACCAACCTGTGTGATCATGAGGTCTCGATGGGATCAATTATCAGGCATCAAAGACTCAGAACAAAAAATCATATCAATGTGAATGAAGGGCAGTGAAGAATGGAGACCCAAAGCCCATCTGTAGATATTTGGGCATCCTCTTACAGGAAGAGATGAGCCAGTCAGGGTGAAGTTTAGCATCAATGAAACACACAACTTTACTCTAGTTCTTTAAGTGCAGTATAGCACCAATGAAACACACAACTTTCCTCTCGTTCTTTAATGCTTTCTTCCCCCCGCCCCCCCACTATCATCCCAATTTTACCTTACAAATCCAGCTAGACCAGAGCATATACACAGGTACAGATAAGAGCTGGGAGCACAGGGAATCCAGGACAAGTAAACCCTCAGGTCCAGTAATGACAGAAGCAATCCCAGGAGGGGAAGGGGAAGGTGGGGGGAGAAAGGGAGAACTGATCACAAAGATCTACATATAACCCCCTCCCAGGGGGATGGGCAACAGGAAAGTGGGTGAAAGGAGACATCAGTCAATGTGAGACATGAAAAGAATAATAATTTATAAATTATCAAGAGTTTGTGAGGGGGAGTGAGATGTAGAGAGGTGGGGGGAAATGAGCTGATACCAAGGGCTCAAGTAGAAAGAAAATATTTTGAAAATGATAATGGCAACATATGTACAATGTCCTTGACACAATGGATGCATGTAAGTATTATGGTAAGAGCTGTATGAGCCCCCAGTAAAATGATTTTTTAAAAAGAAAAATCACTTCTAAACATCTTTTCATCTGAAGTGAGAATATGCTCACTTATGAAGTGAATAAAGAATGTTTGTATGATATATGAATTTTATATCAATAAAACTATTAAAACAATATATCTGCAGTGAAAGTTATAGGTATGAATTGTTTGTCCTTTGGGTCTCTATGAATCAGAATCCACTCGATGGCAGTAGAATTTTTGGACTCCTGAGCTGGTTTATATCTGTTATGTTTTATTATGATGGTAGAAATATAGAAAAACTCAAATTGACTACACCTTGGGAAAAACCGAACCAGGCCAGGGGCTTACTCTGAAATATACCAATAATTGCTCAAATGTACGTCCAGATTGAAGCTGAAGAAAATGAAAACAAGTTCACGTAAGCCAAAGTATACCACCTTGACCATATCCCACCCAAATTTCAAGAAGAGATTTGATGCATAGACAGTAATGACATAAAACCTGATGATCTGTGGGATGACATCAAGAAAATCATACATGAAGAAATTAAAAAGTATTAAAATTAATACACTCAAGAAAGAAAAAAAAGTTCAAAGTGGATATCACTAGAAGTCCTGACACTGGCGCTTTGTCAAGTAGCTAAGGCAAATGGAAGATACCGTGAAGTCAGAGTTATGCAGGAAATTTCAAAGGGCATCTTGAGAAGAAGTAAAATATCACAATAAACGTGGAAAAGCCCCTCCCCCGAAATGAATTTGTTCCAAAGGACGACATTGACTCTGCAGCTCCGGGAGATGGACATATCTGATCAGAGCACACGGGAGCAGATGAAGGGGCAGGAGGAGAGAGTGGAGCACAGCCTGGCCCACTAGGCCGTGAGGATGATGTTCCTGAGTAGAGCAGCCAGTCCACAGAGAGGACAACATGGCTGGCCCTACTATGAGACATGAGGCCCCTCAGTGACTAAGGGCGATACAGGGGACAGCAGCACCGGAGACACAGTGTGGGAATTGCACCTGACCTGATCCCACCACACCGAGGCAAATCACTGGGGGAGTGCAGCGGAACAGCAAGGGAATGGAGCGGCAAGGTCCCCAGGGAATGCTGAAAGTGGACTTTGGGGCTAGGGCGTGGTGCCCCAACAGACTCAACTGGAAAACGCTCCTAAGGGCCAGCAAACGATCCTTGAACTAACTATAAGCTTTTCTTTTGCGAAGTGTTTTGTTTTGTTCTTTGCCAGTGGTTTGTTGTCTGGTTGTATACTGTTGCTTTGTTTCCCTCTGTCTTGTTTTCGTGCATGTTAGTGTCTCCACAGGTCTGGATGAACTATCTGGAGGAAAAACAATGGACCGACAGTTCGGGGGGGATATGGGGTGGGGGAGGGGTAGAGGGGTGAGGAAGTGGTGTTAACAAACACAGGGACAAGGGAACAATATGGGACCCAAAATGGTAGAGAGGGGGGAGTGGCAGGCCTGGTGGGGAATGATCAAGGGTAACGTTGTGTAGAGAAGAGGTGTAGCTGTAGCCCAGGTGGGGACGGAGCATGGTAGTGGGGCAGGAGGAAAGTCAAGGGAGATGGAGGAAAGAGCTAGGAGTCAAGGGGCATTTATGGAGGTCTAGACAAAGACATGTACATGCAAACATACATATGAGGATGGGGAAATAGATCTAAGTGTCTACATTTATAGGTTTAGTATTAAGGTGGCAGAAGGACCTTGGGCCTCTACTCAAGCACTCCCTCAATGCATGAATACTTTCTTTTATTAAATTTGCACACTATGATGCTCACTCTCCTGACACAACTGCTGAAGCCAAAGCGGGTGAACAAGTAAATGTGGTGAAGAAAGCTGATGGTGCCCAGCTATCAAAAGAGATAGTGACTGGGGTCTTAAAGGCTTGAAGATAAACAAGCGGCCGTCTAGCTCAGAAGCAACAAAGCCCACATGGAAGAACACACCAACCTGTGTGATCGAGTGGTCCCAAAGGGAACAGTTATCAGGCATCAAAGAACAAAAAAATCATATCATTGGCTGCACACCTCCATGATATGATCGCCGACGACAAACGGGTGCATAAACAAATGTGGCGAAGAAAGCTGATGGTGCCCGGCTATCGAAAGAGATAGTGTCTGGGGTCTTAAAGGCTTGAAGGTGAACAAGCGGCCATCTAGCTCAGAAGCAATAAAGCTCACATGGAAGAAGCACACCAGCCGGTGCAATCACGAGGTGCCAAAGGGACCAGGTATAAGGCATCATGGAAATACCATAGTGAATGAAGGGGGAAGTGCAGAGTGAAGACCCGAGGCTCAAGTGTCGACCACTGGAGAGCCCCTCACAGAGGGGTTTAGGAGAGGAGACGGGTCAGTCAGGGTACGATGTAGTACCGATGAAGAACACAGCCTTCCCCCAGATGCTGGATGCTTCCACTCCCCAACTACCATGATCTGAATTCTACCTTGCAGGACTGGATAGGGAAGAGATTGTACACTGGTGCATATGGGAGCTGGGGCACAAGGAATCCAGGGTGGACCATACCGTCAGGCCAGGGGTATGAGAGGCGAGGCACGGAGAGTGGAGGGTGAGTGGGTTGGAAAGGGGGAACTGATTACAAGGATCCACATGTGACCTTCTCCCTGGGAGATGGATGGCAGAGAAGGGGGGAAGGGAGACTCCAGATAGGGCAAGATATGACAAAATAACAATCTGTGGATTATCAAGGGCCCATGAGGGAAGGGGCAGCGGGGAGGGAGGGGAAAAAGAGAGGACCTGGTGCAGAGGGCTTAAGTGGAGAGCAAATGCTTTGAGAGTGATTAGGGCAAAGAATGTATGGATTTGCTTTATACAATTGATGTATGGATATGTGTGGATTGAGGTAAGAATTGTATGAGCCCCTAATAAAATGTAAAAAAAGAAAGGGGGAAAAAAAGAAAGAAAATGATTAGGGAAAAGAATGTACAGATGTGCTTTATACAATTGATGTATGTATATGCATGGATTGTGATAAGAGTTGTAGAGCCCGTAATAAAATGTTTAAAAGAAAATTTTATGCTAAGAAAAATAAATAATTCACTAAAAAAAGTGGAAAAGACTTAGAAGAGTTAGACAACTAAAAGGTAAGACCACACTCAACATATCTTAAACTGAAAGCTGAAGAAAAAAAATTCAAGCCTTACATTGCAAAATTGAAAAATTCTAGGGGCAACATACTGAATGATGCAGGAAGCATCATAAGAAGATGGAATGAATAAGTACAGTCACTGTACCCAAAATAAGTAGCTGACATTCACCCATTTCAAGAGGCAGCATATATGTAAGAACCAATGGTATTGAAGGAAGTGTCCAAGCTGTACTGAAAACATTAGCCAAAAACAAGACAGAAGCAATTGATGGACTACCAATTGAAATGTTTTAACAACCTGATAAACAAAGGAAGAACTCACTTGTCAATGCCAGGAAATTGGAAGACAGCTAGTTGACCAACTGACTTGAAAAAAATCCTTATTTGTACCCGTTCTGTCTGTGATCCACAGAATGTACAAATTATGGAACAATATCATTGATGTCACATGCAGTAAAATTTTGCTGAAGACCATTCAACAACAGTTGAAGCAGTACATTGACAGGAAGCTGCCAGAAGTTCAGGCCTGATTCAGCAGAGGGCATGGATCAAAGGATATCATTACTGATGTCAGATGGATCTTGGGTGAAAATAGAGGATACTAGAAAGACGATTACTTGTAGTTGATTGCTATGGAAAACCATTTGACTGTGGATCATAGCAAACTACGAATAATTTTAAGAAGAATGAGATTTCCAGAACACTTCATTGTACCCATTTGGAATTTATATGTGGGATCAAGAGGCAATTGTGGGTACAGAACAAAGGCTGTACTGTGTGGTTTAAAATCAGGAAAGGTGGGTGTCAGGTTGTGTGGTCTCTCTGTACTTACTCAATTTGTATGCTGAACAAATAATCAGAGATATTGGATTATATGAAGGGGAATGTAGAATCAGGATTAGAGGAAGATTTATTAACATCTTGAGATATGGAAATGATGCAATCTTGCTTGCTGAAAGTGAGGAGGAGGCACTTGCTGATGAAGATCAAGGATTACAGCTTTCAATATAGATGACAACTTATGAAAAGACTAAAATTCTCAGAGGACCCATGGGTAAGTAGCATCAGGACAAATGGAGAACAGATTGAAGTTGTCAAGGATTTCCTCTTGCTGGGATCCACAATCAATGCTTGGAAGCGGTAGTCAGGAGAGCAAAGGATACATTGTATTGAGTAAATCTGCTGCATAAAACCTCTTTCATGAAAAGCAAGGATGTTACTTTGAGGACTAAGATGCACCTCACCCCAGCTGTGGTATTTTCAGTCACTTCATGTGCATGTGAAAGTTGGACATTAAATAAAGAAGACCGAAGACAAACCAATGCATTTGAACTATGGTGCTGGCAAAGAATATTGACAGTGCCAAGGACTGCTAAAAGAATCAACATCTGTGCTGGAAGAAATAGAATCAGAATGCTCCTTAGAGATAAGTCCCTGGAGAATGACATCATGCTTGGTTAAGTGAAAGGGCACCCAAAAAGAGGAAGCCTCTCAAGATGGACTGACACAGTGCCTGCAACAATGAGCTCAAAGCTAACAATTCTGAGGATGGCATAGGATCCAGTGTTCTGTTCTATTGTACATAGGATCGCTATGAGGCAGAACCAGCTTGACATCACCTACTAACGACAACAAAATATCTAGATAACCAAACATTTTCCATGTTAACATTCTGTACATGTGCAATTCAGTGGTGGCATTCATCATGTTGTGCAGACATCACTGTTTTTAGTTTCCATATCTTTCCACCACCCTTAGAAATTCTATGCCCCTCAGTGCCTTCTTTTCCATCTCCCTCCAGCCTACTCCTGGTAACCATTAATAAAATGTTATATTTGGAATCTTTTCTAGTCAGAAAATTTCATATAAGTAAGATTACTCATTTCACAAAATGTTTTCACGTTTCATCCATGTTGTAGCGAGCATCAGGACTTCATTTCTTTAGGTGGCTTAGTAACATTCCATTGAATGTATTTGCCACATTATGGCATTTGGGTCAGTTTGCCCTCTTGGCTATTGTGACTAGTGCTGCCTGGGAAGGAACGTTGGTTTAGAAATACTTGCTTGCCTTCTCACTTTCAGTTCTTTTGGATATATACCTAGGAGTGGGTCATAAGGTAATTCTCAGTTGTGGTGGTGCAGTGGAAAAGTCCTCATAAAAGTACTCACAATTAACCACCAGCTGCTCTGAAGGAGGGAAGGTGGGTGGGGACATGATCTCCTCTGTAAAGATTACAGGCTAGGAGACCCTATGGGGTATTTCTACTCTGCCCTGTAAGGCTATCATGGATTGAAATCAACTTAATGGAATACAAAAACAACAACATAGTAATTTGGGGTGTCTGTTATTTTAGTGACCCCTGGAAATGCTGTAGTTAAACTGCTTGGTGCTAAACAAAAGGTTGGTAGTTCAAACCCACCTGCTGCTTTGTGAGAGGAACATGTGTGCAGTCTGTTTCCATAAAGATTCTCTGTCCTAAAAGGGTGCTATAAGTTAAGAATCAACTTGACAGTAGTAGTTTGATTCTGCTTTGTTCTTCTGATGGCCCTAGATCATAACTGCAGTGTTGAGTTAGTTGTTGGAGTTGAACCCTACCTGATTCAGATGTTACTACTCTGAGATGTAATGACTTCTTTTTCCAACTTCTTGACTTTGCTCTTTTACGCTTCATGGACTACTTTTCAGTGTACTCTGCATAAATGATTAACATCATCCTGAATTTACCATTTGAAGTTTTTTTGGTACCAAGAAAGAAATGTCTGCTACATTTCAAGTCCCAACATTTCAAGTTTGGGGTTTGTTTTTTTTTGGTCTTAATATTTGATTGATCTCAGATATGCCAAGAGCCTAATATAGCAGTGTTAATAGATACAGGGCTGTACTACAAGCCTGCCTCAGAAGTCACAAGAAATCCCTTTCCACGTCCAGCATTAAGTAGCCAGCAACTTTCTGCCCCGTGTCAACAAAATACCATAACCACCACAGCATATGAAACAAAGCTTCATCAGCTTTCCACTAGGAGCAATCATCTGTTGTTCTGGGAGGGTCTTTGCTTTCTTTCCGAAAGTACTTCCCCTCTTGTGACCTTCAAATCAGGTGTACCTAAGGGACAGAGATTTCTTACATATCTCAATGTCTGTTTCCTCTAGCCATTAGTCGGTCAGCAAACAGCAACATGGAGCATTCTATAAATCATCACTTGTTAAAATGCAAGTGTACATCAGAATCACTCATAGTTTATTAAACATGCTGGGTTCTGCTTTCAGAGATTCTGATTCACTGAGTCTGAGGTAGAATTTGCCAAGTTACTTCTACCAAGCTACCTAAGTTTGAGACTGCTGCTGGTCTAGGGTATCTCAGGGTTCTCATGTGAATACATAGAACTAAATTTTGGTGAATTTTAAGAAAGGAAATTTATTTATTAAAAGAATACTGGGTAGCTATAGAACTGCTTCAAGAACTAGAGAATTAGACATGAGCCTATGCACCCATAAAACATACTACCATAATTGCACATGGTACAAGTTGACAGACCCCACCAGCTGCCAGTGTGTATTGTCGTTCTTGCTCTTGGTATAACTAGCTTCTGCTTTAAAATCTGTGATGAGTGTGTTGGATTTATAGTATTGGATCATTTGCCTATGCCCTCATATGAGAGATAGAAAAACAAAAATCTGATGTTTTCGGCCTTGGAGACAACTTCACCCAAAGCCATAACAGTAGAAGATTCTCCAAAGAAACATTTATCCATGGCTTGACTTCCTTGGTTGATGAAAGTATATGTAACAAAACATGCCATCTCCACAATTCAATGCATGTGTAATTCAGTGATATTCATTGCATTCTTCAAGTTGTCTACGCATTTTACTGTTTTTCCAAATAATTCCATCCTTTGGTGGATATTTTTAATGAGATACATAGAAGATCCACAGATGAAGGCTGTGGGCCAAATTTGGCTTACAGTCCTTTTTGTAAATAAATTTTACTGGAATGCAGCCACACCTACTCATTTAACTAGTTAAGGCATATGGTTGTTTTCTTATTATAACATCAAGAGTAGTTGTAACCAAAACTACATTGCCCACAAAAATAACAATATTTACTACGTGGCCGTTAAAATAAAAAAAATGCTTACTACCCCTTGATTTCAATAATGTAAATGTTTCCCTTCAGATCCAGCAGGTACTGTATACATGCTGTTGGAAAGCTGTGCATTCATTTGGCTTCATTGTGCCTCTGAAATCAGGAGATTGAAAGCAGACAAACTAGATAAACTTTAAAATATTAGAAGGATTTCTTGAAATTGAAAGTGATCAAACTATTCATGTGGCTTAAAGCAGTGGTTCTCAACCTTCCTAATGCCACAACCCTGTAATACAGGTCCTCGTGTGGTGGTGACCCCCCAAGCATAAAATCATTTTCGTTGCTACTTCATAACTGTCATTTTGCTACTGTTATGAATTGGGGACCCCTGTGAAAGGGTCATTTGACCCCCAAAGGGTTTGTGATCCACAGGGTGAGAACCGCTGGCTTAGAGAGAGAGAACTACAGAACCATGTATATTCTTAAAGCCATGCTAGATTTTAAGATTGAAAGTGAATTTCTAATTCTTTGTCATATACTCAGCAGCATTAGTGATAATATGTCAAAGAGTTTTAGTTGAAAATAGCAGAAATTATGTGACGTAAATTCAACGGCGTCTCAGAATGATTGCAGCTTTGTAACAACGGCATTGTGAGAGCTCTTATTTATTTGTTTGTTTTTGACCGCAATATAACATTTGGATATTACAGTGTTTAGAACTTGTAAAAAATAGCGTGCTCATTTCTATTAAGTATTTTGTGGGTGGCTGCCTTGGTTATGATTATTCTTTACTATCTTAGTGAAAGGGTGGGACTCATGCAATTGTGTTTTTATTTAAATCATGTACTACATAATTGCTCATTCAAGCAATATCTAACTCCCTTCAAGCCAAGCTAAACACATATATGTCTGTATGGGTCTGTGATCCCATAAGATTGTAATAAAGTTTAGAATCCTGAACAGAGCTTAAGGAATGCACCACACAAATGTATATCTCATGTGTTTTATGTACAAAGCAATTGTCCTGGAGGTATACAAGGGGGATAATAAAAGCTCATGGAAAAATGTTTTCATAGTAATACTGAACACTTATGCTACGGGTTTATATACTGTACTCTAAAAAGTTTACCTTGTAATAAGTGTATGCTTTGACTTGACAGCAACATTCAGTCTTGTGTATCACGTGTCTCGACTGTTATGTTATTATCTAGGTAATTTTCTTTTGCAAATATCGCCATGAAGTGCATTCCTGGCTTTCAAATGCAGTAAACCCAGTGCTAGTGATAGCAGCAATAAGAGAAAAAGAACTATCCATTTCAATTTAGAGATGAAATAGGTTATTAAACAACACCAATAGAAAATCTGTGAATACTACTCCTTGAGATTTAAATATGTTGCACTCAACAGTCTTGACTGTCCTCTAGAACAAAGAATAACTTCAATAGGCTGTTAAAGGATCAGCTCCTCTGAAGCCTACAAGGCTCAGAAAATGCAAGAGAGAACTTTGTTCATGTGGAGAAATTGCTAATAACATGGATTAGAAACCAAAAGTGAATCTTGCTTAGCCTGTTGAAGATCACTACTGCTAAGACATAAAGCTTACTCCCGATGCTTATAGAAAAAGTTGAACCAAACTATGATACTGTGTTCACACAATGTCCAAATCATATAAAAATACCCTATTCACAGAGCATTTTGTGGCTGTCTGGCCATTTTATGGGGAATCTTAGTTTATGCAACTATACAAGAAACAGAGAAGGGTTTAGATTGTGAAAGAAGAAATAATAATCCTTATCAAAAAGGTAATGTAGGAAATCAAGAGTCTACAGAATATGAAACATTGAGTAATTTATCAAGATCATTGTATTCAAGTTCCACATACAAAATCAATTTTTTTAAATCAAAAAAGTTAATAGTACCAAAAAAAAAAAAACCAAACCCTTAAAGTTCTGAAAGTTTTACAGTCTTGAAAACCAAAAAGGACAAGTTCTACACTGCCCCATCTGATTGCTGTGAGTCTGAATTGACTCAGTGAATTTTGGGTTTTCTGGATGTGGGGTGGGGGCTTAAACTCTTTGTTGTCTGTAATTCCATCCAGGTCCGTGGTGTAGGCATTCCATTAGCCCCAGGGTAGTGTTAAATGATTCTCTGAGGATGCTGTTTTTGTTATTAAGTGTCACCGAATTGATTCCAACTCATAGTGACCTAGTGTACTACTGAACAAATACCGTTTGGTCCTGTTTCATCTTCACAACTGTTACAGCCACTGTGTCCATCCATCTAGAGAAGGGCCTTTCTCTTTCAGTGCAGCTCCACTTTAGAAAGCATCATGTCCTTTTCTAGGGACTGTTCTCTACTGATAACATGTCAAAAGTACATGAGAGAAGTCTCTATCCTTGCTTCTAAGACTGTACTTCTTCAAGACATCTGTTTGTTCCTTTGGCAACCCATGCTACCTTGAATATTGTTCACAAGAACTATAATTGAAATGCATCGATTCTTTTCCATCTTCTTTATTCAATGTCCAAGTTTTCACATTCATGTAAGATAATTGTGAGGTGCACCTTATTCCCAAAGTAACATCTTTGCTTTTCAACACTTTGTGCAGCAGATTTACCCAATGTAACGCATCATTTGAACTCTTGACTGCTTCTTCCAGAAACATGGATTGTGGATCGAAGCGAGATGAAATCCTTGAGAACTTAAATCTTTTCTCTCTTTGCCATGATGTTACATACCTATTGATCCAGTCGTGAGGATTTTGGTCTTTACATTGAGTTGTAATCATCTTGAAGGCTGCAGTCATTGATCATCATCAGCAAGTGTCTCAAATCCTCCTCACTTTCAGCAAGCAAGTTTGTATCATCTGCATATCAAAGATTAATAAGTCTTCCTCCAATACTGATGCCAACTTCTCTGGTTATTTGTTCAGCATACAGATTGAGTAACTATGGTGAGAGGATCTAACCCTCCTGATTGTAAACAATGCCGATGCCCTTGTTCTGCCTGCATAGCTGCCCCTTGATCCACATATAGGTTCTTCATGAGCACAATGGAGTATTCTAAATTTCCTTTCTTCTGAAGTCTTCCATAGTTTAAGATCCACACAGTCAAATGCCTTTGCATCATCAGTAAACCACAAATCAACAATGATATCTATCCCTTGTCCCATGTCCTTTTCTGAATCTGGCCCGAACCTCTATTAGCTCCTGTCAGTGTAGTGCTGCAACCATTGTTGGATAGTCTTAAGCAACATTTCAATTGCATGTCATATCACTGGTATTGTTCACTTGTTGGGGCACCTTTCTTTGGATTGTGTATAATTATGGAACTCTACCAATCAGTTGGCTAAGGAGCTCCTAGCATAGACAATTAAGTGCTTCCAGTGCTTCATTCACTTGTTAACACATACTTGGAGCCTTGTTTTTGGCTGTTTTCATTGCAGCTTGGACTTCTCTTCCTTCAGTATCATTAGTTCTTTCATGAAATGGTTAAATACAGACAAGTTCTTTTGGGTACAGGAACTCTATTCTTTCCATCTTCTTTTGATGCTTATATCATTCAATATTTCACCCAGAAAATCTTTGAAGATCTCACTGACCCATAGCCCTGCGGGGGACAGCACCAGAGACACAGTGTGGGAATTGCGCCCAGTCTGATCCCGCCACACCAAGGCAAAAACATTGGGGGAGTGCAGCGGAACAGCAAGGGAATGGAGCAGCAAGGTCCCCAAGGAATGCTGAAGGTGGACTTTGGGGCCAGGGCATGTGCCCTAACAGACTGGACTGGAAAACACTCCTAAAGGCCAACAAACGGTCCTTGACCTTAAAAAAAAAAAAAAAAAAACTTTCAAGATTTCTACTTGAGGCTTGGAATTTAAAAAAATTCTTTCAGTTTAAAATATGCTGAGCATGGTCTTCCATTTTGGTTTTCTTTGCACATTTCATTATATTTTACTTTGTCTTCTCAAGGTTCCCTTTGATATTTCTGGTCAGCTCTTTGGCCTCATCCTTTCTTCCATTTGCTTTAGCAATGGAAACTTGCTCCATAATCAAGAGCCCGTGTCATACTCTCTTGACATCCACTTTGGTCTTTTCTTTCTTTTCTCTACATGTGTTTTTAAATGACCGTTTGCTTTCTTCATGTGTGATATTCTTGATGTCATCCCACAGATCTCAAATCATGTCATTAGTGTTGCATCAAGTCTGTTCTTGAGGTGTTTTTAAAATTTATGTGGGCTCTCCTCAAGGTCATATTTTGGGTCTCATAGACTTCTTTTAGTTTTCATCAGTTTAAGTCTAAACTTACATATGAGCAATTAGTGCTCTGTTCTACAATTGGCTCCTGCTGGTTATACTGTGCTTCTTAACTGTCTTTTCCCATAGATGTAGTCAATTTGATTTCAGACTATTCCCTCTGGAGACATCCATCCCTTTTGTGTTGATGAAAAAGGCATTTACAATGAAGAAGTCATTGGTCTTTCAAAATTCTATTGTGCTACTTCTAATTTTGTATTTGTAAGTAGGACCCTAGTTTCCAACTACTCTTCCATCCTTTGTTTCCAACTTTTGCATTCGAACAGCACTATCAATGCTGCTTGATTGAGTATATGATCAATTTCAGGCTGAAGACATTGGTAGAATTCTTCAATTCCTGCATCACTAGAAGTGGATTATTTAATGAGGCTCTTCCAGATAAATTTTCTCCCACCAAACAACCTTTTCCTGCTTGGATCTGGTAAGAAGGTGGGGGAGGGGGGGTAGATACTGATAGGATTCACCTGTGAGTAATTGGGAATAGGATTCATGGAGTGCCATCATGCTCATAGAAACACGAGGATGGATCTTATCAACAAGAGCCAGGAGTGGAGTGCATCCTCTGGACCTGTGATTCTCTGCTCAGTGAAAATCCTGAATCCAGAAGGTACCTAAACCATCTGAGCTGCAACAGCAGAACCAGGATCCAGAGCTAGGAACAGAGTGATGGACAACCCACTGAGCAAGCAAAGCTGAATGTTTTTGTGCAAGAGGCTGGTGTGTGGAGGAAGTTGGATTTCCTGGCCCCGACCCAAGGAAGTGGAGCTGGGTGCCTTTGGACTGAGGCTTATTGGAGTGTGTGCCTCTGGGCACTTAATTCAGGGAGCTGGGTCTCCCGACCCACTAGAATTTAAGCTGAATGCCTTTGACTTGAGGCTTATAGCAGAGTGGTATGTCCTTCCAACATTTATTAGCAGACTTGACAGAACTTTGTAACATGTCCTCATAAACAACTATCCTGAACATTTCTCTGGCATTACAACTTATTAACTTTTTGTGTGTGTGTGAGGGGTGGGGTGGAGGGGCATTGCTGGGAGGATTGACAGGAAGGAAAAATTGATAGGGAGGAAAGCATATGCTTCTGAGAAAAGAAAGAGAAAACAGACATATACCATCAAGGCTGTCTGACCAAGTCTATAACTTTCTTAATAAACCCTTTAATCATGAATTTCATCTCTGAGTTCTGTTTGGTCATTGCAATGGATATGAAAACGTAGAGAAGTAAAATAAGAAATCAAGACAACACACTTGCTTTGGTGGTTGGTTTATAAATTTGAATAACAATTGTATTCATAGGATTTCTTTGTACTCAGATAGACATTATCCTGTTAAGACAGAATTGTAGTTCAAAATAAATCTAGAAGTGGGTTTTTTGTTGATGAATGCAGCACCATTCCTCTGGATGTGGCATTGCTGCCATAATAAATGATAAGATTTTCTGATCCAAAATTACTAACTCCAGTACTCTGTTTTAGTTTACTAATGCCTAGAATGTCGAGCTTTATGCCTTTCAGTTTTAACAACTTCCAATTTTCCTAGACTCATACTTCTTGCATTGTAAGTTCAATTATTAATTGATGTTGCAGCTGTTTCTTCTCACCTTCAGTCGTGCCCCGTCAGCTTTCTTTAGTTATAAAGAATTTTATTGCATCTGCATCATCATGGTCGATTCTGCTTTGAGAAGGCAGCTCTTCCTCTGTCTCATTTTGAATGCCTTCAGACTTGAAGGGTTCCATTTCTGACAGTGGGTTTTTTCTTTTTTAACATTTTGTTAGAAGCTCTTACAGATATTATTACAATCCATAGTTTGATTAGATCAAGCATAATTGTACAATTGCTGTCATAATTTTCATTGCATTTTCTTTCTTGGACTCTTTGATATTAGCTCCCCTCTATCCTCTTCCTCTCCCACCCTACCACCCCCATGAACCTTACCTTTTTTTTTTAAGCAAAAGGGAAGAAATTTATTGGGGCCCAGCATACCCTAATATGTAGGCATGCCCAGCAAAGTGTCTTACCATTCACTGTACCCTCATGTCCCATCGGGACTCCCCTTGAGCTGAGCTCCAAAGCCCCAGGACTAGCTAGGGGTGGGGACGAACCTTACCGTATATATATAATTTTCCCTTATATCTTACATCACCCAATGCATCCATTCACCTACAATTCTGTTACTCATTTCCCTCAAGTGGGGTTATATATTTCATTATTGCCATCAGTTTCCCTTCACCCCTCACTTCCCATGCTCTCAGAGAATCATTACTTCCATTACTGTTTCTGAAGGGTTTATCCCACTTGGATTTCATACATTGAAAGCTCTTGATTGCTGAAAATGATGATGGCAACATATGTGCTTGACATAGTAGATGCATATATGGATTGTTAAGAGCTGTGTGAGACCCCAATAAAATGATTTAAATTAAAAAAAGAAAGAAAGCTCTTGATTGTACAAGTGTACATACACAGGTGTAGCAAGACTTGTGAGAAAAAACTAGGGTCATAATGGTGGAGAATGAAGCACTGATTCTTTTGGGTTTGGAAAGCCCTAATGTTGCCTTACTTCCAAAAGAGCCACTGATTTCCTTGGGAAATGGAATCATGTCAGGGGCCTAGTGTTGGTCTCTGTAGCTGACAAGTAGGGCATTCAGAAGCATCAATAATAGTCAGGTATACGTTGTTAAACCAAAATATCAAACTCATTGCCATTGAGTTGATTACAACTATAGCAACCTTATAAGACACAATAGAACCACCCCTGTGGACTTTGCGACTGTAACTCTTGATGAGTAGAAGGCCTCATCTTTCTTCCTCAAAGAAGCTGGTGGTTTTGAACTGCTGACCTTGTGATTAGCAGTTTTACACGTTACCAGACTTTGGTATGTGGGAGTTTATTCTGTTGGGCCTATGTGTGTCCTCTGTATTTTTTTGTTCTATTCATGTGCTTGTGGCAATCTGAAGTCTACATTGACAAAGTCTGTGTAACAGTAACAGGCCAACTCATTTTGTCTATCAGGTTGTTCATTGTCTGTTATGGTCTGAACTGTCAGTATATTAAAATCCTAACCCTATGTACCTACCTGTGAATGTGACTTTATTTGGAAATAAAGTCTTCGAAGATGTTTGAGTTAACCTGAGGTCATACTTGAGTAGTGTAGGTCCTAATCTAATCTGAATAGTGCTCTTGTAATAGAAGAGAGCAAGACTGACCAGAGAGATCAGGAGGAATCATCTGAAGTACTTAGAGGGTGTATGACCCACCAACATGTTGATTTTGACTTCTGACCTCTAGTAACTGCAGTACCATACGGGTTGTGGGTTTTCATCTGGGCAGTGAATACAATACATTTTCTTTTCTTCCTTTTTTAAAAAAATCATTTTATCGGGGGCTCATACAACTCTTATCACAATCTCTACATACATCAGTTGTGTAAAGCACATTTGGAATACAATATATTTTCAGTGGCGGATAAGTTTGGATGGGCATTAATGTGCAATTAAAAAAAAATGAACACTTTGTTTCCACTCTACTTTCTCTACCCCAGAATTCCTTGTCCCTGATCTTTCCATCTTTTCCCTTTTAGGCTCCTGATTAAGCACCCAGGCCTTTGACCGGCACGCTGGAGTCTACATATTCTCACATTAGGCTACTCATTCTACACGGAGTCCTCAGTTCGTAGCTCCAGCACCCATTCAGAAGGTTTTTTTTGAAGGCTGTTGTCTGCAAAACAGGTCATCGAGCCTGTCTTGATTTATGTCTGGGTGGCTTTGAACCACCCACCTTTGGCTAGTCATATAGTGTTTTGCTGTTGATATCACTTAGAGACTCATGTTTAATGGTGAATCATACAGTTTAGTTCTTTACAGAATCATATTTTAAGGAAAAATTTGACAAACTGAGTCACTCACTCCCAGAAAACTAAGTCAGGATGCTGAGCAGTCTATAAATACTAAAGACGTGTAACAAAACAAAATGGGACTTAATGACATATGTGGTAACTGTGTTCAAATATTTGGAAATGTTTGAAGAGAAAAAAGTAGGCTATGTCTAAAAATTGAATTGGCTTCCATATGAAATGATGGAGTTTTGGAAATGCTTGATTAGCTGCCATGAGCAGTGTTGTTCATGTGTGAGGTGGAATTATTTTCTGACTTTTGAAATGCCAAGATTGTATGGTTTCATAGTTACTGCTCGATGATACTGATTGTTTGAAACCAGATTTTTGAAGTATAATTGTATTTTAAAATGTTTATTTGAAAAATAACTTAAAACTTTTCTGTCCCACAGGACTTAAACACTATTTATTCTTATCTTCACGGAATGGAGATATTATCAAATCTCAGGGAACATCAGCTTAGGTAAGTGTTGTGCTGTGTCCATGCGCTCTGGAGTTACTTAGCCCATCATCCAACAAATATTGGCTGGGCACTTTTTAGATTCCTCATGATTTTTTTTTCTTTCCTTTTTTAAACGTTTTATTAGGGGCTCATACAACACTTATCACAATCCACACATATACATACATCTATTGTATAAAGCACATCTGTACATTCTTTGCCCTAATCATTTTCTTTTTTTACATTTTATTAGGGGCTCATACAACTCTTATCACAATCCACACATATACATACATCAATTGTATAAAGCACATCCGCACATTCTTTGCCCTAATCACTCTCAAAGCATTTGCTCTCCACTTAAGCCCTCTGCATCAGGTCCTCTTTTTTTCCCCCTCCCTCCCCGCTCCCACCTCCCTCATGAGCCCTTGACAATCCAGATTGTTATTTTGTCATATCTTGCCCTATCTGGAGTCTCCCTTCCCCCTTTTCTCTGCCGTCCATCTCCCAGGGAGGAGGTCATATGTGGATCCTTGTAATCAGTTCCTCTTTTCCAACCCACTCACCCTCCACTCTCCCAGTATCGCCCCTCACACCCCTGGTCCTGAAGGTATCGTCCACCCTGGATTCCCTGTGCTTCCAGCCCCCATATGCACCAGTGTACTACCTCTGCCCTATCCAGTCCTGCAAGGTAGAATTCGGATCCTGGTAGTTTGGGGGAGGAAGCATCCAGGATCTGGGGGAAAGCTGTGTTCTTCATCGGTACTACATCGCACCCTGACTGACCTGTCTCCTCTCCTAAACCCCTCTGTGAGGGAATCTCTCATGATGTTTTAACTGCTTGGGGTACATATACATTTGATGCCTAGTTTCCTATTCTGGTGGTGGTGGTGATTGTGAAATTGGGGTGGGGGGATACTGCCATTAAAATTGTCTAATATCTCAAGTATGGTGATGTAAAATAACCAGAGTATTTGAATTTGGATTGCCATTAAAGCCTTCTTAAAGGAATTTACTTTTGACAGAGACCTAAATGATAGAGAAAAACCAACCATTCCTCCTCCCACTCCAAAAAAGAGGGGGGGTTTGTGGCTGGAGAACAGGGAGAAGTAGAGGTTATAGAATGGTGGAAGTTAAATTTGGGTAAGAAGTCATAGGAACCAAATTGCTTAGGAGTTTTTTTTTTTCCATGGGAGCCCTGGTGGCGAAGTGGTTATGTATTGGGCTGCTAACTTCAAGGGCAGCAGTTCAAAACATCAACTGCTAAGTAGAAGAAAGATGGGCTTTCTACTGTCATAGTTACAGTCTTGGAAACTCATAAAGGCTCTTCTACCTTGTCCTTAAAACACCACTAGGAGTCTGTAATGACCTGATGACAGTGAAATTTATAATAGTAGGAGAAGGAATTTGCCTTTCCTGTCCCAGCATTTTTTAGCCATGGAATCTTGACCAAGTGTTAAGCCTCAGTTTTGTCCTCTGTAAAATATGGATGACTGTACTTTTTATAATGTGAGAATTAATTGATATAGCTGATCTAAACAACACAAATGTTGTAATATACATGCTAATGAGTTATTAGGTACATGTAAAAAACAAACTTATTTTCTTTTTGCATTTTATATTGATGGGTTTAAGTCAACTGCTTAAGATGGGTATAGGTATATTATGTTAGAGTAGAAAGAGCAGGACCCTTGGTATAGCACAAGACTCACAGGACTAAAATCTGGTTTTATTTTCTCTTCTGTTAAATGAGTATCTGCCCTGCTAATCTGACATTATTGTGATTCATTTTGGAATGGTTTAAGACATTAGTTTTAAAAAATCATCTCATTGTGTGCGCTCACCTCCCTGATACGATCACTGAAGACAAATGGGTGCATAAGCAAATGTGACGAAGAAAGCTGATGGTGCCTGGCTATCAAAAGATATAGCGTCTGGGGTCTTAAAGGCTTGAAGGTAAACAAGCGGCCATCTAGCTCAGAAGCAATAAAGCCCACGTGGAAGAAGCATAGCAGCCTGTGCGATCACGAGGTGTCGAAGGGATCAGGTATCAGGCATCATCAGAACAAAAAATCTTACTATAGTGAATGAGGTGGGGAGTGTGGAGTGGAGACCCAAAGCCCATTTGTAGGCCATTGGACGGAGGAGACGTCAGGGTGCCATGTAGCAACGATGAAACATAAAACTTTCCTCTAGTTTCTAAATGGTTCCTCCCTTCCCCCACTATCATGATCCCAATTCTACCTTACAAATCTGGCTAGACCACAGGATGTACACTGGTACAGATAGGAACTGGAAACACAGGGAATCCAGGACAGATGATCCCTTCAGGACCAGTGGTGTGAGTGGCGATACTGGGAGGGTAGAGGAGGGTGCGTTGGAAAGGGAGAACTGATTACAAGGATCTACATGTGACCTCCCTGGAGGACGGACAACAGAAAAGTGGGTGAAGGGAGACATCGGACAGGGCAAGATATGACAAAATAATAATTTACAAATTATTAAGGGCTCATGAGGGAGGGGGAGCAGGGAGGGAGGACCTGATGCCAGGGGCTTAAGTGGAGAGCAGATGTTTTGGGAATGATGAGGGCACTGAGTGTACAGATGTGCTTTACACATTTGATGTATGTATGGACTGTGATAAGAGTTGTATGTGCCCCTGATAAAACGATATAAAATAAGAGTTAAGTAAAAAAAAAAAATTAGTTTGCACATGTTTTTCTTCCACGATCAGCTCACCCATCATCTTTCTCTTGGTCTTTTAAGTTTGTTTGTGCAATAGATTGTTAAAATATAATTGTTTGGGATGTATTGTTTTCTGATTTCTTGAGCATAATAAAACCTTTATTGTCAGTTTATGTTACGTATGGAAATTAAAAGTGGAAACTAGAGAATTTATTATTGCTGATTCAAATAGAGAAAAGATTTTCATTTTACTATAAGTATTTCTAAATGCAAGCAAATTTATTCAGCAGACTCTTTAAGTGTGTGTTTACCTCTACTAATTGCTATTCTTCACACTAAGGTTCAAAAGTGAACAAGACAAATAAAAAATTATGCATTTCCATAGTAAGAGAGCATTACCCAATGTCATTTGATAAGTTCTATACTATAGATGATATGTATTATGTTTAACATGCTTACAAGTGCTCTGGTAATGCTGTTGTTAGCAGCAAGGTTAGTGGTTCAGACCTACTCATTGCTCCTCAGAAGAAAGATGAGGCTGGCTTTTTGTTCCCATAAAAGTTTACTGCCTTAAAACCTTATATAGGGTCCCCTTGAGTCCGAATCCACTTGATGGCAGTGATTTTGTTTTATTTTTTTAATAATGTACATAAGAGTATTATAGTTGTTATTAATTAACAACTATATTAACCTGTTTGCAATTTTCAAAATATTGCATTTTACGTATGTTTTTCAACTTGTAGTTAGCCTGTTTTAATAGTCATTGAGGTAACAATTTGAAACAGTTTAAGTTATATAATTTTAACACATTTTAACTTTTTTATTATGTTAGATTAATGTCTACAAGAGTACGCTATGAAAGATACAGTGGCAATCAGATTCTTTTTTGGTAAGTAAGTCCATAATTAACATTTTTTGTCATCTTTATGTTAAATTTTCACTTTTAGCATCAAATATAATTTGGTTCTAGAACAGTTTCTATAGGGCAGAATGTGGTGTAGTAATAAACTATGGTGTATAGCATGTGCTAAATCATAAAAGTGTGCAGTTGAACACATTTTAATAAATACATACACCTCTATTACTATTAGCCAGATAAAAACTTAAACCATACTAGCTCTCCCGAAGGTTCCAGTCAACTCTCTTTTGGGAAAGTAATTACAGTTTTCACTTTTGTGACTATATGTTAGTTTTTCCTCTCTTTGAGCATCATGTGGATTTTTTTTAATTACAGTTTTATTGGCATGTCATCCTCATACCATAAAATTCTTTAGGTTATCATTAGATGGAATCGTTTTACCAGGCTTTTTAACTTAGTAGATGTTTGGTGCTCTATGTTGTTTTGCATTCATTCTTTGTCATTGCTGTGCATATATGATTATATGAAAATGCCATAATTCATTTACACATTTCATTCTTAATGGTTAGTTCCAGTTTTTTACTGTGATGATGAAGAATTAAGATTTTAATGATAATTTTGTCATTTTATCCCATTTTTTTACTGATTCGTGTTGGGCATATTTCTAGAAATAAAATTGTTAGAAATATGCATACTTAAAGTTAATGGATGCTAGTGACACTCTGGTGGGAGGGATGTGTAGAACACATTCACCATTTTAAGAGGAGTGGATAGAAAGCTGTGTTCTCCGAATACTAGGAGAATACATTGGGAATGTAAAGGTTTTTATTTTGTTTTTCTGTTTTTTGACTCAGCAGAAGGGTTAGAGGTCTTGGGCTGTGGACAGAGGGAGATAGGCCAGAAGCCAGGCTTTGTGGATTGGAGACCGGGATGAAGCATGACCTGGGAGTTGGTTTTTGTCGAGTTGATTCTGGCAACTGTATGTATGTGTCAGAAATAAATGTCTGCCATAAGGTTTCAATGACTCCTTTTTAGAAGTAGATTGCTAGGCCTTTTCCCCAAACCCTTGAGTGATGCAAATGCTTAATAAACTAGGCCACTGTCTGAAAGGTTGGAGGTTCAAGTTCTCTCAGGCACCAGGGAATTGTATATTACTCATTAGCCTTCTCTGACTATACATTAATTTCCTTATTCTTATATGTTATAAATAATTCTTAAGCTTTTAGCTAGGAGTGACAAACAATATGAGGAAGCATTAAAAAGTTCATGGAAAACTGGAAATGAAAGATAATGGAATTTTAAATTAACTTTTGAAGCTCCTTGTAATACATAAAATATACATTGATGAAAATTTGATGAACATTTTTCTTAATCAAAATATATATGTTCTAAACATGTATTTGTTTCTGTGCCTGGTTATAATAGGTTTGGAAGGCTTACCAAGTACCAATTTGAAAAGTAGCTTTTAGGATTTTTTGTTACTGTTGTTGTTGCATTTAGGATTTTACTATCCAGAACTATTGTTAGCAACTTACATCAGGATAAAACAATTTACAGATGAAAAACTAGAGCATTTAGCAAAAGTAATTTTATTGCAGAAAAAGATTATGAAATAATAGACAATGGTTATACTTGATGCTTTTGTGATTAAAAAACTACTTGTTTAATAGTAAAAAGCACATGTCCTTTTGTATGACTTTAAGTGTTTTCAAATGAGAATAAATTAGGCCACTATGGATTCATATTTAGAAGTGTATTGGACAGGGTACTCTAGAGAGACAAACCAGATTGCTAGTAATTATATATAAATATATTTATAAAGATATAGATATATAATTCAAAAAATAAACCGTTAAATTATATACAGATAGATAATACAAGAAATTAACAGTTAAATTATAAAGCAGTGAGACACTAGCAGTCCTTCAAGGCTTGAGAGCTGCCAGTTGCCAGTCCCCTTCTGTAGAGAGAGCTGGGCTATATATATCCAGGCAGCAAACAGCAAGGCAGGTCCCCAACTCACATAAACTGTCAGTCCTCAGCTCCAGAGATGAGCATTCCAATCGTGTGGGCTTCAAGGGACCTCAACTTACAGCGACACAGTCCACAGGCTAGGCATCCCACAGGTAGTGTACCCCTTTAAACTGAGGCACAGAACAAGCAAGGCAAGGCTCACCAAGCCATTTATCCCTCTGCCCTTCAGTTAATCCTACTTGTGTTTATCGGCCAGGCTGGCACAATAAACTATAGCAAGAAGTTTCATGAAATTTTAAATTACTTATAAATGGAAATACTTATGAAATGTCCATTGTCTTTTATTTTATTTCCCCTGAATAAAAACTGGGGATTTTTTTGTTGGAAGACTATTGGCATCTAACACCCTTGGTCTACCATGATTCTTCCTTAACATTACATCAGAACATATTTTCTGAAAAACATCACTTAATTAAAATAATTGCATATTTAAATAGCATTAAGGAAAAGCATAGAATTATTTGTGATATATGAGGGAATTTAATCTAATCTGGAGAATCATCGTATTTCCTTAAGGAGAAATTAAGAATGTGCCAGCAATGAACTATGGTAGCCTTGAGAAGAATGGGGATTCCAAAACACTTTATTGTGCTAATGTGGAACCTGTATGTGCATGAAGAGTTAATTGTGCAAATAGAAAAGGGGAATGAATCAAGTAATGTTGCAACAGGGTTGTATCCACTCACCATATTTACTCAGTTTATATGCTGAGTAAATCATCAGAGAAGCTGGATTAGATGAAGAAGAATGCAGCAGTAAGATTGGAGGAAGTCTTATTAACCTGTAATATATAGATGGCAGAAAGTGTGGAGGACTTTGAAGTGCCTGCTAATGAAGATTAAGGTTTTCAGCCTTCTGTATGGATTACAACTCACTGTGAAGAAAACCAAAATTCCCGTAACTGGACCAATCGATAAGTAACATCATGATAAACTAAGTAAAGATTAAAGTTGTTTGTCACTGATATCATCTTGCTTGGATCCACAATCAATGCTCATGGAAGAAGCAGTCAAGAGATCAAATACAACATCATACTAAGTAAATACACTTGGGAATGCCACAGGACTGGGCTGGGCAGTGTTTCATTTGGTTGTACTTAGAGTTGCTCTTAGTCAGAACTGACTCCCTGCCACCTAACAACAGTGAGCAACAACGTATAAGTATTAACCTAAAGCAAAATTTCAGAATAACAACGATAATTATGAATAACTTTAAAGTTTAAGAAATATATACACTGAGAACTAAAAAAATTAATTAGAGGGGGAAAAAATGAAGAGACACTCCATATTCAGAGATTTGAAGATTCAATATTGTTAAGCTGGTAATTCTTCCAAAGTTGATGTTTAAATTCCGTGAAATTTAGGCTGTATTAAAAAAGAAGACTCAGACTGATGGATCTCATTTCTGATATCAGATGGATCTTGGCTGAAGGTAGAGAATACTCGAAAGATGTTTACCTGTGTTTCATTAACTGCAAACATATTCATTCATCTGGATGTTCTATAACAGACTATAGAAAACATGGCAAAGAATGGGAATTCCTGAACACTTAATATGCTCATACAGAACCTGTACATGGTTCAAGAGGCAGTCATTGAAACAGAACGAACAGGTACCAAAAGAGTCTAAAACCGGAAAACTGTTGGGAATGAATCCTTTTACCATACTTAATCTGTATGCTGTGGAAATTACCAGAGAAGCTGGACTATATGAAGAGTAAGTCAGCATTAAGATTGGAGGGGAAAAGTCATTAACAACATGAATACATAAATTAGATCACCACAACCTTATTCACTGACAGCAAGAAGATTTGGAGCACTCACAGACGAAAATGAAATGAAATATAGTCTGCAGCATGGATTAGAAATCATCTAACATAAATCATAACAAATAGACCATGAGGTAACATCTTGATAAAGGGAGAACAGATTAATATTGTGAAGGATTTTATTTTACTTGGCTCCATAGTTAACACCCATGGAAATATAGTAGTCAAGAAATCAAACAGTAGGCAAATTTGCCCCCAAGAGCTCTATGACAAGGTAAAAGCAGCGCTGTCCCTTTAAGGACTGAGAGGTGCTGACCGTAGCATTTCACTCCTTTTTATAATCATGCATAAGGTGAACACGAGTCAGGAAGACTAATGATTTGGCACCTTCATGTTGTTGGTGAAAATTTGTGAATATACTATGGACTACCAGAAGACTACGAACAATTGTGAGGGTGGTGTAGGACTGGGCAGTGTTCTGTTATGTTGTGCTTAAGATCGATATGGATTGGATCCTACTTAATAGCACCTAACAACAACTGGAAGTGGTACAACTCGAATGCTGCTTTCAAAGTGAGATGGCAAGATTTCTCACATGTGATCAGGAGGAGCTACTTTAGAATGACATCTTGCTTGGCGAAATGCTGTTCCCGCTTTGTTTTCAACTTTTGCATTACAATTGCCAATAATTACCAATTCATCTTGATAGCATGTGTGTTGGACAGGATTCTGTAGGAGACAAAACCAGATTGCTACTAATTATATATAAATATATTTATAAAGATAGATCTATAACACAAGAAATGAACTGTTAAATTATAAAGCAGTGAAACTCTAGCAGCCTTTTAAGTCTTGAGAGCCACCAGTCTCTTTCTGTAGAGAGAGCTGGGCTATATATACCCAGGCAGCAAACAGCAAGGCAGGTCACCAACTGTCACCAACTGTCAGTCCCCAGCTCCAGAGACGAACATTCAAATCATGTGGGCTTAAAAGGACCTTAACTTACAGCAACACAGTCCACAGGCTAGGCATCCCACAGGTAGTGTACCCTTTAAATTGAGGCACAGAACAAGCAAGGCAGCCACACGCAGGTCCGAATGATTAAAGAATGAGAGACAAGCAAGGTGAGACTCACCCAGCCATTTATCTCTCCGCCCTTCAATTAATCCTACTTGTGTTTATCAGCCAGGCTGGCACAATAAACTATCGCAGCATGTTTGATCAGTTTCAGATTGAGGATGTTGGAAGAAGTCTTCAATTTCTGAATCACTAACTTTAGTGCTTGTTATATAAATTTGAATAATTGTATTGATTGGATTTTCTTGTACTTGGATAGACATTATACCTCCACAGACAGCGTTGTACTTCAGATGGATTTTGAAATGTCTTTTTTGACTATGGGTGTAATACATTCTTCTTGATTGTGTCATTCCCACTTTAGTACACCACATGATTTTCTTATTTGAAATGGCCATCACAGTCCATTTCAGCTCACTAATTCTAGAATGTTGATCTTTCTACGTTCCATTTCATTTTTTTTAATTCGAGTTTCCTAGATTAATGCTTCATACATTCCAAGTTCTGATTATTAATTGATGTTTGCTGCTGTTTATTCTCATTTTGAGTGATGACCCATCATCAAATGAAGGTCACAAGGGTGTTAGTCTGGAAGCCTTTACTCCATCTACTTAATTATGGTTGACTATACTTTAAGAACGCAGATCTCTCTCCATCACATTTTGAATGCCATCTGATTTAAGGTTCTCATCTTCTGGCACTATCTCTGACAATGTTCTGCTTCTAATTTCCTTTTTAATCATTTTATTAGGGGGCTCTTACAAATATTATGACGACCCATCTTTCAATTATATTATCTGCTTCTGTTCGTGAGGCTTTCAGTAAACTGACTGTATTGATGCTATTTACAAGATTGTCAGTGGCTAATTTGTCTGAAGTGGACAGCCTATTCTTCTTCATAATCTGTTCTATTTTTTAAATTGAGTGTATTTATTTTGGGTCTTTAAAATACAAAACCGCTTTGTAACTTCACACTGCAAAATTTAATTTATACAAGGAAGATAACTTGCCTTTTTTTCTTTTTTTTTCACGTTTTAAAATGGGTTTATTACAGAACGCTTGTAGGAAGGCAACAACTTCTGATTTGTCATTAAAAAAAGCTCAGTGTTTCCATGCTGTCTGGTAAAGGTAAGAGGCTACAGCTCTAAGCTTCTTTCTAGGGGGATTCTGGGCCAGTGCAGCACAGCGTAGTCATTTCTGCACTGCTAGAATAAATTTAAAAAGTCTCTTCTATGCTTCTCCACAAAAAACGATAAACAAGAGAAGACAGCCAGACGAAGCCCGTTTCCTTTATTCATTCTGTAGTGCTGGAGCCGGGAGTTTTACCATCACAGGCTACAATTTTCACTTTATCCACTTTAATAAGCTCTGTCACCTCTCTGAATTCAACATCATTCAAAACAAAAGTCCACACATTATCGCAGAATCTGTACGTATTTAGAGAGCCCCTGAAATTGACTCTGTTCCTGACCCTCTGAGCCAAGGCTGAATTGATAGCCTTATCAAACTGAAGAAGAACTTGAAGGGCAAGTTGAGGGGTGATCTGTTGAGACTGTAGGAGCTCATATAGGCTCTCCTGAAGACTGTTTCCCAGAGTGGTGTTTCTGTATAACTGATATGCCATGGCTTGAGTGGAAGATGTCAATTTTCTTACTCAGGCTTGCATTGATGTCCTGTAGGGAAGGCGCTTCCCGCCGCGGAGCGGACAGAAGCCCAGCGGAGGCGCCCACTTCCCAACAGAGCAACTCTTCAGCAGCCACAGAAACTCGCCTTTTTTTTCTTAAGCTTCTTCTTGACTAGGATTTATGTCAAAAACTTAAAGTAGATTTTAGAAATATTTAAATGAGGACAAATGCAGGAACACCTAGTGAGAGAGCGTAATGAAGTTTCAAAAATTTGTATAATACCTATTTTTGATGGTGCCCAGCTATCAAAAGATATAGCATCTGGGATCTTAAAGACTTGAAGGTAAACAAGCGGCCATCTAGCTCAGAAGCAACAAAGCCCACATGGAAGAAGCACACCAGCCTGTGCGATCACAAGGTGTCTAAGGGATCAGGTATCAGGCATCATCAGAACAAAAAATCTTACCATAGTGAATGAGGGGGGGAGTGTGGAGTGGAGACCCAAAGCCCATTTGTAGGCCACTGGAGATCCCCTTACAGAAGGGTCTCAGGGAGGAGACGTCAGGGTGCCATGTAGCAATGATGAAACATAAAACTTTCCTCTAGTTTCTAAATGGTTCCTCCCTTCCCCCACTGTCATGATCCCAATTCTACCTTACAAATCTGGCTAGACCACAGGATGTACACTGGTACAATAAGAATTGGAAACAGGGAATCCAGGACAGATGATCCCTTCAGGACCAGTGGTGTGAGTGGCGATACTGGGAGGGTAGAGAAGGGTGCGTTGGAAAGGGAGAACCGATTACAAGGATCAACATGACCTCCTCCCTGGAGGATGGACAACAGAAAAGTGGGTGATGGGAGATGTCGGACAGGGCAAGATATGAAAAAATAATAATTTATAAAGTATCAAGGGTTCATGAGGGAGGGGGAAGCAGGGAGGGAGGACCTGAAGCCAGGGGCTTAAGTGGAAAGCAAATGCTTTGAGAATAATGAGGACACTGAGTGTACAAATGTGCTTTACACAATTGATGTATGTATGGATTATCATAAGAGTTGTATGAGCCCCTAATAAAACTATTTTTAAAATATCCATCTTTATTCTTAAAGTTTTACTACCAAATGTTAGGAAAATTATTCTTCAAAGATTCAAAAGGTGTTGCATTTAACAGCATCTAAGAAACTATTAGTTGCCAGTAAATAAATACTGAGCTTCATTACTCAGCTAGATGTCTGGTCCATGCTTGCCTACATTGCTTATTAGTGACTCAGCAAACTTACCTGGAACTTTGGTCAGAATTTTCATAAAAGTATTACGGCTATATCTAAGATAAGCTTAGATAGTCTTAAAATTACAGTTCCAAATTTTCACATATACCTTGGATTCTTTCAGGTCTATTTTACTTTGACTTATATTGGGCAGAGCCTTTTTTGTGGGAAAATGTAATGAAAGGGTAATAGGATTTTTCTAAGAACTTTTGGAGTCACCTTATAATAAGCATTTTCATACGTTTAATTTTTTGATGAAGGTAGCCATATAATTTTTAAGTTTTGAAAATAGTATAATCAAGAATTTCGATGACCATACAGAGTAGGTATGGTGCTACTTAAAATAACTTAAGAAGCTCTTTTGTCATTACTGGTTAGCTCAAGAAAGCTTTAAACATGATATAAAAGCAAATCTTATTTATACACATTTTGTATTGGATATTATAGAAACCTAGTCTGAAAACACACTGCATTAGCCACCTGTATCTTAGAATATTGTCTGTAAACCTGATTAACAGTTTACATGCTGAATATTTTTACTTGCACTTCCAAGAACTTGACATGGATAAGATGTGAGAAAATTTGTTGAAAAGTATTTTAATTTCTTGTATTCAATGCAAACCCAAGTATTTAAATTCCTAATACAGGGTTCATCAATCTTGGGTTGTTTTGTTTTTTGGCTGAATCTCATCTCTAATTCCTATCTGTGAAGAAAAACACACATCTACTCCCCTTATCAGCAGCTAGGTGGGACAAGCTGCTTGTTGACATACGTGTCACTCCCTCATGTAAAGCACATGTGGCAAACATGGCCCTGCTCTGGCTGTATACATGGGTTCTCTCCAGTGATCACTCATTGTCAGGGTGGTCCCTTGGCTTTCTGGATAAGGAGCAAATCCCCTTTGTAGCCACTGAAAAGTGGCACCTGCTGCTCCATATTCTCCATGGGCACTTCCTTCAAGAGGGCTGTGTCACCTTCCACCAGGCCTGTCTCCTGACTCCCTTGAGGGTGATATTCCTGAAGCAAGAAAAAAGGTAGGCTGTTTCCTCTCCTCGAGTGCCAATGAGTAGCACAAAATCAAAAAGTGTTGGGAGTTGTCCCCAGCATCTCAGAAAAGTACATCTTCAAGGAGCCAGTCTTGGTGAGAGTTTCAATGCAGGGTTTTGTCTCTCCTTACGGCTTCTTTGAGCCCAGTATAAAGCACCGAATCCATTATGGGATGGTGTTGGGCATGTCCTGGGCTGTGTCTCAGGCTGCTACCTCTGGCTGAGCCCAGTCATGGATAGGAAGTCTTCTTGGATCACCTGGAGTTCAGCCAAAATGCAGTGAATCTTAAGGTAAACTTTTTTTTTCCCCCACCCCCCCCCAAGGTAAACTTTTAAGCTATTCCTTACATATTCTTTGAGCCTTTCTTCCAAGGGATGAGGGAATTCCTCTCAGGTTATACTACCTGGACATCAATTTGCGGGTTCTACACCTTCCTTGGCTTGGTAATTGTTTACCTGGTAGGCCAACATGTCTTTCATTTGCTCATCGGGATCAGCACAGCTAGCTTCTGGCTGGATTATCTAGGTAAACCCCGGTTTTGTTAATGAAGGTGGCAATGGCTTCCACCATTTTCCCTAGTCATCTCTTGATGGTGTGCTGTGCGCCACCTCTTCTGGCCAGCTCCTCCTCCAGCGCAGGCATCTCAACCTCTCCTGAGATCCCTGAAGTTGCCTAACTGGGAGACCTATGTGGTCCTTTGGCTACCTTGCCATTGTGGTTGGCTGAGACGCTTCCATAAGACAGTTTGAAATCCAATCCCCTCCAAATCTGGAGGCCATCGCACAGCTCAATCTTGGTATTTCTGCAATATCTATTTGAAGAATATTAGTTTTATTAGTACATTTCTATTAGTATAAGATGTGTATTTTCTTTCAGGTTACTGTGAAATGGTAGGCAGGGGTGTCGTGGAAGTAGTACTAGGTCATCGTTCGGTGTGTTATTTTCTGCTTTTCCTTTTCTGCCAATGTTTGTTGGTGACTATACCCTGGGCTGCTTGCTGCATTTTCTCCAGTCTTTCCAGAGTCAGAGATTTTAAGGGTAAAAGTTTGGGCTTACGTAGCCCCATTGTGGTTGTGTCTTCCACAGGCACAAGCCTTTGTTTTGGAAGAACTTCCCAGAACATTGGTTTCATTTCCGCCATATCTTAATTGTAAGGTTTTCCGGATGTGTCTTTTCCCATAAGACACCCATAATCTGTTCTTAATCTAGAAGTTCTGCCCAAACCGGTTTTCCTTTGGGTGACCCTGCTCGTATTTATCATGCCAGTGATATCGTTTTCAACATCACAGCAACACACAAACTGTCACAGCTTGACAAACTGACAGACAAATGGTGGGAAGAAGCTGGTAGAATTCTTCAGTTTTTCAGTCGTTCGTGCATAAATTTGAATAGTAATTGCATTACCTGGACTCACTTTTAGGTGTATAGGTATAACCCTATCATATACAACATAATATTACAATATAGACCTTGAAATGTTCTTTTAAACTGTGAACATGATGCCTTTTATTTGTATTTGTTACTTCTCCCATGGTAAACTATATTATTGTCTGGTTCAGAGTGACTGATACCAGTCAGTCCATTTCAATGCATTAATGCCTTGAATATCAATCTCTATGTATTCTATTTCTTATGACTGCAGCTTTTATTTATTTTATTATTTTTAGAGATCATATTATTGTGGACTCTTACAGCTCTTAAAACAATCCATACATCAGTTGCATCAAGCATATTGTACATGGATTGCCATCTTTAGTTTCTAAACATTCACTTTCTATTTGAGCCCTTGGTAACAGCTCCTCTATTTTCCCCTCCTTCCCGACTCTTAGATTTTTAGTCATACTTAATATATTTTTAAAATCATTTTATTGGGGGCTCACACAACTGGAGTCATTTTTATTAATGGATGTTTGCCGCTGCTGTTCCCATTTTGAGTCATGCCCCCAAGGTCTTCCACCTAATTAAGATTCTTCATCCATATACTTTGAGGTGGCCTCTCTTCTCCAATTGTATTTTGACTGCCTTCCAACTTGGATGGCTATCTTACGGTACTATGTCAGACAGTGTTTCACTGCCTTCATAAGGTTTTCCAGTTGCTTATTTTTCCTAAGTGAACTGCCTCTTCCTCAATTGTTCTTATTATGAAAACTGCTGAAAATTGTTCACCCTGCTGTGACCCTGTGAAAATTGTGTGACCCTGCTGGTATTTGAGATACTAGGGGATAGCTTCCAACATCACAGCAATATACAAGCCACCCCAGTATGACGGAAATTTGAGTGGGGTTACCTTGGAATAGTGGTATGGTTTTCCCTTATGAACATGGTCTGGATCAAATATAGGGGTATTTAAAAATTCCCAACTAGCATTAACTTTAACATTCAGTGATTTGTAATATGGAAATGTATTTCAAAAACCATAGTTCTTATACATGTAAATAGGTTTGCTTATGTATTAATTTACTTGTTTACTTATTTTAACAGTTCAGAAACTATTGCGAGATGTTGGTATATTCTGCTTTCTGGATCTGTGCTTATGAAAGACTCCATGGTTTTGCCTCCTTGCAGGTATGTTTATATTTGTTGCTTGAATACATCAGGCAAAAATAATGTTTTTTATAACTGTAGAACTTGGTTCTTTTTTTATGTTCGACTGCTTTATGAAGTATATGGGTTTTCTCCCTGTAAATGATATATGTCATGTTGGGTGTAATTGGCAGAACTCAGTATTTCTTAGGGTATAATTTTAAAATATTTTCTATGATATAATACCTTACTCAAGTCAGAAAGCACGTGGATGGCTGGGAAATGAGACTGACACCCTCAGAGCATTCACATGTTACCTGTTCATTACATACCCTTCTTTACAGTGGCATTTACATGGGATTCAAATATCTTCAAAATCTATGCTCGTTCTAAGAGACATCATCCACATACCACCTCCCAGACCTTCTTTAATTGTAAATCTTTCCATCTTGTTTTGAAGCCCTTATCATTTTACCAAGCATTTGATAACTGTCATTGCATCTGTTTTGCACTACTAAAAAGGGGTAGGACCTGTCCCTACAATTAGAGGATCAATGAAAGGAGGAAGACCCTCAACTATATGTATTGATTGACATTGTGGGCGCATCAGTGGACTTGACTGTGAGGACAGTACAGGACCAGGCAGTCTTTTGTTCTGTTCATAGTGTGTTGTGGTTTTTTTTAAGTAGGAACGTACTTGATAGTACCTATTAACAAAAACTGGGACAACCGTATATTATGTGTATTAATGTGTAATGTGATATGCATTTTGTGGCCCCATTCTTCAACATCTTCTGTTCTCTTCATATGTTCATATTTATCTTTGTGTTCCTCAGCATATAGTGCATGTTCATAATTAGCTGTCTTAATGTTTTTGTTGATTCCCTCACCTGACAGTGCTAGATCTGTTTCTACAACTGATTTCTCTTTTTCTCTCATATGTGTATGAGAGAGAGAGAGAGAAATTTTTCTTTGTATTTGGGGGGGTAGTTTGTTTTATCACTGGGTATTGTATGTCACAAAGAGCCCTGGTGGCATAGTGGTAACGCATTGGGCTGCTAACCCCAGGATTAGCAGTTCAAAATCACCAGCTGCTCTACAGGAAAAAGTCGAGGCTTTTCTACTCCCATAAAATAATTTAAACCAATAAAATAATATTTTGCAACTAACAGTAAACAAAAAGAATGAAGAATAAATCAAGTCTGTAATTTAAATGTCTTATATTGAAAATCCATCTCTGTTTATTAGCGTTTTAACACAGTGAACTTACCTTTCTGTTATCATAGGAAAACCTCTTGTTAAAAATCTAGGGTGGAGGTGGGGGGCAGGGGGAGCAGAAAATATGTGAGCTCTGTGACTTCACCAACCAGAATAAGAAGCAAACTCCTCAGTCCAAGGTTGATTCCTATGAGAATGAGGTCAAAAATGCCTGCATCCTCCAGCCATCATAGAAGGAGAAGGTACATTTTGTGAAGGAAAAAACTCCTCAGCACAACTTTCCTGAACTTTTTTCCCTCCTGAGTAGTTTTCAGGTTTTTACAAGCTTCTTACTAATCAGCCCCTGTGATCATCTTGCATCTTTTAAGAAATTGTATCAAGATTTCCCATTTGGAAAGAACAGTTACCATAACCTCCTGAAATTGCCTCTTTGCCTTAAATTTTACTGGCCTAGCAAGTCCTCTTGGAAGTCACTGTTAAGATTAGGTCTTTCTCTCTTGATTGTATTGGTAAATCTAAAACTTGTTCTTTACAATTTATTCTCTAAAATCAATTTCATTAGCTTCGATCATGCTTTGCAACTGAACTAACTGATCTCTCTGCACAATGCTTTTGACATCAAGTTGAAAGCTTGCTAAAGCAAAGATGTGCACTTAAAATTGAAAATATTGAGCCATGTGAGATCTTTTTGAATAGCTTTTACATTGCTGGTAATTCTACAGTGTTCCTGGACCTTATTTATCAAGGTTGACAGACCTCCCTCTCTTGGCTCTTCTTTTAGGTCATCCTGACCATCCCCAAAACGATTTAGTTATCTAAAGACTGTTGGTTTATATAGGGCAGCATTCTTGTAAACTTGTTGCAAAACTTCCATGATTTGGGAAGTTGTCCACTTGAGTTTTTAATGTTTTAAAATTTTTTGATGTTACCTGTTGTATCAAAATCAGTTTTTTTCCTTGGCACAAAAGTATCCTTTCTTTGAAAGCATCTGAGTAAAACCAAGTGTGTTACTGAGAAAACTTGGTTATAGCCATCCACCGATGACAGAGAGATATTTGCATAATTTTTATTTGGAATAAACCCACGCAGGTATCGATTGGAATCAGTGCCAGTACTTTTTCACTTACTCTTGTATTTGAAGTGTACACTTTGATAGGTTTTTCATTTGTCGAAAGAGCCTAATGGCCCTGTAGGCTAGGCTGCCGATTACAAAGGGAGAGGTTCAATCCTACCAGTCACATTATGGGAGAAAGCAGAGGCTATCTGCTCCCATAGAGATTTACAACCTCAAAACTCACCGAGGCAGTTCTCCTGTAATGTCACTGTAGTCAGAATTTACTCAGTGGCAATGAGTTGTTTATTTTTTAATTGTACATTGCAAATTTTGTTTGCTTTTATTGTATTTGTAATGTATTTACCTTTGTTCTGACTTGTGGTTTAGCTTATTGGACCCCATTAGGTCATTTTGAGTATTTTTTATATTGGACCTAGTCTAGTGCTATTTTTACAATAGGATTAATTTATCACATTACAAAGAAAATCCATTTCTGAGGACTTTGTCCAATACCTTGTGCATTATGTGATCTTTCTACTGTGGTTCTTAGAGTCAGAATTAATTCTGGCTTTGTGTGATATCATAGAATTACTTTCTGTTGGTTTTTTGCCCAGCTTCGGGTTCGTTTCTTCTAATGTGTTTACATGGTATACTCAAGGAGAACTTTCTGAAGGCCTCCATAGCATGTATGCCTACTGTGTGTGTGTGTGTGTGTGTGTGTGTGTGTGTGTGTGTGTGTCCAGCCCCTTCCTTCTTTCTAGTTCTCTGCCCTACAAATTACTCATCATGGTCTGCTCCATTGCTATGTCTGTTTCTCCTAACCCAGGGAGATTCCAAGCCTGTCAGGCTTTTCTTTTTCCGGACTGTTGTGTAGATTGCCTGTAAAAAGAAACATTGTGGGACCCCTCTCGATCTTTTCTCTCTCTCAGTGACTAATGCCCTGTCCTCTCTGTTGTTTCAAAAGCTAAAACTTTAAAAAATATATGTTTTGTCTTGTTTTGTTTTCATGTGAGGGAAAAGCCCCAATCTCTGTTAAACCTTCCTGAATGAAAGCCAATTTTCCAAATTGACTTTAAAATTATTTTATGTATTAAGTGATGTAAGAGCTACTAAAATTGAATTTTGCATGCTTTTTAAAAAGGAAATAGAAATTTATCTTTTAAAATTTATTCAAACGTAATTTTACATGGATTTTGATTAAAAGTTTTAGTATAAGCTGATATTTATATAAAACCTTATGTATTATTAAAAAATATCTTTTTAATATTGTCATCTTTTCCCATGCTATGGGATTTCCTTGAAGTGAGATTTCTTTTTGGTCCACTGGTAAAATTACACAATTTTATTTATTAATGAGTTGTATAATTATTATGGTTTTGTTCATATTTCATGTTTACATCACCAATTTTGTTAGTTTGGTGTTTTTAATAATACCTATTTTATTTATTATTATAAATTATTAATATATATGTATTATTTTAAAATAACCATAGTAAAATACCATTTATTAAAATATTTTAGATTGCTTTCAAAGTATTTGAAGTACACTCTGCATGTTAACTTCTCACCTTGAAAGAAAGAAAGCATTTTTTAAAAGTATACCTTTATACCTTATATAATAATTGGCAGATATTTTTCCATTCCTTTTTTGTTTCTGGTTAACGTTTTAAAGTGATAATGAATCAAGCTTTTCCTTTATAATTGGTTTCTTTTTTACATTTGCTTGTTCTAAGAATATAAAAATACGTTATCTGGTAGTACAAGAGCTAATGAATGACTCCAACACTAATTTTGATTGTTATCAATAAGTAACCTTTATCTCATACATTTCTTTATATATTTTTGATCTATTTTATTTTTAAAGTTTCAAAATATTATTATAATTCACTTCCATACAATTTTGTATAACCATGATGTTACTCTTTATAGAGATTACATTTCTTTGCTTGAACATACCCTCGCAAGATGTTCAGAATTTGAGAGTGGGCTCTTACACTGATTTTAGGGACATTTATAAGCAAATTTTTTTTTTAAGTTTTCACATAGAACGTTGTTGATCGATAAAATGTCTAGATAATTAAGAGGACTTTTCCTGTTAATTGTTTTATGTTTGTTTTTTAACGTAAGTGACAGGATGAGAATTTTTTGGTTAACATCTAGGTTTTTATTGTTTTCTTTTGTTGATATATTTTATTTTTAATCTGCTAAAGAAATTTTTTTGTTTGTTTTTATAGTTTTGGTAAGCAGTTTGGAGGAAAAAGAGGATGTGATTGTCTTGTATTAGAGCCTTCAGAAATGATTGTGGTAAGAATTTTAAAGAAAGATGAATTTATTTGTGATAAGTTTCAAATTTAAATGTAGCTGGTTTCGAACACTCAAAAATGTTTCGTTATTATGACCTTTCAGAGATTTTATTAGATAGCATCAGAATCCTATACCAGATTGAAGTATAACATCTCCCAGTTCGGTAAACTTTTTTTACTCCTCTCACCAGGAAATTTAATTATAGGCTTTGAAAAAGGGACCATTAAATTTCATTTGTTTTCTCATTTTCCATTCAATTCTGTTAATTCTTTGGATATTCACTGACTGTTCACTGGCCTCATAAGACAGTTTGAGAAAATGGAAGAGATAAAAAAATTAAAGTAAGAACATGGCCTTGGTGTTAATCCTTTAACTTTTTTTAAGGGTGTATGTAAGAAATAAACTCCTTACCCTTTTTTAAGAAAGATAGCTAGCTGACATATTAGGAAAAAAATTTTTTAAGCATTAGAATAATCAAGAACACAGTTCTCATTTACTTTAATTTTCAATGATCTTACTAGAAAATCATTTATGCTGAATCGACTGTTCTATCAGCATCTTGTGTAGTTGATCATGTCACATGATTCAATTTCAACCATTAAGTGGTATTTAATTCATAATGATGTATTTTAATGAAACCTTTTTCTTTTCGTGGAGCTACAATAAAATTGATATTCTGAATAGCTTTTATTTTTTCCCCCTAAATTAGATCATCCCCACTACTAGAATACACTGTCCCAAATTTCCCATACACAACGGGATCTTAGGCTTTTAAAACGTGAAGATTATGCCTTCCTCAATTTGAATCTTACAGTGTTGCAGAACCTTACCTGTATAATAAGTGTTCAATTAATGTTGCTTAAATTCGAGTTTGTTTTTGGTATTGATTTGTTTATTTTTTTTAAGGTTGGGATATATTGGTCTTTTCAGTCCTCTGAATGCTTCATTTAAATACATTTGTGAGGAACATCACAGAAAATTGCCCAAGGGTTTCTGATTTTCACTTTATCAATTGGTGTGTTACCTATTGCCCTGGTGGAGGTGGAGACTAGTAATGCTATTGTTCAATCAGTTGATGAAACTTGAACATGTATTTTGATTAGATAATACTGAATTATCTAATCAGATAACACTGAATTAGATAATATTTTGATTTAGATAATACTGATTTTAATAGCTGTACTGTCAGGTAAGAGATTTGACATAATTGAGGGGTTAAGAAGCACTTTATTTTGTCAAATGGTTCAGAAAAATTGTATATATAAAACAGTCACAAAGGCTATATAAACTATACTTATGGTTGACAATTATAACATTCTAGATGTGTTTATTGACTGTCAGCATAATGTAAAATGCTTTGCTCAAAAATCCCCCCCCTTTTTTTATAAATCACCTTATTGGGGGGGGTCTTACAGCTCTTATAACAATCCATACATCAATTATATCAAGCACATTTGTACATATGTTGCCATCATCATTTTCAAAACAATTTTTTCTACTTGAGTCCTTTGTAACAGCTCCTCTATTTCCCCCCACCCACCCTTGGAACCCCTTAATATATTATAAATTATTATTTTCATATCTTATGCCATCCTCTGTTTCCCTTCACCCACGTTTCTGTTGTTCATCCCACTTGGGTGTGCGCACGCGCATTCTGTGTCGGTCCTTGCAATAGATTTCCCCTTTCTCCCCCCAACTCCCACCACCTCTCCTCACCCTCATGGTATTGCTACTCCCTTTACTGTTTCTGAGGGGTTTACCTGTCCTGGATTACATGTGTTGAGAGCTCTTATCTGTACCAGTGTACATGCTCATCTTGCTGGATTTGTAAGGTAGAACAAAAGTCAGGATAGTGGGGAGGGAGGAAGGGTCAACTAGAGGAATGTTTGTTTTGTTGGTGCTGCTATACTGCTGACTCGTCCCTTCCTTGTGACCTTTCTGTGCGGGGATGTCCAGTTGTCTACAGATGGCCTTTGGGTCTCTACTCTGTACCCCCTCGTTCACATTGATAGGATTGTTTTGAGTCTTCTGATGCCTGATACCTGACCTTGTTGACACCTCGTGATCACTCAGGCTGGTGTGCTTCTTCCATGTGGGCTTTATTGCTTCCATACTAGATGGTGCTTGTTTATCCTCAAGCCTTTGAAACCTCAGACACTATATCTTGTAATAGCTGAGTGCCATCAGCTTTCTTCACAACATTAGCTTATACACCCATTTTGTTTTCAGTGATTGTGATGGGAAGGTGAGCATTATAGAATCTCAGGTTATTAGAACATAGTGTTTGTTTATTTAGGGAGGACTTGAACTGAGGCCTAATGCCTGTCTGTTCTCTTGATACTTAACATAAATATATGTGCATAGAACTTATATCCCTATCATTGTATATTAAATATAGTTACTTATTTACATGCCTATATATGTACCTCTATAAATGTCTTTTGCCTCTTAGTTCTTTCCTCTATTTCCTCCTGTCTCCCTCTATTGGACCTTCATTCAGCTTTCAGTGATTCCTCTTGGCTACATTGTATTCTACACTCTCCCCACCATCCTTTTAGATCTCTTGTTCTTCCCTTGTTCCTGGGTGTGCTGACTGTTAAATGCTTTCATTACAGGAGAAAAGAAGTCAAAATATCCCTAGAATTTATATTTCTGAGAATTCTGAAAAGATTTATTATCATGTTACTATGTTACATTTGGAGAATTTTGACTTTTCTATTTCCAGATAATTAATTTGTTTAGAATATAGTTTTGGATAGAAAAATGGGGTACACATTTATGTGCCAGGAAAAACCTTTGTTAACCTGTTTTTTTGTATGATATTTTTAAGAGTGGAATACTTGTTCCAGGTAAATATATGTTACTATTGTAAGGGGACTTCAAGCCATGGAAACAGATAATTAACAGATAGTAGAAGTTTTCTGCAAATTCGAAGCCCTCCATATTTTGGTGGAGTCTGAAGTGGTTTTAATACAAATGTAAATTACTCACTGAAATAAGGGAATAATAGCTCCTGAGCACCTCGCCAGTCACCTGATAAGCCAGTCATTTTAATTCATCAGATTAAAAGGAAATCACTTGTTTTAACTTAATTTTTCTTAATGAGGTTGTACATCTTTTCATATACTTTACTTTGCATTTAAATTTCTTAATAATAATATCCCCTCTCCATGTTTCTTCTTATTTTTAAAATCGTTTTGTTAGGGGCTCATACAACTCTTATAACAATCCATACTTACATCAGTTGTGTAAAGCACTTTTGTACATTCATTGCCCTCATTATTTTCAAAACATTTGCTCTCCACTTAAGCCCCTGGCATCAGGTCCTTATTTTTCCCCTACCTCCCTGCTCCCCCATCCCTCATGAACCCTTGATAATTTATAAACTATTATTTTATCATATCTTACACTGTCCAACCGCTCCCTTCACCCACTTTTCTGTTGTCCATCCCCCAGGGAGGATTTTATATGTAGATCCTGATAATCGGTTCCCCCTCTCTACCCCATCCTCCCTGATCTCCTGGTATCACCACTCTCTCCACTGGAGGGATCATCTGTCCTGGATTCCCTGTGTTTCCATTTCCCATCTGTACCAGTGTACATCCTCTGGTCTAGCCAGGTTTGTAAGGTAGAATTGGGATCATGATAGCGGGGTGGGTTGGGGGTAGGGAGGAAGCATTTAGGAAACTAGAGGAAAGTTGTATATTTCATCGTTGCTACACTGCACCTTGACTGGCTCGCCTGCAGATCTGGAACATATTCATATATCGTCATTTATATATGATATTTTCGTGTAATGATATGACAAAAATGAGTAATTGCTCCCCAATGAGGAAAGGGTTGATAATGTCCACTGAAAATGATCTGTATACTACCTATACAATATAAATATTAAAAAGAAAATGAAGCCGGGTACTTAACAGAAAGGAAATTTTAAAGAGTGTTATGTTGCAGGCAAAATGAGGAAGGAAAGATTTTGGTTAAGCTGGTGTACCTGGGAAGCACTCTGAGTGGATGCAGGGTTAGACATGAGACTTCCCAGACAGCAGAGGTAGCGCAGCACTAAAGCATTTGTAGGCACAGGGTACAGGTGATGAAATGATTCCTTTATGTCAGCATGGGGAACAAATGTCCGGCTCGTGGGCTGTAACAGGCCAGCGAAATCTTCAACGGCAGCTAACTACTGTCGCAGGTCTCCCAGAGAGAAGCAGTCCAGCCATGACATTGGTGGATGTTCAGTGCCGTTGAATGGTTCTACCTATAGGGACCCTCTGTACAAGAGGAGGACGCTGCCCCATTGAACGCCGGCCTCACAAATGTGCGATGCCTGAGCTCATGTGCAGCCAGCGTGTCCGTCCATCTTGTCCAGAGTCTTCCTCTTTTTCACTGCCCCTGCACTTTACCAAGCATGACGTCCTTGCCCTGCTAACTCGTCCACAGTACATGAGACCGAGTGTCTCTGGTCTTAGATATCTTGAAAGATTCCAAGTCCTGCCCCGTTTTCCTGTTCCTCCTGTTTTTCATTCACTCAGACCGATATTTAGTCCGAAGGATAAGGAATCCGGAGGAGGGTTGGTTGTTTGTTTGTAAGGCTGTTAGCCTTTAATATATATTTTTTAATTTTGATATTTTAAAGAAGTACACTCCCCTTCATGGGAATGACCAACAGATACCATGGGGAAGGGAGACAGCAGTCACTGGGAGACATGAAAATAATAATAATAATTTATAATTTATCAAAGGGTCATGAAGGCAGGGGTGGAGTAGGAAGGGGAAAAAGAGGAGCTGATACCAAGGGCCCAACAGAAAGTAAATGTCTAGAAAAGAATGATAGCAACACATGTACAAATATGCTTGACACAATGTATGGATTGTTTTTTTGTTGTTTTTTTAAAAATCATTTTATTGGGGCTCAAACAACTCTTACCACAATCCATACATATATCAGTTGTGTAAAGCACACCTATACATTCGTTGCCCTCATCATTCTCAAAATTCGCTTTCCGCTTGGGTTCCTGAAATCAGCTCCTCATTTTCCTTTTTCTCTCTACCTCCCTTCCCGCTCCCTCCTCCCCCATGAACCCCTAATAATCTATAAACTATTATTTTATCCCATCCCACACTGCCCAGTGTCTCCCCTCACCCACTTTTCTGTTGCCCATCCCCCAGAGAACAGGTTATATGTAGATAGATCCTTGTGATCAGTTCCCCCTTTCTACTACTCTTTCCCTCTGGGTATCACCCCTCTCACCATTGGTCCTGAGGGGTTAATGTGTCCTGGATTTCCTGTGTTTCCAGTTCCCATCTGTACCGCTGTGCATCCTCTGGTCTAACCAGGCTTGCAGAGTAGACTTGGAATCATCTACCCCACTTCCTTGATATTTTAGTTTGTGGCATGCGTAGAAGTATCCTCCCCGTAAGATTGATTTTTAACTTGCATTAACTTCATTGAGTCCTGGTTTCTTGGTGGTTATACGTTGGGTTGGTAATACAAGGTCAGTAGATCAAAACCACCTGCTGTCCTGTGGGAGGAAGCCAAGCCTTTCTTCCTTCTGGAGATTAACATCATTTAGAATCAACTCCATGGTAATGAGTTTGGTGGTTTGTTTGTTTTTTTAATTTGTTTTTTTAAATAACTTTATTACATGACTCTTTTTATTTAGTTTTTAAATCCAGTGTCTTCTAGGTCATTGAAAATTATAGCATATCCCTAACTACTCATCACCCAGTATTTTCTACAAAAATAATATAAAGCAAGAGAATTAGAGAAATCTACATATAAAGCAAATTCACAGCATTTACTTGGTATGAAGGACAGCTTCAAAATAATTATAAATATGGAGAGAGATATCACCAGTTCCCAGCATATCCTCTCTCAAACTATACCTGCACCCAGCCTGCCCCACCACAAAATTGTGGTGGCCATACGCAGAATGAGTACAACAGCAGAAAAGTCAAAAGATTAAGGCAGCAGATGAACCAAAGGTTGCTATACACAACTAGAATGACCAAGTTATTTGTTTATTTAAGTTATCGGGTTGATTAGAACAATAATTGTTGGAGAAAACTGACCATTATTTGGTACTTACTGGATGTGCTTTCAGTTTACTGCTTGCTTTGAAACATCAATAAACCTGTAAAAAAATAGTTAACTTTTGAAATTATAGTTTAGTCTGTATTTGGCAGGGCTGTGTGGTCTATGTCAATAACATGAATCTGTTTTCCAACACACCTCTAATTATTGGAGTAGTCACTTGCTTTTTCAAGTTTTATATTGCTCATTGCAAAATAAAAACAAGATAGTAAGACTATTGTGTGAACTAACAATACAATGCATTTTGTGCTTGCTCGTTGTACATCCTTAGTAAACATTGATTTTTCTTCTTCCTTAAATAATAGAGAAAAGAAGGCAGCCAAATTGGGAACTATTGTCAGACAATAATATATTAATCAAAGAATAACGTGTATGGTGTTTTTTTATTATTGTTCAGCAGTTAACTCAAAACTTGTCATTGTTATTAAAATTTATAGTATGAAAATCAGGTAGTTTGAAATTAGATTAACTCAGAAGTTGTAATTATTGAATGTATAGATATAATTAACTGCCTTCATTTCTGGTAAGTGACACACACACACATATATATATATTCATGTGAGCAACAGCGACTATTTCCTGGAAGGAAACTGTGGTCTCCAGATCTTTATAATAAAGTCATCTGTAATCTTTTTGAACTCATAAACATTGTCCTAAACAGACACTTTACTTGAGGCAGTTTCTTACAAGAAGTAAATGAAGCTGCCCCATGAGCCTATTAAGGCTGCATAGACTGTCAATCCTGTGGCGAAATTGGTTATTTAATCAAGAACATGACCATGTGTTTCAGGTAGAAAATTCTAAAGATAATGATGAAAGTATTCTACAAAGAGAAATTCCTGCCAGACATTCTCGACGACGATTTCGGAAAATTAACCATAAAGGAGAGCGCCAAACTATCACTGATGATGTGGACATTAGCAACTATCTTTCTGTGAGTACTTAAGGAACATTCATAGGTCTAATTTAATTGTGATTTATAATAGGGAAATTTGTATATATTTAGCAATATTGTCACTTTGGACTCTATATAAAATTTGGGACAGGTAAATTTGACTATATAACATTTAAAATACTTAACTGAGTTGGTTACAATTATTTTATAAGTTGGAGATTTGTTTTTGCTTAAATAATATTAAATAATATTCTTCCCAAATCTTTTTAGCCATACATAGGGATTTTCTTGTCTTTTTATTGCCTGAATGAAAGACAGGTTATTGTACTACCTGAGAACTTAGACAAACTGGTTGAAACCTCTGTGAGGCATGTGTAAGATATAATTTCTGGCTTGCAAAAAAAAATTCAGTTCACTGCCATCGAGTTGATGCTGACTCATAGCAACCCTCTGGGGCAGGGCAGTAAGTGACTCTTGATGGGAATAGAAAGCCCGGTCATTTTAGTGTGGGTCAAGTACAGTGCATGTTAGTGTGGAAACAGTCAGTATACAAGCATGGAAGGCATCAGCCCTGGTTGTCATTATGGTTACTTATTGTATTGCTCACTGTGTGGCCGCCAGTCACTCCTCAGGAAAGGGGCAGAGCTTTTATTCCCTGAAAGAGTTACACACTTGGAGAATCTCGGGAGCAGTTTATTCTGTCTCATTGGGTTGCTATGAGTTGACATTGAGACTGGATTGCAGTTAAGTTTGGGTTTGTTTTTTCACAAAAAAGAAGGCAGACCAACTATTAACTTTGTAACACCAGAAGAAACATAAGCTGTTTCTTCAGAAGTCATTATCAAAATAAATTATTAATAATAAATTCATGTGTATGTTTTGTGGTTTTGGTTTTATTTGGGTTATTTGCTTTGAGAGGATTCATGATCCTTCAAAATATTCAGATAAGTAATTGGAAGGTTTTCTTATTTTGTTTGCATGTTTTAAAACACAAAAACCTCTTTCGTATAAAACTACAACATCAGGTTGTGGAAATTTAAGCAAATTGAGAACTTGCCAGTAGTAAAGGAAGTTGAAGAACCCCCTCCCTGGGGGACGGACAACAGAAGAGTGGGTGAAGGGAGAATGTCAGACAGCGTAAGACTTGACAAAATGATAATAATTTATACATTATCAAGGGTTCGGCTGGGGCGGGAGAGGAGGGGAAAATGAGGAGCTGATACCAAGGGCTCAAGTAGAAAGCAAATGTTTTGAGACTGATGATGGAAACAAATGTGCTTGACATGATGGATGTACGGATTGTGATCAGAATTGTACAAGCCCCCAATAAAATGATATTTTTAAAAGTTGAAGATAAGGGTTGGTGGAATAATTAATTACGGCCACAATTTTCCCAGGACCTATTTTGTTCTCTGTTGTGAGAAACAAAACTTTAGTCATTCTTTTTATTAAGAACAGGGAAGATTTTTGAGGGAATTGTTTGCACTGAATTAGTAGTAGATTTAATTCAGACTGAATTATAGATTTAATTCAGACAGAATTATAGATTGCTTATAGATTTGGACGGAAGAAATTCCTGGTGATCTCCTCTTGAGAAACAGCCAGTTAAAACTCTATAGACACACAGTTCGATTCTGTTGAGCACTAGGTCTCCGTGAGTCAAGCTGCCGTGATAGCAGATAACACAGACAAAGGATTTAGTCACAGTCATCTAATTTCTATTCACCACATTCTATTTCCGATGAGAAACAGTAACAGGAAATAATCTCAAAATGTTGGCTACATTCAGCCATACATAGCACCTTTCTGATTGTTAGTATTTAACAGATTTTTATTAATGTTTCCTCTCATTAATTAATTTAACTGGACTTGTTTTGCTTTGTTATACAAGTAAAACATCAGTTTTTGAAGATTGGGTATTGATTTCCCCCCCCCCCCCGACCAACCAGTTATATAACACTTGATTACATTTTATATATTTCTGAAGAAAGATTTTTTGACATTACTGTAGACAGATAATATTTTATTAAAATTGATCACCAATCCCGAGGAAAAAAACAGGGCTGACAATTCTGAGGGGGCATGGGAGAGGAGGAGGTGGGAGAAAGGGGAGGGAGAGCCAACAAACCCAGGGACAAGGAAACAATAAGAAATCAAAATCAATGGGGAGGAGGGCGTAGAATGCCTAATGGTGTTTGATCAAGTGTAATGCAGTTGAAAGTACATTATGAAGGTTCAATATGATATTGGGACAAGGGAAAGTAAAGAGAAATAGGGGAAAGAACGAGGAGGCAAAAGAGAGTTATAGAGGTATAAATATAGGCATGCACATATGTAAATATGTTAATATAAAGTGATAGAGATTGAGATCTATGTACATATATTTAAATGCTAAGTATTAAGGCAACAGACAGGCATTGGCCTCTACTCAAGTACTCCCTTCAACACAAGAACACGCATTGTGTGATGCTCACCTTCCCAACATGCTCACTGAAGTCAAAAAGGGTGCTTAAGTAAGTGTGAAGAAAGCTGATAGTGTCCTCCTGTAACAAGATATAGCCTCTGGGGTCTTAAAGACGAAGTTAGACAAGCAGCCATCTAACAGGGAAGCAACAAAGTTCCCATGGAAGAAGTACACCAGCCTGTGCGATCACCAGGTGTAGACAGGATCAGGCATCAGAAGACCCAAAACAATCATATCCATGCGAACAAGGGAGGCCAGAGTGGAGAGACCAAGCCCATCTGTAGACAGTTGGACATCCCCTCACAGAGGGGTCACAAGGAAGGAATGAGCCAGTCAGGGTGTAATATAGCACCGATGAAACATACAACATTCCTCTAGTTCTTTACTGCTGTCTCCTCCTCGCCCCCCTCCCCCCAGCTATCATGACTCCAGTTCTGCCTTACAAATCTGGCTAGACAGGATCATGTACACTGGAACAGGTAAGAGTTCTTGACACACAGAATCCAGGACACATAAACACCTCAGGCACAGTAGCAATACCATGCACATAGGGGGAAGGTGGGCAGAAAAGGGGTAGAAGCGGGGAGCTGACTATAATGGTAGATGCATAACCCCCAACCCCATGGGGACGAACAACAGAAACATCAGCAAAGGAAGGCAGTAGACAGTGTAAGATGCGAAAATAATAACATCATTTGTCAGGGTCCATAAGGGTGAGAGGGTGAGGGAGGAACACGTGTTAATTGAAGGGCAGAGAGATAAATAGCTCAGTGAGCCTTGCCTTTGTGGTTCTCAGGTCTCTTGCTTTCTGATGGTTGGACCTGGGTGCAGCTGCCTTAGCCAGATCCCTGCTTCAGCAGGCAAGGCTCACTTCTTGCAAGACAGGAAGGAGTAGCCACATAGACCTACCCCAAAGCAGCCCTGGGTGCTGGAGCACCCGTGTGGAGACCCCTGCTAGTGCTGAGATGCTTACACGTTCACTGACGCGCTTTTCCCCTTGCAGTCGGGATCATTGTGTGTGTTTTGTGAGATGGAGGAGGACTTTGTGGATTTGTTTTGGACATAAGGGCTAATGTTGAACTTGTGGGCTTGGGCAGCACTGGTTTGGGATGATTTCTTGATGTGCATTTACCATTTATATAAAACTCTCTTTTATACATGAGTTCCTGTGGACTTGTTTCTCTAATGTACCCAGAGTAACACAAGCCCCCAATAAAATGATTTATTAATTTAAAAATATTTTATTAAAATACATACAATACTTATACTTTTATAACCAAATTTTGTGTGCGTGTGTACGAGAGTTTTATATCAAAGAATCATTGTATATTGAGCTCAGTATAGACTAAGTCTGCTATTAGCCTATATATCTGATACCAGTTTATAAATACCTCTTCAAACCCGTACAACACATGCAATGGTGCTGAATGCAGGAAGATCACAGGTCAGTGGGTGGAAAGTCTTGTGGATCCAGTGGCAGTGGAAGCATCTCAGCGCTGGCATGGGCCTCCATGTGGCTCCTCCAGCTCCAGGGCTCTGACTCCATCAGTGTAGCTCCATGTGGCTTGTCAGCAGGAAGACAAAGCATGGAGTGTGGGTCTGGCCTCCATTGAGCTCTTTATCTCCATAGCGCCTCCAAATGAGGTCATCCAGCTGCTACCTGTTTGACAGGCGAAACTCCACCCCTTCACTCTTGATATAAAACTAACTTTTTATGCATCTAGAACATCTTAGAATATTAAGTATTCTTTTACATTTTTGATGATTACATAGTACTGTGCTAACAATAAGCTATAATTTTACCCAGTTCTCACTACTTGTTCGTTTCTAGAGTTTCCTTATGAATTTTTGTAAATGTTGTGCAAAATGTGTTTGTGATTATTTCTATCTATGATCATATCTTGGATTTTCTTGGGAAAAAATATGAAGTAGGATTACTAAAATCCATACTTAGCACTATTTGGTTCTACTTGTATGAACTAAAGAATGCATATTTTGTGTGAGATTTTCCCAAGTTTCCTTGGTGTTACAGCAAGAAGCCTAGACAGGATAAATGTGTTTTTTCTTGGTGACTGTTTTTCGGCTTATCAGTTAGTTGCTTTTAACATTCTTTTGTGTTGAAGGAGGAGTCCTGATGGCATTGTTAAATGTTATGTTGCGATCCACAAGGTCCCAAGTTCAAAACACCAGCTGCTCAGACACACAGGGCAAATTCTACCTGTCGTATAGGGTCACTATGAGTCAGTATCGACTCACTGGCAGTGAGATGTGCTGGACGATGTCTGTTGTGTGTTGCTTTTCTGAATGGACCGGGAACAACAGACAAGACACGCTGACTGGAATTCTTTTTGTTTGGTGACTCTAAGCAATAGTTTGTCGGTTTGCATGTAATTTCTTGTACAGCTAATTTTAGGTCATAATTCCACTGAATGCTGTCAGGAACTTTACAAATCATGGAAGGGAAAATCTCATTTGATTCGTTGTGGATAAAACTGCTTTATCTCTGAGAAAGGGTTAGAGAAATGTTATTGTTTGCAAACAGCCCCTACGTTATGAAGAAGAGCTATTACTGCAGCACGTGGAAGTGATTGTGATGAAGAGTTTGCTGTAAGTACAGGTTTGTTGATGCACACCTTTCAAAGTGAAGGCAAGTTCACCTGGTGTTAAAGGGAGAGGAGGACTTGATCATAAGTGGGACATTCATCACACGGACCCTTACTGACTGTTATTTGAAATCGCTGTTTCTTGATAAAATGTTTTGTTTTCTAAAAGGAATGTAGTTCTGGCAACATGGAAAATGTAGTGTTAAGAGGTTTTTATTTCTTTTTAATTAATACCACTAATTATATTAAAAAGCCATGCTTTGGGCCAGATTCTTATATATTGGCAGTTGATCTGGGTAAGGAGGCAATGTAGCAAACATCTGGAAAATGTTTCTGAAAGTATTCAGGAGAGATGTTTTATAAATTACTACAGGGCCTTTCAGGGAACTCTTAGTGGCACAGTGGATGAGTGCTTGTCTGCTAACCAAGGGTCAATGGTTCAAACCCAGAAGGGGGAAAAGACCTGATCTGATGATCAGCGCCTGTGAAGATTACAAACTTCAATAAGATACAACTATTGACCTCTACTTGTTAAGAGCAAAACAAAGAATGAAGCCAAAGCCTCAGAGAAGACACTGCCGATATAATGACACACATGAGCCATGGCCTCATCTACGCCGAGACCAGAACTGAATGATGCCTGATTACTTCTTCCAACCATTCTTATGAAGGCCACACTAGATGTATGTATCCTAGTACAGTAGGAGGAAAATGTAGGCGAGAACCAACAATCTCAATAAGTCCAGATTTAATGGAGCAGTTGAGACTAGAGGCTCCATATTACTATCACCCTGAGGTACCCTTTAAACTTTGACTTGGAGTTATCCTGTTAGCAAAATAACTGATCAGCAAGCACAGTGAAGCATATTATTTGAGTATAGTGCTTCATAGGAGCCCTGGTGGCACAGTGGTTACGAGGGTAAACAGTTTGAAGCCCCCACCTGCTTTGTGTGAAAAATATGGAGCTTTCTACTCTCATAAATAAAGTTATGTATAAATATATGTATAAGTATAAAAATACCTATATAGATATGACCAAAGGTTCACGATTACTCTAAAGTGAAGATAAGTGAACAAAGAAACTAGAGTACTGGTAACAGACAAACAAAGGCAATTAAAGCAACTGTTACACATTGTAAAAATATAATTTGTGTAGAAATTGTCACATGAGAACCTAACTTGCTGTGTAAATATTCACCAAAAGTACCATCCTTTTTTAAAAGATTACAGCTTGGCAGCTCTGTGGTACAGGCAGTTCTGCTCCATCTGTGAGTCTGGATGGACTCAAGGACATTTAACCCAAAAGAGTAGTCCTTTGGAGTCCGGCAGTGCACCTCAGAAGACGGTCCTGGAGTAGTTTTACCCTGCACACAGGGGTCATTGAGAGTCCACAGCAAAAATAACAGTAGCTTAGAGACCTGTACTTTATTTCTTTGAATTCAGAGTCAGCGATTCAGAGAAAGATAGAATTGTTCTTCCTTTTAGACAAAAATGGAAATTAGCAGTTTCTTTTTGAATTTGAAAAGCATTTCAGCTTTTTATTGCTAAAATGCTGAAGGTAAAAAGATTCTTACACATGTACAGAATGTTCTCATTTGGGGCTCCTTTATTTCTTTAGTACACAGTCTGCATCAAGAATTTTGTCATTTGTTTCTATTTTAATTAAAGGGTATTTTGCTTGTATTTTAAGATTATTTTTAACTGGATGCTTAAAATGATTAAAAACATAGATTTTGTTTTTGTATTAGCCTGTTATTATTTTGGTGAAATGTTCCAGAGCAAAATAGTTTTCCATTTAACAATTTATACACATTTTTGTCTAATGATGTTGGTTGCAATCCCCTCAGTGTAACACTTTCCCACTTACTTTTCCTTCCTACCCATGGGCACCTGCTTTCACTTGTTCTTTTTTCCTGCCCCTTCTGCCGACTGTAAGCTTTGTTTTGGGGGCAAGTGCAGCTGCTGCCCTTCTAGTTTTCATGGTTGACTGTATTGAGGAGTACATCCTCCTTGGTGTTGCTCACTGTATAGCTCTGTTGTCAATGGTTTGCCTGAATGCTGACCCCTAAGGGTAGGCTCAGTTCCGGCTTTGAAAGGGGTCCCTAGGGCCATAGTTTCAGGGGTTCCATCAGTTCCCATTAGACCAGGACTAAGTCTGGTTTTCCTTATGATTTTGAATTTTGTTTTGTTTTTTCTCTCCATCATAGCCATTGAATGATTCCAACTCATAGCAACCCTGTAGAACATAATGGAACTCTCCCTGTGAGTGTCCGAGACTGTAAATCTCTATGGGAGTAGACAGTCTTATCTTTCTCCTTGAGATAAGCTGGTGGTTTCAAACTGCTGACATTGTGGTTAGCAGCCTAACATGTAACTCACTCTCCTTCTGTGCTCCTCTCTGTTTGGCTCGGTCCTTCTGTTGTGATCCTGGTCGTAGCACAGTATTTAGTGGCAGCCCTACATCGTCAGTTCTTCACATCGCCACATAGGGAGTGGTTCCTGCGGTTCATTAGTTTTTTGGACAGCTCTTTTCCTGCATTCTTCACTATTTTTGTTCTGGAAGAAGAGAGACGAATAGGTGCTTCTGAAACATTTTGTCATGTTTTTTTGTATGTAAGAATGAGAACTATGCTCTATAGTTCTGAACTAATTTATAATTAAAAGTGTACTTCTCTAAACAGTAATAGTGCTTCTTCTAAAATTCCTTTTGAGTATTGCTCTTAGAACTTGTAACAAATTTAAATGTCTTTTAATATCCTCAGTAGTCACTGAGCTCTGACATTTATGGTGGATAGATTTGATAATTATAAATTACAAGAGGGTCATTGGAAGAATTATTTGTTAAATGGGATGGTGATTAAGCTAAGAAGAAAGAGTTTAGCGTTTACATGAGCCATCTGTCTTGACTCCTTTTTTCACTGTGTGATTGGAGTAATTCATCTACACCTTCTTGCTTCGTTGTCATTTGCTTCATTTCTGAAACTGAGGGTGGTAATACTGGGTCTGCATGTCTTGTGGAGTGGGTGGTTGCATGCTTAGAATGTGCGCGTGCATACTCCTTGTTAAAAGTCAACAGTGTCTGGAGATCTGTCTCTCGGATGCTTTTCTCTGGAGCTAGCCGTCTTCACTTCCTCCTTCTTTGCCTCAGTGTTCGCTGCCTTCTTCTGTGGCTGTTGTTAAAAGCATCTGTCTCAGCCCTCGGCACCACTGCAAAACAAGGTTTCTGGTTTTGTTTTTAGATTTGGAAATTTTCAAAAACTGCAAAGTATTGTGTAGGCTCTTCATCAGAAAGTACTTGACAGTTTTATTTGGTTTGTTTTCTCTCAGAACTGGCTTCCTTGTTGCTCTTTCTGTGCATCTTCTACCACCTTCTTACTACCATCTAGTTCATTTGTTTTGCTTCCTTCAGACCCCTCTCTCTCAACTGATTTAACAGCATCACTGCTTTTAAACTCTTAAATCTCGTCATGCTCGATCACCTGTCAGAGAAATTCCAGTGATCACACTCTAAGCCTCTTCACTGATGGCAGCCCGCTGTGTTACAGAGTAGAACTCTACTCCAGTTGGTTTTTTGATACCACCTATCTTAGACCAGTTCCATGTCATAAAAGTTTCTGCAGTGCTGGGAGTATTTTCATCGGCTGGCAAGTACTTTGAAATGTCACTAGTGCAAGTGAGTGTTGAGATTTTAAATTTCCTCTTATTTTAAGTAATTTTCATATAAATAATCTTGGGGCCAATCGCTATTATATTGCACAGTACAGGTCTGGACTTTTTTCTCCAGTTATATCTTTTCATATTTTTCTACATATTCCCTACCTTTTAGCCACCATGTGGCCTTTCAGAAACTGTTTTTATATACATCTCATATATTCTGTTACTGTATTGATAATGCTCTTCTAGCTTTTGTCTTTCTGGAAAAATCTTACTCATCCTGAAGACTCAATTCAATATCATACCATGTGAGAACTCCACACTTTTCTCTTGTGAAGGTTCAGGTACATATCTCTGCATAGCAATAACAACCTGTCCATTTATTATGCTACATTACAACTACTCACAATATTTACTCAAATACTATGTCTCCCTTCAGAATGTGTACTTCTTGAAATTGGGAGTGATCATTATTATATCCTTCGGACATATTGTTCCCTCTGATATCATCTTGTTTAAGTTCCTCTGTGAATTTTCACATTTTTTAACCTTTCTATATCTGATATATAACTTGTAGGATTTTGAGGAGAATATACATATATGTTTTATGTATATCAGTATATCTATATTATCAATGCTGGAGTAGCTAAAGCAAGTAGAAGAAATGAAGAAGTCAAAGAGCTAAATAGAAAATTTCAAAGGGCAGCTCTGGAAGACACAGTAAAAATTAAAATGAAATGTGCAAATACCTAGAGTTAGAAAACCAGAATGGAAGAACACATGCAGAATGTATGAAACTGAAAAAAACTCACAAAATAAATTCAAGCCTCAAATTGCTACATTGAAAGTTTCTATGGACACAACATTGAATGATGCAGGAAACATCAAAAGAAGATGGAAAGAAAACACAGAGTCGCTGTACAAAATGAACTACCAGCCATTGCAGGGAGTCTCACAGGAGCAAGAGCCAACGGTACTGGAAGAAGTTCAAGCCGCACTGAAAGCATTAGCCGAAAGCAAGGTTCCAGGAATTGATAGACTAACAACTGAAATGTTTCACCAAGCTGATGAAGCATTGGAAGCACTTACTCATCTATGCCAAGAAATTTTATAGTCAGTGTGATAGTTAGGTTTTTTTGTGCCAACATGGCACCTGCAAGAAGATATGGATGGAATTTAGCCTACCAATCAGGTCTCAGATTGATGACCTCCCGTGGAGGTGCGACTCATATATGTATGGTTCTCTGGAGACCGGCCCCTGTCTCTCTCTTTAGTGGTCAGACCAGTAAGCTGCTTGCTCCAGCTGCCCTGCCTCATCCTGCGTGCTGTGGGCCATGCAGCATGCACTGGTGCTGGGCTGCAGAACCACTCTACCTTGCCATGTCTGCTACTTGTGGGTGGACTCTGCTCCAGACACCGCACCTCCAGATAGGCACCTTGCATCGCTGCACCATGAGGCTCCACCATCACCTGTTCACTGTTGCTACACTACTGACCTCTGCTACCCCGAGCCACCTCATCTTCCTGTTGTCTGCTTCTGTGGTCTTGGGCTAGTGGCCGTGTGAGTTGGAAAGTATATTAACTGACCTACGAAAGTGAGTCAGACTTGAACTCTCTCTATTGCTGTGTGGTTTAATTTTCTTTTATATTCCTTTTCACTATATAAATTTATATATATATATATACACACACAAGTGCCATTATATTCCTTTTCACTGTATAAACTTAGGTGTGTGTATAGACACACATATATAGACACATATATAATCATAAGTGTCTTGGGTTTGCTTCTCTAGAGAACTCTGTCTAATAGGGATGGCTACTTGGCCAACTGATGTTTAGAGACCCATATTTGTACCATTCCAAAGAAAAGTAACCCAGCAAAATGCGCAAATTATAGAACAACATACTGTACATACTCAAGTAAACACCAACCCGAATATCTGCCGAGGAACCGAATTTTACCACAAAAACTGCATTTTAAATGTGCTGAAAAACTTGGCTTATACTCGAGTATATACAGTAATTAATATCACAGTCAAGTAAAAAATTTTGCTGAAATCATCCAACAATACATTGACAGGGAGCCACCAGAGGTTCAGACTGGATTCAGAAGAGTAAGTGAAACAAGGGATATTATTGTTGATATCGGCTGAATTTTGGCTGAAAGCAGAGGATAATCAGAAAGATGTTTGCTTGTGTTTTTTGGCAATGCTAAGGCATGTGACTGTGGATTTTAACAAACCATGGATAGCCTTGAGAAAAATTGGAATTCCAGAACAATTCATTGTGCTCATGCAGAACCTGAATATGGATCAGACATAACCGGAAGCACTTATTGAAACAGAACAAGGGGATAGTGCATGATTTAAAATCAGGAAAGATGTGTGTCAGGGTTATAACTTCTCACTATATTCAGTCTGTATGCTGAGAAAATCATTAGAGAAGCTGGATTTTATGAGGAATGTAGCATCAGGAGGAGAGGAAGCTTTATTAACCTACAATATGCAGATAACAAAAGTATACTTGTTGAAAATGAGGAGGACTTGAAGCACTTGCTGTTGAAGATCAAGGATTGCAGTCTTCACTATGGATTGCAACTCAAAAGTTGGGCTAATAGGTGACATCATGATAAGCAGAGAACAGATTGAAACTGTCGAGATCATCTTGCTGTGTCCACAACTAATGATCCTGGAAGTAGCAGTCAAGAGATCAAAGGACAGATTGCACTGGGTAAATCTGCTTCACAAGACCTCTTAAAATGTTAAAAAGTAAGGATCTGTTACTTTGAGGATATTGTGTATATTTCATAATGGATGCTAATTATCTGGCTGGTAGTTTCTAAATAAATTATCCAAGGGATCATTCTATTTAGGATCCTTTTATATGTTTGAAAAGTGTCTTTTTTTAGTGTTTTTTAAATTGTGGCCCAAAGTAAGTAAATATATAAGATACATAGCACAACATTTACTAATTCAACTATTTTCACATGTGTAATGCCGATACGTTTGTAATGTTGATCCTTTCCTACAACCATTGTTGTCAGGCACTGATCTTCACAGTGGATAGGTCTGAGCCCCTTGTTGAAGCCACAGTGTCATTTCAGCTCCTTGAGGGGCTTCCTTGTTTCCTCCGACCCCCACCAAGCAAGGTGTCCTTTTCCGGGTCCTTTCTCTCCTGTACCGTGTCCAAAGTACACGAAATGAGATCTTGTCATCCTTGCTTCTAAGCCCTCTAGCTGTACTTCTAAGGTAGAATTTTTTAATGCAGCCCCTTATTCTTTGCTAATGCCATAATTCAAATGTACCTGTTCTTCTGGTATTCCATTATCCCGTTTTTGCATCTCTGTCAGGTGATTAAAAATACCATGGCTTGGGGGGGGGTCAGGTACACCTTAGTCCTCAAAATGGCATCCGTGTTCTTCAATACTTTCAAGAGTTCTTTTCTGCAGCAGATTTGCCCAATGCAGTGCATTGTTTGATTTCTTGAATACTGAGCTTCTATGATAGTTGTTATGGATCCAAGTAAAATGAAATCTTTAACCACCTCAACCTGTGTAATGGTACAGTCGTCATCACTTCTCATTTTTAAATTATTGCACCATCATTTACATCTTAAGAAATGAAATTACTTTTTTTCCCCCTCCCAATTCCTATAAGTGAGATCATACATTTGCCCTTTTGTAAATGTAGCTTTCATGTAGTATGAAGCTTTATGATTCAACCATGTTGTAGCACACATCAGAACTTTTTATGACTTCAGTGTCACCTTTTTATTTATGTGCTTGTTTAGCTGAGGTTTTTCCTATCTTTAGTCTTTTATAAATAATATTGCAATGGACTTTGGTGTACAGGTTTCTGTTTGTGTTCTGCATTTAGTTCTTTTGGGTCTTATATCTAGGATTAAGATTACTAACTGGGTCATCTGGTAATTCTGTGTTGAACTTTTTAAAAATAGATTTGTTGGCATAATTCACAAATCATAAAATTCAACAATTCAGTCATTTTAAGAAGAGGTGTGCACTCACCACCACAATCCATTTTAGAACATTTTCTTTGTTCTTGTATTTATTAGTTTCCTGTTTCCCCCCCTCCAACTTCCTCTGCCAATCCCCCAAGGAACCATTAATCCAGTTATTGTCTCTGTAGCAACAGTATCTAGATTACCCCTCCTGGATTTCATTCACACACAGGAAAACTTGAATCTTCAAGCTATTTTCATGGTGGCCATACAGTATTAGATGAAGGTTCCAATTTCCCTCTGACATCTGTTTTCTGTTTTTGTTTTTTTGTTTATCATAACCGTTCTGGCTGGCTGTGGGTTTGATTTGCATATACCTGTGGAACTGCTACAAGCCAGAATTGACTAGAAGACAGTAGATAATAACTGTTTAGGAGTCCCAGTGGTGATGCAAACAATTAAGTTCTTGACTACTAACTGAAAGGGTGGTAGTTGGAACGCAGCAAGACAAGCCTCAGAAAGAAGTCCTGGAGAGCTGCTCAGGATGATGACAGCCTAAAAATCCTATGCAGTGTGTGTCTGCTTGGGGGCCACTGCTTTTCTGTTTTGCTTGTCTGCTATTCTGTGATATGAATCTTGTTGCTTTTTAGCCATTTGTTTCTCTTTGGTTAAATGTCTATTCAAGCCCTATACACTTTTTAAAATTTAAGTTGTTTTTGTTAAATTATAAAAAAACAAACAAGACTCACACTAACTGCCATAAGTTGATGCCAATTCACAGTGACTCTTTAGGGTAGGATTGAACCTGTCCCCTTGAGTTACCCAGACTGGAACTCTTCATGGGAGTAGAAAGCCCTGTATTTCTCCCTGGGAGTAGGCTGGTGATTTTGAATTCGGTGTGTGTGTGGGGAGGGGGTGGGGGAGTGAGAGAGAGAGAATTCGGTGTGTGTGTGTGTGTGTGTTTGTGTGTGTGTGTGTGTGTGTTTACTCACACACCCACACACACTCCCCAGTTATTGACCTAGTTAAGTTCCAGAGATATTATGTGAAAATGGAAGATCACATCTAGTGACAATGCCGAGGTTGGCTTCATGACTACACAGCTGCCAGATGTCATTTCATAACTGTCAAACCACTGAGAATTCTGGCTCAGCCAAGATGACATACAGGCTTAACGGTCAGAGTGCAGAATGACATACAGATATAACGGTCAGAGTGCAGAATTTTTACTATTGTTCTAAATGCAAATTGTTAGATAATAAGATAGCTGGTAAGTGAGGAATGGGTATATTCTGACATTAAATTTTTAAATTATGAATTAGATATAGGGGCTTAACATTTCAGATCAATTTTGTATTTAACAGTTTTTATTTTATAAAAATCATTTTATTGGGGCTCATACAATTCTTATTACAATCCATAAATGCATCCATTGTGTCAAGCACATCTGTACTTTTGTTGCCATTATCATTCTCAAATCATTTGCTTTCTACTTGAGCCCTTAATGTCAGCTCCTCATTTTTACCCCTCCCTCCTCACTCCCCCCTAATCAACCCCACTCCACCCCCAACAGTTTATCCTACTCTGTCCTTGGATTTCTTTCTTCTCTTTCTGGTGGATTACTATCTTCCTCTCTGCCCAGAATAATACCTATCCACCCTCTAGCCTATCCTTCATCGTCCCTCCCTGCTTTTTACTATGCATAGAATTCCATTGTGTGTATGTGCCAAAGTTTCTTTAACTCTTCTGCTGCTGGGTGTTTAGTTGATTTTCACTATCTTGTATTGTGAACAGTGCTGCGATAAAAAGGGGTGTGCATAACTGTGCTTTGACTCTTCTTGAGGATATGTACAAACCAGAGGGGGTTGCTAGGGTGTATGGGATGTCAGTCCAAGTTGATTGAGACAGTGCCATATGATTTCCACAGAGGCTGTCCATTCCCACCACAGCGTATCTGGCATTTGTTTTATTTTTGCTGTTATTGAATATCATACAATTCAGCGGTTGGTGTCTGCCCCAGTCTATAGAGTTATCTGTTTAGGTATACGGAGTGGTGGAAATACTTTCCATTTTTTGACGTTGGCTGTCACTCTCAGTATAAGGTGGTAGCTCATCATTGTTTGATTTGAATCTCCCAGATGACTAGTTAAGTAGATAGACACTAAAATTTTACTCAGAATCTGTTCACTAAAAATGTCATTTAATGAACAAAAGTTTAACATTTTTGATGCCCCATTTATGTTTTATCTTTTATTGCCTATGCATTTGGGGTCGTATCTAAGATTCCATTGTTAAAAACTAGGTCCCAAAGGAATATCCCTGTTTTTTTTCTAAGAGCTTTATTATCTTACTTTTCCATTTTAGGCTTTGAATTTTTATATGTCCGTGTGAAGTATTGATCTAGTTTCTTTTCCTTGTGGAAATGGAGTTTACTGAGACACTACATTCCCCACTGAAGTTATTTAGCACACATGGTGTAAATCAGTTAGCTGTGAACTCAAAACAGCAAGCTCATCGCCATTAAGTGGAGTCCAATTCATAGTGGACCCTATAGAGCAGAGTAGAACTGCCCTTGTCAGGACTAAATCTGTGCAGAAGTAGAAAGCCGCATTTTTCTCTTGTGGAAATGCTGATGGCTTCACACTCCTGATCTTGTGGTTAGCTGCCCAGCATGAAAGTCGCTACACTACCAAGGCGCCTCCGTTAACTACTGCTGATATCAAGGGCTTCGAGTTGTTCCCAGCTCACAGCAACCCTGTGTACAACAGAGGGAAACGCCTAGTCGGCCCCGTGACATCCTCACAGTTCTTTTTATGCTCGAGCCCATTGTTACAGCCACTGTCAATCTAGCATGCGCAGGACCTTTCTCTTTTCCATTACCTCTCACTGTAGAGAGCTTTGTAGTGTGTTATAAAACCAGCTAAGGGTGGTTTTCTGCTTTATATTCTTCCTTCCAAGGTTGTTTTGAACTATTTGGACCCCTTCTCATTCCATCAGGTTTCATGGATTGGCTTGGACATTTCTAAAAAGAAGGCAGCTAGTTATTTTGACATGGACTACATTGAATTTATAGATTGCTTTGGGTAGTTTTAATATCTTAATAATATTAAGCATTCCAATTCATGAATATTGAATGTCCTTCCATTTACCTAGGCCTTGTTTATTACCTTTAATACTGTGCATTTACTGTCGGTTTATAATTTATTCATCTAAATTTATTCACTTGCTCCTGTCGATGGAATTGTCTCCTTACTTTCCTTCTTGCCACCTTTCTCATTGCTCATGTATGGAAAAAACTCGATGGATTCTTGTGTGTTGACTTTGCTGAATTCATTCATTAGCTCCAATACCTTTCCTGTGGAATCTTTAAGGTATTCTATATCCAGAATCTGCAATAATGTATGCTTTTCACTTTCTTCTTCCTGATTTGGATAGCTTTTGCTTCTTTTTCTTGCCTAATTGCTGTGGTTAGTACAATATTGAGTACCAGTGGTGAGATTTGGCATCTTGTTCCTAATCTTTAAGAAAAAACTCTGAGTCCTTCTCCATTGAGTAAGACGTTAGTTGTAGCTTTTTCATAATTGTCCTTCATTATATGGAAGAGTATATCTTCTTTTGCTTACTTCTTAGATGCTTTTCTCAAATGTCTTTCTTGAATCTGAAAGGTTTTGACATTGTGTGGCAGAGAAGTCTCTTTCTCAATTGGCCCCCATGTACTTTCTCAGGCTCTGGCTCCAGTGTTCTATTTCGAAGCCCTCTCCTTTGGTCTTGTTCTTTGCCTGAAAGTCTTTTTATCAGCACCTTTCTGATATAGTTAATCATTAGTCCTCTTATGAGACCACTTAAATCTTCCCTTTCATCCAGAATGGCCTCTCACCTTGTCCTTGGGCAGAGTCCTGCACCGCTCACACCGCTCCATTCTGGGAAGACCCCTTGGGAACACCTTGCATGATGATTTTTCTTATTTTCTACTCAGAGTATATGTTTTACCTGTTGCATGTTACACGTGCTTAATAATTCTCTTCAGTTCTAAAGTTAAAAACAAAAATAGTTGATTTAATAATTTAAAATTTTGGGCATAAACTTAAATTTTGTTTTTAAACTCTCTGTGACTTTAGGCGGGGTTTATATTTCAGATAATAAATTTTGTATTTCCACACTCGGGATTACACTGCAGAGAAGTCCCTTAACTGCTCCCTGGACCAGTGGTGCCCTCAGCTGTGATCACAGAACGATCTGACTTCCTCGTTCCATTCCGTTCCAATTTCTGCGTGCATTGTCACCTAATGGGGTGGGGGTGGGGGCAAAACTGCAAGTCTAAAAGAGACATCACACACATAAACAGTGATACAGTGTAGCCTGTGAAAATTATATTGTATCAAAGCAGATCACCTCAGATTTTTCCCTAGATCAGTCTCCAGTGCCCTGCTTGCCCTTTTACTGTCATTTGGAAAAAATTTTGCCTGGAAATTTTTGTCCATGGCATCAAAAAAGTGTCACTTTGCACAAAAGGAGTTTTAGACCAGATAAATGACAGTGACTGTGACTTAGAATTACTCACAGAATTGAGCGATAGCGGTTCATGGGAAAATGAATCATCCGGCACTGACACTGATCAGATAAGTGACGACAGTGACGATTCCGCACCTGAGCTCAGCGATGTACGAACTCTGTGCTCTGTTGTCTATGATACAGATGAGGCAGCTCCCCCAAGATTCCCGTTTACTGGAACACCTGGTATGAGAGTAGACGTTGACCACAACAACTCTTTGGCGTACCTACAATTATTTCTGACCGATGAGGTCATTGAAAAAATTGTCACGGAGTCAAACCGTTACAAAGAGCAACAATCTGCTACTCTGCTTCATAAGTTTTCAAGAAGCAAAAATGGGAAAGATGATATTTGGAAATTTCTGGGCCTAATAATATTTCAGGGAGTGATGATGAAACCCCTGTGGAAATGGTATTGGACCACCAATAAATTACTTGAAACTCCATTTTTTGGCACTGTCATGTCAGAATACAGATTTTCTCCTGATAATGAAATTTTTTCACTTCATAAACAATGAAGAATTTGATGAAACTACTCATCCTGCATCAAAACTAAAGAAAATTTTGGGAGTATCTCAACTGATTATAAAGAATATCCAGCAGACCTATGTGCCAGAAAGAGACATCAGCAGGGATGAAAGTCTAATGGCCTATAAGGGACGGCTCATCTGGATACAATACATTGCATCAAAGAGAGCACGATTTAGCATAAAATCCTATGTGCTCTGTGAATCATCAACTGGCTACATGTGGAATTCGGTCATACACACTGGAAAAGGCACAAAATTCAATCCAAAGTACAGCGACTATGGGATGGCAACTTCTTCTGTTCTAACACTCATTGAGCCATTGCTAAATCAGGACTATTGCATTACAAGTGACAACTTTTATACATCCCCTGAGCTTTATGAGTTTCTTATAAAAAACAAAACCTACCTATGGAACTGTCAGGACTAACAAGCGTGACATGCCAGCAATGTTTGGCGAGGAGAAGGTAAAAACTAGAGAAATGATTGACTGGCAGAAAGGCAAGGTGATGGTCCTGCGGTGGCATGACAGGAAAGATGTGTGCCCACAGTTCATAATCCCTCAACTGCTGTGGTGCGCACGAAAGATGGGAAAGAAGTCATGAAGCCACAAGTAGTGACAGACGACAATCAAACCATGGGAAGTGTCAACAGAGCCGACCAAGCACTTACATTCTACCCAGCAATGCGGAAACAGCAAAAGATATACTACAAGGAGATCTTCAGGTATTTTCTCAAGCATTGCATTGCTTGTGGATTGCCTATATTTTGCACATAGCAAAGATTGACAAGCCTTTAGTTTATTCTGACCTCATTTGGAAAGTTGCTGAACGGATCTTTGTGAACCACCAAACACCATCAATGGCTGTGAATAGACCTGGACGTCGTGCTGTTGATATTTCCAACCCAGAACGCCTGACTGGTCATCACTTCATGATGTGTATCCCACCAACCAAAAAAAAAAAAATCAGCACCTACAAGGATGTGTGTGGTTTGTTGCTCAAAACTTGATGGCAATGGAAAGAGAATAGAAAGGAAACCAGGTTCCATTGTCCTGATTGTGACGTCAGACTTTGTGCAGTCCCATGTTTCATAATTTTTCACACCCAGGATTTTTATTGAATGCACCCTTGATGTTACACCCTTTCTGAAAATTTTCAGTGTTTTTAATTTGATTACATTATTGAAAAATTTTATTATTTTTGTTTATTATATTGTAATTTATGATTTTATGTATTAAAGTTTGTCATACCTGGAATGTCTACTAGAGAGATTAAAATGAGTAATTTCTTAAGAATTATAGGTCTACAATATAAAACAACAAGATTACTGACATAATTAGACCGCCAGGGAGATTAAAGGGTGTGCGGCATTAGGAAGGTGTTGAGAACCTATCGCCCTTCACACAAGTTAATACCTGTCTACCTTCAAGCCTGTTGCTTTGCCTCCCACCCCTGGGAACCATCAAAGTCTGTCTCTTTTGATATGAAAACCTTTGTCTTCATTTGTTTCTTTAAAACTGTAGACTCATAAAATATTTGTACTTTTGTGAGTGGTTAATTTCTCTCAGAATAATATTCTCCAAGTGCATCCGTGCTATGAGATGCTTCATATTGTTTCTTGTTAAATAATATGCATTATGAAAATTTTCAAATGGATTGTGTAGAATTTTGAATGTTGCTATATTTGTGAAATTAGATGATAGAATTAAACCAGAACCAAAGAAGGTGAATGTGTGCCTTTATTTACCTTGAAATCAATGTGTAGAATATTAGGCAGCATTAGTGCTAAGTTCTTTTTAAGAGAAATTGTTGAGCCTCATATAATTTTAGACATTCATTAGAGGTTTCAAAAATTTGGTCAGTGCTTACGTAATTTAATTTCGAAATTGTCCTTCCTATTTTCTCCTTTCTTCTGCTTTGCTCTTACATAGCAGATGGTGTGACAATATGTGTGTTGGATGTGTTCATTATTTTCTTATCTAGATCCTAAGTTATTTGATAAAAGTACACTTTCCCCTTTCTATGTTGCATGGTTGCTTTTTTTGTTCTCATGGGCAGGACAAGCTATGGTCTTCTTCCTCTGCTTTCTGTACCATAGCACTGCGCAGAAGTGGAACCCACTAGGTCTTTCCAGAGGGGCAACTGAAAAAAGAAATTTCCATGACAACCTCAGAAGTCAGGATCTGTTTGGAATGCTTCCTTCTGTTCACCCTGTAGTGCTTGTTCTTCCACTCAGTTCTTTGTCACAGAGAGAGTGCTGGGTGGTAGGAATGATATGACATTTGAAGAGGTACTGTGTTATTTTATGCTCAGAAATTACTAGTGTAGCAGCTCTTATTTGCTACTTCTGTGGTGGCTCCTTATGTTCCTTCCACTCCTGCTGTGCCCCATGTTTTGTTTACCTTCAGAGTCTGTTCCGAAAGATTAAGACACATTTGTCAGTGCAGTTGAAAAAGAGCTGGTTATTAGAAGGAGCCCTGTTGCCACAGGGGTTAGGTGCTTGACTGCTAACTAAAAGGTTAGCAGTTTGAATCCACCGGCTATTGTGCAGGATAAAGATGTGGCACTGTGCTTCTGTGAAGATTACAGCCTTGGAAGCCAACCCTGTGAGGCTGTTCACTCTGCCTTGTAGGGTCATTGTGAATCAGAATTAGGTTGGGTGTAAGGGCCAGAAGGCTTACCATCTTTATGGTGATAACATTCATTAAATGGCTGAATGCTGCCACTCAACCATGGGTGTCGTGAAGAAGTTTTTAACAAAATATATTTTACTTTTTTATGGCGTGTGTGTCTGTCATAACTTATTAATAATGACATTCATTAATAAATAATCCCTATTCATCATCATTCTCCTTCACCCCTACCCCCTTTCTCCCCACACACACCAGGTTGTGAGAAACTACAAGATTGGGTCAAACATGCTAAGATTACCTCACGGAGCACAAATGAGCAAACATTTTTAGCAGTTAAGTCAAAATGAAGGTGTACAACAGTTCTATTATATCAGTCATCAGAAGAATTAATTTCAGGTCCAAAGTGTAAGCTATAGCCACTGATTGATGAAGGAAACTGTCAACCACGTGTACTTCATTTTGTTTTTGTTTAGTCTCGCTGATCCTGGTTGGTTTTTTTTTTATAATTACTTTTTTATCATGAAAGAATAAGTAAACAATCTTCTGCAACATTGAAACTCAGAAGTTTGTATGTAGAAGCTTTGCTGAACTTATGTGCTGTGTATAAGGTGATGAGTGCTGACCAAATGGCCCTTTTCTGATGCTGGAGACTGCAGTATGGTCCCTCTCTCGGTCCAGTCCAGTCTCCAGGCAGAAAATGTTGTGCTCCATTAGACCACACACTCTGAGAAGCCACAGGTGTTTCCTCACCTGATAGCATGGATGACTCTATAACCCCACTCAAGGGGTGTGAACAACAGAGTTGTATGTGAAATGTGGTAGTGGATGGTGTAGGATCCTGTGGATGGGGAGAGGGGATAAAGGAGAGCTGATATCAAGGAATGCAAGGAGAAAGAAAATGTTTTGAAACGGATTGTGGTAGCCATTGTACAGCACTGGTTGATGTGATTGAATTCTGTTATGTTGTGACATCTGTGAAAGCTCCCAATAAAATGATTAAGAAGAAAGAGGAAATCGATCTGGCAATATCTAAAACAGATGGAAATTGAACTACCATATAACCCAGCAATCCCCCTACTGGGCATAAACCACAGCCAGACATCTGTGTTCCAGTGTTCATCATGGCATAGTTCACCATTGCAAGGATTTGGAAACAATCCAAATTTCCATCAACAGACGAGTGGATTAAAAAACGGTGGTACTACGCATCCAAAACAATGGGGTACTACGCATCCCACAAAAGCAGTCATGAACGCATGAAAGACATTGCTGCATGAGAAGAAATGGAGGAAATTATGCTAAGCGAAGTAAGCCAAGCACAAAAGGACAAATACAACATGAGTCCGCTGAGGTAAGCTTAAAAAAAAAAAATGTTAAAGGGTCATAGGGAAAAGCTACTGTTTCCAAACATTCCTGGGGTGAGGTCCAGGTAGTATGGCAGGGGCCAGACCAAATCCAGGGGTACATATGATAGCCAACTAAGGAAAGGCGGGGAGGGGGCGGGGCAGAGAAAAAACATGCAGTATAAAAATACTGCACAGGGAAAGAGGGGCCAGACTTCAACCTGGTACTCTAAGACATGAATGCAACATACCAGCATGAAATATGGAACCAATAGAGAGGTCTGAGGGGCCAGTCCCAATCCCAACTACATGAAAAGCCCCCACTCCCTGCAGAAGAATTCACTTCCGAGGGCAGCACTGGCACTACAGTTCAGGGAGAGGGATATGTCTGGTCAGAGCACACGGGAGAAAATGAAGAGAGAGTGGAACACATCCTGACCCACCAAGCCCTGAGTTTGATATTCCTGCTCAAAGCAGCCAATGCACCGAGAGGACCATATGCCGGGCCCACTAAGAGACATGGCATCCGTCACTGACCCATAGCCCTACAGGGGACAACACTGAAGACACAGTGTGGGATCTGTACCCGATCTGACCCCACCACACTGAGGCAAAAGACTGAGGGCATGCAACAGAACAGCAAGCGGAGCAGAGCAAGGAAGTCCTGAGAAAATACCAAAACTAGACTTTGCAGCCAGAGTGTGGCACCTGATCAAACTCGACCAGAAAACACTCCTAAAGGTCAACAAACAGACCTTGAACTATTTACAGGCTTTTCGGGGTTTTTTTGACATTCGTTTTTGCTGTTGTTTTCTTTTTTTGTTGTTGCTTTGTTTTCCACTGTCTATTTTTGGTGCATAAAGTGTCTGTGCAGGTCTATCGAGATAAGATAGGCGGGATAAACAATCTGGAGGAGCAAAGAGGGAACCACGGTTGGGGGTGGTGTGAACATGGGATCGGGGAAGGCGGGAAAGGAAGTGGGAGTTAACAAACCCAGGGACAAGGGAACAACAGTGATCCAAAATTGATGACGAGGAGGGTGTAGGAGGCTTGGTAGGGTGGCTGAATCAAGGGCAGTGTAACCCAGAGGGATTACTGAAACCCAAATGAAGGTTGAAATGATAGTGGGACAAGAGGAAAGTAAAAGGAAATAGAGGAAAGAACTTGGAGACAAAGGGCATTTATAGAGACCCAAATACAAGCATGTGCATATGTAAATATATTTATATATGACAATAGGGAAATAGATCTATGTGCATCTATTTATAGGTATAGTATTAATATAGCAGATAGACATTGAGTCTCTACTCAAGTACTCTCTCAATGCAACAACACTTTGTTCTATTAAACTGGTATTTCATGATGCTCACCTTGCCAACCCGATTGCTGAAGACAAAGCAGGTGCATAAACAAATGTAGTGAAGAAAGCTGATGGTGCCCAGCTATCAAAAGATCTTAAAGACTTTGAAGATAAACAAGCGGCCATCTAGCTCAGAAGCATAAAAGCCCACTTGGAAGAAGCATACCAGCCTGTGTGATCACGAGGTGTCAATAGGATCATGTATCAGGCATCAGCAAAAAAAAAATCCCTATCATTGTGAATGAGGGGGAATACAGAGTGGAGACCCAAAGCCCATCTGTAGGCACCTGGGAAGCCCCTTACAGATAGGTTGCATGGAGGAGATGAGCCAGTCAGGGTGCAGTATAGCTGCGATGAAACATACAACTTTCCTCTAGTTCTTCCTCCTTCCGCCCCCCACTCCCCCCCTACCCCCCGACATACACACTAACATGATCCCAGTTCTACCTTACAAATCCTGCTAGACCAGAGGATATGCACTGGTACTGGTAAAAACTGGAAGCACAGAATCCAGGACAGATAACCCACTCGGCATCAATATACAAAGAGGGTAAGGGGAAGGTGGGGGAGAAAGGGGGGAATGATCACAATGATCTACATATAACCCCCTCCCTGGGGGACAGACAATAAAAAATGGGTGAAGGGAGACATCGGATAGTGTAAGACATGAAAAAATAATTTATAAATTATCAAGGGTTCATGAGGGAGGGAGGTAGAAAATAAGAAGCTGATACCAAGGGCTCAAGTAGAAAGAAAATGTTTTGAGAATGATGACAACAAATATACAAATGTGCCTGACGCAATGGATTGTGGATTGTGATAAGAGTTGTATGAGCTCCTAATAAAATGATTTTTAAAAGTTATATCAGCCCCCCAAAACAATTTTTTAAATAATTAAAAGAAGAAAGAAAATGTGCTCTTCAAATTGCTTTCTACCTGAAAATCCCAAAGATGACTTTAACTTTTTATTCATCAATATCTTGCATTTAAGATAATTCTGCTGTTCATTTGTGGGATATAGATATAGAATTCTTGATAGGAAACTCTTGTACTTGGAGAGTCAATGTGTCCATAAATAGAAAGGGGAAAGGGAGTAGCGCATAGCCTATTTTTTGTGTGTGATTTGTTCATAATTTGTGCAAAATTTGATCCATTTAGAAACGTAAAATAAATGAGTATTTGAAAAGGTTATAAATTTACCATTTCCCTTAACATCAGGGACAGCTAATATTACCAATAATTTTAAAAAATCATTTTATTGGGGGCTCATACAACTCTTAGCACAATCCCTACATACATCCATTGTGTCAAGCACATTTGTACATCTGTTAGCATCATCATTCTAAAAACATTTGCTTTCTACTTGAGCCCTTGGTATCAGCTCCTCATTCCTGCCCCCACCCCATGAACCCTTGACAATTTATAAGTTATTATTAATCATGTCTCACACTGATGTCTCCCTTAACCCACTTTTCTTTTGTCCGTCCCCCAGGGAGGAAGGTTTAATCCTTGTAATCGATTCCCCCTTTATCCCCCTCCTTCCCTCCATACTCCTGGTATCTCCACTCTCACCACTGGTCCTGAAGGGGTCATTTAGCCTGGATTCCCTGGGTTTCCAGTTCCTATCCGTATCAGTGTACATCCTCTGGTCTAGCCAGATTTGTAAGGTAGAATTGGGATCATGATAGTGGGGGAAAGGGAGCATTTAAGAACTGTAGGAAAGTTGTATGTTTCATCGTTGCTACACTCTTCCCCGAGACCTCTCTGTAAGGGGATATTCAGTTGCTTACTGATTGGCTTTGGGTCCCCACTCCGCACTCCTCTCATTCACAATAATTTGATTTTTTTTTTTTGGTTCTTTGATGCCTGATACTTGATCCGATCGACACCTCGTGATCACACAAGCTGGTATTCTTCTTCCATGTGTGCTTTGTTGCTTCCTTGCTAGATGGCCGGTTGTTTATCTTCAAGCCTTTAAAACCCCAGCCGCTATTATCTTTTGATAGCTGGGCACTATCAGCTTTCTTTACCACATTTGCAATTGTGTCAGTAAGGTAAGCATCATGGAATGCCAGTGTTACCAGTCATTTTTTTTAAACATTTTATTAGGGGCTCATACAACTCTTATCACAATCCATGCATATACATACATCAATTGTATAAAGCTCATCTGTACATTCTTTGCCCTAATCATTTTTTCTTTTTTTACATTTTATTAGGGGCTCATACAACTCTTATCACAATCCACACATATACATACACCAATTGTATAAAGCACATTCGTACATTCTTTGCCCTAATCACTCTCAAAGCGTTTGCTCTCCACTTAAACCCTCTGCATCAGGTCCTCTTTTTATTTCTTCCCACCCTCCCTGCTCCCCCTCCCTCATGAGCCCTTGATAATCCACAGATTGTTATTTTGTTATATCTTGCCCTATCCAGAGTCTCCCTTCCCCTCCTTCTCTGCCGTCCATCTCCCAGGAAGGAGGTCACATGTGGATCCTTTTAATCAGTTCCCCCTTTCCAACCCACTCACCCTCCACTCTCCCAACCTCGCCCCTCACACCCCTGACCAGTAATTTTTAATATGTATATTTTCACTAATTTAGATAATGCTCAATCTTTTTTAGTACCTTTATTTCTTATGTAATCAATTTACTCCCAAAACATTATTTCTGATACTAATGTTATGTTTTTGAGTATAACCTTGCCATACACCTTCCAATTTTTCTATTATAACGTATCATGTTTTTTTAATATATATCTTTGTAGGACCTTAATTACTTTCTTAGGATCAGTTCAAAGAAGCTAAATTCACACTGCCCCATGCCAAAGCAAACTGTAACCCCGAACCATTGCCTGGTTTTACCTGGTGGGCTTAAGGCACTGAAGCGGGTTGCACAATGAAAAAAAGGGGGAGGGGGGAAATAGAAGCTAAATTACTGGGTTAAAAGTATAAAAAATATTTGTAAGGCTGTGGGTAAGTATTCCTGACTTTTAAAGAATTATCGGTATTATTTACTATTTCAACTTCAGTGTACCTCCCTTGTTGTTTGTGGCAGTTCGCCCTCACATAAATGTGTCACTGGAGCTATGCCCAGAGAACCAGAATCAGAAAGATTGTTTTATTATATGTTTCAAATGTTCTCAGTAATTGCTAAAGAAAGCTCTTTTTGGTTATTATTTGAAGTAACCCAGATAATGATGTATACCAGTGATCTAAGACAGATATGTGACAACCTTCCTGGTGGAAGGAGGGTAACACCCGCTCACACAAGCATTTAGGGCATACAGCAAATACATTATTACTGATGAGTGCCCTTTCGTTTAATTTGTTATCTGCCTCAATTCTATGTTCTGTATTTAGCTTTTAAAGTATTATAAAATACAATATTTAATATTAAAGGAATGATATATTACATTGATACATAGTATAATACAGGAATTTATGGATACAGACAATATTCTTAACAAATTCTTAATAGTTAATATTCTTACATTTTAATGAGATTTTAAAATCTTTATGAGAAAAATTGTTTTATAGCTATTTTTGGCTTACATTATGAGGAAAATGCACTATTTCACAACTATATGTTAGATTTGTAGTCTATAACAGGCTTGACTACTATACAAATATTTGCAAAAATAAGATTTTGTGTATGCATATAATATACTTGATGCAACTGTAGAGAATAATGGAAAGTAGAAGCATGGTGGTGCTTTTTTATTGTTCCTTCCATTTCACTGATTCTAATTATAGAAGCTTACATCACCTTAGTTGATGGTGACAGCTTTTCTCTCTCTCTTTGCCTTTTCTTCCCCGTTCACTCCCTATGGATTGATCATATTTCTTAGAGCATATGGCTTCTGCTGGGTGACTCTGACAGGGCTTTTCCACAACATGGTGGTATCTTAGTGGACAGATAATGTTGCTGTACTAAAGTACATTCTTTTTTATAGAAAAAAAAGGAGGTTAGTGTAGGTAGATACTCAGGATTCCTCTTCATTCGAAAGGTTTAGGAATAGAGAAGATGCCGTTTGAAAGCAAGAATTCCTGAGGGGCATGCGTAATTACAGTTAACCATGTCTGATAACTACGAAGATTAATTTCATGTTCAAGTTAAGTACAGGGAAGATGGAAACGCTTGCTGTGTCCATTCAAAGGCCTTTTTTGTTACCCCAGATCATTGCAGTACAACATCATTTACTCATTCATTTTCCCAAAAGGGCTAATGAGCTTTTACTATAAATTAGTTTGAGTTTATATTTCAAAGAACAAATGCTTACGACTAAAGCACAGAAATTTTGTAAAGCTGCTTCCTTACTGTCTTCGGAGCTTTTCTAGTCTGAGTTGTGATAATAGTATTTTACTGTACAGATGAGTAATGGATTGTGTGATTTTTGCCTGAGATTCGTACACAGTTTGTTTTCGTTATTGTTGGATTTTTAAATTCTTTTTATAATACCATGAATGTTTGCTCTGTGATACAGCTTTAAGCATGGCAACTTTTAAATTTTTTCATTTTTTTTTTAGTCATATACTTTTGACAAAAAGTGTTTTAGTTAGTAACTATGAGAACCATTATCTTTGATTTTCTAGGTAGATATGATTTCAAATGTTCTGGTTCATATATTTATTTAAAAGTAATATATACTTTTGTACATGTAGACTTTATTATGATGAGGAATTTCCCTCCTGTTCTTATTTTATTAAATATTTTTATCAATAAAGTGATATCTGCAATTAACATCAACTTAACTACTAAGTATTTCATGTTCACAATTTTAGAAAATAGTTTTGTAATCATTTAATACTTTGCAAAGCCAAAACACCGGACTTTATTTTGTTTTAATGTGAAAACATTTTTAAAGCTAAAAACGGTGACTTTCTTCATCAATATGACTTAGCATCGTGATATTCCATCTACAGGGAACTGTTCTTGAACACCTCGCCTGTGGTGGGGATTCCTATCCATGTTGCTCAGAGCAGTCTCACTTACAGGAGTTACTCCATTTAAACGGCTAAGAGAAAGTGGTAACTAACGATCAAAGTAAAATTTTAAAGGTGATGGAGATAGATATGCTTCTTAACCCAGTCATTTATTGTAGTCATTTGTTAAATTTGATGTCTGCTTTCTGCGAAGGATGCTTCTTTGTTTCTTTAGTAATTAATGAGGAGATTAAGTCATTTGGTGTAATCACAGAATACTGGGGGGCTCACATGCTGAGTATAGAATGTGGCCAGTCGTTTCCTTTCGTGTCGCTGCTGCACTAGGAGCTTCTGCATGCTGGATTCACTATACAATTTCCTAGGAATACAGATACTGTGAGCTGATTGGTAGAAAAACGAATAGGGTGATGTCATCTTCATTTACAGGCAAAACCAAAAGAAAGTGTTTTATTCCCTTATGAAGTGGATATTTACAGTAGTTCTAACATATAGCAATAATGGATTGCATTTCACACACAAACAGCAGGCGTTTTAAGCAGCTGGGAGATGTCTGTCACCCTTGCTCAGCTTGAGGCGCCTCTTTTGTGCCATCAGCATGATTTATATAGCAGGAAAGGTACCCATTAGGATTTTCTTTTGAAATGTTGTCTTAATTTATCTTGTTGGTATTATGAGAGTATTGATTGGCACTCAACAAAAAGATTTTGAGTCTTTTGGTGTTTATATACAATATGTTTGTTTTTAGAAATTTTTCGTTTGTGGAAAAGCTAGAATTCATACAAAATTACCATTTCACTTCTGTTGCACAAAATGAGTGATTAAAATGAGATTTTATTAACTTAAACTCGAACACTTAGTATTGTATTAAATTCTAATTAGTTTGTATTTATATAAATTAATTGGCTAAAACATATGCACTTGAAAAGGAGCCCTGGTGGTGCTGTGATTAAGCACTTAGATGTTAATTAGAAGGTTGGTAGTGTGAGCCCATCAGATGTACATTGGGGAAAGATGTGGCAGTCTGCTTCCATAAAGATTGACAGCCTTATAAACCTTGTGGGACAGTGCACTCTGCCTAGTAGGGTTGGTGAGAGTCAGAATCAATTCAGTGATAGTGGATTTGGGTGTAATATTTGGTGCTTGTACATATTTTTCATGTTTACATTTAGAAAACTGTCATCAGAGCTTCAAAAATGTTTGGGAAGAAATCCATTCTTTTAATTCACTTTTTCCACAAATGTTTTGAAGACCCTTCATATTAGTGAAATTTAATTTTATGCCCTAAAAATAAATTTCTATTTTAAGGGTTTGTTTTGTTGTAGAAAAGAATTCCTAAGTACATGGAAGCCTAGATTCATAAACAATCACAAATTTGAAAGCCTATGTATCTTTGTTCTCTTTCAGCATAATACTTAGTTTTGTTAAAGTAAATTCAAGTCTTAGAAGCAAGTGACAGTTTAATCCAGACTGGTAGTATTGCATTGTTCCAAGGGTGGCTCCGACTTGCCTGGGAGTATTAAAAACTCATTTTTGTGTGCTAATGACAAGCCACATCTTCCTCCTGGGGAATCAGTGAATTCTTTGCTGTAATATCTCCTCATGTTATCTCCCACCCACCCCAACAAATGTTAGGTGAATAAAGCAAAATAACTGTTACTTTAATATATTCATTCATTATTTTCATAATTTTGCTGTTTGCTGGTACACTATCTATCTGCAACTATATTTTACCATTGGAAGTTATGTTTTACTTTGATAATTTGGGAGGTGCCATTACAACTTAATTGTGTGCAAATTTTTATGTGAGCTATCTGGAGTAGGTTGCCGTGTGGCAGAGGTGTGAAGAATAAAGTGAGTACTGGAATAATTGTGTGTTTAGATGGGGGAGGGTATAGCAAAAATTTTTAATTATAAACTAGAGAAAGGGAGATGACCTTATACTCCAAACTCAGTTTTGACACAGTGTTATTTTCTTCACTTGTTCTTTCCGAGATTTGCTGAGCTTTTTGTCTCTTTCTAGGAATTGAGCATTGGGCTTCAGGAAAGTACCGTATTGCATAGATTATTCTTCCTCAGAGGAGTTGATGCATTCTGCAAGCCAGCTGTTGTGCTTGTAATTTTTTCAGCTTTCCTTGCAAATGAAATCCTATTGTTTTAATTCAAATGTTATATTTACGTACACATATTTGTACCTATTTTAATGTTCTTAAGGTTTATTTAGAGTGGTCTGAAAGGGTACCTTTCAGAACAGTTCTCTGGTAAATAGCACATTTTGCAAGCAGAAGGCCCTGAATTAGTGTTAAAAATAAATATGACAGCTGAGAATTAGGCTGCCTTATGTATTTGGAATGCAAGAGTATCTTACCCGACCACAGCTAATTGTTTTCCCTTGGGAGGACACTACTCGGTTAAATTTGAATAATAATATTAGGAAATATGGCTTCCCAAATACAGTTGTATACTAACTGTATGCACAGAGTTAAAAATCAAAATGGATTTTGTAAATTGAAATAGGATGTATATGCCATTTTTTCGTTCAGAATTTAGCTTGCTGATGTGGTGTGTGTGTGTGTGTGTGTGTGTGTGTGTGTGTTGTGTGTGTGTGTGTTGTGTGCAGTAAATTGCTCTTTGGGCTACATCTGCAGATAGAGTAGCCAATTGATCTAATGCAGTTTCTGAAGGCTTTCTGTACAGGTGATGTCATCCTTTTAGCTCTTTTCCCCTCCCACTCTCTTTCCTTCTTATTAGATATTTCATCTTACTGCAGAGCATAGAATCAATAGGAGCTTCTCCTTAGGGAGCTGCTGTGAAACAGGCAAGGACAGTAGGAATTAAGATACTAACATATAGTCTTCCTTTAGCAGAAGATAACAATGTTTTTGTACTCTGTTATGTGTACATTTCCAACCAGAAAAGCAAGACTTAGATGAACAGAACTGTCTTACTGATGCATTAGAAAAGGAGCAGTACTGCAGAGCTGTAAATAGTGCATGCGTAAAGAGAAAATCTTTTGAATTTTGGAGAATCTCGGGCATCTGCAGGACAAACCTGTTAGAGCATATTTCTTCCAGCTGTTTGTTCAACGGTTGATTTTTTTTTCTTAACTTGTGGAGGTTAAGAATATAAAGAAGAAACTTTAATCTTCAGGATGCAGAGTTCTGGTTTGCCTCTGATGCAGAAGAATCACTGCAGTGCTTGCTCTACAGAATGAAATAAGTTGAAGAGACAAAGCAATATTACAGAGAGGAAGGATTCGCAGAATCAAAGAATACAGATTCGGTGCATGTTACCTTGTTGCTTTGATTGATACTGCATTAACCATTTTGCTACTACTGTGCATGTCTGTGCCAGGTGCTTGAGGATGCATGTGTATGTCTATGTATTGGGAGCCAGAAAAAGATAAACATCTTGATTTACTGTGATTTTCTTGTTAAAGTGAACATCTTGATGAAAACTGTTGTCAGTTATTGAGCACAATACTTTGTTACTAAGCTCCTAACTGCAGCTTGGAAGGACATTTGTAGAATCTGCCTTTATTTAACACTCGGTGTATGATTTGTAAAGAGGAACTTACAGAATTTTGTCAGGATACTCGTCGGTGTGGTTTGGGTTTGAAAAGGAAACTGCCTTTACCAGCCCAGGAAATGGCTTTTCTTGTTCGCTGCTATGCCAATTGTCTTCAGCCATGGGCCTCCAAAGTAAGTAATTGTTATGATTTTCCTTTGAGTTTGATATAATCAGAGTTAATGAAATTATACTGTTTCAAATAAAAAATAAGAGATATTATGCTTTGTAAGGTGTAGAAACTAGAATTGCAACGCAGTCTTTCAATCTCATGGCCATTTTGTTGTTTTTTTTTTTAATGTAAAGAAATTTCTAATGTATCTCTAAGAGGATTTGAAAAGTACCTGTTTAATAATCTATAGGCTTGAAATGTAGTGCGTTTGAGGTTCTCTCTTTAGACTGAATCATCCTTTTGTTATGGCTACTGCTGCACTTTTATGTGAGCGTATTATTTAACTTGAATGTGTTGTATTGTCTCATTTCCTTAGATGGCTGGTGTATATTAATATAAGCTCTAGTTTACTTTCAACTCTCATCACTGGTATGTTACAGTCAGATACACTGATTTATTTATATTCTTTTAAAAGACTGGGTGATGATACTCACGCAGTGAAATAAAATGAAGAAAGTACTTGTTATAAAAAATGATTATATTAAAATATTTTAATAATTATACCTATAGAAGTGTTTTCTAAGTAGTGGTAAATGAACCATTGACATATTGAGGCTGTTTAAGGTAATCTTTTTCACTTTTCATTTTAAAGCAAAGTGCTAATAATAGAACATGCTAGGTCTTGCAAAATAGGCAATGTAGTTAAATAATTTTGATTGATCATACCTGTTGTTTATATATCTGGAATTTGATACCGCTAATTACATTTCTCATACACATGTGTATGTTAATTTCAAAAAAGATGTATGAATTTGGGTTTTGTTTGATAAAACTAATATTTTAGAAAACCCTTTCATTGTAACATTGACGTTTTATGTCTTCTGTAATGGTTACTTTGAGTAGAGAAAGGCACAATATAGACACTTCTTAGACTGGTTTGAAATCATGTCTTTGTTTAAAGATTGTCTTGTTGGTGGTGACGAAGGGAGGAATACTATGATAGATACGGTGTTCTATTTTATACAGCTTAGCTCCTTATATATCCTTTTTAAAGGTAGCATGGAGAAAGACATATTTCAGCTCACTGTCCATTTGGCAAGCAGATGATTGAAATGTGAAGATTTGGAAAGGATCCTAGGTACACCTCAAGTCATTTGTGCTGCCACCTGTGGGGCCCAGACATTGCTGATGCTCTGTTGTGACATTACAATGGCTTAAAATGGCATACTAAAAGAGATTTGGGTGAGACTAGTTTAAAAAATCTTGAAAGGTGTTGGGTTTATATTTTTAGCATACCAATAAAAACAACCTTGAGGGAATGTATAAACAACTTTTGATTAAAGATTGAACAGTTATAGAAAAGTCTAAAAATGTTAAAGAACAGATTTTAAGATTTCATTAAATGTCAGCAAATATTATCTGAGGAGTTTTTGTTGATTAGTACTTCACTGAATAAATTAAGTTATAGAATATATGTCTCCCTTTCAATCCACCTCCCACATCTGCCTTTTAACAATAAACCAAACCATTGCTGTCAAGTCGATTCTAACTCAGAAAAAAACCTGCATCGGTGGGTTTTCATTCTGGGTTATGATCAAACACATAAAATTTTAAATGCTTGTTTATTTTTTATTTTTACAGTACATTGTACAGTTGTTTAAAGGAAATTCCACATGAAAGCTTTAATTTTTTTCTATTTATTTTTCTTGGGGTTTTTTAAATGGTTTTATTGTCACTTCATCCAAGTATGATGCAATTTAATAGTTCACTCATACCAAGAGGAGTTGCACAATTGTTACCACAATCAATGTTAGAATGTTTCCTTTTCCCTCGTACTCAGTATTATTTGTGTAATTATTATTACTTTTAATCATTTTATTGGGGGTTTTTACAGCTCTTACAACAATCAACCATACATCAATTATATTAAGCACATTGTACAATTGTATTTATTTAATCCATATTACTACTAGTGCTTTACTATTAATATTTTTTCTTTTATTTTAGTGAAAATAATATATAATAAAACATGCTATCTCAATTTCTACACATATAAGTCAGTAGCATTAATTATGTTTTTAAAGCTTTTCAGTCATTCTCACTGTCCCTTTCCAAATCATTCTACCACCAATGACATAAATTCAGTGCCCCAAGCATTTCACTATTTTGAATGAATTTCTTTTCTTGCTAAAATTAGTCATTCTTTGATGAATATCTGTGGGGAGTAAGCTTTTGAGATTTGCTATATTTAAAAATATTAATATATTCACCTTTTAAAGATTACTTGTTGTTAATTACCATTGCGTGAGCCCTACTCTTTCTTCTGTGCAAGCAGACTGCGTTGTGGGACTTTCAAGGCCAGAGAGGCCCTATCAGAAGCAGGTCAGCAGGACTTCCTTGGCACCTCTGAGTAGGGTCAGATCACCAACCTTTTGTCTGTTCATCTGCGTGCTTAGCAATTTCCTCCAAAGAACTGTTTAGTTGGATATAAAATAATAAACCCAAATCCCTTTTCTTTAGGCACTTAAAAAAAGTTGATCCACAGTTTTCTGGCAGTCAGCATTCCTGATGGGAAGTCTGAGCTCCTTGGTTAAGTAGTATTTTTTTCCTTTTGAGAGGTTTATGGAGGAGCCCTGATGGCATCCTGGGCTACATGTTGGGCTGCTGAGCAAAAGGTCAGCATGAAAAACAACCAGCCCCTCTCAAATTGAAAGATAAAGGTTTTCGCTCCCATCAAGACACGCAATCTTAGCAACCCACAGGGATGGTTCTACTCTGTCTAGCAGAGTCACTGTGAGTCAAAATGGACTCATTGGTAGTAAGTTTAGATTTGGGATTTAGAGGTTTGTTATGTTTTGTTGTCAGCTTGAGTTTGTTTTTGATTTTGAGTACTATGAAGCTTTTCTATACTTCGCCTGGTTTTTATTTCCCTTCTTGGCTCTTGAAGGACTATCAAGCATTTGCATTTGTCCTCAGTTGTGGGGAATTTTTTGGTTTTAGTAGGTCAACTCCTTCATTTTCCTCTAATCACTCCAGATGTTGGGAATTCTGAATCTGCCCAATTTATCTCTATAAACATTTGCTTTATTCTCACTAATTCACTCTCAGATTGATCTTCTGGCTCAGTAATTAATTCTTTATCTGTCACCAGTTGGTATTCAGCCCCCTTTTTACTCCAATGGTTTTATATAATTGTTTCCATTTTCTGGATGTTGTTATTTTTCTTTATTGTTTCAGCTCTTTCTTCAAGTATAAATTTTTCTTTTTGTTGTGTTTTTTAGTTACTTTTGGGGTTTGACTTTGCCTAAATGATTCTCAGCTGTGCGTGTCCCCCCCCACCCCCGCTCCGTTGTAGTTGTTTGTCTAAGTCAAAGGCATCCTCAAACTGCGGCCCACCTGGTGTTTCTGCCCCATTTTGTTTTTTTACTTCAAAGTAAGATATGTGAAGTGTGCATAGGAATTTGTTCATAATTTTTTTTAAAAGTCCGGCCCTCCAACAGATCTGAGGGACAGTGAACTGACCCTGTTAAAAGTTTGAGGACCCCTGGTCTAAGGAAACAATTGACTGGGTGGAGTAAGGATTACCACTTTGGATTCTGTTTTTCTTCTGTTAGTAAGGGGCTCTGGTTGTGCTGTTTGGTTACGGGTTGGACTGCTAACTGCGTGGTCAGTGGTTCACACCACCAGTTGCTCTGTGGAAGAAAGGTGGCGCTATGTGCTCCAGTAAAACATTTCCACCTCGGCAACCCCATATAGAGTTGCTGTGTATTGGGATTGACTCCATGGCAGTGGGTTTGGGTTATTTCACTGACGGAGTCCTGGTGGTACTACCAGGTAAACAGTGAACTGCTAACTGTAAGGTTGGAGATTTAAACAAACCAGCTGCTTCTCAGGAGCAAGATGAGGCTATTTGTTCCTATAAAGATTTTCAAAGTCTAAGAAACCTTAGCAAGGATAAGAACAGGGTATCGGGGTCACATCTGACTACCTCTGGCTCCCAAAGCTGATTGCCATAAGGCAGGGGTCAGACATTCCTCCATCCTTCATCCTTCTCAACCCTATTCTGATTCCAGCAATTCCTTTCATGGCTTTCTACTTTTTCCAAACTCTAGGTTTGTGCGCACTGCCATCGAGTTGATTCCAACTCATTAGCGGCCCTATAGGGCAGAGTAACACAACCATCGTGAGTTCCCGAGATTGAAACATTTAAAGCCTCATCTTTCTCCAGTGGAGCAGCTGGTGGCTTAGAATTACTGACCTTGTGGTTAGCAGCCCAATGCATAACCCACTATACCACTGAGTTCAATAATCCATTGCAGTAGCCACGTAGTACTTACAGACAATGTTCACAATTATGGGATTTGTTAAGGAATTTACCAGGCTATAATGCAGGTGAGAAATTCTCGGGAAATATTTGCTCCGGCAAGACCGTTTCTTTGCCATGCCTGCAGGCAGAACTCTGTCTGCCTCTCAGCCTCTTGGTTTGGCATCTGCCCTGCTTGGGCAATGTTACCAAACTCTTTTAAGACTGCCAGTAAATGCCCGACAGGCATACCATTCCACTATAAGGCTAACCCTAAAGACATTGACTCCAGCTCAAAGGTCAGCCCATCCAGCTTCCCCAGTTGAGTGCCCAGAGGCACCCCACTCAGTGAGCCAGGCTCCTGCTCAAAATCATATGCTTTACTTGCTCTGTTGATGGGGAAGTCTATCATTCTGTCTCATGCTGTGTCTCCTGGTTCTTTTGTTCCTCTATTGTCAAATCTGCCTCCTGGATCAAGTAGGTTCATTGCTCAAGGGGTCTCAGGGTCCAAAAGACACACTCTGATCCTGTCTCTTCTCTCTTACTCGTAGTGAGATTCTTACTGATTCTGAGATGGCTCATTTTATACCCAGCAGGATGGCAATCACAGTGAACTGTTAACTGTCACGCACAGTATAAACATATATTCTAATCAGTTGCTTCTCCCACCTTCTTACTCCCAAACTTATCAGGAAACCAAGGTCGATTGGTGGGAGAAACAAAGGCCATGGCTCACACCTTCACTCTCATTTACTGCTAGGAAATCAGTTCTGTGGAAGGTTCACAAGGAAGAGATGAGTCAGTCATGGTATAGTATAGCACTGGTGAAAGATACAACAATCCTCCACTTCATTAATGCTTCCCCCCCCCCTACTATCATGACCTCAATTCTACCTTACAAATCCGGCTAGACCAGAGCATGTGCCCAGGTACAGATAGAACTGGAAACAGGGAATCCAAGATAGATAAACCTCTCAGGACTGATATTGAGAGGAGCAATACCAGGAGAGTAAGTGGAAGGTGGGGGGAGAAAGGGGGAACCTATCACAGTGATCTACATTTAACCCCCTCCCTGGGGGACAAACAACAGAAAAATGGGTTGAAGGGAGACATCAGTAAGTGTGAGACATGACAAAATAATAACAATTTATAAATTATCAAGGGTTTGTGGGGAAGGGAGAGAAGAAAGTGAACTGATACCAAGGGTTCAAGTAGAAAATGGATTGAAAATGATGATGGCAACAAATGTACAAATGTGCTTGACACAATGGATGGATGGATGGATGGATGGATGGATGGATGGATGGATGGATTGTGATAAGAGCTGTATGGGCCCCCAATAAAATGATTTTTTTTAAAAAGAAATTAGTTCTGAGTCATGGTGACCCTGTGGAACTGCCCCTGTGGATTTCCAAGACTAACTCTTTAAAGGAGTAGGAAAATCTCATCTTTCTCTGAGGAGAAGCTGGTGGTTTTGAACTGCTGACCTTAGGGTAAGTACCTCAATGTGTAACCGCTGTGCCCCAGGGTTCCTGCCTCTAGATTCAAGATCCATATTAAATAATGCACTGCATTGCATAGGGTCACTGTGTGTCAGAATTGACTTGATGGCATTGGGTTTTTTATACCACTGAGAGGAAGCCTGCTGGCACTGTTGAGGAAAGCATTGGGCTGCTCACTGAAAAAGCACTGGTGTCGCAAGGGGAGAAAGGAGAGGCTACCTGTTCCTGGAAGCATATACAGTCACAGAAATGCTATATAGGATAGGGGTCACTGTAAGTCAAAATAAACTCAATGACAGTGAGCTTTCGCTACTGGTCTTTTTTTTTACATTCCTACATTTATAGGTTATTTCCTAACTTTTTATTTTATTTTACCTAAAGCAGCATATGACACACTGGATCACTTTTTCTTTACATTTAGTATTGCCTTTTATTTGAACATCTGCATGTGAGCATTAGAGAGTAATAACACCAGCAAACTACATGATGCCATATTAATGATAAGATATATCCTCCCACTTCCTGCATACCCCCCCTCCAAAAAAAGCGGTTCTTTCTCAAATACAATTTAAGTCAAGGACTACCTTTATATAAGATTTTTAAGTTGGCCATATTTTAGGTAGCCAATTCAGTGTCTTTAATTACTGTATTCATAATACTTTGGAACCATTACTATTACCTATTTCGGAAATATTCTCTTTACCCAAGCAGAAACTCTTTCTTAGACAATAATTCCCTATTCTTCTCTTAACCCTGTTCCTATTAGCCTCTAATCTGCTTCCTGTCTGTATGCATCCACCTGTCCTAGATAATTCATATGAATGGATTTATATAGTATTTGTCCTTTTGTATCTCTCTTACTTCACACAGCATGTAATGTTTTAAGAGTTTGTCTGTGTGGTGTCTTGTATCAGCTCTTTCTCTTTATGGCTGAATAATACTTCATTGTGTATATACATATGTGGGTATCCATTCATCTGCTGATGGACACTGGAGTTGTTTCTTCCTTTTGGCTATTGTGAAAAGTGCTGTAATGAAAATTGATTTTGAAGTGTATGTTTGATATCTTTTGGTATACAAGGAATAAATTTGCTGGATCGTAAGGATATTCTGTTTAACTTATGGAGGATCCGCCAAAATGTTTTTCACAGTTGCTGTGCCATTTTTAAATCCTGCCAACAGTAGATGAGGGTTCCAGTTTCTCTTCCTCCTTGCCAATACTTGTTATTTTCACTTTTTCTGAAAATACTTGTCCTATTGGATGTAAAATACATCTCATTGTAGGTTTGATTTTGCATTTGTTCCTTAATGACTAATCATGCAAAGTATCATTTTATGTACTTATGAGCCATTTACAAGGAGCTTTGGTGACACTGTGGGTTAGGCATTAGACTGCTAGCAGCAGGCTGGCAGTTTCAACGTACCGTCTGCTTCACAGAAGAAAGATCAGACTGTCTGCTGTAAAAAATGTACAATTTTGGAAACTCCACATAGTGTTGCTGTAAGGTAGTGTAGACTTGATGGCAGTGGGTTTGGGTTTATTGGCCACTCATATTTCCTTTTTTAAAGGCATGTCTATTTAGATCATTTGCCCATTTTGTAATTGGGTTGCTTGTCTTTTATCATTAAGTTGTAGCCTCCCCCTACTCCATCCCCTGCCCTATATTTTGGACAGTCAGTAGACCCTGATCAGATATGCTGTTCAAATATGTTTTCCTTTTAACTAGGGTATATTTTTACTTTCTCTATAATAATGCTCTTTGGTGTAAAAATGCGTTTCTTGTGCTACCTCCTAGCGTGGCGCTTTGAGCCCACTAGGCATTGCATGAGAGAAAGAGAGATGCGACTGCCCATGAGGAGATACCGCCTCGGAAACCCTAGGGAGCAGTTCCACCCTGTGAGAGGACTTTGAGTCACAGCCAGCGTGATAAGACAGTGGATGGCTACTTCTTAGTTCATTTCTTGGTGCTTGGTGTCTTAAATTTTGCCCAGTCAACATCCAGCGCAAGGCAGTAGGTTTCTATTTGCTTGAAGCAATAGTGGAAACAGGAGAGTCAGGAATGTATGACTGCTGGTTTTCTTAGATTGAATAACTGCATCCTTTGCCATGTGACCAAAAGAACTGGATGATGTCCTGTGAGATGTATTCATTTATTTAATGTGGACCTTCTGTCCATAATCCCTTATGTAATGTGTCCCTCTATGCTTGTTGTTATAATCCCATTTGGGGGAGAGTTCTCTGCTATAGAAATGGAAGAATTAAGATGGGATTACATTTCTGCCTTAGTATATAGGGTGTGAACCATGTTACACCCTTTGATTGGGCGGGGGTGGGATATGGTCTGCTGAGGACAAAAACTATATCTTAAACCATTCATTCTTCTGTGCTTAAGAGCCATCTCAGGAGCAGGAGCACAGAAGGAAATCCCAGGACATCACAAGTAGAGTTTGGTCAAGATCTCTGTATGTAGTAGCAGAGGCTGGCATTAGAGGCACCCGTAGCTGTGGCATAGAGACCCTGGGACAGAGCAGAGGAGCCAGGCTAAGATCAGAGATGGAGGGCAGGAGACCATGAAGCAGAGCAGTAGGTGGACATCCTGGCCAAGGCAGCCAGAAGCCACAGGACCACAAGACTGAGAGGCTGAGGACTAGAGAGGCACTGCAAGCTGAGGAAAAATGCTGATGAAGATGAATGACATCTCCGTACTTTTTACTGATCCTGAGTTACCTGTTAGCTTCCCTAATTATACCCCCACCCCATGAAAATGGTGTGGAGAAGGGAGGACCATATATTTCCTACTGTGGCTTCCCTATTGCCCTTAAGGTAGAGGTCAGACGTGCTTGCACCCTTCATCTTTTTTTTTTAAACCAGTTCTAACACCAATCACACGCCTTCGATGGTGGATTCTATGATACACTACAAATGCCACACAAAATTCACAATTATTAGGGAAGATGATAAGTTAGCACAAATCAGTACACAGTAAGGATACAGTCATTGGTCCATAGCATCACCTCTCTTTAACCAGCAGCAAGTATCTTTCTCTTGTCTTCAGCCTCCAAGCCATGTGGTCCCTTGGCCATTGCCTCCTTGGGCCTGTTGCTCTCCCTCACAGTCTCATAATGTCAGAACTGCTCCTCTGTTCTGTGTCATGGATTCCTTACCTTTGGCCTTGGCCTGGTTCCTTCCCCCCCATAATCTCTATGCCACAATGTCTTGTGCCTCTGGCCTCATTTCAGACAGAGATGTCGAACATACCCTACTTCTGATGGACCTAGGGCCTCTCTCAATGTCCAACATGGTTTTTATATGCAGAGGAATGGCTTTGAGAGAGGGGTGGTTTTTGTCGTTGAGCTGACCATACCTTCAAGGAAACAAAGGGTGTAACTTGTTTTGCACCTTATATAAAGGCACCATGATGCTGGTCATTGATATAGCAGAGAAGTCCCTCCAAAATGAGATTATAGCCACAGACATGAAGTCCTAAAAATAAAATACATTACATAAGGAATTATGGCTAGAATGCCATATTAACTGATTACATCTCACCCTATAATTGTGAGTTTTGCCTGTGAATTCTATGTGGTCATTACAATGAATTCTTGAACCCATGATAGAAGTAGAGTGCCTTGGGAGGAAGTTAGACTAGGCAAAGAAGATGGAAGGTGGAAGCATGTCTAACTTCTGCCTCATGGCAGTAGAAAAAATCCTGTCCTGTTTACTGCACCCAGCTACCATTACTGAACATTGTAATCATTGCATTCTATGGAAGAATCCTAATTGGGTAGGTGGGGAGGAGGGCGGTGTAGAACAGAATTTCAAATTCTCATGGATTTTTATATGTTCCCCCAACAGGGCCAGGTGGGCCCCTAGAACTTGCTCCCTGAAATAGCATTTAAAACTTAAATAACAAAAAAAACCTTAAATAACCCCTGAAATCTTCTTAAAGCCCAACTGTAGTTAGCTTACCTAGGTCAGAATATTTGAGTGCTAAGCTCTTTAATAACTATCTATATGGGACCAAGTGATAGCAGCAACTTGAAAGTTCAGACAGGAACCTGGGGCCGTGCGTTTTTATGTTCATGGAGGGAACTACTCAGAAAAGGAAGGTAAGAATGATTGTACATAGGACTCCAAGAGGTAATCATGGTCCTTGGACTACACATGTAGAAACAGTTAAATGTATTTATTTTTAGAGTATTATCGTTGCAAAAACAAAAGTTTTTTGTTTTGATGAAGTCCAATGTACTGTTATTTTCTAATATTGACTGTTTAGTGTTTCATGCAAGAATCCATTGGCAATTCTAAACCATTGGCTTTTTCCTAAGAAATGTGTAGTTTTACCTCGTCTACTTAGGTTATTGGTCTTTTTTTAAAGTAATTTTAATATATTATGTGAGGTTCATTCTTTTGCAATTTCAAATTTGTTACCCCTACAGCATTCAGAAACTATTCTTTCCTTATTGAATAGTATTGGTGCCTTTGTCATAAAGAAGTTGGCATGGGGACTTATTTATGGACGTGGAATTCTTTTCTGTTGCTGTGTATGTCTATCCTTATGCCGATAACAAATTTTTATCATGGTAGTTTTGGAATCAGAAATGTGAATCTTCCAATTGTATTGTTTTTCCATATTGTTTTAGCCATTTGAGGCCTCTTGAAATTCCAAATGAATTTTAAGATTGGCTTGCCCATTTGTGCCAAACAGGCAAAAAAGCACTGGAAAGGATTGGATCTGTAGCTCCCAAAATGTAATGCTGCCTTCTTAACAGTAGCAAGTCTTCTAATCCATGAACATGAAGTGTCTTTCATTCATTTCTTTTTTGTTTTCTTTATTGTTATATTTCTCTTTTTTAATTAAATACTTTTATTGGGGGCTCTTACATATCTTATAATCCATACATTCATCTAGTGTGTCAGGCACATTTGCACATATGCTGCCATCATTTTCAAAGCATTTTCTTTTCTACTTGAGCCCTTGATATCAGCTCCTCATTTTCCCCCTCCCTCCTGAACCCTTGATAGTTTATAGATTATTATTTTCTTATCTTACATCGTCTTCTATTGCCCTTCACTCATTTTTCCGTTGTTCGTACCCCTGGGAGGGTGTTATATGTTGATACTTGTAATCCATTCCCCCCACTTCCCCCTACTTCTCCTGGTATCTCTATTCTTATTGTTGGCCCTGAGGGCTTTGCTATCCTGGATTCCCTGTGTTGCGGGCTCTTGTCTGTAGCAGTATGCATGTTCTGGTCTAATCCAATTTGTAAGGTAGAAAGAATTGAGGTCATGATACTAGGGGGAAGGAAGCATTAAAGAACTAGGGGAAACTTGTATGTTTCATAGGTGCTACACTGTACCCTGACTGGCTCATCTCTTCCTTGTGACCTTTCTGTGAGCGGATGTCCAATTGTCTACAGATAGGCTTTGGGTCTTCTCTGAAAGCTCCCCCTCTGGATCCCTCAACCATTCACATTGGGTATGTTTTTGTTCTGGGTCTGGGTTTTATTCAGAGATTAAGATTGCTACCCCTGCTTCTTTTGAATTGCCATTTGGTTGGTATATTTTCTTCTATCCTTTAATTCTCAGTCTGTTTTTGTCTGTGATTTTGAGATGTGTCTCCTGTAGGCAGCAGATGATGGGTTCTGTTTTCTAAGACTGTCTGATAGCCTCTGCCTTTTAATGCTTGAGTTCAGACTGTTGATATTGTGTTATTACATCTATCTGTGGACTCTGTGGTGTCGTCTTACACCTTTTGTGTTGGGTGTTTTCCTACCTACCTATCTTATCAGTGTGTGTGTGTGTGCGTGCGTGTGTGCGTGTGTGTGGTTTATTCTTGCCTTCTTTCCACCATTAAGCTAAGGCTATATTGAGGGCTATTTTCTCTTTGTTACCCTGTGGCTGGAGTTGTTCTATGTGACTGTGTCTTATTTGATGAGTGTTGATCTTCCCCTACAGGGTGAGCAAGGATCTTTTGTAGGGCTGGGTTTATTTTTAAATAATCTTTGATATTTTTTCCCCTTGTCTTGGAAGACTCTTACCTCTCCATCTATCTTAATAATTTGGCTGGATATTGTATTCTTGGATTTGCATTATTTTCCTTCAATTTTTGGAAGATGTTATTCCACTCCCTCTTTTTCATTGTGTCCACCGTTAAGTCTGAACATGTTATTTGGGTACCTTTATAAGTGACTCTTTGTTTTTTCCCTAGCTGCTCTTACGATTTTTCTCCTTTTCCTCACAGGTGGATAATTTGGCTATTATCTTGGTGCCTTCTTGGAATTCCATCTGGCTGGTATTCTTTCAGCCTCCTGAAAGATTGCCTGATTTTCATTTTTTAAGCTGGGGAAGTTTTCCTTTAAGTATTCCCTCGCTATTTTCGCTGTTGACTTCTTTGTTGTGTCTTGTTCCAGTAGTCCAATTGTTCTCATATTGTTCCCCTTCATAGCATCAGACATGGCTCTCAGGTTTTCTTCAGCTTCTCTATCTTGTTTGACTGCCTTTCCCGTTTGTTGAAGTCTGCCTGGTTATCCTCTAGGTCACTGGTGCGATTCTCTGCCTCCTCAAGTCTGTTAATTAGCTACTGGATTTTTGTGATTTCTTCCCTTAGGTCTTGTATTTCCCTTTGTTGCATGGCCTTTATCTCCTTTATCATTTCATCCTTTTTCTGTATTAGTTCCCTCATATCCTGTATGACTCCAACCAGCATTCTGAAGATTTATTTCTGTAGCAGGTCAATGTCTGCTTTTTCTATGCATGTCTTTAGGTTCATGATTTCTTCTAGCAGTGTCTCTTTTTCCTGATTTTTTGTTGAGGCTCTTGGGGCTGGTTGTTGTTTTTGTGTTTAGAGGCGCCTGGTGCACTGGGCTCTCTCTTTGGTAATCTCATATGAGTATTTCAAACTACCTGCAGCTAGCTGCACTGAGGGGTCAGGCTACTGCTGTATCTTCCTGCGGTTTCACTCTTGCCCTAGCCAACCAATATTTGGAATGTGAGTTGGATAATCCTCTCACGGGATGCTGGTCAGGTGATTGTGGGCCTACAAAGATGGCGCTTCACTGGCTAATCTCTCAGGAAGCTATGGTGATGTGTCTCATGGGGCTTGGAGCACCTCGGATGGCATGTGTTGTTTCCCTCTTCAACTGGAGTTCAGTGAAGGACGAGTCGGTGTGACCCCCTTGTTGTAGAGCACGGGGATGGTAGGCGGAATTACAGTTCCTCCAGTAACTGGTAGGGCCTTGGGGTGTAAGTGGGAGTTCCTTCAGCTCTTGGAAGGAGAGGTTCCCCTGCGTTTGGGGTGCAGCAGAGGGCAAGCGTGATTTCCCCAGTTGCATGTAAAGCTAACAAGTGTGGGCGGCTGCTCCCCCCAACTGGGCAGTCAGACTTGCCCTAGGTGGAGGGGAGTGACCTAAAGGCTGGTAGTGGCTTGTGAAAGGAAAGAGAGGGGGAAGAGGAGAAAAAGGAGAAAACAAAGACGAGGGCAGGAATAAAATAACTAACACACAAAAAATGCAAAGACAAAATGAAAACAACAACAAAAACAAAGAAACAACCAAAAAACTGAGCTTGCTGAGACTGGTGGGAAAGAGAAAAGATAGAAGAGGAGGGGAAAAGAAAAACGCGAAAGAAGAAGGAAACAATAAGTGGATAAAGAGATAACTGAGCGCCATGCCATGCCATGCCATGTGCAGCACTGCCACGGGCAGGCTGGAGCTCTCCCTTCTGGGTGGGCAGAGTTTCCCTAGGCAGAGAGTACTGGTCCGGAAGCCAGCAGTGGCGTGTGAAAGGAGAGAGAGGAGAAAAGAAGAAAAAAGAAAGGGGAAAAAAAACTGAGCCCACTGAGACCAACTGCCGTGGGAAAGAGTGAAGGGAGAGAGAAGAACGAGAACAAAAAAATAAGGAGCTAGTTGAGCCCTTATCGCCTGATGTAGGCCTGGAGGAGTTTCAGCCCTGCCTCATGGTAGCAGGGTGGTGTGCCCACTTGTAGAGTCCCACAGATGCTGGGTGGAATTACCCTTGTAGGAAGCATCACAGCAGAGGCCAGGCAGCGGTTTAGATATGTTTCTTTTACAATACTGTTAGAGATGTGAGTTAATTAGTTTGTTGTACCAACCTGGCCGATAAACACATGTGGGATTAATTGAAGTGCGGAAAGATAAATGGCTTGGGGAGCCTTGCCTTTCTAGTTCTCAGGTCTCTTGCTTTGTGGTTTGGACAGCTCTGGGTTGGGATGTTTTCTTGATGTGCACTTAACCTTTATATAAAACTCTCTCTTATACATGAGTTTCTGTGGATTCGTTTCTCTGAAGTACCCAGACTAATACAAAATGAAAACTGTATTTTGTTTATTTTTTTAAACAACTGGTTTTTATACATTGACCTTGTGCTCACTTTCCTATCTTTGGGGAATATACCTAGAAGTGAAATTTCTTGGTCCTATAATAAGTCTGTTTTTTCATTTAAAATGGCAGCATTTTACATACCTACTCGCAGTGCACGAGGACTCCAGTTTCGAGGACTCCAGTTTCTCGAAAGCATTTCCAACACTTGTTCGTTAACATTTTCTTGTTATTAGTCATCCTGCTGGGTGTGAAGCGGTATCTTGTGGTTTTGCCAAACTGTTTTTGTAAGTCTACTTTCCTTGGTGCATGTGGTCACTGAAGTATCAGTTTTTGTAGTTTATATACAACTAGTGTTTTGACAAGGAGTCTTGGATCAATAATACAGCGTTTGGCTGCTAACCTTGATCCCACCCCATTCCATGAAAGAAAAAAATGTAGTGACTGTTACCATAAAAGTTATAGCCTACCCTGATGCGTAGGGTCTCAATATGTAGGCATAGACACTAGTACCCAACAACAATGCTTTGACAGCGGTTTCCTTAAATATCAGGAATTTAAAATAAAAAGGGAGCAAAAACTACATACACACCTCACAGTCCCTACAGATTGGCTCTGTCTGGCGACTCCTTCAACATTTAGTCAGGCTTACGTTGGGTTTTAGAGAGCAGCCCAAGGTGAAAGCTTGAGTCTTCTTGGGCTTTTTCCTGAGCATGCTTCTTGCCCTGGGCCTGAATTTAATTTAATCCCAAAGCCTTACTTTCCAAAGAAATGTCCTAGCTTTTTCTCGGGGACTTTAGGTAGTCTATTGTCTGTCCAAACCTTAATAGTTAACCTCTTGTGCCTGCAGGTTGTTATCCTTATAATTTTCTAAAATAACGCATGCTCTTTTCTGGTCTAAGTGCAAATGAGTTTAGTGAAACAGACAAGGGCCTTGCTTCAGGATAAAGCCAACTTGCACTTTAATTTGTGAACAAAGTCTGCTCTGCTACCTCAGGGGCCTTAAACGTGTGTTTCAGAAGGGATCTAAATAGGTAGGCAAAAGCAAGTAAAAGCATCCCAAAGCTTTCCTGCTATTTTTAAGTTACCTTTTTCCTGATTCAGCATTCCTGGGTTGTTGCGTGCCTTTGATTTTTAGCGCTGTGACAGAGTTGGTTCTGATAGCTTGTGCTTTTCAGTGCTCCTGTCGGGCCAGCAGATTGAAGCTGCTTTTTCTCCTCCTTTGCTGGCAGTGCTCCTTCACGGTAATCTTTTAAAGAAGCAAATCTCTTCCAGCCATTTTCTTGTTTTTAAAAAAGAACAGCTGTTTTATTTGTGCCCTATTACACACAGGAAAAAAACATTAAAAACCCAGTTGTATAGCTAATCTCATCAGAACAGTGACAGTATCCCAGGAAAACAACATGTGTGTGGCTCTTTTTCCCTGCCTTCCTTGCCTGACTTGTGATGCCCCCTCCCTGCCTTCCACACAGCCCAACCTTGCCTTCAAAGTTTGCTTCTTGGGGTGTGAAAATCACTTTCCGTAGTGATTTTATTTTTCTTTGTGATAATGGTGTCATGAAGTATTTGTTTTTATGAGATTAGCTCTTTTGCACATAATGTCTTCCCAATGCGCCCATGCCATGAGATCTTTGACAGTTTCACTGTTTTAAAGAGATGCACAATAGCTTGCTTAAAAGTTTCAGTGTGTCCTCTCTAGTGCAGAAAATGGAAAGTGTCATAGAATGGCGCATCTGACCCTTCATTTGCTGTGTACCCTGAGCTGCACTCGCTTTCTGTTTTATTGCATATATTAATCCTTGTTGAATCCTCTGCCTAGTGTAGTTGAATAAAAAGATAATATAAGCCACATTTGTAATTTTAAGTCTTTAAATAGCCACCTTTTAATAAGTACAAAGACACAGATAAAGTTCATTTAAATAATATATTTAATCCAGTGTGTCGTCAGTATATATTAACGAGATGATTTACATATCCTTATTTGTACTAAATCTTTGAAATCCAAATTATATCTTCTTTTACTTATTAAACCAAACTGGATCAGCTGCCTTACAGTAGATTCTGACACATAGCAATTCAATAAGATAGATGGATTGCCCCAGAATGTTTCTGAGGCTGTAATCTTTATAGGAAAAGAGACTGCTTCACCTTTCTTCCAAAAAGGAAATGAACAGCCCTCTGCTTAACCCAAGGCACTACCAGGACTCCCTTTTATATATTCCTTTGGTCTCAATTTGAAGTCGCTATACATGCTGTCACTTTACCTTAATGTTATGGCTTGTGTGCTACTGTGGTGCAAGAAGCTATGCTACTGGCCATCAGACCAGCAAGTTGATCTACGGTGCTCAGGTTTCAGGTGAACTTCCAGAATAAAATACATTAGAAAAAGGAATGTGGTAACCTACTTTTTGTTTTTCATTAAGCATTTTATTGGGGGCTCTCACAGCTCTTATAACAATCCATACATCCATTGTATCAAGCACATTTATACATATGTTGCCATCATCATTTTCAAAACATGTTCTTTCCACTTGAACTCTTGGTATCTGCTCCTTCACCCACATTTCTGTTCCGATCATTGTAATCAGTTCCTTCTTACTTCCCCTCTCTATCCACCGCCCCCCTACTCTCATGGGATCGTTAGTCCCATTATTATTCCTGAAGGGTTTATCTGCCCTGGATTCCATGTGTTGAGAGCAATTACCTGTTACCAGTGTACATGTTCCGGTCTAGCTGGAATTGTAAGGTAGACCTGTGCCATGATGTTGGGGGGATGAAGCATTACAGAAGTAGAGGAATCTCGTGTCTTTCATCAGTGTTATACTGCACCCAGATTGGCTTGTCCCTTCCTTTTGACCCTTCTGTGAGGGGATGTCTAACTGCCTATAGGTGGGCTTTGGGTCTCCACTCCAGACCCCCTCATCCCAGCAATGTAGTTGCTTTTTTTGGGATCTTCTGATGCCTGTCTAATCTGATCCTTTACATACCTCATGATCACACAGGCTGGTGTGCTTCTTCCATATAGACTTTGTTGCTTCCTTGCTAGATAGCCGCTTGTTTATCTTCAAACCTTTTAAGACCTCAGACACTATATCTTTTAATAGGCGGGCACCATCAGCTTTCTTCACTACGTTTGCTTATGCACCCATTTTGACTTCAGAAATCGTGTTGGGAAGGTGAGCATCACAGAATGCCAGTTTGTTAGAACAAAGTGTTCAGCCCCCAATAAAAGTATTTAAAACGAAAAAGAGAAAAAGGTGTTCCTGCATTGAGGGAGGACTTGAGTAGAGGCATTAGTGTCCATGTGCTACTTTGATACTTAACATAAATATATGTATATAAACCTATATCTTATCATGCTATATTAACATATGTACATGCCTGTTTATACCTGTGTAAATACCTTTGCCTCCTAGTTCTTCTATTTCCTTTCCTCCTGTCCGACTATCACGTTCGACCTTCATTTGACTCTCGGTAATTCCTCTCAACTACATTTACACTGTCCTCACAGTTGATTTTAGATCTCTTCGTTCCCTTGTCCCTGGGTTTGTTAGCTTCCTACTCCCTTTCCACCACTTACTCCTCTCTCGTGTCCCACAGAACCCTGTTCTGTTGTTTTCTCCTCGAGATTGTCAACAATCCTGCATATTTTATGTACATAGACATGAAGGGGGAAAATGCCTATAAACTGTTCCAGGTCTGTCTGCTGACTGTTATGAATGTTTTCTGATTGGTGCCAAGCCCTACCCACCCCTACCCCCAGTCAGAAGTCTGTTTGGGGATTCCTTGGGGAACTTTGTTGCTGCTCTGTTGTGCTCCCTTCATGGTTTGCTTTGGTGTGTATATACCTGTGTGGGGGTAGAGGTAGTCAGACGGACACAGTTCCCACACTGTGTCTCCAAGTGCTGCCCCCCGGAGCACTGTGAGTCAGTGAGAGGATATCAGGTCTCGTGGTGGGGCCAGCCTTACAGTGCTCTCTGTACACTGACTGCTCCAAGCAGGAATATTATCCTTGAGGCTTGGTGGGCCAAGATGCAGTTCTCTCTCCCTCTTCCTTCCTCCTTCCCTCCCTCTTATTTTGCTCCCCTGTGGTCTGGGCAGACCTGCCACTCTCTCAGGGCTATAGCTTCAGTGTTGTCTTCTGTATTGCATTTCTGGGGAGTAATCCACTTACACACACACCAAAAAAAATGAGTATCAAGAGATTCCTTGTCCTTATTAAAGTGCCAGAAGATGAGCCTTTCAAGTTGGAAAACTCTCAAACTACAACTGGAAAAGATTTCAGTGGATTTCAAATCAAATGGCCACCCGAGAAGACAGAGGTCAAGTGCAAAGACCTAATGTTAGGAAACCAAAACGGAAGAACACACTATTTCTGAAGCGAAACGAACTGAAGAAAAAAGATTTGAGCCTCAAGTTCCAGTGTTAAGGAATTTTATAAGCAAATTATCTAATGGTTCGGGAAACACAAAAAAGATGGAAGGAATAGAAACACCTAAGACTGTGCCTCTTAGATTTCTGTCAAGTGTGGAACTGAACTCACCCGTGTTAGAAGAATCAGCCATTCAAGATAAAAAAGGCAGCACTTGCCTAAGGACAAAGTGCAGAGGATTGGGAAGGAAACACAGGAGGAAGTGAGATAAGTGGTGGTACATTGAGAGGATTGCAGTGTGTGAGGCATCAGGATCAGAAGAGGACTCATCAGCAGTTACAGTATGCAAGAAGGGACACAACCTTGCTTACAGATATTGAAGAGGAGTTGAAGCACTGACTGGTAATCAAATACCTTACAGCCATCGTTATGGATTATACCTCAATATAAAGAAACCCAAAATCTGCACAACTAGACCAATAAGCAACATCAGGAGAAACTAAAAAGATTGAAATTGTCAAGAATTCCATTTTTGGGGGACCCATAGCACCCATGGAAGTGTCAGGCAAGAAATGAAACAATATGCTTCGCCGGACAGATCTGTTTTAGAAGACTTCTTTAAAACATTAAGAGTGAAGATGTCATTTTAAAAATCAAGATTTACCTAACTGAAGCCATGGTAATTTCATTTACTTTGTATGTGTGTCAAAGCTCAACAATGAATAAGAAAGACTATGGAATTGTGATGTTGGGAGAGAATATTAAATATACCACAGACTGTCAGAAGAATGAACATAGCTGGCTTAGAACCCAAATGCTCCGTAGAATTAAGGAAGGTGAGACTTCGTCTCCTGTACTTTGGAGAAGTGACCATTCCTAGAAAAAGAAAACACATGCTTGATAACTAGAGGACCAGTGAAAAAGAAGAAGATCCTCAAGATAAATTGGCACCATGTCTGCAGCAATGGGCTCAAACATAGCAATAATTAGGAGGATTATGTCACAAGCCTGGGCAGAGTTTCATTCTCTTGTACATAGCGTTGGGTCACTGTAAGTCAGTCAGACCTGACTTGACCGCTAACAGTAGTAGGAACATATATGCCTGCATTCATGCTAGTTCTGATTAAAATAGGCCCAAATCCCCTTTCTATTCTAAAAGCATCCCTAGAAATTATATCTGGAACTAACACTAGTTTCCCTATAAATATTCCTTGATTGAATGGTTATAAATTGTGCCAAAGAAGTATTTCTTCTACTAATGGAATGTTGCTCAGAATAACGGGGCATGAGGGAGACAATACTAGAGGAAAAGACGTTTAAAGAAGCGCTGAGAAACAGGTTTTCTTATGTGGCACTCTTTCAACCCTGTAAATGTGTTTATATTTGTTGCAAAAAACTAAGAGACGCAGATAGTGAAACAATTGTTTGTCTTTGGGGAAGTGTTTATTCTGATCCTTTGCACTTACTTTAATTGGATTTGTTTTCTTGTTGAGTTTTAAGAATTCCTTGTGCATTTGGGATGCACAGGCTTATCAGATGTGTTTGCACATAAAATTTGCTCAGTTTACTTTCAGTTCACACTTTCTCCTACAACAGTATTTCCCAAAGTGGGCAAAAATACTGCCTCCAAGGGAGTTGCTGGAAGAATCTAGCAGAAGGCTTCAATAGCAGATACTGTACACATTATTCTGAGGAGCCCCAGTAGTGTAGTGGTGATGTGTTGGTCTGCTAACCATAAGACCAGCAATTTGAGACCTCCAGCCGCTTCTCAGGAGAAAGATGGAGCTTCCTGTTCGCATGAATATTTATAGTCTCCCTTGTCCAATAGGTTTCTATGAGTCAAAATCTACTCGAAAGCAGTGAGTTTTTTTTTAATACTTTATCCTGCATTACTGGCTAATTGCACAGACATTTTGAATTACCAGAGGAAACTGGGGACTTGGTTTCTTTTCTTTTTTTTCTGAAAAGGAGGCAGTAGGCCAAATAAATTTGGGAGTCTGTTTTGTAGAGTACTCTGTAGGGTCTCCATGTAACCATGGATCCTCCCTATTAGACCTTAGAATTTAAATTTCGTCCCTTTAATAATAACCATTAACTTGTCAGCATCCTCTGTAAGAAGAAAAACTATTTCTTCAAGAAAACCTAAAGAATCTTTTGACCTTTTAGCTCTCCTGCTCAAATTACCTAGCCTACCATTATTAGAAAGGCATGCTTATGACCTGGTTTCTTTATGTATAGAGTTTTTGTTTTTAAATTGTGGTAAAATAAAATGTAAAATCTTCTGATCCAACGTATTACACTTAGTTCTTATCCTAAAATATTTTTGCTAAAAAGATTCTAACAGGTTAGAAATGAGGTTTTACAATAATGTGCATAAAAATTTATTGTAGAAATTTCAGTTCATCACATATTCTAGAAAGCTAAAATTTGATATTTTGAGTAATTTGAATTATTTTTCTTTTTTAGCTTCCTGCTGATCTTACCAAGATGCACCTCACAGATAACCCTCATCCACAGGTGACCCATGTGTCTTCCAGTCAGTCTGGGTGTAGCATCGCCAGTGACTCTGGGAGCAGCAGTTTATCTGATATCTATCAGGTAATAACTCAGGATTTGTGTGGTGCATGTGACTTTTTTCCCTTTCTTTTTAAACATACCGCATACATTCGAATATAAGCCAACCTGAATATCAACTGAGCCACTTGATTTTACCACAAAAACTGCATTAAAAATGTGCTAGAGAAAAAAGTGTGCTAAAAAAAGTCGGCTTATACACGAGTATATACAGTATTTATTTTAAAACTAAACATTTCAGTGGAGCATTCTTATCACATTGCCACAAATAGGTGACTCTGAAAATAAATACAATGTAAACAGAAGTATTAGTAAATCATATGTAATGTTCTTCCCAAGGCTCTGAATCAGTGTTCTGGGAAATCAGTGTTCAATGTTGTTTGGAGTTCTGTTGGCTCAACTGTTAAGTAAACAGCAACTTACCAAAAGGTTAAAGGTTAGGACCTGCCCAGTAACTGCAGAGAAAGATAGATCAATTTCTGAAAAGCCTGGGAAAGTCTACTCTCTCATATGGGGCCAACTGTGAGTTCAAATCAGCCCCTTGACACCTAAAAATATAGAATCACAAAAGATACCGTATCACTGAAAGGAGCTAGCTCCTTGAAGTTCCTGGGTAAGTCAAACAGTATTGCTATTCGGGCTCCAGCTCACCACCTCCACCCCCCTACACACAACACAGGTTTATTCCAAACAAAACATGTTTTAACTTGCAATCAGTGAATGGCTACATACAAATTCTCAACACATCTCGTCTTGTGAGGGTACCTTGAAAACAAATGTCCAGTCAAAGCAGTGGCTTCCAAGGATACTTGCTGGGCTAATGAAATTCAACAGAGAGCGGCCAGCTGTCAGCTCGGAAAGTGGTGATGGATTTTTCAGGGACTCGCAAGGCATCATCTGGGTAGATTTTATCAACTACATACAGTAATCGCAGGGGTCTGCGGGGAACAAGATTTAAGAACTCTGGCACTGGGTTGGTGAGAAGAAGGCCGGGAAAGTTGCTCCAAGGAGACATGTGTTCCAACTCCGGACAATGTGCCTGTTAATTCCTCCGTGGTGATAAGGGTTTCACTGGGCCATCACATTCCATCCACCGTCCTCGGCAGATTCTGTTCCCTGAACTCAAGGAGCATTGCAAAGAAACACAATTTTGAGTCCCTTGAGGCTACCCAACCTGCCTTTTGTCACGATGTAAATCAGAGTACAGAATTAATCGGAGAAGGGTGGAGTTAGAAACACTGCTTTCCAAAGAATATGGACCTACATGAAAGATCACAGTAGTTCACAATTTGATATTTTGTTTAATAGAGATTTCTGCTTTTGTAGCAATACTTCTTGACTTTCCCTTGTATGTACATGTGACTTTTTCACCCCACCAAGTATCTTGTGCTTTTGGGTCTTAGATAGTCACACTTTTTTTTTTCAATAAGGATATGAAATTCACGTCTTTGTTTAAAATATACTTCATAAACTGTTTCTAACTTGCCAGCTTAACTAAAGAAATTATCTGCCTTTTATGGTTGATTAAGTATGCTGCAACAATGTGTGGATATAGTATTCGTTTTAGTTTCTATTCTCCAGGTAACTTGATATATGCTACTTGCTTTGGTAAAACAAAATTAGTAAAAAGTTAAACAACTGAATGAAAACTTATTTATTTAAAATGTTGAATTTTTATTATTACTATATAAACCTACGAGTAGACATGATAGAGAAAATTAGGGTTGCCGTTATACAAGGGGCCTCAAAAAGTTCATAGAAAACACAGAATTAAAAAATCATGGAATTTTCACTTGAACTTTAATACCCTTCCTATTGTCCGCATTCTTTTATTTTGATATGACAGAGTTTAGTGGGTGTATTTATGAACTTCTCTATTACTAAAACCCCAACAGAATTAATTACAAACTGAGTTTTTCAGTGGCAATAAAAAAAGGATGCAAAGAGAATTGTCACTTAATTCTGCTGAGATTGGACCTAGGTTTGGTTCTGTCCATTGCAGAGTTTTAAGCCTGTGGTCGTGGACTGCTGTGATAGCGCCTGTAGTGGGACATCTAGGGAACAGTTTCCGGAGTCCAATTCCTTTTGTCCAGTTGATTGTGTCAGATACCATGACATAAAACAGCTTTAACAAAATGACTAGTGAATACACAATACTGCACAGGTTGCTTTGTTTAGGAACTCAGCTGTGCTGTGTATTCCAGGACTATCCAGTTTCTATTATACTTCATAATTTAAAATATGGACCCCCATCTCATTTAACATTTTCTCATAGCTACATAAAAACAAAAAATAGGCACACTTAATTTTGATAGTATATTTTATTTAACCCAATATATCCAACATGCTGTCATTGTAGCTTGCAATCAATGTTAAGATTATATGATGCAGAACTGCACAGTGTTTCTTTGTGGAATGTACATAAGTATTCTGTGAGTCAAAGCCGACACACTAGCAACTAGCCACAGCAAATCAATTTTTTAACTGAGTTGATTTTATTTCATTTGTCCCAAACTGTAATATTTGATATTAAAAGAAACAAATAAAACCTCAATATCATCCAGTCACTTCTGACTCTTAGCAACCCAATAGTGTTGGGTAGAACTGCTGCCCCTGTGAGTTTACGGGAGCAGAAAGCCTCATCTTTCTTCCAGTGAGCAGCTGGTGGTTTTGAGCTGCTGGCCTTGTGGTTAGCAGCCCAGCTCATACCACTATGCCATCAATGCCACCAATATTTGATATCGTCATCATATACTTTATAGTATTTATTAAAATAACAACTAAAAATTAAGCTTCTTGTTTATTTAAGCTTCTTTTTACAAGCCTACCTAACCTAGGCTTAGCTTCCAGAGCAGAAAGAACACATTTATGGAAAGACTAGTGTCACAAAATGACACTAGTAACATACCAAAGTCAGCTTCTCATTTCTCACAAAAACGTCCCATAGTCATGTAAGTTGCTAAGAATGTGAGTATTTACTGAATTCAGTTATTCCAACTTACTAATTACCTTATGAAGAACCAAATTAAATGTCTTGCTATAAAATTTTACAATCACTTAGAGGCCATACATAATTGTCGAAAGTACAGTCTTAAGTATTTTCAAACTTCAAAAGGAAATAGACACTGGTCTGTGTACATATATTTATATGTTGAGTATCAGGGTAGCAGGTGGACATTGGACTCTACTCAAGTCCTCCCTTAATACAGGAACACTTTGTTCTAATAACCTGGTGATGTTCACCTTCCCGACACAATTGCTGAAGACAAAATGGGTGTATACGCTAATCTGGTGAAGAAAGCTGGTGGTGCCAGGCTATTAGAAGATATAGTGTCTGGGTCTTACCGACTTGAAGTTAAACAAGTGGCCATCTAACAGGGAAGCAACAAAGCCCACATAGAAGAAGTACACCAGCCTGTGTGATCACGAGGTGTCAGTGGGATCAGGTATCAAGCAGTCAACAGAAGACCCAAACAAACAACCATGTCAATGTGAACAAGGTCAGGCTGGAGTGGAGACCCAAAGCCCTTCTGTAGACAATTGGACATATCCTGTCACAGAACAGCCTCAAGGAAGAGAAGAGCCAGCCAGGCACAGCATAACACACACCAATGAAATACACAACATTCCTCTAGTTCGTCAATGTTTCCTCCCTTCTCCACCCCTCCCCCATTATCATGACCCATTTCTTTCTTTTTTTTTTTTTTGACCTATTTCTATTTACAATTCTGACTAGACCAGAGCATGTACACTGATAACATAAGAGCTCTGGACACACAGAATCCAGGACAGATAAATCCCTCAGGAGCAGTAATGGGAGTAGCAATACCATGAAGGTAGGGGGAAGGTAGTAGAAGAAAGGGGGAACCAATTCAGATGATTGACATATTAAACACCCACCTCCCAGTGGAGAGGACGAACAACAGAAACATGGGTGAAAGGAGACAGCACACTGTGTAAGATAAGAAAATATAATTTATCAAGGGGTTATGAGGGTGGGGAAGGGAGTTAAAAAGAGGAGCTGATAGCAAGGACTTAAGTAGAAAGAAAATGTTTTGAAAAGTATGATGGCAACTTATATACAAATGTGCTTGATAGGATTGATGCATGGATTGGTGAAAGAGCCCCCGATAAAATGATTTTTTTAAGTTCATAGAGTATTAAGTTAAAAGTAAAAAAATGAAAGGAAAAAGTATGGAAAAAATAAAAGAATATACTGAACAGCAAAAGGAAGAGGCACAGAATAATAATATCAGATTGTAAATTGTGTGTCCCCACATATATTTTCCATACTTGAGATTTGAAATTAAAATCCATGGATAAGGTAGATAACAAACAAACTGCGATGGTTTCCAATCAGATTCTCAATCATTAAACAAAGGGGGAAATGGTGGCTTAGAGTCCTGGGTCTTTGCCTTGCCCTCACAGTATCTTTGTAGTAGTACCTATCAAGGCTGCAATATACCTATTAGTTACAAATGTACCTGTAATTAAATTATCAGTGTTGTAAGCTTTGCCACAACAGTTGAAGTGGTTTGTGCAGTTAGCTTAATTTTAGCCTTTGAGATATTTTGAAAGTGCACCTTAGCCCCAATAACCTGTAATATGATAGCAGTGTTTTGAGCAATAATGCAGCTACTTTTCAGTTGGAGGAGAAAGAAAAAGACATCCTTATAGCAATTCATCCTAACAGGAAAACAGCTTATACTGTTTGATACAGCCAAATATGCCTCTTTGCTTTCCTGCGTTTCCTTCCTGAGAGTTTTCTCCTTTAAAAGTAAAACCCTTATCTACTGAATACTGAATAATGGTGTAGAGGCCACAGCGGACGTCCTACAGCATGAGTAGAGAAGAGACTCCAACTCTGCACCAGCCGATTGCCACAGACCCCCTCTCTGTCCTTCTTCACCCCTTTCTGACAGCTGGCTTCGCTCATCAATTGCAGCGGCCTCACAGAATCCACAGGCAATACGTATGCGAGATTATCAGTGTTGTGTTGTTTTAATTAATGTTCTTACCTTTCCAGGATCTACTATCCAATGCAGTAGCTACACAGTACTCACAGACAGAATTTATGATGAAAGGGCAGATTAAGGAAGTTAACAAGTTGTAATGCCAATGAGAAATTCTCAGAATAGTTGTTTATCAGGACATTACAAAGTTATGTCATGTATAAATCTATTAGGAAAGCTAAACAAAAAAATATTTTCACCATTTGGTCTTGAATTCAGAACTGTACTCTATGTATACAAGTATAAAATATATACCCCTTCTCCTAACCTATGATCCATCTTATTATCTGATACCATTTTATAACATTGGAAAAAATGGACCATCCTATTTTGTCCAGTAATATGATGTATGTCTGGCAGTAATAAACACCGAAATGTGAGGCAAGAATAATGCTGACTGTTAACTTGGCTGGGTCATAATTCTCAGCAGTTTGGTAAGAATGTAATGATGTAATTTAACAGCTATTAAATGCTCAGAGGGGCATACCACTCAGCTGTAAACCTCAACCCAAAGACCTTTAGCACACGCTCCCTAAATTAAGTGCCCAAGAGATAGCTCACTCTAGGAAGCCTCAGTCCAAAGGCACTCAGGTCCACTTCCCTAGGCCAGCACATCCTACTTCCTCAGTGAAGTGCCCTGAGGCACCCCACTGCATAAGCAGCCTGCTGCACAGAAGCGCTCAGCTTTGCTTACTCTGTGGGTGGAAAAGACCAGCAAACACTCTGTTCTATGCTTCAGCTTGTGGTTCTGCTATTCCTCCTCTGGTTTGTCTTCTAGATCCAGAAAGTTCGCTTTGTAGGGTAGCTAGTCCAGAGGATACGCTCCATTCCTGACTTGTACTGGTAATGAGACCCCTCCTCCTGCTTTTCCCAGAGCTCATTTTATACACAGCAAGATGACACTCCAGAGGATCCTGTTCAAAATTACTCATAGATGATACCTATCAGTATCTTCCCCCAGCTTTTTACCAGACCCATGCAGGAAAAAGGCCGTTTGTGGGGAGATACAGACTTTGAATAGAAGAGCCACATTAAAGAATTCTCTGCCCCTGCAGAGGTAAATTAGGGAAAGTCACTATAAACACATTAACGATAACACCCTTTGGTCCATAGCAGTGCCTCTTTGCACCCAACAGCTAATTTTTTTCCGGTTCTCCCTCAGTTTTCCTGTCTTGGTCTTCGCCTTCATGGGCCAGGTAGCCCACCTACTTTTCTGTCTCAAGGTCTCCAGCATCTGCTGCCTCTTTCACTTAAAACAGGGATCTTGCACACAATTCACTGGTGGCTATTCTTTCTTGATGGTGGCCGGATTCTCTCCTCCCGAGTCTGAGATGCCTCATTCTTATACCAGCCATTCCCTTGTATTAGTGTTTTACATGTAATTTAAATGGTCCAACCCAGTCACTTGGTGGGAATATAAAGACATGGATTGAAAGCCCCTCCAAGTAATTACATTTCACCCCTATGCCCAAACTTCATTTATCATTGTTTGAAAAAAGAAAGCCAAAAAAAAAATTGCAGGTAATGGGTTCCATTGTGAATGCTTCCGCATTAAATTTCACTAAAAGTATGTGTGACCAGGTCAGAGTGTTCTTAGATACATAAAAGTACCATGAACTGCCAAAAGAACAAACACATCTTCTTTGGAAGTACAGCCAGAATGCCCCTTAGAGGCCAGGATAGTGAGACTTCATCGGATATACTTTGGACATGTTATTAGGAGAGATCAGTTCCTGGAGAAGGACGTTGTGCTCGGTAAAGTTGGAGGGCAGAGAATAAGAGGAAGGCCCTCAATCAATACTATGAATGATACAGTGGCTACAACAATGGGCACAAACATAAGAACAATTTTAAGGACGATGCAGGACTGGGCAGTATGTCATTCTCTTGTACGCAGTGTCACTGTTTGTTTGTAGGTTTCGAAGACTAACTTTACAGGAGTAGAAAGCCTCATCTTTCTCCCATATAATTCCTTGGGTCTTCGTAAAAACAAGGGACCCAAAGCCCATCTGTAGTCAACTGGACATCCCTTTACAGAAAGGTCTCGGGGAGAGATGAACCAGTCAGGGTGGAGTGTAGCAATGATGGAACAGACAACTTTCCTCTAGTTCTTAAATGCTTCCTCTCCCCACTCTCATAATCCCAGTTCTCCCTTACAAATCCGGCTAGACCAGAGGATGTACACTGGTACAGATAGGAACTGGAAACACAGGGAATCCAGGGCAGATGATCCCTTCAGGACCAGTGGTGAGAGTGGCGATATCAGGAAGGTGGAGTGAAGGTGGGATAGAAAGGGGGAACCGATCACAAGGATCTCCATGTTACCCCCACCCTGGGCGACAGACAACAGAAAACTGGGTGAAAGGAGACATCATAAAGTGTGAGACATGACAAAATAACAATAATTTTTAAATTATCACAGGATTATGAGGGAGGAGGGGCGGGGAGCAAGGGGAAAAAATGAAGAGCTGATACCAAGGACTCAAGTAGAAAGCAAATGTTTTGAGAATGATGATGGCAACAAATGTACAAATGTGCTTGACACGATGGATGGATGGATTGTGATAAGAGTTGTACAAGCACCCCATAAAATGATTTTTTTAAATAAGTATTATTTATGTGCCACATGATGTGCTACTGAAATAAAGTTTAAGGTTTTCCTTGTTTGTTTTTTTAATCTAAAAAACCCCCAAAAAATAACTCACTATTACTTAGTGGTAAGGCATAACAGTTGAACTGTAGTCTACTGGAGCAATGAAACCTACAATTTTCCTTTGGTTAACATTACTTTTTCCACACTATGCTTTTTATTGTAGTTACTTGTAAACTTGATATTTTTTCCTCAGAGTAAATTTATAGATGGTAGGTAAATTTATGCCTTATTTTTGTATCCTGTAAAACAAATGGACACATTAGCACCTAGGAAATCATCTAGTGTTTTTGTTTTGTTTTTAATTGAATTATATTTGAAAGTATAGCCATTACTGTTTTCCAATGAAAAAGCAGAAACTACCAACTCAAACCAAAAACTCACTGTGATTGAGTCAATGCCTACTCATAGCAACCCTTTTAACTGCTCCTGCAGTTTCCAGAGACTAACTCTTTACAGGTGTAGAAGGCCTCATCTTACTCCCAGAGCCACAGGTGGTTTCAAACTGCTGACCTTGTGGTTAGCAACCCAATGGGTAATCACTGCCACCACAGAGGCTTTACTTTTCCTACCTGCTTACTTTCTTATGGTGATTGGGAAATAGGATCACTTGTACAGTGTAAATTTCCAGTATTCTTGTCCCAAGTAGAAACAAAGGAAACATGAAAGCAAAGTAGCCCGTGGGAAATACTGCACTGAAGTACTAAAAATAGAGGTACAGAAAGAAACAGCACTGGAAATATAAGATTCTGGCTTACATTTGCTCTAAATATGAAAATGTGTTTTAGTAAGTTTGGAAAACTTGTAATTCCAGCCTGTCGTAACCCTTCACTGTAGTGTCATGTTTTATCTAGATGAAAACAGGAAGCGGATATCCTTTGGTGGTTTATTTGGGGAAAGCCAAGTCATCAGAAAATCACGTCAGACTGTCTGCCTCACTAAACTGTATTTACACATATGCACATAGATGCACTTGTACTGCAGAGAAGGAACAATGCAAGAAGTCTAATATTTTATTTTGCTTGTTTTATTGGCTCTTTCACCAAAATATTTTTCCCTCTGTGGGCTTAACTCATTAACTATTCTCAGAGCCTGCTTATTCTAGGTGATAAAAGTGATTGAAAGCTCAGGGTTCAGATTTCCTGTGCCTCACACTTTAATGAATGTTAAATATCTTTAAACCTGAATTTTTGGGTACTGTTTCTTTTTTCTTTCTTTCTTTCTTTGGGAGGTTTACCATTTTTAGATAGCCTTACTTAAGACTGAGGCTTTAACGTTTTTCACCCATACTTTTCCTTTGCTCATTTTGGTAGTTTCTGTTGCTTGCTCTTCAAGTTCACTTATTTTTTCTACAGTTTATATTCCTGTATTAAAATTTCCCATTTGATTATTTAATTTTGTTTATATTTTCTTTTAATCCCCAAGCATTGATTTTTTTTAATAAGTGTGGACAGTTCTTATCTCTCAATTTCCCCGCTCATTTCTGATTTCTGGGTGTCTCTCCATTGCTTGATATTTCTCCTGATTTGCATTATGTTCAGTACTTCTTCTCATGTCTAGTAAGTTTTTATTTTAAGCTGGACTTTAAGAACTGGTTTGCCTTAGTTTGGTGAAGGAATTAGACTTTGGACGATGTTATTATTGCTAAGTACCAATCATATTGAGCCTATGTATAATAGACCCAAACACTGCCCAGTCCTGGGCCATCCTCCCAACTGTTTTGCTTGAGCTCATTGTTGTAGCCCATGTATTGACCCACCTCCTGAGTATCTTCCTCTGTTTCACTGCCTTTCTACTTTCTAGAGTATGATATCCTTTCCCAGGGCCTAGTCTCTCCTGGTAACATGTCCAGTGTCATGGCATCCTTGCTTCTAAGGTATAGTCTTTGCTGTGCGTCTTCCAAGACGAGTCTCAGATGCATCTCTTCAACTTTCACATGTATTATGAAGCAATTAAGAATACTATGGCAGAAAAAGAAAAGACTTACCAGTACAGAGTCCTAACAGGACAGCTGCTAGAAATCCAAACAAGCTCTCTCCATCTCTGGGTCCCCTGTGCACTGTATCAGTGCTGGGTGCCACAGCTGCCTGGCGCAGGGGGCTTCCCCGGGGGACCTGCGCTCAGCCGCGGTGCAGTGTTTTGGGGCAGGTGCAGTGGATCAGTCAGAAGAGAGGCTGGTAGGGCGTCTGATCACCTCTCGGTATCACATTCGCTCTGGGAAGGCCGGCTGTCCTGGCTTTAGAGCACGCTGGGTTTAATGAAACCACCGAGAAATTGGTTAATGTGTAAGTGCTCTTTCCAGGTGAAAACTACTCATTTATTTTGTTGTTGTTTTCTTTGAAGGTAAGGAAGGGTGGGGAAACTTGGCTTTTTCACTTTAACAATTAAGTTCCATTTATGATGAAGATTTGATTACAAGCAATACCACTAATAAGTTGAAGTTGTCAGAAACCAAGACAGATGTCTTGAAATAAGTGGATCACATTTGGGTACAATGTTGATGTTCAGAATAAAACCTTACAACATCTACAACAAAAAGAATACTATGGCTTGGCTCAAGCCTCCTAGTGCACTTCAGCACTTCGAAAGAGGTCTTATGTAGCACATTCACCCAGAGAAGTGTGCATAATTTGATATTTTGACTGCTGCTCCCATGAGCATTGGTTGTGAATCCCAAGCAAGATAAAATCCTTGACATCAATCTTCTCGCCATTTATCATGATGTTACTTGTTGGTCCAGTTGTTAAGGATTTTTATTTTATTATTTCTTTACACTGAGCTGTAATCTATATTGAAGGCTGCAGTCCTTGATTTCAGCAAGCAAGGTTGTGTCATCTGCATATTGCAAGTTGTTAATAAACCTACTTCCAGTCCTGATTCCATATTCTTCTTTATATTATCCAGCATCTCTGGTTATTTGCTCAGCATACAGATTGAATTAGGAAGACCAAAGAACAGTTGGTACCTATGAATGTTGAGGGACAAAGTTCAGCCAGAATGCTCCTTAGAAACAAGGATTCTTGCAAGACTTCTAATATACTTCAGACATGCCATATAGGGACCAGCCCCTGGAGATGGGATATTGTGGTCAGTAAAGTTCAAGTTTAGTGAAAAAGGAACCTTGCCAGTATAGTTAAACATTGGGTTTTTAACCACAAGATTAGCAGTTTGAAACCAACAACTTCTCCACAGGAGAGAGATGAGGCTTTCGACTCCTGCAAAGAGTTACAGTCTCAGAAACTCACAAGGTTGTCCTGTTAGGTCACTGTGTGAGACTTGGTTGTCTAAAAACAAAACACCTTTATACAAGGAAGAACTTTACATCAAGAAGCAACTTAACATCAAGAAGATGGCCCAGCTCAGGCTAGCTCAAGTCCATAGGTCTATTGCCAGCCACGGCCCTCTTCAGACTCATCTAACTGCAGGCTGATGATGCTGAAAGGGGAAGCAGGGAGATCCTAGTTCAGTGTGTGACAAGTTACATGAATCCACCATCAGTGGAAACATGACAGGGTACCAGCAGGTCAGTCACCTCACCTGCGGTCACCCCTGAAGGCAGATAGAGTGCCAGCAGGTAGGAAGGCAAAGGGGCAAAGAGAAACCATTCCCTGTGCCTCTCCTATACAGAAGACCATAAACCCCAGGGAGGTCTCATCAGTCTACCACATGATTGACACCCCCCACCCCCGCCCCCTATCTCCAAATAGGTACAGTCAAGCTGACAAAGTCTAGCTGCTACAGTCACATCAACTTGATGGCAGGGAGGTGGTTGTGGTTTTTGTTTTCTTTTTCAGTGAGTAAAAGGAAACTATCATTGAAATGGTTTGCCACAGCAGTGGCAACAACAGGCTCAAACTTCACTTGTGAAGATGGGACAGGACCTGGCCCTATTGGTCCTGTTATATGAGTTGAAACTGACTGAATGGCACCTAACAGCAAAAACATAAGACCCTTAAAAGTCAGCTGGTCTAAGACAAATCGCAACTTGGCTGATTTAATTTGGATTATTGTTAACCAGCTTGCATCTCTACAGAAATCCCAAAGGAAGTATAAATACAGTTTTACAAAACAAATCAGAACTTTTTGTCGCAGCTATCAGAGCTCTACTACTCTGCCGTCAAGTCAGTTCCGACTCAGGGTAACCCTATAGCACAGAGCAGAGGGCTTCTGAGACTAACTTTGTCCTGGTCAGAGGCCCAGCTTGAATAAATAAAAGCCACAAATAATGCTTTATTAACCCACAGAGAAAATAGAAGCAACTCTGACCCCCGCATACTGCACTCTTTCCAATATGTCTCCCTGATCCACAGGATCTCTCACTCATTTCTCCCTCTTTTGTTTTCTGTTACATGCACTGTGTTCTTCCTGTGTCTTGCATTTTCCATTTCTGTAGCCTTGTTGCGTATGAACATGGATTCTCTCATGAGTTGTCCTTTTGTTGCTCTATATCTGTGAGTCTTTTAGTCTGCCTTTTCTGTTCAATTTCTTCCTCCCTACTCTCTTTTTTCTCTACCTCTTGGTTCTATTGCCTTTTAACCACAGAAAGCCTTTTTCTTGGGGCTGTGTTCTGCTCGGCATCCCTCTGCTCACCTCCAGTTCCAATTTTAAAATTTCAGGGAAAGGCCTTTCTTTTATACCTTCGCTTACAAGGAACAGCAATGCCCCTAAAGAAGGAAGACATTCTTCTTAACTTTTTTTTAAATTGGGAGTTAATACATATATCATTTCCTTAGTTCAGTCACATTAAGTAGTATTGTACACTTGCTACAACAGTCAATTTCTGAACAGTCTTTTCCTTCCTGGACTCCTTGACATCATCTCCCGTGTACATACACACACACCTTACTACCCCCACTGTACGTACCCCTTCCACCCTCCATCCTGCCCACCCAAAACCCCTTATTCTACTTCCTGTCCTCATAGGTTCATCAATCCTGGGTCTCATATACCGAAAAACAAAAAATTCAAGAGGGTGATCCACAATGAATTAACACATGAGATAGACCCCAGTATAAACAAAAAAACAGGAAATATTGAAAACCTGATGAGGTGCAGTGTGCATCAGAGGGGCTCGGGGCGTGGGGAATCAACTGACAAGGTTTCAACCATTCAAGTCAGACTTAGCCCTTTGATTTTCTATGGTCATCTCTCCAATGCCCTCTAGTAACCACTTTCCTCCCATCCCTCTATTATGGATAGAGAGAGATCACCGGAGCCTTATTTCCTATGTAGTTTCCACAAATGTATTTTGGACTATCACTGTCCTCCATAACCTTCTACAAACCGGATTCTCACAATAGACTCTGATACGAATCCCTCCTTCAACTTTGGATTATATGATTTAAAATCTTCCAGTGACTGATGATGATGTGCTCCTTCCATGTGGACTTACTTGACATCTCACTTAGGTGGCTGCTTTTTTAGAGATAAGCCTTTAAACCCCAGATGCTATTTTATCTGTTAGTTGCTTTTTTCACTACATTTTGCTATAGCACCCATATTTTCTGTGTTCCCTTCCTGAGGGCAGGTATCAAGCAGGATGTAAGAACTCGTTTTTGTAGCTAGGATTTAGTTCAAGCCCCAAACTCATTCCTGAATCTATGTATGTTTGTTTATCTGCCTTGGACTCCCTTTCAAAACCTCCTTGTTAAGATGTTAATTATCAGCCCCTCAGTACTGTCTTCGATTAACACCTGGTACTTATTTTTTAAAGCCCTATTGAGCGAGGGATATTAAGCCAATTGATACCTGAATTATGCACTTGTACAGAATCAGTCCTTTAGTGGTTGGATGCTATTTACACAAACAATGGAGGTTAATTGTCAGGGAACATTTACAATAACAATCATTGATAATGTCAGTCACAGAATAATGCATATCTTAATACAGCATATAGGGTATTGATATAACAAGAACATGTTTGTATGCCAACCAACAGTTCAACAGTCTTAATTCAGCTATTTTCCACTTCCCCAGACACCATATATTTTTCCGACTTCATTCTTCAGGTTACAAGTGTATCCGAGCTAGAGACCAGTTAACCCAGTGAATTTTCTGCAGAGGATTAGTGACACGGCCTCTGGAGCTTGCTGTGTACCTTGAAGATCTAGATTCAATGTCCCAGCATTCCATAGCATAGCACCCAGCCTGGGGTCCCAGGATACACCCAAAGGCCCTGTTTGTTGTGGCTATTCAGCATATACCACCAGGGATACTTTCACCCTTGGGTCCCCAAAAGCATTTTCAGTCATTCTTCCCCCCAACTGAAGGTTGGTCCTCCCCCTTTTTCCTACTGACAATCATGCATTTGTGTTCCCCCAGACATGATTGCTCTCCTGACTTGATTTTCCCATCAGGATCCCTCATCCCTCTGATAGGGCTGTCTCCATGTCTGAAGACCTCATCATAGCTTTGCAGGACAGCCACTCAGTAGATAACATCCCCTTCCCTTCTTTCCCTTCCCTTGACGGTTTGATCCCAACTGAAGTGAGGCACCCTCTGCAAGTGACCTCCAGACTACTCAGCTAGAGAAGATGGTGTATGGTTAATTGGTGCCAGTCGGGCTCTCTGCCTGGGTGTCTCGCCCATGGGGCCAGCAGACTGGGTGCCCTGCAAGCCTGAGCTTGTGCCCATCCTGCTCCTTGTTCCTACAATATTGGACTCACACAATATTTGTCCTTGTGTGATTGAAAGCTTCACTTGCATATTGTCTTCCAGATTCCTGCAAGTTTTTAGGTGTTTAATAGTTTCATCGCTGTTTTTTAGGGATGTATCTTATTCCATTGTGTATATGCACCACAGTTTTTCTATCCAATCTTCTACTGATGGAAATTTAAGCTGTTTCCAACTTCTTGTTATTGTCAACTGTGCTGTGATGAACATGGGGGAGCATGCATCTGCTCATGATCTGTTTCTTATTTCTTTGGGATATGTGCCCAGTCATGGTATTTCAGTTGCCATCTGTTTTAGGTATCGCCATATCGCCTCCCACGGTGGCTGCACATATTTATAAGTCCACACCAGCAGTGCATAAGAGTTCCAATCCCACCACACACTCTCCAGCATTTGTCCTCAGATTTTTAAACTTTGTGCTATACTTATGGGTATTAGGTGGTATTTCATGGTTCTTTGACTTGCACTTCCCAGATGGCTAGTGAATGCGGTAATTTCCTCATGTTTATTAGCCATTCAAGTGTATGGTCTGTTTGTGAATGGTCTGTGCCAGGTGGGTCCTTTGCCCACCTAGAAGGAGGACATCTTTTGGGTGGACATTGTCCATCTAGCAGAAGAATTAAATATTTTGATGAAGACTTTTTTGTTTTTCATAATACTAATATTTGAGTGCCTTTTATTAATGATTATGTTAGTATAATCCAAATTAAGACAATTTTATTTTCCAAAATATGGATATTTTCTATAAATATTTTAATATGCCATTTTTATAATATTTTCTTTACAAGTATCAAAGTTAAAATATAATTTTAACTTTGTGGTTGTAATTAAAATTTTATTTTTAAAATTGATTACAATAATCCTATCTCTTTGCACAATATATGAGATCCACCATAAGGTATTAGCAAGTAGTGAGAATTCAGATGTTTAGGATGGATCTATTTGAGCACTTTTCAGACTTACTCTCACCTTTTTTCTTCTTTCGTAATTTGCATGGTTATTACCCTATTGAAGTGGAGGGATGGCCCCTAAGGATTCACAGCACCCCAGCACATAATCAGCACCTTATATTTTTGGCAGGAAGAAACTTTTTATAACTATAATTAATATCACTGTATTTTTGATATTATATGCAACACAGTGTGCAATAAACAGCATGAGGGTGGAGGGAGGCTGGCCATCTCTGACCTCCTCTGGCTTCCCTATTGCCACGAGGCAGAGCCCGGAACCCTTCTTTGCCCTCTTCAGACAGCACCCATTCCTTCCAGGGTGCTCAGCTTCTGCGCTAGGTTCAGTAATTTGCTGCAATGGCTATACTGAATTCACGGGCAATATTCAACAATGAAAGGGGTTTATTAGGAAAGTTGATAGGTTAGCATGGGTCGGGGTCAGCAAATAGTGAGGATACAGTTATTGGTCCACAGCAACCTTCTTAGCAAGCAGGCAAAGTCTGTTTGGTCATCAGCCTATCAGCCAGTGGTGGTCTCTTGGCCTTTGCCTCCATGGGCCCGGAATCCAGCCTGTCACTCTGACCTCGCATTTGCTTAGTCTCAGTGTTGTTCCTTCTGCTCTGTTTCGCAGTCTCCATGCCACAGTCTGTGGGGCATCTGTTTTTGGCATCCCCTGCCACTTCAGACAGACACATCTTGGACATGCTCATTAAATGATCCCAGGCCTTCTCTCTTTGGGTCAGATGACTCTTAAACACAGAGGAATGGCTTTGATGAAGGTGTGGTTTCTGCCTTTTAGATGACCATACTGAACTAAAGATGGTATCTTAAGTCATATCCTCTAGCAATGTAGTATTAAAGATGCCCCAATGAAACCAAGGGTATGACTTGGTTCACATCCTCTAGTGATCTCAGCACTTAATCCTACCTTAATCGTGTAACAGAGTAAAACAAACAAATGAAACGAACTCGCTGCTGTCACACTGATTCTGACTCATAGTGACCCTATAGGACAGGGTAGAACTGCCCCTGTAGGTTTCGGAGACTCTACGGTACTAAAAAGTCTAGTCTGGTAATTTTCAGCTGCTGACCTTGTAGTTAGCAGCCCAATGCCCAGGGCTTCCATTAGAGTATGCCCTCCAAAATGGTATCATATAGCCACAGGCAGAGTCCAGAATTCTAACACATCACAAAAGGAATTTTGGCTCGATGGGCCATATTGTTGACTGCATCTTAGCCTCTTTGTAACATTTGGTTGAGAGGGATAAACAAATCGAGCCATTACTGTCAAGTCCATGGCACCCCCATTTGAGTCCGTTGGACTTCATTTCACCCGGTTTTCCTGGCTATGGCCTTTTGGAAGCAGGTCACCCCGCCTTTATCCTAAGGAGTCTCTGGATACAAATTTGTAGGACATGAAATGATGCATGGTTAAATTTCTTTCCGTAGGCTACAGAGAGTGAGGTAGGAGATGTAGATCTGACTCGTCTTCCTGAAGGACCTGTTGATTCTGAGGATGAAGAAGAAGAAGATGAAGAGATTGATCGAACAGATCCATTGCAGGGGCGAGATCTTGTTCGAGAGTGTCTTGAAAAAGAACCTGCAGACAAAACTGATGATGACATTGGTAAGAAATACATTTGTTTGCATAAAGAATTTGATGCCCTAATGTATGTCTTAGCTACCAATTGCTGCATAACAAATTACTTAGTGACTTAAAACAGCAAACACTTAAATATCTTGAAGATTCTCTTGGTTAGAAATGTATAAGTGGGGTAGCCAGTGCTCCTGTCTTGTGGTTGCCTATTGTGTGGTAGTCAGAATATGAGCAGCAGCTGCAGTCATCTGAGAATGGGCCGAGGGTCTACTTATAAGATTGCCGTTCACCTGGGTTTGGGCACAAGTTCCTTGCCACGTGAGTACCTCGATAGGTGATTATTGTGCAAGTGATCTAAGGAGGATTAATGTCGTGGGTGCTAACATCAGGAGTGGCATTCAGCCAGTGATGCTCTATTTTATGTCACAGAACAAGCTTAGTAACCTGAAGTCAGAAACCACGTGAAAACACAAGTTAAATTAGGAGACAGGTCATTGGAGACTGCCTGGCTCTCATATCTGTAAAGCAAACCTTTTATTCAGTAATTCACAAGGCAGTATAGCACTTTCCATTATCTATGAAGTAGTTTTTTTAATTTCAAGGAATGCCAAAAAAGTATGTTTTTTATTACCTTAGTTTGAACATGTGGTTTTTGAAATGTTTGGTTAGAACTATGAATTTTCCTTCATTTTTTAAAGCATTTTATTGGGGGCTTGAATAACTCTTATCACGATCCATACATACATCCATTGTGTGAAGGACATTGAATTTTCCTTTATACAGTATCTAATAGAACTAACTATTGTCCTTTGTTTAGGATGTTACTGATACTGAGGATACTAGTAGATTCTTTAAGGAACAAAGATTACTTAGTATCATTATACCGTATATACTTGAGTATAAGCTGACCCTAATATCAGCCAAGGCACCTAATTTTACCACAAACACTGCATTAAAAATGTGTTGGAAAATTCGGCTTATATACGAGTATATCTGGTATACTGTTCTAATTCTATTAGGATGCCATCCCAATGTATAACTACTTAGGCCAGGGTCTCTATCACACTATTCATACTAGTGTTAATCATATTTGAAGATGGGTGATATTAATAATGCTATTAATAATGTGAGTGAAGGAATATTCTAAAGACCGACATCGTTAATAAATCAATTTAGATGTAAATTTGTAATTAAGAAATGGAAAGTGCATTTTTATCGATAAGAAATTATATACTATGCTGTTTTAACAGAACTTTTCTAAAAATGGTTTTATTGATATAAAATGCACATATCATACACTTACATTGTTAAGTTGCTTTTAGAAAGGTTTGTATCTACGTCATTGCACTCAGTTCTGGTGCTCCCTTCCGCCTTCTACATTCATTATTTGCTTCCCAATTTTCTTCACCCTTCCCTCTCCCCATCCCTGATAAGCCATTGCAAAACATTTTTTTTTTATGTAGCATGATTACTTCTCAGCTAGTTGAAATCAATTTAGTAGCAGTGAGAATATGCATCTCTTGTAGCCCACAGCTTTCACATATATATTCAAATAAATAAGCTCAAACTCAACTGCCATCAGATCAGTTCTGACATAGCAACCCTACAGAACAGAGTAGAATTGCCCCTGTCTGTGTCCAAGACTTTGTCTTTACAGTGCCGTGTCTGTAAATCTTAACAGTCATAGAAAGTCTCATGTTTCTCCCACAAAGCAGCTTGTGATTTCCAACTGCTGACCTTGCAGTTAGTCACTCAATACATAACCCTGTATGCCACCAAGGCCCCTTTCATGTACCCTATATACTCGAGTGTGAGCCAACCTGAATATCAGCCAGGCACCTAATTTTACCACAAAACTGCAGTAAAAATGTGCTGAAAAACCCGGCTTATACATAAGTGTATATACCTTTCATATATTTATTTTCATTACTCATGGAGATGCCCCAAGGAATAACCTAAGGTAAGTTATTTGCTGATTACGTTAAACCCTGTTTATCTTGTACTCTCTTGTGGACAATTAGTAATATCTAATTCATGCTTGTTATCTCTTAATTATTCACAATCATTAATAGGGTTGTTTTTTTTTTTTAAAAACTCTAGCTCATTGACAACTAGACTAATGGGTTAATCTATTAGATCAAAGGGCATTTGACCTAGTCGCCATGAGGTAACATCTCAGGCTAGGAAAATTGATAAGCTCTGTAATGTAGACTAGTAAACTCCAAGGTCAGCACTTTGAAGCCACCAGCCGCTCTGAGGGAGAATGACCGGGCTCCCTACTCCCATCGAGTTACAATCTCAGAAGCCCACGGGGCAGTTCTACCCTGTCATGAGGGTCTCTATGCGTCTGAAACAATGACATTTTGAAGATTGAACCTGAATAGTTTCTTGGTTCTCTTCCACTATACCCATCTTTATATATGAGTTTGAATAAATGTATAAATTATATAACTGATAAAAATTGCACTTATTTTTCTACATGGCAATCATTTTTCTGCAGCAGCATACATTCTTAAGCTATTTGGTATTGAATTCTAGGATTCATTTGTTATGTTAAAGTAGAATTTCTTATTCACCTCTAGAACAATTATTGGAGTTTATGCATCAGCTCCCTGCTTTTGCGAACATGACCATGTCTGTAAGGAGAGAACTCTGCTCAGTGATGATCTTCGAAGTGGTAGAGCAGGCTGGAGCTATTATTCTTGAAGACGGGGAAGAGGTAACTTAGCAAATAAATATTGCATGTTGTCTACTATGAAACTAATTTTAGAGTATTTTGCTTTCTAAATATTTTATAAATCTTAATTTGAAATTGCATGAATGCTGAGTTTGAGATAATTAGGATTTCTGAAAGATAAGGGTTTTTGTTGTTTTATTTTATTTACTTTGCTGTAATTTTTATTTTCTAGCAATAGATGCTCAATGAATAATATTCACTGAAACAGTTTATTTCACTTTTCAGATTGGGGTGTAAGGGTTTTATTATTATATTTATGTGTTTATGTCATTATTAAAATTTTTATCAAGTATGTATTCATTTAATGACATATTTTATCAAAGAAGGATGAAAACATATTGGAACCCATTCTTCTTAGTGAACTGCAACCAATTGAAGCATAACTGGAAATTCTTTTTTCAAAAATACTGAGTATTAACTTAGATAGGTAGAGAGAGAATGCAGAAAGATTGAAAGATATTACTGCTGTTGGAAAATTTCACTATATTTCTTATAAAGTGGTAAAGATTAGAAATATTTGATGGACGGACTGTGAAGGCAGAGACTTTGCCTCAAATTTTAGTTTTAATGCCTTCTACCCACATCGTTGAAAGCATCTGAAATATCTAAGCATATAGGAGATGGTTTTAAAAAGTGTTTGATGAACCAGTAAATATATTAACTTTTAGTCTCCACTCTGCACTCACCCACATTTTCAATGATACGATTTTTTTGTTTCTTGATGCTTGATACCTGATCCCTTCGACAGCTCGTGGTCACACGGACTGGTGTGTTTCTTCCATGTGGGCTTTGTTGCTTATGAGCTAGATGGCCACTTGTTTATCTTCGAGCCTTTAAGACCCCAGACGCTATTTCTTTTGATAGCTGGACACCATCAGCTTTTTTCACCATATTTGCTTATGCACACGTGTGTCTTCATTGATCGTATCAGGGAGGTGGGCATCCATTGATATGATTTTTAGTTTTTTGATGTCTGATAACTGGTCCCTTCTGCACCTTGTGGTCAGACAGGTAGCCAACCGGACACCCCTTACTGAAGGGTTGTGGGGAGGAGATGAACCAGGCAGGGTACAGGGTAGCAATGATAAAACATAACTTTCCTCTAGTTCTTAAATACTTCCTCCCCCCCACTATCATGATCCCAATTCTACCTTACAAATCTGGCTAGACCAGAGGATGTACATAGGCACGGATAGCAACTGGAAACACAGGGAATGCAGGACAGATGAACTCCTCCAGGACCAGTGATGAGAGTGGCGATGCCTGGAGGGTGGAGAGAATGTGGGGTAAGAAGGGGAACTGATTACAAGAATCTACGTATAGCCTCCTCCCTGGGGGAGGGACAGCAGGGAAGAAGGCAGGAGGAGACGTCGGGCAGTGTAATATATGACAAAATAATAATTTATGAATGATGAAGGGTTCATGAGGTGGGGGGAGTGTGGAGGGAGGGGGGAAATGAGCAGCAGATAGTAAGGGTTCAGGTAAAAGGCAAATGTTTTGAGAATGATGGTGGCAACAAATGTACATATGTTCTTGACACAATGGATGGATGTATGGATTGTGATAAGAATTGTACAAGTCGCCAATAAAATGATTTAAAAAAATAAATATATTAACTTTTAAGAGCAGGGTAGTGTAACTTTTTCAACACTACAAAATAATATACCTAGTTCTGACTTAACAATATGGATAGGTCATTATGCAAAAGTGGAAGATGATGCATCATTACATAACTACCAAATGATATTAATACACAATTCTCAAACTACTGAGAATGGTCCAGCAAATGTGACATATAACCTTAGCCATTACAGCCAGTTTTACTCTCACCTCATACCTGTTTGTTACTGATGGTTATACATCTTGTATGCTTGAAAATGAAGTAGTAGATTCTTACTTTTGTTGTAAATGTAAAATCCCAGATAATGAGTCAATACATGACGAATAAGTATATATGCGTATTGGAAATAAACCAAGCTCCCTCCCACCCCCCTCCACACACAAATGTTTATTTTCTCTTAATTATCCATAGCTTTATCAGCAAGTATTTATTGAGTGACTACTCTGTTCCAGATATTGTTCGTAGTTTCTTTTTCATAGTTAATATAAAACTTGTTAAAAAGGATTCTTTAAATCTTTGGTTTTTTTCTTTAGCTTGATTCATGGTATGTTATTTTAAACGGCACTGTAGAAATCAGTCATTCAGATGGAAAAATTGAAAACCTCTTTATGGGAAATAGTTTTGGAATTACTCCCACTCTGGATAAACAGTACATGCATGGAGTTGTCAGAACTAAAATAGATGATTGTCAGGTAAGCTTATCTTTTTGGTTGCATACTCTTGTCTGTTCATTTATTTTAAAAATGGCTAAGCTGGGTTTTCCTTCCTAAAAGTAAAATAGTATATACATAAAATAGTATATAAGATGTCCCAAAACTTGCCTCTTCATAAAAAGTATATTTTTATATCCAATTCAAATATTTTTGGAATTTAGCAAACTATGTCTGTTACAAAGATACGTTTATAAAAGAAAATGTGCCAAAAAGATGTTGATTTGTTATATTTCTGTCTTTTAGCTCAGTTTTTTTGAAAATTAAAAAAATAAACGGGGGAAATAGGAACTGCTGGGTTGTTTCTAATTTAGTCTCGCCTCGTGTTTTCCTTGCATTGTATCAGTTTTGAGAGAAGTAAACGTTCACTTCTCCTTTTACTGCAGAATTCAAAACAGACTGGACATCTTTGCCCTTTTGAGTGTGAATTATATATTTCGTCTCATTTTGTTAAAGGGATTGAATAAAATAGAACTGATGCCACTTTATTTCTTACCTTTGTGCTCTGCCTTGGTGCATAGTGATATATTTATGTACTACAGGTTCCTTAATTGTCCCCATGTTGTTCTCGGACAGTTCGTCTGCATAGCTCAGCAGGATTATTGGAGAATTTTAAATCATGTGGAAAAAAATACTCATAAAGTTGAAGAAGAAGGAGAGATTGTTATGGTACATGAGCATCGAGAACTAGACCGCAGTGGAACCAGAAAGGGACACATTGTAATCAAGGTGAGTGATCTTCAGTTCTCACTCTTGTCATAGGAAAGGTTTCAACTTGCTTAAGAGACTTTGAACCACTTTTTGTGTGGTGCAGGACAATTCAAGTAAATGTGTTGGGTCATTTGCCTCTTCTTAATTGTTTTTTGTACATCTTGATGGACAGGTAACCTGTTGCCATTTAATATCAGTGTAGGTAGGATCCTATTTTAGAATTTACCAGTCAAGATTTTCCCTCAAATATGTTTTGTGATAATTGTCATTAAATTTATCAAAGCTTGCTATGTTTTGAAACAAAAGCTAATGAAAAGACTCGCTATGAGGCATAATGAATAATAGGTGAAGATGCCTAGTGTTTGCTGATGAATTTCCATGGCATTGCAGTAGGTGTTGGCTTTTCTCAAGCTTACTTTTCTTAACTAGCCCTGAAGGTGAGAAAGCAGGGTCTTACAAGGAGTAAATGAAGTAAATCAAAGTCTTAGCACGCGTAAAGTATGAATATTAAACACCATGTGATTTCCTCTTCTCGTTCCTTATTATTCTAGTTTATCTCAAAACCACTGGATATGAACTAGAGCAATTATAATTGAAAGAGAGGAAATAGATGCATGACTATTTCCTTTTCCAAGCCCATTTTGATTGCAAAATAAGGGAAAGTGTTATTATTAATTACAAGCGCAGCAGTTTAATAATATTAAGAGATAAAGCAGAGACATTATCTCAGTCTTGATGATTGATCTGTTCATCCTCAATTAAATGTAGGCTATTTCTCAAAACTTCTTTCTTTCTAAGCTGTGAAGTTCAAGCTTTGATGAGAGCGTAGATGGACTGCCATAATGTATATACTTTTGATTGTTTAAGTTACTTTGTATTGTTATGGGGTTCATGTTTTTGAATAGTTTATTACGTAGAGAAAAGTTGCAGCAGTGTAGAGAGCGTCTTCAACAGATGCCATTTCACTCCATTTGCTCTTCACCATTGGAAGGCAAGTTGCAGCTGTCATTCCTCATGACTCCTCAATATTCCAGTGTGGCCTAAAAACAAGAGCACATGCTGTTACAATTCTCATGGAGCCCTTCAAGTTAAAAAGCAAATCAAAGATAAAGCAATACCATTCCGCCTACAGACCTATTCAGAACTCAACAGCTGTCTTCCTTTCTCATCTAGAGACACGAGTTACCTTTATTTTTCAGGCCGCTGCACTCGAGTCGGGACGGTTCCTCCTGCTGCCTGTATTGTTCATATTTTAATGAGACAGATCTTACATTCTTTTGAATGCCCCTTAATTTGGATCTGTCCAGTGTTTCCTCCCTAAGATCTAACTTATCCTTTCCAGACAAGAATTCCACAGAAATGACGCCATGCTCCCCCCAGTGCATAGTATTAGGAAGCAAACAATGCCAACCTGTCTCATTAGTAGTGTACATAAATATGTTCAGTGTATTTACTTACTTGTTCATTGTAACATGCAGTATAAGCATACCTCTCTTCACTTGCCACATCTGTGTGCTGCCATCCTTCCAACATGCCGTGCTCTGTCTCTACGATGTTCATGATTGCCCAGCTTTGACTTAACGATCATCTATGAACCAGATTAAAGCAACTCCAAACTGTGATTGGACTAAATAATGTATCCAATTTGTTATTCTTATATTTGAAGTATTTTCTCATTCACTGCTATTGAGTCATTTCTGACAGACTAGAACTGCTCTTGTGGGTTTCTCTTTACAGGAGTAGAAAATTTCAACTTTCTCCCACGGAAAGGGCTGGTAGTTTCAAAGTGCTAAACTCATGTTTGCAGCCCAACATGTAAACACTGTGACTCATAGACTCTATGAAGAGCTTTATATCTAACTTTCTATTACAGACTTACATAGATCTAGCGATGTATACCTTAAAAGTTTTCAAATAAATTTAGATAAAAACAATTTCTACCATATAATTAGTTTCTCCGATTATTTGAAATTTAGAATCAGAAACAAAATTTAATCCCATGTTAGTCTTTTTTTTAAATTAATTTATTTATTTTAACAATTTATTGGGGCTCATACAATTCTTTTCACAGTTCATACATATACATACATCAATTGTATAAAGCACATCTGTACAGTCTTTGCCCTAATCATTTTTTTCTCTTTTCTTCTTTTACATTTTATTAGGGACTCATACAACTCTTACCACAATCCATACATATACATACATCAATTGTATAAAGCACATCCATACATTCCCTGCCCCAATCATTCTCAAGGCATTTGCTCTCCACTTAAGCCCCTTGCATCAGGTCCTCTTTTTTTTCCCCCCTCCCTCCCCATTCCCCCCTCCCTCATGTGCCCTTGGTAATTTGTACATCGTTATTTTGTCATATCTTGCCCTATCCGGAGTCTCCCTTCCCCCCTTCTCTGCCGTCCCTCTCCCAGGGAAGAGGTCACATGTGGATCCTTGTAATCAGTTCCCCCTTTCCAACCCACTCACCTTCCACTCTCCCAGCATCGTCCCTCCCACCCTTGGTCCTGAAGGTATCATCCACCCTAGATTCCCTGTACCTCCAACCCTCATATGTACCAGTGTACAGCCTCTGTCCTATCCAGCCCTGCAAGGTAGAATTCGGATGATGGTAGTTGGGGGGAGGAAGCATCCAGGATCTGGGGGAAAGCTGTGTTCTTCATCGATACTACCTCACATCCTAATTAACCCATCTCCTCTCCTAAACCCCTCTATGAGGGGATCTCCATTGGCCGACACTTGGGCCTTGGGTCTCCACTCTGCACTTCCCCCTTCATTTAATATGATATATATATATATACATATATACATATACACATCCCGTGTTAGTCTTAACATCTGGTTTGTTTCAATAGTTTTTTCTTTATGCCACTTTTGATAGCCTACACTCTAACATTGGTTCTAAAGTTCAAAGAGGAATAGTTGGGGATTATTAGCATTCCTTTTCATAAATTTGGAGTTGGGCAAAGCATTTAGAACTCTGAATTAATATAAAAAACTAGGACTAGCTGAGAGAAACTATTAAAGAGATAATCTCTGATCTAGGAACTGGCTAGCCACAACAGTGAAACTGGTTCTCTTGAGTTAAGGCAGAAGAATTTGAGGTGAATTACATTTGGAAGAAGTCTTTTTTTTTTAATTTACGGTAACTTTTGCCTCGGGGCAGTCATTACATGCCCCATGGAGCTGTAGTAGTACAAACCCACACTCAGGTTATACCAGTGTCTTCTTAGTATGGGGAGATGACAATGAAAACAGGAATAAAAATGCGATTGGCTATTACTTCTTTTCCTTTCTCCAAACCTCTGCGCGCTAGTGGATTTCAGCTAGTGAGCCTACCTGTTCCCAATGCTGAGAGTGTAGCACTGAAATGTTACTTTAAAGAATAGCTAGTTACAAGAGAGAATAATCAACAGAAGCTCTTTGGTTGCTGAGGTTTTTTCCTAATAATTTTTTATCATGTTATTGGGGCTCGTACAGCTTTCATCACACTCCATACATATGTCCATCGTGTCAAGCACATTTGTGCATAAGTTGCCATCATTGTTTTCCAAACATTTTCTTTCTATTTGAGCTCTTGGGATCAGCTCCTCATTTTCCCCCTCCCTCACACACCCTCCCTCCCTATGAACCCTTGATAATTTATAAATTATTATTACTGTTTCATGTCTTACACTGACTGATGTCTGCCTCACCCACTTTTCTGTTGTCTGTTCCCCTGGGAGAGGGTTATATGTAGATCATTGCGATGGGTTTCCCCACCTTTCCCTTGCCCTCCTGATATTGCTACTCTCATTATCAGTCCCGAGGGGTTATCTGCCCTAGATTCCCTGTTTCCAGCTCTTATCTGTACCAGGGTACTTTCTCTGGTCTAGCTGGGATTTGTTAGATAGAACTGAGATCATGATAGTAGGGGGAGAAGGCATTAAAGAAGTGGAGGAAAGTTATATGTTTCAACCGTGCTATACTGCACCCTAGCTGGCTCATCTCTTCCTTGTGATCCCAATTGTTTACAGATCTTTCTTAGTCTCCACTCCATACTCCCCTCATTCACATTGATAGGAATTTTTGTTCTGGGTCTTTGATACCTGATCCCATCGACACCGCATGATCACACAGGCTGGTATGCTTCTTCCCTGTGGACTTTGTTTCTTCTCAACTAGATGGCTGCTTGTTTACCTTCAAGCCTTTAAGATCCCAAACACTACATCTTTTGGTAGCTGGGCACCATCAGCATTTTTCACCTCTCTTAATCTTTTCTATCTTTGGCTTTTTAGGCAACACCTGAGCGTCTCATCATGCATTTAATAGAAGAGCATTCCATTGTGGATCCAACTTATATCGAAGACTTCCTATTAACATACAGGACATTTCTTGAAAGCCCTTTGGATGTTGGGATCAAACTACTGGAATGGTTTAAAATTGACAGCTTGCGGGATAAGGTTGGTCTTGAAAATATTAGAGCACAATAATGATGTTTAAACTTTAAATGTTACTGATAAAGTCTTTTATAAGTAAATGATGTTACTTTTTTATACCAGGATTCAAATGATCAAAAAAATTAGGATAGATATATCTGTGCTTACTTTTATGACAAAATAGTGTGTTTAAAATGGATCTGAACCTTAAAAGGCAAGAGCTGAAATAGTTATATATTCAGAAAACATGATATAGTCAGTCACATACGATGATTTTAGAACTTTACTAAGAGATTTGTTTTTTCTGGAGCTCAAGCAAATAAGTAAAAGCTGATTAATATTTTAGAAAGAATATTTACTGGAAAATGTCTTATTAAAGGTTATGTGGTTTTTAAGCCTCAAGTAGAATGCCTTTATTTGTCTGAATTGCATACAGACTTTATCATTGTTTTTATTAAATTCTGTTAACTACTTTAAGTATATCTTATTTAATGGCCGAGGTAATCCCCCATTAGGAATTCTTAGCATGTAGACAGTTCTTACATACCCAGTAATGCTGTGTGCACTTGCCCTAGATTGGACTGGCAGTACCATACCTTACTGGCAACACAGCCGTCATCACTGTTCCCTTTGTTTTCTGCACACGCAAGATGTTTGGTGTTTTAATCATTTTATTGAGAGCTCATATAGCTCTTATCACAATCTGTACATACATCCATTGTGTCAAGCACACATGTACGTTACCATCATCATTCTCAAAACATTTTCTTTCTACATGAATCCTTGATATCAGCTCATTTGCACATGCAGATTTTAAGTTATTGACAAGCCTTTTCTTTCACAAAAGTAAGGCTAAGTAAGAACCATCGACACCTGTTCAACTTCGACTTCAAAACTGATTTGCACTTAAAGACACACACTTAGGAACAGAGTTCATTCATTACCTGGGAACCACTTATATGTGGTTATATAGTTATTGGAAACACTAATAGCAAATTGATGGAAGTAAGTTAGATTTAAAAAAATAAGGGCATGAGTGCTTGGTATGTCCTTTTGTGTTATTTTAAAGAAATAAATTAGAGCCAGGTAGAGTGTAGAATTCTGTTACTTCGGATGCGAACATATGCACAATATGCTGGTTAGTGGTTTCTTCACTCTCACAGCAAAAGAACAAAATTAATTTGGCTTCAAATTTTTAAATTTTATGCATCAAGAGATACTGTCAAGACTGAAAATCAACCCACAAATTGTGATAAAGTATTTGCAAATCAGGTATCTGGTAAAGGCTTAGTGTCCAGAATATGAAAGGATTCTGAACTCTCAGCAACAATCCATAGACAAAGGACTTGAGCAGACATTTCTCCAAAGAAAGTATGCCAGTGGCCAACAGATATATTAAAAGATGCTCAGTCTTATTTAGTCATCAACCCCAAACTAAACCCACTGCTAGCTAATTGATTCCATTCACAGCATCCCTGTGTAGGATGTCCGAGGCGGTAAATCTTTGCAGGGTATAGGACAGCCTCGTCTTTCTCCTGTAGAGCAGCTTTGCGGGTTCAACTACCAACTGTGCGTCCAACAGTCCAGTTCCACCAGGGCCAGAACACAAGTGGATTTCAGAAATGCCATGCTAAGTGAAAGTAGCTGTGCACAAAATAGCCACATATTATTTCATTTGATCTTTGAGTCGGTACCGACTCGGTGGCAGTGAACTTGGAATTTTAGAGTATATGAAATATCTAGCAAGCAGGTTAGTGATTGGCAATAGGGAGTGGCTGCTGTATGGGTTCAGAGACTCTTTTGGGAGTGATGGAGATACTTAGAAACTAAAATCTGCGAGTGTAGTAATTGCCAATGAATTGTGCGTTTTATATGATTCAGATGGTGACTTTGTTATCTGCCTTATAACAGTTTTTAAAATTATTACATTATGATTATTAATTAAGCCTATTAAGCAGCTTCCCTTTGTTTATTTTTAATTTTTTTACTACTCCATGGAACATATAGACAAATCACCACTATGCAAATGAAGTATTTATAGTAAAGGACATTTCAGTTATTTTGTCATTTTGATTAAACATTCTTATTTATGTAAATTCTTTTTTATATTTAATTGCTTGCACTTAGAAGCCTTCATTTTAAGAAACTTATTTGAAATATGCAACCCCTCATTGAAGATTTGGGTGGGCATTAGATTACTAAGCACAAGATCAGTGGTTCAAACCCACCAGCCACACCTTGAGAGAAAAATGAGCCTGTCTGATCATGCAAAAATTTACAGCCTTAGAAACTTCATAGAGGGCAACTTAAGAGTAGTAGGTGGGCAAAGGCTGGAGTAGACATCTCAGGTACTTTTACTTATTAATAAGTACACGGGCCTGTGCTTTGTCACTGAAAGCACAAAGCAAAGCCTTGTTATTGGTATAACCAAGAAAACAAAAGCTCAAACTAAATGATTCTACCCCCTCCCCTGCCCACCTTGGCCCCCCAATACTAGAATGAACTTTCTGTGGTTGGCATTTACCCATAGAGCCCTGATTCTCCGCTCTGCGTTTTGAGCAGGCTTTTGGATTGTGCTTTTACAGAGTTAGAGGCAATATCGCTCGTAACCATGGTTCCTCCATGTTTCTACAGGTCACACGAATCGTATTATTATGGGTAAATAATCATTTTAATGATTTTGAAGGTGATTCTGCTATGACTCGATTTCTGGAAGATTTTGAAAAAAATCTGGAAGATACAGTAAGGCTCAAAAAATAATAATTTCTTTCGTGTTTAGGGCTTATTCTGATAATCTCAGAACGATTTTCATTTTCTCCCATGTATTGAATCTATATTCTGAGAACTTGCATATCTGTTTTCTATACTAGTGCTCTTCCTCTAGCCACCAAACCTGTCATCATGCTTTATCCTGGCGTTTTCGTTTCTGTTTAGCATTGTTGTTCTACCCGTCACACAGGATTATTAATCCTGCCGTTTATGTGGATTGCTCTCACTCTTCCTTAAATTCACTGGCCTAAAATGAACTACAGTTAGCTGCTAAAGTCTCCTGGGTCACTGATTAGTCATGTACAGGTTTTTGGTTTTTTTTTTCAATGTCTCTCAAGACACTTCCTTTTAATCTGCAAGATGGTTTTAATTCTAGTTTTTCTTCTAGTCCATTATATGTAGCCAAACGATTGTTTTTGGTTTTATTGGGTTTTTTCCTAAGTCATTTTTATAATTTTTAATCTTTTTGCTACAAAATTGCAGAAAATTTTATCAAATAAAAATATCAAAATGTAAAGCTATTGCTTTTCTTTTTCTAGTTTTTTTTTTAATTTTCAAAAGATTGTTTGTAACCCACATTGTGGTGAATATTATTCTCTAAGTAAGTCTTTACCTACCATAGCAATATGCACAGTCTAAGTTCCCATGCTCAGATTCAACCAACTAAAAGCAGAAGAAAATAGGTGGAGGGGGAGCATGGCACTGGCAACTAGTGGTCGAAGCAGTCCTTCAAAAGCTAAGATCAGCGGTTCTCAACCTGTGACTTGCGACCCTTTTGAGAGTTGAATGACCCTTTCACAGGGGTCACCGGATTCATAACATTAGCAAAATTAGTTAAGAAGTAGCAATAAAAATAATGTTATGGTTCGTGTGTCACCACAACATGAGGAACTGTATTAAAGGGTCATGGCATTAGGAAGATCAAGAACCACTGGCCAAGATGACGCATAAAAAGCTATTTACATATAACCAACGATGATATAATGTATATGGAAGATTTGCATCATTTATATGCCAGTTTTCTATAAAACTTGAAAACCCATGAATGTGGGCTGGATCTGAGGAAGCCAGGGCTAGCTGCCTCACCCACATAGTTAGATCCCTTTCCCGGTCTTTTTGACGTTGCCCTATGCACTCAATTTTGACATTCTGCCTCTTCTTTATCTTAGGTCAAGCTCTAGTTCTCTTCTCCCAATCCTGCAGTTTGAAATGCTATGCAATCTTCAAGGTTTATTTTACATTAGAGATCTACATTAAGACTTTTTAAGCCTCCCATTGTACATTATTTCACTTTTTCTTAATGTTTTTATATCTCAGCTGTCTTATTTATATTAGTGGATGCAATCCCTAGTTTATTAGAATTGTTAGAATTAAAATGAAATAATGAACATAATGTCCATAGAACTGGGCACATAGAAAATGTTCAAGAATTATAGTTACTTTCATAAAGCCTAGGTCGATTAAGTTGAACAAAGAAAGAAAATTTGGCATTTGCTTTTTTTTTTTTTTTTTTATGCCTAGGTCCCTGTACCCATCTCAGAAACACGTCCTGTATGCAGAATAGGGAGAATCAACAGGGACTGGGAAACTTGATAAAGAGGTCATAGAGGCTCACCACCAGCTTTTATTTGTTATCTCCAGTGCAGGATATGTACAAAGAACAGCAAACAGAATGTCTACATTGTCATACAGTCATGGGACGTTTTTTTAGTAATGATTTATCAAGTGTTTATTGAATTATTAATGCTCCACAGTGTTGGATAGCGTCAAAAGAAGTGTAAGCCTCCCAGAATAGCTTCTTGTTATGAGATATACTTATAGTACACTAGTATTTGAGAATAATCAAATATTAAAACTAATATTAACACCTAATTTTCAGTATGTTACAGAAGACCTAAATAGTTGCCATTCTTTTGATGTGGTGGAGGCATGATATGTTTTTGTGTATTGGAGAGTATTGGGTAAAGTGGTTCAATTTTTTGAATAAAGATATTTAAATATTCTTAAAGTGAGAAGTAATTTTCTGTTATCCCTCATTAAGTGAAACATCTCTTTGTAATCTTTTCTAACTTGTAATTTTCTAGAAATCCTTGAAAATCATATTAAGAGATCTTATTCTTGGCCTAGTTTTATTGTGCTTTAACCTGTTGATTTTGTACTAAAAAGCACCTGTAGGGGTAGACATGTTTACCCTTTTCTACTTTACAGAAAATGAATGGTCATCTTCGATTGTTAAATATTGCCTGTGCTGCAAAGGCTAAATGGAGGCAAGTTGTGCTGCAGAAGGCTTCCCGGGAGTCTCCTCTGCATTTCAGCCTCACTGGAGGAAGTGAGAAGGGGTTCGGTATTTTTGTGGAGGGAGTAGAGCCTGGTAGCAAAGCTGCAGATACTGGATTGAAACGAGGTGATCAGGTAAGTAAATGATCAACAACTTTGATAAAAGCCTACGTTTAAGTTGTATGTCTTCGGCATACACATTTTCATCTGATACATCTGCTATTTCTTCAAATAAGCATGAACAATTTAAAGAAGTATTTTTTCTGATTCTCGTTTTAGAAGTAGAATTTTCAGAAAAAATTATATCGATGTGAATGATGAGGGTTGGATTGGAGACCCAAAGGCCATCTGTAGAAAATTCGACATCCCCTCAAAGAAGGGCCACAAGGAAAGGATGGGCCAGCTAGAGTGTAATATAGCACTGACGAAACACAATATTCCTCTAGTTGTTTAATGCTTCCTCCCCACTGCACCCACCCCCGACTATCATGACCCCAGTTACTGGTACAAATAAGAACTCTTGACACATGGATTCCTGGACCTTTAAACCCATCAGGAACAGTAATGGAGTAGCAATACCATGAGGGTAGGGGGAGAAAGTGGGAGCTGATCACAATGATCTACGTATCGCCACCACCCTGGTGGGTGGCGGGGGTGGGGGACAAACAACAGAAACCGGTGAAGGGAGACTGCGAGGAGGGGTGGGGGAGAGGAGCTGATACCAAGGGCTCAAGTACAAAGAAAATGTTTTGAAAATGATGATGGCAACAAATGTACAAATGAGCTTGATACAATTAATGTGTGGACTGTGGTAAGAGCTTTAGGAGCCCCCAATAAAACGATTTCTTTTTTTAAGTAGAATTTGAAAAAATGGTTTGTTTTCAAAGCATCATGTATCCATAACAACTTTGAATGGAAATTGGTACAGTACAGCCTGCAACACCATGGACTTTTTTTCTATCCGTTTGGCTTTCTTTAAATGTTCTTGTCCGTGTCCCAAGGATTAGGAAACTGTCAGCTAGCAATTTCAGATTATTCCAAAGATTATCATGTGATGGGACCAGTATAAATGATGATAACATAGTAACCAAATTATATTCCTGGTGCAGAGTGAGCCACATGAGGGATTCAAAAAAAGCAAAACTGGGAGGAATTTGGTAGTGCTTTATTCTTTATAAGAGTCCTGGTGTTGTTTTGAGCTGCTAACCACGAGGTCAGCAGTTCAGACCCACCATTTGCTAAATAAGAGAAAATGGAGGCTGTCTGTCCTATAAAGACTTTTAAGTCACAGAAACCCAAAGGAGGCAGTTCTACTCTGTTCTGTAGGGTCCATTATGAATCGGAATGGACTAGATGGCAATGAATTTGGGTTGGGGTGATTATATAGGCCCCTTACTGTACAGGCAGTAGGTAACTGCAGATAAGTGTATCTGGCCACCTTGCTGAACGACAAGTATGATTCTCAGACCCACCCCGGTGTTGCCAGTCACAGTACTCAGGTTCTCGGGATGACATTTGGGCGCCTGTACTTGTAGCAAAGCGTTTCCGATGATTCTGATCACAGTGAAGGAGCGGTTTCTCAAATACAGCTCATTTGTTAAGATCACTTTGAAACTTAACTTTCGCCCATTGAAAAGTCTTTATTTATTCAGTCTTTTAGGGTGTGGCTTTATTTTTACCCGAACCATGCTTTTTGTTTTTTTTAAAAAATCAGAACATTCATGTCAACAAAATACAACACTTCAAAGCAGTCGTTCACAGCTAGGGTCTGTTAGGTCCCAGAGTACATTTGACAGTATCTGGAGGTATTTTTGATGGTCATGACTGAGGGATTCCTTCTGTAAGTAAAGACCTAGTAAGTCAAGACCAAGGAAGTGGCTAGACATCTTGGCGTGCACACAACAACTTTCATGACAAAGTTTTCTTGTCTAAACAATACTGTGGAAGTTAAGAAACTACACCTTATCCCTCACTTAGTAAGAATCTCTAATAATTAGGAGCCCTGGTGGCATAGAGAATTACATCTTGACTGCCTTAAGGTCAGTAGTTCCAAGTCACTAGCTGCTGCTTGGGAATAAGATAAGGCCATCTACTCCTGTGAAGATTAACAGCCTCAGATAGTACTGATGACTTTAGAACCCTACTTGAGGGGAGCGAACAACAGAATTGTATGTAAATGGACATGTTGGACGTTGTAAGTTGCGGCGAAATACATAAATGAGGATTTCCCGGGGACTATAGTGGGGTTCAAGGGGAGCTGATATCAAGGAATTCAAGAAAGAAAATGTTTTGAAACTGACTGTGCCAGTTGTTCAGTACTGCTTGATGTGATTGTGCTGTGAATTATGAAGCTATCTGTAAGAATGACAGAAAATGTTGAGAACCAGATCAGATCCAGCATACATCAGGGAGGGTATCAACTGTATGTTAGTTTATTAAAAGTCATTTACATATTGACACCTGCCATGCCACTTAACTTGCTTCTCATTTCAACTGTGCCTTTTCTGCCCATTGTTTTGATTTGGTTCATAGTTGGCTAGTGTCTTGTGGTACTTTTTTTTTTAAGGGAATGCAGGTATATTATTTATTTAATGTTTGATAACATCTTGAGTATGTCTTTATTCAGTGGAGTATAAAATTCCTTAATCACAGTGATATTTGCCCCTGAGAACTTTGTAGCATAGAAAGGTTGCTCATCATCTTAGTGTTGTCCCAAAGTCCAGACCTCCTCTGTCTCCCCGCAACCATGTCTAGAGGGTCTTCCAAACCGTCACTGAAAAGTTTCTTTTCATTGTTTTAAAATGCCACTACGTGAATCGCGCGGAGCCTAGTCGGCTCTTGACCAAATTGCCAGGGTCTGGCATGCTCCCCGAGCAAATAAGTGGGTGGGCCGCCAGGAGCCGACGCCAGGCTTTCCCAGAAGCCTGGCCTGACTGATTCCTCCAGAGCACCCATTGTCCACACTTCCTGGTGTGGCTGCTTCCAGAATGAACCCGGCCTGGCCTGCAGAAAGGGCCACAGCCCGGAAAATCCCTTCGAGCACTTCCACTCTGCACACATGTGGCTCCTGGAGTCGGAATCCACTTGACTGCCGCTCACCATGCCAGCCAGCATGAACATGGCACTCACAGACCGCTTCTTCTCCCCAGCCACCTTGTGGCTGACAAGTGCTCTCTGAGGACCCAGCCCAGCAGAAAGATGCCTCCCTCACTCCCTCAGTCAGCGGCCTCACAGGTCACCAGCAGCATGTACATCAGTAGTGGTGTGGCTGCCAACAACAAGCTCCTTCTGACCCACCACCAATCACCACAGTCATCGAGATCTCGGCGGAGGTGGCGAACAGCCGCAATGAGGACATCGAGTACATGCAGGTGCCCCATCATGCCTCTGTGACTTCTTTGACCACAGCCACACTGGAATTGAAGCAGGGCCGTACGTTGCTGCACTGTGCTGCTGGCATCAGCCACTAGGCCATCTTTTGCCAAGCCTGCCTCATGAAGTACCATGCCATGTCGCTGCTGGATGCCCACGTGTGGGCCAAGTCATGCCAACCCATCATCCAGCCCAACAGTGGCTTCTGGGAGCAGCTCATCCACTCCGAGTCCCAGCTGTTCGGCACGAACACTGTGCATATGGTCAGCGCCCCTCTGAAGATGATCCCTGACATCCATGAGAAGGAGGTGCAGCTGATGAGTCCACTGTGAGCCAGACCTGCTGTGGACCTGAGCTTGAACATTCCACTTTGGTTGGTTCAGAAAAACCAGACAGTACATTTTCTAAGAGCAAAGAAAGAAGAAAAGTTGTTGCAGTTTTTAACCTCACAATCCATTATCCTTCAAGATTAAATTCAATAAATATTAGATGATTAAAAAAATGCCACTACATTTGCATTTCATTGTGCAGATTTCTGCCTTTTCACCTCTGGGGATTTTGCATATTAGATTTTTTTCTTTTAAAAATTTGAATTTCTCATCCTCTTTTTCAATTATTTGGTCAATTCTCTGTTGATCTCCTGTCTGCCCTATAGACTGGTTTTGGCAACAGGGCTGGGCGGGGGGTGTCATCATGGTTATTTTACAATCATCTTCCTTGGAATCATCTTTTCAGTGAGTTTCCTGTATGTTTCTGCCCCACAGCTGTGTTTGCTTGGGGACCTTTCTGTGAAGGACCAGCAGTATTCATATGAAGAACTCATTGTGCTTGTTGCCATTCTACTTTTGATTCAGTTGGTGATGGCAGAGGGTAGGGAAATGGAATTGATATTTCCAAACCCAAACCTGTGCCATCAAGTGAATTCCAATTTATCAGACAGAGTCTAACTGGCCGATAGGGTTCCCAAGGGTGGCTACCAGTGCTTACAGGGGCAGACTGCACCTCTTTCTCCCACGGTGTGACCGATAGGTTCCAATTGCCAACCTTCAGGTGGGAGCGAGTGCTTTTCTACTCTGTAATGTCCCGAAAGCACCCTTTTAAATAAATTAACTCACTCTGAAATAAAATCATGTTCTAAATATTTCACTAAAACTGATACACCAGGCAATAATTTTTAAGAGCTGCTCTGACATGATGAAAACATTCATTTCACATACAAAGCATCTCACTTTCAAACAAACTTATGTGATCCCAAAAGACATTTTTATTTAAAGAAGTGCTTATAGTATAGAATTTGGTTAATAAAATAATATAGAATAAAAGTTAAATGTTAATCCCACTAGTGTCTTAAAGAAGTAACCGCTGTTCACAGATGGGTACATTTTATTCAATTTTGTTTATTTACCATTAAACTTTTTAAAGTTGCATATGTAACCAGTGCTGCTTGTTTTGATTTTAAATTTTCAAATGCTTTTCCCTTAAGATAATGGAAGTAAATGGACAAAACTTTGAAAACATCACATTTGTGAAGGCCCTTGAAATTTTGAGGAATAATACGCATCTTGCGTTTACTGTAAAGACCAACATTTTTGGTGAGTTTTGTGGTAAGAAATTCTGAGCTTTTTTTGTGACAGAAAAGAAAAAATTATTCTAGTGGAAGATAGAGTAAAATGTAAAAAATGTTTTTTAAATGTTTGAACATTTTTAGAATCTTTAGTATTGACCTATACAATTGTGTATTCTAGTTTTCATGTTTGCGAATAAGCATCTTATTAATAAGTTTTAAAACATATATAACTGTACTATCATTTGTGAAATGTCTGTTGATCATTTATTATGTATTCTACTCTAGTTGAGATAAACTAATTGAAACTGAGAAGTCACAGTTACCCTTTCTCCCATTAATGTACAAATCAGTTGATTTCTAACCTTGAAACTGATCTCCTGAAATAATCATATCAATTCCAGGTGAACCATTTCATGAAAATAAATGAATTCAGTAACACATTAGTGAAGTAACCAATGTACTTCAGGTTCCTAACATCAACTACACTCCCTTTTCATATCGTTTTGAATATGTTGATATTTGAATAAAGCAAGGACTGTTCTTCTAAATCTATTTTGTTTTTAAACCATTAAGAAGTATGTTATTAGATTATGTTTTAGGAACTATGAAATTTTCTCTGAAAGTTTGAGAAGGGCAATAATTAAAATAATGAAACCATTGAAACTTTCTGAGAAAGTTTAGCTTTTTTTGTCAAGTGGGAATCATTTTTCTCTAGTCCAGTTAGATTACAACTTGAGAAGTAAGAGCTGACTTTAAAAAGGCAGTGTGAGTTTTGTTTTTCTCTCTTAGACTCCTCCTTAATTGTTCTTAGTCATAATGAAAACTTAAAGGCATTGATAAGTTTCCTTTTTTCACTTGAGTTTCCCGTGTTACTAATGCGATCCATTTCTGTGTCTTTTAAGAAGTTGTTGCTCTGTGCGAGCAGGTACATACAATTTGTATGTAACCTTCAATGCAAGAAGAGTTTTCAATGATTTAAAAGCTGCATGTTTTACAAGTAAAGTTGGTTGTACTGAAGACTGTGTTGCCAATAAGGATTGGTTCAGTCATTTCAAAGTGAGAGCAAATTTACATCGCGTTAAAGGACAAGTAGGAGTTGTCCTTCAGTCAGACATGTATAACACTGAAACTGCCAGTACATCATGTTCAATCCAGTGAGCCTCTCCTAATATATCACTTAGCCTAGAATAAGTCAGTAAGCCTTCACAATTAGTGGATGTCCTGGAATTTGGACTAATATCTAGAAATTTGCAAGCTTTCAATTAAAAAGGATTCCAATTTTGAAAGGTATGAAAACAAAGCTTAGGCAAGTTCCTTAGTCTTTTTAAACCTGGATCTCTAACTCCGTTTCATAGTATTTTTTAAGGATCAAGTCATTTGCAACCTCTTTTGCATGGTACATCAAGTTTACTAACAGGTATCAAATACCATTATATTAACTTTCTTTTATCTATAAAACATATAGCAAGTGCCATGATTAACCCATGGATTCTAGGAAACAGAGACTGTAGGTCTGAGGGATACAAAAGCAGAAAAGTCATACCATTTAGGAAACAATTACACCAAAAGAACCATAGAAAATGTGGCAAACAGTAGGAGTGAAATAGTGTCACAAAGTGACAAACAGAGGCTCTTTTAGTCAATACCTTCTTCCTTACCCCAGGCAGAGTACAGATCATTCACCATGAGGCAGAACATCAAAGAGCATCACCAAGAAGTACTAGTAAAACATTTGTGGAAATAGAGCATTTAATTCTGAGTGTATCACCCCACAATGAAAGTGGTCTTATTAACTATTAACTGTCATTTCTATAAAGCAGAAGTGAACCGTTAACCTAGATTTATGGAACTCCCAGACAGAACACCTACAAAAAAGAAAACTGTGATCAGAAGACAGATCTGTTTAGATGATAGAGAGCAAAACTACAGGGTCTTTAAAACTGACAAACAGGAATCAGCAGGCATAGGGGAGCCAAGATAACTGAGAAGAAGGGGTATAAGGACCTGATAATTAAGCATATAGATTCTGAAGAAAATGAGTAATTTACGGAAAAGAATAAAAAATATTTTAGAACGCTGATCTGAGTTATTTAAAAATTCACCTTTTAAAATGAGAACAGAGGGTAAGGAAAAAAGAAACCACAACTATTAGAGAGAAATAGCTATTATTAAGATTTAAAATGTAGCAAAGACAGAAATAGTCAGTAGAAAAAAGATTTTTAAAAGTTGAGATTTGAGAATGATGAGGGCAAAATGTACAAATGTGCTTGATACAATGGATGGATGGATTGTGATTTTTTTTTTAAGTTGAGGAGATCTCCCAAGCTATAAAACAAAAAATACCAAGTAGATTAGCTACTACTACAGGAGATTTATAAGAAAATATAGGTGGAAACATTTAAGAAAAAGTAACCAAAGGAAAGAAGGAAAAATTAGGAACAACTTTGCCATAGCACAACCCCAAATTGAAAAATAGCTGTGTCTGTCCTAAAGTAAAAGAAGGGTGTGCCCCTTCAGATTCCAAGTACCCATGGGATTTTGAGGAAAATGAATTTTTTAAGTGTTCATGTCAGTTTTCTAATTCCATTTTTACTATCTAGATAAGTATTAAAAAGTAGCTACTAACAAGAACTACCTGACACAGAACAGAGAGGAAATTAACCCTCAATGCAATGGCTTGAACTTTATCTCTCCTTTGGGTTTACCAGTATGGAAAAGCTTGGTGGAGACTAAGCCTCTTTTGGAAATAAGCTCCCATGAAAAGGTGAAAGGGTTCGAATTCTGCATTGCTGGGAACACACACTCATGTGATACATAATCCTTTCTCCTCGTCTGTGATTCTTCCTCAGAAGAATGCCTTTTTTTCCCTAGGGCCATTTTTCATTCATAACCACCTTCGAAAAGGCTCACTGTGATTATCACTGGGTATCATACATTTTGGCGCTCACATATTGAAGTTATTTCTGGATATGTTTGGCCTGCTCTAATCCAAAAATGGCACCAGTTTTCCCCTGTCGGCTCCAGTTTATGTGATATGGAACACATGCCCCACACCTATCTTCACTCTGTTTGCCCATGAAAAATCAGGCTATTTTAATGTAGTGTTGCTAGCCTGAGATAGAGGAAGTGCACATTGGCTTTATTTAAAGTAGTTTGGTTGTACTAAACATTTAGGTCATATTCTACGTCACATAGTGGCCTTTACACAAAGATATATTTGAACAATGCAAATTACATGAACTTGAATTTTTTCCCAGGTGTTACTTCACCTTTATTAAGAAGTGAATGGTAGGCAGTTCCACTTTGTTAAAAGGGCTAGAAATAAGTGTTTCTGTATAATAAATAAGGAGCCCTAATGGTGTAGTGGGTTATGTGTTTGACTGCTGGCCATAAGATCCGCTGTTGGCGCTCACCAGCCACTCTGTAAGAGCAAGATGAGACCTTCTGCTCTCCTAAAGGTTTACAAATAGCAATTCAAAAGTTCTGAAACCCAAAATGGGTCTGTCAGAGTTCAAAAATTTATTTTAAATTGAATTTTAATTAAAATTAAAATTTTTCAGTCTTATAAGATGGCACACCTTCTCTACCCGTGCACAGAAACTCAAAGAGAAGTTAGAATTCTTATAAAGAAACAGGGTATCCATTGACTTGTCTATATTAAAATATGTTCTGACATGTTACTGTATAATTTGAAGAAAAATTTAAATAAAAGTATTTATGAAAATTGCTATAAAGCCTTATATTTTTGACACTCAGGTGCCTGGCTAAAGAACACAAACCAAACTCACTGCCATCAAGTCCCTGCCCACTCAAAGCAACCCTCTAAGACAGAACTGCCCCCCTCTAAGTTTCTGAGACTATAACTCTTTTATGAAAGTAAAAAGCCCCATCTTTCTCCTTCGGAGCAGCTGGTGGTTTTGAACTTTTGACCTTGTGGTTAGCAACCCAATGTATAACCACTACACCAACAGAGCTTTATAGAGGGCTTGGTCAAAGAAAATAAAAGTCCACAGTAGGTGATGGTAATAGCAACTGAGATATGAAAATTATTTCTAAAAAGAAGTTTTTAAAAAAACGTAGTAAAGCAAACTAAACTTTGGAACCATAGACTATATAAGACTTCCTCCCCAACCCCGGCTCCCCACCACCAAATCCACATTCGCCGTCGAAGACTAGACCCATTTTAACTTTTTACTGCTTAAAATTTACATTTACTTCTTTCTTGTACTTGTATTCCCTTTTGTGATGTTCTTTGTATGAATTTATTTTACTTGGGGATTGCAGAGTAATTTAATTTGTACTTTGATGTCTTTCATCAACTCTAGAAAGTTCTTAGCCGGTAATAGCCAGGTGTCCTCTTGCTCTTCTCTTAGTCTTCCCTCTGTGTGCCGGAACCCTGATGGTGCAGTGGTGAAGCTGCCATCCTATGGTTGGCACTTGGAAACCATCAGCAGCTCTGCACGCGACAGACTGGGCCTTCTGTTCCTGTACACAGTTACAGTCTAGGAAACACACACTTTGAGTTAGCATTGACTCGAGGGCAGTGAATTTGGTTTCTAGATTCCGTCAGGGAGGCCATTTGTATCTTGTATAATTCTTTATTTTTAAATAAATCATTTTATTGGGGCTCATACAACTCTTATCGCAATGTATACATACATCAATTGAGTAAAGCACCCTTATACCATTCATTGCCCTCATCATTCTCAAAATTCGCCTTCCATTTGGGTTCCTGGAATCAGCTCATTTTCCTTTTTTCCCAACCCCCCTCATGAACTCTTAATAATTTCTAAATTATTATTTTATCTTATCTTACACTGCCCGGCATCTCCCCTCACCCACCTTCCTGTTGCCCATCCCCCCAGAGAGGAGGTTACATGTAGATCCCCGAGATTGGTTCTCCCTTTCTACACCCCCTTCCCTCCCGGTGTCGCCACTCCCACCGCTGGTCCTGAGTGGTTCATCCGTCCTAGATTCCCTGTGTTTCCAGATCCCTACTGCACCGCTGTGCATCCTCTGGTCTAACCAGGTCCGCAAGGTAGAGTTGGGATCATGATAGATGGAGGGGAGGAAGCGTTTAAGAACTAGAGGAAGGTTGTGAGTTTCATTGTTGCTACACTGAACCTTAGTGACCCATCTCCTCCCCACTACCCCTCTGCAAGGGATGTCCAGCTGTTTACAGATGGGCATTGGGTCCCCATCACACACTCCCCTCGTTCAAGGTGATGTGATTTTCCCCCTGCCCTGCCTTTGTTGTTTGAAACCTGATCCCCTCGGCCCTTCATGATCACACATGTTGGTGTGCTGCTTCCATGTGGGCTTTGTTGCTTCTGGGCTATTGGCCGCCTGTTTACTTTCAAGCCTTTAAGTCCCCAGATGCTGTATCTCTCAATAGCCAGGCACCATCAGCCTTCTTCACCACACTTACTTATGCACACATTCATCTTCAGCGTTTATGTGAGGAAGGTGATCACACAATGATGGTTTTTGTTCTTTGGTGTCTGCTACCTGGTCCCTTCAACACCTCGTATTCACTTAGGCTGTGTGCTTCTTCTCTGTGGGCTTTGTTGCTTCCAAGCTAGATGGCCGCTTGTTTGCCTTCAAACCTTTAAGACCCCAGATGCTGTATCTTTTTGATAGCTGGATACCATCAGCTTTCTTCACCACGTTTGCTTACGCACACATCTGTCTTCAGTGATCATGTCGGGAAGGTGGGTATCATGGAATGACTCTTGTATAATTCTTAAAATCTGTCTTCTTTCTTCCCTCAGCTTCCATTTGAATTTTGTCAAATGACCTGTTTTTAAGCATGTTAATCCTGTTTTTTGCTGTATTTAATCTACTATTATACCAGTAGTGAATTTAATATCAAGTGTTTAATCTTTTAGTTCGAGAAAATCCATTTGAATCTTTTATAGATTCCAGGTCTCTGTTATACTTTCCCCTATTTTTATCCATCTATTTTTCCCCCAGTTTTCCTTAACATATAATGGAAGATCTCAAAAAGTTTGTGGGAAATGCATTGAAAAATAATTTTCCACATTTTTTTAACCTTTTACTGTAACTTGGATAAAGGTTTACAGAACAAAGATTGAAGTTGTCAAAGATTCCATCTTGATTAGATCTACAATTAATGCTCATGGAAGCAGCAGTCAAGAAATGAAAAGACAAACTGCATTGGGTAAACGTGCTCCACACAAGACCTCTTTAGCATGTTGAGAAGCAGAGTAGTACTTCGAGGACGAAGGTGTGCTTGAGCTAGCTGTGGTTCTCAGTCTCCTGACATACATGGGCTCTACTGTAGTACTCACTGTTTTCCTGCGCCGATGTAGTTCAGCAGATGTTTTCTGAATGCAAATCTTGATTTTAGCCCCCAAAAGTATTTTCACTTTTATCATCAGCTTTTACATAAAGTCAAATTTTTATTTTTAAGTGAAATTTTTTACATATAAACTGAAAGATATTCTGAAGCTCTGAAAGACAATGCTAAGAATTGTCATTATTTTGAAGGCAACTCCCACCACCAAAAAACAATAAAAATTAAATTAAAAACCTCTGCTTTTCAAAAACTTGTTTTGGATTTGCTGATGTAATGATCATTCTTCTGATTGAAGCCCTGTAAGTGGGACAGTTTTTACAACTAATTACCAAACTATTTTTGTTATGCTGGGTCAGTTTTTAAGGTGTTTCTCGTTTGCTTAAAAGTCCTTTGTTTGGGAGGGAAAAATGAGGAGCTGATACCAAGGACTCAAGTAGAAAGAAAATGATTTGAAAATGATGATGGCAACATATGTACAAATGTGCTTGATACACTTGATGTATGGATTGTTGAAAGAGCTGTAAAAATACCCAGTAAAATGATTTATAATTTTTTTTAACTGAAGGGAAAAGAGTCCTTTGTTGAGAACCCCTTCCCTCGTTGCTTTTGTTCATTTCTGAAGCAACAGAGAAGATCACAATTTTCCGTGGTTGGGTTTTCAGTGGGTGTATTTCTAGACATTGAACTTTTCTTCTGAAGTGGTGCATAGTGTACTCCTGAGAGCTACACCTCATGGTACACAGTGTATTTGACTTGACGGCTCATGTGGGTGAGAACCTTTAAAGTCTGTTTTCAAGAGTGTGCATGTGTCACTTTGACTCTAACCCCCCCAGGCACTATCACATTTCCAGGAAATTTATCTAATACTTTAGCATATATAGTCTTATAATGTTGTTTACTTCTGGTATTTAAAAACATACATTTAAAACAACAGTAACAAAATTCATGTAGTACTAAATGAAAAACATTTTTATCTAGTTCACTGTCATTCAGTCCATTCTTGGATATAAAACTGCCCTGTGGGTTCCGAGACTATACCAATTTACAGGAGTAGAAAACCTCATCTTTCTCCCACAACGCTGCTGGTAATTTTGAACTGCTAACGACGAACATATAACCCACTAGACCACCAGGGTTCCTGGTGATGAAAAATAAGTGATATATTTTCCTAATTAGAATATGAAACTCCTAATAGTTTCTAGCTACATAGCCATAGGCAGATTTATTCTTCTTTTTCCTGATTTCAAGGACATGTAGGTTTGTTTTTAAATTTTGCAAAGTAAAATAATGCCTAACAAAGAGGTTAATTGACATACATGCTCTCAAATGTTTGTGCCTTCGTTAAGGATAAAATAGTTCACCAGTCTTAGGTGGTTGGTGAAAAGATATCTAAGATAGTTACTTAAATTATTTACTGTGTATACTAAGCTATAAGCCGAGTTTTTCAGCACATTTTCTATGCAATTTTTGTGGTAAAATTAGGTGCCTCAGCTGATATTGGTGCCAGCTTATACTCGAGTATATACGGTACTTCAGATTGCTATAGTGAATGCTCATTACGTACCTCACTTTACTACTTTATTGAGCCGCATATACCTTATAAACATGAGCTGGAAGAAATTGTAATATATTACCAATTCCGTACTTTTATTTCTGGTAAAAGTAGGTTCAGAAAAGCTTTCCCACTTTGGTAATGACTAAATTTTGTGTCATTGAGCCGTTAGTGTTTAAAGTGTGACTCCAGTTATCACAATATAATAAGGAATATCATATAAATAATTGAATTTAAATGTTTCTATAAAAGTTGAATTGATGAAAATTTAGAAACCCCTGTACTTTGTAATCACACCTACCCTTTTTTCTGCTGTGACTTGCTTTTATCACCGTTTGTCAGCATTAGAAGTGTGTTGTTAGTTGTCTTTAACTCATGAAAACCTTACACGTCCAGTCTTGTGCTGATATATTTGGGTGAGTGTTCCAGGTCTTGTGTCAGTTCATCGCATTCACAATTTCCCTGTTTGTTTGTTTGTTTGTTTGTTTGTTTGTTTTTCTGAAACTCCGCCTTACCAGTTATGACGGCTTTTCTATTGATAGTTCTTTCCTGTTGCTGTGTTCAAAGTAGACAATACAAACTGTCACTAGCCTCATATCTAAGAAATACTCTGGTTTCAATTCTTCTAAGACTGATAATGGTTGTTTTATTTATTTGTTTGCAAACGAAGAAAAAAAACCTCACTGCCATTGAATCAATTTCGATTCAAAGCATCCCTACAGGACAGAGTAGAACTTCTCCTGTGGGTTTCCAAGACTATAAGTCTTGATGCAAGTAGAAAGGCTTACCTGTCTCCTGATTTAAATGTACCAGTTTTGTTATATTCCTTTTTCACTGCCCACCTGCAAGTAAGTTAACTGAAAAGATCCTGGCTCGGGTTAGGCACATTTTTTTAACCTTTTACTGTGACTTGAGTAAAGGCTTACAGAACAAATTGGAGAAAAGATTAGTCATCAAAGTAACAATTTTGCTTTTAAAACTTTTAAAGTCACTTGCAGTACACTTGCCCAATATAGTTATGTTTTTATTTCATAGCTGTTGCTTCAGTAAACATTGACTATTGACACAAATGGAATGACATTATTGACAGCTTCAATTTCTCTTCCTTTTATGATGATGTTTATTGATCCAGTTGTGAGGATTTTTGTTTTCTTTGTATTCAGACTAATCCATAGCAAAGGCTGTAGTCTTTGACCTTCATCAGTAAATGCTTCAAATGCTCTTCATTTTTAGCAAACATAGTTGTATCATTTCTATGTAGCAGCTCAATATGTCTTCTTCCCAACCTGTTGCTGCATTCTTTTTCTTCTGAGATCATTTGCCCATCATACAGATTAAAAAATAAAGTGAAAGGGTACAAGTAAGCTACAGCTTTTTTCCAGTTTTGAACCACATAGTATGCTCTGTTTGTTTGACCAGCTGCCTCTTGATCCATGTTCAGTTTCTATAGCGTGCACAGGTTCTGTAAGAGCACAATTAAGTATTATGCAGTTACCCTTCTTTTTATGTTCTCCACAATTTGTTGAGGTCCCCAATGCCAAATGCATTTATGCAGTTGATAAAGCACCAGTAACTTCTTGCCGATGTTCTCTGATTTTGGTCAAGATTCGTTGGGGACAGCAGTGCTATTCCTTGGTTCATATTTTCTTTCTGATCTAGTGTAGGCTTCTAGTATAGCCAGGTGCCCCCACCCCCAAAAAATGAAAACTGGTAAGAAATGGGCATAAATTTGAAAATGCTTAATGAATTGTGCAAGGCCAAGTAATAGAAATTGACTTTGTGTATTCTTGTATTTTTTTTAAATAGGTAAAAAAAAACGTTCTGTGAGGAAAAGAAATGACAAATTTTATTTGTTTCCACAGTGTTCAAAGAATTACTTAGTCGGTCTGAGCAGGAAAAAGCTGGTGTTCCACATATTCCCAAAATTGCTGAGAAGAAAAGTAATCGCCATTCAATCCAGGATGTACCAGGAGATATTGAACAGACATCACAGGAGAAAGGAAATAAGAAACTTAAAGCAAATACTGTTTCAGGTGGAAGAAACAAAATCAGGAAAATTTTGGATAAAACACGATTTAGTATTTTGCCTCCCAAGTTGTTTAGGTGGGTAATGCCAGTCACTGTCGTGTAGGACTTTTTGTATTAATAGTTAAATGCTAATTTGGGGATCATGGGAAGTAGATGGAGGTAGATAGGCATTTTTTTTTTAATCCTAGCCATCATGAACGTGTTAAGTACCGTATATACTCGAGTATAAGCTGACCCGAATAACAGCCAAGGTACCTAATTTTACCATAAAAACTGCATTAAAAATGTGCTTGAAACTCGGCTTATACTTGAATATATATGGTAATACATAAATTTGGAAGAATGTATTCTAAACACCTCCCCCTAATTTCTGTGATGCTAACACCGTTAAGTTTTTCAAATAGTCTTTCATTAACCTTTTTTAGAGAAAACTCAAATAGTGTGAAATCGGGTTTTCTTCCTTTTGGACCATTTCCATTTTGGTCATTTCCCTCATCTGCACAGTTGGATGTCGTAAATCTTGAGGCACGTTCGCTGGTACCAGTTTTGTTTTGATCTTTTCCTTTCAGGGGCTATTTAGTCACTCTTAAATTGTAAGGTTTTCCTTTTTCCAGAATAGGCTATCCCCACAACTGAGTAAAGTTTCTTGAGAATTCGATGTAAATTAAGATTTATAAAGTATTGATAAAGCCAATCCTCTCAAGTTCATGATTGAGAAAGATTCTAGTTCATATTCTAAGTGTACATTTTACATTGTGTCCTTCCTGAAGCTATCAGAAGATTTTCATCAAGTGCAGTACTTAAGACATGGCCAATACTTGAGTATTTATTAAGATATTAAGATAATGAATGAATCAATGAAAGAAAGAAAACTTATTCAAAGAAGTACTTATGGGGCTTTTGATAAGCTCCCTGGCTCATGCCAGGTGTTAAAGAACTAAAAAAAGATAATGTGTCTACTTCAAAAACATTCCTTTCAGGAACCCTTACTGCGGCATCACATTATTATTATTATTATTATATGCTAAGCACAATGGGCAGAGCTGAAAGGATGACTAGAGTCTAACAGCCTACGAGGCAAAGTAGGCCAATGGGAAAGTCCTCACATGTTAGAGTGATTATTAATGTGTTAATGTGTACATGCGTAGTAAAATAAGTAGGGGCTATTTCTTTTGCCTGCCTGCATATAAAGCAAGAAATAGATAAATACTATAATGTGAAGGATTTTTAATAATATTGTCGATACCGATTTTATCATGCCGTGGTGGAGCCAGGAACAGCATACGAAGTGATAAGATTTCTCTTCTAGGAAGCTCTCTCTGAGAGCTAAGGGAGTTGCTTGTGATCAAGGGTGTCATATAGTACACATTGGCGATTTGTTCGGGGCAGGTTCGGAGGCGACTTAACTGAAGTTGGTGTCAGCTCATCATTTAAATAATTTAAAGTCTCTTAAGATTTCTAGGTCAGAAGATGCTCCTCTTTCTTATTTCTAGTCATGGAAGCACATTTACTTTCATTCAGTTGGGACGGCTCACGGAACTGTGAAATATCCCTAACTCTGTTGTTGGTCACTCATTTCTGGAAAGTTTGTTGTTGTACTCCTTCCTTTTCTGTGTAGCAACGCTCTTCGATGCAAGTGGAATTCTTTAATATGGAATAAACTAGTGTAACAGCTACACATCAGAGCGAGTAGGAAGGGGGTTTAGAAGGCGCCATTCCACCTTGAAGAGGTTGCCGACAGTTGGGTGTGATCAGAACTCTCCAGGCACAAAGGAAAAGAGAAAACCCTGGCAGAAAAGGGAGAAAGATCATGAAGGGAATGTCTCAGGCAATAGTACACTGAGTTCCACTTCCAGAAATTTTGGTAGATTTTGTCTGGAATACACTATTTTTTAAATTGGTTCTTATTTTAAACGATTGCTCAGTTGGGATATAACCTGTATAATTTAGTTGTATCATCTAAAAACAGAGAAGGTGTGATTTTAGTTGACTTTAGTTTTTTGATAACACATTCCAACCTGCCAAACCCATTTCAGAAATTGACAGCAATATCTGTTTGTGGCTTCTCTTTGGGGAGGGAGAATTGGTCATGCCTTGGATTCTGCCTTTGCTTACAACAAGAGTCATGGAAATAGAGGCAGGCATTCAGGAGCAGTCAATTGGATATTTTCAATCATTATTACTTTATATTGTTACCCAAAAAATTAAAGCTTTAGTAGAAACAGTATAACTTACGGTTGGGGTTTTAAAATTTTTAGTATTTTTCATGTATTAGTCAACCAACTTTTTTGAGTCTCTTGCTTTCTGCCAACAGGAAATTGTGACCTGTGACTACAAACATGACTAAGAATGTTGCCCTCTAGAAGTTCATATTAAATTAGCCATCTCTTCTACAGTGTTTTCTCTTAACTGAAATACTGAAAACTTTAGCCATGTGAATCCCCCAGAAGAGATGATATTAATGGAAACTGAATAAGTTTCTGGAGCCTGCTTTGTGAGAGAGTGAACTTGTCCTTCTTGCTCTCAAATTGGCTGTTCTCCTTGTGGAGGAATTATGTTTGGCATTAAGTCATTTGAAGTTCATCCAGCCAACCTCTTTAGCCAGGTAGAAGATTATGTATTACACTCTAGATAAAAAAGTACTCTTTAAATCAGTTAGACAACATCACTAAAACTTTAGTAGGAAAATGTTCAGCATTGATAACAATCAAGGATGTGATGTGCAGTTTAAGTTTTATTTACATATCCTCAATTCAGTAATTCCATCAGATTAAGAAGAGTTATATAATCATCACAGTCAATTTTTAGAGCATTTCCTTTTTTTGTATTCCTTGTTGTTAGCTCCCCATCTCCCCTCCCCCCCAACCTCTCCTGCCATACCAACAAGAAAACATTAATCCAGTTACTTTCTCTATCGATTTCCTGTCCTGGATTTCATATACAGAAAAACATACAAAACAAACAAATAAACTAACAATAATAACAAAGTGAAACAAAAAATAATGCAATAGAAAAGAAAGCAGAAATATTAAAGAGAACAAATTTAAAATACATCAAAGGGAAAACAAATGAGTAAGATTACATTTTAATTAACCACATCTTCCATAATCAACTGACAAGACTCCCTGACAACAAGCTAGTCACATCCTTCAACTATGGCCAGACAGGCTTCACCGGACATTTCATCTAGATGTGAGCCTGCAAATGGATTTGGGGTTTCCACGGTCATCTGTAGCTTTCTGCAAGCCAGATGTTCACAATTTAAGTTCTGACACCATTCACGCCTTCGGTTATGGATTTGTTATTCACTATCCTTGGATCCTACAGGCTGTTGTGCTTCTTCCGTGTGGACTTAGTTGATGTTTCATTTAGATGGCTGCTTATTTGAAGACCCCAGAGGCTATTATTTCCCACAGCCAGGCACCATCTGGTTTCTTCACCACACTTTGCTACCGCACCTATATCTTCAGCGATCTCTTCATGAGGGTGAACATCAACCCAGGACCATGTCCTAAGAACGAATTGTTCTTAGATTGGGGTGTGATGTATAATTTAAAATAAGATGCTATTTGTTTCATCAAAGATTATCAAAGACCAAAAATAGGTTAATATGGCATAGATGTGACAGATAAAATATATCAATTCTGATTGCTCTGGAGTATAAAATAAAGGTAGCCTTTCCAGAAAGCACTTTTTTTATTAAGAGCTTTAAAATGGCCGTACTCTTAATTCAGTAATTTCATTTCTATGACTAAGCAGTTGAAGATTTACATGTAGGCACTCTTAGTTTTCTATTATTGGTTATAAAGCAAAATTGGAAACAATCTACATCTTCAACTCTTAGGTTAAAATAACTAGACGGAAAAATATCAAAATGTTGATATTGTGTAAGATGTGTTTTATAGATAATCTCCTCCCTCTTCTTGTCTTCCTATTTATACTTTTAGTTTCTATGTTGATTGCTGATCAGTTTTTATAGTTTAAAATTTTAGGACTTCGGTTTTAAATTTTCTTCAGGATCCTCTTGTGTGCTGGAGATCTGTGGGAGGGGTCTGAAGAAGAATGCGATTTGGTCTCATTCGTTATCACTTTTTCACTGCCTTTGTCACCTCTGTAAGAGTGGAAGATGGGCTGTCAGGAATTTCTTCATAAGAGAAGAGCAATGAAAGACTGTAAAGAATAAACAAATCATTGAAATAAGAAAATCCCTAATGATGAAATTTTTAAATATAAAAAATGTCTGAAAACTAAAAATGAAAAAATTTTTATTGAATTTTAAGAACATCTGTAAGCTCAGACATATCAATGTGATTTCTACTGGCTGAGACTATTTCACAATTCAGGAAATCAGATCTTCAATTTTTCTCATCCAGGTTTTTTGTTATTCTTATTTCTTAATCATAGTTTGCTTAAGTATCATCTTTATACTTTTCATTATATCAACTTTAAAATAGACTGCCTTGCTTATATATTGAAATTATTTTTCACCTCTTTTTGCTATTATTTCTTTGTTTTCTTTTAATACTGAGATCATTTGTATTTGTATATTGATAATATATAGGTAGTTTTTCTAGTTTTACAATATGAAACTAAATTATACTTTTATTATGACTAAATTTAGTTAGAGAATAATTAAAGGTATTTTTCAAAATATCTTTTTCTGTTCCTGCATCACCTTCTCAGGAGACTGTTTTGGTAAGATGTGATATAATTATTTACAAATAGGCTTTATCAATTCAGCTTCCAAGCAAGCATGAATATTTTGCTTATTAAATACTATTTCATATCATAGCATGGATTGTACACATTACTATAGTTTTCATTGATACATGATCACACCTTAATTACCATTGATTTATAACTGGCATTATATTAGTTACTATTTAGTGTCATATCTATTGATTATTAAAATGTAGAAATAATGTTAAATACATCAGTAAGACAGAAAAAGAACTTTCTCTTCTTCTCTACTCCAACTTGAGGTAACTGATGCGGTTAACTTTCATGAAGAATTGTAAAATTTTAAAATTCCCTCGTTTTTGATCGTTTGTAGGACTACTGACCTCTAATCTTTGGCACCTTGATTGTTTAGATTCAATTACCTGGCTTTGTCCAAAATTTGTGTGGGCTCATCCTAAAAAAAATTCCTTAATGATTGCTTTTTAAACATTAAAAACAAAAAACCTATATTTTCTATGTAATTTCAATTATTGTCAAATTACTTACAAAGTTGTGATTTAAGTATCTCTGGCTACCCCTCCATCTATATTTCTCATACTTGCCCTGAAAACATTCAGTGCTTATCTCTAGGTCTTCAAATCTATTACAGATATTGGCCTAGCCTAAGTACAGATTACTTAATCAAATTAGGTATTTCCTTTGCTTTATCTGTCAAATGTTCCCTATGAAAAAAACATTTCCTGTTTCTGTAGTACTATTCCCACTCTACTCTCTCTTTTTATAATTATAAATTGTTTTTAAATATATGTTTACTGTTCTCCTTTCCAGGTTTTTACTGTTGCCATTTTATTTTTGGTAAAAGTCTTTCACGTTCTTCCTCTAAAAAATAGGGATTCTCTTGTGCTTTGTTCGCCATGTACATTTTCCCCTCTGGAGTCAGTAAAACATTATAATTCTGTCATAGTGCTGTATTCTGGCCACTCTTTAAATTATGCCACTTCGGTGCCAAAATGTTGGTCTACACTTTCAATTTTAATGACATGGTAATTTTCAGGATTGCTGGGCAAGTCCAGGGAAATAGCTAGCATTAGTCTTAAAATACAGATGAGGAAACCAGGGTCAGGAGAGAAAGAGAGAGTTGCCTGAGATCCCATGGCTAACAGCCCAGGTCAGACGGCCCTGAAAACTTACTCTTACAACCCTAGTCTCTGCTCTCTTTCACACCCTCCTGCTTTCCCTGTACCTGCGCTCCCACTCCCTGCCTCGTGGGGCCTCTCCTTTCCTTGTCTCCCTATTAACTGTCCTTTCGCCACGTAATTGTACATCTTGCATAGTTTTTAATTTGCCTGAATCCTCTATTTTGCCCCTAACATATTCTAAGTATCCTTATATTATTTTTTAAGATTGTACCTTAATCATTGCCTTGATAAAAGGTAAGTATTCTGTTACTGTTTGTATGTGTAAGAGAACTGGGAAGAAGGCTGCATTGCATCAAATATAGATAGGGATTAATATTATTTGAAAGCATTGCTTTTAACATAAGCGCAACTCTCTTAGGTTGATAATATTTTTGGTTGTTAATGCTGGTAGAAGTGTTTTTAGGGGGATACTTTAAGGTAATTAAGGTAAATTTTTTGTTTTCTTTTCCCCACCTGGTCCTTTTTTTATTTATTTTTTTGTTTGTTTTCTTTTTATAGGGATGTTTTGCCTTACGTTTAAGGTAAATTTTTTGAGGTATATAAAATTTAAGTGACAATTGATTTTCTTAGTTTTTGCTTTTTTCCCTTAGATGAATTTAGAATTGCTTTTGTTAGCATGTCTAAAGTATTTAAAACCCCCAGATTAAAGTCGCTGTCACCGAATTGGTTCCAACTTAGAGCCAACAACCGCATAGGACATTGTAGAACTATCCCAGTGGGCTTCCGAGTCGGCAGCTCTTTAGAGAGCTAGAAAGCCTTTTCTTCCTTCCTTGGAGCAGTAGGTGTTTTCAAACTGCTGCTCTTGCGGTTAGCAACCCAGCATGTAACCAGAACACACCCCCATGGTACTTGATGTGCTTAAATATGGCCATTTAACTAATACTTGTTTTCTTTAACCTTTAAAGGGAGTGAATGTGAACAAACTTGCTTTCTGTTGGAGGGTGGGGTTGTGCTCTTTCAGAATGGTCAAATAATTTCTCTCGAATTAATGTGCTCTTAGAACGAAGTTTAGAGATTATAGATTTTTTCCCCCTTTCTGTTTTTGTTGCTTGCCCTTTTCTTTCTCCTTTCCGTTGGTCAGTGAGCCTGGTGTAGTGGACTAGAGCTTCTAACGGCAAGGTTCGTGGTTCAAACGTACCAGCTGCTCTGGAGGAGAAAGGAAGCTGGCTGCTTCCATAAGGATTCGCCGTTTTCTTTTGTTACATACTGTAGGTGTTCTTTGTTGCTCTTCTCTGTACCACCGTCCTGCTAGCTTTCTCCTAGTCTTGCTTTTTTGATAGGCTGTTAGACCATTCGAATGTATGTTCAAAGACTTATCATTTGGTAGCTTGAACTTGGGTTCACTGATACCTATTAATGCCATATTTTAAATTTGTGTAAAAGGTTGCCAAGGGTGTCTGTATGTGTGTGTACGTAAGTATACATCATGCTTCTTAAAAGTAGAGGACCGTAGAAAATGAAGACCCTCAAAGAAGGGAGATTGCCCCACTGATTACAGCAATAGGCTCAGACAGCAACCGTGATGAGGATGGGATGGGACTAAGCAGTGTTTGTTCTGTTGCTACGTGTCAAAACCAACTTAGTACCTAAGAGCAACAATAATACACAGTGCCTTCAGAAGCTGACAGAGCTCAGGTTCTCTAAATGCACAGCTTTAATTTCTCTACCAAAACCATGAATGTAATTGTTAAAAGAATCTTTTATTACTATTGTCATCATTATAGATGTCCTATTCATTTTTTTAATGACTAATATTTTAACTTAATTTTCAAAGTCACCGCTTTGGATTGGTCCTATTATGATTAAGTACAACAGAGAACAAAAATGTTTAATATTAATACCACAAATGTTTTGACGTTATCTGTGACATTCTTTTGAAGCGATGGAGGCCTGAGCCAGTCCCAGGATGACAGCATTGTGGGGACAAGACACTGTCGGCACAGTCTTGCTATAATGCCAATCCCTGGAACACTCTCTTCCAGCAGCCCTGATCTCCTGCAGCCTACTACCAGCATGTTGGATTTCTCTAATCCTTCAGGTAATTTGTGTATGTGATTTTATATAGCCATATTGGTTCCAAATGAATCAATGAGTCATAAGTACAAGAGCTAGATTTTTTAAAAATCATTTTATTGGGGGCTCGTACAACTCTTACCACAATCCACACATCCATCCATTGTGTCAAGCACATTTGTACATTTGTTGCCATCATCATTTTCAAAATATTTTCTTTCTACTTGAGCTCTTGGTATCAGCTCCTCATTTTTCTCCCCTACCTCCCTCACAAACCCTTTATAATTTATATATTAAATTTTTTATTCATGTCTTACACTGACCGATGTCTCCCTTCATCCTGTACATTAGAATTTAGTGTAAAAAGCTAAAGGAAAGACCGTGCCTTTTAGTCCTAGGTAGAAGGGCACTTCATCATGAACTAAACACTGAAGAGGAATCACCCCTGACCACAGTCACACAGCAGAGGGATAAAAGACAATACTCTACTCGGTGGGAGATTATTTTAATACAAGCAGCCTCACTACCCCTTCTCTTTGGTATTTAGAAATGTCTTAGTAATTGTCTAAAAGCAATGATTTTCCCCTGATATTTGAAACTGAAGTTGTTCATGCATTTTTGTTCATACTTTTTGTGAGGCACCAAGTTCACATTTCTGCCACCTTCTCATTGCCACCCCATTGTCCTTTAGCTGTGTGATCCAAGATTTTGTTATACTGAAGAATAACTTTGACTTTAAAGGGTTAGTTATATGTCTTATCATTTGCAAGGCCTGAGGTGGCTTTCAATAAAAGATGACATACAGTTGAAAACTAAAATGTGTAATCAGAACTTAGGAAAAAATAGATTTCCACAAAGTCAGTTTACTTGTATTTCAACGTCACTCTTTTTAAAATACTGTGTTTTACTGAAGATTTACAAAACAAATCCAATTTCCACTTCATAATTTTTTTTACAAATTGTTTCCTGACAGTAGTTAGAGTTTTCAGCATGTCAGCATTTCATGATTTCTGTTCTGTTTTCTCTGTGTCCATTGACACCCTGTCCCTTCCCCTCTGTGCTTTCTCCTCTTTACTTTGGGGAAGCGTGGCCTTATGCAGTTGATTGTTTATGGAAGTACCGTACTCACAGACAATATTGTTTATTTTATATGCCAATCTATTTGGCTAGAAGGTGACCTTCAGGACTAGGTTCAATATCAAGTTGAAAAGGGAACCTTTGGGCAATAGTCCAAGAGTTCCTCTGGTGTTTTAGTGCAGTAGTCCTGGCCTTTTTCCACAATCAGAATTTAATTCTGCATGTTTCTCCCCCACCCTTGGGCTTTCTCTTATGTCTCTGGACAGCATAATTTTTTTTTTTTACTCTTGGGATTCCTGGCAGCTAATATAAAAGAGAGGGAGACTCCACCAACTATATAAACCTCATTACTCGAAAAGGAGAAAATATAAAGTATAGTAGAAAACTTCATATTGTATTATAGCAACTTAAATAAAATTACTGCTGCTTAACATAAAAACACACACTCTGGTGCAGTTCATCCTGCACATTGTTTTTTCTTGGAAGTAGTTCATTTGTTTCATAACCACAAGAGGCTTTACTAAACCTGATACTCTGTCTTTGACACAACCCCGTCTGTGGCTGCTAGCATTCTTTCTGGAACAAAGATCTTAGTGGATCATTGCTTTGCTTAAAACTTTCCAGTGATTTCTGGATTAGTCAGAAACAGTCCCTCTCCGGTTATTTGATCAGAAAATTTAATTTAAAATTTTATACCATGGTATATTAAATCAAATTTAACCCAGAAGGATACGAAAGCCAAAGAATCAGATAAGAAAAATGCAGACCAGGTTCAGCATTTGATTTGTGAAGGGCATGTCCCTACCAGAGTTAGGAAGTGTTGCTGGAGTGGTAGAGGAACCAAAAGCCCACAGGAAGAAAACAGACAGAAGCAGTCCCTCCTTGCTTTAGCCTTGCAGTTAAAGAGGGAGCATGCAGCACCCAGTATTCCCAAGCAGTTTCCTATGCAAGTACTAAGCAGGCCAAGCCCTGCCCATCTTCGGAGATCAGACGAGATTGGGCAAGTTCAGGGTGGTGGTTGTGAGAGGAAGACCCTCTAGAAGATGCAACAGTGGGCTCCAACATGATTAGGGTGAGGATTACCCAGGAGTAGGTTTACGTAAAGTTGCTGTGAGTTGGAACTAACTTGGCGGTCCCTGACAACAGCAGATAAAGAGGGAGCCAGTTGGCAGAGAAGAAATGTGGTGTGCAAAGTTTCAGCCCCATCATCACAAGGCCAGAATAGAAGTACGTTTGGAGCCAAAGAGAGCAATTCTTCATTTTCTCCCTCTACAACAGTCTTTATAAACATCCTTTTGCGACTGCCTTTCTGCCCTCGGTTTCTTCATCCTCTGTCCTGAGGATGGCATGTATTTCTCTTCCTTTGCTTGTGCCTCAAGCTAGACTCAAAAGTTACCTTGGCTTGGGAGCTCGGTGCCTTCTGATGGAGTCAGCCCCTCTTCTTGTTTTCAGCAGTCCCAGCACGTTTGCTGTCTCTCTCCTTTGTCGGGTGGTAGCATAGGAATTTACTGCCATGCCTGTATGAGTTCCAAGCAGCACTTCTCACACTGCAGAGAAACCCCGCAAATAAAATCGTGCCTCCTACCAAATCCCAAACTAAATATGCACACTTCCCTAAGACACGAGACATGTGGTTTGCAGGTTCCATTACTTTTACTGCAGGGTTTATACCTTGGGCGTATGCAGAAGTGAGGGGCATGGTAAGGGAGGAAGTTAGAATGACTGTGATTTAGAAACTCTAAATCTCACGGAGCAAACACTCAAACCTCTGAAACTGAGGTGTTGCTTGACTTGATTTCATATTGACTGCACAATTCTCTCCTAGGAAACATTTGTTGAAAAGACTTGCACTTTTAAAAATCTATTCAGAGAGTCTTCCATGGTTCTGTCTGCAACACAGGCTCATAACTGGTAATATTATAAAAGAGCACCTACTTAAATGAGATAGTTAAGTTGTAAGTTACATGTTTAAGCCCCCTAAAAAACATAATTTTAAGAAAGGCTTTTTACCTAATAGTGGTGCAGTTTTTACTTGGTCTTCTGTAAGGTCAGTTAATTCCAAAGTCAGCTCCTTAGGTTCTCTATGATAGCTTGCACTCAACTGTGTTTATGCTGCATGATTAATATTATTTTTAGATCAAAAAAAGAACATGGAAATGAGGGTATAGAACTATTAATAGCTTGCTTTTGATTACTGACTTTTTTTATGCTTTTGCTTTGTTTTTGCTGCCTACAGCTGTTGGTTTTTACTGTAAGTATACTAAAGATAGCATTTTATTGCCTATATTTATAGATAATATTTTATATTTAAAAAGTCAGGTGATAAAAGTTGCAGTAGAAAGCAAAGCTTTTGTGTTCACCAAGTAACCTGTATTCATTGGTATGTCCTTTTAGTCATTTCTTTGGGGGAAAAGTACATACATACATATATATATATTCAACATATTCATACTTTCCTACAACTTGTAAGGTTTTAGGAATTTTGACCTAATATAAGATCAGACCTAAAAAATTCAGAGTGTGACTAAAAGGAATTTGAAACTTTTGTTTTATTTTGTTTTGTTTTTTTACCCTGAATTTCCGTATAGACTCCTTTGCTCACCCTTTTAAAATTTAACTGCACCAGTCTTCAGCATTTTATTTGGTGGTTTCTTTAGTGTAGTAAACTTCACATTCATTTCTGCTTTGCAACTCTGGGTTATATGAACTAGTTTTTCAATTCCAAAGAAACACGGGCTTGCCAAGAGCTGGAAGTAACAGTAGACAACCTAACAAAAATTCTAGGAGTTGAGACATATTCTATCCTTTCTTTGTAGTTTGGTTTTTTAAAAGCTATGATTTGGGTTTCATGTAGAGGAGAGAAACAAAGCAAGATAAGTGTTTTAGGTGAGAAGGTGGAGGTACTAGAACCTTCATCCACTGTTCATGAGAGTGAACAATGTAATGATTACAGCTTCTTTGTAACCAAAAGCTTAGCAGTTCCTCAAAAATTGAAATAGAGCCTAGCATATAAATCCAGCCATCTCAATCTAGGGACAGATCCCAAATAATTGAAAGCAAGAATACAGAAATTTGTAAATCAGAGTTCATTTCAGCATTGTTCACAGTAGCTAAAAGGTGGTTAATAAATGTCCATCAACAGATGAATGCATAAACAAAATGTGCTTCCTGTATACAAGGTAGTCTTACTCATTCATAAAGAAAAATTAAGCCCTTGTATTTGGTATAATATGGTACAATCTTGAAGTGACATCACAAAAGGAAAAATATAATCCCACTTATATGAAGTAAGCTAATGTATTGGACCCAGATTTATTAGTGGTTACAAGGGCTGGAAGCAGGGCAAGATGAGATCAGTGCTTAGAAAACATTGAGTTTCTCTTAACAGTAATGGAATAAGTTGTAAACAGCAGTGATTATTGCATAACATGATGAGCATAATGTTATTTTCACCATAATTAAATGATTTTAAAATTATGTATTGAGTACTTTTCTCCATTAAAATTGTTTTGTAGCATAATAATTATATAAGAATGCTTATAATTTAAGAAAAGAAAGAAAGCTTATAATTTATGAAATTAAAGAAATGTGCCATCAAATTATGCATATAATATGATCCCTGTATTTATCTTTTTTGGTGGTTTCTTAAAATAGTTTTATTGTCATACATTTCACATATCATTACAATTTAATCATTCAGTCAAATTAAAGTAATTTATTCAGTCACCACAATCAGTTTCAAAGCATTTTCTTCTCATACTCTTTGATAGCTCCCCATTCCCCCTCCCCATTCTTCCCTGAAGCAAATACTTCCTCCCCTCCAGAAAAAAAATGATGATGACTAGACAAAACATAGAAAAACTTCAATCAACAAAAAATTAGAAAATATTAAAAACGGAAACAACTGGAAAATGGGTCAAAAGGGAGATCAGATAATCGGCTTTACAGTGTACTCTGTCGAATAGCAGTGCAACTTTAACCTTGACTCTGGCCACACAGGATTCTCCAGAGGCTCCATCCTTATGATGATTAAGCCTGCAGCTGGATTTGGGACTTCCACTGTCAGCCATAACCTTCTGCAAATACAGTGTTCACAGTTGAAGCTCTAATAACATTCACTCTTTCAGATTTGGATTTTATTTTGTACAATCCTTGGATCTCACAGGGGGGGTGCTTCTTCCATGTGGACTTAGTTGGTGTATCTTCGATGATGGCTTGTTTTAAAACAAATCTCTTAGGTCTCAGATGCTATTCTTTCTGATAGCTAGGCACCATATCTTTTCTGTAGCAACCATATCTTCAGTAATCTCTTCATAGGAGTAAGCATGGAACAATGCCATGTGCCCAAATCATAAGAACTAACTGTTCTTATAATTGTGAGCCCTAAATCCATTCGTGTGTCTACGGTTTGTATAGGTCTCTGGTTCACTTTTTTTTCTGTCTGGTTCACTTTTTTAAGGAGCCCTGATGGTACAGTTAGTTATTAGGCTACTGACCAAACATCCGTAATCCAAACCACCAGCCATGCCATTGGGGGAAAGATGGTGTTTTCTACTCTCATAAAGAGCTAATAGTCTCACTTTCTGCCTGTGGACACCACAGAGGAAGTATCGTTAGGCTGCCCCACCCCCACCAGCAGCAGCAGCATGTCTAAGCCAGAGACTCATAAAGAGCCTACACAGCTTTGGAAACTTCATCAGAGGATTGAGCTCTGAAACAACAGAGAGTCCATGGAGCCATTTTGAGTAATGGGAAGAGTGAGGAGGGGACACTCAAGGACTGTGTGGTCATGAGAGCTTAAACACCAAGCACTCTGGAGGCTTTGGGCGTGTCGCTTACTCTGCTGTGGGGGAGGGAGACCCACCCCCGAGTGCAAGGCCACACATGGCGGATGGAGGAGTTATGGAACCAAAGAGGACTCTCACGAGAAGACTCAAAGACCAGGTTCCCATTTAACCGTGAAAAAGAGCTTTCTCGATAGAATCACAGAGACACTGAACAGCACCACCTACGAGGTTATTTTGAGCACTATGGGAAAATGGAAGTGATTGAAATCATGGCTGATTGAGGCAATGGCAAGAAGAGGGACTTTGCTTTTGTGACTTTGGATGAGCACAATTTGGTAGATAAGATTATCATTCAGAACTACCATACTATAAAGTAAGGAAAGATGGAAATTGCAGTGGTGGTCCGGGAGGTGGTTTTGTTGGGGATGACATTGGTCGGGGCAGAAACTTCAGTAGACATGGTTGCTTCGGTGGAGGTCGTGGATATGGCAGCAGTGGGGATGGTCATAATGGATTTGGTAATGATGCAGGTGGCAGAAGCTACAATGATGTTGGCAATTATAACCATCAATCTTCCAGTTTTGGACCAGTGAAGGGAGACTTTGGAGGCAGGAACTCTGGCCCTTACCCTGATGGAGGTCAACACTGCCAAATCATGAAACCAAGGTGGCCATGGTGGCTCAAGCAGTAGCTATGGCAGTGGCAGAAGATTTTCATGATTACCAGGAAAAGAGAGCCAGAGAAGCGAAAAGAGAAGCTACAGCAGTGGTTCTCAGCCTTCCTAATGCCGCAACCCTTTAATACAGTTCCCTATGTTGTGGCGACACCCCCCAACCATAACATTATTTTCATTGCTACTTCATAACTGTCATTTTGCTAATGTTATGAATCGGGCGACCCCTATGAAAGGGTCATTTGACACCCCCCCCCAAAGGGGTCGCTACCCACAGGTTGAGAACCACTGAGCTACAGGTTACAACAGGTTCGTGAACTCAGCCAACCACATTGGTGGCAGGGCCTCCCTCCTACAAAGAAGACCCGTTTTAGACAGTACTCAGTTGTATGGGCAAAAGAGTTTGAGGACTGATCTTGTGAAATTATATAACAGGTCTTTCTAATTTTTATTCTGTGGAAAATAAAGCATTCCAACAAAGGGTTTTAATGTTGTTGTTGTTTTCACTTATGCTGTTGAATGCTAAATGTAATAGTGTAATCATGATGCTAAATAAATGTCTTTTTTAAAAAGAGCTATAGTCTCAGAAAGCCAAGAGGGGGCAGTTCTACTCCGTCTTACAAGGTTGCTATGAGTCAGGACGGACTTGATGTCAATGAATGAGTTTTCTGATTCACTTTAGAAACATCATGATAAATGCCCTGGGGCATAAGGTAATTCTATTGATAGTGTCATTAATTTAACCAGTGGCATAGAATTTAAAAACTGAAAAGGAAATTATACATGCATGGGCCAGTTTCAGATGCATGAAGTGTTAACTTGTACAGATTATAAATTCTTTTTTTTAATAAATTCTTAAGAGACTAGACACTGCACACAAAAATGGGAGTGGGTGGTATGACAAAACCTTCAGGAACGCTCATCCCAAAGGCAGAGCACGCCTACCAGAGTAGAGCATGTCATGAAGCAAGGAGGCTGACTAAAAGTGAACATTGACCACAACCAGAGAGAGCCAAAGCAGTCCAGCGACTACCAATTCCACAACCTTGGGAGAGCAGCCATCTGCTGCTTCTCGCACTGGGACGCCTCAGCCTTAAGTCCAAGGGAGTATGCTCAATTTCATAAATAGGCCTGAGTGTGTGCGCCCACGCACATGCGCGGTATATATTTTGTCTTCTAGAAAAAATAAGTTTCATTAATAAATGTAGTAGTGATTTCTGTTAACTTCCTAAAACAGGAAATGTATATTCTACTGTTCAACCGAATGATTGTGTCCCAAATTGCCTTAGGATTAAAAGTTTTCAATTTTGTTTTTTAAATAACCTGGCACATTTTTTTATATATATATAGATATTCCTGATCAAGTTATAAGAGTTTTCAAAGCAGATCAACAAAGTTGCTACATCATCATCAGTAAAGACACTACAGCTAAAGAAGTAGTTTGTCATGCTGTTAATGAGTTTGGTTTGACTGGTGCATCGGACACATACTCCCTCTGTGAAGTTTCTGTTACTCCTGAGGGTGTCATAAAACAGAGAAGACTTCCCGACCAGTTCTCCAAGTTAGCTGATAGAATCCAGCTTAATGGAAGGTGAGTATACTTAATAATAAATGTGTTTGTTTGTACACGTGCTCTTTTGATCCCTCGTGTAAAGGGGTGTTTTACATAGAAAGATATTGTGAGAGATGCTGAGTTCTGTAAAGGTAGATTAAAGTTGTTTGAGGTTTTGCTTCATGTTCCCAGCTTTTCTTGTGTCCCATAACTACATAAATGGAACCTTAGAGGCTCAGCACTCATAATGACTACCCAAAGTGGGAGAAGGAAAGGCCGGACAGGCAGCTTGCTTGAAGCTTTTAGCATACTTACTAAGCCGAAATCTTCAAGCCATTGATATGTCTCCTTTTACAGATGAGGAAACTGATACCTATATTCATATATGTATCTGAGTATGTGTTTAGTATAATAATATATAAATTTACTTTTACTATGTACAGTATTTACTTGGCAAAGGACTTTATGATTTTCTAAATTCTTTTTCTAATTAATTGTTTTCCTTTTCCTGCATAGGAAATTTCCTAATACAGAAAAATTATTTAAATGGGCTCTGAAGATCATGTAAATGTTATTTTGATAATATATTTGTTGTTACTATTTTATTTACTCTGGAAATTTTCTCTGAGAATAATCTTTATAGGAGTCCAGTGTACATACAGAAAGAGAAGCTTGGGGACCTTATAATGCCAGCCTATCATGGTCCCTCTGTAAAGAGTAGATTTGCTCTGCTCTGTTGGTTACATGTGGTGGGTAAGCCCTGTACCTTTGGAGCTAATATGCTCAAGTTCAAATCCCAGTTCTGACTCCGTGACCTGGAGCAAAGTATTTAGCTGCTGGATTTTCTCATCCATAAGATGAGAGTGGTAATTATAGACCATATTGAATAGGGATCTTATTAGGATTAAAAGTTAAGGAGTAAATAAGCATACTGTAAATGTTAGCTATAATTATTTTTATTATCTCTAATATAGTGATTTTCAACACTATTATTTATTACAATGCTTTAGACATGTGAACTTCTTAAAGACAGGGGAGAAAGGGAGGTAGGTATAGTTTCTTGGGGGTTAGCAGCCAAATGTGTAGAACCCACCCCCACCCCACAGCCAACAGGGCTCCTAAAGATATAGATGCACACAAACTTAGATACATTGTAGGGAAGTTATACCAGAAAGAAAGCCTGTCATGAAGTAAAGGCTTTATTTTAAGCATCAGACTTGTACAAAATGTTTCCCAATTAAAGTTCTTTTAGACTAGTCTCAGATTTTAGGTACCACAAAATTATTAAACTAAAAAAGAAAAGGGGAGTTATAGGTCCTTTATAGGGTTGCTGATCAATACCATTTGGTGGAATGAACTTTGGTGTTTTAACAGGAGACACCATTAGAGAGATGTCCCTTTCCTTTGGGGTTTTATTCTTCTTTACTTCTCTTAGAACTTTAGAAATAGAAAAGTAAACATAGCATCAGCTTCTTAATAGAGATGTTAACAGTCTGGTGCAAGTATTCATTTTGTCTTCCTCGGATTTCATTTCACCCAAGAATAGACACTTGTCTAATACCAACTAAAGTCAGGTGCGGGCCTTGCCCACCTCATCCAGCAGTTTTTATTCTCAAGAATATACACACACATTTATTTCACACGAATGGGTCATAAATTATTAAATTCACAGAATCATCAACATGATTTTTAATCTTTAAAATAATTGACATCAAATTGCAGAAAATCCCTTCTCATTTAAAATCTTAGCTTTCCATTGCATTTATAAGTCAGTATTCTAACATTTTAGACAATAAGTTATAACAGTAAAATTAAAATTGATATTTTGTAATAGGAAAAGTAATATTACAAATGTGAAAATAGTTATAAACACAATTCTTCTTTTTTAAGGTATTATTTAAAGAATAACATGGAAACAGAAACCTTATGTTCTGATGAAGATGCTCAAGAATTAGTTAAGGAAAGCCAACTGTCCATGCTGCAGCTCAGTACGATTGAGGTGGCCACTCAGCTGTCAATGAGGGACTTCGATTTGTTTAGAAATATTGAACCTACTGAATACATTGATGACCTTTTTAAGTTAGATTCCAAAACAGGAAACACTCACTTGAAAGAGTTTGAGGACATTGTAAATCAAGAAACATTTTGGGTTGCCTCAGAAATTTTAACGGAATCAAATCAACTCAAACGAATGAAGATTATTAAACATTTTATTAAAATAGCACTTCATTGTCGAGAATGTAAGAACTTCAATTCAATGTTTGCAATAATAAGGTAAGTTTATTCCAAATAGGTTCAAACAGCTGTGTGTGTTTGAATTGGGCATGAATTTGATTATGTGTTTTTAAATACCCAGAAGAAAGTTCATTTAATATACTCATATTAATGCATTGTCAGATGTAAAATTGGTAATCATAATAGTGCGTATGCCAGAGTGTTGTGAGGACTCAATGATTTATTATATTAAAAGCTTTGGAAGCATCCTGGGTTTTTTTTCAAATTTTTATGTTTTCCTTTTTGTACTCTTTTGATTTATTTTAACGCTTTGTCGTTTATAAGTTTGTTAAATATCACTTACAGTTATCCCAATCAGTTAATCCATCATTGTCATGAAAGGTGCAACACTGTCATTCTGAAGTTAGCTTGGGACTGGGCAGTATTTCTTCTGTGGCGCATGGGGTAGCTATAGTTGGAACTGACTTGATGGTACATAACTAACAACAACATCTGTCATATACCTAAGTCCCATATTCTGAAAGGAAGTCAAAAAGCATTGCTATTTAGATCCCAGTTCGTAAGTGCACAAGTTTACTTCAAACAATACATGCTTAAACATGCCTCTGATCTGTGGATAGCTGCAAACAAGCTCCCTAATACATTTGTCTTGGTCTCCTTAAAAAAAAAAAAAAAAACTATACTCACTGCTCACTGCCATCAAATCATTACTGACTCATAACATAACGAGCCTGTAGGGCAGGGTAGAACTGCCCCTGTGAGTTTCCAACACTGTAACTGTTTATGGGAGTAGAAAGCCATGTCTTTCTCCCACAAAGTTTCTGGAGGTTTTGAACTGCCAGCCTTTAGTTCACCACTCGTAAACACTATTCCACCAGGCTCTCTTTAGTCACCGTAGGAACCTAAAAAATGCCAAATCACACCAGTGACCTCCAGGCAGGTGTGTGCCAGTTAAGTTAGCTCAGAAAACGGCTCTTTCAGGGTTCTCTAAGGGTAATCTTGATAGATTTTTTTCGAAGGGCATAGGACAATCGGCTTAGGAAGAAGTTTTAAGAAAATAGAAAATTGCACTGGTGAGGGAAAAAAGGCCAAAAAGTTGAATCAGGGAGTTCTCTTCCATCACAACATGCACCTGTTCATTCTTCGAAGCTAGCAAGTGCTATCCTACAGGAATTGCAATGGAAAAACTTACCCCATCCACCCAGCAACCTTGATCCTACCCCTTCAGATTGCTTTTTGTTCCCCAAACTCAAAAGAACATAGAAAAGAAACAGAATTTGAGCCTTCCAAGGATGTTCAAATTGCTATTTTAAGATGTGGTGTAAATCTTAAGTGCAAAATTCTTCAATAAAGTTTAGAGAGATGGAAATAATATTTTCAGACGTGTATAAATCCAGATAAACTATATGTCAGGAAACAATAAATGTTTTGATATTTTTGTAAATAAAGGTTCTATGATTTTGTAAATAGATTTATACTTAACCTCATGTTCCTAGGAGAAATGTTGATTCAATTTCATTGTTTTATATTTTGCTCAGGGATACTAGTTATGCAGGTTTGATATCTCCGTTGCTTGTCTCCTATATTCACTTTTTTTTCCTAATTCTTTTAAACTCTTCCCACATTTGCTTAATTGCTTTTGTCAATCATTCCTTCCACATTCCTTAAAGAATGGTTTCAGCAGTTTGGGTTTTTCTTTATTTAGGTTCTGATATGGCTCTCATTTGTGTGTTGTTATTGTTGTTTATTCCCCTCCATTTATTTCCTAAATTTTGCTATTTAAATTTTTATCAGCTTTTCATGTCATATTTTCCCTAAACTCGTGCATTGTTACACTAAACTTATTTTATAATTTATTGAAATCTTGACTGGAGCGGTTGGTTACTCTGTTTTTATTGAGTTGTGGCAGCATCTGCTTTGTGTCTTTAGGTATTTTTCTTTGCAGTAACTTATTATAGCTCCTATGTTTGTTCCTCCTTTTTGAATGAGAGAAGCTCTCCTGCACCAGCCATTGGCAGGAGGTTCTTTTGAGAAGGAAACCAGGATGGTGTTCCTGACTAGCAGGCATTGGCTCTAAATGAGTGCGGCAATTGTTTTACACATTCCTTTTCTTCAGCATATGCAGGTTGGCAGCTAAATTTAAATTTACGTACTACTTCAGATTTTCTCACTTTTGCCCTGTCCCATGGTCAAATTGCCAAGGTGTATTGATTTAATCTTCCCCTTCACTCCATGGTGGAGAACCTAAAGAATTAGGGTCCAGCCCCTACCTGATTCCATCAGCCATTAGACCCTGTTAATGTTTTTCAGATTAGGGCATTGTTTGTTTTGCTCCCTGAGTAAGTTAATTGCTTCGGAGTATTATTAGCTTTCACTGAGGTGTTCCAACAGCAGGCTTTTTGTAGTCCTGTTTGACCTTAGCTACCACTTGTCTTTCAGCTTGATTGTTATTGACAATTAGAATACAAAGGTTGGAGACAATCAGGAAGGAACAGAAGTTGGAATACATGGCCTTGGTGAAAGAAATGAAGTTGGAAATCACATGATAGGATTTTGGAAGACCCAACAATTTCTTCATTGCAAATACCTTTTTCAACAGCACAAAAGGCAACTGTGCACATGGACTTCTCCAGGTGGAATACATCAAAATGATCTGTGGGAAGAGATAGTGGAGATGCTCCATATCGGCAGCTAAAACGAAGCGAGGTGCCACCTGTTGAATAGACCCATCAATTTTTCCTATGTAAATTCGGCTTCAGTCTGTTAACGCTAAAGAAAATTAAAACAAGGACGGAACAAACAAAACACGACCATGAGTATAACCCACTTGAATATTGAGAACATCTCAAGAATACATTTGACTTATTGAACACCAATGACAGAAGACCGGATTTATGAGATGACATCAAGAACATCATACATGAAGAAAGCAAAAGATCATTTGGGGGGGAGGGCTGTCAAACTGGATATCAGAAGAGACTCTGAAACTTGCTCTTCATTATAGCACCACTAAGGCAAATGGAAGAAATGATGAAGTGAGAGCTGAACTGAAGGCTTTAAAGGGTAGCTCAAGAAGATAAAGTATTATAATGAAATGTGCAAAGACCTAGAGTTAGAAAACCAAAAAAGAAGGACAGGCTCAGGGTATCTTAAAGAAAAAGAATGAGAAAAATATTCAAACCTGAAGTTGCAATCTTAAAAGATTTTGTGGACAAAATATCAAATACTGCAGAAAATATCAAAAGAAGATGGAAAAGTCACTATACCTAAAACAGCTAGTTGACATTCCTCCATTTCCAGAACCTATGGTACAGCCCAAACTGCCCTGAAGGCAGTAGCTCTAAGCAAAACTCCAATAATTGATGAAATACCAATAGAAATGTCTCAACAAGCTTGTGAAACTGCTGGAAGCACTCACTCGTCTATGCCGAGAAATTTAGGAGGTTAACCCCTAGTCAGCTGACTGTATAAGTGATCCATATTTTATCCATCCCAAAGAAAGTTGACCCAACAGAATGCAAAAATATAAAAACAATACTGTTAATGTTGCATTCTAGTAAAATTTGGCTGAAGATCCTTCAACAACATTGCAGTAGTACATTAACATGGAGCTGCAAGTAATTCAGGCTGGATTCGGGAGAGGCCATAGAACAAGAGATTTCATTGTTGCTGCCAGATGGGTCTTGGCTGAAAACAGAGAATACCAGAAAGATGTGTACTTTGTTTAATTGACTGTGCAAAGACATTTGACTGTCTGGATCATTACAAACTATGGATGGCCTTGAGAAGAATGAGATTCCAGAACACTTATTTGTGCTTATGAGGAACCTATTCATGGTTCACAAAGCAGTTGCGCAAACAGAAAAAGACAGGCATTGGGGTTGTATACTCACCATACTTATTCAATATTAATGCTGAGCAAACATCCAGAGAAGACCAGATGAGGAATTCAGCACCATGTTTAAAGGAAGACTTATTTGCAACCTTGTCTGCTGAAAGTGAGGAGGACTAGAAGCACTTGATTAATGTTACAGCTTGCGGCCTTCAAAATGGATTACAACGTAGTGTAAAGAAAGCAAAAATCCTCACAGGTGGACCAATGAGTAGCATCATGACAGCGGAGAAAAGATTGACGTTGTTCAAGATTTTACCCTGATCTTCAACCAGTATCAATGGAAGCAGCAGTCAAGAGATCAGATGGTACATTGCATCGAATAAAACTGCTGCACAAGACCTTTGAAGTGTTGAAAAGCAAGGATGTTTGAAGTCTAATATGTACCACGGTGACACAGCAATGATGTTTTCAATTACCTCATATGTGTATGAAAATTGGCCATTGAATAAAGAAGACTGAAGAAGAATCGATGTATTTGAATTGTGGCACTGTTGAAGAATATTACAAGTGCCATGGACTGCCAAGAGAACAAACAAAGCTGTCTTGGAGGAAGCATAACCAGAATAAGGATGGCAAGACTTCGTCTCACAGTCTTTGAACACATTATCAGGAGTGACCAGTCCCTAGAAAAGGACATCATGCTTAGTAAAGTGGAAGGACAGTGAAAAAGAAGACTCTCAAGGAAATGGATTGACACGGTGGTTGCATCAATGGCCTCATGCAGTGATGTGTCATAGGACTGTGCAGTGTTTTGTTCTGTTGTACAAAGGGTCACTATAAGTCAGAGCCAACTTAACAGCACCTAACAACATTTGACCTTGGACTCTATTTTGGCAGACCTAATACGTTAACGGGGAGGGGGAAGACCTATCAACCTGCCTCCATAGAAAATTACAGCCAAGAAAACCCTGTGGAGCAGTTCCCCCCTGTAGCACATGGAGTCACCATGAGTCAGCATAACAGGTTTCGAATGTGTATGGATTGCTGAGACTTTCATGTCTCAGTGGATGTGAATTAATAGTTTTATTATCCGGCCCTTTTGTGGTGGTTTGGACTGATTTCTGAGATGCAAAGGGAGCAGAGAAATCATGACTCTTGTGTAAGGAAAAGCCATGACTCAGAATCAAAGAGATAAGTAAAAACATTGAAGCGCTGTATTCACTGTTTGGGAGAGTCAAGAGGTAAAGAGAGAAGAGTTACAACCTAATTGGAAAGAATTATCTTTTTGGAATTGGAGGATGTCTGAACTTGTTCAAAATTCTATGAAAAGGAGACTTTATTATCTAAAGGCTTACAGAGCAGGATTAGAACCAAGAAACGTGGAAATACTGGCATGAAGGACACGAGTGAATAAAATCTCAGAAATAAGGTTGCCTTAACCACAGAACTTGCCTCACTGGTTATTTAATGTTTGGGGTTTTTTACACCATGAATTGAGCCATTCTCGAGTGTGTATTGCCTCGATAAAGGTGTATTTTAAGTAAAAGAAAAGCATTGTGATATGAGAAATGTTTCAACTTAAATATCTGTTACGGAATTTTATTTGTCACTATAAAATAAAGGCTATAGAACGTGTTGTGTAACACCAGAGCACGTAACCATTTGTACCACCAGCGGTCCCTTTTGGCTCTGTCCAAAAAGGAAGGAGTCAGACAACAGAGACAAGATTATAGCATCTTGCCGTGCTAATATAGCAGAAGGCCAGAGGTAATGGTTTTGGAGTGAGAGGAATCTTACTTTGTTCAGCTTACCACAATTCCTGAGACTCGCAAGAATGGGAAACTGGACACGTCACCGGCTCTAGAAATGGATTTTTATTTTCTTCTTTTTTTAAAAAAAACATTTTATTGGGGGCTCGTACAGGTTTTATCACAATCCATACATACATACATTGTATCAAGCACATTTGTACGTAAGTTGCCATCATTTTTGAACCATTTTCTTTCTGCTTGAGCCGTTGGTATCAGCTCATTTTTTACCCTCCTTCTGCCTCCCTCCCTCCCACATGAGCCCTTGATAATTTATAAATTATTATTTCAAGTCTTACACTGGTCTCTCTTCACCCCCTTTTCTGTTGTCCGTTCCCCTCCTGGTATCGCTACTCTTACTATTAGTCCTGAGGGGTTTTATCTGCCCTGGATTCCCTGTGTTTCTAGTTCTTTCTGTGCCAGTGTACATCCTCTGGTCTAGCCGGGTTTGTAAGGTAGAATTGAGGTCATGATAGTGGAGGGGAGGAAGCATTCAAGAACTAGAGGAAAGTTGTATGTTTCATTGGTGCTATACTGCATCCTCACTGGCTCCTCTCTTCCTTGTGACCCATCTGTAAGGGGATGTCCAATTGTCTATCAGTGGGCTTTGGGTCTCTGCTCTGCACTTCCCCTCATCCACATTGATAGGATTTTTTGTTTTGGGTCTTTGATGCCTGATACCTGATCACATCGACCTCATGATCACACAGGCTGGTGTGCTTCTTCCATGTGGGCTTTGTTGCTTCTCGGCTATATGGCCGCTTGTTTATCTTTAAGCCTTGAAGACCCCTGATGTGATATCTTTTGATAGCCGGTCACCATCAGCTTTCTTCACCACATTGCTGATGTACCCACTTTGTCTCCGATTATGTCGAGAAGGTGAGCATCATGGAATGCCAGGTTAATAGAACAAAGTGTTCTTGCATTGAGGGAGTATTAGTGGAGGCCCAATGTCCATCTGCTACCTTAATACTAAACCTGTAAATCTATGTACATAGATTTATTTCCCTATTGTTATATATAAATGTATTTACATATGTACATACCTGTATTTATCCCTCTATAAATGTCCTTTGCCTCCTAGTTCTTTTCTCTCTTTCCTTTTACTTTCCTCTTGTCCTACCATTATGTCTGGCCTGCATTCGGGGGTTTCAGTAATTCCTCTCGGTTACATTGTCCTTGGTCAAGCCTTACCAGGCATCCTACCCCCTCCTCTCCACTGATTTTAGATCACTTTTCCCTTGTCCTTGGGTTTGTTAACACCCACTTCCTTCCCCCCCCCTCTCCCATGTCACCCCCGGAACTGTCAGTTCCATTGTTTTCTCCTCCGGATTATTTATCCCGCCTATCTTATCCAGATAGACATGCAGAGACAATAATAAGTACACACACAAAAAGAACAAAACAAGAAAAGAATGTTTTCTGGTCAAATGTGGAGTGCCACACCCTGACCCCAAAGTCTAATTTTGGTATTCCCTGGGGACTCTTGCTTTTTCTCCCCTTGCTGTTCTGTTGAAACTTATAGACAATTGTGGTGGGGTCAGATCTGGCACATTTCCCACACTGCTTCCAGTGTTGTCCCTGGAAGCAATGGGTCAGTGAGGGACGTTGTGTCTTGTGATGGGTTCAGCCCTATGGTCCTCTTTGTGCATTGGCTGCTCTGAGCAGGACTATCATCCTTGGGGCTTGGTGGGCCCAGAATGTGTACCACTCTCTCTCTTTCCCTCATCATTTGCTCCTGTGTGCTCTGGTCAGACTGGCTCCTTTCCCTGCACTGTAGCTTCAGTGCTGTCCTCTGAAGTGAATTCTAGGGGGAGGTGTGTGTCCATGTAGTTGGGTTTGGCGCCGGTCCCAATTTTGATTTTCTACAATAACTTGCTTTGATAATTAGTAATTAGTTTTAAATAGGCACGTAATGAGAGTCCTGGTAGTACAGTGGTTCACACTTAGCTCCTAAACAAAAAGTTGGAGATTCACACCCAACCCAGCTTCTCCACAGAAAAAACACATGGCTTCTGCAAAGATTACAGCCTACAAAATCCTATGGAGCATGTGAGTGAAGTTGGATCAGTGAGAGAGGTGAGATGGACCTGATACCATGGGCGGACACCTGTGGCGTCTTTTTTCTGACTGGAAAGGAAACATGATATGTCAAGTATTGCAAGATGAAGTTGACATTGTAGATGGCAGAATGGAGACATGGAAATAATTAAGGGGCCCGATTATGTGGCTGAGTTTGTGAATCAAACTTGAAAGCCTACCTGGTCTCTAGACTTCTTGTTATTTCAGATAATAAATCTTCCTATCTTAAAAAACAAATAAATAAAGACTACGCATAAACAACTATACGCAGATAAGTAAATCCTCTGAAAGAAGTCCTGAGGACTACTTCACCCTTCCTCTCTACCCACCTACTGTCCATCGTTCTGTTATGTTTTAGTTCAACAGTGTCTCTACATAATTTTAGCTGTATTAGAGAAATTTGGTGAATGTACTTTTCTGACCAAAGTAATTCTCCTATCCCAAGTCATTTTTGAACATTTTATTCTCATCTTTGACAGTGGCTTGAACCTGGCACCTGTAGCACGACTGAGAGGTACATGGGAAAAGTTACCAAACAAGTATGAGAAGCACCTTCAAGATTTGCAAGACATTTTTGATCCATCCAGAAACATGGCAAAGTATAGAAATATTCTTAGCAGTCAAAGCATGCAGCCTCCAATTATTCCATTGTTCCCCGTTGTCAAGAAGGATATGACATTTCTACATGAAGGTAATTTGAAATTTTGGAAGTCTAGCTTCAGCTAATTCTACAGAATTGTTGTTATATTTTCAAATGTAATAATAACATATCACAAACACCTTTTCGGACTCCAAATTTAAGTGTTTACGTTTTGCAAACCAATCAAGCTAAAATAACTTAACTCTGGAATCTCTCTTATAATTTTTGTGTTTGATACTTTTTTTTTGAATTTTTCCTTTATTGAAGGACATACAAAACAATGGATTAGAAACAATCAAACACCCATAATTAACACCCAGCCTAGAAGCCCTACTCACATTCCTTCCCAGAATACTACCTTGCCCTCCTCCAAAGGCAAATGTGACCTTGATTCCCCGTATTTTGGTTTCCTTTTGCCTGTGTGACTTTTACTGGTTTGGGGAAATTCCAAGCCATCTTGTCTTCAGATTTTTTGTTTGCTCTTTTATTTACTCTCCATTAAGAACTCTGATTGTCACTTCTGCTAGACTTGTCACTGTACCCCTAACATCTGTCTCTTATAAGTATAATCTAGATCCTCTCTGGGTCATTCTGTAGTCCCTTAACTTTTATTTACATGTGTCTTATTAACAAAGCAATGGATATTGTCATTAAGATTTTACAAAAATAGTAAGATGTTGGGAATGGTTCCATTCTTCCAGGGTAATAAAACTTGCTCTGGACAGGCAACCTAGGGGTGGGAGTAATCTATGCTCACTTTAATCCATTTTTAAATGTTGATATAATTTAGCACTGGTATACATTGAGTTCATCCTTGGTCTCCAAAGCATTGAGGATTTACCTCAATTTAAGCTGTTTTTCTCTCACCTAAAAGTTCAGATGTCCTGCTTTGTTTGATGTTTTGTCCACCTCTTTATTTGTTATGAGTAGAAGGATTATTCTGAATTACAAAATCTATTCTTCCAGTATAATTTACTTTGAATAAGGACATGTTATTATGCCCCCTCAAAACAAATTCACATTACTCGAGTACCTTGATGATCAGTGAGCTTTTAACTAGCGTGGATACCCTGAAAAATTCATATGTCTAATATATTCTCATTGTCATCGAGTTCATTCTAATTCACCGTGACCCTGTAGGACAGATTAGAACTGTACCGATGGGTCTCCTAGACTGTTGACTCATCTTTCTCCTACAGAGGGATTGGAGACTTTTTATCACTAGGGTTTCTTCTGATTGATAGCTCCTGCTAACTGTGACATAGAAAACTTTTCATGCTTCTGACTATATGGTTCTCACACTTGGCTTCAGGGCCTTGGACTCCCATAATGGCGATTTAGGGGCTGCTGTGGAGGTGAACTAGGATTAATGCCAACTATTAAAGGTACACTTGTGGGAAATCAGCTTGACCTTTGAACATGTAATTTTTGCTTTGTAGTTTAGCTTGGGTAGACCAACAAATAGGCTAAGTGTGGATTCATACCTAATCTTTTGAAAGAAAAGAAGGCCATTTTTTTTCTTTTTTAAAATTTAAATCATTTTATTGGGGCTCATACAACTCTTATCACAATCCATACATACACATACATCAATTGTATAAAGCACATCCATACATTCCCTGCCCCAATCATTCTCAAAGCATTTGCTCTCCACTTAAGCCCTTTGCATCAGGTCCCTTGCTGTTCCGCTGCACTCCCCCAGTGCTTTGCCTCGGTGTGGTGGGATCAGGTCAGATGCAGTTCCCACATTGTGTCTCCGGTACTGTCCCCTGTATCGCTTTTAGCCACTGAGGGGCATCATTTCTCACAGTGGGGCCAGCCATGTTGTTCTCTCTGTGGACTGGCTGCTCTGCTCAGGAGCATCATCCTCAAGGCCTGGTGGGCCAGGCGAGAAGGCCATTTTGAAAGCTGCTTGGACTCGTTTCTTAGAAAACTATAACAACAAAAACACAATTTAATAGAACATGTGAACCAGTAACTGCTTTAGTGATTAAAGTCATCGTCATAAATTTACACACACTGAGAGGGAAAAGTGAATGGAGGCTGAAAAGTGTATTCCTGTGAGGCAGCTGCCTCTTGCATGGGATCTTCAATGTCTTAAAAATTGACAACTTACTTAATCATTTTTGTAATATTGTCAACCAAAGAAAACTTACTGACAGGCTGGATTTAACTAATAGCCCTTGGATCACCACTTGTTTTCAAGTGCTGTGTATGCCCTTGCTGTCCTCAAGAGCAGATGCAAGGCCTTATTTGCATATAGACTGACCTACCTCTAGAAAGGTAGATTTGAGGGGCTATACATTTTATAGGTTTGCTTATAAAATTAGGAGATTACATTTTTTATCACTTTTCCTACATAATACTCCTTTAACCAACAGACTCTCTCCCAGTATCCAGCTCGCTTTCAGGGAGTAGGCTTTGGGCGGTGCCGCAGGACCAGACAGTGTTTTGTTCTTTTGTGCACAGGGGCACTCTAGATCCGAGCAGACTCGATGGCACCTCACATTAACAGTGTAGATTTAGTAGTTCTTATAAGTAAATGTTAAAATTTGACAGTGTTTTGATCTGTACCACCACAGGAAAACAACTGTCCTATGTTGTTGATGTTCTTGGGGATCACAGAGTCATTTCCAGTGAAAGCAACCCCTGTGTCAGTGTAACAGCTGTGAGGAGGATGGCGCAGGACCAGGCGATGTTCTGTTCCGTTGTGTGGTACATAAGGTCTCCATGAGTCAGTACAACAGAATTGCCCAGGACTATGCCATTTGCATAATGGTTGCTATGCTTGATCCCATTGTTGCACCCAGTGTGTCAGATGCTTTCTCTTTCCTTGTGGAACCTTTACCAGGCATAACATCCTTCTCCAGGGACTGATCCCTCCCGGCAACTTATCCAAAGTCTCTGAGACAGAGTCTGTGTTGTCTTGTTTCTTAGGAACATTCAGGCTGTACATCTAAGGTAATTTATAGAGATTTATTTTAATGTTGGAAATTAAATAATTTTATTTTTAGGAAATGACTCCAAAGTAGATGGTTTAGTAAACTTTGAGAAGCTCAGAATGATTGCCAAGGAAATTCGTCAGGTTGTTCGGATGACTTCTGCTAACATGGACCCGGCTATGATGTTCCGGCAGAGGTATGGCATTTAAATATGTAAATGTGCTGAAGAGCGGTATGCAGATTGCTTCCTAGCTGTGTATTTACTGACCATCTAAGTCTGTGGGAGCTAGCTGCAGGTGGTTGATGGGCTTGGTTGCTGACCAGACAGCTGGAGGTCTGTGTCCACCCAGAGGCACGTCAGAAGAAAGGCCCTGCAGCTACTCCTGAGAAGTCAGCCATTGAAAAGCCCTCAACACATCTTTCCTCTGGCACACACCAAGTTCCCGGGACTGGTCTTTCTGAGAATACAGATTTTTTTTATTGTTCGTTAAAATATCAGCGGGTTTAAGCCTAAACATATTGCTAATCTTTACTATACTTATGTTTTCATCTAGTCTCAAAACTAAACTGTGAAGTCCACACATGCCTATTACTTTCACAGAATATTTTTAAAGTTTTATCTCTAACTAATTTATGCTTCAGTCTTCTAAAAATCAAGTCCTCGTTCTCAAGCGATACTACAACTGTTAATTTTTAGTAAAGTGTTGGATATGTTGTTATGTGCCGCTAAGTCATTTTCGACTGTAGGACAGAACAGAAGTGCTCAACTGAGGTCCTTGGGTTTAATCATGATGAGAAGATTGCCAAATCTTTTCTCTCGCAGAGGCATTGAGTGGGGCAAACTGTCACTCATTTTTGTTAACTGTCAAGTTATAAAAATTAGGACACTGGGACTCCTTTCAGATCATTTATAAATTGCACATTGAAAGATAATCCATCTTTAATAAAAGTGGTAAGTATTATTTGTAACCTTATCCTTTAAATGCTTATTTAAAATTCACTCTTAATGTAATAAGAAAATTGACCGGCATTCAGTTGATTCCAACTCATAGTGACCCTCTATAGAGTTTCGGAAACTGTGAATCTTTATGGGCGCAGACACCTTCATCTTTCTCCAGCAAAGCAACTGGTTGGTTTGAACTACCGGCCTTGTGGTTAACAACCCAAATGCTGTCCCACAATTCAAAAAAAAAAAACTTTGTAAAATTACCCAAAATGTCAATTTGTTCTGTAATCACTGAAATTTTCAGAGTAAATAGACACTGGCGTTTTAATTTGGGGTCATTTTGCTCTGTGCCTTTATGTTTAACTTCCATTACTAAGGGCTTGAATAATAAAATACTTGCAACGACATATATAATTCCTATCGATTAAAAATATATATACTCTGCTAGGAAAACCAAAGCAAACTCACTGCCATCAAATTGATCCTGTCTGTAGGACAGCATAGAACTGCCCCCATGGGCTTCCAAAGCTGAGTCTTGACGGGAGTAGAAAGCCTCATCTTTCTCCCTAGGGGCCACTGGTGGTTTCTTACTACTAATCTTGTGGTTAGCAGCCCAAGTTCTAACACCTTACACTACCTGGGGTCCTATTGCTAAGGAAACAAAATATTTTCTTCTTTACGTCACAATTGAACTTTTTGTAACCAAACAGTGTGTGTAGGGATCTTTGTTTTGTCGTTCGTTTTGTTTTAAATCACTGTTTAGGAATCTTTGTTTTAGTAAGTCGTTGGTCTGATGGTTCCTCTAGTTCAGAGACCCTCAAAGTCTGGAGACAGGGGTATATCGCTAGAGTCTCTTCTTTGTTACCCCTCTCACTTCTGCCCCTGAGAATCACTACACATAACAAGAGCTCTGCTTGCTCTAGAGTCCAGAGGCAGAAACAGAACCAGTGACCAAAGCAAACCTGGAGGCAGGTTTCTTTGTTTGGGGGTTGTTGCATGTCTAAAGCTGTTCAGTGCCCCTCACCACCCCTGTCGTCTCACATAAACCTCCATTCCCGCATCTCTATGTTACCAGCTTTGAATGTGCACTTCTGGCTCAGCCAGCCCCGTTGATAATGCATTAAGTACCAGCTACACTCCAGGAAGGAGAAAAGAAAGAGATTGCTCAGGAAATGAATGAAAGCCTATGTTCTTGGGAGTGGACTGTACTGAGTACGGGAAAACGGAAGTATGTCTAAGGTTCCGATTACAGTGGACCTTTCCCAGATCACGCTCACCACCAGCAATGAAATGCAGTATCTTTCTTTGAGAAAATAACTGTTCGTTTTTGTGGTATGATTTAACTAATGTGGACTCGATCCAAAGAAATCCAAACGCATTGCCACTGAGTGCATGCTAACTCAGAGCAGCCCCGTATAGGCTTCCAGAGATTGTCTGTCTCTATGGGAACAGGCAGCCTCCTCATTCTCCCACAGAGAGCCGCCCGTGGGCTACCACCACTCACTTTTCGGTTAGCATTCTAACGCCCAGCAGCGCCACCATGGCTCCTGGCCGTGGGCAACGTATTCCCTTTTATTGTAATAGAACCAATTTGCTGAGTTAAGACTATAGCCACTATTTTATCAATATAACTGCTTCCGAGGAACACTGATGGCATATCTTTATTTACAGTTTAGATATGGTCACAAATTCGTATCGGATACCTTGGCAGAGAAATTCTGAATTTCAGAATAACATTATAAATCTTCTTCAATGTTCCTTATACCTTCACCATACCCCTTACATGAGTGACTTCAAATATTTTCAGTGGGGAAAGCTCAATTCCTTTCCTTAAAAGTTTTTTTTCCTAAGAACTTTGTAGTAAGTTGTTTGTTTGGGGTTTGTTTTTTTTCTCTAATGTGATTGGTCCAAAACAGTTTTCTTAATATTTTTTAGTGGCCTTAGCTCACATCTTAATGCATCTTACACACACACCCCCTTGCTACCACCACCACCCCCCACCACCCTGCATTCCATTAAAGTCGTTTTACTGTTATGCTTCAACCTTATTCTAGTAAAGTTTTTCTGGTCTATTCTGTCTGCATAGTTTCTCTGACCTTCACCTGTTGTCTTTTTCCTGTGCTTTCCTGTTCAAACACATGCTTCAATGTTTGTGGCTCTTGCTTACAGGAAGAAGAGGTGGCGGAGTCTGGGGTAAGTGTAGAAATGAACGCAACTGGAATGAAAGTTGTGCAACTCTTAACATATACTGCATCCTTTTCATTAATGCACGCACAAAAAACAGCATGCGTTCTATTAACCCTGTCAGCCTATGTTCCTGACAAATGCCTTTTGCTAACAAGAAAATTAGTGATAGAGCTAGCCTTTTCTTTTCTTGTCTTTTTTAACTTTTCCATTTTTGATGTCCCATAACTCCCTTCTGCATTTTAATTTAGCAGTATCAGTTAAATAATTATGATAGTGAATATTTCTTTTGTCCCTGCTATATGCCAGCAAGCATATTAAACAGGCACATTAAACAAATGAGCTTATTTAATTATGCATCTACCCTACAACCAAACCAAACTCGCCACCAGCAAGTCAGTGCTGTCTCATAGCAACCCCCTGTGGGTTTCCGAGACTTAACTATTTTCAGGTGTAGAAACCGGGTCTTTCTCCCAAGGAGCTGCTGATTGTGTGAAGCTGCCGACCATGCAGACCGCAGCCCAATGCGTAACTACTTACACCAGGCCTCCTCCACCATACGTGGTGGGTACTATTATTAGTCCTGTTAAACACATGGAAAAGCGAGTCTCCCGAAGTCTTAAGTTTCAAACCTGAATTTAAGCCATTTTCTTTTCTTCTGTGTAAATATATAAATGTATAAAAATTAATAGGAGATGTGTTGCACTTTACATCAATTTATTAAAAGAGACTTTTATCCGAAGCTGAACTATAAGATTGAGTTAATATGTAATTGAACTCTAAGATCCTCAGGTCCACTGATAAAAGCAGACTTCCAGGATTATTTAAATTTTGTGTGAAATTCCACCTTGAAATAAAACTTCTAAAATCCCTTGGTTTTTTTGCAGCTGTGATAGAATTAAAAACTGCTGTCTTTTCAAGTAGATTTAAGTCTCAGCTCAAATATAACTAGATATCTAGTTATGAATCTTAGAATCCTGCAGATCCAAGAAGTCATCTAATTAGTCTTTTCATTTTTAGATGAAAAAGGAGGCCCAGAAATGAGTAGCTATGTTTTTGGTTTCTGTGTGCGTGAGCCACTTTCTGTGTGCCTTACTTTAGCTGAGTCTTGTCTTTTATGTATGATCTTGTTCTCTGTTAAAGCAAGGTGATCTTGATTCCCCTTCTCTACCTCCTTCCTCCCTGACGGCGCAACCGCATATGTTTTTATCCACGTGTACATTTATGTCGTGGTAGAAATGCATACCTGGGGTTGCCATGGGGAGAGTACTTGAACCATATATTTCAGTGGGCATCGGGGTGTCTGAATGATGTACTAATAACATTCTCTAGGTGCTCAGCCTGGAAATCAATGATGCTTGTGGCATTCAAGATTTCTGTTCTTATGTCTGAGTATTTTCTCTCTTGGGAGTAACTTAGAAGATATTTTGTTATCATTTATCACCATGTTTTTACCGTCTAGCAAGCTAATAGAGATTTGTAAACAGCCTCTTATTTTGGGTAAAATCATTAAACATTTATTGTCATTTGGTCTGGTATGTTGGATCTTGATTTGACTGCATTTCTTTGCATCCAAGGCAACAATTGTTGGATCCACTATTTTATGAAGTTCTAAAAAAAATCACTACAGTGCTTATCCTCACTAAGAATTCATAGACTTACTGAAAGAAACGTGGAGGTTGTTATCCTTAACAACTGTGCATAAATAAAAGATAAAACCAAGTAAATTAAGATTTTCTAAAACTCCTTTGTATGCAGATCTGGATCTTCTGAATCATTGCTAATGTCATCATTGTCTCTTTTATCCTTGACATATACGAGTATTGCCTTCAGGCTTATTAAGTGTGTTCATAATGAAACCTTTCTTAAAACAAGTTATTAAAACAACACTAGAGCTACGGGCGTTGGGCTCTGAGAGTGGCTTCCCAAATACATTATTACTTCCTTCTGAGGCCTACTCTGGGAATAGTGTTCAAGTGGTCAGATTCAGTCATTTGGTTGCTGGAGCTTTAAATAGCTATTTGTTAACGTCATTGTATGTAAGCAGTGACAAGGACATCTCTGCTTCTGTCTGACCAATAGCAACTGGGAGTTACCATTGAACGTAAGGCATCTCCTATTTCAGAGAACTTAAAATATGAAAGAAAAAGTACCTTTCAGCGAAGTATTACTTAATTTATCATGAGAAGAGTTGGATTGGAGTGTTTATGAAACTGGATATGTGAGCACTGAAGAACCCGTTAAATGGCTGTGGTCTATGTATAATTAGAATGTTTTGTATATTATGGGTCATTTAGAAAACTCATACATAAATTTATTGGTTTTGAATGATTGTCGCTGCAGCTGCCTTTAAAATTAAAATTCTCCAAGAGCCTTGCAGACTGGCTTTGTTAGAAAAGACAAACAGCATTACAATTCCTGTTTCCTATTGGCTGTGCATGGAGCCAGTGTGAGATGGTTGACAAGGAGAGGAGAGTTGAATGAAAGCTGTGGCTTGTTTGAATTTGCGAATTTCTACCGAGCTTTCAGTTCTGTCACATTCAGAGGCGTTACAGAGGAGAGATCCTAGCTACTCCATCCTCATCACGCCTTCCCATGCTGTGTGCCAGCGGAACCATTGGACAGTCTGGCTGCATTTCTAATCTCTGATAACACCTAGCTGGATATAAATGCTATCGTGTTTCACTACTAGTATCTTAGTTCTTATTTTTTGAGTTTGGGCCAAAATCTAGTTATTGATACACTTGACCAGCATTCTCAGAATGGGCCTGCTTTAGATGGGAATGGTGATGGCAATAGCATGTCCACAGCAGAGCATCAGTCCAAGGTGCCCTAGTACAGATGGACTCGTCCTGACCCAGGCTCTTGCGGTAGCTCCTGAGTATGGATGCCCTCCAGAGCTAGAAAAATACTTTCACTTGTACCTTGGGTTATGTAGACACAAACACAGGTCTCACACAATATGCTCAGCAGGGTGGGGGGTGGGGTTGTCATCTTATTCTTTTGAATTCTGCACTTTGCCAAATCTTGTTCTTAATTCAAAACATTGCCATGTGTGTCAAATTACTTTTCCTTAATGCTTTTATCTTTTAACTTATTTGCACCAGCATGCAATAGCATTAACAGAGCAAAAGTCTTTCACCCGTCAGTGTGCCCATTTCTCAAGGTTACAACCCCTTTATTAAGATCTCCATCTTCTGACAGGTCATTGAGTCAAGGCAGCACAAACTCAAACATGCTGGATGTTCAGGGAGGTGCTCATAAAAAACGGGCCCGCCGCAGCTCTCTGCTTAATGCCAAGAAGCTCTATGAGGATGCTCAGATGGCCAGGAAAGTGAAGCAGTATCTATCCAGTCTGGATGTGGAGACAGATGAGGAGAAGTTCCAGATGATGTCTTTGCAGTGGGAGCCTGCGTATGGCACCTGTGAGTATCAGCCTCTAAGTTCACACTTGTATAACACTAAAAGGACAACAGCAAATGTTTATTTCCCTAGAAGTATGTGCTGTGCTCCCAAGAAAATCGTTTACTCACAAAAGATTACTGCCATGTCCCTAAGCACCATGTTATTCTGTGTATAGGATACTCACTCTCATCCATTCCCGATGATCACCATGAAGCAAGAAAAAGAGGGATAGGTGGTTTATGGTTGAAACCAGGAGACAGCATACATTGTAACATTTGGAACATTGTTAAATTTTTCTGTTAGAAAAATTTGCCTTTGTTTTTGAATGAGTAAATGTACATAAAGTATTTTTTTTGTTCGGATATCTGATTTTCTTTGTTCTTTAGATGTTTGATTAAATAATAGCTTTATTCCCAAGCCCAAGAACTTTAAGTGATTTCTGAGCATTATAGGTTTCAGTTCTTCCTTAAAAATTCAGCATATGTAAGTATATATGTTTGGGGCATTTATCTATGAACTTTTTCCTCTAGTCGTCATTAAAATAAGATGTTAGTGGAAAATGATTATTGAGAGTGGGGATATGTGTTTTATGACTCTTCCCTGAAAGATGACATTTCAGTTCGGTCTGAGCCACTTTCTGTTATCCCATAGTACTTCCTATGTTTCAACTTTGTGAGATGTTTTCTAATTCTTGTCACCAAAAACAGACCATAGGTTCCCAAACCTTTTGGCCTTCCACCTCCCTCTCAGGGGGAAAGTCATTCACCACTCCCTTGCTCTTCAAAACCTCTGTCCCTTAACCCATAATCTAAGATAAAGTGGAGATACAGCTCTTGCAGCTCCCCTAGCTCAGCGGTTCTCAACCTGTGAGTCACGGCCCCATTGGGGGGCAAATGACCCTTTCACAGGGGTTGCTTGATTCATAACTAGCAAAATTACAGTTAATGAAGTAGCAACGAAAATAATTTTATGGATGGTGGGGGGTCACCATAACATGAGGAACTACATTAAAGGGTCGCGGCATTAAGAAGGTTGAGAACCACTGCCCTAGGTCATTCCAGTACCCAGGGGGAAAAGGAGAGCCCTAATTTAGTTATCTCTATTTATTCACTATACTGAAAAACAGAAAAATGCAAAACCCAGAGTCAAGAAGGCTACCAACAATAAAGGGCCTTTTTCATTACGATAGATAAACATTAATTGATTAATGTCACAGATGAATAAGCATTATTATAAACGATGCTCATCTCTGTGAAGGAAATACACAGAATGCCATGAGAACATAAAGCACGGGGTCCTGTCTAGTCCCTGCCGGCTGTGAGAATTCCAGGAGGGCTCCCTAAAGGCTGTGAGGAAGTTACCTGAAAGACGAACAGGGCAGCTTTCTGATTTAGGGAATGATTGAAAGCTGATTTAACAGAAACCTAGAGATTGGGGAAAGGGGGGTATATGGTTCAAGAAGGCAGGCTGATGCTAGATCCTGCAGGACCGTATAGCCCTTGTTTATAGACATCCTAGACTCGTATCTTCGTCCTGGTAGCGGTGGTAACTCATCTAAAGGGTGTGCAGGATATGTGGAGAAGAGAAATGTTTGGTGTATCATCCTTTTGGAAACACCTGAATGGAGGATAGCTTGAAGAATACTCTTGCAGTAGTATAGAAGAAAGGATCTTAGCTTGGCCTTGAGAGTGACAGTGGGGATGGAGATAATTAACTTACTGGAGACCAGAATTATTTAGGAAGTTAAATTAATAGACTTTTCTATAAAATTGTAGAGGCAGTATTTTTTAATACTTAAGTAAAATTACTTTTAAGAAATTACTTTTTAGGAAATTATATTTTTATGTGGAAATAGATGGTTTTAAAGTAAACATTTACTATTTCTGTCAGTGGTAATAACTTCTTTCTCCCTCCCCCACCCTCCAAAAAAAGTGCAGAATCACCTATTGCTTACTCTTTCCTATTAGTGACCAAGAATTTAAGTGAGAAAAGATCAGCCAAATCATCTGAAATGTCTCCAGCACCTGTGCGGTCAGCTGGCCAAATAGCCAAAGCTCACCTGCATCAGCCCCACAGAGTAAGCCAGGTGCTCCAGGTGCCAGCTGTCAATTTGCACCCCATCAGGAAGAAGGGCCAAACAAAAGACCCTGTCACATTGAGTGAGTATTCACAATAATTCACATTCATTAAATTGACATTTCCAGAGAAATTAGATTGAAAAGTAATTAAAAATGTAAAAACTCAAGAGATCAGCTACTGTAGTTTGTGTAATATAGATCGTCATTTCATGAATGAAAAGTATTCTTTCTGTGTGTGGATGCTTGATGGCATTATACGTTTCTTAAATGGGGACATTAGAATTCCTCTAATACTAACATCTTTATATCATCAGAAAACATGCAGGGGGGATACGTCTTATTGAAGGACCTTTTATCAGATAACCAAGGCAGATACTTCCCGTAAAAACTGAGAGTGGAGATACTAAAAATGACTGTATGTTCTTTTTTAATAACCACTTCAGGGATGTGTGTGTGATATATATTTCTCAGAAATAGCACTTTTTTTTCTTTCTTACTATGCAATGAGGAACTTACCTAAATTACTTTGTTTTATTTGTATGACTATCTTAGCTTTTTGAGTGGAAGCCTGGTTAGATCTGGTTCCATGCATTATACATAAAGAACCTGTTGGATTTTATGTTATTTTATTTTATTTTGAGATACAAAGTTGAATAAGGATTGCCCCCTCCTTTGCTGGATTTTCAGTCTGATGACATAGACACTTATAGAAACAGCTTCCGTGCAGTGTGTTTGATGTTGTTCCAGAACATAAGATTTTGGGGAATATAGGAAAGAACAAAGGAGAAGGACCTTTTAGCCTAGGAAGGGACTGGGATGAAGGTAACTCAGAAACCAAACCCTGCGTGGTGCCAGTGGTTGACATGTTTGGCTGCCAATCAGAAGGCTGGAATTTCCAGTCTAGAGGCACCTCAGGAGAAAGCCCCAGTGATTTCCTTCTAAAACGTCAGCCTTTGCAATCCCTGTGGCGCACACTTTTCTGACACACATGGGGTTGCCAAGAGGCAGAAACCATTGGATCACAACTGGTAACTAGGCAAAGGGTCCAGGCAAGTTGCTTCAGACAGAAGAAACAACATGGCATCAGCAAGGAGCTATTTGCAATTTGCTACCCATGAGTACAAAGGTGTGTGCAGTGTTGAGAGGCAATAATGATGTTAGCTAGCACAAAGCACTGACTGCGTGCCAGGCTTAAATACTCTATAGTCATATAATAACCCTGCACCACAGGTGGTATTGACCCTCGTTCTGCAGAGATGGAAATGGTAGTGGACTCTAGGCACACTTCCAACTACTGTGCAGCCTCCCAGGATGTAGAACAGTGAAGGGCATAGGTATGCCAAAATTGTGACGTGCTAAGTTGTCGGCAGGAAGCCGTTGAAGAAATTTCAGCAAGATATAGTCCAATTTATGATTGAAAATGATTCTAACAAATGTGCTTGACACAGTGGGTGGATGGATTGTGATAAGTTGTACGAGCCCCCAATAAAAAGAAAGAAAAGATGACTAGAGCATGAGTGGAAATCGGTGGGGCCTGGGGCCCTGGGTTAGTTTTGTGGCTGTGAAAACGAAGACAGGGTTGGATGCAGAAGTTGGTGGTATTCAAATATGCCACTGAATTGCTTGACATATGGATTAAAATAAAGGCCGACTTCACAGCTGGCAAAAGTGTAGGCAGCATTTGCTGGTGGAAAAGAGGGGAAGGATCTGACTTGTACGAGGTGGCCCTCGTCTTCCCTCCTACTGTCATATGTCTCCTGTTTATGTAACCACTGTGTGAAGATGGCATTTAATTATGGGTAGTGTGAGTACACTGTGATTCTAACTTTTCAGTGTCAGGGCGACTTGTGACTATACTTGTTGCTTTATTACTGGTCAAGAACAATGTCAGAAACTCATTGAAATCTGCTAAGCGTGTGACACAGGGCCAGCTGTTGGACAAGGGATTAGATTGAACTGTGCACAAATGTTTCCAGTGGGCTCCATACTATTTTTCTATAAATTCATGATTCTTTCTGTTGTTTACTTCTCTCCTGTAGTGTGAATGTATGAATGTAGTGCTCTTGAAAAGGGCTGGACTGACAGCCCTGCAGCCTCTTCTGTATGCCCACAGAGCAGATGCATCACAGGTAGTGACAGTGCCAACATCTCACACTGCCCCGACCACATGCCTCGCCCTGACTTGGAGAGGCCACCTCTAGAGGGGAGAGAGGAGTTTGAATCCATGTCTTCTCTATTCCGACATTGAACAAGCATGTCAATTGTGGGAGGTGGGCCGCTGTACTCCCAACTGTAAAATTAATTTCCCTTATGCCACAAAACAAACAATAAAAAATAATTTGGTTTTTGCTGAATTTGATTAAACAACCTAGAGGTGAGAATCTCTGTGTGCCATTACCCAGTCATTTAGTCCCCGTTTGTCATTTACACATTTCAATTTACTGCACATCATGGCTTTAGTTATGGAGTCATTTAGGCAACTGGGAACATTGTAAATGTAGACCAATCATTATTTACTTCCTTTGTTTTGTTTTTAGGTACAAGTTTACCTCCCAGAATCATGAGCGCAAGTGAAGAGATGAGTGGTCGGAAACCTGCAGACGATACTGTTTCCGTGGCCTCGTCCCTGCACTCGAGTCCCCCTGCTTCCCCTCAAGGGCCCCACCACAGAGGTGAGCAGCTCAGGCGCGATCAGAAAACACTTGTCCGCACATGCTCTGCTTTTTTAATGTATCGCAATAATGGGAAATGTTAGACTAATCCCTAACTTTTTTTTAATTTTCATGTTTTGCATTGAATTACAGGCAGGCCCCAGGTTATGAATATCCAGCTTGGTACAGCCCATAGCTATGAACCAGTTCCATAGAGATTCTCTGTTAACGATTTGAAGTACATAAAATGGCTCATAGTAACAGGTGCTGCTTCACAATGCACATCAAAGCATTATTATTACTGTATTGCATTAACAATGTTTTTAATATAACTGAAGTGTTTCTTTAATGCATAAAGGAACACTATCTTATGTCAAGCATTTGACTGCTGATTATACAAACTGTAGCTAGTTGTTCTAGCTGACATGCAAATTTGGCTTAAAGACAGACGTAGGAGGGGAACTCATTCATAATTCAGAGACTGCCTGTATTTCAGATATGCTCCAGGTATTAAGTTTCATATAATGAGGATGGTATTCAAAGCATGGCACTTAACTTCTTGATATACAGATAAAAATGAAGTCAGACTTCACAGTTGTTTTGTTCTATGCAGATTCTTAATGTTAGTATAATTTGAATTTCTAAAATTTAAATATTTTTATGGAGTTTTACAAAGAAGAATTTCTACAAGAAATTGTTTTGAACAAACTATAAGCTTTGGGCGAGAGTATATAGGTGTATACATTGGTAATGGAATATTACCTTTTTTTAATTGAAGCTGAAAGTAATCTACATCCTTATAGATTTTTATGTTTATACTGAGCCTCTTGAGATTTTCTCATAATGCAAAGTGAGGCTGTGTAATTTGCACTTGGTTGTAGATGCAGCGTGTCATCTACACAGAGTCCTTCCAGTAAGGTTTATATTGCTCACTGTGGCTCCTCTGAGTAGTTACTTTGTGTACCCTGGGGATCAGGGCTCCTCCTTTGTGGATCTTTACATATACAAAAGAACTGCATTTGTAAGTAATAGCACAGTATGATACAGGGTCTGAAAGAAGTCCCGCTTATGAATTCTAGCAGGAGAGAGAAGCTTTCAAAGCTTGCCTCAGGGCCTGTGTCCTACATTTCATCTTACCCTTGAGAGAGCTCTCTTATTTTTGCCACCTAAGTGGTATTGGACATCAGACCTGAGTCTGAATCCTGCCTCTGTCCCTCAACAACTGTGTAAGCAGCTTTCTTACAAGGTCGGTTTTCCTGTCAGAGGAAAATAAAAGATGACTGATCTTAGAGGCCTCACATAGATGACATGAGACAATGTTTCTGAAGCCTGGTGTTACTGAATTGGAGAATCTCTTTCCTGATACCACTTGATAGGCAACATACCTCCAAGACTCACCCACCCTCCCCTCATTTTGCGAAGCTAAAAGGAGCCACGAGCTGCACTCTCACTCTGGTTTTACTAAGAAAAACTTGGGAAAATCAAGTAAGACATGTAAATAGTATATAGGAAATTCCCAGATTACAAGATTCTATTTTGAAAACTCTTTTGTAAGTTGGTTGTAATATAAGTCAAATGTGTCTTCTCCACACCACCACCCCCTTCTCATAGCCTGCTGTACTGCAGGGTTTTGAGCAGTATATCATAAAATTAAATATCTGGGAGTGAACATCTGAAACTGACAATATCAGCAAATCACCCACTGAACAGTGTATGTAGTTCATATTACTAACACTAAGATGTACCAAAACTAGGCTTTCGTTCCTAATGTAGTTCTTCCTGTGTACAGCACATCATTAAATCAGAGACTGCCCATAGGTGTTGTCGCTCATATCTGGTTTGTGAGACACACAGACCTGTTTCCTTACTTGTCCACAGGGTCCTGCCCACACAAGGAGTGGGACTGGGAGCCATGCTTCCAGTCAGATAGATGGTCCAAATGAAGAGCATTAGAACTCCTCCCCTGACTTCTGTATCCTCTTCTCTGTGGGAGGCTACTCTAGACATTTATCTAACTGGGAAACTCGTTGTGTCTGAACCGGGGTTTTATTTGCCTCGATATGACTTGTGGGGAAGAAGCAGTAAGAACCGAAAATCTATTCTCAACAGTAAATTCATTTTCACCACTGGAATAAAGTCTTTTTTCTGTAATCCCTTTCACTGTGTGGCTAACTATTGACCTTGGCATTTATAGATTTCTGAGCTAGCCACAGTCATGCTCAGAAGCTTGAAGACATTTTTTATCTTCAAAGCTGTTTCTAATTGTCATTATATATGTTCTATCAAAAATGCCAACCCAATATCATATTTCTATTCACTTTCATTGAAACTTGTTGCCAGTAATCTGTGATTGAAAGAAAAATGTTATCATCATAGTAGGAATGTGTTATTAGCATCTTGCTAAAGTTTGTGATTAGTTTTGTGTTCCCCAACAATTGAAATAAGCCTATCCTCCTGCACTTATCTTCCCAAGTGCATCAGGCACACGCGTCCACCTCAGAGGTACAACACATTTTAGATGTGCTATTTATATATCCTACTTGGCTTTAACTTTTTCTTAGTAAAATCTGCATGAAGAGTCTAGAGAGTTGGTGCTGAGAGATAAATCTGATCATATGAAACACTGAATATTTTTCATATTTTTCCACGTGCTTTTAACGTTTTTATTAACGTCTTATTTTGAGCAAAGGTGAATCATTTTTTCCGTGTTCGATCTTGCAGTGACTCTTGTTTGTGCTATATTGTAGACTCTCCGTTGAAAATATTTTGCTAGAGTTCAGCCTTTTAGACATTGTCAAGATGTTCAGATTTTTTAATTAGTGAAATGTTATATAAGCCAGAATAATTGTGATTCATTGGAAAGAACTGACTGACCATGTCAGGGTTTTTGCATCTCTCCTCCAGTTGGCAGTGTCCTATCTGACCACAGCATCCTGCTGCACCTCTCAGGGGTCTCCTCAGCCCCTCCCCGGGAGTCCAGCACCACCATCAGTGGCCAGAGCTGCCCCGGAATAGGTGGGGTTTACTTGCAAAAGAAAATTCTGCAGATTACCAGGAGCACAGCCAAAAGAACAGACAGGACCAAGAAGGCCACTGAGGAGAATAGAGACAGGACAAGTTGTGAGAACACAGCCAGGAAAAGAATGACCTCCCCGTTTAGAAGATTTAGGGAAAGAACTCTTTCAAGGGAGAGACTAGCCAACAGCAAAAAAGAGGACGCAGATCACAATCAAGCACCAGAAAGCTGTGAGAAAGTAAAGGATGTTGGAGGCAACATCAGAGAGGAGAAAGGGAGTGGCGTCTTCAACTCAAGTAGCCAAAGCAACAGTAACGCGTTAAACTGCTTCCACACGCGCTTCAAGTCTAAAAGGAGAAAGACACTGTGAACCAAGTCCCTTAATTATTGTAGTGTTAAATTTGTTTTCCGTTATTAATGTAAATGTAGCTTATATTTTAAGTTTGTCAAAGCCGAGGCAGACAACAAGATACTATTTATGAGCGTTTCATGATGAGTATTACGTTACAGGTCCTCTGGCAGCAAAGTAAACACTGCTTTAAAGTGCCTTATTTGTATAATGTTATTTTGCTACTGTACTGAGTTAGTAAAGTTTATTCTGTTGGCTTCTGTAGTTGGCTTTATTTCTTCCTGGTAGCAGTTGAGTCTGAGTGACTGGCATAAGGAGAAAAGGGGTATAGAAACCATTGTGCACTTTCCCTGCAAACTCTCGATAATGGAAAAGAAAAACAACTTCCTGAGGGAAAGGAGGAGCTGACGCCAGGGGTTTACATGGAGAGCACATGTTCTGAGAATGATGAATGTACAGATGTGCTTGACATGATGGATGGATGGATGGTTATACAAGTTTTATGAGCCCCCAATAAAATGATTTTTTAAAAAGAAAAACAACTCCTGAGAGCAATATATCTGGTCAGATTGTTGCCTCGGGGATTTTTATTGCTCTTGTTTTTCAACTGCTTTATAAACAGAAGAAAAAAGACGTATTTTGAGAGGCAAGAAAAGACCAATCAACACATTAGCCTCTTTTTTTTTTCTTTTTTGGCCTGATGTGTCTGATGAGTGAGAAGAGAGTCTAAAACAGCAAGTTCACAGTCCTCTGGGTAACTTAATTAGAAATGCCATCAGGGTACCCCACCCAGACCTTGTAAATCTGAATGGCTACAAACAGGCCCAGGAAGGTGTCTTTTGATAAACTTTCCAGGTGATTCTTTGAATTGATGATATTTGGAAAATATACTGATGTATCAGACAATAGGGATGAAATTTTGTTTAATCATTTCATTGAGGCTCGTACAGCTCTTACCATAACCCATGCATGCATCCATTGTGCCAAAGCACATTTGTACATTTGCTGCCATCACATTTTCTATTTGAGCCTTTGCTGTCAGCTTATCTTCCCCCTCCCCACCCTCCCTCCTTCATGAACCCTTGATAATTCATAACATTTCTTACACTGACCAGTGTTAATCTATATAACTGATCACAATGATCTATATATAACCCCCTCCCAGGGGGACAGAAACAGAAAAGTGGGTGATGGAGACATCAGTCAGTATAAGACATGGAAATTATTTTTTAAACAATAAAGCAAGTTTGTTAGTCCATGCAATTTTTTTAAAAGGTGGGTTTTTTTTAATTTGAGAATATGTCCCCCTACTCTCCCCCCCCCCAAAAAAAAACAAAACTTTAAAAGAAGTCAAGGGACTTCAAGTTTGATTAGTTAAGAGACACCAGATGCTCCACCGCAGAGCTACAAAGCATCAGAAAATTTGCTTTGTTACATGTATTAGATGTGCTATTTATATATCCTATTTGGTTTTAACTTTTTCTTAGTAAAATCTGCCTGAAGAGTCTAGACGGTTACTTTTGTTTATATTCCTTTTCTTGGGCCTCTTGAAAATTGACCGATCAAGTCATGAAGGGTGCTGAGAAACAGCCATGATCCCAATGTCAGAGAACTAGAGTAGACGTCCGGAGGCTGGCTTGGCTTCTGAGTGAAAGCAAAGAAGGACATTGGGTCTTAGATGGTTGTTACTCCTCATCAGCTGATGAGTGAAGAAGCTGCGGTTGGTTGCTAAGTGCTGTCGAGTCAGTTCCTCCTCCAGGAAACTGTGTACCATAGAGACATTGCCAGTGCTATGCCCTCCTCACGCCCACTCGTTTTATTTGAGCCCATTGTGTCAGTCCATCTCATTGAGGGTCATCCTATGCTCCTGACCCTCTATTTCAGCAAGCATGATGTCCTTCAGGAACTGGTTCCTCCTGAACATGCCTAGAATAAGTGAGAGAAAGTCTTAAAATCCTCGATTCTAAAGAGCTTTCTTTCGAGCTGTATTTCTTCCCACACCAATTTGTTGGTTCTTCTGGCAGTCCATACATTCACTGCCTTTTACCACCACGAATTGGCTGTAGTCAGCAGGCTTCATTGGTTCTGTGAGAATCTCAGTACCATCCCCAAAGCCTATGCTTCTTCTTAGTGAGACTTCTGGGGCATGACAAACATCATGGAAGGCAGTCCCTGGATTCCGGACAAGTTTTGTTCCTAAATCTGCTGGCACAATAAACTATAGCAACATTGAATTCATACATAAGTCACAACAGTTAGGTACAGATTGGATCTAACTTCAGTTAGTCAAATGTTTTGTCTTAGTATTGAGTGCACCTTTCTATGTACAAAAAAAAAACTAAAGAAACACGTTTTTTAAAAAAAACAAAAACGTTTTTCATGTATCACAGAGTAGCACACATTTGCCATCACAAACCACTGTAGCAACCTTAAATTTTTAATAGACATTAGCAGGATTCGTTCTTAATTACAAATCCCACATAAATCAGACCTTACAACCTGGGACTTCCTGTACCTATTGAACCTCAGCAAGAAGCTACTTTGTGCTTCTTTGAGACTTAACCCTTGTTGGGATTACTAGGACACTTTATTTCCAAACAAAAGAAATTTAATTTATATTTCCTTTTTTTCCCCCCCAAATGATCAGCAGACATTTAACTGATGCTCCAGGTTTGTGTTCAGATGCTTCCACCTCACGTCTTCCCTGCCCCTTCATTCTAAAAAATGCAGAAGAAAATCTCTAGTTATCTGTTGGGGAAGAGATTATGGAGATTTAAAGCATGTAGCTGGCTGGCTTTTTCCTGATATATTATACAAAGTCTGTGAAAAAACAAAATTAAATCCAAATCTAAAATAATTTATTTAAAAATACTGAGAACACTGACTCTCAGCTAAGGAGCAGGGCTTCTTAGGTGCACAGCAGCGTGTCGGAGGGACACCTCGAGCTGTTGTGGGTTCAGATGCAAACCGGCAGCACAGGAAGGCAGATGTTGTAGCACATGGAGTCACGTGGCTTTCCTGGTTGCCCAGTGCTTACAGGGGTTCATTTCGATCATAGTGTGCTCTATTAAGGTGCCTTGGGGTCATAGCCACTCCAAGGGAAAAGACCAGACCGGGCTTTCTACCCCCACCAAAAAATTACAATCTCAACAACCCACAGGGGCAGGGCTACTCTGTCCCACAGGGATGTGAGTCAGGATGGAGTCAAAGGCAGAGAATGGGGTGTTTCTGTCATGTAAGCATTGGACCGCTAATCACAAGATGGGCAGTTGAAACCTACCAGCCACTGCAGGAAAAAGATGAGGCTGTCTTACTCCTGTAACAAACCCTATGTAGGGTCAGAGCCAATGTAGGGCAGACACTGCATGGTCTATCAAGTGTGAGATAGCACTATGAAAAAGTATGACATGAGAATTGCCAAAATGTTACACACATACGCTGTTGGAAAAACCGCCCTGGTAAACGTCACTCAATACAAGGTTGCTAAAAACTTTTAATTTGTTTCAAAACGTTTTTTTTTTTTTAACTGAAATGAAGTACAGCCATATGCGGTATGCCTCTAGTTTGAAAATCCAAAAGTGTGGCTTTTTTCTCTCGAGTCCTGACTCTCATGTCCTGCTCTACCACGAGATGACATTTTGGACCTTCTGGTCAGGGCCAGAAATATTTGTGTTTATCAAAGGAAGGACCGTGGAGGTTTTTAAAGGTGAGAAGCTAAAGAGTGGGTTTAAAACTTTTGATAATATATTTCTTGTTTTAGTAAATGCTTAGAGCATAACTGTGAGGCAGATACTTAGGATGGTGGGGTTTGGGGTTTGTTTTTCAGTAACTCGTTGACTTTCTATTTCTTGCGTTTCAGGTTAGATTATGGGCAGGCAGGTGAGTGGATGTCGTGGGAATGTGTGTGTGGTGGTGTTTTGAAAAGGTGCTCCTCCACTTGCATACGTGCAAAGTCATACTGCTCTGCGCTTTGTCTTTTGTTCTTGGCTCTCACCGCGTGCCACCTGTTTCCTGCTCTTTGTGGTTTCATCTGTGGTCTTCTCTCCTTCAGGTTGTGCACTTATACCATCAGTTAAATCTGACAACTTGTCCGACTCCAGCCACAGCGAGATCTCTTCCCGCTCCAGCATTGTGAGCAACTGCTCTGTCGACTCCATGTCTGCAGCCCTGCAGGATGAGCGGTGCTCCTCCCAGGTTCCGGCCATCCCAGAAGCCACTGGGGCATTGGAGAAGGCAGAGCCCTCCTCTGGGATGGGAGACCATGGCCAGCTTGGCTCTGGGTGAGCTTCCCTGCTGGGGTTCTTATCACAAAACTCAAACCACTTGGCTACAACAAGCATGGCTCTCCACTTAGCCTTTAGAAACCCAAGGGTGGTTGGAAAGAGATCCCTCAAAGAGTATTCTCTAATCTGGCTTGCAGAAGGCTGTAGAAGTGAACTCCCTCTATCCACAATGGAGGGATAGGAGGAAAGTGGTTACTAAACAGAGATGAGCACAGAAAACCCAAGGCATAGATCTAACTTGAACATTTAAAACCTTGTCAGGTGATCCCACTCTCATGCATGCTGGACCTGATTTGGTTTTCAGCAACATCTGTATTTTTGTTTTGTTTTGACTTTGTATGTGCGTATTAGGATGTATCTCAGGGGGGTTAGTCACTGGAGGTGACACACTGCACCCTCTTGAAGTTGTGTTATGTTTTTCTGTGTTTCGGTATAGGAAACCCAGGCTTGATGAACCTATAGGGACATCTAGTAGAATAGGGCTTGGGAGGTGGGTGGGTTAAAAAAAAAGACGATGTAACAGTTCTGCCACTGCCAAAAAGAAAAAAGGAGATGATGTCAGTGAGTCCTGGAAGAAAAAGAATGTTTGGAAACGGACTGTGGTAGCAGTTGTACAATTCTCCTTGACGTACTTAAGCTATGGAATGATATGATATGTGCATTAACTCCAAATTAATAATAAATCTAAAATAAAATGTAAAGATAACAATAAAAAGGAATCTCCTCGACACTGAGCGTGCAAATAAGTACTGTGAGAAACAAGTAGGCGCTCGTCTTTAAAACATGACTGCATCAGGAAAGCTTTCTTACACTCTGCATCGTTTAGCCCAATAATGACTTTTAATAGGGAGGGAAATGATTCTTGAAATTCTGGTTTTGCACATTGTATACAGTCTGGGAGACTGACAATGCTTGATCCTTGGTTTCTGAAAGTGTAATTTGGGGAGTAGAAGAAGCAGCTTTTAAAAGTCCCCAAACGCCCCCCTTTTTTTCCCTTAATTTTAGCTGTAAATTCTGTTATAACCAAGCAAAATGGAAATCTTAAAGCATTTCTGAGAATTTATTTAAAACTGATAAATACTTATTAAGCCCATATAGAGTATAATAAAGGATTATCCTATTTATGAAGATTTCTAAATGGTGACCCTCTATATTAGAGATAAGCGAACAGTGTAAAAGTTTAGGTGATGATGATGTTGGGGGCCATCAAATGGGTTCCAACTCATAACAGCCTCAGGCACAGCAGAGGAAAACTCTGCCCGGTCCTGCACCACCCTCATAGTAAAGGGTAGAGAGTGAGTGAGACAGTGTTTCAGTTTGCCGGCCACATGTTCTTTGCCAACAGTTCACCTCTGCCATGGCTGCACCAGAGCAGTCACAGATTAGGGGGAACAGCAGACATGGCCTTGGAGTCACCGAAACAGACTCGAGGACAGGCCAGACTCAACCTGAGCCCTGTGTCATACTAAAAATCTAGCATTCTTCAACTTTTTGTATAAAATGGCAGATAGTAAATTGGAGACTTTATAGGGTTATACTTGCTCTCTGTCTCAAATTCCTTGGGGTTTTGTTGTTGTTTTTTGTTTCATTTAACCCTTCCAAATATAAAAACCTTTGTTCCAGACGATCTCAAAAGAGGTAGTTGGCCAACTTTGACCCTTGTGCTGAGTTGGCATTCACCGAGTGGCTTTCGGTTTTGGTTTCTGGTTTATTCCAGGGGATGAGATGATAGGTATAGGTAACACTAGTAATCAGGCTTGGGGTTTGCTTTTTGGTTTGTTGCCGGTGATGAGGTTAATGTATAGGTAATCAGGGGACATTGCCATCTACTCAGCGCCACACTCCGCTCTGGGAACCCAGGTGGTGCGGTGAGGAAGCGCACAGCTCATTTGAACCCACCGGCTCTGTGGGCCCGACATAGCAGTCTGCTTCTGTAAAGCTTTCAGCCTGACAACCCCCGGGCAGCGCTGCTGTGTCATGTAGGGCCGCTGTGTGTCAGGACCAACTGACGGCAGGGCATTTGGTGCTATGGACCTCTGCTCACCTCAGAAGCACCTGGAAAATCTAAAACAGGCTTCCTATAGAGGGGGTCTTCATTCTGTATGTCTGGGGATCAATCTAATATTATGTTGAGTTCCCAAGAATAAAATGTACACCTACTTTTATGAATTTCAAGCTTCATCCTTGCCTTTTTATTTTAAATAAGTTGGAGGACAATTCTGAGGACACCTGGCTAAGTATGTGAGCACCTTCGGTGGCTGTTACTTCCAGCCGGTGGGCCTAAAACGCTAATCACCATAGCGAGTTTAGCTCGCGACTGGTTGCTGGTGTCATCGTTTTCATGGCTTGTTCTAGTGTGACCATCTCCTGTGACATGTATTCCATAGTCTCTTGTGGTGGGTAGTTCTTGCAATGGAGAGAGCAGCAGGTTTTTCTGCTAAGCCACTATGTATTTCTCCAATACCAGGTGGACACTCTCAAAGCCCTCCCTAATCAAGGGTGGTTTGGCAGTCTCGTCTTCTCTGAGCAATGAAGAGATTTCTCATGAGCATATCATCATAGAAGCAGCCGACAGCGGTCGTGGAAGTTGGACTTCCTGTTCCAGCAGCTCCCATGACAATTTCCAAAACCTCCCAAACCCCAAAAGCTGGGATTTTTTAAATTCCTATCGGCAGACTCATTTGGATGGCCCCATCGCTGAAGTTGAACCCACCGACTGCGAGCCCTGCTGCTCTCCTAGAGGCTTCTCTAGGACTTGTGGTCACTGCAAAGGAGGCCTGGAGACTAATCCGCTGAGACAGAGCTGGGCCTCCTCTAGTTCTCTGTCAGACACATGTGAACCGAACTACGGGACTGTCAAACGGAAGGTCTTGGAGAACGCCCCAGCTGACTCCTCCGAGGGCTCAGCTGCCAAGGATGGCGCTGACCCGGCTTACAAAACAGTCACCTCCAGTACCACAAAGGGTTTAATCGGTAAGTGCGGCTCCTTTGTCGTGCGGGCTGCCTTCAGAGACTTAGTGGTGCTCTGAAGTTAAGTGATGGGAAACGAAGGCTTTAGGCTGCCGGCCTTCACTCCCGCCTCTCGTTCCACCTCGACAGGTAAACCATGTCCAAAAAGTAGTGCCTTCTCAAGGGGTTGGGCAGGCAGGTGCTCACATTGGTTAAAGTGTGTTTAGTTAGGGGTCCAGATCTGTTTGCTATGTTTTGTTTTCGAGATTTTTGTTGCTTTGTTGGGGAAAACAATAGCATTATTATGCATTAGGAATAGAAGGAGCATTCTTTGTCACCCAGAATTGCTGGGACCACAGTTGCTTTGCGTATGTGGTAGCAGCATTGATCTGATACTGCACTTAGGCGGTAAAAATGGGAGGCCTGTGGTAGGAAACTAAAGTTAAATACGTGATTCTTCAAGAACATTCCACAGATGTGCCTACTGCTGCTTGTGGATTACATTCTAATCACATACACAGCGGTCTGTATTGAGCTAAACAGATCCATTTTAAAAAAATAATTTCCTAAATTACATAATCATGCAGATATAAGTAATACCTGCATTTCTGTTTATGTGGGAAGAATATACTTTTGTCAGTAGTTTCCTAATTTGTAATTTTATAGAATATTTGTAATGTTGCATTTAATTACCATGCAAGAAGAAAATGTGCTGGTTTTGCAGTTTCTTGTCAAATGGCATGATAGGCTGGGTTTTTAGCTCATTCACTTTTCCCCAGGGTTAATTTAAAATGTCTTCTGTAACGACTAAAGGTATGGTGGCACTATGGGTTAAGTTAACAGGAAGGTGACCGCTCCAGGGGAGAAAGATGAGGCGGTCTATTTCCACTGCCATTTATAGCTTTAAAACCCCCATGAAGCAGTTCAAGTCTGCCTCACAGCAGTAGACATGTGTGCATGGGTGTGCGGGGACATAAAGACTCGCTCTTGTCCGCCTAACAAAGACAGGTGTCGATGCGTTCCTGCCATTCCCGACTGACTGGACACTTCACTGACATTCTTCACGCTTTGGTTTGGGGAAGCCAGCTCCTTATTCACCCCTGCTCCCCACCCTTCAAATGGGAGTGGAAACACCTTCTAACCTTGATAGTACGTGGGAATTCTACTGGGGAAGTTGTGGAGCTTTCTATTTGGGTAAACATCCTCTAAAGGAGAGAAGATACTAGAGTTAACTGAATTGTCCTCCTTTTAGTAGGTTCTGCTTTTGTATTGGTAGTGGTTATATAAAGATGACTTGTCTGATTGAGATAGTCAAACATTTGCCCTATGAGTCATGTGGATTAGGGTCAATTTCCCAGTTTCCTCTTCAACCCATTTCTGTTGCTTTTTGGAGTTTTGCTTTATTCCTAGGGATTGCAGACTTAGGAAAACGATTTTAAAGTTTCCAGTATTTTTAACGTCCACTGAAAATCAGGGAAATTTGATTCATTCATTCATGAATTTCCTAAAGTTGTCCTGTTTTCTACTCCACTTAATCACAAAGCAGTAATGAGAAGTAAGGTCCTTAGAGGATCATGCCTCGGTACCAGGAATGTGAATTTGGTGCCTGTGCCAGGACTGAGAACGCTGCTGCCCAAGAATGCCAGCAAACAATGGTCCTGGACTCAGAGAGAGGGTGAGACAGCAGCCTGCAGGTGGTCCAAATGCCATTTTTGTGAAACCGCACCCCCCCGCCCCAAGACCACCAGAGCAGGAGTTTGTGGGAGTGTTTCCGGTGACTGGCTCAGTGATCTTTGGACTGTTACTCAGGGAAATGTATAGGCCTTTCGTGGTGTCAAACACTTGTGAAGTGCAAAAGGAAACTTGCATCACTGTCACCTCCGTTAGCTCTCATTTTATGTCCTGTCTCTCATCCGGGTATTGTATCAGTCTGTCCTCCGTACAGGGACCCAGAGGGCACCTTTGGTGGAGCAGGTCCTGCTTCCCGTAAAGATACACAGCCTCGGAAACCCAGGAGAGCCGCCGCCTCTGTCCGCCAGGATCTCTGGGGCTGAAGTGGGGGTTGGGGGCCACTTTATAAACCAGTCTAAACACTAAGTTCATTGAGTTTTCATAGGTTCTCGATCTGCCATTGTTTCCAAATTTATTCATATTGTCTGTTTAAGTTTGATTTTGTCATTGTGGTAAGTTTCTGTGTTTGATTTGTTTTTCATTTTTCATTAACATTTCCATTGATTATTTTCCATGCCAGTGTACTGTGTCACCTCACCCAAGAAGGACGATAGGTATAGGGAGCCACCTCCCACCCCTCCAGGATACCTGGGAATTTCTTTAGCGGACCTAAAGGAAGGACCCCACCCGCACCTAAAACCTCCAGAATATAGTGTGGCAGTGCAGAGGTCCAAACTGATGCTCAGCAGCCGCCCTAGACCGCCGCCCGCGCCTCCCAGCCGCAGCCCCGCGGCCGGTGTCCCACGGAAGACGGGAACTCCGCCTCGGCGGCTTGGCGCGCAGCTGTCCCGGCCCCAGCTAGCAGCTGGGCCTGATGCAGAGAGGGAAGATGATGGTACGTTGACAAACTACCTTCACGGCTCTGTCGTGAAATGGTGGTGTGTTCTGGTCATCAGTCGTGTTTTCTTGAAATACCTCAGAAGCCTTCTATAAAATCTTTATGAAATTCCCAAAAACGCTGGTGTGTTTTCCAAATGGCGGCCCCGAGCTGCTTGTTTGCATGTGCCCCTGTGCTCTCGGGGCTCGGACAGTGGTCTTGGCTGTGAGCGAGCAGCAGTGCTTGCTGCCTGGTGGGATCACTGGGGGAGCAGGCCTTTTGGCACCTGCAGAGCTGTGCTTCCGTTCATGACTCTAAATGCAGAACTATTGCGCGCTGTCTTTAAAAAAAAAGTTTCATCCTTGTAAACAGCTAAGTTAATGATGAAAACCAGTTATGAAAGAAGTTCCAGTTTATCGGCAGACTACAATTTGATCAGAGAACATCAGGGTCTTTACAGTAGAATCTGGGCCTGATAAGATACTAATTGAAATTGACTTTCTAAGTAGAAGTTAAGGTCTCTAACTAGATTGTTAGTTGATATGCATGACTGCAGATCTACCCATTGGTTCTGTTTTTGTACTTTTCAGAAGATGAGCAGGTTTCAGCCGTCTAGTCGTTGGGTGGCCTGTTGGAAGGTCACTGGAAGTCCTTAAGGAACTGGGAGGCCCTGCAGGCCCTTGCCTACAAAGCGCTGCTGCTATTCCTGCCCCGGAGGTTCCACTGCCTGAGCTCTAAGCAGACGCCCTGAGCCCGCTGTCTTTGCGCTTCCTCCCTGCACATGCAGCCTTTGCTCGGCTGCCCCTGCGGAGCCAGGTCCTCTCCAGTTTGCACACCAGACCTGCCTTGGGAACACCGTCTAGAGCAAATTCCAATTCAGAGTCATCCGGATGCACATGACCAGAGTTGTTCCTTTAACGATGTATTTTATGTTAGTAGTATTATTATTTCTGTGCCAGAGCTTGGGCTCATGCACAAAATTTAAATGTCTGCCAATGCCAAGGGTATTCTTGTATATTTGAAAAGTAACTTATTATTTGAAGTCTTATGGTGTTGATTACGGGGGGGGGGGTTCCCCTGGTTAGTGAATGTGTGTGTTTGTAGCGGCCCTCACTCTGTCTTGGGGCTGAGCAGATGGCAGCCCTTGCCTTTACAGAGCCGGTTGCTGTACCTTGTGTTGCGCCTGTGCAATGTAGTTGACTGGGGGTAGACTAGGAAGCCTTTGGGGCTCAGGTATTAGGGAGAACAATACTGCCATCTCGTGGTCTTAGTTGGAAGGCCAAACAAAGCTGACGTGGTCTTATCAGTCTTTGGGGACAAGGGCGGGGATTGGGTTGGGTAGAACTGTTGATTTCCCAAGAATGAAATTTTAATGCTAAATTATATATATTCAGAGTCTGCTCTGAACTGAAAATCATGTTACCGCCAATTGTAACTAGAAGTATAAATCCTGATGAATTCTAGAGAGTTAATTTTTCTGCACCATAAGAACCCAAAATTCCCAATATCTACACCACACATGGAGAGTTGTCGTTTTAAAGATGACGTCCGCACTGAGGAGGGTACTGATGAGATGAATGCGCTCGCACACGGCGCTCTGCTTGCACCCGCGCCGCTCTTGAGTCTTCGCCCATCTCAGACACTCCGCACGATGGGACGGCTCATCTCCTCACCTCTGCCATCGACGGGGATTTGGGTGTTGGCGGGGAGCTAGAGTTCAGACTGATCATCTTGTTTCTCAGGGTTGCCCGGAGGGAAATACCTTAGCAACCTGTTCAGCATGGATTGATTGCATAATTTAAGTATTTAATTAGAATTTCAGTGACTTATTTCCAGGATGAACTCAATTTTTTTCTTCACATTTAAAAAAATCAAAGACAATTCTCTTTATCTTAAGTTTAAAATGTTTTCTTTTTAATGTAAAGCTAGAATGAAGTTTTAATAAACTTCTGTTACTACCAAAAAAAAAAAAGCCAAAGCCACCAAGTACTGTGTACTGCCCAGATCAACTTGGAGCCGAAATGGATTGACTCCCCAAAGGTTGGCTGCACGTGACCTGGAGGAAGGTCCCTGGTTCTGTGGGTGCCTTCGTAGATGTTCTCCTTTCTCCCTGCGCCCCTCCCCTTCCTTCTCTGCGCCCTCTTCCCATTCATAGCGTCCAGTCAGCAGCCACTGCAGCGTGTTCGTTGGTGAGCAGTCATTCCATCTGGCCCATCAAAATGACTGTCGGCTCCCTATCGGGAAAATAGCATTCCTGAACAATTCCCCTGAAGGATCAACGTTAATCTGAAGTGTAAGCCTTAGAAATTAGCCCAGAGACACTAGAGCGTGCTGGCCGGCTCTCCATGTCCTTGGTCCATGGCGTCGGACGGCAGCAGGCTCGTAAACCCTGGTGTGAAGTCACCCTGCCTCTGCACACAGGTCCTCTGGTCACTAGGCTGTGTCTTTCCACTGAAAGTCAACATTTTTTTCTTTCACCGATTCACACGTACTGGTTTTGTGTCCATGCAAAACAGCAAATGTGAAAGACATTTTTGCTATAACCTTTTTGATCAAGTTTGGACATTTTCACCATTTTTTATCCATAACTCCAGGAAAATGGGCTGTTCGCAGTTACCTGTTTAGTTAGCAGATCTTTCCCACCAGGTGGAAGCCTTACTCCTCATCCTTAATGGTGTAAATAGTAGCGCACGCGCGCGGAGAGCTGAGGTCTTTGGTTTGGGCGGACACCCTCCTTGCTGCCCTTGCTTGCTCTAGCTTTCCCTGTGTTCTAATCGACTGATCACATTGATCAGAAACTAAAGCCAAAGGCTATGTAGTCCCTGCAAAACGTCATGTGTTGATTTTTGTGTTGTTTGCACGAAAGGTACAAAGACGCCCAGACCTGTCTTTGCTCTGACTCCAAATTCCCTGTTGGTTTTGCTTTTATTTTTGATGTTTACAACCTCTCTCATCCCACAACAACTTTCCTGGGAGAATGGAAACAGTAAGCCCTCCATGCAAATTTCTGCCAAATAGTAAGTTTCCACAAAGCAGTCTCTTGATAGTGAAGAAGAAAAACATTGGAGAATTAGTAAATCTCAGGCTTCCATGAATATTTGTTATAAGTAATAGATTCTAATTTCCTCCAAGTGATTTTTTTCAGTATGATAGTTAGCTGGGGAGGCTAAAGCCTTTGGCTTTCACTGCAGTCTGCTTCACCTGCGGCAGACTCCCCAGGCTGGCAAGGTGGCAGTTACCCCTGTCGCTGCCAAGAGCAAGCCCGTTTCATCATGCACTCGCATCCCGACAGAAGAGCGAGAGACCGTCTGCTGTGTACTGAAAACAGTAGTGTCATTCTGATATGAGAATCTTCCCGTAAGCGTCACTGCAACGTTTCATGTTTAAACTTGAACCCCAGCTGGTCTTTAGCGTTTGTTGTTTTTGTTTGTTTGTTTTGCTTTTAAGGCTTCTTTATTTTTTTATACACCGCATGCAGTTGATCTTTTAAAATCAAAAGGTGAGCTTATCAGCAAAAGTTAAAAACCAAACTGCACAGTTGGAATAATTCAATAGCAACTATACTGCACAATTCCGTGATTGTAAAGTAGCCTGTAAGAAGCAATGTTTGTCACCTATTTTTTGATACCTCTTAAACTTATGTCTTTTAGAAAGACAGTGCCTCTGTATGCTTTTTGTATTTTTACTGAGTGTAAATATTTGTTATATTTTTGGTTAAGAGAATGTAAAAGTACCATTTATTATCATATCTACTAATACATTGGTGGAATCAAATAAAGAATCTACATGAAGCCTCCTTGCATGTTATCAGGAGTGAGTGTACAGGGCAGGGGGACAGTCACACGGGTCACCCAGAAAGCCCACTCTGGGACCCATGTCAGTTGTGAAAACCTTTTTAGCTGTCGTCAGAGAAATTGGAGCACCCTAATTAATACTGACCTTATAAAGTGTGTCGTAACATCGAACTTGATGTCTGTGTCTTTGCAGATAAGTAATTTATAAAGTCAGCTATTTCTCTTACGAGGTCAGTTCTCGGGGCCTTTGGCAACATCGAAGGAAATTCTGCCTTAGCATCACTTTCCAAAACCTCCCAACCTTCCCTCTCCATCCACAGAGTATCATTCCTGTGGAGCTAAGCCTTCTGTCTTTATCACTTCTCCCTTCCAAACACAAACCAGGTTCTCCCCGGCCAGTCTTTCCTGGCGTGGGGGGGCCTTCCGATCAGCTGACTGAGGAGGAGGAGCATCCAACCACAGGAGGGTTCATTCCTCCCCCTCATTCACTGTGTCCACTGCCCGCAGGGCCATTGTTTCAGGTACTGTGTAATGCTTTGTGGTGGCTTCAAAGAGCAGAGCTAAAGTACCAGTTTGTCATCCTGACCGTAAGCAGACATCCAGGTATAAAACTTGGTGACAGCTCTTTTTTTAAAAAATCATCTTATTAGGGGCTCATACAACTCATCAAAATCTAAACATCAATTGTGTAAAGCACATTTGTACATTCATTTCCCTCATTCTCCAAACACTTGCTCTCCACTTCAGCCCCTGGCATCAGCTCCTCATTTTACCCCTCCCTCCCCGCTCTCCTCTCCTCTCATGAACCCTTGATAATATATAAATTATTATTTTGTTATATCTTGCCCTGTCCGATGTGGATACAACTCTTTCTGTGATGGAACAATCAGACCAAAGAACAAGCACAATGCAGACAGAGACCTATGGGACAACAATACACAAGCCAGTGGACTGGTTTAGAACACTTCACACTACTGCAGAACTCACGCTACTTGCAGGTGAACATGATGCATTTATCAATGTAGATTAAGCCATAAGTAAACTGCAATATTTATAGAAAAAGCTGAGATCCTATATCTGTGATATAATTGAATGAGGAATCAGTAAGATGTACCCCTAAATCACATGCTTATGAATTGAATGAAGATGTGGCTATCGAAACATTTTGGACATAAAAGCCATGGTCCAGGGAAAGGTGTCGCCTTACACACATTATGAGATTAGAAAAGAGGAATAGCCAAGCATTCTCAAGAGACCACATGTTGATAAACCCAAATCAGAAGAAAACAAATGTGAAGACGTTAATGTAATGCATATTAATAAAAAAGGATTACGTACTAGAGCAACAAGTTGGTTCTTTGAAAAAAAAATAAACCATCAGGAATAAAAAAGAATCATTGAAAATATAAGATCATGAAAGATGTTATGGTAATTAATGTGGAGGAAATAAATTCATTGGGGAAAATGCATACCAAAATGTTAGGGACTCGACCAGCGAGACCCTCATGCAGTGACCCGGAGGGGCAACGAACCTGGATGGGAAAAAGAAACAGAGACATGGGGCAAGACAAGTGCTGATCAAGCCCGTTTATTTTGCCAAAACTCTGGGTATATATTCACAACAGAGAAGGAAGTGGGAGGCACATATTCCAATGAAGCACACTGTGTAACAACCGCACACTGTACAACAACCAATCAGCCACCTGTTCCCAATAAGGTACAAAGGGTGTGCAACAGTGCTCAAAGACATCGTGGTGACGTACCGGGTGAACTTATCACTATGTTCCTAATATGGTATATCTGCAGTTCAATAGGTGCTCAGTACTTTGACTAATGGCAACAAGGTCAGTTATCGCAACTGCTCATGCTACTGAGCACGTAGTTTGGAATGTGGGGGCGAAGTTGGGCAGGAAACAGCCTTGCTGTTAGAAAGCAGCCAAGTTTCTACAACGTGTCTGAGGCCAGGGTCTTAATGGCTATCGGCTCCCAACACCAAAAACCAAAATAAAAGGAAAATTCAGTGGCTATAAAAGAATTAGGGGGGGAATTGTTAGGGGACACAAAATGGCCACAGTGGCACTGGGAGGACAAGTCGAAGGCAACACGACAGGCCATCGAGCAGAATGTGGTGGTCGTGTCTGCTCCAGGCAGCTGCTGACACACAGGCCCCTGGCCAGCCCTCTGTGACCAGCCCAGTCATCTGTGCTGAGCCTGCAGACCTCCCTTCTGCCTCAGGACCCCGTCATGGGGGTCCATTCGGCCAGACAGTAAAGCCCTCTCTCGCTAGCATTGCAGACCCCAGGCAGGGGGAGAGGGCCTCATTCTGCCTGGACCCACGGACTTAGCTCCCAAGGCACCAGGACTCCCTCCCCAGAGACCAAGGCGCCCACGGCCCTTCTCCCCTTGGTGATTCGAGAGCTTTCTGTCCCCACGGCCTGCCCCTGTGCTGCATACACGTCCTGCTGCCACCGCCGTTTTTGTGCCAGACTACTGACAAAGTAGCTTTCATATTCCCCTTTCCAAATTAACAGCTCACATCTATATCTGAGTGTAAAATAAAATCATTGTCCCCAGAAAATGAATTGTTAGGTGCCTTCAAGGCAGTTTTGACTTTATAAGGACCTTATGTTCATCAGAACCAAAGCACTGCTCAATTCTGCTCCATCTTCACAATTCTTTTTTTTTTTATTGCACACCAGCTTGAATTTATTGCATTCCAAGGTCAAACACAGTTGTTCCCACAGTTTTCAATCCAGAAGCTGACAACAAGGCAATGAACTCGGGGGACCAGCCTCCATGCCCTGCTTGACCTTGACTACAGTCCATCCAATGTTTCAAATTCCCATCTAAAAAAGAAGCAGAGGAATCCCTGTTTGGTCTGCTTCAGGTTGGACCTGACACATTAAATCAGTTCTTAATTAGGACAATTGAACCAAGATTTTTATATGGGTAAAAAACAATGGACATCTTTTACCTGGACACTGCTGCAACATTTGCAATATGAAGTACTACTACTTGAAAACTCCCTGCACTTATTTACATACATTTTAAACAGTTAAGACAGGAAATCATTTCCCCGCTCTGTTTAATATTTACAGATTTCTTTGGGCACAGAGTGAAACATAACCTCCAGTCCCCTACCTCTCCAAGGCCCACCACTGTATTCATTAGAACAGGCTGCTGCCCTTTACCCTCATCTTCTGGCAGAGAAGCCCAGGACGTGGGGCAGCACATCAACCACAGAAAGTCACTGGCTGTTTTTCCTGTGCATCATCAGTGCACAGAGGCAGCTGCCCTGAGCCCGAGACAGAGGTCCTGTTCAGAAATGAAGGTAACAGGAAAAAACCTTTTTATGGACAGGGCAGTACTACTGCATTATTGCATGTAAAACACACAGGGTTCTCTGGGGGGGGGGGGGGGAACCTTTCTATTAACCATTTATTTACATACATTTTGTTAGTATGAGAAATTTTTTAAATCTTCAAGAGTCAATATAGGAAACATACAAAGAACTGTTTACAACACTAAGCTCAATAGTTGATTAACACTAGATACTTAAAAGCAAACTGGGAAACCAAATTCCCTTATGACTCCAGGACCCCAGTTAAAACATCTATTTCCCACTGGTGAAAATTCCATCTTACACCAGTGACGCACTCTGTGAGCCAGAAGAGTGACGTTAAGACCAGTCTTCCATTGTTTTGTGCAGTCAGTTTTTCACAAGGTACTGGCTTCTGCTCAGCTTCCCCCTCTCCCTGAGGCAAGCCAGCAGATGCTGCCGTCTCCTCCAGGTGACCTTTATGCCATACTTGTCCTCAGGAGTGTCTTTAACCAGAATAGGCCCGGGCTCCGGGTGCTTGGGAGTGCTAGTATGAAGGCAGTCCCCTGGATGACGGCGTTCACAATTATTCTTAAATTTGAGTCCACCGTTGCAGCCACTGTGTCAATCCATCTAGTCCATGACCTTCCTCATTTTTGCTTCCCTTCTAACCAAGCATGATATCCTTCAGGGCCTGGTCTCGCCTGACAACATGTTTAAAGTATGTAAAGCGGGTGCCCACAACTAATCACAGGTTCAGTAAGCACAATTGTATGGTTAAAATATAAAGATTATAATAAAGTCATAGAGTTATAGGGAGAGATGGAGAGAGTGAAATAAAGACACACTTCATGGTAGCATGCTCACCTCCTGGATGGCCATGGTCTCAATAGCCAGGTACGTGCACAGTGCTGGCAGAGGGCAGGAGGGGGATTTATTGCCAACCAAGGCTTATATAACTTTGGGGACATGCATGCCCCCGAATTACAGGTAAAGACGTCACAGGAAGGGGCTGTACAATAGGCATAAGCGGAACAGGAAGGGGATGAGCTAGGGGTGTACACATAATAGGAAGGGGAGGGACTGAGGGTATACATGTGACAAGAAGGGCGGACCCTAGACTCAATATGGCAGCCCAACCTTGGTCATCCTTGAGTGGGCTTGCCCTCCCTGGGCTCTCCTTCAGAAAAAAAATCTACTATCCTTAGAAGGGAGTTGGCCCTACATTAAGTGAGACAGACTATATAGTCTGATTGCTCTAGATGACTGATAACCCTTACGGTAAGGTGACCAGATTTTAACATTGGTAAAGCAGGACACCATTGACCTGGGAGGCGGGGGTGGGGAACTCTTGATTAAAAATTTGGTCTATATGGAGCAACAAAAATTTTCATAGAACATAAACATAGTATTGTAATATATTTTTTAAATTTCAACATAAGTATAATTTACAAATATAATTTAAAATTATGTATTGTATTTTATTTGGCATATTTCTCATTAGAGTGAATTTTTTAGTAGATTGCTGTTTAAAAGGTCATGAAATTTTTCACAATAATTTGTTAAATTATATTTCACACATAAAATGGCTTACCATAGGAAAAAAAAACACCTTCAGTCGCAGCATTAGTTCCTGGTAAGGACAGCGCGTATTCCATAATTTTTAGTGCATTATTGTATGGAACATGGTTTGTTTCAAATTGATGAAATATTTCTAACCATTTGTTCTCTATTGTGATTTTTGCTGATGCCCAAGATTTAACCTTTTCTTTATCAATATATATTTTTAATGATAACTCATTAAAAAGATAATTTTTTGAAATATTACTTGTCAGGGGAAGCCAGCCCCTAACACATCATTATGTGTCCAGTCGGCGCAATTGTACAGCGATTATAAGTAAAGATCATAATAAGGTTATAGAGAGAGAGCTTGAGAGATAGAAGTATTGAAATAAATGGAGTCAGACACGTTTCATGGTAGCATGCTCACCTCAGCCCCGCTTAGTGGTCCACGTGGAGGGAGAGATCTTTAATGCAAGCCCAGGCTTTTATCTTCTCTGGGGACATGCAAGCCCCCTAATTACAGGTGAGGACATTCATCACAGGAAGGGGTTGTGCTGTAGGTAATACAGTAATGAGAGGGGTGGTCTAGGGAAATACACGTAATAGGAAGAGGAAGGATTGGGGGTTTACATGGGACAAGATGAGTGGACCCTAGATTCATGATGGCGACCTAGTCTTAGTCATCCTAGGGCAGGTTTGACCTCTCTGGGGTCTCCTACAAGGAAACAGACAACTACTATCCTTACCAGAAGGGAGTGGGCCCTACTTGTTGTGGGATAAACAGTGGTGACTGCTTGCTCTAGATGGCTGTGATAGCCCTTAGGGAGAATGACCCCTGATCTACTCCTGATGACCTCCAAGTGTATAGTCATTCGCAAGCAGCTGTTTGGCATATATTTGGGGGGAGACAGCTTGGGAGAAGTCCTTCTGTTTCCCACAATTACTATATGAGAAATTTTGAGTAATATGATCGACTGATTTTTGCACGGCCGGAAGAATGATATTTCAAAGTACTTGGAGACACAGAAACATAAACGATATTTAAATACTACTGCATCTTCCTCCAAAATACAGGAATTTTTTCAGAAAACATGGAGATGAAGAAAATAGCATCTGAATCGCCGATTTGTTGACATCCCTTGTTTAACCAACACTAGCACGCAGCACGATGTGTCTCCTCTGAGAGACAGTTACAAAATGTTTTCGTCGTTGCCAATGCCAAAAAATGCCATTGTTCATTAAGTCCAAACAATGGTGTTCGAATTCTAACAACTGATCAACAATACGAACTTTGATAAGCAGTTCTTGATAATCAGTTCTCAACAATTATTTGTTCTTATTAAAGTTTAACATTGTAAAATTAACAAAAATAATAAACTCATCCTGGCGAAATAGCCACATGGCAGCCAAAACCCATATATTCCCTTCCCGTTCTCCCGCCGTTCCCTAGCTTGTCATGCATTCTTTCCAAAAATGGGGACTTTTTTTAAAACACCACAGGACTCAGGACAAATTGTTAAAAAGCGGGACGTCTGGTCACCTTACCTTAGGGAGAATAACCTGACCTACTTCTGTTGACCTGAGTGTATAGTCATTTGCCATGTGTAGCAAGTCCGAGGTTTGACATATATTTGGGGGAGACAACTTGGGAGAAATATTTCTGTTTCGCACATGAGACAAAGTCCTGCCATCTTTGCCTCTAAAAGAGCCTTCTGGCTGTATGTATTCCAGGACAGATTTGTTTGTTGTTCTGGCAATCCATAGTCATTTCAATAGGGCACTTTCCAATATTCTACACCATAATTCAAATGCATCAATTCTTCTTTGGTTTTCCTTATTGAATGTCTAACTTTTACATGGATAGAAGACAATAAAAAATACTTGCGTCAGGCCGTACCTTAAACCGCAAAGTAACATCCTTACTTTTCCAACACTTTAAAGAGGTCTTGTGCAGCAGATTTGCCCAATGCAATGTGTCACTTGATTTCTTTTTTTTTTTTAATGTAGCTTGCAAATGGAGGTGTTCCTTGGTCTGATGATCAAGGAGTGAGAGAGTGTGAGAGAGAGTGTGTGAGTGTGAGAGTGAGAGTGAGAGTCAGCATCACTTGATTTCTTAACTGCTGCTGCAATGAGCATTGATGTGGATCCAAGCAAGACAAAATCCTTGACAGTGTAAATCTTTTCTCCATTTATCACAATGTTACCTATATTGGTCCAGTGGTGAGGATTTTGGTCTTGGTGACATTGAGTCATAATCCATACCAAAGGCATCAGCAAGTGCTCCAAGTCCTCCTCACTTTTCGGCAAGCAAGGTTGTAATATCTGCATATCGAAGGTTATTAATAAGCCTTCCCCAAATCCTGATGCTAAGTTCTTGTGTTAGGGTTCTCTAGGAAAACAAAACCAGGACACTTATAATTTTATTTATGTATATATATGACTGTATATATCCATATATATATGGATAGATACATACAGCATGAAGAAATATAACAATTAGTCCACAGCAATACAGAGGGCTCAGTTCAACTCACTTCCGTGAAACAGTTCATATACTGGAAGTCCTTCAACTCACCAGGGCTGCTGGGTCCAAGGTCAAGGAAGCAGACAGCTGAGTCTTCTGTAGAGCAACACAGGCAGTCCAGCCACAGGCAGCAAACAGTAGCCAACAGTCAACCAGACGACAGTATCCGACAGTCCCAAGCTCAAGCGATGTATACACCAGCGATGTGGCAAAGCAGGTCTCGAAGGATCCTCAAGTTCTAGTGCAGCCATTCTCAACCTGGGAGTCAAACGACCTTTTCACAGGGGTTGGCTTAGACTATCGGAAAATACATATTTCCGATGGTCTTGGGAACGGAGACATAGTTCCTCTATCTGTCTCCAGGAGGGTCCTCCCACATGCAGATATGTTGATCTGGTGATAAAGAAGCTATCTCAACCTTCCCACTGATGTTGGCTTCTTATGCATAATGTCACAAAATTAGCAATGTAGTTTACTGTTGTTATATTAAGACTTACCCATGCTATACCATGCTTCAAGACAAAATTGCATTTACTTGTAATTAGAAATATTTCACAATATATAATTACATTTGCCTATGTGATTAATGGCTGCTTTATATTCAGTTTGTAACAATGAAAATACATTCTGCATATCAGATATTTACATTATGATTCATGAGGAACTATATTAAAAGGTCACGGCATTAAGAAGGTTGAGAAGTGAGAACCGATCTCGGAAATCTATGTGTAACCTCCTCTCTGGGAGATGGGCAATGGGGAGGTGGGTGAGGGGAGACACCGGGGAGTGTAAGATAAGATATAATAATTATTTATAAACTATCAAGGGACCAGGGGTGGGATCGGGGAGGGAGGGGGATGGGGGGAAAAAAAGGGAAACCGAGCTGATTCCAGGAACCCAAGTGGAAGGTGAATTATGAGAATGACGAGTGCAATAAGGGTGCTTTGCTCAATTGATGTATATACAGACTGTGATAAGAACCTTATGAGCCCCAATAAAAAGATTTTAAAAAAATTTAAAAAAAGAAGGTTGAGAAACACTGCTCTAGCAACACGATCCATGGGTTGGGTGTGCCATGGGTAGTGTAGCTCCCAAGTTGAGGCAGAGAATTAGCCACACACTGGTCTGATCACCAGACAGCAAGAGAGAAAGAAGCAGGGCTCACCGAACCATTTATCTCTTTGCTCTCCTAACTGTGACCTTATTAATCTTACATATTCTTATTGGCCAGGTTGGCACAATAAACCTACCTTTCACAGTTGTCCTTCATATAGTCCAGCTTCTCTGATGATTTGCTCAGCATACAGATAGAACAAGTGAGAGGAAACAACTATGATATACACCTATCCTCATTTTAAACCATGACATATTCCCTGCTGTGTTCACACAACTGCCTCTTAATCCATGTGGTAGTTACACAATTTTATGTCAACTTGAGAAAAGAATGAAGGGGTGGAGTCTACCCTGTCACTCAGGTCACACAGCCTGATAATTCCTCCTTGTGGGCATGACCGCCTCAGGAGGATTCTGGGAACTTCCTCTCTTGTTTGTACATCTCTCTTCTCTTTCTCTCAATCTCTCTGTCTCTGTCTCTCTCCTCCACCCTCCTGATAACAAGCCACATGGAGCCCCCATTCATGACAGCCAGAACCATGGAGATGCATCCACTGCTTTTGGAGCCACAGGACTTCCCCCACCAGCCTGCTGTCATCTTCCTGCATTCGGCATCATTGCATGTGCTGCATGTGTCTGAAGAGGAATTTGTGGGCTAATATCGGACTTATAAGCTAATATCAAACTTGTGAACTTGCACTGGACTGGGCTGGGCTATTTTATTGATGCATAATTACCACTTGATATAAAGTTCTCTCTTACATACACGAGTGTCTCCGGATTTGTTTCTCTGGTTGACCCAGTCTAACACAATCCATGTACAAGTTCCAAATGAGCACAATAAAATGTGGAATTATCATTCTTCTCAAGGTAATCCCTATATTATCATGATCCATGCAGTGGAATACCTTTGCATAGTCAATGAAACACACATAAATATCTTTTCTGGTATTCTCTGCTTTGAGCCAAGAACCATCTGACAAACAATGATATCCCTTGTTCCACGTCCTCGAATCCAGCCTGAACCTCTGGCAGCTCCCTGTCAATGTACTGCTGCAACCATTGTTGGATGATCTTAAGCAAAATCTTATTTACAAGGGGTATCAATGACATTGCTCTGTAAGTATTCTGCTGGGCAGCTTTCTTTGGAACAGGTACAAGCATGGATCTCTGCCAGTCACTTGGTCAAGCCGCTGGCCTCCACATTTCCTGGCACAGACACGTGAGTGCGTGCTGCAGTGCTTCGTCAGCTTGTTGGGCTGCTTGCATCCGTGACAGCAGTTCTTGATCATATGCTACCTCTTTAAGTGGTTGGATGGTGACTCGTTTTTTGTTTTTTTTTTTTAGAAAAAAAAATGAAATCTAAAGTTTTAAATCTCACAAAGAAAACTCAAGGCCTACGTGAATTCACCAGTAATTTGTACCAAAACACACTGAAGAAGTAACACTGATCCAGGTCCCATAGCGATTTCTTAAACAAAACACACACACACACACAATCAGAAATTATCACTGCACCATGATACCTAAGTTGTCAAACAATTCTTTCCAAATTTGTGTTGGAACACCCCAAAGCTCATGAACTTAACATGTTTCTCATAAGAAATAATAAAAAAGTAAGTTTTGAGGCTCAAAAGTTACACTTACAAATTCACTATGGAGGCTTTATTTAAGTGTAGTTTTCCTCTTAATTTTACTGCCAGAATCACTTTCTTTAGAACAATAGTTACAATATTTTACAGAAAGCGCAAAGAAAACAGCATGATGATGAATATTTAAATGGACAAACAAGCATTATATGTTGTATGGAGTGGGTGCTTAGACCAGGGTTCTCAACTGGTGGGTCGCGACCCCCCTTGGGGATTGAATGACTCTTTCATCAGGGTCACCCAATTCCTAACAGTAGCAAAATGACAGTGATGAAGTAGCAGCGAGAATAATGTTATGGTTGGGGGTCACTCCACATGAGTTGCTGCATGAGGGTGGCGGCAGGAACAAGTTTGGGAGCCACGGCTGTCGACCAAGCGGGCACTCCTTTGGGTCAGAGAGGAGACGCTGGGTCAGGCTCACTCTCGGCTCCCAGGGGGTTCTTCAGGTCGGATTTGGGGTTCAACTACGGAGAAAGGAACACCGAGCAGCAGATTTTGTCAAACCTTGCTGTCCCAGTAGTGGGAAGGTCCGTCTTGGAGCTGAGCGACAACTGAGGTATCACGGTGTTTGATTGTGTTTAACAGGCTTTTTCTAAGTTTTGATACCATTTAACGGCCTTCTCCTCCCACAAGATCACGTCCCAAAGCAGCGGCTCTCCCCCGTCGGTAGGGCCGTTTTGAGTCAGCATCCACGAGACCGCAATGCGTTTGCTTTGGGGCGCACCATTGACAGTGGGCGCTAAAATGATAGGCCAGAGTCGGCGGGTCATACAGCGTCCAAAGCACAGCTCCCTGGAATGGAGAAGGTGCTTCTGTAAGGTTTCTCTCTCCAGTCTAAATCTCAGCCTCGGTCCTTAGCTCCACGCGAGAAAGATTTCACGCCGAAGCCGGGCTCGTGATCCAAGTGAATTTAATGAAAGTTCAAAGAAGCATCAGGTTTTACGCGGCACCCATAGGATTCCTTTGACCATGCGGCCTGGCAGAGACTGCCCCAGGTCACGCAAGGATCTCTCTCCTCCCACGAAGACAACCAGACCACCAAGCAAGACAAGCCAAAAGACCAAGAGCACAAGAGCCCCTCTCCCTTCCGGTCCCTGCCTTTTCAAGGGTTCCCGGGGGAGGCGTGGTGAACGACCCCAGGTCGATCCCATTGGCTGAATTGCAATCACCCGGCCCAGGTGGGCTGCTCCAGGTGTAACGCCCATCCAAGCCCACCGGCGGGAAAATCCAGCTTTTGTCTTTTGCTGGCTCTCCTGGGCATGCGTAAATGGACTTCCCAATTCCCTAGGCTAAGCTACCTAACACTTCCACAAGCCGGGAGCGGTGGCAGGATTGCAGGGGTGCTGCCCTGGAGCTGCGGTCTCGGGGTGCACGAGGATCGAAGGCTTTGGAAGACGCAATATGGGCTGAAAAGAAACCCCCAACCCAAACTCGCTGCCGCTGGCTTCGAGTGGGTCAGTGCCGCGCGGGGTTCGGAGACTCGTCTTTGCGGAGCAGAAAGCCTCATCCGTCTGCTTCTGTGAGTAGTCCTTGGTCCGGAACCGAGGCCGCGCTTCCTGACAGCCGGCTCCATTCCCCGCCGCCTCCCCTTAGCACCCCGAGGTCATACATGCTTCAAGACGCAGGGGCCTGTGATTCATCCCACTGACACCAAAAACTCACGAAACTTTGGGTGGATGCGCGAAGTCCCACATCCGAGGATCAGGCAGAGACCAGCCGAATTCAAGGCCCCAGGTCAGAAGGCAGTACGTCTGGAAGCCGAAGATCTTGCTTCTCCCAATGCTGAGAGGTGTGGTTTTCCTTTCTGGATATCGCCCCCCTCCCACCCCTTCCCCTACCCGACCCCACCCACCCCACCCCCCACCCCCGCGGGAAGAAAGGATGGTGATGTCCGCTGCTAGAGGATACTCTAGTACCTCCCTCCACTGCCATCGAGTTGATTGCCAGTCACCTTGACCCCGCAGGACAGATTCGAACTGCCCCCCGGGGCTCAGAGACTGGGACTCTGAGCAGGGGAAAGCCTGGTCTTTCTTCAGAGCGACTAATGGTTTCAAGCATCTCACTCACACTTCCTGGGTTCTTCGCTATCTAGCAGTAGGGTCCAAAGATACATCCTATAAGGTTTATTTGGACCCGAAAACAGAATCAAAGACCCAATTAACGGAGTTTCAGAAGCAGGCTTTATTGAGAAGCTTGCGGGCGGCCTCAGCAACTCAGGGTATTGAGCTATTGAAGCCATGCTGGGAAAAATCCTGGCGGCCGTTTTATGCCCACTGCTGGCAGGCACAGCTGGGGAGGATCAAAGCTGGGGAGGATCTGCGCACACAGGTGCTTCAGAAGGGGAAGGTCGTTAATCTTATCTATATGTCAGGGACGGGTGGAGTGACCATATCTTCAGAAAACATTCTGGCTTTGGAAGGAGCTGATTCCCAGAAGTTGGAGTTGAGCAGGGGGAGGGAGGTCAGTTAGGGGTCAGTTTTGAGAGTTAAGATGGAGGTGCAGGACTCAAAATGGAGTCTGTTGTGCCAAGACCGGGTCATTGCAGACTCTGCCCTATAGGGGAAAGGAACGAAATTAGTCCATTTCTGTAACTGCTTCCTGCGGGTAGTGAACGAAGACCAAGGGGAGGGGCTTTTCTGCAGAGTGCTGGGAGTTCCGGCTTGGCACAGGTTGGAGAGGTTGGTATTGCTGTAGCATCATCTGGTGAACTGCTCTCCGGGTGATTTCGCGGAGTTGACTCTGCAGGAGCTGGATGAGACAAGGAGCAATTAAGAGCAAAATTATAACTAAAATTATGGGGGCTAGGAGGAGTACAGAGAAAAGTTCCACCAGGAAGAGGATCCGTCTGTTCTGAATCTGGTGTTTTGCAGCTCATGGTTTAGCTTGTTGAGGGTCTGGACTCTAGTTTCCACACATCCCACTTTAATCCCATCCTTAACCAGAGAACTCCTTCTAAGCAGCATTATACCCACAGACACAGAGAAGTGTTTATGACACATCACAAAATGGATTGTGGTGACGAGAGTCTGGCTGGAAGGGCCACAGAAGCAATGAGCTTCATCTTATTTCAGGGTCAAGGGGTCACTTTTTGACCCATAAAGCTGGGAAGCAACAAAGCCCACATGGATAAGGCACATCAGGAGGTGTCTGCAAGATCAGGTACAGGCATAACAAGACTCCGACAATCATATCAATGAAAATGAGGGGCGGGGTGGAGTGGAAACCCAAATCTCATCTGTAGACAATTGGACATCCCCACCCAGAAAGGTCACAGGGAAGGGACCAGCCAGACAGGGTGCAGTATAGCACTGATGAAACATACAGCCTTCCTCTAGTTCTGTAATGCTTCCCACCCCACCCCCACCCCCACTATCATGACCTCAATTCTACCTTACAAATCCAACTAGACCAGAGCATGTACACTGGTACAGATGAGAGCTGTTAACACATGGAATGCAGGACAGATAAACCCCTCGGGAACAGTAATGGGAGTAGCAATACCATGAGGGTTGGGGAAGGTGGGGGGAGAAGGAGGAACCAATCGAAATGATCACCGTATAACCTCCCCCCACCCCCAGGTGACGAACAACAGAAACGTGGGTGAGGGGAGACAGTGGACAGTGTAAGATATGAATGTACTAATAATTTATCAAGGGTTCATGAGGGTAGGAGGGTGGGAAAAATTGCTGATGCCAAGGGCTCCAGTAGAAAATGATGTGGGAAGGATGATGGCAACATAGGAACAAACGTGCTTGATACAGTGGCTATATGAATTGTTATAAGAGCTGTAAGCAGTGTAAGAGCCCCCAATGAAATGATTTATTACAAAATGAAACTGCCCCATTGGGTGTTCTAGGTTGTCATCAGGAAGGGCTCCTGGCGGTGCTCTGGGTTAGGCACTGGGATCCTAACCCCAAGGTCCCGGTTCAAAGTCACCAGTCTTTCCATGGCAGGAAGATGAGGCTGTCTGCTTCTGCATCTAAGAGACACTCTGCAGGGTCACTGTAAACCCCAATCACTTCTCCAGCCACGGGTGGTCTGTACAGGCACAGAATCCCATCAACAAGTCTTTCCCTGGCGAATTGAACTGCCAACCTTTCCATGTGGGTCCAAGCACCTAGCGCACATGCTACCAGGGCTCTTAGCTACTGGGTGGTTCGCGCATGGATTTGTCCACTCTTGTCCATTGGTCCCACACACATAATGCTCCAGGCAGAACTGCCTCACTTGGGGAGGCTAAGCTACTGCTCGGGCTGAAGACGATTTGGAGGGGGCGGGGGGTTGTTTTCCTGGTTTAAGGTTTAGAGATGATCTCAGGGCAGTAGTTTCCGAGGCTTAGCCACCCATTCTCCAGGACTACAGAAAGTTTAGACTCTTCGAAAATGTGAAATTCTGTTTTGCGTTTCCCACCTTTTGAACAGGATTCTTCTAGGATTCTGCTTTGATCAAATTGTTCACTAATGGGTGCCAGGTACTGTAAGGTCTCTCTCTCCGGATTAGATTCCAACCTCGGCCCTTGGCTCCGTGCGAGAAAGATTTCACACCGAAGCCGGGCTCGTGATCCAAGTGAATTTAATGAGAGTTCAAAGAAGCTTCAGGTTTTAAGCGGCACCCATAGGAGTCCTTTGACCATGCGGCCTGGCAGAGACTGCTCCAGGTCACGCAAGGATCTCTCTCCTCCCACGAAGACGACCAGACCACCAAGCAAGACAAGCCCCTCTCCCTTCCGGTCCCTGCCTTTTCAAGGGTTCCTGGGGGAGGCGTGGTGAACGACCCCAGGTCGATCCCATTGGCTGAATTGCAATCACCTGGCCCAGGTGGGCTGCTCCAGGTGTAACACCCATCCGACAGCTTTGTCCTTTGCTGGCTCTCCCGGGCATGCGTAAATGGACTTCCCAATTCCCTAGGCTAAGCTGCCTAACAGTACCATCCAGTTCTTCTGGCCTCAGTTGTTCATAGAACTGATTGACCACACACTCCATCTTCTGCTGTGCCGAGGGGAGAGAGACCAGTTACTATGGCTTCAATGGTGCTCATGAGCTTCTACGACCCCCAGTGCTACACATGAATTACGAGATTGAGCAGAAACACTAAACACTTTGTGACACTAGTTTACTGGGATGTCCCATGAAACCATGACACTAAACCTCTCAATCAATGGTTCCCAACCTTCCTAATGCCATGACCTTTAATACAGTTCCTCATGTTGTGGTGACCCCCAACTATAAAATTATTTTCACAAAATAATAATCTATAAATTATCAAGGGCTCATGAGGGAGAGGAGAACAGGGAGGGAGGGGGAAAAAAGAGGACCTGATGCAAAAGGCTTAAGTGGAGAGCAAATGCTTCGAAAATGATGAGGGCAAAGAATGTACAGATGTGCTTTATAAAATTGATGTATGTATATGTATGGATTGTGATGAGTTGTATGAGCCCCTAATAAAATGTTTTTTAAAATGATTTTCATTGCTACTTCGAACTGTAATTTTGCTACTGTTATGAATTATAATGTAAATATCTGATATGCAGGATGTATTTTCATTGTTACAAATTAAGCATAATTAAAGCATGGTGATTAATCACAAAACAGTACGTAGTTATATACTATGAAATATTTATGTGTTTTCCGATTGTCTTAGACGACCTCTGTGAAAGGGTCGTTCGAGAACCGCTGCTCTGAATCAAGGAGCCAACCAACCCCCATGAGGTCTTTGGTTGTATGTAAGCAGGGTCGGCAGCTACCCTTGTCCTGCTGTTGGTTTTGTAAATCTCTTAATCACACAACTTTTACCGATTCAACCTTTCACAAGTGTCCCCTTGGAAAACATGCGCCCTCGTGGGCTGTGCAAACCTACCCTTTACCAAGGCCATCACCGTCAAGGCCTGTGCCCGCAACCCTGGGGGCCTCGAACCCACTTTGCTCCCTATGCCGGTGCCTTTCCTTAGCTTTCTTCTGTTGACGAGGTCAAACAGTGTCTGTCATTTTGGGACTGGCTTGTTTCATTCAGCACAATGTCATCGAGCTTCAACAGGGCTCTAGCACGTCTCACGACTTCGTTGTCCCTGCTGGCCGAGTGCTGGTCCAGCGTCAGCTCTACCACGTCATCCAGTCATCAGGCGACGCGGCGAGGGGCCTTCGGGTTGCGTCTACCTTTTGACTAATGCGCAGAGCGCTGCAGTGGGCCTGGGTGGACAGGTCTCCTCGCTGTGTCTCTGCTTCATAGACCTTAGAGCAGAATTACTGGGTCATCCAGGAGTTCTGGTTTTCAGTGTTCGGAGGAATTGGCACAGTGGTTTCCATAGCAACTGTACACTACGCTGTCTCACCATCTGTGGGTAAGGTTTCCGGTTTCCCCACATCCTCACCAACATTGATTCTTTTCTGGGTGGTTTTGTTTGGTTTTCTGTTAACATTGTGGGGGAGGGGGTGGAGTGGAGTTGTTGATTTGTGCCACTCTTACAGTGAAAGACACTAAATCTCTTTACTTGAGTTTGGTGGCCATTTCAACTTCCTCTTTGGTGAGCCGCTGACTTAGGTCTTAGGTTCGACTGAAAATTGACCTCGGGGGATAAATGCAGTAAGGATTTCTTACAGAACTATGCCAGACCAGTTCCAAGGACTTGGAGATTAAAGATAGCTCAACTGTCCAATTCTTCCAGGATGCTGTTCGGATCTATTCCCGCCCCCCACCCCCTGCATCCCACCTCCCCCGCCCCAAACACACACACACACACACACACACACACACACACACTCCTCCCCTGAGTGTTTTCCCTCACATTCCTGGATTCGCAGTTTACTGCAGCATCCCCCAGGAACACGCGAACTTTGAGGAAACACCCGTCCCAGACTCAGAGGTCAGGCAGAAGCAAGCCAGAGGCGGGGTCCAGGCCCAGAAGTCCCAAATGCCCCGAAGTCACAGCAGGTCTTGCTGTTTCTACCAACGCTTGGTCGGGAACTTGAGATCTGGCTCTCCAGGTGAGGTGAGGTGCGCTACGACTGTCTGGTGGCATCAGAATACATACCCCGTCAAGGTAATCAAAGGGTGGTGTCGTACGTCACTCCATTTCCAAACTAGAGTCTTAAAGATGCCCCAAGACTTGACTCACATCTTCTACTAAAGTTGGACCTTAATCACCTCTCCATCCTGTCCATGGACATAGTAGGGCACGCCCTCCACATGGACATAAAGCCACAGAGAGCCCAGAAGTATACCCACCAGGAAGTATGGCTAGGAGGGCCACATTAAAGGGCTATAAACTCAGTGAGTTCTGTATGAGGCTTGAGTTTCTATCTGACCAGAAAATTTGCTCTTTCCTGGTTTTGAAATTTGTCCCACATTTCCTGCTCCTCTAGCAAAACTTTCTTTTTTTTTTTTCTTTCTCAGAACTTTCTGATATGGTCCCTTTCTGATCAGTCGGCTGTAGCGGCTGGGCACCCGTTCTTCTGGGCTCAGAGTCGTGGACACTGATTTGTGTGTGGTTCACTCGTCCACTGGCTGGTTGTTTCCATGTGTCTCCACTCCTGACAGGGAGAGGCCAGGAGCCACTCCGAGCTTTTAATACCCAAGTCTCCGCACACCAAAGAGGGTTTGTTTGTTTAATAAATCATTTACTGGGGTTCATATTGCTCTTATCACAATCCATCCACCCATCCATTGTGTCAAGCACTTCTGTACATGTTACCATCATCATTTTCAAGACATTTTCTTTCTACTTGAGCCCTTGGTATCAGCTCATTTTCCCCCTCCTTCCCTCCCACCCTCCCTCATGAACCCTTGATAATTTATAAATTATTATTTTTTCCATGTCTTACACTGACTGCTGCCTCCTTTAACCCATTTTTCTGTTGTCCGTCCCCTTGGGAGGGGGCTATATATCAATCATTGTGATCAGTTCCCCCTTTCTCCCTGAACCTTCCCTTAACACTCTTGGTATCGCTACTCCCATTGTTGGTCCTAAGGGGTTTAAGGGGTTTATCTGTCCTGGGTTCCCTGTGTTTCCAGCTATGATCTGTACCTGCTTACATGCTCTGGTCTAGCTCTGTAAGGTAGAATTGGAATCAGGATAGTTGGAGGCAGAGGGGGTGTGGGGACAGGAGGAAGTATTGAAGAACTGGAGGAAAGTTGTATGTTTCATCGGTGCTATACTGCACACTGACTGGCTCATCTCTTACTTGTGACCCTTCTGTAAGGGGATGTCCAATTGTCTACAGGTGGGCTTTGGGTCCCCACTCCGCACGCCCCCTCATTCACAATGATATGACTTTTTGTTCTGGATCTTTGATACCTGATATCTGATCCTATTGACACCTCATGATCACACCTCATGTGTGTCTTCCATGTGGGCTTTGTTGCTTCTCAGCTTGATGGCCACTTGTTTATCTTTAAGCCTTTAAGACCCCAGATGCTATATCTTTTGATTGCTGGGCACCATAAGCTTTCTTCATCACATTTGCTTATGTACCCACTTTGTCTTCAGTGATTGTGTCAGGAAAGTGAGCATCACAGAACACCAGGGTAATAGAACAAAGTGTTCCTGCGTTGAAGGAGTTCTTGAGTTGAGGTCCTATGTCTGCCTACTACCTTAATATTTAACATATAAATATATGTACCTAGATCTATTTTCTTATTATTGTATCTAAATATATTCACATATGTGCATGCCTGTATTTAGATCTCTATAAATGTCCTTTACCTCCTAGTTCTTGCCTATATTTATAGATCTAGTATTAAGGCAACAGATGGACATTGAACCCCCACTCAAGTACTTACTCAATGCAAGAACACTTTGTTTTATTAAATTGGCATTCCATAATGCGCATCTTCCCGACACGATCGCTGCAGACAAATGTGTTTATGAGCAAATGTGGTGATGAAAGTTGATGGTGCCTGGCTATCAAAAGATATAACGTCTGGGGTCTTAAATGCTTGCAGATAAACAAGCGACCATCTACCTCAGAAGCAACAAAGCCCACATGGAAGAAGCACACCAGCCTGTTTGATCATGAGTTCGATGGGATCAGGTATCAGGCATCAGGCATCAAAGAACAAAAAATCATATCATTGTAAATGAGGGTGAGTGCAGAATGGAGACCCAAAGCCCATCTGTAGCCAACTGGAAACCCCCTTACAGAAGGGTCATGGGGAGGAGATGAGCCAGTCAGGGTCCAGGGTAACAACAATGAAACATACAACTTTCTTCTACTTCTTAAATGCTTCCTGCCCCCTCCACGCACACATCCCCCCGCCACACAATCATGACCCCAATTCTACCTTACAAATCTGACTAGACCAGAGGATGTACATTGGTACAGATAGGAACTGGAAACACAGGGAATCCAGGACAGATGATCCCTTCAGGATCAGTGGTGAGAGTGGGGATGCCTGGAGTGTGGAGGGAAAGTGGGGTGGAAAGGGGGAACTGATTACAAGGATCTGCATATAACCTCCTCCCTGGGGGATGGACAACAGAAAAGTGGGTGAAGGGAGACGTCAGACAGTGTAAGATATGACAAAATAACAATTTATAAGTTATCAAAGGTTCATGATGGAGCAGGCAGAAGGGAGGGAGGGGGGGAAATGAGGAGCTGATATCAAGGGCTCAAGTAGGAAGAAAATGTTTTGAGAATGATGAGGGCAATGAATGTAAAAATGTGCTTGACACAATGAATGGATGTATGGATTGTGATAAGAATTGTACGAGCCCCCAATAAATTGATTTTTTTAAAGAAAATAATACAGAATCATGAAGTTTTATTTTATATAAATCTACTGAATTTTAGTAAAAATATGTTAAATTAAATGTATAACCAATATGCTTTTTCTTTGAAGCCTCTTACCTATTAAAATTTAACTGCTCAATAGAAAATGTAATTTAAAGCATGTGAAAAGTTAAAAAAAAAAAAAGGATGCAGAACTATGTTATGCAAACTACCTTATGTCAGTTGACTTTGGTGTGTGTCCCTGAGAAATGATTCTAAACCCCGAGGTCCTCATCTGAGAATTTTATGGTTTTAATTTTCACATTTACGTCAGTCCTGGGACAATTTTAAATTTGTTTTTGGCATATACGAGAGATGGATGAATCCTGTTTAATTTTTCTGCATGTGGAAATCCAATTTTCCCAGCACCATTTATTGAAAAGACTTATTCAAATAAATTTAGCACTCTTGTCAAAGTTTAGTTGACTATAAATGTTTATTTTTGGACTCTCTATTTTATTCTTTTGGTCTATGTGTATATTTTTATACCATGCTGTTTTGATTACTGTAGCTATAGAGTATGCTTTAAAATCAGGAAGTGTGAATCTTACTTGGTTCTTCTTTTCAGCATTGTTTTAGCTATGCAAAACCGCTTACATTTCCATGTAAACTTCAGAATTGTGTTTTCTATTTCTGTAAAGAAGGCTGGTGGAATTTTTACCAGGATTGTTTGAATCTATGATAGCTCTGGTAAGTAATGATATCTTCACAATATTATGCCTTCTTATACATAAACATAGGAGTCCTGGTAGTGTAGTAGTTATGTGCTGGGCTGCTTTCTGCTTGGTAGACAGTTCGAAACCACCAGCTGCTCTGTGGGAGAAAGACTGCGCTTTGTGCTCCTGTAAACGGTCTCAGAAACCCAAGGGGCATGACTGTGAGTCACCACTGTCTCCAGGGTAGTGAGTTTGGTGTGGCACACTCGGACCTAAAACATGTTTACACTGTTTCAGAGGTGTTTTATAATTTTCACTGCATAAACCCTTCACATTCCTGGTTAGAGTTAGTTCTAGATACTTTTCTCTCACGCATTTGGATCACAGTGTTGATATTGAATAGGCCATGGACTACAAGAAGAATTCAGTAGTCTATCTTGGAAATATGGCCAGATGCTTCTTAGAAACGAGGAGGGCGAGAGTTCGTATCCAGTCCTTGTTATCAGGAGGGATCAGTCCCTGGATAAGGACACTGTGATCGTTAGGCTTTGTGTCAACTTGGCTCAGTGGTGTTTGGCAGTGAATGCTGAGTTATGCCCCATGACCTGAACTAACACCATACAATCACGTAACCACAGCCAATTAATTGTAAATCTCCATAATGGGATAAGACTAGGGTGGAATGGTATACCCTCACTCAGAATACAGCCCCAAGTGGCAATTACAAGAACATATCCCCGGGGGTGTGGTCTGCTTCCAATGTAAGTGGACACTGTCCTGCTATTTGACCCGGTGGCCTCAGCTTCATTCGTCTCTGCAGCCACAGGCCTGGCCTGTTGAGCTTGGATTAATTCATTTCTGTAACCACTAGATTGTCATCTTCCTGCTGACCATCTGTCCTTGAAGCAATGTGAGTCAAATGTGGTCTCCAACCTAACACCTGCTCACAGACTTGGAATTCCCCTGGGCGTGGACTACAACTGGCCCTTGGTATGAATCCCTCTCTCTATGCACATACGTGTCACTGGTTATACCGCTCCAACGCGCCCGGCAGGGCCGGACATCACGCGCAGAAAAGTAGGAGGGCAGTGAAAAAGAGGGCGACCCTCCCTGGGGGGGCGGGGCCGACACCGGGGCTGCACCCACAGGCTCCAACGTAGCCGTGGTGGGGATGGCGCAGGACCGGACCGTGCTGCATCTGCTCGACTAAGGATCTCAGAATTAGAACTGACTCGGCAGCTTCTAACAACAATCAGATGCTCCTGAATATGGGATGATCTTCATCATTTCCCTTTCGGATTTCTCACTGCTGCTATTTAGATAGATGACTGGTTTGGGTTCATTCGCTTTGTACCTTACAACTTGGTTAAATTCCTCTGCTGCTTCTAAAAGTTTTCCTGTGGGGTCTTTGCGAGTTTTCCATATAAAGGCTCATCTCATCCAAGCAGAGATCATTTCACTCCATGTTTCCCAGTGTGGTGACCTCGTATTTCCTTGTCTTACGGGTTTGGCTAGGATTTCTAGTAGAACACTGAACAGAAAAACCAGATCTGAGCTTGGCAAGAGCTGGTCCAGCAAACACATTCTAGAAGCTTCTAAGAAGCTCTGGTGAGGGTAGAACATGGAGAAAAGGAAAAAGCTAAGAAAATTATAAGGGTCACAAGATAATCCAGAGTCCACTGCAAGTTGCCGAGAGTAGGTGCATGTACCTGGAAGCCCCCATCACCTCTCTGGGGAGCCCCCGTGCAGGCGCATACCTGGGAGAAGCGCTGAGATCCCCCACCCTGCCCTCTACGCACAGAAACCGATGCGTCCGGAGCGGCTTTGCAGCCTGGCCCTAGGGAGCCTGAATCGGCTTTGCAGCCTGGCCTTAGGGAGCCTGAATCAGACACTGCACCCCGCAGAGAAGTCACTTCCAGAAACTCAGATTATTCCGCGTGGCCGACTCGGGACTTCGCCAGGTGCTTCTGGAGGCCGCCAATGAATGAATGGCTGCTGACGTTTTCCATGGAAGCTCAGACACCCCACCCGAGGTCGGACACTAGGGCTCATGTGTCCCAGGTGGAAAAACTCGCTGGCGTCGGTTCTGGGCTTTCCTCGCAGGCTAGGCACAAGCAGACGGGAAAGCCAGGGCAACCCGGCCGGCTATTCCAGGAAGTCGGCGAGAGGCGGACCCGACGCGTTATTCCGGGATCAAACCTGGGCGCCTCTCCGCCTCCGGGCGCGCGGCGCGGCGCGGGGCAGTACCTTCTCCTCCCGCGCGGTGGCGCCCCCGCCCCCGCCCCAAGGGCAACCTGAAACCCAGCTCCGCATCCATCCTGTCTCTTCCAAGCATCGGCCAGTCTGCAGGGTTGAGCAGAACTGGCCCTGTCGCTTGCTCAGCCAAAGCGAAACCAACGACACCCCCAAGGGCTCCTATAGGCGCGAGGGCTGCGCAGGATTCCTCGCATCGCAACTTCCTGGGATCTTGGATGTTTCTGTGTCTTTAAAAAATAAAATAAAATCAGAGGTTTCCGAGTTGCATTAGGTAAGTCTGCTGCCCAAAACCTCATTAGAGCATTGGAAAGCTAGGATGTTATTTTGAAGGACTCAGGAGCGAGCGCCTGACCCAAGTCACGGCATTTCCCATTTCCTCATAAACATGTTAAAGTTGTACATTGATTATGCAACAAGTGAACAAAAATAATGGGGGGGGGATGCCCCCACCAGGGAATGTAAGTGTTCAATAGTGTTGACATATTTAACTGTATTGGAATGCTATTCAATTGTTATGTTAAATATGACTATGTACACTGATACATATATTATTTTTAAAGTAAGTTCACATTACATCATACCATGATACCATTTATTTTTTGGGGGGGATTGGAAGACTATTATACATCATTTATTTTTACTTGTATGTAATAGAAAAAATTGCCGTCAAGGAGACAGAGCAAACAGTGGATATTCTTGGTTCGGGATATAGAAGTGAAGGGGGGAAAATATTGCCTTTGACCTTCTTCATTTTTTGTACTGTTCAAGAATGTCTGACAGTCAGCACATTGTAACTTTTCTAATCAAATGAGACAACTAAATGAGCTAATTAGAAAAAAAATTTTAAGTTGTACATTGATTACAGAAGACCGAAAAATCAATGCATTTGAATGGGGGTGCTGGAGAAGATCATTGAGAGGAGCAGGGATTGCTTACTGTAAGGACAAGCCAACTGATTGGGAAGACCTAAGGCCAGGGCGCTCCAGGCTTCCTCTTCCATGTTTTGGCCATGTTGTCAGGAAAGACCCGTCCCTGGAGAAGGACACCATGTTTGGTAAAGTGGGCGGTGGCGGGGTGGGCAGTGAAAAAGAGCAAGGCGCTCAAGCAGCAGGATTGACACGTGTCTAACGGGCCCATCGTGAGGGCGGCGCAGGCCAGGGCAGTGTTTCTGTTGCACACTAGGGCCACCAGGGCTCAGAACTGACGCACCGAACAAAGGACCCGCTACGAGGCCAAGGGAAAGAAAATCAACAACCTCAACTCTGACGAAGAACCAACACACGCCCGCGGTTGAGTGGATCCCAGTTCAGAGCGATGCCGTCTAGAGAGAGAGTAGAATTGCTCCACAGGATTCCCCAGGCTGATTCCTCACCGGGAGCCATCAGCCTCGTCTTCCTCGGGCACAGCGGCTGCGGGGCTCAAAGCGCAGGTGTTGTGGCTGCGCTTACTGCGTCTTCTGGTGAAAGAAAGGTGGTGAAAACGTGAACCAAACGTAAGAGTGATTGCTCCTTCCTTTTTCAGGTGCAGTGGTTAGGCTCTGGGCTGCCAGCTGTCGGAAGGGTCAGTGACTCACACCCACCAGGGGCTCCCCGGGACAAAGACCTTGCCATCTGCCACACGCTCCCTTGGAAATCCTCCTTGGCAGGCCTCCTCGGCCTATCAGGGCCGCGGTGAGTCACATCCACTGCAAGGCACAGTGTACCAACACCTTTCAGACCCTAAGACATACGGAAGTGCAGGTTCACTGACTGTTCTATTCTTTAGGGGGAAGCGGGGAGAAGGGAGGGCGGCGGAAATGCTAGGGGGTAGTAGCTAGGAAGGATTTTGCTCGAACCAAACTACTAGGACTCAGCAACACGATAGGGGAGGGCAGAACAGCCCCTGTGGGGTCCCGACTGTAACTCTTTAGAGGAGTAGAAAACCCCATCTTTCTTCTGAAGAATCTGGTGGTTTTGAACTGCTGACCATGCTGTAAGCTGAGCAACGTGTAACCACCACCACACCAGGGCTCCTCTGCCCTTTGCTCAGGCAACTGATCCCATTCTAGCCCAGGGGCCCGCGGCTGCATGGATGCTGGACCAGTAAGGTTCCCTTGTCACACTGGTGGGAGTCTCTTGATTGGGGTGACAGTAGCACCGTTCTTGCATGGCGGCAACAGAATTGTCGTTTCCCTCTTTTTGGTTGCAGGTTCAAATAAATGACCGCCACTATAATGTCTTGAAGTTTAGAAGAGTCTTTTTATTAGACGATAACTGGACTGTGGGAACCTAAAAGCAACTGTTTGATTGCAGTCCTGAGTGGACATGTGAGTTTATAAACCCCAAAACTCATTTATCATTTATTATGGACTTTCCTATAGAGCGAGAAGAAGCCAAAAGCAAAATTAATGTTATTATTCTTTAGAGTTAGTGAGTGTTACAGGATACAGCATTGATTATAACCCTTGGTTAGTAAATAAGAATAGTAATATCCTGGTTGCAACACCAAAAGGAAGAATATTATTAATTATAATGTTCTGATCTCGAGAACATGAGAGCCCATCCTAAAATCAATCACTAGTGGGACTTTCCGAGATGGGAGAGGGGAGGCAGGTCATTCAGCTGTCAACAAGATGGCGTCACAGTGGCTCGTGGGAGTCTGTCTCATTTCCCATCTTGAGAAGCTGACCCCGCTGAGGTGAGGTCTCCTCTGCCAAGGTGGTTTCTAAGGTGTGACACATGCTTCATGGACGCCAGGCAGGCTGACTGTGGGGCTTGGCAGATGGATTGGATTACATGACCCGAAAGCAGACACCTCGTCCACCATGGTGTTAATCCTCGTCTTAATGGATGCAGATAAGATTTGTCCCTAGTTTGCCTTGTGGCTATTTGTTGTCAGATCCAGGTTTCTGTGATTTGTAGCAGTGTGTGTGTGTGTGTGTGTATTTCACTTACTCTCATATAACCCTGGCTGCCTCTTTAGTAGACAGTGTAGCAGGATTCTGGGGGCAAAGCTGGGTAGCTTCTTTCAATGCGGGTGCTCGCACGCATCTCTTGGGTGTGCAGGATATTTCGGAACACATAGTGGAAGAAGAGGCCTGGTGTTGGGCACCTGTAGCACCCCAGCTCCTAAGCCTGGACCCTCTGCTGCCACTCAGGGTGCTGGCCAGGAACTTGAGCAGGTGCACGGTCCCCAGAGGCCAGGCTGTCCCACGTTGTGCAGCGGCTCCCGGCGCTGGTGAGTGGCTGAGCTGCAGACGCCTGTCCAGGCTACCCTGTCCGCCCCCCCCCCCCCCCGCCCCCATCCCAACCACCCTGCCCTTGGCTCAGGCAGATCATGCTGCGTGCAGACTGGGTCTGGTTGGTGTGGTGACCGGGTGGGTCAGCCTTGTCAATCTCCTTGTTGAGCCGGTTGCCAAGGTTGCACGTCCGGACAGGAAACACCCGAGCTGTTGGTGTGGATGGCTGTGACCTTGGTGAAGAGGGGGCGGGCTGTGAAGGGGACTCTCCAGTGCTCAGGGCATGGTACACACCACCCTGAAGTCCCTGTGCAGTGACCCGCCCCCCGGCCTGCTAGTGCAAAGAGGAGGTAAACACCCTTATACTTCTTATTTTGGTAAAACTACCCAGATGTACAGAATTCCTAACAGGATGATTCCTCAGTGGGATCTTTTCCCTAAGTCCTCCTGTCAAGTTGTCCACCCCCAATACCCACTCCCTGCTTCGCTCCTCCTCCCCTCACAAGTATGTGTGGGTTTTGTTTCCCTCTGGTTTCCGCAGCCAGGATAGCGGCAGGAAATGTGACGGAATCCTTTCTCTGCAGACGCGGTCACATCCCACTTGTACTCAATGAAGCGACAGCCACAGGCTGTCCTTGACAACCGCTCATCCGGATCACCTAAGGCAGCTGCCCAGAAACGGCAACTGGAGTTTCCCGACATGCCTGCGCTGCCCTGCCCACCAGTCTCAGGCAAGTCGATGTTCTGGGGGAGCGCCCTGGGGGGCTGCCAGTCCCAGTGGGTGGCTTTCCAGGCGGGCAGGTGAGCAGCGCTGGGACGTGAGGCACAGGATCCCGTTCACTAGCGCCCATGGTTCGAGGTACTGCGTCAGCAGCCGCCCGGCGGCTCTGCAAGGTAGAAAGCATCATTCCTTGGGGCTCCAAATAGGCTCAGGCATCCTTGATGGGCCCCACCTGGCTGAGGCAGGCTCTCCAGGGTCTTACAGGTCAAGGGCTGCGGAACTGCTGGGCGCACAAGTTGAACATATTTTGAATGGTCTCGTGAACTCGTCAGCAGGACTTTGCAGGAGGGAAAGTTTGAGGGTGAGAAACTTTGTCTTGACCATTTCTGCTATCCATGGTGTCTAATGAAACACACACACACACACACACACACACACACACACACACACACAACCATCTTTCTTCAATACAAAGCCCACCACTCTTTCAGTAGGTGCTCATAAGGTCCCAGAGCACACACACTGGTCACTTATTACCGAGTAATGGTTTTCCACTACACGCCAGCGTTCTTTGCTTGCATGTTGAAATGGGTATCAAAGGTTCGCCAGAGAGACAACTACTGAGATCATGGGCAATGAGGGGTGAGGCTAGAAAGACCCCTGAGGTGCATGTATCTGGGAGAAAACATTTTAGAAAAATCCCACCATCATCGAAAACAGGTGCCAAGATATCAGAAGTTGCACCAGGATGAGCGACATGACTGGTTTGACTCAGGGAATTCTGCTCAGAGACCGTCCATGCAGAATGGAACGTCAGGGCTGTAGAGGGTGAACCACCTCTTTGCTCATCTGCTGGTTTTGAAAAGACTGCATTTCCACAAGCTTTAGCAAATTCCAGGCTGTATTAATAGTTTTAATGGACTTGCCCTACTTTTTGTGTGTGTTCTTTGTGCCTGTCCTTCCACCCATTACGACTGTCCTCAGACTAATACTCTGGCTTCTTCACACACCCTTCATGCTTTTGCTTAGTTAGGAGTCATGTCAAACTGAGTATCTGAATCTTGTTTTTAAAAGAAATTCATCCAAAGCTTTTTAAGTTCATGGGATGAGGGCAAAAGCCACCCGAACTGAAAAACCAGCTCTTCATTACACCTTCCCTTTGCTCTGACGGTAACCACTGCTACACTGCACTAAGCACAGCACGTCTAACGCCTTATTCAGAGGGAGGGCATCTTCTCGAGCTAGAGCTTCCAAGGCTGGAAGAGGGCTTCCCAGGCTGTCAATCTTTACAGGAGCAGAATTTATCTTTCTCCTGAGGAGCAGTTAGTGGGTTTGAACCACTGACCTTGCAGTTAGCAGTCCCACACTTACCTGACAGTGCCACAGCCAAGTTGGGAGAGCGGGACACAGAGGGGAGTTAGTACATAACTTGCAAGATGGGCAGAAACACAAAAGACCCACAAATTGAGAATTGTCTGCCACCAACCCAAATCTATCATATAGTTTCCAATGATAGAAAATTAAAGCTATTATCCCTCAACCTAGTTAAAATTCTAAGTAAAACATTAGAAAAGACTCTAATTCTACATTAAGAAAATACACTATGCTGAAATGGCATTTATACCTAAAATGTAAGGATGGTTCAATATTAGAAAATTAATGTAATTTATATTAATAAAAATGTAAGGGGAAAAATCCACTCATGTCCAGATGCTGAAAAGCCTTTGATAAAACCCAATATGCAACCCCGTATTCTTGAGACAAAATTCTTTCCTAATATCTTTAATGATTTTTGTATTTGTAGATTGTGTGGTGTCATGATGTAAATAAACTTGTTACCACTCGTTATCTTAATGAATACCCTACATTGACTTTGTGGTACATACCTGTGAGCGTGCAGCTGCAGATTAAACCAGGTTGGTCTCCACCATGCCACAATAGCATTTTGGCTAAGTATTCGTTGTGGGCGCTGACCTGTGCCAAGATGGACCACTGGAAGCCCATTTTCAAATTGGAACAAACAAAAATGTCTCCAGAGATGGCCGAATATTTCCTGGGGCCCAACATCTCATTGATAGGTACCGTCACGCTAAACCACTTTAGGTGAAAACTTTTTTTTTTTTAAAGCAGGATTGTTTGAAGTTTCTCTGATGATGGAAATGTTCAAAGCTGCCTAAATGGCAGTGGAGAGCGATACCAAGCCGTAACACACTTGCAATGGGGCTCGTCCAGTTGAAGATCCGGACCTTTTCATTTTTATTCTTTTTAACCCTTGGCCAGATCTTTATCTGAAAGTATTGCTAATCTACCGAAGATGTGTGGGAATAACACAGCGCACACCCAATACTCTTCACCTGGGCCTACTAATTGTTGGCATTTTGCCCCATCTTCCTGCTGTGGCCAGTGGAGCAGGTCACATGGAGGAAATGTACTAACGACCCAGCACTGCTATCGACTCCCGAGTCCACACCCCGATTTCTTGTCATCTCTGACAGCTGTTGGAAGCCAGGGGCTAGTGGGCAGTTAGGCATGTCTCCTTGTCCATTTTTCAACATAATTTTTCCAGGACTTTAACGCAAACAGCCCTAGGTGTGGAGACACCCCCTACATTGGAACACAATAGAGTACATTAAATATAAAAACACACAAGTACCATTATTTCCCACTATGTTTTGAGAACGTGTGGGTTTCAGGATGGTGCACTACCGCGGGCGGGCTTCACTTCACCATCCCACTCACGTCCCCAACACGGACAGAGGGAGCCTATCTTCCACAGGCCTGGGGACTGGCAAGGCCTTTTCCTCTGCAGTCACGAAGGTCCTACTGGATACACCCCCCACCCCCCGTTTTGTTGCAGTTGAACAAAACCTTGCTGAGGAATGGAACCCTCAACCTCCACGTTCAGCAAATTCAGGCAAAATTTATCGGCTTCGTCTCTATTTTCACTCACCGGCTCCCCATGCCTCCCTACACTGTGCACGGCTGTTCTCTCGCTGACGCTGCATCCGTGTGCTGATCTGCGTGCACGCCACCTTCTTATTGAGGCACCACGGGGATCCGGCCGTCTGTCTGTCCCGGTCTCCTCCATGCTATCGCCAGCGGGTTGTTTCCCGTCTGTCCACACTGACAGATCATCTTAAACGGGCTGCACTGCTCCATGGCTACATTACGTCCCTGCCCCTGGATGTTGACAAGGTCCACTTGGCCACCTTGAGTTCGCGAAGCTGCCGTATCAGACAAGCGGCGACCTGATTTGCAGTGGGTCTTTCAACGCTTTGGTGCTCTCACTCTGGAGCCGTGCTTGTGTTACACGAAGTGCACGAGGACGACGACTGTTGTCACGCACTGACGCGGCCTGAGCAAGAGCAGGCTCGGCTGGCCGTGTCCCAGGCGGGGACGGCGCGTGACTCGCTCCTGGTCTGCACAGGGTTTCCAGTTGCCCGCCGAGCGGCCGCCCCGCAGCGTCCTGGCCCGACCTTGCAGGTTAGGTCGTGGAACGCTCGAGGCTGCAGCAGTTCCACAACCGGGGCATGACCGTGTTTAGATTCCTTTATTAACCATCGTGGCGGACAGGACACCAATAATTTAAAATGGTTTTTACCCTCGTCACCTTTTTACTTTTCACTGATTCTTCCCGAATAACTTACCCTCCCCGTACAGCTCGCTTATAGACAGGTTTATTCTCAAGCATTGTGAAAGCTCATTCTGCAGAGACGTGTGTTAAGCTATACGGCACAATGTGGCAATAGTGTCAAAAGAAGTGTGATGAATTACCTTTGCAGTAGTCCTAACTGAAATATTACGAATGCCACAGAGGTATTCTATGTGAATTGTAAATAAATCCTTAACGAAAAGAAAAACCAAGTCAGACAAAGAACGGAAAGGCCAAAGCAGGATCGAAAGAAAACATTTATTGCATCAGTACTTTCTTTTTAAATAGCTACAAGCCAACACGGAACTCCCTTTATTCAAGAATGCACACAATGTACAAAAAAAGTATGCTTATATTATAAAAATATGTCCATTTTATTCTGGGACTGAGCAGACCTCATTTTAAACAAAACCAAGGCAAACGTGCCCTTCTCTCTAAGGAAGCTTCTATCAGTTGATAACAAACGTGAAAGCTACCGCAGGCGGCGTGTTGTGAAGGCCCCGGTGAGGGCAGAGCCCAGCACCACACCAGGCGTGCCGGCAGCACTTCGGGCCTGCATCTTGGGGAAGTACCTCTTTTTAGGCTGCAGATCACCGCTAACAGAATCCCTGTGATCAGGTAGATGCTCATTCCGTTTCCCTTGCTTAACAGTGTTTAACATGTATTTTGGCAAAGTAAAAAGAGCCCTAGGAATTCTGGGTGGAAAACCCCATTTCCTTCATTTGCTCCCAGTGAAAATGAGATGCACTGTTATGCGGGGGTGGGGTGGCCGGCCAGCCTCTGAGGTGGCCGACTCAAGGGCGAGGGTGGGAAAGCTGCCTCCCACCACGCCCAGGGTTCGCGGTCCTCGCTTTCTTTCTTTTTGGTTTGCTCATTCCTCCACTCCACTGGCACCTTCCCAGGAGTCCTGGCGGCGCGCACGCGCTGACACAGCAAGGCTGCTGTGCGGGGGTCCAGGCCCCCTTGCCTGGCCTACCCCCAATGCTGGCTGGCGTATTTGGACCTTGGAGAAGCAACAAAGATGGCAGATTCAGGGAAGGGAAGGGAAAAAACCCGATGTCATGAATTTGGGAGAAGGGATCAGAGCTCCTTCTGGTTGTTCCGGGAATTATTTGGTAAATGCAAAACGTGCGATCATTTGAAAATCAACAATCAAAACAGGCACAGAGGAACTAGCACTCGCGCCGGCAACGGCCCGCAGCCAGGCTTCCAGGCGGGCGGCTGGCAACAGCACACAGCACGGCGAAGATTCCCGGGCGCTGGGCGCCCGCTGCGCGACGGCGCACGCCAACAGAAGGTTCCCGCTCCATTGCCGCTGGGATGCAGCGTCAGAACATTGTTTTCCAAACCGGGCCCTCTCTGTGCTTGGGGCCGACAGCTCTGGGGGTTCAAAACTGCACAACGACAAGGACCGGGTAGGCGTGCCCGCAAGAGGGCGCACAGCGAGCGCAAGAACGGTTCCGCTGGGTTGACAACCTGGCGACCTCTCGCCCGAAGCTGGGCGAGGAGGACAATCAAAAGGCAGAGGGAAGCCAGTGGCTTTCTTCACTCGATCACCAGATTCCTTTACGGAAGCCGTCGGCTGTGTGAAATGCTAGCTTACACCACATGGCTGGCTGACGGGACGGATGATCAAAATGTTTTAATGCCTAGCGAAAGAGGAGCACTTAAGTACTGGGGACCGTGGAACATAAAAATACTCCGTTCACGAGTTGTGAAGGATGAACACACTTGGACCCTGAGGCCAAGGCTTTGGGCCAACGCCATAAAAAGCCAGGTCCCGGCTGTTCTCTCCGCAGTGATTCAGCCAGGTCAGTGTGCTGCTCGTGGCAACGCCCACGGCCCACGAGACTCTCGAGGCTTCGAGTTAGGAGGCCAGGCCGGAGGAACACACTGCTAGTGGGGACAGCGATCACACAGGACAACACGTAAAAGGAGAACAAGTGGCACTGGAGGGCGTGGCAGGCGCCGAGGCTCCGGAGCAGACTGCAGGGGAGGCTGGCCGCAGCACTGGGGAGATGCAGACCATCGCTTGCCCTCAAAATAAATACATGGAACATTTACAACAGAATGGATGCCTTATGAGTGTAAGCATTTCTTTTATTGCAATTCTAATCAAAGCGACCAAAAAGGCTTCCTTCTAAATAACGCTACAAGTCATCTTTTCCTGGGAAGCCCACGTGGCCCGCTGCCCCAGCTACACTTCTCCCCAATAGCAGCAGTGTCGTCAGCCCCCGGCAGCAGAGACTGGCCTCTGGCTCGGCGGGCTCCACACAAAGCAACTCCATGAAGCACGCGAGATCCACTCCGCTGAAGTCGCGAAGGAACAGGAAGGAGCATTGTGCTTGTGGGTCTCATACTTGCCAAATATACAGCATGTGACAGATTAACAAATACTAGTAGGTCCTTGCTTACCAAGACAAATCATGAGGCGGAGGGCAGCGAGTGGGGAGAGAAATGTTTAAGGCGGGGAGGAAGGAAAACAACAAAAAAGGAGGTTTCAACATGGTGGGAGCAGTCACGAAAAAGATCATGCTAAGGTCAGATCCAGAGTGATTGGAAAAGTAAGCCACGATCCAAAGAACTCTGTCCACGAGTCCCGAGGCATGCATGCCAGCTGACGGGGACGCAGTAGTCATCCGGCGACAGCTTCTTCACAGGACAGTCACGCATCACTGGAGCAACCACAAGAGGGTGAACGGGACCATCACACATCTCTTTTTGTAGTTAAAAAAAAGGAAGAAAGAAAAGCAATCACAAGACCCAAAAAATTAAAGAAATAATGGAAAGAGGAAATACAGAAATTCACAATGACCTATAAAACCAAGAGAAAAATCCAAGTTATTTTCACACTTTCAAGATCCATCTTTTTAAAGATGTCTCTCCACCCCCCTGTCCCCCACCCCCCTATTTAGGAAGCTTACTGTGAAAGACTGATACAGGTAAAGTAGAGAGCTAGAAATCAGGGTTAAAACTGAAAAGGCTTCTCTACTCAGGAAAGCACCTCAGTGTCTCCTATTGCCAGGGCGGAGAGGCAGCTTCTCCCCAGAACCTCAGCCCACACGCCCTCTCTACCCGCTGCCTAGAAGCAGACAGACTCTTCCTGAGGGAAGAGCAACCGTAAGTGGGCACAAAAAGACTGCCCAAGGCCACCCTTTGAAAGAGGTTGGCAAGGCAAAAGCATTTTTGCCCTTTCCAAGAAGTTCACAATGAAAAAATAACTAGGTGAACGTTCAAACTATATTCTTTTTGCCCCACAGCGTAACTAAGGCAGCCCTCTGGCGGGGCGGCCGGCCTTGAGGTACTCACGTTAGGAGCCCTGGGTTATCCCGCCTTCGTGTCCACCAGCTGCATCTGCACATTGGCGGCCATGCCCGCCCCGTAGCCGCCCTTGGACTGCATCTGGTTCTGAATGGAGCTGACCTGGAACAAGACAAAAGCAGAGTGAGGGGAAAAAGTGACAGTCAGGAACTAGGTCAGGCGCAAAACAAATAAGCAACTCTTGTTCCCAATGCACAAAGTGGATATGGTCCCGACGCAATCTGACCACCGTACAAAGGAGTCTAAGACCCACAGACTTAGACTGTAGTCCAGCTGTATTGACTGACATCAGTTAACTCATTTTCTGAATAGCAGGCCTCTTCTCTGGGCTGTGTCTGACGGAATGTGAGCTGCATAAATTCAGAGGCACTTTCCTTACTTTTTACAACACCCTTGGAACCCAGAACAGAACTAAATGCACAGCAAACGCTCAGCTAACATTGGTGCAAACAGGCTCGGCGCAACAGGTCATCTGCAGACTGTGACGTGCTTTTATCCTGTCATTCCTATTGTCCTCTGGCCTGGCAGAAGTAGACTGGAGGCTGCTGGGCATTAAAGAATGGGGCTGGCGTGCTAGAAAAAGGGCCATCAGCTGCAGGAAGAGTTTGGAGGTGCCGCATTAGCAGACGCGAGTCCGAATCCCTGCCACCCAGCCTACTGCCCCGGAATCAGCCTCCTCGACCCCATTCCTTAGTACCGCTCACTGGACTGCAACACCAAGCACCATGTGCTAGATTACGAACCAGCCACGTGAAGCTGGCCATAAATATATTCTCATAAAAGTAAAATATACCGTTTATATGGATACAAAAGAATTTAAGCGAGACAACGTTTCAGCGCTCAGACTACTACATGTTTACTGATCTGAAGATTTTACTTAACCTGTCAGGATGGCCGAGTGGTCTAAGGCGCCAGACTCAAGATCTTACTTAAGTGGATCATGTTATTCCAACCAACAATATGAGATAATAATGAGCCATCCTGTACCTATGTAGGTACCATCTATATTTAATATTGATCAAATGACTGCTCTAAACTAGATTAATAAAGAAATCTATAAGCCAAGTTTTAAAATGAACTTGCCCTGTTTAAGGAAGTCACAGCCCGTCATATGCTATCAGCTCAGCCACTGTGTTCCCTCTGATATCCTATTATGTGGCACAAACTTGTCTTCACCCCTAACAAATAGTTTCCCATCCAACACAACATTTTAGCTTTAATACACTTTATCTTTTTATTTTTAAATAGTTTTATTGGCATCATTCTTTTTTAAATTTTAAAATGATTACTTTTGATCATTTTATTGAGGGCTCTTACAATTCTTATTACAACCCACAACACTGACACAACACACTAATGACGACCACACAGGGGCAAAGCTGCCCGATACGGCTGCAGATGTTGCTTTTATCCTTTTCCAGACTTTCTACTGGAACCTTGGTATCAGCTCTTCTCCCTCCCTGCGACTCCTCGATCAACTATAAATTACTATGTTCATGTCTCACACCAACCACTGTCTCCCTTCCCCCATGGTTTCAGTTGTTCTTCCCCCTGGAGGAGTGTGTGGTTGTGATCGGCGTATTGGTACATATGTCTGATCTGGTATCACTATACCCATTCCTGCTTCTGGGTTGCGTGAGTCGTGGGCTCTTATCTCTACCTATGTACATGTTCCAGTCTAGTCCAAAGTGAGAGGCATCCCCGGGTAATGGTAGTGGGGGGTGAAGAAGCCTCAAGGGACCAGAGGAATATTGACTGTTTCATCGTTGCTTTTACTGCGCCATAGCTGACTCATCCCTTCCCTGTGACCCCTCTGTGGGGGAGGTTCCACTGTCTACAGATGGGCTACGGTCTCTGTGCCAACCTCCCTTGTTCTCACAATATGGTTTTGTTTGTTTGTTAAGGGTCTTCTGATGCCTGTTACTGGTCCCGATGTCACCTCATGCTCACACAGGCTGGTGTGCCTTCCATGTGGGCTTGGTGTTTCTCTGCTGGATGACTGCTCCTTTCTCAAGCCTTTAAGACCCCAGATATTGTATCTTTTAATAGCTGGGCACTATCCACCTTCTCAGATTGCCAATCTGTTAGAACAAAATGTTCCTGTATTGAGGAAGGGTGGCATAATTCTCATATCATACAATTCAGTAGTTCAATTGCATTAGGAAGATTTGTAAAATTCTCACAAATTTAAAAATATTTTCTTTGTTGATCTATTTGCTATTAGTTCCCCACTTCCCCCCAACCTCCTTTGCCATACCCCCAATGAACTGTTTTTAAAATTTAAGTTTAATTTTTAAATTTTAAGGCTTTTTGGACTCTAGAGACTTGAGAAACCCAAGACTACTGTTGTAAGACATCCTCTTTCTTCTTCATTTTTCAGACAATGTCTTGTAGACTTCAAAGTACTGGACAGGAAGCTTAACACACTGTCCATGATACTAATGTTTTGTCCATGTGAAATATGTAAGTTGTGCTCTAACAACAACAAAAGAAAGGGTTGGAAAAGAAGACAGCTTTGAGATGGAAGCCAGGACCAGCACTGAGCCCAGAGGAGAAGGGAAGAGGAGGAAAGGTCCTGGTTCCTGTCTCCTCTTGGCCTGTGCTGCCTGGGCTTCCCTCCCTCACTTTCCCTCCCGCCACCTCACCCTCCTGTGGTGGCATGTGTGGTGCCGTGATGCGACAAGCTCCGCCAGTGGTTATTTCAAGCCCTTGGTGGAGAGGTTTCGCCGGAGCTTCCAGACTAAGACAGACTAGGAAGGAAGGCCTAGTGCTAATCGCCTTGAGAAAATGGGCCAACGAACACCTATGGAACCTGACAGGACATTATTGACCTGCTTGCTTTGGACATGTCAACAGGAGGGCTCACTCGCTGGAGGACATGACAGTTGGTGAAGTAGGGAGAGAACCAGGGAGACTCTCTGATGAGATGACTGACACAACAGTGGCAGCAATGGACTCAAACAGACTGTGTCAGGCTGGGCTGACTAGAGAAACAAGTCCAAGGACACTCATATATGTGTAAGAAAGAGCTTCACATCAGTAAGTAACTGTATGTCAGGAAGACATCACAGCCCAGACCAACTCAAGTCCGTAAGTTTGATACTAGTCCATCAGTCCCTCTGCAGATTCACACAGCCCCAAGCAATGGCGCAGAATGCAGGAAGGTCACAGGCTAGTTGGTGCAAGTCTTGTGTTCCAATGGCATTGAACTCATTTCTAGGGCTCCCGCCAGTCTTAGTGTGACTAGTCAACAGGAAGGTGAAGGCAGAGAGAGAGCGAGAGAGAGAGAGAGAGAGAGAGAGACAGAAAGAGACCAACCTTCTTTTTTATAAAAAAAAAAAAATCAATTTATTGGGAGCTCTTTCAATCCATTATAACAATCAATAATTCAGTTAAATCAAGCATAATTGTATAACTGCTACCACCAGCAGTTTCAAAACATTTTCTTTCTTCTTGAACTCTTTGATATCATTACCCCTTTAGCCCCTCCCTCTCACTAAGCCCCCAGGAACCCTTATTATTATATTATTTATTAATTATAATAAATCATTTTATGGGGGCTCTTACATATAATAGTCTATATGTTATATTAAGTGGATATGTACAAATATTGCCATCAGCAATTTCAAAACATTATCTTTCTTTGTGAGCCCCTGATATCAGTTCCTCTTTTTCCATCTCTCCCCCACCCTTACATTTTTGGTTGTATCTTATACCATCCAATGTGTCCGTTTACCTGCAATTCCGTCACTTGTTCTCCCCTCTCAGCTCCCCCTTCCCGTACCCTCAGGGAATCATTACTCCCATTACCCTGTCTTGGCTTTCATGCATCTGATGCTCTTAATTATACAAATGAACATCCGCAGGTCTAACAAGGTGAGTGAGGTAAAACAAAGACCAAGGCAGCGAGGGAGGAGAGTTATGTGTTTCATCAGTGCTACACCGCTCCCTGGGTTTATCATCCCTTTCCAGGGACTGTCCAACTATCTTACAGGTGGGCTTTGTGTCAATCTGATTGCTTATTTTTGAACTTCTGATACCTCTTCCTATCGACACCTCGTGATCACACAGGCTGGTGTGCTTCTTCCATGTGGGCTTTGCTGCTTCCTGATTACAGCTCTTATCACAACCCATACATACATCAACTGTATCAAGCATAGCTGTACACATGCTGCCATCATTATTCTCTACACATTTGCTTTCTATCAGAGCCCTTGGTACCAGGTACCAGCCCCTCCCCGCCCCTACCTCAACAGACAGTTTTTGTACTGAGGTAAGATTTAAGTAGAGGCCCACAGTCCATCTGCTTCCTTGTATACATATATGTACATATATAAACAAACACACCGGTCTTTATATATTTACACATCTATATTTATACCTGTATGTTTTCCTTCGCGTCTTCTTTGCTCTTTTCCTTCCTCCTGCCGCACTATCATGTTCACCCATTGTTCACCTCAGAAATTCCTCTTGGACACATTTCAACCGCTCCCGCGTGACCAGGCATGCTACATCAGTTTTAGAGCCCTTGCTATTCCTGTCCCTGTCCCTGCCGGCATTTAGTGCTTTAGAGGCCTATCAGAAAAGAAAAACAGTATCACCTTCATCTTTTCTTATTGTGTATCTTTAATGCTGTGTAGATTCTAAGAAGGAAAATAAGTGTCCACACTAAAGGCTTTGGCTTGTGTGTTGTAACAAGAAACTGAGTGTGTCACTGACTGCGGACATACAGTATCTGCCACAGGAGGGTTAGGTTGTTGAAAAGGGCAGGAACCCCGTTCTGCTTGCAAGTGAAATGGACTCTTGGGAAGAGCAGCCTGTTGGGGTGGGAGTAGGAATTGTAAGTCTTCCGTCAGGCTGCTTCATCTGGACCGCGCCGCGTTCCTAATACTAGCAGCGCGTAGGTAAAACCTAAGCTAAAACTTTCTCTCAGATAAGCAGCGGTCTGTCCACGGTCTGTCTTATTTGCACTTACTAAGATTGCAGAGAAGAGCAGAGTTTCTTTCAGCAGACCAAGCATACATGCTTTCCAACGACCCACTCGGCGGGCTACTGCCTGACCCATACACATCCTGCCTGGCACACGGAGCTCAGCGCTCTGTGGAGCTGCGGGCACGGGGCACCGAAGAGCCCTTTCAAGGAAACAAACTAATGTATGAAATGGCTGCACGAATCTGCAGGGAGCCATATTCGGTTCCAAAATGTGAAAACACTGTACGGGGGAAAAAATCCCTTTCAGTCAGCAGAGCCGGTGCAGGGCAGCACGTGGCCAGGGCTGCAGTCCCGCCGCGGGCCGGGCTGGAGGGTAGGCAGGGCGGGCCGGCGAGCCCAGCCCTAACACTGCCCAGACTTGGGGCCCGGCCCGCAAAGGAAGACAAAGCATACCAAACCCAGACTTTCACTGAGGCCAAATGGCACCCCGGACCCTCCGAGGAAACTCCAGAGTGGACGTGTGCAAGGTCGAGAAGGGGGGTGAGCCCCAACTCTTCGTCTGTACGCTTCATCTAGTTACCAACCTTTTCTAACGGGGAGGAAGGGATTTGGTGATGAGAGAGGAAGGACAGTTGCGCAGAGGCAATGACTTCGAAGCACTCCTCCTGTATTCAGCAGGACCACCACAGCAACAAAGCCGCCACGCCTCCTGCCGACCAGGGACCTGCCGGTCCTGAGTTACACTTTCCCAGCAACATGAAACCTCTTCCATTTCCACCACGGTGGTTAAGCGAAACAAAGCAGTTCTCCTACAACTCTAGACCGAACAAGCGGTTTCCTTTTCTGGAAGCTACCGAAGCCATTGCTGTGCTGACCTGGCAACCGCATGACAAACTTGCTGGCAGTATCCAGGATAACAACACCCCCCCTGCCCCCCCCCCACTTCCCCAGCTCTCGTAAAGCCCCGGTTATGAAGCTGTGGTTAATGCCGCCCGGTGAGCGAGCACACAACGGGCCGTGGTCGGTATTCATGAAGCCTAGTGACTTCCTGGTCCCAAACACTTGGGGGGGGGGGGCATGTAGACACACCTGGGGAATCGGGGCCCCCGGGGCTCAGTGAAAAGTGAAGCAGAGTTCTGATGACTACTCCCCGAGTGTGTGGTGCTTCTAATCACACCGCACAGCACCCGCCTCAGACACGGAGGCCCGCTGGGGAAATCGAGTGTCTATTCTGACATTCACTAACACCGCCCTTCCTTCTGGGCCTGCCTATCCTTAGGTCGGACGAAGCAAATGTTGCCTATGTGCCCTGAAGGGTAAGTGAAAATTTGAACCCCAAGCTTAGTGCACTGGAATTTACATCTCAGTAACAAATAAACCACAAGCTATTCTAAGATCAATAGGTAAAGGCTAATGCCTTATGGATACATATGTACAAATATGTAAAAGGCAATCATAGTATTAAAAGGCTGACTCTGAGGCAGTGGTTCTCAACCTTCCTAATTCCGCGACCCTTTCATACAGTTCCTCATGTTGTGGTGACGGCCCAACCATAAAATATTTTCGTTGCTACTTCATAACTTATGTCATTGTGCTACTGTTAAGAATTGGGCGACCCCTGTGAAAGTTTTGTTCACCCCACAAAGTGGTCGTGATCCACAGGCTGAGAACCGCTGCTCTAAGGCAGGGGTCCTCAAACTTTTTAAACAGTTCACTGTCCCTCAGACCCATTGGAGGGCCGGACAATAGTTTTAACAAAACTGTGAACAAATTCTTATACACACTGCACATATCTTATTTTGAAGTAAAAAACCAAACGGGGCAAAAATACCTGGCGGGCCGGATAAATGTCCTTAGCGGGCTGCATGGGCTGCATGTGGCCCACAGGCTGTTGTTTGAGGACACCTGCTAAGGCCTTTGTTGAGAACTTGGAGAATCCAGAACATTAGTCTCCATTCTGAACCTGGAGCCTTTGAAGTATGTAGTCAGGGGACAGGGGGCCACCACAGGCTTTAGTATAAGAAACCATTTACAGTGTGGTAAAAGACCATTTTCATTGAGAGACTGATTGTTCAACAGCTCTCTCTCGCTCTCTCTCTCGCACACAGTAGGCATCACACCTGATGTCCAGTTCACTGAGCTCCATGTGGGCACTAATGTGTACGCAGCAGTGTCAGGTAGGGAACCTGCCCTTGGCCCGCCCACACACTTACAGAGTTCATCCCACTGAACAGGTCTCCTGAGCCGACGTGGGCTGTGTGCACAAAGTTGGTTGGCTCACCGATCATACTTCGGTCAATCCGCCGTCGCCTTTTCTAAAATGAGGAACAATGAGTTGAAAATTAATTTTGTTAATAAAACACTGATTCGGATGGATTTATACATCATGAATGACAACTTTGCTTGGTATATTATAAAAAGTTTTCCCAGAACACAAAATCCCTTTGCCTGTCACAATTACCTCTTAGGGCAGCGGTTCTCAACGGGGTGGGGGTCGAACGACCCTTTCACAGGAGTCGCCAGATTCGTAACAGTAGCAAAATGACAGTTTTGAAGTAGCAATGAAAATAATTTTATGATTCAGGGGTCACCATAATATGAGGAACTGTATTTAAAGGGTCATGGCTTTAGAAAGGTTGAGAACCACTGTCTTAGGGGAACCCCCCCAAAAGAAATATATACATACACAAAAATCACAGGTCAGTATTTAGAACTTAACAGTTTATTTGATTCAGCCCAGGCGTCTACATATTTGTATAGTAGCCCGTTACCCTTTGCTCTGAAAACCAACCAAAAACCAGGCAAATAAAAAAAGTGTACCAGTCACCCACTATTGTTAGCAATGACTAGTGTGGCTTGGACATAACACTCTGATTTTGAGTACTGCCTACCTTTCATCATTAAAAAATAGATGGACAAAATAATAATTTATAAATTATCAAGGGTTCAGGGGGGAGTGTGGAGCGGGGAGGGAGGAGGAAAAATGAGGAGCCGATACCAAGGGCTCAAGCAGAAAGCAGGTATTTTGAGAATGGTGATAGCAATATGTGTACAGGTGTGCTTGACACGAATGATGTGATAAGAGTTGTATGAGCCCCTAATAAAATGATAAAAATAGAAGGTACGTGATGTAATGCCACGACTTACGAGTGCCGGGCATACTTGGCACTGCTGCGATTTTACGGATACTGCCGTGCTTTTCTGCCTTTCCTTTTTCTCTAACTGAAAGTCTGAGGCAACCTCGCCCTGAGCCTGATTACTGGTGTCGTTCTCCCAACTGCACACGCTCACGGTGTGTCCCTGTGCCGCACGTGGGCAATTCTCACAATATTTCCATCTTTCTCAACAGTGCTGGTGCACTTAATACCTGCAGCAGTGCAGCGTAACTTTTCTATGCACCGGGAAACCCCAACACTCATGTGACTCATCAATTCAGATTTACAAGGAAGGGAACTAAACTCAATTTCTACACATAAAAAAATGTCCATCTTCCTACATTTGCTTAATATAAATACTTACTCTCCTCCCTAGCTTTTCCCACGCACAGACCATGTATGTAACAAGCCCGCTGCTGCCATGGAGGGCGGAGACGACGTGCCCCACAGGCTTCCACAGCTGTGACCTCGGCAGGAGACATATTTCTTCCACGGAGGGGCTGGTGGATGTGAACCTTGGACCTTTCCATCAGCATCGAGGCACTTAACCACCATGCCACCAAGGCTCCTAGGCCATGCAATAATAGTAATAATAGCTCCCAGTCACTGGGGATTAATTTTCTTATTACTAATTAGAAATACTATTACTAATCATCTTATAAATTATTCCCTTTAAGAGCAATCTTCTTAATAATCCTCTTTTTAGATTTAGCGTACCTTTCATAATTGGGGAGGTAAAATGATTATTTCTGGAGTCCTGGAGGTGGGGGGGGGCTATGTGCCGGGCTGCCACGCGCCAAGGTCAGCAGCTTGAAACCACCAGCTGGTCCACGGGTGAAAGATGAGGCTTTCTCCTCCCATAAAGACTTAGTGTAGAAAACTCAAACCCACAGGGCAGTTCTACAGACTCGATTCGGAACGGATTCGATTTCAGTGAGTTTAAGGGTTCTGTTCAATGAGGTACACATTCAAAATTACAAGTTTTTATCTGAGTATAGGTTTATTCTTCATCCTGGAGGTTTTCCTCGAAAACTTCTCGTTTCCATAATATAAAAAGCAATGCCATTTGCAACTCTTCAGCCCTACCACGGTTGTGTGAAAAGTCACAGACATCACCCAGCGAACATGAAGCTTCTACTTTCCAAGGTAGTAATCAGTGTCACTACTTTGTACCACAGAGTTGTTTAGTTGGCAGATGTTTTGTAATATATGCTTCAAAAGTTCATGGAAAGAAAAAAAGAGAAAGAAATGAAGACACGGAATTTTTCCATGAACTGTTTGAAGCCCCTCAGTATGAAAACACAAGCAAACAGATGGCAGGCTGGATGCGAACCAGCAGCATTTACAGAATTTTACTCACAATTGTGCCTGTATTTCAGGGCGCTTGCTGGCTATCAGTTCATGCGGCAACAGTATTGCATCTCTTCGGGAACTTTATTAGTTTGTTTTTTCCTTTAAATATGTCTCATAGATGAATGCTCCAAGGAACAACGATCATTCCCTAAGTTACTTCAAGGCCCTTCCTGAAAGAATGGCCGTACCATCTGTCTTCCGGGGAAATCCTGCCATAAGGATGATGTTGGGCGGCCCAATGAGGGCCCAGATCGGCCGTGGTCCCTGAGCTCCCTGCTTTCTGTGCATGTGCTGGCTCCCCACTACTGCTTCATCCATGTGGCGATGTCAGGTGCTCTTGAAGGTGCTGCAGGTCACGGGGCCCGTAACTGCAGACTCGGCAGTTCACCCCAACCCAAACCCCACTGTCCTCCAGTCAAGCCCCACTCATAGTCACCAGAACCCAATGTGGGCTTTCCAAGATTAAACCTTCATAGGAGCAGAGGCCCGTCTTTCTCATGTGAAGTAGCTGGAGGGTTTGAACCGATGACCATTCAGTTCATTCCCAACGTTTATCCCAAAGCAATACACAGGTGGTCCTTTCATCCAGGAGGCTGCGTGCAGGGGTGCAGCACCCCCCTCCTTCCATCCTGCTCCCCATCTCCCCCACACTTTGTTCGTCTGCTTCCACCTATGCCACTCAGCACACTTCCTTTCCATGCTCTCTCCTTCTGGGATGACAGAGCACACTTCCCTCATCAAGCTCTAAGAAGCAATCCTAGATTCTCTTTTCTAGGATTAAGGTCGGCCAAGGAGATGCCAGTAGTAGTTATGTCTTTTTTCCCTCCCTGGTTACAGACGATTATATTTCCTTTAAACCTGTCTCATGAGGAAGCTAATCTGTTCAGACACACCCAATTCTATTCTCACCAAAACCAAATTCACTGCCATCAAATTGATTCTGACTCATTGCAAGCCTGTCAGATAGGGTAGAACTATGCCGGTGGGTTTCTGAGACTGTAATTATGGGAATCGAGAGCCTCTCAGAACAGCTGGTGGTTTAAAACTACTGACCTTGTGGCTAGCAGCACAATGCATAATCACTATGCCACCAGGGCTCCTTCTCCATCACCAGATGCCGTGGATTTTCTTTGCACCCAAGTATAACTGACTGCTGGGACTCCTTCCTCAGCAACTACTGACTGGAGGACTGGCAGGGAGGCTGCTAGGTCGGTGGCACATTCCAGACAGGACAGGAAAGTGTAGCTCTTGGTTAAGTCAAGAGGAGAGCAGGTACATTTCACAGGGCGGTGGCACCTGCAGGAGCAATAGCATCCAACGGGCGGAGAGAAGAGCACTTTCTGAGCAAGCCCTGGAAGGCCTGGCGTGTTGCCTCGATGCTCCCATGCCCGGAGAACACACAAGACAGCCTCTGGAGGCTCTCGGGCCTGTCTGGGGAGCAGCAGGGGGCTGCGCTGTCGCGAACTGTTCTCAGGATGGAGAGGCGTCTTCATGGGGGACACGTTTCTTGAAGGAGTTAGTGACTGGATTCTATCTATTTGCTGACCTGTCTGCACACCAGGATGCCTGTGAAAGAGACACCAGCACACACTCACAATGTTGCCGGCTGCTGAGTTGACTCTGAGAGGACCCCCATGTGGAAGAGAACTGCCCACGAGATTCTTGGGCTGTAATCTTTATGAGAGCAGACTGAGCGAGCTCTTCTCTGAGGGTGTGGCTGATGGGTTCCAACCACCAATATTTTGGGTAAGCCAAGCACTTGCGCACTGTGCCACCTAATAATTACACAGCACACCTCTTGTAGTCAGTGAAGGGGAGTTTGCTAACAGTGAAGACTGGCCGGGTTCCAGAGAGGCTCCTTTATTACTGAGCCGCCAAGGGCAGACCGCTTCTGCTTACCTCACTGTGCCGGGCATGCTTGGCAAGGAGCATCTGAAAGCAGGAATATCTTCCTGAGCCGGCGGTCAGACTTTCCTCTCCATACTGAAGCTCTTGGCTCCATCTAACCTGTATCTGCCAAGATGGAAAGTGGAGGCTTCCCACCAATCCTTTGTGGCTGACCAGGCACAGGAAAGACTGCTGCACCGTACAGGGACAGATGGGCGATGCAAACGTGGAGGGCGGGTGGCCAGCGCCAGACCACACAGGGTGTGTGTGCAGTGAAAACGACTGACCTGTGATCCCTCACCAGAGCAGCAGAACATCCGTGGAAGGCTTTGGGCGCAGGGGAGCAACATGGTTACAAGTGTGTAAAAGGTCAGTCCCCAACAGCAACAGGGAAGGTGAACCCAAGAGGAGCAGAGATTCTAGTAACGCCAGTGAGAAAGGGTGAGCCGCTTTCTCCAAGCAGCGGAGATGGAAAGACGACGGACAGGACAAGCGGTGTTCCGTGGAGCTCTGTGGAGGGACAGTTCTTAAAATGGCTCTTGTACCCAGCGTCCTGGGTGTGCGTTGCATTGAGAGGGGTCAGTGGTCATTGCCACCTCCTCGGCTATAATGATAAGCCGTCTTTGAAGCAGCAGGAAGGGAGACACCTGGTAGACCATGGAAGAGCATGGTGGAGGGCTTCCGTCTGAAGTTGTGGAGGCTGCGGAGAGGATGCAGCAGAGGCTGTGGCCCAGAGGCCCGGAGGAGAGACTCTGGGGCACCATGTCCTCAGCTGGCCCAAGACGATGAAACTGTGGGAGAAAGTCACAGGAAGGCTGGCCTTCTAACTCTTGGAGGTAAAGGCAAAGGGTTCATGTGGCTGTCTGAGGACTGGAGAGACCTGGCTGCCACACGGCCCAGAGGCTGACAATGAGGGACACTGGGCTTCTGGCTGAGACCAGTAACTCTATCCTTACTGTTTGCTAATTCTGACTTGTGGCAACTTATTAACTTCTCTAATAAAAGGTCTTAATTTTAAGTGTTGCCTCTGAATTGTGTGTGGCCATTGCAATGAATTACCAAACCCAGCACTGAAGCAGGGTGGTGTGGGAGGAAGGGTTGCTGTTAGAACAGGTAAGAAAGGATGGAGCATGGAGGCTTGTCTGGTCCTGGCCTCGTGGAAGAGGGAAGCCGGAGGAGGTCAGATACGTCCACCTACATTGCCTTTTACCAGAATCACATAATGTGGCTGTCGACTGGATTTGGCACCTGTCACTGGGTTAGACAACCATAGAGGAAGGGAGGGCTATAGGGTGAGGAGAGACTTTCAGATGTGCTGAATTTGAGGTACCTGTGACTGACGCACAGTCAAGGTGAACATATGGGTATGGAGTTAGCAAGAGAAATCTTCAGGATCAGCACAAGAAGGCCAAAGGTTTTTGTCCATGAGACTTCCCGGGGAGAAGAGCAAATAAAGACCACCAAGGTTGGGCCGAGGCACCGCAGCGTTCGCCGACTGAAGGTTGGAGGAACTCCGCCAGTGTCCTGTTGACAGTGTCAAGGTGGAGCAGGCAGTGGACTCAGTAGCGTGGACGTCAGCGGAGCAGTGGGCATGGGCAACACATGAGAGCGAGCTGAGGAGGGTTGGGGGGGGGGTAGAATGGGAACATCCAAGGCAGATGGACAGTGTCCTGGCACGGGGCAGAAACGGGGACAGACTGGTTTTCTTTATTTGTGTAAGATGGGTGGCACCTGATCATAATTAAGTTCTAATGAGGGAGATCCCAAGACAGAGCAGAGACTGAAGGCCAAGGGAAGAACTATCAGCATTATAAAGGTCGGAGGAGACAAGACCCAGACGATGGCTGTGCGGACATCAGACTCGTGTACCACTCGGACCTTTTGGTGTGCGAGATTAACGAGATTAGTCAGGGGCACCAGGGGAATTCCAGCACCAGGCCTGGGCAGAGAAAAGAGGAAGTGGTGTACTCTGCTGCGACCCGCGACCGGAACAACTCTCTCTGTCAGTAGCAAAGAGTCACCATTTTCCCTGGAAACCTACATCACCTTTTTATAGGGAACTCTATTCAGACTGTTAGCATGTGAACAATTCTTGCCCTCCTCAAAATATCAACAAGTCATTGTGTCTCCAATCCCGAGGGTACACGAGAAGGATTAGTTGTGTGTGGGTGGTGGGGACTGGGGAAAGATGTCTCTGCCCAGGACACTTCCACATAATTATGAGCCATTACAATATAAATAATCCTTACTAAGTATCACGGAAGCATAATTTGGAGTAGATGCAGGAAGAACGTAAAAGGTTAATTTCAAAGGACTACTCTACATACCGTTAACATCCTGATCTGAACCAGCCAACTCTGAGAACGCATTACAGGACAACTGCACAACAGATGGGATAGCATATGATAAGGAATTCTGATAGATTTTGGGGTGTGGTCACCTTTTTAAAAGTCCTTGTTGAGCAGTAAAAAGGAGTTACTGATACATGCTAGCGATAACATGGGTAAGTCTCAAAAGAACTCTGCTGAAACCAGCCATAAGAGGGACACACACGGAGAATGCATTTACACACCATTCTAGGCGATGCAGACTGCTGTGTTCTGGCAGAGTGGACCTGGGGCGCCCGAGCCAGGAATGGTGCCTGTGGAGGTGCCTTCACGGACACAGATCAAGGCTTACCTAAGCACATTTGGAATACGTGCTGTGTATTATATACCAGTGCACACCTCAGTACAATGTTTAAAAAAAGAACCACTATCTTCGAGATATGAAACGAAACCGTTTGGGGATGAAAATCTGCTTTAAAATGACCCAATTCAGGGGGCAGATGAAATGAAGTGGCTCCACACTGGTAATTTTTGAAGTTGGAAGCTACCGACTAGGGGGGAGGGAATGCTTTCCTCTGCTTCTGTGGGAAGCGGACAGTTTCTGAAACGTAAAGCTTGGATCAAGATTTCACTCATTTAGTCTCCTCCTACTCTTAGTCTGATATGAAAACATCCCTATCTTGTGACACACGTTGGAATAATAAACAACATTTATTTTCTGGTTTGCATCACAAGTTTATCTTGTCCTCATTCTCTTAGGCCTTATAACTTAAAAATAATTTCCTACTCATATCCTGTCTTCCTCCCCAAACCTTCGGAAAACATCATGCTTCTGAAGCACTGTAAAGTTTACTTTTAAAACCACCAATGCTATAACATAAGGCTGTCAGTTTAGTTTGTCATTCTTAGTCATATGTGCTCTCCACTGGTACACATTAACTGTTTCTTTTTAAAAAATAAAACAACCCATGAGCAACAACAGCAACACAAATGGTCCGAGTCTAGTGGCAGGTGCCTCTTGGCCCTCCTCTTTGCCCACCTCTACTGCTGGCCCCGCCTCCTGCTGGCCCCAGCAGAGCTGCAGCAAGCCTGTCTTTCAGCTGTGCCCAGGGGCATCCAGAGGAAAAGCTCTCTGTTCAAAACAAGGGCGGTCCCTCTGAGATCACCACACAACTTCCGTTGGCACCTCTGAATTGTGTGCCCTCTCTGGAACCAGCCTGTGTCATCGTGACTATGAGAGGACGCTCAACTTCCTACAACCAGAACCAAGCACACGATCTTTCTCCCGCAACACACTCGTCCTAGTGGAGTCATCTTTTTTGTGGGGAGGGGGCGTGGGGGACAACGCATCTACCAGTACTTTGAGTCTAATTTAAGGCGTGTCCTCACCCCTCCTTCCTTACATATCAGGTCTCAGGGATTCCATCCACTCACGCTGTCCACGCACCGCACTGCCACAGGGACTGACTGCAGGTCCCTCCTTCTCAGGGCTCCCAAGGGCAACCTCCTGACAACCCCCCCCAGGGGGCCACCAGTACCCCGTGCCTGGCGTCTGGCTATACTGCTCCAAAATACAAATATGATCGTGTCAATTACATTTGAAAATCCCCAAATGGCTTTCAAAAGATCCAGGTATGTTTTTAAAAAAACAAACCGTCATATGAAGCTCTATCTCCCTCTCTTCATCATCTTTTGACTACTTCCTGCCCTGCCTTGTAAGCAGCGGCCTTTAACGTAACGGTGTGGGGTGCAAAACCCCACGTGGCATACAAGAGTGTGGGGGGGTGTGGAGCACAACCTGATGCCCAGGTTAGAGAAGCTGCTGGTAGGTAATTTTGACTATACTTGAGTGAAATAAGTAGACTGCCTTTCCTTTCAATTTATGTATACTTTTTTGGGGGGGTTTGTTTTTTCAATTGGCAACTAAATTGTTAAGATGTGAATACTTATAAGCTGTCTGGACCGAGTTAGTTAATAAGGGAAAACCCTTACTCGAGGGACACCGAGAAAAACACCATGAAGTGTTCATCGAAATCAGTTTGGGAGCCTCTGAAAGAAGCTGTTAATTTTTAAATTATGGACGGTGTAATTAGAAAGATGCACGGCCATTTCTCCCATGGTGCTGCTGTGAGTGATTCTCTGTGTGCCGGGACAACTTTCAAGCTGTCTCCTAGACTCCTATTATCTGTCTACTCACAGGAGCAAAAACAGACTAACAAAAGCGATCATAATCTAAAAACGAATAATACTTTGTCTTGGGGGTGGGGGAAACTAAGTAAAATTATTTTTTCTAGTGGACCGTCACTGAGACAAAAAACATAAATGGCAATAATATCAACCAACTCCATGAAATGTTCTTACTACCAATCTCTTCTCATCTGGTCCTACTCATGCTTTCAGACACAGCACAAATGCCACCTTTTGTGTTCAGGTGGATGGGTAGTCTCTGGTCTGAGCAGCCACAGTGCATGGTTCATATTTCAGATGATAGCACCGATAACACTATTATTGTAAGCGATCCGCTTACAGATGTTCCTATAATTCTTAAAGTTCTCCTATGACAGTAGCTATGCCTGACACATCATAGACAATGCGCGTCTGTTGAACGAATAAAAGGCCCTGGAAGAAACAATGTCAGCTCAGTTCTCTACACACGGTTTGTTTTCTCCATTACGACCAAACGCGTCTCAAGAACCTACTCACATGGAGATGTCAAAATTGGAATGCCACATTCTAATGCGCTTTGTTATTTCTGTTTAAATATAAGTATCTAAAAGCTTTATTTTTTTCCACTTTTGAGTCATGCTGTCCACAAAGGGCTTCCAGTTGTCACTGTCTAAAACAGGAGTCTGTCCCTAGTTCATAGGCTGAGGACAGCAAAAAACCCAAACAAACCCATAACCCACCTCTCATCCACCACACTTCATATGCCCATCTCTGCACCTTCTCACTCTTTCCCTCTGGGGTCCACCCTGTGTTCCACAGCACACTTCCAAGCGAGAGTCCGTGTTATCTAATATCCAAACCCGCCCTCTGGTGGACTCCTACCCCTATCCGCCCTCTGGTGCTTGATCAATCTTAAGTCCACCAGAAAGACCACTCTGGAAGCTTCTAGGTCTAGTTACAGAAGTATCAGTGATGACTGGAGCAACAGAGCCCACAACAGAAGCAGATTTTACTCTTGAGTTGACCCAACTTAGGAGGTACCATTATAAGCCACCCTTAGACTTCATAAAGAGCACACAAGACAGACAAAGACTTAAAATCTTTAGAAAGAAGTAAGTTTGGAAAAGGCACTCTATTACTACGACTCAAACAACAAAAGACAGAAGTGAATTACTAAAGGAACTCATCACAAATTCATCCATCCACATGCACTTAAGTGAGTTCTGATACAGTGCTGCAAACAAGACTGCAGCCCAGCCTCACTTAGGGGATGGGGGAAAAGGCTACGTAAATCAACACTATGAAATAATACAGAAGTCTTGCTCCTTATCTTTCAAACCAAATTAATTTAACATGGAAGAAAGCCAAAAGGTAACTGGAGTTCAGCGCTCAAGGACTGACTCCACAGAAAACCTGCTGAAGGCACACGCAACTCAGTCTGGTCGTAACCTTGAAAGACAGGGTAGAACTGCCCCCTGTGGGTTTCCGAGATTGTAAATCTTTACACAAAAGTAGAAAGTCTCCTCTTTCTCCCATGGAGCAGTTGGTGATTTTGAACAGCCGACCTTGTGTTAGTAGCCCGATGTGTAACCCATTAATGCCACTAAGATTTGTGAAGGTATGCTAGGGGCTTCAAAGGTCTGTGGAATTGGCTTTTTCACTCTGGTCATTCTATTAATGGGGTGTAAAATGGTTTCTTGCAGCATACTTTGTTTCTTCTAGAAGTAGCCACCCGTTCCCCCTCTTTTCCGCTCTTTCCTGACCCCCAGGGTATGATCTTGATAGGCTGTGAACCAATCTACAACCCTGAGCAGATTCTCATATTTAGGTGCAAACTTGAAAGAAAAATGATAAATTTTTTCCAGTATCTGGACTTGTGCTGTTATCTTCCACTGTGGGAACTATGAATGCAAATTCTGTTTCCCTGGCTTCCAGAACTGGGCTCAACTTACTGGAAAGTCAGTGGCGGCCCTCAGGTGGAAGGGGTTATATAGGGAGCCATCGAGATAAGAGATAAGAGGCACACACACAGAGAAATCCAAACAACCAACTACAGCTACAGACAGGGAGTTATTTACAAGTACCCAAAGGCCAGAGTCCATGTTGGAAATATTTATAAATAATGGGTTTAAATCCAGTTCTAAGTCTGCATGTGTGTCGGGGGCGGGGGTGGGAGAGCTGTCTGCTGAGCTTGGTAGATACCTAACTTCTCACGCAGGATCAATTTCACAGCTGGTGACAGATGAGAAGTTTGCAGGAGGCCCCAAAATGTGTTTTTTAAAAGGAATCTCTGAGCTAAGAGTTTACAGTGACCTGGTGAGGGCAAAACTTCTAAAAGCAAACCTGAAGGCATTCGCTGTTGGTGGGAAAGAAGCCAGAGGGCACCCTGGGAGCTCCTTCTCGCCTTCCACTTACAGCTAGTTCTTGGCTAAGTCACCAAGTCCAAGTTTGGAAACCGAAGTGTGAAACAAGTTCTTAAGAACCCGAAACAGCTGTTCTAAGTTCCAGTGATGTACTTTTCAATGCTTTTGTTTTGAAAGTTAAAGCCTTTTTCACACTAGAGCCTGCTGCCACCATGGGACTATTTCTGTACACGGTGTGCGCGTGCGCGCGTGTGTGTATGTGTGTGTGTGTAAGCAAGTCGATGACTGGCAAATAGTACTGACAGAAAATGAGGCAGCGCGATGGCCTTCATTAGCATCTCCAGAGAATGACACTCCAAAAACCCCACGCTTGTTCTACTGAGGAGAGCATGAAGAGTATTTCATATGTCCTTATAAATCTAGGAGACTGCATCAGCTCAACAGCAATCGGCAGGTGTGAGGGGGCTCCACAAAGAGGGCTCATAGAAGAAATGGAAGTGAAAGTAAACGATTTTCCCCACAAAGATTTCAAAGCCGTTGTGTATATATAAAGGTAGGGAGACGCGAAAACCCAGACCTGGTAAGGCAGGCACACCAATGGCTCATCAGGTGTGCACAGCCCAGTCCCCAGGGCGCTGGAGTGTGTTTTCTTTGCGGCAGAGGGACTAGGGCTGTTAATCCCATTGACTCTGAGACTGGGAGACTACCTTAGATTACCATGTGGGTCCTTCCAAGTGGAAAAGAAGGTAGGAGAGACAGTATCAAAGAAAGACATGACTTTAATTAATATTTTTTAAAAGCAAGAAACTATCTCTAAACAAACAAACAAAACACAGAAGGAGATGACCGTGCTCTGAGGCTGCTGTGAGGATGGAGAAAAGGGCCAGCCGAAGCCAAGAAAGGCAGCTTTGGGGCAGCAGGAGAAAAGTCCGCGGGCAGCATAAACGGCTAAAGACTAGGCTTTTGATGGCAGGGTTGGCATTTTGAACCCATCCCGTGGTGCCTAATAAGACAGCCTGGAGATCCACAGCCCTTGAACTCAAACACCCTGTCGTGCAGCGCCACTGGAAACAAGCTGTGTCACCATGGGTCAGAATACGGATGAGGGATGAGGGCCACCTCGGCTCTTTCGCTAGTTTGTTTCAGGCATCTGGGAAATGGAAGCTGAAGTCTCCACACAAAATGCAGCCCCACAACGCCTTGACTGGAGCACAGAGAAAACACTGGGATTCCTGACCTCCAGCACGATATGGCAATAACTTGGTTTGTGTGACATCAGTGGATTCTGATCGTGTGTTACGGCAGCCATGGATAACTGCAGGAAGAACTAGGGAGAAGGTGTTACTTGCTAAGGCTCCACAGGTAACAGCCCTTTACGCCACCCACCCAGGGACTCAAGTAAAAGCAGATCTTGGAGGCTTTTTTGTCCACTGGGCTTTCCTTCACGCCACTGTACTGACCAGACCAAACCCACGGCCATAGAGGCCAGGCCTACTCACAGTGACCCTATCCCACAGGGCAGATTGCTCCTGTGAACTTCCGACTGCAACTCTTTACTGGACAAAAAGCCCCACCCTGCTCCCGAAGAGTGGCTGGTGGTTTCGAACTGCCGACCTTGCAGTTAGGAGCCCAACGCCCAACCACTACGGCACCAGGGTTCTACCGATATTGACAGTGGCTCTGAAATGATCTCTTTGTTTCAAAGGACCAACTCACTGCCATGGGGACCTAGTCAGGTTTCTCAGGTTGCAAATCTTAACAGGAGCAGGCGATTTTTTTTTTAAAACCCTTTATTAGGAGCTCATACAACTCTTATCACAATCCATACATATACAAACATCAATTGTACAAAGCACATCTGTACATTCTTTGCCCTAATCATTTTCAAAGCATTTGCTCTCCACTTAGGCCCTTTGTATCAGGTCCTCTTTTTTCCCCCCTCCCTCCCTGCTCCTCCCTTCCTCATGAGCCCTTGATAATTTATAGATTATTATTTTGTCATATCTTGCCCTGTCCGACGTCTCCCTTCACCCCCTTTTCTGTTGTCCGTCCCCCAGGGAGGAAGTCACATGTAGATCCTTGTAATCGGTTCCCACTTTCCAACCCACTCACCCTCTACTCTCCCAGTATCGGCCCTCAAACCCCTGGTCCTGAAGGTATTATCCACCCTGGATTCCCTGTGCCACCAGCTCCTGTATGCACCAGTGTACAACCTCGAGCAGGCGATTCTTATCTTTCTCGTGAGGAGCAATTAGTGAGTTTGAATTGCCAACCCACTACCTACCCACCAGGGCGCCACAGCAAAGAAAATCGGGCCCAATTCATCAGACTTTGGGCTTCCTGGATTGATCACCTAGTTTCACTTCCTCTTCCTTCCCATCTCTTTATTCTACTCTGTGGAAGATGTCCTCTTTGACTTTCTCTTCCCACTCTGAAACTGGACGTCTTTATTTCAGCTATCACATTACTTCCCTGTCTCACTTTGTCCTTGATTTGTTATGCCCCTTCTCCCCTTCCTCTCTCCCTCTGTAAGCCCACTGTTCCTGTTTAGTGGAGCCAGCATCTCAACGGAATGATATGTGGGTTTAGGGGCTATTTTCTGTCTTCTGCAACATCTCTTTGCTCTACCCTGTTTGTGCCAGTGATTTCCTTTTGCCTCTTCTCATCTCTGATGATCACTGACTGGGCAAGGCTTTGGAGTGCCGGGTGTCACTGAGTGTGGTGAGAAGCCTCAACTGTGGTGTCATGGGTCTTTTCTCCAGAGCCAGTCAGTTCTCTGGTGGTGGATCTGCTAAAGGCCAGTCTTGAGGGGTTCAGCCTACAGCTGCAGACATTCTAGGAGCCAAGTGGTAGCAGGTGGTCCACACAGGGCAACTGGCTTCCTTCATGTAAGTGACCTTTTCTATAGGCGATTGGGTTGTACTACACTCTGCTCCAGACATTTCCTCTCCACGATCTGTTTGCTTTGGTTAGCTCTCATTCACTGTGGTCGCTTCACTCCATTTGCTTTCTCCTGGTGGGTTTTTTCACACTTTAAAAACAAAACCGAAAAAGCACCTCCTTTCTGACAATGTAAAGTGGGGTTTCAGGGAAGAAATATAAACACATGCACTCAGGCCAACGGAGTAGCCCCCTTTGGTAACCGAAAACCAAATAAAGTCAAATACAGCCTCTCCTGTAAAATCCTAGACCTTTTGTGAAAATGGAGGATGATTACATCAGATCATAAGATGAAGGATGACTGCATTACCTAATTACCAAATTACACTGATTCATAATTGCCAAAGCACTGAGTATCATGGTCAAGACAGGTTAATTCAGAACCTTGCCCCACTGAAGCCAGCATGACTTTTACCTCACACCTCGTAATTTGTCCTTGCCAGATGCCCATCATCAATGCATAAAACAGTGGGATAGATTTTTTTTACTATTCTCATGCAATGTTGGTTAAAGAGACAGACCATTAATGAGGAGTGGATGTAATTCTACTAAGAGACCAACTTTTCTAGGGTTAGGCTACTCTTTAATTCCTAGGTGGTGTAAACCATAAACCCGCTCATCTGCTACATGAAAGCACTTTAATTGAGGAAACTGATAAAATGGTGGCTACTAGTGAACATATGACTGCTTCACCAGAACTAAAGCACAGCAAAGCTGTCGGTGCACAGTCAATTCCAACTCCTGGCAGCCCCACGAGGGACAGGGCAGAGCTGCTCCCCGGGGATTTCGTGGCTCTCATTTTAGACGCAGAATGCCAGGCTTTTCTGTGCCTGGTGGTGAACCAGAGAGGTTCGAACCGGCAGCCTTTGGGTACAAGTTGGGCTCACACTTTCAGTGCCACAAGCTAGTAGTGTACATTTGCACGGTCTCCTAATTCATATTCATCATGAGTATGCATCTCCATTTGGGTAAAATTCACTAACATGGTGTGAGCCGGTTGAATAGACTCTGACTCATGGCCACCTCATACAAGAGGTCTGAATTTTCCCAAAGGGTCTCCTAGGCTGTAATCTATACAGCAGAGCACTTGGTCTGTCTTCTGCTACATTTTGGTTAGCAGCCAAATACTTAACCATAGTCCTATTAGGGCTCTTTTCAATGTACTATAGTTATTCTAAGGAGCACAATAGTAGCAAGCCCAGCATAATTACAATTTTTAATTACATTTAAATTCTAACTTTTATATACTTGTAGATTCCATAAAAATTGCAAAAACATTTTTCTTCCACAATGATGTATAATTTAAAAGCTGAATGTTACCTATTACTGATCAGAAATAAAAATTTAGTTCCATTAAAAATTTCTGTGTGTGGATTGTTGTAAGTATACACTGCAGAGAATGGAAATTCAGAACACTTAATTTGCTCCCACAGAACCTGCCCCTGGGCCAAGAGCCAGCAGGAACAAGGGAATACTGAGTGGCTGAACATCAGGAAAGGTGTGTAGCAGGGTTGTATCCTCTCATTATATTTATTCAATCTGTTTGCTGAGCAATAATCTGAGAAGCTGGATCATATGAACAGGGACCGAAGGAAGGCTCATTATCAACCTGCAATATAAAGATGACAGAACTTTGCTTGCTGAAAGCAAAGAGGATTTGAAGTACTTTCTAATGAAGATCAAAGACTACAGTCTTCAGTTTGGAAAACAACTCAACACCAGCACGGAATATACGGGGTGGGTGGTAGAGATGGCGCGCTCCCACACTCTGAGCAGTTACAAGCAGTACCCCGGGAAGCTGGAGGCGCCACTCTACACCTCAACCCCTTCACTTCCAGAGAAACCAATGTGCAGGTAGGAATGCGCAGGCTCGCCTGTAAGGGGAATATACTAACAACCTGTAAAAGGACTGGTGATCACCAATCAAGCACTGATCCCAGTGAGCTTGTCCCTCTCCACTGTTTCTGTTTTGATCTTTGACACGTATTACAGTTCTAAAAGATCTGGAGTTAAACAGCGTTTCTAGATAGGAATCCTTGTTGCTTCTTGAGCTGACACCACATGTCAGTCCAGGAGCACTGGTGGCGCTGTGCTTACCAGAGTGCTGTGCTGTACACAGAATCAATTTTAACCACGTGGCTTTATGGGAAAATAGCTTGAGGGATCTGGCACAAGACTACTATTTAAAATGAGTAAGGATCGATTCAAGACGTACATTAAAGCACTATTTCCTCTCTGGTGTGTAACCAAGTTATGAAAATCTTCTAGTTTCTGAGAAGAAATGCCTTCTTTCTTATTCTCCTCCTTGCCTTGCACCACCCCCCACCCCAATTCTATGAACACTACTAATTAACTACTTCTGATTAGTTAAGAGCACAGAAACAGCAGGATTAAAATACCAAAGATCTACTCCACAGTTTTGTCAAGAACCTTTCTGGGTTGGCCTCAATATGTATACACCGACAGGATGAGGGGCGTCTGTCAGGACGGAAGGCACCAGGCGCTACAGCACACTCTGCAGGGCCTATCAGCCAGCACCCTCGGCAAGCCACCGCCTAAAGGCACCACGACACCCACTCGGAGAGCAGGGCCAGCAGCCCCCGCCCATGAAACAGTCTCAGGAATTTAGAGGCTTTGTAACACAAACAAAACACTTGAACCAGTTCTCCACAAGGCCTTCCTATAAAGTACAAAAAAAAAACCTTTCATTTCTCAAAATGCATAAAGTTTCCTATTTTTATTACATAGACCGAAGTTTTGAGATATTTTAAAATGGTGTTTGTGGATGTAGAAAGTGATTGTGTGTGAACTTAAATGAAGTGAGAGCATGCACACGTTGGCTTTTTTTAAAGCTAGTGAAAAATGGATGGCATTTCTAGCGTACTCACCCTTCCTTTAGGGTGAGGAATCTTATTTCTTTAAGAAAAGAAAAGCTCTCTAAGTGAACGTGTGCTATCTGAGGTCATTACAGCATAGCACCTGAGATACCCTGCACAGGGGGGCTGGTTCTTCTGGTTTAGAGAAAGCCTCTGAAATCATGGAATTCCCCCAGCTAGAGTTTCTTCTACCACCTTCCCAAGGGGTCAGTTGGTTTATCCTCTAAGGATGCAGTACTGGTTTTGACCCTTTTCAGAATGTCTACTGATCCCTAAGTATCCACGGATCCCCCACAACTCTCCTCCCTCACTTCACGTCCTGGGAAGCAGCCTTGTTTCCTCGTGGCAGGTCCTGCCCCGTCACCTGCCTTCCCTTCCTCTCGGTACGACAGGTCCCGGGTGGGGCAGGAGGTTCATGTGCTTGGTTCCTAACCAAGAGGGTCCCCCACAGCCCAACGATCTACTTCTGGAAAATTGGCCACCAAACCCCTACTAAGCACAGTTCTGCGACACACACAGACTCCCTCTGAATCAAAATCAGTTTGACAGTAACATGAAAAAAGGTCAGTCTTATGTTGCACATAAGAACAGAAAGGGGAGAACGAAATGTTCCTGAAGGAAGAAAACCACTTGACTGTTGAAGGACTGTGCACTGCGTTGCAGACAGGCAGGATGGATGACAAGGTAGGGCGGCTCACTAGTTGGGGTGCTCAGATGTGCATACAGACTCTCCATACCACCGGGGACAAACTAGCTATTCCACTCCTGCCACTACCCGTTCTCTCCTACAGTTTAGTCTTTGCATAGGGGTTCTTTTAAAAACATAGGGGAGATCACGGCATTGAAGTTTAACGCCATTCTTTAGAAGAACCAAAATCTCTCCATGACCTTGAAGGCCATCTGTGACTTGGCCCTCGGCTGCCTCTCTGGCCTCAGCTCCCATACCATGTCCCTTGGACTCACGTTTTTGTGGTTCCCTCACACCACATTTCAGAGCCTCGACACTTTCCATTCCCTCTGCCCAAAGGATCTTTCTGTAATTTCCTCACATAAGACGCACCAGAGAGGCCTTCCTCCATCAACACCTCCTTTATTACATCAGCACTCCGTTTTTCCAGTACCAGGCGCTACCTTCTGGTTTTGCTTTATTTTTCTACATAGCTCTTACCATCAGCTAACATATTGTTTAACATGAGAGCCATGAGGCCCAAGATGTATGTTTGCTATCACTTCAACAGATCTCGCAGCTCATGGTAGAAATACCAGTGTTTCTATAGACACCGATATATGATGCCTTTATACTTCCAGGAGCCCTGGTGGTGCTGTCCTGTATGCTGCTGCTGATTAACTGCAAGGTCAACGGTTCAAATCCCCTGGCTGCTCTCCGAGATAAAAATGAGGCTGTCTTTCCCATAAAGATTTACAGACTTGGAAACTGTACGGTAACTAAGTCAGAATCAACTTGATAGTGGCGGGCTTGCTTTTTGTCTTAATGCACTTTTATGTAGAATTTTAAAATATGTACACACGTTTCACAGATACCTTCAAATAGCATTATAACCAATCAATGCCATGTGGGGAAGTATTCAATAGGGAAGACAAATAATCTAAATAGAAAAGTATTATATTTTCTTCCTGTAAATCAACCGCCATCTTCTTCTCTCTTTTTAAAACAAACTAGGCCGTCAGAGGTTAAAGCATTTGGCTGCTAACCAAAAGGGTGCTATTTTGAGCCCTCTGTGGGAGAAAGAGGCGGTAGTCTGCTTCCTTGCGCACCTGCTGGCGCAGTTCTTCTCTGGCCTATTGCGTCACTCTAGCTCGGAAGTGAATGCAGTGGGGCTGCAAACATTTACATGCTGATGAACTCAATAGAGAAAAAATTCACTAGTCATATAAACAGCTGAAAAATATCTCTCATTTATTTTTCAAACCTAAGCTGCAATATACTTAGAGAAGGGCTTCATGCCTGATAGGGGGTCAGTGTGAACGAGGAAGACCCTCAACGAGATGGAGTCACACGGTGCTTGCATCAATGGGCACAAGACTGGGCAATGTTTTGTTCTGCTGCACACGGAGGTATTATGAACCGGAAGTGACGTGACAACACAGAAAAACAAGGTGCAACGCATCAACTAAGCAAATGTCTAATCCATTGTCCTAGCTATTCTTAAGACAAACATTTATATAGAGCCAATGAAAACGTTCTGATTACCATGACTCTATTCGACTCTGTCTTAAAGTGAAGGAGTAGGAAGCGAAAACTATGAACCGTCTGCTACTGCTCAGCAAAATGCTTCCCGCTTTCTTTCCAATACTGGTTGCTCCTTTTTCATACATGGAATGTACAAGAGCAGGGGTGGTAAAGAATGAGTGGGAGGGGTGGCACTCAGTACTTTGCTTCAGTGAATATTTGTAGAAAAGCAAACTTTGGAGATGACCAAGCAACTTTCAAATAAGGCAGTCTTGGTCCTATCCAACAGCACGCAGGGATAAGTTTTTATACAGTGCTCAGAATACATCAAGGAGCCCTGTGGGTATGTGTTGGGCTATGACCCACAGGGGCAGCAGTTTGAAACCAGCAGTCGCTCTACAGAGCATGGGGCTTTCTACTCCCATAAAGAGTTACAGTCTCGGAAACCCACAGGTGTAGTTCTACCCTGCCCGCAGGGTCACAATGAGTCAGCACTGACACGATGGCAGTGTGTGTGTGTGTGTGTGTGTGTGTGTGTGTGTGTGTGTGTGTGTCAAGGATGCACACTACCCTGCCCGACAGGGTCACAATGAGTCAGTACTGACACGATGGCAGTGTGTGTGTGTTTGTGTGTGTCAAGGATGCATACTACTACTGCATACTTCAAACCAAATATTCCTGAGTCCACAAGCTAGCTGTTGTTCCTTCATTACAGTAAGCTCATGACCCTCTTGTGTGTGTTTTTCTTTAGAAAGTCAAAAGGCTAAGAAATTGATGACCCTTTTTTGGTGTTATATTTCACACAAATGTATTATTAAACAATAACACAATACTGACTTGTTTAATCGAAAACTCAAGTTGAAAATGTGGGGAAGTGGGGGGTTTCCTGGGAGGTACTCTTAAAAATTTGTGTGAAAAGACAACTAGGAGATAATTTACAGGCAAGAACTTTCTGAAGCCTCCTTGTATATTTTTAGTGTCTCAAATTCATAATCCAAGCCTTATTATGCTTCTTAAATTCATAGTATGGGCCTTTCTATTTTAGCTTTTAGTGAGTAAGCCCATATACTACACACTTGAGTAGAATTTTCTCTAAAATATACTGGAAGTACTGGCAATAAATAAACCTTCAAGAATATGGCAATATAACAGGAAAACAAACAATGAAAACAAAAACCAAACTCACTGCCAGCAAATCAATGCCGACTCACAAGACATATCCTCTAGGACAGGGTATGATTCCCCTGGTGAGTTTCCGAGACTGTTTATGGGAGTAGAAAGCCCTGTCTGTCTCCCAAGGATGTCTAGTGGTTTCCAAATGCCAACTTCGAAGACTGCAGGTCCACTCAACCACTCCAGCACCAGGGCTCCAAGTATTAAAGAAGCATGACATCCAGGCCAGGTTTTCAGTCAGCTCACAGAATTAAAGCCCTCCTACCTCACATCACACAAATCAGTCACTACTCTACCTGGATCAAAGACATAAAAGCGAAAAACCAAAATGATAAAAACAGTAAAATAAAATAAAATACTGGGACGGTGAAGTTCCCTTTAAGGGAAACTTGTATATTATGAAAGAACTCCCAAAGTTAAGAAACCAACTTGATAACTAAGATCAACGTCTAGAACAAAGGATTATCAGCCACAATGTGGAGAAAGAAATCTGTAAAATAGACTCAGACACACAAAATCATTCAAATGTCAACAGGCAACTAAGTGAAAAAGGTAAAAACTTTTACGTATAAACGTACATTAAGTACATTAAGTAAGATGCTTAATCTTGCCAGTAATCAAGAGAACACCAATTAAACAACCTATGAGCTAGTCAAATGGCCCTTCTATACCTAATTCAGTATGTGATATATTTTTATAATTTTGGACGTCACACGACTGTGGCTATTGTCCCATTTTGGAGGGCATTCTCTACTAGTGGAGTCGAGTTAAGACCTGCTCTTAGTACAGGGTGTGAACCAAACCACACCCTTTGATTCCTAAAGGGGAATCTTTAAGACCCTACCTTAAAGGCACTGGAGACCCCAGCGTATGTTTTCTTGGCTGTATAATGCCACCAGAAAGTTCTTTCTATCAACTGGACAGCCTGTGACCTCTACTTCCTTACTCAGCTCTGGTAGAAGCAAGGCCTGTTGTGACTTTTGGGCATTTTTGGCTTCTGGTTCTGGACCCTGCTTTAGCTCACCCCTGCCTCACCTTCAGATCTTGGACTGATCAGCATCCCCTACCACATGAGATACTCCCTCAGAGTTTCATGGGTTCCTGTGGGATGCTGCAGCAAACTGCAAGAGCCCACTCACAGGAGGGTAGATGCCCAAGGCAAGAATGGGGGGAAATGGAGAATAGCATATTAAGAGTGGACATTTGGGACATCTTTAATCTCCAACTCCTTGTGATTAGTCTGGTATTAATTCTTCTAAAAGAAATAATTGCCACAATATAGGCAAAGTATAACCAGCAGCAGGAAAATAAATTATATAGCATATTTTTGTCATAAACACTGTGAAGACTTTAGAAATAACAAAGCAAAAATAGATTTATGTTTAAGCATGAAATAACCTGAGAGATACTGTTAAGTATAAACAATACATGTTTAGCATAAGCATATTTACTTGGAAACAATAAAGCCTACATATAATATTCAAATGCCTTGAGAGTATCAACCTTCCTAATGTCGCGACCCTGTCAAACAGTTCCTCATGTTGTGGTGACCCCCCCAACCATAAAATTATTTTTGTTCCTAATTCATAACTGTCATTTTCCTACTGTTATGAATCGGGCGACCCCTGTGAAAGGGGTATTCGACCCCCAAAGGGGTCACAACCCACAGGTTGAGAACTGCTAAGCTAGAGGTATATGTAACTAATTCTAAAAGTGATTTCACCTGGGTATGATTGAGGGGAGAGGACAATAAAGGGTTTTTCATTTTGTAAAGTTTTTCTTTTGCCTAGCCTGTATATATTTTCATAATAAAAATTCATTGCTATATTACATGTGCAAGTACATCTTTAAGTCTCATTCTTCTTTGATGTGTTACAAACAAAACACAAAAATCACCCAGCCACCCTAAGTGCCTACATTCTTCAGGGGAGTATAGCTGATCCTGGAGATACAGAGATAAATAAGGGTACAGCCGGTAGAGAATTCAAAAGTTGGTGGGAGCAACTGTTCCAGAATTAGGTGACTGACTACTAAAGGAGTTCTGTGCGGTAACAGCAAACGGACCCAAGAGCTGCGGGAATACAGAAGTATCTAAGTCAAGGGAAAGTTCAGGAAGATTTTAGAGGTGGCATCTGACCCAGGCATTTTAGAATGAGCAGAATGTGGATTTGGGGCTCATAGGTAACAGTATATGCGTAGATGAAAGGCACAGAATAGGACGGGTCTCAACAAGTCAGTAAGACCAATTAATATCTACGTGTCTTTGGGAAAATCCCATTCCAACTGTAAACACAGGAGTCGCAGTGAGGGGGCAATGACGCCATTCACTGAGACAGATGTAGGCAACCTGGCTGCCAGGTATTCCGCCCCATGATTCCCAGGCTGACTTAGCAGTTTCTCCTCAGGTGATTGTCTCCTTCCTGCCGTTCCCCTTACCCCCTCTGCCGAAGTTGTCCGCTTGGTGGAAGAAGGTATCGTTGCTAGTCATGCACAGTGGTCTAGCATGGTTGCTGACACATAGCATTTACTCAGAGAATGCTATTTTAATATACATTTATACCTTTTTCCTTCAGTTGTCAGTTGATAGTTCTACACTTTTGTATGTGTGAGACTACGTTGCTGCTTTCTCTCCCTTTGCTACAGCTGTTCAGTGGAACAATCTGTGACATTCCACTGCCTCCTAGGGTTCTAATTGTCAGTGTGAGAACCAGAACTCTCCATACTCAGCACCCCACCCCACTGCACACAGGCAACTTCGTACTTACAGGCTGGGGCTGCTCGGCAATACAGCAGTTGAAACACAGCCAGAATTCACTCATGGTCACAGTCCCGGGGATAAATAAGCACCAGGGAAGGCTCGGAACCTCAGCGCAGGAAGCTCTGAATAATATGCTCCGCAGTAGGATGAGTGTCCAACGATGTCAGAATAATAATTTTAGCACTTCACTTGAGTTTTTGTTCTTGCGATTCAGGTTATCTTAAGCAGTCAGTTTAGTAAAGAAGAGAGTTTCTCCTTTCTTGGTTGCTGGTCGCACGGAAACTTGTCTCAGAACTATCAGGAAGGCACAGAAATCGCTGTCTTAACCCAAAGCCTGTAAGTGGTAGTCTAGGGTGGGGAAAAAAAAAAAAAAGAAAAAGTTATTTATCCTTCAAGGCTTTTATTTTCTTAAACCTGGAATAAATTTAGGAGTAAATATTATTCAAAGAAGTAAACACTGTAGGGGGGAAGAAGAATCGGATTTTATTTTAAAAATCATTTTATCGGGGGCTCATATAACTCTTATCACAATCCATGCATACATTCACTGTGTCAAGCACATTTGAACATTTGTTGCCCTCATCATTCTCAAAACATTTGCTTTCTACTTGAGCCCTTGACATCAGCTCCTCATTTTCTCCCACCTTCCCCGCCACCACCCTCATGAACCCTTGGTAATTTATAAATTATTATTTTGTCATATCTTACACTGTCTGACATCTCCCTTCACCCACTTTTCTGTTATCTGTGCCCCAGGGAGGAGGTTATATGTAGATCCTTGCAATCAGTTCCCCCTTTCTACCCCACCTTTCCTCCACCCTCCCGGTATCGCCACTCTCACCACTGGTCCTGAGAGGTTCATCTGTCCTGGATTCCCTGTTTTTCCAGTTCCTACCTGTATCAGTGTGCATCCTCTGGTCTAGCCGGATTTGTAAGGTAGAATTGGGATCATGATAGTGTGTGTGTGGGGGGAAGGGGGGTAGGAGCATTTAAGAACTAGAGGAATGTTGTATGTTTCATCATTGCTACACTGTACCCTGACTTGCTTGTCTCCTCCCTGAGGCCCTTCTGTAAGGGGATTTTCAGTTGCCTTACAGATAGGCTTTGGTTCCCCACTCTGCACTCCCCCTTATGCACAATGATAAGATTTTTTGTTCTTTGATGCCTGTTACCTGATCCTATCGAAATCTTGTGATCACACAGGCTGGTGTGCTTCTGCCAGGTGGGCTTTGTTCTTGCTCAGCTAGAAAGCCCCTTGTTTATCTTCAAGCCTTTATCACCCCAGATGCTATATCTTTTGATAGACGGGCACCATCAGCTTTCTTCACCATATTTGCTTATGTACCCACTTTGTTTTCAGCAGTCATCAGGAAGATGAGCATCATGGAATGCCAGTTTAATAGAACAAAGTGTTCTTGCATTGAGGGAATACTTGAGTGGAGGCCCAATGTCCATCTGCTACCTTAATACTAAACCTATAAATATATGCACATACATCTATTTCCCTGTCATCATATATATTTACATATGTGCATGTCTGTATTTAGACCTCTATAAATGCCCTTTGCCTTCTGGTTCTTTCCTCTATTTCCTTTCACTTTCCTCTTGTCCCACTATCATGCTCAGCCTTCATTTGGGATTTAGTAATTCCTCTTGGTTACACTGCCTTTGATCAAGCCCTACCAGCCCTCTTACACCCTCCTCGCCACCGATTTTGGATCACATGTTGTTCCCTTGTCCCTGGGTTTGTTAACACCACTTGGGAATTTAAGTGAATATTTATTCAGCAAATGTTTTATGGTGCCTGTCAAGTGCTAGAGATATAACAGGGAAAGGAGACTGAAATCCTTGACTTCACAGAGCATTTTACATATGACAATAAATTAGGAATTATTTTATAAATGTATTGTCATGGATTCAATTGTGTCCCTCCCAGAATGTGTCAATTTGGCTGGGCCATGATTTACAGTGGTGTGGCAGTTAAGTAATGAACCCCTGTGACGTGATCTAATGTAATAAGCCAGTAAGAGGATTAAGGAGAGCATCGATACAAAACCTTTAATCCTAATCACAGCCTGATCTGCTGTAAAGGGCATTTCCTTGGGGCACGATCTTCAACCAAAGCTTAAACTCCATGCTGACTCCTAGTGACATGAGCGGACAGAGTAGACCTGCCTTGAGTGTCTGAGACTCTTTAAGGGAGTCGAAAGCCCCATCTTTCTCACATGGAGCTACTGGTGGTTTCAAACTGCTGACCTTGTGGTTAGCAGCCCAATGCATAACCCTTACACTACCAGGGCTCCAAAACCTCTCTCTATATTGAGAGATAACAGAAGTGGGCAGAGATCAGAGACTACCACCAAGAAAGAAGAACCTGGAGGAGAGGGAGGAGGGGGGGACAGGGGAGGGAAGGAGAAGGAAGAGGAGAGCATCCTCTGGACCTGAGCCCCCTGTACTGAGAAACTCCTAGAACCAGAGGGAAATTGATGTCAGATATATGAGGATCTCCATGGAATTCTGAGCCAACAGATGCTTGAGAGGAGGCAAGGGCTTTCCTCCTGAGCTGTGAGCCAGCAGATACTGGCAGGCTCCTAAACGATAAGAGAATAACTGATCTGTGAGAGCTAGCTACTTATGGTGTTTCCATTACTGCAGCTCTAGCTAACTCCAAATTGTTTTTTTTAAATATTACAAATCAGAACACAATGCTTACCACAGAAAAGCTTCTAATTTTAAGAAATACTGATCATCATTTTTATACATATACCTTTTTAGGACAGAGTTCCTTTGATTTCATGGCACAGCAATCAATCAACTGTAGATAATTAAGCAATGATAACTCATCATGGATCATTGATGTCACAGTGGCTAAACAAATGGCTAGTGGTTCAAACACATAGGTCCCTTCACATTTGAAAGAGCTGGTCACCTGACTAAAGATTCACAGCCTTGGGAACCCCCATTGCCACCTTATTCTGTCCAGGGTTGCTATGACATGGAATCGACTCGAACACAGTGGGTTTTATTTTTCAGAGCACATAAAAAACTATGAATTAAAAAATCACATTCAACACAGCAGAAAAGCATTCATAAGCTTAAGGTAGGCTGTGTGTGCATGCACACACGTGGGGGAATGAACTATTATCACTACCATAGGAATCGTTTGTGTTGGTCATGATACTTTTCGTCTCACTCTGGCCAACCAAGCCCAGCCACTCTGATTAGGCTCACATTAGAAAATCATGCTCCACTTCTCATAGACAAAATGGTTCTGCGGTAATAATTATGACAAGCAGAGACCAAAGAGAAGTCCAGATGATGGGCATTTCTGGGACCACCTCACATGTACATTTGAGGTTTGGCTTTATGAGTCAACAGTTCTCCCCTTTTGACCCAAAACTACTTTGAAGTGGGTTTCAATCAACCGCAGCACAATATAGCAGGCAAGTGCGAGGCTCAGAAGACAGCTGATAGAAGCTCAGAGGAGAAGCCAAGGAGAAGCTTGGGCTCCTCCTTACTATCTCCAAGTCAACATAGACTCAGAGCAATCCTCGATGGGGTTTCTGAGGTTGGGAATCTTCACAGAAGCCGAAAGGTTTCTCTTTCTGAGTGGCTAGGGGGTTTGAAGTGCTGACCTTGTGGTATGTCACTGCTGAGGGACAGCAGTATCGTGAGACACAAGGAGAGCCTGGGCGAGATCACTGAGGCACAGCAACACGAAATAATGGGTAGGGAAGAAGAAATCTATAAAAGAAACTTATGTATTATCTAAAAGAGATGGGGAAGGAAAAGCAGATCAATGTGCCACTGAAGGCTGCTTCAAGGAGGAAGTGGTCAAGAGTATCAATGTCAACGAGAGAGCAAAGATGGACGGAGACCCGTTCATCTGACATGGGGGAGGGGCTGTAAAATTACTGGATTTACAGGCTAAAAAGAATGCCAGCATCGAGTGATTAAGCCGTGCTCAGAGCAGTTGCTCGCCTGTGGTTCAAATGTTTTACAGCAGACTGGTACCTTGGTCATCCAGGGTATAGCAGTCTTCATGCAGCAGTATGAGGAGAAATCACGTGAACCAAAGGAAAGGTATCAACAAGTGTACATGATGTGTGCAGGAAGATATGGTGGGAGAGTGAAGAGAAAAGACATCCTTGAAATGAAAAGATCATTGCTGCCCCCACACCTCCAAACCAAAAACTCGCTGCCATCCGGTTAACTCTGAGTCATAGAGACTTCAAGGACAGAACAGAACTGCTCCTGGGGTTTCCAAAGCTGTAAATCGTTACAAGAGTTCAAAGCCTCATCTTTCTCCTGTGGAACAGCTGGTGGATTCGAACTGCTGACCTGTGGTTAGCAACCCAACACACAGTCCATTGTGCCACTGGAGCTCCTTTGGAGCCCAAAGACCTATTCATTTGATTATTCAAAGAAATCTAACATTTTGTCCCAAGTGGTAAAATGAAACCTATAAATCACATATGAAAAGCCATTCAGTCAATTCCACCTTATTGCGACTCTTTTTTGGATTTACAAAGCTGTCCGCAGAGCAGCTGGTGGATTTGAAAGACCAACCTTTCAGCTAGCAGCGGAGTCCTTCATATATTCTATGCTATGCCAGTGCCGATCAGCAAGAGCCATATCAGGGGCTAGCAGAACTCCAAACACCTGACGTGAAATAAAATGGACCCCTTTGCTTCTAGTCACCATCCAAAGCCCCGACTCGGAAGTAGGAAGACATGGAAAGGCGTTCTTAGAGTCACGGAGGTGAGGATCCTCGGTGACCGCACATGTACATGCGAGCCACGGCATACACCTGGGTCGTAGTAAGGCATGGGCTTAGAATCTTGATTCAACTAGAAGACAAGTACTCAAATCATAATCATGGGGAAAATAACATCTAAAAAATTACATTCTTAGATGAGTCAGTCAGGGTGTGATGTAGCACCGATGAAGAATACAGCTTTCCTCCAGTTCCTAAATGCTTCCTCCCCCCCCAACTATCATGATCTGAATTCTACCTTGCAAGTCTGGAGAGAGCAGAGATGTACACTGGTGCAGATAGGAGCTGGAGGCACAGGGAATCCAGGGTGGATGATACCTTCAGGACCAGGGGTGTGAGGGGCGATACCGGGAAGGTAGAGGGTGAGTGGGTTGGAAAGATGGAACCGATTACAAGGATCTACATGTGACCTCCTCCCTGGGGGACGGACAAGAGAAAAGGGGGTGAAGGGAGATACCAGACAGGGCAAGATAATGACAAACTAATAATTTATAAATTATCAAGGGATCATGAGGGAGCGGGGAGCAGGGAGGGAGGGGAGAAAAGAGGACTTGATGCAAAGGGCTTAAGTGGAGAGCAAAATGCTTTGAAAATGATGAGGGCAAAGAATGTACAGATGTGCTTTATCCAATTGATGTAAGTATGGATTGTGATAAGAGTTGTATGAGTCCATAATAAAATGCTAAAAAAAACTCCTAAAAATTTACATTCTTGCCATAGTTAAAAGTTCAGAACCTCGGATGTTCACTCTCAGTCAGAACGAACATTTCTTATGTCGCTCAACTCCCAACCAGAGTGCCACTCTGTCCACTGCAAGGGTAAATACCAGGAGGTTGATAAGATGAAGTAACAGTTAGGTTTCACTTGCTTCCTCCATCTAAGCTTATAAAAATAAGATTATATTCACTGTATCATTAATATTACTTTTGAGTTGCTGTTTAAAAAGTTTAACTCCATCGGAGGCAAAGACGTTGGCTATTAAGAAGTTATGTAACTACCAGATTTGGAATTAATAAGAGTGTTGATACAACACCAGAAATAGAATGTCACAGAATAATCTGTGTAGAAAATATTAAATGTGAACATCATTTGCTGTGTAAGCTCTCATGAAGCACAGTAAAATGTTTTTTAAAAGTCACATGAAATAAAATAGTCTAAAAATTCTATACAAGCAATTGTGTCTTTTTTTCCAACAGAAAATATTTCATGTCAGCACTGCTGCAGCATAGACAGCTATGAGGCAGCCTGCTCTCAAAGTCATCACCCAGTTTTCATCAATATTATAGTTTTCCATTTACTGTAAACGTTGGCAATTGTTTTTTCTTTATAAGGTCCCTTTACCAGAAGGCATGATCAGTTATTAACCTTACATTAGGAGATGTGTCTTCTTTTTAGCAGTATCCTACTGAACACTTAAAATTAATAAATTACTTTTAGTTTACAACCTATAATAAATGCTTCTTTTTACCACCCTTACGTTTTCCCAATTTAAATTTCCTTCTGAAATGGAGTGGAGCTATGTTTTAGTTTGTAAATTTAAAAGCATGTATTCTTCTGCTTCCACTTACTACCTTGGGAATAATGACATAATGCTTCCTGTTTCTTTAATATTTGTTTGAAGGCTGACTCTTTAAACTAAAATTAACCGCGTTTCTTTTTGTGGAGGCAAAAGAAAAAGAACATACAGTTTTTGTATGTACTTCCATCTGGAAGATACGCCTGCTGAAATGTTTTTTCAAACCAAGGTGCACTTTGCTACTCCTTGAGCTTACTAACGTATGCCTTACAAGGTATATACCTTTCGATTGACCTTGACAGTGATACCAGTACATTCTTTGGGGGTTTTTTTGGTTTTTGCTTTTTAAATATCAACTTCCTTTTGATCCCCGATAAGTGTACATACTTGGAACAGATGTATAAATAAACATCTTTAGAGAAATACTAAATTCTCCAAAAAAGATTTCAGCACTGACAGTAATAGATTAGTAGTTACTTTCATTTCTTAAAGTTGCCTAAAACATGTCCTCTTTCAAAACCTTAGGCTTCTTTTGGTTTGAATTTTAAGATATCAAAAGAAGTGTCACTCTGTGCTAACATCAACATCTAAACTTGGCTTTTACACACAGCTCAGCACATTCCACGCATTAATAAGGGGTCAGGCTGCTCCACAGCACAAGAGGCTGTTTCAAAAGCTCACAGCTTCACAGGATTTTAGAAATGGAATGGATATTCAACATAACATCAGGGAACTTAATTTTTTAATGAGAACACTTAAAAGCCAAATGGCTTGAAGTGAATTATCTATGACCACTTAAGCTAGTATTGGCAGGGCTTCCATGAATTGAAAGCCCATCATGAGTATGCGGAGAAAAGTGGAGTGGCATTATCTGAAAAGATTTTTCCAGTTACAATATTCATCAGCATCAACTCCCCTCTGCTCACTTTCCCCACCAAAATTAAATACTAATGATAACAAGCTTTTATCTTGTGTTGACAGTTTTGCTACTGAAAATGCAGCCCAGCTGCACGTCAGTAAAGTTGCTTTTAAGGTCAATGTCCAAAGAGACAATGGTAAAGTCTTAACTTGAAAAGCAGACAACGGGGCATCTCTTTTGCAGGGCCAATTACTTTTTTAACTTTTTGTTCTGTCTTTTAATCTGAAATACTTTAACTCATTTCAGATATTGATCATGTTCAGTTTGTTTGAAACAGAATCCGAACTTTAAAATATAGAATACCATGAAATAAAAGATCTACGGTACTTCTAATGTCATGCTTATTTTTAGCTATATTAGCCCAAGTAAGCAGCAAGCTCCAACATCCTCAGTGTTCTCAACCATAAAATGGATACCTGGACTGACACATTCACAGGCTGGCATGAGGGTTAACACAACGGCCTAGGTGAAGGCCTAGGATGTATTATACAGAACTATGCTTCGGATCTGCCTATGTGTGCACTCTCAGAATACACTGGCAAAGCAGGAGGAGGCACCACAAACATCTGATTTTTGCTCCAGTAAACAGCTGCCAGTTTCTATCCACCAAATGCAAAATCAATGATCAAGTTTTAATGACCAAGAAAGCTTACTTATAGTTGAATCAGCACTGTTCCAATGTAGCTCAAAGGAATCTTACGGTTTGTTGTGCAAGATCCCTTAATTGTTTTAAAGAGCTCCTAACTATGTACTTGTGTGTCCTATGTGCTCGGGCAGTTGCTGAACCAGACGGTTGGTTATCACTTATTCTTTGAAAGGACTATCATCTTTCCCATACTTTCATGCAGTCACACAGTACATATTTTTTATGTCAGGCTTCTTGTACCTTGTGTTTTTTGAGATTTACATATGTTAGTATGTGTTAGTAGTTCATTCCTTTTTATTGCTGAACAAAACCTCCTATATGTGTTATTAGGTGCTGCCAAGTCCTGAGTCACAGCGACTCTATACAAGACGGAAACACTCCCCGGTACCGTGACTTGCCCGCAATGTTATATCGGAACCCATTGTTGCTGCCACTGTGTCACTCCACCTCCTTGACAGGCTGCCTCTTTCTCACGAACCTAGTTTACACCAAGTGTGATGTCCTTTTCCAAAGACTGTGACGTCTCCCCTGATAACGTCCACATGACGTGAGACAAGTCTCGCCATCCTTACTTCTTTGTTTTAAATCATTTTACTGGGGGCTCGTACAACGTCCTCACTTCTAAGGAGCGTTCCTGTTCTACTTCTAGGACACATGTGTCAATGATCTCTGCCAACACGGTAACTCAAATGCATCCAGTCTTCATTACGCACAGTCCAGGTCTCACATGCACGTTCTGCAAGTGAGAAGACCGTGTTTTGGGTCAGGTGCACCTTAGTCTTCAAAGTGACATCCTTGTTCTTTAGCACTTTAATTTAAAAAGGTCTTGTGTAGCGAATTTGCCCAAAGCAATACGGTCTTTGAATTCTTGATTGCTGCTTTCATAAACACTGATTGCGGACCAAGAAAAAGTGAAACGCTTAAAAACTCCGATTTTTTCTCTTTTTGTCATGATGTTATCTACTGGTCCAGTTGTGAGGATTCTGATTTTGTTTACAGTGAGTTGCAATCCATACTGTCTTCTTACATTTAAATGTCTTTATTAACAAAGTATACATATTTTAAAAAACCAGTCAGCAAAAGGTAATTTTAAAACATCAAATTCCTGACCTATCCCTCTACATTCATGATTGAATTCTTTTGTTTCATCCATCAATAAAAAGATAATAAATGTTGCATATAATTCTTAATATGTAAACAAACCAAAAAGCCCTAAAAGTTATATGGTTGTTATTTTTTTTCCTGGAGTCTTTACAACGACTTTCCAACTTAAAATGTGGAGACCAAATTTCCCTAAAAGATTGCTAAGTACTAATATCTTCAAATGTTGTAGATAAGCTGTTGCATTGTAAGTTCCATTTAGTCACAATTTCATATAAAAAACACCACAGACGCAAAGTTTCAACCTTTCAAAGAACAGTAGACAAACTGTAAGGAAAACTGGACCATCACTAACCATGTTACCAAATGCACAAAATTCTGACAGAGCCTCAGAGGAGTGTGGTTCTAAGAAACAATTCTAACATGGGAAAAGAAGCAATTAAAAATGTTTAAGATAATTTAAACTAACATTTAATATGCTTTGTATTAGAAGGTATACCTTTGAAACGATTAGTACTTACATCCTGGCCCTGCTTGATACTCGCCCTCAGGAAGGGAACACAGAAAATATGGGTGCTATAGCAAAATGTAGTGAAAAAAGCAGATGGTGTGACTATCAGATAAAATATCATCTGGGGTCTTAAAGGCTTGTCTCTAAACAAACAGCCATCTAAGTGAGATGACAACTAAGTCCACATGGAAGAAGCACACCATCACCAGTCACTGAAGGATTGTAAATTGTATAATCCAAAATGGAAGGAGGGATTAGAATCAGAACCTAAATTGTTTGCAGAAGGCTAGGGGTGACAGTGATAGTCCATGATAGCCTGTAGGCACTACAGAGGAAAGAAGCCTCTGTGATCTCCCTCTCTCCGGAACAGAGGGATAGGAGCAAGTGGTTTGGAGATGAATATATAAGATCAACGGGATAGACCGGATGGAACAGTTAAACCGTTGCCAGGTGATCCCCCTCTCTGATGCATGCTAGATCTGATCTGGTTTTCAACTGTTTTTGTTTGGTATGGTTTGATATTTTTGTTTGTTCATATTAGGGTTTATCTGAAAGGTGTTATGTCATTGGGAGTCACCCTCCTAAGTTGTATCCAATGTTTTTCTGTATAAAAAACCAAGATTGGTGACCCTGCTGGGACAGCAAGTAGAATGCGGGTTTTGGGGGGCTGGGGTACAGTGTGGGTAGGTAAAAGGAAGCTGATGCCAGAGTCCAGGAAGAAAAAGAATGTTTGGAAACCGCTTGTGGCAGCAATTGTACAATACTGATAATATGATTGAACTATGGAAAGATATATGTATTAACTCCCAAGTAATAATCTTTGTTCAAGTTACTGTCTCAGAAACTCAGAGAGGCAGTTCTATACTACCTCCTGTAGGACATAGGTTGGAATCGACTTCATGGTAGTGAGTTTGGCTTTTAGTTTGGAGTCCCAACGAGTTTGATGTACACCTCTTCCAAGATGCCATTCTGCTCCATTATTGCCCCACTCCTCCCGAGCATATTCCCGCATACTCTTGGATTCTGCGATTTGCTGCAATGCCCACGGAAGGACCCAGACTTTGAGGAAACGTCTCACGGGGTTGGTGGGTGCTGTACAGTCCAAATCTGAAGGTCTGGCAAAGGTGAGTCAAATGTGGGGTCCAGAGTTCGAAGCCAACAATGTCCAAAAGTCATAACGTGTCTTCCACCAAAGCAGCCAGGAAACAGGGATGGCTTTCCTGGGGGTGGGGTGGGGTGGGGTGGGGTGAGTTGTTTCAGAACTGTACAGTAGTACCAGTATGTAAGTTCCATCCAGGGAAAACAGAGCATGTCTTCAGCCACGCCCTCTACTGAGGTAGAGTCAAATATGTCCCCAAGGAAACAAAGGGCGTGGCTAAATTCACACTCTAATCCCAGCCTAATCATGCCCATTAGTATGGCAGAGAATTCCCTCTAAAATGGGATTATAACCACAGAATTATATCACATATGAAATTATGGCTAGAAGGGACAGATTACACATTACTTCACTATAACTCAAGCCTTCCTTCATCTGGGGAGCTGGTGAAAATACTGACTTCTGGGCTCTTCCCCCCCAAAACTGTGATTCATTGGGTTGCAAATAAGCCCTGTATTTTTACCAGATCCCCCGGCTGATTTCAGTGATCAGGCAAGTTTGAGATCCGAGGCTTCTGCAAGCTGTCTAGTCTTTAGAAGCTCACTCAGCTTCAGCAGCCGCAAGTAAAGGTGACTGTGGTGAAGAATGTGTTGTGAGTGGGGTTTGTTTAACCCTTCCACAGCTAAGGCAAATTCACAAACATAAAAAGGCTTCTGTCCCAAACACCGGTGCCCTGCTCCAAGCCTGCAGCCCTCGCTCAAAGACGGGGCCAGCTGCATGTGATTTGAGTCTCCCTCTCCACAGTCCTGCCTATAATCCAAATCTCTCACGTCAGGTTCCTAAAAGGGTTCATGAATACCTCCAACTCTTCCCATTCCAGGGCTTCAACCTGTACCGCTTCCTGTTCTGGTTATGACGAATCACCCAATTTGTAAAACTTTTTAAAGTCTGTTCCTGTGTTAGTTCCTACGGCATGAGAGAACCATTTCAGGTAGATTCAAGGCCCTGAGTCATAGGTAGGTAATAGTGAATTGGACATTAGCAAGTCTGGTTGGTTTGTACTAGTAAGAATGGGATGAGGTGAGATCCCCTTCTTAAAAATGTTCCCAGAGCTACTAGAAAGCTCGCATCAACAAGAATTGATGGGAAAAATCCTCCAGGACAGATGAGACGCGCTATGGAGTCCTAGTGCGACGTGGCCTCTTTCTTCTCTACTTCATCAAGGCTGGACGCTTACTTCCATCAGGTAAATCCTCTTTACTTTCCTGGTTAGGTATTTTGCCCGTTTTCCACTTGCTCCCAGTTACAGACAACTGTGTTGCCCAACAAAGATGATGTTACAATCCTGACCCACGGTACTTGCAAAGATACTATGTATTCACAGGTCTTTCTGGAGTGGGGGAGACATACTCCTGTAAAACTGATGGCCTTGTAGAAAAGGAGAGACACACACACAGGGAAGGTGGGCACCAGAAGGTTTATCTACAAGCCGAGGAACATCAACATTGCCTGCGGCTTCCAGAAGCTGGAAGGAACTAGGAAGGCTCTTCCCAAAAGGGACTGCGGCCTAGCTCACACTTTCGGATGCATTTTGAACCAGTGTACCTGAAAGTCAGTTTCTGTTCTTTGTGATACTTTGTTACTGCAACCTTAACAAACCAAGACATTCTCCCTCCTCTCCTTCTGTTGCATTAGCACCCCCAGCCCCGGCTTCCCTTGAACATTTATCCTGGAAAAATACCCCTCTAGGTGTATGGTTAGGCTGATGAACCGGCTCCAGTTAATGATATATAATGAAGAGCCGGAAGGATCAACTATAAGTTCACTTTTTCATTTATGTGTTGAAGAATCTTTCCTGCTGCTGCCTCTCTGGGCTGTTTTTTCATAAGCAGGATTATGTGACAGTCTGGAAACTCCTCCCTCTCCCTCCCTTTCACTGATCTGACCTTCCTCTTGGGCAGGGGTCCTTGAACGTTTTAAACACTGTCCCTCAGACCCGTTGGAGGGCCGGACTATAGTTTAAAAAACAAACAAAACTATGAATAAATTCCTATTCACACTGCACATACCTTATTTTGAAGTAAAAAAAACAAAACGGGGCAAAAACACTTGGCAGGCCAGATAAATGTCCTCGGTGGGCTGCATGTGGCCCGCAGGCCGTAGTTTGAGGACGCTTGCTCTTGGGTATCTTGTCATTGGTGGCAGTTGGGAGGGCATGACCAGGATCTGGGGGCCTTCAGGAAGCCACGCTGGCTGGCAGCTGCAGCTCCTCCAGCCACCCAAGTGGAAGAGAACCACAGAGAAGCAGTGGGCGATCAGACGGAACTGGACTAGGAGCCCAGTTTTTGACATTATACACTGACATGCTGTTAAAACAATTAGAATGTGGGTCTTTCAGAACACCACCACCCACCCCTGCCCATATTCCCTTTCACGGTCATACCCAGATAATTATAATTTTTGGTGAAATCAAATTTCATTGTTTATATTATTATGACTGCCCTTGCCGAAACAAGTTGCATGTTAAGATTACCTATCCTTTCTTGAATAATCTTTTGCTTTCCTTGCAAGTTAGTTAATAACTGCTGAGATTTTTGCATTTGCTTAGTTTTTCTATGACTGCATATCAAATCTGCCAAACACTGTAATTAGATCTGCAAAACACCTGTAATTTCCAAATACCCCAACATATACGCACATGCATGAGTGCAGATTTTCTTTTGGCTTTTTCCCAGAACCCCTAGTCTCTGACTTCAGTCTCAACCAGCTGCTCACCAGGCATGCTCCTTCAGTTCCGACCCCAAATGCTTTCTGAGATGGGTATCTTCCTCTTTTATTTCAGTCTCTCTGTAGCTTCCCAAGAAGCAGGGCATGGAAGGAAAGTGTTGGCATTCCTTGCCTGTGGATCTGCTGGATCATTTGGTTGAATATACACCAGGCATTTGAAAATTGTTCTCTAGATTCGAGAGACATGGTTTTACTTCTGCTGGATTCCAGGTTGCTGCCGCGGAGTCTGGGGACATCCCAATGTTCTTTTTCTCTGTGTGTGCACTACTTGCCCCTGTCTGGAAGGTTGAAAGATATTCTCTTTATCCGTGGAATGCTTCAATTGCACAGCTGTGACTTGGTGTGGCCCTTTATTGTTAATTGTGGGAGGCACTGGATGAGCCCTTTCAAATTGGAGAATGCGAAAACAGAAGAGAAACTCCCACAGAGCCTTCACCCAGATCCATTTATCGTTAACAGAATGTCAATATTAAGTCTTTATTCAGAGGTTAGCCGAGTATGAAATTACTAGCCGACAGCGTCTTTCCTTCCGTCCTTTGCAGATGCTGTTCTGACGACTGCCGAAAAGAAGGCAGCTGCAAATCTGATTTCTGATTCTGAAGATCCTTGCATTTGGCTTTAGTTTCACAAGTTGGTTTCAAATTTATTTTTAATTTATGGAGAACTCTCTTCTCCTGCTGCCAATATGCTATTTCTCCCAACTATAAACGCCCCTCCCCATACACAATTACTTGATTTTTATTTCAACATCACATTTTTAAAAGATCCTAACAAGTTCTATTTGCTTCTTTTTCAAATTCACTCCAGAGGTTCTTAGTATCCCCCGTATACATTTTACATAGACATATTTTATATACTATTCCATATTGTATTGTAAATTATTAGATCCATTTTGCTTCTTATGCTTTCTGGTTTGCTAAGTCTTCCACATGTTAAGACTATTTTCTTATAATTATTTTAATTGACTAAAACTGGACCAACTAAGTTCAAATCCTGGATTCTCTCATTAGCTATTACTTAGCCTCACTTTGCTATTATACATAAAATGGAGAGTAGAATAAAATCTCAGCTCAAAGCTTGGTGCGATTAAATGAATAAATTAAAATTTAAAGAGTAAAATTATTTTTGGTACATAATTATGTTTATAAATACAATTAAATGTACATAATACTTGTACATAGGTATGTAGAAAGGGGCTTCAAAAAGTCTGATCTTTTTATTTCAAGTTTTCATGGACTTTTAAAAGTTTATATATATGTATACACTCGTACACACCCCAAATGTGTTAGGCAGCTTAGCCTAGGGAATTGGGAAGTTCATTTACGCATGCCCAGGAGAGCCAGCATAGGACAAAGCTGGATTTTCCCGCCAGTGGGCTCAGAGATGGGCGTTACACCTGGAGCAGCCCACCTGGGCCAGGTGATTGCAATTCAGCCAATGGGATCGACTTTGAAAAGGCAGGGACCGGAAGGGAGAGGGTCTTGCTTGGGTGGTCTGGTCGTCTTCATGGGAGGAGAGAGATCCGTGCGTGACCCGGAGCAGTCTCTGCCAGGCCACATGGTCAAAGGAATCCTATGGGTGCCGCGTAAAACCTGAAGCTTCTTTTAACTCTCATTAAATTCACTTGGATCACGAGCCCGGCTCCAGCGTGAAATTTTTTTGCGCGGAGCCAAGGAGTGAGGTTGGAATTTAGGCCGGAAAGAGACCTTATAAATCTACTTCCTTTGAGTCGATTCTGATGGTAAATTAGAGCTTAACTGTTGAGATAGGTTTGCAGAAGGTTCTAGTTTTACAATGGGAGACCTACATCCATGCTGAGTCTCCACACAGATTCAGACTCCATAGAGCTTGCTCTATACTGACTGATGAATGTAAGACTTTGCCCTCAGGGAGGCTGTTTGAACAAGGATTACTACCACTCTCCTAGCCAGTCCAGGGAGGGTTAGTCTTTCCTTCTGGGATTTGTCCTCATTGGAAAATGGGGTACTGTGGCCTCGTGGTCATGAGCCATATTATAACCATGCTGGTCAGACGGCCTTGAACCAATTAATCTGGTACGCTTTCTTAAGTGCAAGACGGCAGGCATCCCAATTATGGTCTCTTCCTCATTTCTGTAGCTCCACCTGCCACTGTGATAAATTGATCTTCAGCACACATGATTTTGAGACCATTTCCTTTGTGTTTCATGTCCTATTTAAGTAGCTGCGTGTGTGAATCCTTAGATACCATATGGGCTCGTGCCGATGGTCTCCCTCATCTGGGTGATTCGTTTTTATTGTTGTCTTGTCGTTGTCCTGTGTAAGACTTAATAAATGGGTCTCCATGCATTACATTTGAATTTGGGGTCTTTTTTTTTCACCTAAAACAGAATGGTATAGTTGGCAGGATTTGAACCTATGTGGGGAAAGGGGCTCTCTATAAAATGTATTTAAATCTGGGTTCTCTCTTGTTCCCTAGAACAACTAATAGTGAACCTACAGGCAAAGCAGAGCTTCTCCCCTCTGGGTTACAAGGCTATAAATCTTTATGAAAGCAGACTGATACCATGTTTCCCCCCTGGAGCTGCTGATGAGTTCAGACCACTGCCCTCTTGGTTAGCTGAGTGCTTTAGACAGTGTGCCACCACTCACAGTATGATTATATCATTGTTGTCACTATTATCATTTATCATTTTCTCTCTCCATCCAGAGCCCAAGTCAGTCAGTTTCCCCTGTACAAAAATGATTTCATCTCTTAGAATTGACATTTAATAAGAGAAAGTGAAACAGATCAGTATTAAATCATAGGAAAACACCTACTGATGCCAATTAAATTATTCACTTGGACAGCAATGGGATCTTTTCAAGAACCAGTCTAAATATACACTTAATTTAAATGTCTAAGGCGTATACTAAAATTAACACAAAAATTTTCACAGTAAATAGCTGGCTGAATAAGTAGTCCTAACTGAGATGATCTATTAGCTATTACTTGTGATGGGGGTGGGGCATGGGCAAAGAATAAAAACCATCCAAACAGTAAACTGCATTTGGTAGGAGGTCTTGGATATCAAAGGGTTGTTTTAGAAGGGAATGCTTGTTCAATACCTAGTTACTGCCTGGAATGTCTGCCAAGTTGACTTTGTAAAAGCAAGGATGCGAAGAGGTAATTAAAAGGCTGGAAGAATGAGAACTATGTGTAATTCATGCCTTTTGGTCAGGCATGGCGTCCCTTATCAATCCCTCTGGGACCAGAAAGTCAGCCGAGCACACACTGCAGGCTTTTATCTGGGTGTGGAACCAGGTACGGTGGAGGCCTGGCTTTGTTACAGTGTTTCAGATTCATCCCCAGAGAGGATTAAGATCACCCTGATTGACATTCAGTTTCTACCTGCTTTGTGGCAACTGCCTGAGGGACTTCAACTTGATGGTTTCCCCTAAACAATGAGTTGTTTTCAGCTGCCATTATTCTTTAACTGGGAGAAACTTTTAGAAGGTTAACTTGTGACTACTCTTTTAAAGTGCTCTCTGGGTTGTTTTAAAGTTTCACCATTGCCACACCCATCACAAGGCTTGTACCACAGTACATTAAAGTGCCTATACTATAGGTCCTATATCATAACAGCACACAGATATTACACAAGAAGGGCTAACTTGTTATTAGGTTATCAAGTTGCTTTTCTCAAGTCTAAAATCAGAGTTTATCTACCATCTGACATAATATGTAAACTAAGTTTAAACTGCCTCAAAATTTTTCTTCTGAAAGAGATTTAGAATGCCTTGGGGGGGCTTTTCTAAAAATCGCATGTAAAGCTAATAGCTGTAAGCTCGCATTCGAGCTTGCAGTGGAAGTAATGTAGAGTCTTCCGGGCCCTTTCCTGCCATTGTCAAAAGCTTGGCCCCTGGCAACATGTCTTTGAAAACAGATTCCTCTCCTAGCCAGTCCAGGGAGGGGCAGTCTCATCCTTAAGGAAGTTTCTCCAGGGCAGGCCCTTAATGGAAACTGGGTACCAGGGGAGGAAGGGTGGTGGTGGTGTTAGGTAGCTTAGCCTAGGGAATTGGGAAGTCCATATACGCATGCCCAGGAGAGCCAGCAAAAGACAAAAGCTGGATTTTCCCGCCGGTGGGCTTGGATGGGTGTTACACCTGGAGCAGCCCACCTGGGCCGGGTGATTGCAATTCAGCCAATGGAATTGACCTGGGGTCGTTCACCACACCTCCCCTGGGAACCCTTAAAAGGCAGGGACCGGAAGGGAGAGGGGCTCTTGGTCTTTTGTCTTGTCTTGCTTGGGCGGTCTGGTGGTCTTTGTGGGAGGAGAGAGATCCTTGTGTGTCCCGGAGCAGTCTCTGCCAGGCCGCATGGTCAGAGGAATCCTATGGGTGCCGCGTAAAACCTGATGCTTCTTTGAACTTTCATTAAATTCACTTGGATCACGAGCCCGGCTTCGGCGTGAAATCTTTCTCGCGTGGAGCTAAGGACCGAGGCTGAGATTTAAGCCAGAGAGAGAAACCTAACAGTGGTGTGTGATTCCCTGGCCAGGGGTGGTTCAAGGGCCCTAGAACCAATCCTGCAAGCTTTTCTAATCTGCTGTAGTAGAGGTCACCGCTGCCAACCATGGGCCTGCTCCCATTCCTGTAGTCCAGCCTACAACTGTGATGAATCGATGTTGTCAGTCATGACTCTGTGACACGTTTCTTCCGTTTTCCATCTTCTCTACTTGCTTACCTGGTCGTGAATCCCTGGGACACCAATGTGGTTGCGACAGAACAACAGCTCAAACAGAGCAACTGTGACGATGGCTATCTGTGGCACACAGGGATGCTGAGGAGGAACTGGCTAGACAGCACCTAAAACCCCACAGGTGTTATTGAGTGAGCAGCTCAGACAGCGTTGGGGCTTTAGAAATAGACTACAGAGGTAGAGAATTTCAACATCCATTGTTTGAGGGTGGTGGAGGGGATACATTAGCTCAACTCTATATGCAACTACAGCCTGCTTTGGTTTCTGGAATGCTGCCGAAATCTTGTCTCCTAGGTCTTGTTGCCATGGGGACAGCTGCATAATCAATTCTTATTAAAATGTACGTCTTTGAAATGCAGGCCTATGGGAAGGGGACATACAGTTCATCATCTTTTCTCAAAACTCACAGTGAGGACTAAAGACCTTCACGCTACACAAGCCATTGCACCAACACCCTCTACCAACTCCACCAAATAGTTTTACATACTTAAATGAAAACAGCCCCAAAACAGCAAGCAACCTCAGTCTTCCATGATTTATAATACTCATAATAATGCCATCATAGGTTACAGCTGGCTACTCATACAATGGCATATCGGAATAATCTTTAAATAGGCACTTGCAGGAAACCGTAGGCTCTTCTGAAATAATTTCAAAAAAGTACTCAAAATGTAAAACATTTCATAAGCAATTAATTTTGCACGACAACACACTGGTTCCTAAAATATTCTCTGGAATGTAGAAAAACATATGAAAGGCCAACTTATACTTTTTCCACCTGTTACTAGGATCTCACGTGCTGTTTGTTCTCAGGATAAAAATTCCCAACAACTTGACCTGCCCCTTAATGGACAATTTATGACTGAATTAATCCTGTCAGGAAAGTCAACACAAAACTGTTGAGGCCATGAAGGTACTATTTTCAATTAAAAAAACAACCTGAGAAAATAGTCCAATGTTACTAAAACATTATTTTTAAGCCGGCATGTTGTTGGAATCCTTCAACATCACTAGTCACTGCCATCAAGTCGATTCCAACTCAAGTAATCCTATCGGTCAGGGTAGACCTGCCCATGGGTTTCTGAGACTGCAACTCTTTAGGGGGAGTAGAAAGCCCCCTCTTTCTCCCTCCTTTCTGTTCCCTAGGAACCTTGGTGGCGTAGTTGTTTCAAGTTGCGCAGCGACAGTTACAGTTTAAGAAATTCACAGGGCTGTATGCTGGTATTTCCATTGAGAATCTGAAGATGCAATCAACACAGTACTTCAAAGAAGCAAAGCAGACTGAGAAACAGATCTAAAAAGGGACTGCATAAATAAAATGCTTGTTAAAAACCCGAGTTTCACCATGAGAGATTCTAATGCATTGATAGAGGTGAAAATCAAGAGGAATTGGTTTAATTTTTTAAATCAAGTACCACCATGATTTTAACCCTGATAGGTCATTTATCACCGTGGTACAACTCCCAAGATACAAAAGAATAAACTAGGAAAATTTCATTTCCTTTCCACCATCAGCCCTTGGCACCAACTGTCCTCCTTGGACACAACTCACAGCATTAGCTTGTGAATAGTCTTTCACAGGAATTCCACCAACATACAAGCATGCAGATTTACTCTTTTGGCGGCTGCTGTTTAAAATAAAAACAATAGTGTACACTATTTGACACCTTGTTTTTATCTCTAAGACTTGAAAATTTGGCAAAGATTAGGCAAATTAACTTAAAATTAATATTTTTAATAACAGCTTTAAGTCTTTTTAAGAAAAAACGTTTTTACGCTGTAAAGGTATTAAAAGTTCATGGAACAATTCCATTATCTTAAATTCTATTTTTCCAGGGCTTTTTGAAGGTTCCCTTGTATTACAGGGACAAAACGCAAACTCAAAAACTCACTGCCATGAAACTGATGCCAACTCTCAGCGACCTGGGTTAGTTTCGGTAGACTACAGAAAACAAATCCACAGAAACTCATGTGCATGAGAGAGTTTTATATAAAGGGAGAGTGTACATTAAGATAGCATCCCAACCCACAAGCCACAAGCCCAACATTAGCCCATATGTCTGAACAGCGACCTACAAAGTCCTCCTCCATCTCACAAAACACATGAAGTGACGCCGGATGCAGGAGGAAAGCCGAATCAGTGAGCATGTAAGCATCTCAGCGCTGGCAGGGGTCTGCAAATGGTTTCTCCAGCACCCAGGGCTGCATCAGGGTAGGTCCATGTGGCTTCCCCTCAGAGATGTCTTGAAGGAAGTGAGTCTTGCCAGCTGAGGCAGAGAACTAGCTAAAGGAGCTGCACACTGGTCCGACCATCAGAGAACAAGAGATGGAAAGGCAAGGCTTGCCGAGCCGATTAATATCTCCGCCCTTCAATTAATGCCACATGTGTTCATTGGCCAGGTTGGCACAATAAACCTACAAGGTGGAACTTCCGTGTGAGTTTCAAAGACTAACTTTTTAAAAGAGGCTTCTCTTGAGAGGGATATGTTTCTATATATTTACAACTACTAACAATGGTCCAGAGGCTCACCTTTTATCTGTCACTTCACAGAGGACTTGAAGTGAATGTCATTCTAAGAAGATATGCCAACCCACATTTCCAATAATGTACATGAAACCAAACCAAACTCACTGCCGTCGAGTCAATTCAGACTCACAGCGACCCTGTAGGACAGGGTAGAAGTACGCCTGTGGGTTTCTAAGACTGCTTAACAATTTATGGATGTTGAAAGCCTCATCCTTCTCTCTCGGAGCTTGCTGGTGGTTTTGAACTGCCAAAAGGCTCTAACTCCCACCAAATGACCTTTTCCTGCAGAGGTGTGGTAAGAAGGTAGGGAAAGATGCTGAAACAATTAATCTGTGATCATTTGTGAACAGGATTCCTTAGAATGTAAACCTGCTGGGTACAAAATGGGTCCTCTGAGAAGCAAGAGGAGGGATCTCATTACTAGTAGCAAAAACCGGGAATGGAGCTGGTCCTCTGGACCCATGCAATGAACTTGTTGGAGCCAGAGACAGCTATGACATCAGAGGAGCAGCAGCAGCAGAACCAGGATCGTAACATGAAACAGCCCCAGAGCAAGTCAACTTCTCAAGCCCAGAGCACGTAAAGTTGAGTGTTTGGGGGCAGGAGCCTGGCTTATGGAGGGGGTGCCTTTGGGCACTTAGCTCAGGGAGTCAGATTTGCTGATGCACTGAGCTGAAGCTGAAGGCTTTGGAGTTGAGGCTTACAGTGGAGTGGTATGCCATTGTGGACATTTATTAGCAGTCCTGAAAGGACTTTGTAAAATGTCCTGATAAACCACTGTATCCTGAACATTTTCGCTTGCATTACAACCTGTTAATTTCCTCAATAAGCCCTTTAATTATTCATTCTGCCTGTGAGTTCTGTGAAGCCATTGCAATAGATATTAGAACTTAGAGAAAAAGTAGAGAAGACTAGTGAAAATATACCACCACTTAACGTGGGATCATGCTCTAGAAACCTCTATAACACTACATAAGCAGGACTGGTGGGTAAGAAGGGCTTCCTTGAGGGTGTGACCTGCATCTAATATATATGAAGGCAACAGCAAGGCTTTTACCTTGATCTGGATCCTGCATCCAGTTCATCATCATTCTACCTCTGGTTCTTGGAACTTGAGCTAGCAGCCTGCCAGACTCTGGGATATGCCAGCTTTTGAAATCCTAAGAGCCTGCCATCTGACCTACCAACTGTGGGTTTGACAACCCCTACAACCAAGTGAGTCAGAAAAAGCTTCCAGCCTGATTCCTGGCACATGGAATTGGGACTGGCTAGCCTCCACACCTGCATAAGTCATTTCACTGAGCTAAATTCTCTATGTGAAGCGTACATGAGGGGACTGGAAAGAGTTCCTGGACAAATGCAATTACCGTAGTAGACAATGGAATACTGCAAACTACAAGATAATGGAATAAAAAATGCTTCACTAGTTTTGCTTCTCTAGGTAACCGCACCTAAAACAAACATTCACTAGTGCACAAGCAGATTTTGTTTGCTACACTGAAAACTTCCAAAAATTAGATACACGCAACTATCATTTAGAATAACTATGAATCTAAGTAGTTAGTCAGGAAAGGGTTGATCAATAATTAAAGAGTACTTACTTCTCCCTGCCTATCCTGGCCATGTAACTTTTACTGAGTTTTATGGGTCATGAATTTTTAATGAGAACTATAAAAAGAGGGACACATATCATAGGAATGATACAGGGTGAGAAATGTCTACATCCACCCTAAGATCAAAGCATGCCATTTAATTAGCATCACTCCCTATGATATAACGTTTTATTGAACATATATATTAAAGGTAATTAATACTTGATGGTAATGTAAACAGAAAACAGTTACCTTACATGTGGTTACTTCTTTTCAAAGAAGAAATGGTTTCTTTTATATACATTTATAAAAGCATGTTTTTTTGTCTATGGAACAGAGAACAAGCGGAGTATTTCCTCACACTGTCCTGAAAACGTCTTTTAATCAAAACCACAGAAGGACAGCTTTTATGATCTCTTCACTGGAACCTCAGCCTTTATACTGAGGACACGCAGCAACAGCTACAATAAGTCCCAGCTGTGTGGTAGGGATTATTCTATTACTGTGAAGGCCTGCATTACGGCCATCAACTCTATTATAAAGTATACCATAGGCTCTCAGAGGCAATTATTTCAGACCTGAACCAGCAATCAAAAATCTGGGAATTTTCTGTTTCCATTCCTTAAACTATCAAACCATTACTGAGCTTTTGAAAGATTTTTTTAGCTTTAAGGAAGGTATAGTATAAGGGAGCAAGTGATCCGAAATCAATGGCGAGGACGGTGTATGAGGCAACGTAACTGAGAGGAATGTCTGAAACCCAAATAAAGGCTGAACAGGGTAGTAGGGCAAGAGGAAAGTAAAAGGAAACAGAAGAAGGAAAACCAGAAGGCAAAGGGCATTTATAGAGGTCTAAATACAGGCATGTACATAAGTAAATATATTTATATATGACAATGGGGAAATAGATCTATGTGCATATGTTTACAGGTTTAGTATTGGGGAAGCAGATGGACATTGGGCCTGCACTCAATTACTCCCTCAACACAAGAATACTTTGTTCTGTTAAACTGGCATTCCATGATGCACACATTCCTGACACGATTACTGAAGACAAAGTAGGTACATAAGCAAATGTGGTGAAGAAAGCTGATGGTGCCTGACTATCAAAAGATGTAGCGTCTGGGATCTTAAAGGTTTGAAGATAAACAAGTGGCCATCTAGCTGAGAAGCAACAAAGCTTACATGAAAGAAGTGTGATCATGAGGTGTCAATAGGATCACATATTAGGCATCAAAGAACAAAAGGTATATATCATTGTGAATGAGGAGGAGTGTGGAGTGGGGACCCAAAGGTCATCTGCAGGCAACTGGACATCCCTTACATAAGGGTCATGGGAAAGGGACAAGTCAATCAGGGTGCACTATAGCAATGATGAAACATACAACTTTCCTCTAGTTCTTTATGCTTCCTCCACCCCCACTATCATGATCTCAATTCTACCTTATATATCTGGCTAGGCCAGAGGATGTACACTGGTACAGATAAGAGCTGGGAATCCAGGACAGATAATCCACTGAGGACCAATAATGAGCAGCTATACCAGGAGGGTAAAGGGAAGGTGGGGGACAGACAAGAGGAGTGGGTGAAGGGAGACCTCAGACAGTGTAAAACATGACAAAATAATAATTTATAAATTATCAAGGGTTCGTGAGGGAGGGAGGGGAAAAATGAGGAGCTCATACCAAGAGCTCAAGTAGAAAGAAAATGTTTTGGAAATGAGGGCAACAAATGTACAACTGTGCTTGACACAATGGATGTATGTATGGATTGTGATCAGAGTTGTACGAGTCTCCAATACAATGATTTAAAAAAGACAAAGAAAGAAAGGATAGTATATAGCTTTGGACTGTTGCTGGCCGGTCCTGGTGAACTTATTATGTCGACTCTCAGTGACACCATGGAACAAAGTGGAGCTGCCCCGTGGGTTTCCCTGGCTGCAATCTTTATGGGAGAAGATCGTCAGCTTTCTCCCTCTGGGCCACTGATAGGCTCAAATCGCCTATCTTAACCATGTAATTACTGTGACTCTGGTTGGTTTTGGATTAAAAATCCCCTTTCTCTTGAACAGCTGGCTAGCCTCCTGATGGTTATAAGCTATCAGGAGCATGTAGGCCGTGCAAGGGTAACGTTTGAAGGAGTGTCTCATTTTGCCAATGCATTAAAATTTGTTTTTCCTACAGTATGTACATTTCCCCATTCTTATGTATTTGCAAGATTCTATATAGGCAGAATAGAGAAATGCTGGGATGAAACATCAGTCATATGACCACTAAACTTCAAAAAAGTACAACTGTTGATAAGACATACCGTATATACTCGTGTATAAGCTGAGTCTTTGTGCTGAAAAACTGGAGTTTTAAAAATTTATTGTGCTGAAAAACTGGGGTTCAGCTTATACACGGGTCAGTGGCAACACACACACACACACACACACAACAACTGGTGACACTATGGCACTTAAGGGAATCTTTGGGAATGTGCAAGTACGAATTATTCTTGAATTATATTTCTTACATTGTTTCTTACATTGCATGGCTCGAATTCCTATAATCAACAGACAGTGAATTATTCTCCATTTTATTATTAAGTCAAATCTCATAAATCATGATGAAAGTCAATATTCTGTCAGAGAAGTAGATTTAGATGGTAAAGCTGAACAGAAACAACAGGTAAAACATCAAGCAAGATTTTTTTTTAGCAGAACTACTCGCATGACCATGTTCCACAGTGGTCACCTTCCAGCCAAACTTGACTTCACTCGTCCTCCTGGAAAGAAGCTGTGTAGTTAGAAGAAAGGGTGTGATTTAAAGAAAATCTCTGTAATTATTCAATCATGTGGGTTGGTTTTTCAACTACTCTACCATTCAGATAACTTAATTTATTAAATAAGTACAGATGACTGTATTAAGCACATAGCATTAGTGTTAGATAAGCTAGGGAAATAAACAGAGCCCTTGACTTCACAAAAGTCTTAATGTAATATGCAAAAGCAACCTAAACATTACTGGACAGCACAGGACTTGTGAGAAATCAAGTGAATCCTGCTAAATTCTGAGTGCAAGTAACAGAAAATCCTAAAGCAACATTGCTTAAATAATAGGGGAGTTTACTATCTCCTATTTATTAAATAAAGGAGCCCTGGCAGTGTAGTGGGCTGTGTGTTGGGCTGCTTACTGCAAGGTCAGCAATTTGAAATCCAGAGCCATTCTGAGGGAGAAAGATGAGGCTTTCTACTCCTGTAAAGAGTTAACTGTCGTGGAAACTGAGCAGGGCAGTTCTATTCTGTCCAATCAGGCCACTGGGAGTTGGCATTGACTTCAAAGGCAGTGAGTCTTTACTCAGTCATAAGAAATATATGTTCAGGTGGCTCTGGGCAATGGGTTCCAGGTCTGCATCTCTGTGATATCATGGCTCTGCCCTCCTCATGGGCACGACCTTCAGAAGAGTGGCAAGATGGCTGCAGCAGTTCCAGAAGTTACATCTAAACACAAGATACTCTGGGAAGAACAGGGACTATTTTTATTGCTTTTCCTCAAAAACAAGAAAACCTTTCCCTGAAAGAAGCATTTTGGAGACTGCCCTTCATCTCCCCCGTTTATCTCCCATTGGCCCAAACTCGGCAACATGCCCATGCCTAAAATAACCACAGCCAAAGGAAAGGAAACCTGCCATGATCATTGATTGGAATGGTGCTGGGAAGAACCCTGACCATCATCTTGGTGTTTGCTGAGTATATCCAGGAAAAGGGGCCTTACATGGATTTGGCCTTGCCTTTGACTAATTTGGACCAGAGAAAGGTTAAAAGAAAAAAACAAAAGAAAACAAAACAAAAACGCAGGCAAGAGAAGGGGTACACCTAACTGGTAGAAGGAAGTCAAACTCCACAATGTACTTGATTTTAGAGATATTCTCTTAAATGGCACTGCTGTCATTTTCCACAATACAAAAGTTTACTATTCACAGTAAACACTAAGAATGCAGGAAGCAATCTATTTTCATGGAAGCCTTTAGCTTTATCTATTTACCAGTGGAGGACAACTAGACTCACCACTCCTCCCCAGTGAAACCACCTCCTGAGCTAACTCTGGGCTGAGAACATTCCATATTATGCAAACAAGTGGCTCTGAAGACTCACTTTCAGTGGAAGCTGTTCCTTGAAGGTTTCTCCTTGCTTAAGTTCCAGGTCTCACTCAGGAATCCATACACTCACAACTGGCCCTGTCTGCAAATGAAAACATCCAATCAGGAGGGGGTTAAATAAATAAATACACACACACACACACACACACACACACACACACACACAGAAAACAATCTCCCCTCCCTTTACCCTCCCATCTATACCTAACTGGCCCACATGAATGCAAACACCAGACTTATGAAGCACCATGTTCAAACTAAGCAACCTCTGTAGTGTGCTTACTATATATACATCGCCAACTTTTCCTCATCTAATTCATAGCACACCTCGTGCAACTTTAGACACGGGAGTTTCAATAAGTCCATGGAAAAAAGCCACGATCTTTACATTACCTTTCCCATGAACTTTCAGGCGCCCTCATATACCAAAGGTTGCCAACCAGGCAGGATCCAGCACAATTGTTTGGTGGGCCCACACAAGGCTGAGCTATGTTAAAGGGTAGCAATTTTTAAAATGTAGATTTCTAACCTCGCTTGAAAAATCAGGAAATTTGGAAACCTTGAGCCACTTTTCCTTAAGATAAGCAAACTGAGCTGATTAGCAGCTGACCCCTCAGAAAGGACGTGAACTCTAGTTCTCCACAGGTGTCACCACTCTCTCCTCTATTACAACCTGGCTCACACTTCCGTGCCCAGTCCCGCAGACATCTGAACTTGTACCCTGCTGTCTACAAAGAAAAACAGCTGTCCTAGAACCATATCCATAAAGGAGAGAAAATTAATTTCTGTTCTCTACAGCCCTCATGTGTGGTATCTTTTGTTCTGATGGCATTTAATAACTAAGAGTATCCCAGATATCCTTCAACTGATTAATGGATAAATAAAATGTGGGACATATCTACATGATATGGATTAAGTTGTGCATCCCAAAATGTGTGCTGGAATCCTGACATTTCTACCTGTGAATATGTCATGGAATACAATGACCTTAATCTAATCTAATCACCTGCTACAATGTCATGTAATCCAATCCATCAGTTGAGGTTACACTAGTGTAGGATAGATCCTAAGTCTAACTACTTTTGAGTTCTAGAAATGCCAAAAATTTATTAGATTTACAAGAAAAGCAGGACTTTGTCAATGCATTACGTTGGCAAATCATTGCCACAAACTTTCTCTCACAAAAATAATTCTTAAAAGCACAACACCTCAATTCTAAGGATCAAAAATATATAATTACTGGCCACAACGATAGTTTGATCCACCAAAAATTTGTTGCACTCTAATTGGATTTGGCCTTAGCTAAGAAAAATTTGGTGGGTTTGATTACGTATTCAATTGTGGTCTACTACATACACCTCAGTAATTCATTATACTCAATAGGAATTAGACAAAAAAATTGTCATTTTACAGTTAACCCAAAAGCTATTTTAATGTAATCATTTATGTGATTAGAGTTCATCTAGGTATCATTACTAAATGTACCTCAAATTCTGCTCAGAGTTCATGGAAGAGAAGACAGTCATGAAACCATATTCAATCTAATTAATGTTCAATTCTGGCAGGCGTGGTACTTTTGTACTACATTAAATGCTGCCTCTAGCCCCATCTGCCAATGTTATTTACATCAAAGACAGCTAATGCCATTACTTCCACAGCTGAATATAGTCATTATATTTCATTTGGACAATTATCAAAAAAGCATGCTCCACTAACTCTCCACAGAGATCTCTTCCCTCCAAGTTGATCAGTTTCAGTTCCACCATAATGCTATGGAAAGAAAAATATAATTCAAAATAAATGACTTAATGATGCTAGCTTCAAATTTCTTTAAGGTTGTCACATAGAACAACTGTGATAGTTCAGCAGCATCCCAAAGTGATAGAACTGCAGTCACTGAGTGGAGCTTATATCTAACATTCAGAACATCTGAGTCATGCCGGCCTAAAGGTAGACTGTCCTGCTTTGGGATGCAGTGAACACCTGCCCTTAGTGGACAAGATGTAACGACAGCGACACAAAAGTCCCATAGTTGAAAGGAAAAAAAAAAGTCCCATAGTTGATACAGACCAACTTTATGAGGTTTAAATTCCAAATCAAGTGTTGAATTTAAGCTTATCAAATTACGAGAAGTTCCTAAAATGTTACAGTAACATATGTTACCACTCTTCCCAGTGGATTACCCAAATCCCCCCCCCCCCTGCTGTCCAGTTAATTCTGACTCACAGCAACTTGGAAGAATAGATTAGACGTGCTCTGTGGGGCTTTCCAGGAGAACAGACAGCTTCATCTTTCTCCCAAGAAGCAGCTGATAAGTTTGAACTACCGGCTGTGTGGTGAGCAGCCCAACACGTAGCCCATTACACTACCAGCTTTCCCAGAGGACAGTGGCTTACATTTTCAGGCCTTCACCCTACTGGCAGTTTCCACAGAGAAAGATGTAGCAAACGGCTCCCATCAAGATTTACGGCCTTGGAGTCCCTGGGCGACGGTTCCACTCTGTCCTACAGGGACACTCGGGGCTCGCTTGGTGGCACCAAGCGTGGTTTTTGGTTTGCCCCTACTGCATTACTCTGAGTCTCAAGGAAAAATACCAGCATAAATGCATGTCCGATTTCTTGGCTCATTTAAGGTCAAATGCCAATTCTATTTTTCCCCTCAAAGAAAGAGAGGAAATAAAAATCTATTAAGGCATTCAGCTTAATTTCTTCATTTTACCATCAAAAAGGTAAGGAAATATGCCCAGACTCAAATAACTAATCAATATAATGTCTATTAGCACTGCTACAAATTAGTCAGCTATTTCCCTAAGAAAACAACACATACAAACAAGCATTTCTTAAACAGTTTAAGGGAAAAATTAGCTGGGCAACTAAGGTAATCAGTGGTGACAACTCAGAACATGTTGGTTTGGCCTCTTGCTGTTGTTTGCTGGTTCAGTTAACTTTCCAGTCTCTAAAAGTGTGTTTTCACACACCTACAGCCCTTCCCACCCAATTCTGAAACCTCCTCAGCAGTTGTCTTAACTTCGTGTCTCATTCACAGGTGCCCTCATACACACCTGCCTTATATTCTGTAACCCTACCCCACACGCATAGACAACGAGGTAATAAAAATGAGTTATCAGTGAGAATTAAGACGGTACAACCACTCTGGAAAATTTTGGCAATTTTCTTATAAACTTAAGCTTACACTTAACCATGTACCCCAGCATCCTCATTCCTAAGAAAAATTAAAACATGTTCATGCAGAGAAGAGGAGCTAACAGAGGCCGTTCAATACAGACAATTAATAGGCTCAAGTCAAAGGGTCGGGATATAAATTCTAGCTGTCAATTACTCGATGTGTTGAAATCAGTCGTTATTCAACCACTCCATGCCTCATTTCCCTAAACTGTAAAATGGTTCTATAAGGTTCCAATGAGGCCAGTATGTGTAAAATGCCTAGCACAAGGCCTGCCCAAAAGTAAGCCTTCAGAAGTTTGGGGATTAGAAGATCGAGGCTTCATAGTATAACATTATGCTAGTAACATTCTTAGGAAATCAGAGAACAATTTTCAAATTTCTTCAGAAAGCCCATGGAAAATGTGTATTATGAAAACGCTACATGGATTTCATTTTACAAATTTAATATCAAAATAAACTCATACTAATTTGTTATAACATGTTTGAATAGGATCTAGTTTGGGGCACTAAGAAGGTAAGACATCCATTTGAAAAAAGTACCTATTAGCGCCACGTGAATTCTGCTAAAATTGAATAAAAAACAACATCAAATTTATAGTGAAGCTTGGGTGAAAGAATGGTGAAATCATTAATGCTTTACCAGAATTTATGGGTGCAGTGCCCCAAACCACCAGCAGCTTACTAATAATTAACTCATTCGAAGAAGGGAAAAGATGGTTGTTGAAGAGATGATGAAGAAGAAACCCACGGCCTTACCTGAGAAGGACCAATGAGGAACAGAAGAAACAGCAGGCACCACCAAAGACAGCTCACCTAATTCCGTTTACACAATTCTGACTGGAAAATTAAAGTGAGCAAATTTTCTGCTTGATGGATGCCAAAACTGTTGTATCCAGATCAGCAGCAGACAAGAGCTAAGTTGTTTGTTTGTTTTTAAACATTTTATCAGGGACTCATACAACTCTTATCACAATCCATACATACAGCAATTGTATAAAGCACATCTGTACATTCTTTGCCCTCATAATTTTCAAAGCATTTGCTCTCCACTTAAGCCCTTGGCATCAGGTCCTCTTTTTTCCTCTCCCTCCCCACTCCCCAATCCCTCGTGAGCCCTTGATAATTTATAAATTATTATTTTGTCATATCTTGCCCTGTCTGGCATCTCCCTTCACCCTCTTTTCTGTTGTCCATCCCCCAGGGAGGAGGTCACATGTAGATCATTGTAATCGGTTCCCTCTTTCCACTCCACTCACCCTCTACCCTCCCCCATATCGCCCTTCACACCCCTGGTAAGAGCTAAGTTTTTACTAGACATTTTAACGAAGTGGAATTAAAGATCCTGAAGTCATTACAGGAGAGCTGACTGTTGCAGCACGATCCTGAAGGCAAGGTATAATGGCTTCCAAGAAGTAATAGTTCAGACAAAGTAAAAGCTGGTGTGTTAGCGTAAACTAGAAAAACAAATCCAGGGAGACTCATATGTATAAGAAAGAACTTTATATACAAGAGCAATTGTATATTGAGAAAACATCCCAGCCCAGTCCAGATCAAGCCTATAAGTCCAATGTTAGCCCATATGTCTGATACCAATCTGTAAATTCCTCTGCAGACTTATGCAACACATGCAATGATGCAGAATGCAGGAAGCTCACAGGCCAGTGGGTGGAAAGCCTTGTGAATCCAGTGACAGTGGAAGCATCTCAGCACTAGCAGAGGTTTCCATGTGACTCCTTCAGCTCCAAGGCTCTAGCGTAGCTCCACGTGTCTTGTCCGCAGGAATATCTTGCAAGTAGTGTGCATGTGCCCCACCCTCAATGTGCTATTTATCTCCTTAGCACCTCCAAATGATGTCATCCAGCTGAGAACTGGTTGACAGGTAAAACTCCACCCCTTCACTCTCAAGTTTCAAATTGACAACAGATTATGTAACTACCACAGCAGGTTTGTCAGTAACAAAAGTCAGAGTAAGAGATCTGGGGGATGTTCAAAAATTTGGAGGACCTAAGATTGCTAGCATCTGCTGAGTACGTGTGTTTTGGGAAAGAGCCTGAGCTTCTAGCAGACAAATGACCACGAAAACTTCACCAGAGTCCTTCTTCACTATAATGCTCTTGGCTCATCCCTTCATTTTTTATTCCTAATCTTAAAAAAAAAAAAAATTAAAGGTCTTAGGTTGCTAACCACAAAGTAGGTGGTTGAAATTCTTCGTCAACATCAAGGAAGAAAGACAAGGCTTTCTGTTCCAGCCTCAGAAACTCAGAGGCACCTCTGCTCTACCCTATAGAGTCACTATGAGTCACAACCACTTAGTTTTCTTCTGGTAATAATATAAAAAGACTACAATGGCATGGTCAAATTCCCAGAATGCTCCGTTCTTTAGGGATGATAAATGGCTGGACCGATTGCTTACAAATGTCATTTAACTGATAGAGCTTATGTTGAGATATATAAATTTTATATACTTTTAATTCTATTTTCCATGAGCTTTTAGAAGACCCACCATATACATCCACCCACAGCAACTACCATACACTATATATAGTGTTTACTTAGATTTTGTTATAGTCAGATAAACAGGGAATGCCACAGGGAATTACAGTAATACAAGTTATTTTACCTCACTGAGATTTGGTTTAATCAACTGTAACATAAAAATGTAGTTTACTCCAAAGTATTATTAAGAAGGTAGTAAGATACACAGAGTGTACATTACTTAAGACCAAGGGTCCTCAAATGCTTTAAAAGGGGGGCCAGTTCACTGTCCCTCAGACCCGTTGGAGGGCTGGCCTATAGTTAAAAAAACAAAACAAACTATGAACAAATTCCTATGCACACTGTACATATCTTATTTTGAAGTAAAAAACCAAATGGGGCATGTGGTCCACGAGCCATAGTTTGAGGACACCTGCTTAAGACGATTAAATTGTTTAATTATCTTACTGATGAGCTAGTCTACATTTCAATTATACCTTAACCCACTAGAACAGCAGCTCTCAACTTGTGGGTCACAACACTTTTACAGGGGTCACCCAATTCATAACAGTAGCAAAATTAGTTATGAAGTAGCAACGAACATAATTTTATGGTCGGGGGGTCACCACAACAGGAGAAACTGTCTGAAAGGGTCGTGGCATGAGGAAGGTTAGAACCTAAAAGTAAAATGGTCATTGACAAACAGGTAAGAGAGGAATATACTTCATGGAGAAGTAAATTTAAAAAATCAGTTCTTGCTCATTTTTAGATTACCTAAATCTGGCAAATCTGTATATTGTAGCATCAGAATAGTATACTATATAGTATATACTATAGAATATATTCAACTTTCAACTGATCACTTAGGTCTTTTATTATTCAACATGATGATTTTCATGTTGAATAATGAGAACAAGGAAGAAAAAATGTTCTAAAATTGATAGTGGTAATGATTGTACAACTTCTCTTGATGTGACTGAACTACTGAATTATATGATATGTGGGTGAAGTAGCAATAAAATGGTTAAAAATTCACTTTAAAATAGGTTATTAATCCAGATTTATTCCCAAAGAACACAACAGATTGTTTCTCTAACTTTAATACCACCCACTTCTGCATATGTACCGTTATCAAGAGCCAACTAACCCTAATCCACTAAAGACGTCTTTATTAAGATCCCAGGCATACCTATCAACGTGCCTAAGAGAAGAGGAATGATGTAATCAAGGGGACCCGTCCCTGGAGAGGACATCATGCTCGGTAGAGTAGAAAGCAGTCAAAAACAGGAATACATTAATGTCAGATTGACACAGTGGCTGCTACAATGAACTCAAACATTAACAAACAAGTGTGGGGATGGAGGAGGACTGGCAGTGTTTAGGGTCCCTGTGAGTTGAAAGAGACTCACCACCACCTAACAATAAGTGTATAAAACTGATAAGTTTAAGGTCAAGGGGGAAAAAGACAAGAGTAGACAAAATGAGGGTCAAAACTAACAGAAAACCTTTCAAACTGGAGTTTTCAACTCTGCTTGCATAGTAAAATGAACTGGTAAACTGCTAAAAAATATTAATGCCAAGGCCCTACATCACACAAATTAACCAGTTTCTGTTGGTACCCAGAAACCCATATTTCATTAAGTATACCTCCAGATTATGCCAATGCATTACTGAGGCTGAGAATGAAACAAGTTTTTCAAAAAGTGTGTGTATAGACACATGAATTTCATTCACCACAGTACACACTCTCATCACATGGGTAATCAGACATGAAGTCTAAATAACACAAAGAACCCGCACCTGTACACCACAGATTACAACCAAAACGACCCTGAACCATGTTTCTGAGCCGGTCACTGTTTTAGGAGCAAATAGCCTAACTTTCTCTGTTGGTGGGTGGGAACCACTGACCCTGCAGCTAGCAAGGCCCCCAGGGCTCCTTTACTTGGCTATTAGCTGGGAGGCAAAACACAAACAAACAAACAAACAATCCAGGACAATCCTTTCATCATATTTTCAGTGCCTGCAACTGCCTATCCCAATGCCTAGCTCTTTGCTTCTTGCAGGTTGTCATCACCAGGCAGCTCTGAAGCAGGGATGTTTCCAAGTCAACCACAGTGTGAATGACAAAGAACAGATTCCAACCAAAGCCAATGCTCCTAATTTGCTCTCGAATACTTAAGAGTAAAGAATCTAAGTTATACTACTTAGAAATTATTTAGCTTAAGACCAGTTAATAAGAAACTGATATTTCACAAAATATGGAGGTATGAATATTTTCTGAGGAAAAATAACATTGGACTAACTTTTAGTACTCAAAATTTTATGAGGAAATAAACAATTTTAAGAAAATTTTATATCAAAGAAAGCATAAAGTCTTTTCATTCTAGATTATCTGGGAGAAAGCTGTGTTTATATACATTGTTTTTAGAATGATCACAACTTCTCTCATTTTTACAAAGTAATACACTGAGCTAATATGACCGATTAAAATCAAACACTTAAAACATGTTAATTCTATCCTATTTTTAAAAGGGGGCATTGGTGAATTGGTGAATCTCACCTTTCACTAAGAAACCTGGATTCAACACCTTATACGTAACTACCATCTTTCTGTCAGTAGAGGCTTGCATGTTGCAATGACGCTGAACAGATTTCAGTAGAGCTTTCAGACTAAGACAGACTAGGAAGAAAGGCCTAATAATCTACTCCTGAAAAATCTGTCAGACAATCCTACTGATGACACGGTTCTAATTTCTAACTGATCATGGGCATGCAGGACCAACTAGTGCTTTGTTCATTTGTGTATGGGGTCACACCATGAGTCAGGGGTTTACCTGACGACATTTAACATTGACATTTGATAACAACCCAATAATTAGGGGGCTAAAAAAAGAGATGATTTTACAGTTACAGCCTTTGGGAATATTGCACCTATTACCCAGAGAAATACGATGTAAAAAGTTTCTCTAAATATTAGTTTACGTTTATTTCCAGCAGAAAATGCTGACTTCATGAAAGTAACAGTAAATAGTTCATATTTAATCAAGTTCTTATCACCTTTAAAATATGCTACACAGAAAACGATCACCTAGTTAATTGAGGGGTTCAACTAAGTGTTAGATATGCTGAATTAGGTTAAGTAACACCAACATCTAGTTTTTCCCATGCTTTCCTATGCCTCTGGGGCAGAAAGTGACAAATCAAACTCACTACATTTTCTAGATCTTACCTGAAGTTACACAGGAAAAAAGAGCTGGGGTAGGGCAATGGTTAGGCGCTCGGCAGATAACTGAAAGGTTGGCAGAAAAGACCTAGAGATTTGCTCCCACAGAGGAAAACTCAAAACTCAAATGCATTGCCATCGAGTCAGTGCCGATTCACAGGAACTCTATACCCTATAGGGCAGGTAAGAATTGTCCCCCTGTGAGTTTCCCTGTGATAGGAACTCTTTATAGGAGTGGAAAGCCCCATCTTTCTCCAGCAGAGCAGATGGTGGTTTTAAACTCCTATGAGGTTAGCAGCCCAGCACATAGCCACCATGCCACCAGGGTGCCTGCCCGCCATAGAGGAGCAAAGGTTAAACTCGCTGCCTTGGAGCCCATTACAGCCCAGAGCAACGCACAGGGCAGAGTGGAATTGCCCCCAAAGTTTCCAAAGCTGTACTAGTCGCTGTGCAAGCAGACTCAAGTGGCTGTTGGTTCGAATGATGAGCATTAGTAGCAGAGCCCTGCACCACTTCACTACAGACAGGACAGCTCGACTCTGGCACGAGAGCTGTGACACTGAGTAGACATCTAGTAACAGCAGAAGAGTGTCTGCCAGGAAGCAGGCCTCCTGTCTTTCAGCTGCTGGTAAACAACGAGTAAAGAAGTAAACGTTTACCCAAGTCATAGGGTGTTCCGGGGGTGTAGCAGGCTACCTGTGCAACGTCAGTGGTTAGAAATCCGCCAGGCTGAGAAAAAAAGATAAGGCCATCTGCTCCTGTGCAGATTTAAAGCCTCAGAAACACAAGCGGGGAGGGGCAGGGGCAGGGCTATGCTAAAGGGTTGCCATGAGTCGGAATGGACTCAATCAACGGCAGAGGAAAGCAGTCAAGGCAGGCAGATTCTGCATGCTCGCTGCTGTGACCAGTGTTCCTGTGACTGCTCCCTGACATATCAGTGCCAGTTTATATTCAGTGTGTGATTGAATACATTAGTGTAGCAGTGGCCTCCAAGACTTCTGCTATTCCTACCCATACAATGATTTCTTTTTTTTAGAAATAAATCACTCTATTGGGGGCTCTGACAGCTCTTATCACAGTCCATACATGCATCCATTGTGTCAATCACATTTGTACATATACTGCCATCATCATTTTCAAAACATTTTCTTTCTACTTGAATCCATGATCAGCTCATTTGCCCCTCCTCTACCCTCCCTCCCTCCAATTATTTTTCAAGTACAAAGTTCCCCGTATAAAATGTCCTTCGACTTGGAAATCTTGCAGTAGCATTTATTTCTTGAAATTAGGCCTAACATACACATTGTTCATTAACTTTAAAATACATATTACAGATATTTCTCTTCTCCCTTTTAAAAAGTTACACTACACAAGAATAGAGTTGTTCTGTTACAATTAAGAGATTAATTTTGAGGTTATATGAAGAATTAAGAGTTCCCTTAATCTGTAGTCTGTAATCATCTGTTAAAAAAACTCGTTATCATTTAATCCAGTATTTCCCAAGGAGGGTGATAATACCTCGAAGGGGCACAATGGGGTGAGGTGGGGACTGCAAAAACAGATACCTACACTTTATCCTGGATGATGGGCTACCGCACAGAAGTTTTAAATAGCCGGCAGGGGTGCGGGGTGGGCTAAGTATTTTCTGAAAGGGGAGCAGTAGGCCTTTTGGTTATCAGTCAATTATGTAATCACGGTGGCACCAGAACTCTTTGTACTTGTACTATCAATGACTACAGACTTCAGTAAGGATTACACCTCAACATGAAGGAAACCTCGTGGGTGGATCCATAAGCAACATCATGATAAATGGAGAAAATATTGACGTTGTGAAGGATTCCATTTTACTTGGACCCACAATCTATACTCATAGGAGCAACAAACAACATACTGGCTTGGGCAAATCTGCTTCACAAGACCTCTTGAGCGTGTCAACAATCAACATTGTCACATTGAGGAATAAAACCTATCTGTCTTGGAAGAAGTACATTCAGAATGCTCCTTAGAAGCAAACATGGCAAGATTGCATCTCACACATTTTGGACATATTATCAGGAAGGACTATCCTTGGAGAACGGCATCATCCTTAGTAAAGTAGAGGGTCAGGGAAAATGACAAATATCCTTAACAGAACAGAACCAAACAGTGGCTGCACCAAGGAGCTCATGCGTGGCAACAGTTAGGAGGATGGTGCAGGCCTGGCAGTGTTTCGTTCTGCGGCCCGTGGGCCACTAAGAATCAGAACAGATCAGACAGGCGTAGTGGTAGCGTGCTGGGCTGCAATCGGCAAGGTCGGCAGGTCAAAACCACCAGCTAGGGTTGCTGAGTTGGCATCGACTTTATAGCAGCGTTTTCTGTGTATATTTAAAAAAATCCATACAATGACACAATCTTCAGCCACAAATATATAGATATACATGGTAAAACATGTTAAAAAACACTGTGCTAAGTAAAAGAAGCCAAACCAACCAACCAAAAGGCTACATATTGTTCACTTCCATTCAATATGCAATATTCAGAGTAGGTCAACAGGAGTTAGTGGTGGCTAGGCCAGGGTCTGAGGAGAGAGAGTAATGGGGTTCAGGTTTCCTTTTTCGAGTGATGATTACATTCTAAAGTTAGATCTTGGCAATACAACCTGTGAATATCCTGAAATCCAGTGACTTGTAAACTTTGAAAGGGTGAATTTTTAAATATGTACATTATATATCAATAAAGCTCTTCCCAAAAAGGGAGAGGGGGAAAATCGTTATTTCTTCAGGACAGTCTCAGAAGTAGGGATATTGTGTTCAACCCTTTGACACATCCCTAGTTTTAAAAAAGGCCTATCAATTTATACTCTCTCCAGCAATGAATTTAACGCCTCTGTCACTGTCATTTCATGAATCTTAAACCTGATAAAAACTTACTTCACATTTGTTGCAATTCTTATTTCTTTACTATTAAAGCCAAATACCTTCTTAAACATATTTTTAGTTAGATATTTCCTTAGCAATGGGTCAGTTCTTAAACACTTAAAATGGGCAACCGTATTGGGTACAATTATAAAATAAACAAATGTTTCAGTTTCTCAAGACACTTGTTATTTCTCAAACATCTGGCCAGCAACTATTAAGCCATCCTAAGGTGTGACTTTCAAATGCTCCTTGAAGTCACAGTACTTGGCAGAGGGGTCCAAACGACCCCCTCACCTCTTCAGACAGGTCAAAGGGCACTATAGTATGAGCCCACCTGGGTTCCATACATAGACATCCCAATTCCATCCTAAGGTACCTGTGGTAACCTCAGATAGTTTAAGTCAATAAAGGGAATGCACAGATAAAGACTTTCTATAAACCCAGTGCTTATGTGTATTACCTTACTTAATCCTCATACATTTACCACCTCTCTTAAACAGAAAAATAAAAATCACTGACAGTAAGCATTTGCCCAAAGTCATGCAGCATGTGTGATAGAGCTGGACATCAAACCGGGGGTTCCTAATTCCAAAGTCTATGTTCTTTCTGTCACTTTACAGTGCTTCCCAAGTTCACTCTGTGGAACTTAGACAGAAGTGACTGGACACAGTCCCATCTCTGTAATTCTGTAGATGTATTTTTTACCAAACAGGTCACAATTCAAACCCCAGCACCTGGGTGGTGCATACATTACTAACCAAGCGGCTGGCAGTTCAAATTCAGCCAGCAGTGTCTTGGAGGAAAGTCATAGCCACCGGAAATCTATGGGGCACAGCTGTAGAAACACATGCGGCCACCAACAGCAACAGTTTGGGTTGTTTGTGTGGGGTCACTAAATGAATAAGGAGGACTGGAGAAGAACTGAAGGGTCGAATTGTGGCAAAGAATATTGACAGTATCACGGGCTGCCAAAAGAACAAACAAATCTGTCTTGAAGAAGTACATCCAGAATGCTCCTTAGAAACCAGGATGGGTAGACTTGGTCAGACATGCGTTGGGCATGTCATCAGGAAAGACGGATCCCTGGAGGACATCATGCTTGGAAAGCCGAGGGGAGTGTAAAAGAGGAGCCCTTGACAAGATGGACTGACATGGTGGCTGCAACAACAGGCTAACATATAACAACTGTGCAGAGGGTACAGGACGGGGCAGTGCTTTGTTCTGTTGTGCACAAGGCACTGAGTCCAGGAACAAACTCAATGGCACCTAACAGCAGCACCTGAGTGCTCAGTGACAGAATTCTTACCCACCATGTTGCAGGTGCTGGTTCCGTTCCCTGCCAAGCTACCTCATGTGCAGGCACCGCCTGCCTGTCAGTGGAGGTCCAGGTACTGCTACGATGCTCAACATGTTTGAGCAGCTTCCAGGCTATGTCAGACAGACTAAGAAGGGCCTGCTGACCTACTCCAAGCCAGCAATCTAAATCTGATTCAAATCCCAATCTGAATCTAGTCACAGGAAGGGCAGAGGACCCAGCAGCAGTCTGCTCAATTATACATGGGGTCACCATGGGCTAGGTGAATAGATGACAGCTAACAATAACATTCATAACATAATATAAAAATATGAAGCTAAAATATCACACTGAAATAAAAAATTTTAAATAACCCATTTTAAAAAAAAGTTAAACAAACATACTACCATCGAATTGAGTCCGACTCAGAGTGACCCTACAAGGCAAGGCAGAAGTTCTTGGTGGGATTCAGAGACTGTATCTCTTTTCTTTTCTGAGACTGTAATTCTGTGAGAGTAAAAAGCCTCATCTTCCTCCCAAGTGACAGGTGGTTTAAAACTGCTGGCTTGTGGTTAGCAGCCCAACAGGTAACCACCATGCCACTAAGGCTCCTTAAATAATAAAAAGTACTGCATAATTTTACACACGTTCTTGAATTTGTCAAAGTTAATTCTACCATCCAACAAGCGGAGACCCTCCCTCATAAGGAAGGGCCCAAACATGTAGTGGTGGAATAAAAAACACTTCACATATTCGTTTCTCAGAAGAAAAGGCCACATCAACAACAGTACTTTCTGTATGTCACCACATGAAAAATATCTTCAGGAAATACTCCTATATTCACTATGTAGGAAGCAGCATTGTGGGGTGGAGAAATGACTACTTAAGGGAAGAGAAAAGGCAAAAGCTTGTGAGCAAGCTGTAATAGAACACAAGAAAGAACAAGGCCCATTGATGGTTCCAACTTGCACCTTCTAATATTATTTTAAAATTACAGCATCAGTAAGGCTTGAGAAAGACCTCCACTACTGTGTTCCCTCCCCTCCCCAAGGGACTTATCTACCGGCCCATATTTTACCAGGCAGCTATTAATAAAATAATTCTGCTGTATGTGGAATCGTTGTTTTCTTTAGCAGTATAAACAGTCTACTGGGCAACTAGGTTAAGAGTACTCTTAAGAAAAAAGTTACTGCTAAAGTAATTTTTGCTCCCAGGTGACTTACCACATTCTATTTTCTGCAAACACCTTTAAAAAAAACAACAAAACACAACTCTTATTTGAGAAGCCCTGGTGAAGCCATGGGTTATACCTAATATCAGTAGTTCCAAACCACCAGCCGCTCTGTGGAAGGTAGATGAGACTTTCTATTCCCAAGAGTTAGTCACAGACAATGCAAACAAGGTGGGCTGGAGTGGAGACCCAAAGCCCATCTGTAGACAACTGGACATCCCCTCACAGAAGGCTCATAAGGAAGGGACGACCCAGCTAGGGTGCAGTATAGCACCGACAAAACATACAACATTCCTTTAGTTCTTTAATGCTTCCTCCCACCCTGCCCCACCCCCGCCCCCGCTATCATGACTCCAGTTCTACCCTACAAATTTGGCTAGACTGGAGCATGTACACTAGTACAGATAAGAGCTCTCAACACATGGAATCTAGGGCAGATAAACCCCTCAGGTACAGTAATGGGAGTAGAGGATACCATGAAGGTAGGGGGAGAAGTGGGGACAACAGGGAACCAATTGCAATGATGAATGTATAGCGATCTATACATTTATCTCCTAAGGGAGATGAACAAGAAACATGGATGAAGAGACAGTAGTCAGTGTAAAATAAGAAAATAATAATAACTTATAATTTATCAAGGGGTCACGAGGGTGGGGGGAAGAAGAGGAGCTAATAACAAAGGCTCAAGTAGAAATAATGTTTTGAAAAGGACGATGCAACATATGTACAAATGTGTTTGATAAAATTGATATATGGATTGTTATAAGAGCTGTAAGAGCCCCCAATAAAATGATTCGTTTAAAAAGCGTCTTAGCACGAACACTGAAGACAAAGCAGTTGCATAGGCAAATGCAGTGAAGAAAACTGATGGTGCTCAGCTTTCAAAATATATAGAATCTGGGGTCCCATAGGCTGGAAGATAAACAAGGGGCCATCTAACTGAGAAACAACAAAGCCCATATGGAGGATGCACACCAGCCTGTGAGATGACAAGGCATCGAAGGAAGCAGGTATCAAAGATTTAAAAAAATCATAGCATTGTGAATGAGGGGGAGTGCAGAGTGGGACCCAGGGCCCATCTGGGGGAAATTGGACATCCCCTTGCACAAGGGCTGCGGGGAGGTGACAAGCCAGTCAGAGTGCAGTGTAGCAATGATGAAACATACAATTTTCCTCTAGTTCTTAAATGCTTCCTCCCCCCCACTATCATGATCCCAATTCTACCTTACATATCTGGCTGGACTGGTACAGATAGGAACTAGAAATACAGGGAATCCAGGACAGATGAACCCCTCAGGATCAGTGGTGAGAGTGGCAATATCGGGAGGGTGGAGGGAAGGTGAGGGAGAAAAGGGAAACAGATGACAAGGTCTACATATAACCTCTTCCCTGGGGGACGGACAGCGGAAAAGTGGGTGAGGGAGTCAGATGGTGTAAGATATGATAAAATAATAGTAATTTATAAATTATCAAGGGGGAGCAGGGAGGGGAAAATGAGGAGCTGATACCAAAGGCTCAAGTTGAAAGCAGGTGTTTTGAGAATGATGATGGCAACATATATACAAATGTACTGGAATATTTTATCATACAAAATTTTCATTTTTACAATAAGATTCTTTACAAATTAAAGCAACAAAATATATCATTTTATGATAATATTTGCTAAAATGAGGCATTATGGTAGAATTATTTATGCTTTTCAGTTTCTGTGTCCTTCTAATTTTTCTACATAGGACTTAACTTTATTTTTAGTACTTATGCTAAAAAGTGAAGAATCTATGTTAAAAGGTAAGAAGCCTAGGTGCTGTGTTCAACCCAATTTAATTCACCATCCCAAATTCACACAAATATATATATGTATGTGTGTGTGTATATATATATTTGGGGGCGGGGGAAAGCCAGTGAAATTGCCTAAGTGTTAAAAAATAAATTGGTGCTTAAAAGCAAGAAGTAACTGGTGGGGACGAGGGAAGAAAGAAGGGGAAAAGGCTTGACATGCCCAGATGGTCGCAAGAAAGCCAACAGGGAAAACTGCTGAATGTTAAGGCGCAATAATTTCACTTGATTTAAAGGTGCTGGTTCAACCAAAGGAGAAACACGCAGGAAGTAAACTATCACACAAAGGAGGCAGCACTTGAAAAACGTTGCCATCAAGTCAGTTCCAATTCATCAAATGTCAAATGACACAAAGGATAACTCAAAATGAGTCAGAATGCTCCCTTAACCAGAAAATACACCATTCAGCTGTCTTGCTTCTCAGCAACGAAAACAAGAACTCTCTCTGGGGCATCTCAAAATTTTTGGCGTCTGCTTTGGAACAAGGTATATAGTTAAGTCTGAAACATACAAACATAAGCAGCTAATTAATACATGTTCCATGAATTTAGAAGCAATCATCAGATGTGAAAGGATCTCAATTTTGGAAAAGAAACAGGTAAAAACATTGGGGTAATTTCATTGTCCCTCATGAAGAAATAATCTTTCAAGCCAACATAAATAAATCTACTAAGTTAAACCACCAGAAAGTTCCAATACTCAAGTATCTTTGATCTATAAAAACAGCAGCTTCAGTTGCTTCCACTCAGTAGTCTACTGATAAATATATAACAACCAGTTCTACAGTGGGGGTGGGGGTGGCTGTGGCCCTTGATATGTAGCACTGGCCAATTCCCACGGTGTAAACACTCCTCCCACAGCCAACACCAAACTATCAAAATGGTATATCTCAACAAAGAGCCCAGAAAGAGACGTGCAGCTCCAGCACACCACTGACGCCACCCAATTCTCTGGTCCACTAAGGACTGTCCAGAGACAATTCTCAAATGTTCTCATCAAAACAGGCTTTGTGTTTCGATAATCCACTTTCCTACTCCCACGGGCTAGGAGAAATGCCTTGTCACTTAAAAATACAAACATAACAAAACACCCCCCCAATCCTCACTACCACAAGTCGCTTGTGACACAGAACAATCCTGTGGGGCACAGCTTAACGATTTCCAAAGCTATAAATCTTTACAGGGACAGAAAGCCTCACTTTTCTCCCTTGGAGCAGCTGGTTGTTTCTAGCTGCTGACCTTGTGGTTAGCCGCCAAGACCCCAGAAGCTGCCTGAATTCCTACTTAAAAATACAGGACACGGAAATTCATCAGAAGACAGAGCAGATTAGATGAAGCTGGTACCTTGGGTTGTTCACCCTTGTTTTGGTCTGGGCACGTAACACAAGGGCAGGCCTTGCGCTCAGAAAGCGCAGCAACTGCGTTGAGAGCGCCATCACACATAAATACAAGACACCATAAGAGCATGTCATTTCAAGGAATGAGAAGTTCTACCAATTAAAGAAAATTGTGTTGAGGCTACTTTAAACTGAGTGAGGAGGAAATTAGGGAGTGAGACGCTGAGATCAGAGAGAACTGAAGAGGTCAGGCTGGCAAAGACCTGGGGAAGACCATTTCAGAGCAAACAACTCAGAGAGGTTCTGAAGCAAGGACAAGCATGACATGTGTGGCAAATGCAACGGATTAATGCGGCTTGATGTAGTGAGTGAAGGTGAGAGTAGCTTGAGAGGTGTCAGCACCATGTATACTTTTGGGGTAAGTATAAATTATATAAACTGTAGAGTAGAAAATCTTAGTCTTTCTCCTCGGATTGGCTGCTAGTTTCACACTGACCTTGTGGTTGACAGCCCAATATGTAACCCACTACATCACCAAGGAGTTTAAATTGTATTTGCATTTATTAAAAAATGTAAAGAGACACACACATATCTTATGGCCATAAAATTTAAGTCCAGACTCATGGCAACATGAAAGTCCATAAAGCAAGTCAATAAACACATAAATTATGTTTTATACAAAAGCAAAAATGAATGAGAAATATAGACTGTTTCTAGAGAACTATTTGTAACTACATGTACAAAATTACCTACACATTCAGGAAATTCTAAACCACTTATCTCAACAATGTATTCTTAAAAAAAAAAGCAACCAACAGGAAATGAGAGCTCTAGCTAGTTACTGTTTTGAATATAGAGGATTCTGCAGTGTATAAAAGTCCCTTTTGTAAAGACACTGGCAAAACTGCTTAGCAGGTTTGAAAAGTCTCATGCAGGCCATGTATGTGGCTGCAATAAGGAACTGGTGGCAGGGCTGTGAAATCAGACAGGCAGGTAGGAGAGGTCACAGAGGGGCTTGGAGCCCGTAGTCCATACAGAGGCTCTAAATAGGGTTTCTGAGACAAAATCCTTGTGGGAAGATAGCCTCATACTTCTCTCATGGAGCTGCTGGTGGATTTGAACCACTGATTTTGCAGTTAGCAGCCCAATGTTTACCAAACACCACCACCACCATTGTTGTTGTTAGGTGCCATCAAATTGGTTCTGATCCACAACAACCCATGCCTCACAGAATAAAACAACGCCTGGTCCTGCGCCGGCCTCACATTTGTTCCTGTGCCTGAGCCCACTGCTGTAGACACTGTCTCAATCTATTTTCCACAGCCCCTCCACTCTACCAAGCACGATGTCCTTCTCCAGGGGCTAGTCTCTCCTGACATGTCCAAAGTATGTAAGGTGAAGTCTTGCCATCCTTGCCTCTAAGGAGCACTCTGGTTGTACATCTCCCAAATAGTGGTGCTGGCAAAGAAAACTGAAAGTACCAGCGTGGACTGCTAACAGGACAAAGCGATGAAAACACCACAGGCACTAAATCTTTTGGCTCTGACTGAAACTGATAATGGGAAACTACTGAAGGGTTTAGAACACAGAGTAAAATACAGGTAGTCCCCAACTTACAATGTACTCGAGTCATACAACTGTTCTTTTATGGGCGATTACTTGGTTGGTTTGGGGGGCACATCTTATCGTTAGTAATATGTACTACAATATTGCACCCATAATTTGATGATGTTAGCTTTCTCAGGTTTGATGTTTGCAAATTTCAAAAACAAAGATTGGATTTAAAAATCCAGTAACACATAACATAACAAAAAGCAATAGTTTTAATAAAGTAAAAAGGAAGTATATCTTATGTTAGAACTACCTGCAGTTTGGCTCCCACTTTAAAAGGGTCATCTGACTTTTGTGTTGACAACAAAAATGAGGTAGGGAGATCAGAAAAGAGGCTTCTGAGACAGCGCAGTTAAGAGACAATGGCTGCTTAGAGGAGAGTACTCCTACTAGGCACTGAAGTGCTAAACACAAGGTCCATGGTTCTAACCCACCAGCTTCTCTGTAGGAGAAAGATGAGTTTGTCTACTCCTATAAAAATTTAGTCTTAAAGAAATAAAAAAATTTAGTTTTGGCAAACAAGCGGGCTTCTAGCTGAAGCAACAAAGCCCACATGGAAAAAGCACACCAGCCTGTGTGATCAAGAGGTACCGAAGGGATCAGGTATCAGGCATCAAAGAACAAGAAATCCTATCATTGTGAATGAAGGGGAGTGTAGAATGGGGACCCAAGACCCACTTGGAGACTGGCTCAAATTCTCCCCTTACAGAAGGGTATCAGGGAGGAGACAAGCCAGTCAGGGTACAGTGTAGCAACGATGAAACACACAACTTTCCTCTAGTTCCTAAATGCTTCCTCCCCACCCCCGCCATCAGGATCCCAATTCTACCTTACAAATCTGGGTAGATCAGAAGATGTACACTAACTAGTACAGATAGGAATTAGAAACACAGGGAATCTAGGACAGATGATCCCTTCGGGACTGGTGCTGAGAATGGCAATACCAGGAGGGTGGAGAGGAGGGTGGGTTGGAAAGGGGGAACCGATTATAAGGATCTACATATAACCTCCTCCCTGGGGGATAGGCAACAGAAAAGTGGATGGAGGGAGTGGGTAAGATATGACTAAATAATAATTTCTAAATTATCAAGGGTTCATGAGGGAGAGGGGAACAGGGAGGGAGGGGGAAAATGAGGAGTTGATACCAAGGACTCAAGCAGAAAGCAAATATTTTGAGAATGATGATGGCAACAAATGTACAAATGTGCCTGACACAATGAATGTATGTATGGATTGTGATGAGTTGTATGAGCCCCCAATAAAATGATTAATAAGAAAAAAATGACTTACAGTCCCAAACACTATATAGATTTATATGGGTCAGAACTGACTCAAGGATTAGATTGGTGGGGGGGGGGCGCGGGGAGGTATAGCAGAAAAAGAAAAGTCAAGAATGCCATGGAAAGGGAAAGATTGACATTTGTATTGGAGCTTAAATTCTGACCTCCACCCCCCCACCCCCCTATTTGCAGGCCATGGATAATGGTGAAAGCCCCAAATCCATTTGCAGATTCCCCACTTGGTTTAAGCCTTCATTGAATTCCTTTTGAAGGTGAAGTCCTGCCCTTAGGCAGAGAGTATAAGGAAGTAAATTACCTACAACTAGCCCAGGGTAGGAGTCTCTCTCGTGGGTGGTGGTGTGTGTGTCCCTCCTTGATAGCGGTTGCATAGTCATGGGCCCTGGATCAATCTTGTAAAGTCTTCTAACATAATGTTTGTGTCCAAGACATGGCTCCATTCTCAATTCTGCAGTCCCATCTATAACTGTGATGTACTGATCCGCTGCCATCACGCTTTGTGAGTTTCCTTTGCCCCTCCAAGTCCGTTTTACAACTCTGTAAAAACGAGGCTTTCTACTCTGTAAGTCTCGGAAACGCACAGGGGCAGTTCTACTCTGTCCTCGAGGCCCCAATGAGTCAAGCTGACTCAATGGCACTGAGTTATTTTATCTCAGCAAGCCCTTTGATGCCATTGCAACCTCATGCTAATGATTTCCTTGGTTCACAAGGTGTGACTTTGTCCTTGTCTCTGTCCAGTTTAAGACTTAGTCAATTGATCTCCTTAAACTCTATTTGAGATTCTTGGTCTCTTATTTACGGTTGCTATGAGTCAGAATCGGCTCAATGACAAGTTTGGTTTTGGTTTTTGTACCCTAAGGGGGCAAAAGTGATGGCTTTCTACTCCCACAAGAGTGCAAGTCTCCAAACACACAAGAGCAGTTCTTATCTTGCCCTGAGGGCTGCGAGAGATTCAACTCACTCAATGACAGTGGGTTTGGTTTTTCTTGCTCTGTTCTGCTTTATACCCTAAAACGCATTCAATAAGGTTAGCAAAACTGGGGCAGGGGTGGGGGGGCAGTGGAGGGAGGATAAGTTCAGTTTTGAACATGTTAATTTTGGGATGTCTACAAGGCATGTAATTGGAAACGTTTAGAAGAGAGTTGGTTATTATGTGGTGGTTAGGAAAGAGACCCAAGCTGAAGATAATTTTTTTAGTTTAAAAGGTATGGCATTTCTAACTAGAGGATGGATGACATCACCAGGGACTAATAAGCACAGACAGAGAAGAGGTCTGAATATAGAGCCCTATGACCCAGCCTCTTGTTTACTAGTTGGGACAATAAATAGGAACTAGGAAAAGAAATTGAAAAGCAGCAGTAGTGTCCCAGAAGCAGAACGAAGAAAGAATTATTAGCCCCCTTAAAAGCTGCAGGGACAAAGATGAGGCTTTGTACTTCAGTAAAGAGCTAGTTTCAGTAACCCACTGAGGCAGTTCTACTGTCATACAGGCTTGCTATGATTCAGAATTGAATCACTGAGTTTGGGGGAATAGGGGGTGGGAATTGTTTTTTTGCTTAAATGTTGCAAAGGATCCCTGGTGGCGTAGTGATTTACATGTTGGGCTGCTAACCATAAGAAGAGTAGTTCGAAACCATCAGCCTGCTCTGTTGGATAAAGATGACGCTGTCTACTCCTGTAAAGATTCAGGGTTAGAAACCCACAGGGCCAGTTCTGCAATGCCCTACAGTCACGATGAGTTGGAACCAACCAAATGGCAGGCAGTAAGTGAGTTCAATGCTTCAAGGAGCCTTGGCAGTACCAGTACGTTACACTTTGGGCTGCTAAATAATTGCATGGTCAGCAGTTCGAACCCACCAGGCAGTTTGCAGGAGAAAAAGAAGGCTGTTGTGCTCTAGTAGGACGTCCTTCATTACCATGGAGTCAATTCTGACTCATAGCGACCCTATAGAAAGGGCAGAACTGGCTCTTCGGGTTTCCAAGACTATCACTCTTTATGAGCAGGAAGTGGCCTCAGAAATTCCCTGGGCAGTTCTACTCCATCCTATAGGGTCACACTATGAGTTAGATCTCACAGCAGGAGTGGCTCATATACCGTTACTATTAGGTCCTGTGAGATAGGATTGAGAACCGGAGAACTAGTAGACTCAATAAGAGTAGCTATGGAATGAATAGAAAAGCCACAACGAATGAATTGCCACAAATATTAACAACTCTTGTGGAGTTGCCCTAGTGGCACAGTGGTTACGCATTGGGCTGGGATCTGCAAGGTAGGCAGCTCAAAACCATCTGCTACTCCTAGAAAGGTGGAGCTTTCTACTCTGGTTGACAGTTACAATCTAGGAAACTCACAGGGGCAGCTCTAGCCTTGTCTTATAATGGTTGTCTTATAATCAGTCATCATCAACTAGATGGCAGTGAATTTGGTTTTATTTGTTTATGGAGAACAGTAGTTGAACCAAGAAATTGTGTTAGGGGAAGTTTGTTTTTAAAGATAGGAGATAGTGTATCTAAAGATAGAAAAATCCAGGAGAAAAGGTAGCCCCTGATGAAGCAGGCCATTTGCAGACAATGTGGCATATACTGATGCAATGCATGTCCTTGCAGGAGGATCGGCAAGAGTGAAGGTCAAGGGGACCAATGCAAGTAGGCTGGCAGATTTGGTCACTGGGCTTGTAACAGCTTTCTCCTAGTTTCTTTCTTTAATATGCAGAAACAAGTCATCAGTTGAAAGTGATTAAGAAAGAAATGGGATGCTACAGATTTGAGGAGAGATGTGTAAAAGAGTCATTCTATTCTGGGTATCGAGAGTGATTCAATTGGGGAAATGCACTTGGGTTATAGGATTGTGGGAAACACTAGGACTCTCCCCTCTTCAGGTAAGGATTTAAAGAGACCGGAAACACGCCCCTGAATATTTCCCTCAAGGTATGCTCAACTGCCCAGGGGCAGGTTAGAACAGATGGAGAACTGGATAAACCAGAGCTGGGGTTTTTGCCTGGTGAGCCCATGAAGGGATCTGAAGGTATATTATATGCAAGGGAGAAACTAAGGGGACTGAGGGGACATGTAAGAAAGAAGGGGAAATTTTCAGTTTCTCTCTATGAGAAGGGCACACACCCACAAGGAGGCATCAGTAAGCTGTGACCCTATTGATTGGTTGGATTTTCACCCCCACATTTCCACACAAAGTCAAGTTGACATAAAATCTAACTACCACAGACAGGGTAGAACTGCTTTTCTGGTTTTCCAAGACTATGTCTTGATGGGAACAGAAAGTCTCATCTTTCTCCGGCAGAGCAGCTGGTGGGTCTGAACTGGCCCGGTACCACCAGGGCCCCTTATTTAAAACAGGTTTCTTCTTTTTCTTAGATAGCATTAACATAACTGACCCCATGTTAATAAGTGTCTCATACTATTTTTTTATTTGTCTTAAATCTTTCACTTTTTGCTTTATAAACCAAAATCAAATTTTTACTACACCCAACATTTTATATCTTTTGTATGTTTAAGTAAAGCAGGAACCTCTGAGTATTTGTGGAAGTGATATGTTGATTGGATGGGACCTGATAGGTTTAAGCAAAAAATAAATTTCCTTTCTTTTACTATGCCTTCAAACTCTCCCTACAGATGTTTTCCTGCTTCCAGCTGAATGCTTTGGACCAAAGCAAAGGCAAACACTGAGAGGAACACACAAATTAACAGCAATTACTGACATTACTGTAACACAGACAACCGTACAACTGTTGTAACAATAATGAGTAAATGGATACACTGGTAGATGGGTATGCTAAAAAAAGTGTGACAGGGTGTAAGGAAGAGGTGTTGCATGTATATAAAAATAAACAATAGAACACACCGGACACAGCAATGGAAACTCCGGGGCAAAACCAAACCAAACACCTCACAGGACAGTTTCTAGGCTCAAGGTAAAAGACCACAGGCTTGTGGAGCATCTGTGTTAATTGACACAACATTCAGAAGGAAAACCTTGCATTGGTGAGCAGCATTAAAAACAAGACCCCAAGCCAGCAGCTGTCTACCATACAGCTACTGGGTTCTTCCTACATGGAGCAGGAGAGAGTGAGGAAAACGAGACTATGGGAGCAATCTAGTCTAGAGTTTTAATAAAAAACTCCAAACTCACTGCCATCGAGTCAATGCTGACTCATAGCAGCCCCCTGTGGGTTTCCAAGATTGTAACTATTTACCAGAGTAGAAAGTCCAGTTTTTCTTCCGAGGAATTGCTGGTGGTTTTGAACTACGGATCGACCATGTAGATGGCAGTCCCACACATAACCACTACCCCACCAGTGATCCAAGAGTACATCGACTACAGCACTCAAGAGCCAAAGGCCAGCAGAATTAGATGGTGCTTGACAACCACTGCAGACAGTCCTGACTGAGCCCACAACATATGATCTGGGACTAAGGGCGAAAAATATAGAATGAATCATCCAGATCACCAAAACGACTACTTAGTGGTCTCACAGGACTGGGAGAAACCCTTGAGACCGTGGTCGCTCTGACCTGGAGTCGAAATCATTCCCAGGAGTCCACCTTGCAGCCAAACAACAGACAGGCACTAGCACCCAAGAGCAAAGTGTTCCTTACAATGGACACTGCTCTTCTACTGCCATTTGAAATCCAGTCCCGTACAGGGCTCCGCCACTTCTACTGCTACCTCCGAGACTCAGTCAGCTGCCACAGCTCCACCATGAGGGAGGGCATGAGTGAGGGCAGCCCTCAGGCGGCAAGGTAGAGGAGGGATCCACGCAAGAAAGATCTGAATGAGTATTTGTCTCGATTTGGAAAGGTTGTAGGAATTCTGGTGGCGTAGTGGTTATACATCAGGCTGCTAGACCTAAAGCCAGCAGTTGGAAACCACCACCTGCTCCACAGGGGGAAGATGAGGCTTTCTATTTCTGTAAACAGTTACAAAGTTCCAGACTCAAAAGCCCACAGGGGGGCAGTTCTACTCTAGACTATGGCAGTGAGTAGACTACACAATTGTCACTGGATAGTAAAGAGGATCTGGATGTGTGCCTTTCAAAGATGCCGCCGCTAGTGTTGCTAAGTTTGGGAACTGGAAGGACACAAACTGGATGGTAACTCCGGTAGATCCCAAAAGAACCAAAAAAGGAACCCCAAAAAGGTTTCTGTGGATCGATTATGCCCAGATCCTTCAAAAGAACAACTTATATAAAGAATATTTTGGAGCCTTTGAAGAGATTGAAAAGTTAGAACTTTCTATGCTTAATTTGCTTGGTGAACTTTTACCTAAAGCATAAAATTTAATTTCATTATAAATAATGAAGCATTACTAACATTTAACATTTAGTAAAATGTTGCTCAATCTCATGGGAGCTGAGCTTGAAAACACGGTAACAGATCAAAACCAATGCCAGTATGCCCGTTTTCCAAAGTGTGCTGTATGTTGCTTTGCTTTTATCAAAGACCTACGTTAGTACCCGTTTTCACTGACTAAATGAAATCTGAAGGGGATTTTCACTTGGGCGAAAAGTCATTTAAAAGTCAAATAAGTTTAGCATCAGGCAATTGGAGATACCACCTGCCCCAAGTGGCATCAGCAATCTCCTTTCCCCCAGAATGCCACTCACCATGTTAGCCTCAAGCCACTGGAGCTTTGAACTGCATCTGTGAACACTGTATATTAGGATCATTTTAGGGTTATGTGCTACTTGATCTGACTTGGTTGGTTATGTTTTGGGCCTGGAATGCTCAAATGCTTTCCCATATACATTAATGGTAATCACTTCTTCACTTTACACCATTTCAGTTTATGACAGGTTTCAATGGAAGCACTCCATATTCTGGATGCAGAAAACGGTTTACATTTATTGGCAATGCTGAGAAAACCCCACACAAAATCTTAAACAAAATATCCCAGGTTCAATTGAACGCAAATAAGAAACCCAAACATGATCAAACGACCTCTAGTACCAAAAAACATGATAGCCACATGCTGTAGAAAATAAATGTAAAAAGATTTTAACGCACTTTAGAAATGTTTCATAAAAAAATTGGTAACCCCTCACAACCTTACACAGGCAAACTATGGGTGCTGCTGTAGTATGCCACATCTGCCTATACTACATCACTTTATTGATTATATCTGCTGTAAGTAAAACAGTCTACAAGGCCTTACCCAAACATGACACCTTCCCACCCACACGCACAATGTCCTACTGAAAGGGGAGACAATGGCAGCTTTTCAAATACTCCACCAATTATAAATAAAACGGGACACTACTGGAATTTATTTTGCCTCAAGCATGGTCGGAAGATACTTTGAAAATAATTAATTTTCTTAAAGTACAAAAAATAAGTCATTATGGGTTTTTAACTTTTCCGCTACAGTATTTTAATATATGCCCATGTTGTTGTTTGAAAGAATTCTAAGTTCTTTTCCAAATAAAATACACCAAGAACTTTTTATTCACTGTATCTTGGCTTGCTAACATTGTTCTTTCTCATCACTATTATCATTTATTTTGTTTGTTGCTGTGCAGTCACTCTGACTCATGGAGGGCGACCCCTCCCTACTATTAGGAAAACACCTGGATTATCAGCAACACCAGACTGTCAGTGTTTGCTCAAGTAGCCATTCCTATCGGAAATGTACATTTAAAGAAAAATTATCACAATTCCCTAGGACAGAAATGTGAAGGGAGAATTTCCTTATGATTCCTTGGAACAACAGACATAAAAAGTTAAAGCCAGTAAACTCTAAAAAAAATCTGAATTTTTTTAGCACACACCTGACCTTTATCAGTGCATAAAATGCCACGGCATGGCTAGGTCAAAAGGGCTCATGTATTAATGTGCCTCATTTTCATAATCAAGATTCATCTTAGAGCATATTAATCTGGGCTTAAGAGGCCAAATAAAAGGAAACCTGTTGTCACTGTGTGCTGAGGAGTTGGTTCTGAGTTCTAAGTGGAACAGTTTGTGCATGACCCCTGGTGGTATCATGTTTAACCCAAAGGTGGGCAGTTCAAACCTGCCTCAGGAGAAAAAAATGTGGCAATCTGCTTCCACAAAAGATCACAACCTTGGAAACCTTAGGAAAGAGAATTTCTTTCCTAAGAGCCTAGGAGAGAGTTCTATAGGGTCACTATGAGTCAGAATTGACTTGACAGCGATGGGTTTTACTAACCTACAGGTTGGTAGTCTGAACCTACCCAGCAGGACCACAAAAGAAAGGCCTGGTCGTTTGCTTCCAATAAGATTAAACCCATATGGGGCAGGGAATGTATGGATGTGCTTTATACAATTGATGTATGTATATGTATGGATTGTGATAAGAGTTGTATGAGTCCCTAATAAAATGTAAAAAAAGAAAAAAAAAGATTAAACCCATACTATGGCCTTAATACTAGAAAAAGTCAAGAGAGCAAAGTTCTTTGGTGGAAAGCAGAGATGGGAAGGCGAGGAGAGGGACTCACTCTTTGGGTAGCGGGCACATGTAGCTTTTGGTGATGGGAAAAGCAATTCCAAAGACAGGTAAAGACAGCCCAAGCACAGACCACTGTAAATGCTATGTAAGAGACATTGGCAACAACAGTGAAAACAACCAAAAAAGTGTGTGTAGTTATGTCGATGGATGAGTGCATCTATGTAAGTATATGAGGAAATGCACCTGCATATATAGGGTGGCTGTAGACTTATGTCTCCAGAGGAGAATGATTAGACTGTCTCTTCTTGTAAAGATTTAAAGTCTTGCAAACCCAAGAGGGCAGCTGTACCTTGTTTGACAGGATCACTATGAGTTGGAATCTGCTTGATGGCAGTGAAACTGATTTGGCTTGGGGTTTAGTAGGCATTTCTATGCACAAATTTGTATGTGTTGCATAGGTTTCAGAGAGTGTGTATAAAATTCCATTATTGTTTCATTCCACTTTCCCACAAACTTTTTTGATGCTCCCTCATAAATCTGCATGTATAATCAGCCATATAGCAGATACAGTTATAGAGGCTTCATACACACACACACACACACACACACGAGTCACGGGATTAATTTGCAAGGTTTAAAGGCTTGTGGCCAGAGTTTCAGGGGACAATTTAGTCAACTGGCAAACATAATTCACTAAGATGCTACATATCCTAGTTTGCTAAGTGTCTTAGATTTCAATTCTATAGTGAAACAAAACCAATGAAACTTTTATATGTATTATTTAGAGAGCGGTTCATATTAAGAAAACTACTCACAGAGCTTTGGGCGCACACATTCCCAAATCCGGGGTTCAAATGTCAAACTAGAGGCTTCTCTTGACTTGAGTAGCTGCTGCTGATCCTAAGATCAGCAAGTCAGACAGGAAGCTTCTGGCTACAAAGGTAAGAGAACCCAACGCAGGAGTCACTGTGGTTAGTAGCCCAGCGTGTCAGCCACGGCACCACGAGATGCAGGACCCAGACCCGGCAAAAGGAGGCAAATGTTTACATTAAAAACATAACAAGACTGGCACAGAGTTGATGCCGACTCATAATGCCCCTATAGCACAGATACAACTGCCCCTGCAGGGTTCTGAGGCTGCAACTCTTTATGGGAGTAGAAAGCCCCATCGCTCTCCCCGGGAGCGGCTGGTGGGGCTGAACGACTGACCTTGCAGTTAGAAGTCCAATGTGTAACCATTATGCCACCAGGCATCCCTACACTTTGCCACAGTGACTACTCGTAGGAAACAGGCCACATCTCAGGGGAAATTTCCTTTTAATGGACTGCATCGGGGCTGTGATCTGAGTAAAGGTATTGCATCCCACCCTAATCGCCTTACAACTCATTAGCTGCTCATTAAGGAAGAGATTGCATTGTGTTAGATCTTTTATTGTGGAGGATTACCAGGTCTTAACTGTCAAACCACTAAAAATCCTGGCCCGGCAAAGTTGACACAAAATCGTAACAATCACAGAAACACCTGGGGTCTTACAAGTTTTATGAGTCACCATCTATGACACAACTATTGGTTTCTACTTGAACGAAGGAAATAAAAGGCTCGAAGCAGTAGCACTAAGCCACTCAAGCTTCTTCTCACCTGAGACCACAAGAATTAGATGGTGCTCCACTACCAAAGGGAAAAACAGAAAGTCCCACAGAGAATGGAAGAAAACTGTAGAGCAAAACCTGAAACTCAGATTAAAAGAACACAGCAGACCTAGCCATCGAGACGAAGAAACCATGAGACTCTGGCCCTAAGATCACTTTTGAACATGGCATTGAAGGTATTTCTGCAGGTCATCTTTCAGTCAAATAATAGGTTGATTTATAAAATAAGTACGGCCAGACTACTTCTTCGAAACAAGGATGGTTGAGACTTCATCTCACGTACTTTGGCCATGTTATCAGGAGTGTGCAGTTCCTGCAAGAGGACATATGCTCGGCAGTAATCAGACATCTGAAAAGAGGAAGACCCCAGACAAAATGACTGACACAGGGCTGCAGCAATGGGCTCACAGCACAGTGTGAGGAGGCTCAGGAGCTGGCAGTGTTTCCATCTGTTGTCCACGGGTCACTGTGAGTCAGAACTGACTCCACGTCACCTAACGACAACAACAACAAAATAAACCATCACCGATGAGCAATGTGTTCCTTTAACAATCAACCAAACAAGGCCAAATGGTCAACATTGACCCAAAAGGAAATCTCCATCCATGGAAGAAAAGACACAAATGGAAATGAGAATGCTGACACAATGTAAAAACTTGTAAAGAATGGCACTGAACAATTTATATTAAAATTATTATACATGAAAACTTAATTTGTAAACTATACCTAAAACACAATTTTTTAAAAAGTGTGTTAGTAATCCTATCAGAAAAAAGAAAACACAGACACACAAGAAAAAAATCTACTGCCGTCTACTCAATCTGACGCACAGCAAACTATAGGGCAGAGTATGAACTGCCCTACAGGGTCTCCCAGGTTGTAAACTGAAGTTTAGGAGTTTATAGCTTTGAATATTGCCGATCTTTCTCCCACTGAGAGGCTGGTGGGTTCGAACAGCTTAACTTTTGCTTTTGGTTAACAGCAAGGCCCTTAATTACTCTAGCACAATAGTTCCTTTAGGATCACAGTTAAAAAAAAATCCTAGGGGACACTTCTACTCTCACATATGAGAGTTGCCATAGGGTGGAATCAATTAGACAGCAGTGGCTAATATAAAATAAAATTAAGATAAGACAAGTACCAAATGTTTTCACAAAGCTTGTAGGGAAATGTAATTAAATGATAATGGAATTTGTTCATCAACTTTTGAAGCCTTCATACCTTGAAAAACCAGATTAGTATGTTTTATAATGCTTCTAAATAGATTTTTTAAGTATATAAATAGGCAATGCAACCTCTTATATTCAGAATCAATATATGTAATACTACAAATCACAGGGTGTTTAAGAAGCAGTTTTATCACAGTTATAGTAAGTGGGAAAGTCCAAAAATGGAACCATAAATAGCCCTTAGCCAATAACCTTCCCTTTCTAACACTGTCAAGTCAATACTGTACTTGTTTGTAAATGGTGAATAAAAGGTCAACATAAAATTTCTGAGATGGTGTTTTATTGAAAAATGTTTATAGAGAAGGAATCCAACGTCCCCCTTTGAGAGTTTTTTAAAATCGAAAATGCTGTTACTGCAAAGATTATTTACATAAATCAGAACAGAAGTATATTACTCATCCACAAATATAGTGCACCATGGGGTATACTCTATGGGGGACGAGGGCATAGTTTGTTAAACCTCTTCTTTCATTTTAAAATGCAGATAAGATTTTTCATAAATGGACATGAAAATGTGATCCAATAACCCTTGCCCTATTAAGTTATTTATTAACCTTTAAACGATGGAATAGGTCTACACTTCCTGCAGTTCACCTGCCATCTTTCCAAATTTATGGCGCCACTAGGGGTATAAAACAGTCCATACTGTTGACATTGGTCAAGAAGCAACTTCATGACTGCGTTGTAAGACAGGTGGTGGTGGCGGTGGCATAACTGTGCTCCATTTCCCACAGTGTGGTCGGCATCCGCACAGGTCCTCCTATACAAGAGCTACTGAATAAATGATGACACTTGATTATAGGAGGGCAATATTGTTGGGGGGTTCCCTCTAAGTTTGGAGTTCTCCCTTGCTCAAAGGCAGCTCAAGACCATGTAGCACCTGACCTTCTATTTATCCAAGCACCTCTTTTGACAGAAAATGTCAAACCAACTTGTCTCATGAAAACTTCCACTTTAGATAGACTTTCTATGTTCATAATATTGAAAACAAGCCTGCACAACAGATCCGTTGCGGTAGAATAATTCCAACACTATAGGGCAGAGTAAGTTGTTTCCAGGGTTTCCAGGACTGTACTCTTTACAGTAGTACACAGGCGCATATTGCCACGGGGCAGCTGGTAAATTTGAACTGCTGACCCTTCCGTAAGCAGGCCAGTACTTAAGACACTGCACCACCAGGGCTCCTAATACTGATAGTATCTGGTTATTCATCAACAGAATGTGTTGGGCGGAAAACCAGCAACAAGCACATAGAACCGACACTACATGGCGTTTGCCATTTTTCCCCCTTAACCTGAGCCAAGAGATATCTGCCAAGATTTTACTAAACATGAGACCTGCTGTCTAAATGTTCAAGATTCATTCATTCATTCATTCATTCATTCGGGAGATACTCTGAGGAGCTTCTACATGCCAGGGCCCCGAGCAAAGGTTTAAAATTCTGTAAATCGTACATCACACCACCAGTCTCGTGCAATCGCTTATAAAGAGCAGCTCAAACGGAATCCCAACGTTGTCCCACGCACCTATGAAGTCACCGATCCATGCGGCATCAGCGAGCCGCTACCTACCACGCCCGTCACTGAAAACCACAACGAAAGCAGCAAGCGCGGCAATAAAACAACCTGTAAGAGTAGCAGGAGAACTCGTCCGAGAAGGTGGCCGGGGTTTCTCCAAGGGGCCCCGGAAGAACCGCAGCGGGACCCGCAGACGGAACGCGCCGGGCGCCCGGAAGATCGGGGCTCCGGCGCCCGAGCTGGGTCCCGGGGCGGCGAAGCCCTCACCTGAGGACCCCGGCCCTCCCCGCCGGCCCCTCACGCCACGGGAAAGTTGGGGGGAGGGGGTCTGCACCGGGCGGCGGTTGGCTTCCCAACCACCCGCCCGCCGAGAATCGCGAGCCGATCGGGGAACAATTCGTCTGCGGGCACCGGAGGGAAACCAAAGGCAGGCTCCCCCAGCGGGTGGCCCTCGCCCAGACCTGAAAATGGAGCCGCGGGCTCGCCCGGAGCCCGCAGCGCAGGGCAGACAGGGCCAGGCCGCGCTCGCCCCGGAGCTCCGGAGCGCCGGGGAGCCGGGCGAGCGACCCCCGCCCCCGGGGCCGCGACGGCGAGGCCGGGGGGCCGCCGCTGCACTCACCGCCGCCTTTGTCTCAGCAGCCTGCTCCCGCCGCAGCCGCTCCCGGCGCCGGCTCCGCGGCTCCGGCCGCCCCCACGCCCGCAGCTGCGCTCCCCGGCGCGCACGCCGCTTCCTGGCCCCCGCCCTCGGCGCCCGAGCTCGCGCTCTGGCGGCACGAGAGGCGGCGCGCGCTCCTCAGCGGCAGGAGGGCCCGCGCAGCTGTCGCGCCGGCCCCGCCCCCGGCCCCGCCCCGGCCCCGCCCCCAAGACGGGCCGGCGCGCGGCGGACCCCGCCCGGGACCCCCGCGACGCGGAGCGCCCCAGGGCAGAGCGGGCTGAGACACCGCCTCCCAAGCGCTCCGGGGGCCCAGAGCCGGGCCGGAGACCGCGCGGGAAAGGACGCGCCGGGGAAGATGGCGACCAGGGTTGACGGGAGCGCGCGGGAGCCCCTCCCCAGCCCCGGTTGGGCGGCGGGCTGCCGGCGAGAGTCCCGGCTCGGGCTGGGCCGCTGCTGCCCGCGCCCCCACCTACCGCGCCTGCGTGGGGGCTGGGGTCGGGAGGGGCAGTGGCTAGCGAGGGCTAAGCCGCGCTCGGCTGGTCGCGGTTGAAAGATCAGTGCCCTGAAATTTCCACACCAACGCCTGATCGTCTCTGAGACCTAGAATCGCCGAGTCCGTAGTCGTTACCTGGCTTCAGCCCAGAACATGCACCCGGCATCGGCCTGTAACGTAAAAATTTGCTCATCTCTTGCACCCTAGTCACCCCGGTAGCTGTTCGTTTTCATATCTCTAGAAATAAGAAACATCAGTGTCCGGATCTCCACCAAAATACCCACCGAACTTTACATCACGATATCAAATGACTCGGAAAAGGCCACACTACCACGGAAATAAGTTCAAGTCTGTAAAACTTTGAATATAATCAGTCATGCGTGTCTTCCCCATTCCTGAGGGTGGAAAGACCCCTTTCAGTGCGCCGATTGGAGTCCGCCTGGGTTCCTCTTATTCGCTCATGCTCACATCCAAGTCAAGAACACCAGTTGGCGTTGTATTCATTACCTTCAAAATGAATACAAAATCTCACCACTCGTCGCCTGCCTGCCTCCAGCATCTCTGGCTTCATTTGTACTTTAATAACCTCCTAACTGGTATTCTTATCTTTGTCAACCGTCACCTCTTCTAGTGCAGCAGTTTTCAACCTGTGGGTGGTGACCCCTTTGGGGGTTAAATGACCCTTTCACAGGGGTTGCCCGATTCATAACAGGAGCAAAATTACGGTTATGAAGTAGCAACGAAAATAATTTCATGGTTGGGGGGTCACCACAACATGAGGAGACCTGTATTAGAGTCGTGGCATTCGGAAGGTGGAGAACCACTGTATCCAGTGTCAGCACAGTAGCCAGATTGTGCTCTTACAAGAAAAGTCAGTTCAAAGTTCATTTGGTCAAAATCCTCCAATGGCTGCCTATGTAATGCAGTGTTTTTCAGTAGCACCAGTGTTTAACGTGGCCTACTCAGCCCTTCACTGCTTGTTTGCTTGTTTTGCAACTCCCTGATTCCATTTCTACCCATTTTTCTGATGTGTGCCCCGAGTCGGCATACACAATAGCAACCCACAATTATTAAATTATGCTTGACCATTATTTCAGTCGCTGTGTCAGTCCATCTCATGGACGGTCCACCTTACTTCCACTGACCCTTCATAGCGTTACCAACTGTGACGTTCTTTGCCAGGAACTGGTCTCTCCTGATAACATGTCCCGAGTATGTAAGAAGTCTCGCCATCCGCAGTTCTAAGCAGCCTTCTGGCTGTACTTCTGCTAAGAGAAATGTGTTGGTTCTGGCAGTCCGTGGGACTTGCGACATTCTGTACCACCTCCATAATTCAGATGCACCAATTCTCCTGGGGTTTGCCTTCTTCCTCGCCCACCTTTCGCATGGCTCCCCGCACGCAAAAATCAAATCGCTGGTTCCTCACAAGACTACCAGTCAGAGCAGAACTGTCCCTGCGGGTTTCCGAGGCGGTAACTGTTTACAGGAGAAGAGCACTTCAGCTTTCTCCCGGGGAACAGCTGGTGGTTTCAAACTGCTGACCTTGCAGTTAGCAGCTCAAGGGAACCACTATGCTTACCAAGGCTCCTTCCTACCACTAGTTGTTTTGATCTGCCAGACAGATCTTCACTTAGGGTCTTTAAAAAGATATTCCCTCTATCTGTGCTGAAATCCTAACAATGAGGTTCTTGACCACGATATGTAACACCACAACCGTCTCACTCCAACTCCCGGTCCTCCCTCCCCTGCTCTTGTCCTCATCTCCAGGGCACGCCACACCTTGTAATCATTACAACATAGTAACATATATTTACTTTTCAATGACTCTCCACTAATAGAGTTTTGTCTATTTCCTTCAACTGATCATTCCAAGTGCCTACCATAAGCAGGAAGGCGAGCAAAATGTCCACAGAGATAATAACAAATTCAAAACAACTAAAATGACCCAGCTTTTACATTACTTCTTGGTTCCAGTTTCTACTAGTTGACATCCTTATTTATATCATAATATGAGCATTTTCATTTCATTTCCAATTACCTTCACATTCAGCAACTTTTTGACCAAATGATATCCTGTTTCACTGAATAAGGAGAATAGTTGAATAGTAATAATATGATCAACTACAAGAAGCTCTTGAATAGCGAAACAAAGATGATTCCTAAATTTAATATACTGGTATGTTGTTTGTTTTTAGCTCTCCTCTTGAATTCCAAGAATCCCTGGTGATGTAGTGCTTATGTGTTGAGCTGCTAACTGCAAGGTGAGCAGTTTGAAACCACCAGCAGCCCCCAGGAGAAGGATGAGGTGTTCTACTCTCTTAAAGGGACACCGTTATATCCTGTCCTATAGGGTTTCCTTAAGTCAGAACTGACTTGATGCCAGTGAGATTGGTTTGGAGTCTTTTGAATGACAAATGTAGTCATTCTGTGCAGATATCCACAAAGGTACTAGTCATTATGTAAATATTTTCATATTTTTTGAGATTTTTGTTTCCAAAACATATCATGTGATTGAAAACCATGATAAAATTTCCATTGTTGGTCAGAGAAAAAAAATAAATTAAGGAGATTAATCCCTTCAATTGACAGATAGTTATTGTATAAGTCTGTGTGTAAAATTATTTGCTCAGTAGTATATATGTATGTCACCTTTTTATCATTTCATTGAGGGATCTTACAATTCTTATTAAAATCTATACATTAATTATATCAAGCATTGTTATACATATGTTATAGCATAGCTTTTTAAAAACATATTTATCCTGTATTATTTGAAAGCTACAGATTAGCCCTTACAGTTTGAATTTTTTTAATCATTTTATTGGGGCTTCATACATGTTTTTTTTAATTTCACAAAACCAAATTGATTTTGCTTTTATTTGTTTTAAATGCATTTCAATGTCAAATATAGTTTTTAATAATACCAAATCATAATTCTTTATGTAACTGTTATTTGTGAATGTTTGTACTATCCTGAAAATTGTTACCAAGTAAAAACTTATCTCAAAGGAAGGACAAATGGAGTGGGAGGGACACTGTTCATAGTTTTTTCACATGATGTACTTTGCAAATAGCGATACAAGTAAATGCAACTGATATAAAAGAAACTCTTTTGCACATTCACTAATCCATCAACAAAAAACAGTACTTCAAAAAAAATTAGCCTGCTATTCAACAAATGCAAACAGCTAACACCAAAGAGCAGCCGCAGACTTGCTGGTCTAAGCGCTGTTTATGGGTTCACACAGCTGCCACCCTGGCCTGATTCTGCAATCTTTTCAATCATTAAATAACATTTCCTCTAAATCTTTTTAAGCAAATCGGCTTTTATAAACATAATGCTAATATTTTAAAATGGCTTTCCAAAATTTCCTAACAGCTATTTCTCACATACAGGGAAGATTATGTATGGAGTCAGTGGGGAATTCAATCCAAACTCTACTGGTAATTAGCTGGATGACCATGGGTACAGTTCTTGATCGTCCTAAACTTGTCTTAATAGGCTGTACTCATATTCCCTTCCAAGGGTTGTTGTGAGGAGTCAGTAAAAGAACTCCTGTGAAGTCCTTAGCTTTGGGCTTGTCACATGATCAGTGCTTAGTAAATGCTAGTTATTGTCACTACCCCTAAAATCCAACCCACCGATGTCCTGTAGATTCCAACCGGAGAGCATCTCCGTAGGACACACTACAACTGCCTTGCAGGTTTGCAAGGCTGCGAATCTTGATGGACACTGACTGTCACACCTCTCCATCCAGTGGCAGGTTTGTTCCAAATGTTCCAAAAGCTGAGTGTCTTAATCACTGCCACCAGGCCTGCAACACCATCATTACACAAACCTAGAATTCAACTCATTGCGCCACACTTGTAAGACTTAGAAAATGATGCGTGAAAGGCCTCACATAGGATGTGCTGAGTTCTGGGTCGAGATAATAGAATAGTCAGTTACATTTCAAAAGTTTTTAAGGCTACTGACTTTCTTTTACAGAGCCCTGATGGCATCGCAGCTAAGTATCTGTTGCTCAAAGAAGCGTCAGAGTTTGAAGTCAGCCAGTGGATCCATGGAAGACGTTGCTGGACATCTGCTCCTGTAAAGATTACAGCCTAAATTTGCAGAAGGCCTTGGAGGACAGAGGAGCCCCAAAAATCCATTTGCAGGGCCCCCTCATGGGTTAAGCCTCCATAGTCAGGGAATGCAAATAGTCTTGCTACCAGACAGAGGGCATTATGGTAGATGTAGTCATGTTAAAATGGAACACCTTCTCATTTGATCCCTCTAAAGTTGTTTCTGTTTTTAATATTTTCTGCTTTCTCTTGGAGGCTTGCCTATGTTTTGTTTAGCCATTGTTGTGGTTTTGTGTGTGTGTGTGTGTTTTGCTTCCTGTTCATGTTTTGTGTGATTTTCTATACATGAAATCGAGGAGAAGTAGATCTATAGAGACGAGTAATTACCTGGAGGAGTAATTACCTAAGGGCACGGGCGGGGAAGTTGGGGGGAAGTGGGTTGCTAACAAGGAGCATGAGAAGAAGGTGTTCTGAAATAATTGTGGTGATGATTGCACAAAACAATATGATTGGATGATTAAATTGTATGAGATGTGAAGTATACGCCAATAAAATTATTTTTTTTTAAGATTGCAACCTAAAAACCCGCTGGGGCTCTTCTCTTTTTTGTCACATGGAATCTGTGTGAGTGGAAATCAATTCCAGGGCACCTCAACAACACCAAAAACTACCTCTACCACCAGCATAAGCCAGGCAGTATTCTAGGCAGCAAAAGAAAAGAGAAATGAGGTGCAGGCCTAGACTGGTTTACAAGTGAACGATCAGTCATTGAATGCATAGCTAATTCAAAGTAGTATAACCAGCCATACTTCCAAGTTGCCAGGGACACATCTTGTCCTGTGCTTCCCTCTGATTGCAAGGGTTTACACTTGCCTGCCCAGCAACACCCCGGAAGAAAGGCCTGGTGATCTACTTCCGTATGTGTGTTAGGCCAAATTGATTAGAGAAACAAATCCAGAGACAAATATAAGACAGCTTTATATCAAGAAGTAATTATGCACCAATAAAACAACTCAGCCCAGTCAACTCAAGTCCTTAAGTCCCACACTAGTCCATAAGTCCCGCTTCACACTCACGAGGTACAAGCAATGATGCAAGATGCAGGAAGATCACGGGCCAGCGGGTGAAAAGTCTTAAGGGTCAAATAGTGGTGGTCTCACCTCCAGGACTTGCACAGCTCTCATTGTGGCTCTGACGGCTCTCTCAGTGACTCCACAGCAGGAAGGTGAAGGCAGAGAGAGAGAGGAGGTTCCCAGGATCCTCCTTAGGAGGCCACACCCACCAGGAGAGACCATCAGACCTGCAGCCATTGAAAACCCAAGGGAGCAGAATTCTACTCTCACACACCTGGAGTCGCTGAGTTGAAACTAACTGGAATCCAGCTAGACCAGAGCATGTACACAGGTATAGATGAGAGCTGCAAACACAGGGAATCCAGGACAGATAAACCCATCTGGACCAATCATGACAGTAGCTACACCAGGAGGGTAAGGAGAAGGTGGGGTACAAAGGGGGAACCCATCACAATGATATACATATAACCCCCTCCCTGAGGGACGGACAACAGAAAAGTGGGTAAAAGGAGACATCGGGCAGTGTTAAGACATGACAAAATAATAATAATTTATAAATTATCAATGGTTTGTGAGGGAAGAAGAGTAGGAGAGAGGGGGGGGGAAATGAGCTCATAGCAAGGGCTTAAGGAGAAAGAAAATGTTTTGAGAATGATGATGCCAACAAATGTACAAATATGCTTGACACAATGTATGTATGTATTGTGATAAGAGCTGCTTGAGTCCCCAATAAAATGATTTTTAAAAGAAAGAAAGAAACTAACTGGACTGTGGAAAGTTTTGGCTTTTCACTCTCAACCATGTCCAGTTTAAATGATAAAATATGTAGTGTGTGTAAACTGAAAAAAAAAATCTATGGCCATTGAAATTCTTACTCAGCAACTTTATTGGACGGAGGAGACGTGAACTGCTCCACAGGCGTCTGTGGCTGCAGTCGCCATGAAAGCAGACCGCCCCAGTGCTTCCAAAGAGCAGCTGATGGGGTCAGTCACCAACTTTTCTATTAGCAGCTCAGCTGGGCCACCGAGTCACCACAGCTCCCTGGTGCACAACATGCCCTGCCATGGAGCCCAGGCCAACTGCCCCGGGCTTCTCAAACTGGGAAACTGTAACTTGTTTTTTTGTCCCTAGTAATGTTTAAAATTTTTTATTGTGAACTGGGTAAAGGTTTACAAAGCAGATAATCAGTTTTATATTAAAAATTCATAAACATCGCATTTCATTCAATTAAAAATAATTTTATCGGGGGCTCGTACAACTCTTATCAGAATCTATACATACATCAATTGTGTCAAGCACATTTGTACATTTGTTGCCCCCATCATTCTCAAAATATTTTCTTTCCACTTGAGCCCTTGGTATCAGCAACTCATTTTCCCTCTCCCTACCCACTCCCCCCTCCTTCATGAACCCTTGATAATTTATAAATTATTATTATTTTGTCATGTCCTACATTGCCCGACATCTCCCTTCACCCACTTTTCTGTTGTCCATCCCCCAGGGTGGGGGTTATTTGTATATGCTTGTAATCGGTTCCCTTGTTCTCCACCACCTTCCTTCCACCTTCCCGGTATCACCACTCTCACCACTGGTCCTAAGGGGTTCATCTGTCCTGGATTCCCTGTGTTTCCAGTTCTTATCTGTACCAGTGTGCATGCTCTGGTCTAGCTGGATTTTTAAGGTAGAATTGTAATCATGATAGTGGGGAGGAAGCATTAAAGAACTAGAAGAAAGTTGTATGTTTCATCGTTGCTACACAGCACCCTGCCTAGCTCATCTCCTCCCTGTGACCCTTCTGTAGGAGGATGTCCAGTCACCTACAGATGGACTTTGTGTCTCTACTCCCCACTCCCCCTCATTCACAATGATATGATTTTTTGTTCTTTGATGCCTGATACCTCATCTCTTCGACATCTCGTGATCACACAGGCTGGTGTGCTTCTTCCATGTGGGCTTTGTTGCTTCTCATCTAGATAGTCACTAGTTTATCTTCAAGCCATTAAGACACCAGATGCTACATCTTTTGATAGCCAGCCACCATCAGCTTTCTAAACCACATTTGCTTATGCACCATCTTTGTCTTCAGTGATTGTGTTGGGGAGGTGAGCATCATGGAATGCCGGTTTAATAGAACAAAGTATTCTTGTATTGAGGGAGTTCTTGAGCGGAGGTCCAATGTCCATATGCTACCTTAATACTAAACCTATAAATATATGCACATAGATCTATTTCTCCATCACCATATATAACTATATTTACATATGTATATGCCTGTATTTCGCTCTCTATAAATGCTCTTTGCCTCCTAATTCTTTCCTCTATTTCCTTTTACTTTCCTCTTGTCCCACTATCATGTTCAGCCATTATTTGGGTTTCAGTAATTCCTCTCAGTTACATTGCCCTTGATCAAGTCCTACCAGGCCTCTCACACCCTCCTTACCACTGATTTTGAATCGCTTGTTGTTCCCTTGTTGCTGGGTTTGTTAACACCACTTCCTTTCCCCCAATTCTCCCTCTCCCTTATCCCCCTGGAACCATCAGTCCCATTGTTTTCTCCTCCAGATTGTTTATCCAGCCTATCTTATCTAGATGGACCTGCAGAGATAATAATATGCACAAAAACAAGACAGAGCAAAACAAAGCAACAAAAGAAAAAAAACAACAACAAAATAAACCAATGACAAAAAAAGAGAAAAGCCTGTAAATAGTTCAAGGTCTGTTTGTTAAAACTGTAACTCTTTATGGGAGTAGTAAGCCTCATCTTTCTCTTGCATAGAGGCCAGTTGTTTGGAACTGCTGACTTTGTGGTTAACAGCTGGATGCATAACCCACTGCACTAGTAGGCCTCCTCTGGTGTATATACTCAAAGACAAAAACCAAGCTTGCTGCCATAGAGAGAGCTGTATAAAATATTTGGGTTACAGAAAAGGAGACATCAGTTCTGTGTAACAATGTATTGCTCTTGTTCTTCAGGGTCATTATATTGGCTGCCACTTATATCAACCCGATGTACCATAGACTATAACACTACCTGGTCCAGTGCCAAACTCAACATTGTTGTTACGTTTGAGCCCATTGTTGCAGCCACTGTGTCAGCTCATCTTTTTGAAACTCTTACTCTGTTTCACTGATCCTCTACTAAGCGTGATGCCTTTTCCCAGGGCCTGTTGTCTTCTGCTAACATGTCCAAAGTCCATGAGTCACATCATCCTTACTTCCAAAGAGCATTCTGCTGTACCTCCTCCAAGAGAGATCGGTTTGTTCTCCTGGCAGTTCACTGTAGTTTCAACGTTCTTCACCAAGACCATCGTGCGTCAATGATCCTCTGGCCCTCCTTAGTCATTGTCCAGCTTGCATATGCATGTAAATCCTCAAAGTGACACTCTTTAACCACTTTAAAGAGGTCTTGAGTACATGTGCCCAATGAAATACATCAGTTGATTTCTTGATTGCTACTTCCGTGAGCACTGGTTGTGGATCCAAACGTAACGAAATCGTTGACAATTTCAATCTTTTCTCCATTTATCGTGATGTTACTTATTGGTCCAGTGTGAGGATTTGGGTTTCCTTACATTGAGTCCAATCTGCACTGAAGGTTGCAGTCCTTGCTCTTCATCAGCAAATGCTTCAAGTCCTTCAGTGGTATCATCGGGAGTTTACATGTTGCTAATGAGCCGTCCTCCAATCCTGATGCCACGTTTTCTTCATAGAGTCCGGCTCCTCAGATTATACAAATTGAACAAGTGTGGTGAAAAGAAACAATCCTGATGCACAAGTTCCCTGCCTTTTAAACCATGCAGCTTTCCCTGGTTCTTCTTGGCCCATGTACAGGTTCCACATGAGCATGTTGAAGTATGATGGAATTCTCATTTTTCTCAATGTTACCCATAGCTTATTATGCTCCACACAGTTGAATGGCTTTTCACAGTCAATAAAACTCAAGTAAGCATCTTTCTGGTATCCTCTCCTTTCAGCCCAGAGCCATCTGTATCTCTGGCTCCATGTATTCTTCTGAATCTGGCAGCAAACTTTATTCATTTTTTAATTAATTTATCTTCAGCAAAATTTTACTTGCATGTATTATTAATATTGTTGGATAATTTTTGAATTCTGTTGGATCACCTTTCTGTGAAATGTGTACAAATAGGGATCTTTTCCTGTAGGTTGGTAAGATAACTGCCTTCCAAATTTCTTGGTACAGATGAATTGGTTTTGTTTGTATCAGCTTGTTGAGACATTTCAATTTTTATTCTGTCTATTCCTGGAGCTTTGTTTTTCATGGAAGCCTTCAGTCCAGTTTGGACCTCTGGTTCTTCCTCATATGCGCTCAGGAAATAGTTGAGTGTTGGCCGGTTCGTTTCGGCACACTGACTCTGTGAATTCTTTGCATCTTCATTTGATGTGTCCTTTATTGTTCTATATTTTGTCCGTAGGCTCCTTCAAGCGTTGAGTGTTTACCTTTAGTTCTTTCATCTTCAATTATGCTAAACCTGTTTTTCCCCTTTGGTTATTTAGCTCCCGTCTTTGTACATTTCATTATAATGTTTTATTTCTCTTCTCAAATTGCTTGGAGATTTTCTGACCTGCTCTTCCACCTGATCGATTCTTCCATTTGCTTTAGCTACTGTGTGCTCAAGAGCAAGTTTTAGTGTGCCTCCTGAGATCCATTTTGGTGGGGTTTTTCCTTTCCTGTCCTTTAAAGTGACCTTTTGCTTTCTTCATGCATGACCTCCTTGATGTCATCCCACAACTTTCCGGTCCTCTCTCATTTGTGCCCCATACATCAAATCCATCGTTGCGATGGCCTCTAAACTCCAAGTAGGACACCCTTAAGGTCTTAAAAAAAATTTTTTTTACTCTTGTCGATTGTTTCCATTTTCTTCAGCATCAACCTGAACAATTATGAGAAAGCGTGTTCCATTGTTGTCCCTTAGCCTCGTTTTGGCTGATGGCCTTGAGCTTCTCCACTGCCTCTTTCTACCCATCAAAACCCACACAGGGTGCTACCAGTCCATTTTGACTCAGAGCAACCCGAGATAGTGTCTCTGAGGCTGCATATCTTCATAGGACAGTAAAGCCTCATCTTTCCCCAGCTGAGTTTCTGTGGATGCCAGCAAGCAGCCGCTGTTCATGTGTTTAAACAGGTACCTGTAATAAGAAGCCATTTATCTTTCAACATTCTCTCATGAGCGCTCCAGCTTCCTGTTTATCACCAAGGACATATATTCCACCCACTCTTCCTTCCTCGTTGTTTCCAACTTTCACATTCCCGTCACCAGTAATTATCAGTCCATCTGGCTTGATCTATTTCCGACTGAAGAAGACGGGAGCAATCTTCTATCTAGTGGTTGTTGTGTCAATTTTAATAATAATTGTCTTAATTAACTGGTCTTGTAAGCAGAGCAGCCCTGGTGGTGTAGTGGTTATGCTTTGGGCTGCGATCCACATGGTTGACAAGTTGAAACTACCAGCATCTTCGTGGGAGAAAGACTGGGCTTGCTATTCCCATAACCAGGTGAAGTCTTGGAAGCCCACACGGGGTTGCTGAGTCAGCAATGACCCGATGGCCGTGAGTTTTGTTTGTTTGTTTTTCTGATCCTTGTAAGCATATAGCTACTATCCTATTACAATGAGCACTGCACTTCCAGACAGATATTGAAATAGTATATTTAATGCTGATGTGATGCCACTCCTTTAGAATTTGTCATTTCAGCACAATCAACTATATGGCTGTCTGATATCAGTCCTATGTATTCCATTTCTTTCTTTCTTTTTTTGGACAACTTCCACTTTTCCAGATCATACTTCATGCATTCCACATTGTGGTTATTAATGGATATTTGCAGTTTTTTCCTCTAATTTTGAGTTGCACCTTAGCAGCAAGTGAAATCTCCTTTGTTCCATCGATGTCATTGTGGTCAACTCTACACTGAGGAGGCAGCTCTTCCTCAGTTGTATTTTGAGTGCCTCCCAATTTGAGGTTCTCATCTTCCTACACTCTATCAGAAAATGTTCTCTATTATTCATAGTAAGTTTTTCAGTGGCTAATCCCTCGGCAGTGGACCACTTCTTTTTTCTTCCTAGTCAGCTCTTAGTCTGGAAATTCCACTGAAACCTGTTCACCATGAGTGGCCCTGCTGGTATTTGAACTACCTGTGCCATCGTTTCCAGCACTGTAGTACTATGCACACACTGCAGTATCACAAACTGGCAGACAAGTGGAGAGGAAAGATAGACATTGAAATGTCCCCTTTGAAAGTATCCCTTGGGCGACTTGATTCACCATGCAAAAACCCATTGCTGCCACAGCTCCCTTGTAGGACAAAGCAGAAGTGTCCGGTAGGGTTTCCCCGGCTAGCACCTTTATGGAAGCACACTGTCTCATCTTTCTCTCTTGCTGGTGCTGGTGAGTTCAAACTGCTGGGGTTTTGGTTAGCAGCCCTACACCTTAACCCCACTGTGCCACCAACCAAACCAAAAGAAAAGAGGAGACGAAGAGGAAGAGGCAGTAGAACATTTATTTTATTTTTATTGTCCTGAGTAAAAAAAACAAAGTTTTTCTGTATTTGTGCTGAGAATATTAACTAATAACAGACCTAGTAATTTTGCTTACATGAATTAGTTTTGGAATTTAGTATTTTTTCCCTGCATAACAAGGACATACCAAGACAGAAATAACTTGTCCTTTTTTTTCTTCTTGGAGATATAGCAGGCATGCCAAGACACCAATGATATGTCTTCATTTATTTCTACAATAGTTTTCTATTGAGCATCTATTATGTATTCAAATTCTGTCTTCTGTAGGATAGAAGATAGATTAAAGAGATGTATATATATATAGAAGATATAGAGAGAATATGTACACATATGCATATATGTACATGTATGTCATGCATATGTACTATATACTCTTCTATATCATAAATATAATGTCTGTGCCAAGCAGTATGAAATCTAATGGCATAAGCAATCAAGCAGTGTAAAATCCAGTAGCAAACACCAAACAGCTCAGCTAATTAATCAATAAGATAATCGGACACATGGCAATTGAATTGTGATTTAGGGTTGTTGACAAAATTCAGGAAATGTGGAATTTATTGAGAACAGAAAACGTGACCAAATTAGATGAGAGTTATAATGGATGGGCTTTCTCCGTGGCCAAAGGAGGCTGGAAGGGAATCTAAGCTAAACTTTGCTTTTACACTTTTACCTAGAGCTGGCCCTTGTCACTCATCAGACCACAAACATTCATTGAATGCCTGCTGTGTGCCAGGTAGCATACCAAACACTGTGGGAAAGCACAGCATAAAGCATGGCTTTTGTCCTTCATGAAATGTCACATGGTAACATTTGAATAATTAGACACAGTAGCCTTCTCACTGCAGTTGGTGAGATCACTGAGGTCTGCATTGGTCAAGAGAGAGAGGAATTTGAGACTTCTCTAGGAAGAAAGTAGACCCATCGTTTTCCATGCCTCTGGTGATAGAGATGATTTTATATAAAACACTTCTTGAGGGACAGGGGAACCAAGATGGGGAAAGCTTGATAGAACACAAAGCCTGAGAGCTAATTGTTTTGTAAGCCCTTCAGTGAAAAAAAAAAAAAAAAAGCTAAGAGTTGGAATAAAAATGCCTCTAGGGAAACTAGACAAGAAGAAAGCAACCTTTGAAATCACTCTGCTATGTCAGGTTACAGACCACCAAAAACCCACTGCCATGGAATTATGGCGACTCTATCTAGGGAGGGTTTCCACAACGGTCAATCTGTGTGGGAGCAGGCAGTCTCGTCTTTCTTGGGAGGAAGTTGGTGGGTTTGACCGACAGACCTTGTGGTTTGCAGTCTCATGCTTACCCCCGGGACTTTTTTAGAGGCACCAGTGGCTAAGAATTTCATAGCACTTAATTGTAGTCATTGTTGTTTTGCATTTAACCCCTCTATGTATGGAAGATAATACAGATTTTCCACGTATGGTGGCATGTGCATAATGGATATACTTTGTAAATACATGCCTATACATTATTTAATATATCATCCGTGTGTGTTCCACATATGTCTCCTATGTGTCAGCTAAAAGAAATCTAATAGCACTCAGCAGCTGTGTGACCTTGGCTTTCACATCCCTAAAATGGGGATTCTGATGCCTATTTCATGCATTGTAGTTTTTGATTTGTTTTTCCCATTCAATGAGTGTGACAATTAAAAACATCATAAATCTCATACATAAATAATAGGGGAAACATGTCAACACTATGCCTTGTAGAAGTATTAACAAATGCTGAGTTCGATAAAGAGGAAGGGGTGTGGTATTTTAAGGTACACAGAGCTCGGCGAGGAAAGGTTCAGCATCTTGTACATTAAACTTGTGCTCCCAGTGAAAGCAGGAACTGTGGATATTTTTGAGTGGAGTCGTGGCACACAAAAAGGGGATGAGCTAGGAAAGATGAAGTCCGAAAGGCTGGAAAGTGCAGTCTACGTTGGTCATTCAGACTCAGTCCCAGGGCCTCAGAGCGGTGGGGGGTGGGGGGGGACTCCCTGCCCAAGAGGAATGAGTAAAGCCAGCCCCAGACTGGTAGAAAGGCATTCCTCAGGCCCCAGTGGGACTCCATCTCTGTGGTTTACTAGTGATCCTGCAAGAGGTGATGTAGAGTTTCTAGCAGCTCCCTTAAGTGACTATAGATTGGTGCCTGAAAAACACATAGGGCAGAAACGTTGCCTGCCACTTCTTCCTAGCACAGATGTCTACCAGTTGCTTACACTCACACACACGCGTACACAGACACACGAAGTACTTTGGTGAATAAAAAGTGGGAGTAAAATTGGGAGATAAGGAAGACGATAAACTAAGATTCTGTTCATTCTCACCCCACATCCAACTGCAGCAGAGAACCCCCCACATGAGGCCATGCTGGACTTCTCACCTACACAGACTAAGAGAGAATGAATTGGTGTTGTTTCAAGCCACTAAATGTGAAGCACCCGTCATAGAAACCTCGCAGTACAGCCACTGCACTGAATCTGTCTTTGTCTTTGAACTTAAATTCTGAGCAGCCATGTAAAAAGCTCTGTCCTCAGGCAAAGTGTGTTTGCTGAGGCTCCCCTGTCCAGCCCAGCCAGGGAAGAGCAGTCGGACCCTCAGGCACTTGCCTGGACATGTCATTGATGGAATTTGGGGAACTAGGGTCAAAAGGATATAGGTCACGCCCTAACCAAGATGGCGTCAACGTCAATTCTGTGATTTTCTAATCTGTGAGAGTGTATGTGTCCCAATCATGATGCCTTTCCTGATTCTGCAGCCCCTTCTGGTTGATATGCTTCCAGCCATTATTTCGTGACAAGTTCCTTTGCTTCCCTGTCCTAGTTAAGTAACCCCGTGACTTTGAATCCTTTGGGCACCTTGATACTCCCCTGCTGACAGTTTTCCCGATCTTCATCTTTGTATTACTTGAGACTTAAAAAAAATCTCCATAAACTCTCTTTTAAGTTGGGGTCTCTTTCCCCCCTACAGCACACTCCAGCTTCCAGAATGTATCTGAATTTCCATTCTATTATCAGATTACAAAGAAAAACAGATCCATTCTCAGGCATTAGTAAACAAACCTGGGTCATTTATGAATATATGGGGAAGTGGAACCATGGGAAAAGAGTGTGGTTACTGATAATTTGGCAGGTGGGAACTTTCAGGTTATTTTCATTTGGATAAAAAAGGAATGTGACCTTGTTTTGGAAGAACAGGTTAGTGAGACCTCATAATCGTGCCTAGTATTAGAGTTTCTGGTAAGAGTTGTCAGGGTCGGTTAGAAACCCGGAGGACTATCCCAAACTCCCTCAGATGATCCGTCCCACCAGTCATGTATGGATGACTCATCCGAACACTGCCCCCACATACTAATGAAGTGTACAATAAGGACCAATCAAAACGCAAGAATAAGGGCCAATGAAAAAGCAAGATAGGGACTGGGATGAGCCAATGGAGGTCCTGCCACTAACACCCATAAAATCTAGGAGTTACACTCAGAAACTCATAGGGGCAGTTCTACCCTGTCTTCCAAGGTTGTTAAGAGTAGACATCCACTCGATGGCAGTGAGTTTTGATTATACCCCCTAGATGCTGTCTTCTTCCTCACATCGGAAAGCTACTGGTTTCCTGATTGAAGTCTACATTGCTTATTAAATCTTTGCTGTGCTCACTATCTTGTGGTACTTCTGGTCTCGATAACTTGGTTGTGTGGCTCTCTCTGTTGTGGTGGCAAACCATTTGGGAGAAACTTGCTAGGTTTTCTCTTGAGGACGAAAAGCCCCGGGACATAGACTGTCATCAGATAACAGTAGCTTAGGATTTGGTGACAGTCTCAGGAGCAAGCAGCTGATTAAGCGGTACTCACGAGTAACAGGAGCATGAGCTCTAGGGTCTGGTGCGAAGTGGTTGTTTTGCAACTTACTGACTGTCTTTTGACACAGGGATTGTGCAAAAATTTCATAATCTCTCTGAGCTGCAGCCTGTTCCTTTAAGAACGGGAGAAACATTTATCTAATAAGTTTTGGATAAGAACAACTGTGAGGACGGTACAGGAATGAGCAGCGTTTTGTTCTTTTGTGCATAGGGTCACTATAGGTCTGAAGCTGTCTTGATGGCATGTGACAGCAAAAATGATGACAACAACAATGTAATTCTAAATGAACTTGTATAAAAAAAGAAAATCAATGTCTGAAATAGTAGGTTGTCAAGAATTTACCTCCATCTTGATGGGGCAGGAGGAAGGGAAAAGGAAACGGGAATGATCTAAGAAGCAAAGCAATGGATAGAGGTATAAGCATAGGTGTGTCCATATGTAAATACATTAATTCATAAAAAGAGAGGCATTCACCTATGTACAAATAGTTATATGGCAAATACACGGAGGTAGTGGACGGACTTTGGGCCTCTGCTCATGCCCTTCCTCAATACAAGAACACTTTGTTCTAACAAACTGGCATTCTGTGATGCTCACCCTCCCAGCACAGTCGCTGAAGACAAAGTGGGTACATAAGTAAATGTGGTGAAGAACGTGGATGTTGCCCAGCTATCAAAGTGATAGCGTCTAAGGTCTTAAAGGCTTGAAGTTAAACAAGCGGTCATCTAGCAGAGAAGCAACAAGCCCACATGGAAGAAGCACACTAGCCTGTGAGATCGTGAGGTGTCATCGGTACTGGGTAACAGGCATCAGAAGTCCCATAATAAACAAAAAAACAGAACCATATTGTTGAGAGCTAGGATGGTGGAGCAGAGAGTCAAAGCCCATCTGTAGACCATGGGAGATCCCCACAGAGGGGTCACAGAGAAAGGATGAGTCAACCAGGGCAAAGTATAGCCCCTATGAAAAACACAATATTCCCCTGGTTCCTTGATGTTTCCTCACACACCCCCCCACCCACTATCATAACCCCAGTGCTGCTTCTCACTTTGGACTAGACCAGAGCATGTACACAGGAACAGGTAAGAGATAAGAGCTCAGGACACACAGAATCCAGGACCAGGAATGGGAATAGCGGTACCAGAGGGGTAGAGGGAAGGTGGAGAGGGGAGAGGAGGAAGGGGGCAACAATCGATACATAAACACATCCCCACATCCCCTCCAGAGGGAAGAACAACAGAAACCATAGGGAAAGGAAGACAGTGGTTGCTGTGAGATATAAACATAATAATAACATAATTTATCAAAGGGTCACGAGGGGGTGGGCACAGGGAGAGTATAAAGAGGAGCTAATACCAAGGACTCAATAGAAATAAAATGTCTAGAAAAGAATGATGGCAACATATGTACAAATATGCTTGTTACAGTTAATGTATGGTTTGTTATAAGAGTTGTAAGAGCCCCCAGTAAAATGATCTTGTAATAAAAAAATTTCAAAAAGAATTGATCTCCATCATCACTGGATTTTTTCCAACAACTTCTTTTGCAATGGTTTTATAGTAAAAGTAAATAAAATTGAAGCATATAACTAGATGGATGTTGTCCCACTGAAATATAATGCCACACATGTCATTTAAATTTTTCTAGTAGCCACATGAAAAAAAAAAGTAAAAGTAACAGGTAAACTCAATTGAATAATACATCTTATTGAACACAGTATATTCAACATGCAATCAATATAAAAATCTAAAAACCACAACTAAACTCACTGCTACAGAGTCAATTCCCTCTCAAGGTGACCCCCCAGGGGTTTCCAAGACGGGAACTGCTTGCTAGGTGCTCCTCCTGAGGAGCAGCTGGTCATTGTGAACTGCTGGCCCTGCACTGAGCAGCCCTGTGTAGCCACGATGCCACATTTTTGTACTGTTTTCAAAATTTGTAACAATTTCATTTTTAACAACTTTATTGAGATACAATTCATGTGCCATATAATTCACCCATTTAAATTGTAGAATTGAACATTTTTTAGTATATTCACAGACGTTGGAAACCATCACCAGTGTCAAGTTTAGAATATTTCTTCACCTTAAAATGAAACCTTGAGTTTTTTAGCTTTTACCTCCCTATTTCCCCATCCTCTGGCACAGTCGTAAGGGACCACTACTTGACTTCCTGTCTCTACAGATGTTTTGATTTCATATTAATTGAGTTGTATAATATGTGGATTTTGTGACTGTCTTCTTACACTGTGCACAATGTCTTTAAGGTTCATCCAAGGTATAGCATGTGTCAGTACTTCATCTCTTTTATGCCCCCAAACCATCTATTGTATATTATATGACATTAAGCTTAAAAAAAATTTTTTGGGGGGTGTTTTTATACTCATGCTTACTGATATTTAAATCTCAATTCACATTAGCCATATTTCAAGGGCTCAACAGCAGAATATTGGCTATGATACTGGGTAGCTCAGTATTAGACATTAAAAACTATTTGGGTAGATGTCCCTTTACTTTTTGCTGCTTCTAAAATACACATAAGTGGATAATAATTATGTGATTATGGATATATGAAAACTTACATATCACAACCTTTGGCACATATAAAACCTAGTCTTTTGCTGTCATTTCTCAGTTATGGCGAATTACCTGTTAAACTCATAGTGTAGGTAGTTTGCAAGGATCTAATTTCAAATTCCAAAACATGCCACAAATCAGAGCTGCATGACCAAATAAAAACAGTGCTGGGTAACCTTGATAGGTAGGTCAAAACAAAGATCTGTCTTGCACTAAAGAATACACACTAGTTTGTAAGGCAACTTTTGTAGAGGATTATATATTTATTGCCTTTTATTTTCTTTTAATGGCATAGAACTTCCGGATTCTACATAATCTTGTTTTTGATTTTCCTTCCTAAAGTCAATGATCCCATATAGGAAAACCACGACTAAACCAAGTCACAAATGGTGGGACATAGGAGCAATGCAGAGCAGGCACAGCCCTGTCCTCTCCCCTCCCCCACCCCCTCCAACCGTCACTGACATCGAGTCATTTCTGACTTTTAGCGACCCTAAAAGACAAAGGAGCCCTGGAAGTACTCGCTTGTCTATGCCAGCACATTTGAACGCCAACTACTTGGCTAATTTTCCAAAGAAAGGTGATCCAACTGAATGCGCAAACTGTAGAACAATATCATTTTTGATATTGCATGCAAGGAAAATTTTGCTGAAGATTACCCAATAATGATTGCAGCAGGGAACTTCCAGAAGTTCAGGCCAGATTCAGAGGAGGATGTTGGAACAAGTGATATCATTGCTGATGCCAGATAGGGCTAGGTTCAAGTCAGAAAATACCCCAGAAAGATGTTTGTTTGTATTTTATTGACTGTGTGGACAGTAATAAACTATGGATAACCTTAAGAAGAGTGAGAATTCTAGAACACTTCATTGTGCTCATGCGGAACTTGTACACCAACAGAAGGGAATGTTGCCAGGTTTAAATCAGGAAAATGTGTGTCAGGGTTGTATCCTTTTACCATACTTGTTCAATCTGTATGCCGAGCAATTCATCAGAGAAGCTGGCTTAGATGATGAAGAGTACAGCATGAGGATCGCAGGAAGTGTTGTCAACTACCTTCAACACACTTGAGGAAAGTGAGGACGACTGGAAGCACTTGCTGATGACGACCAAAGACTGTAGCTTTCAGTATGATTCCTACTCAACGCAAAGAAGACCCAAATCCTCACAACTGGATCATGATAAATGGAGAGGCTGAAGTTGTCAAGGATTTTGTCTTGCTTGAATCCACAAACAATGCCCACTGAAGCAGTAATCAAGAGATCAGAAGACACTTTGAATCAAATAAATCTGCTGCACAAGAGCTTTTCAGAGTATTGAAAAACAAGGAAGTTACCTTGAGAAGGAGGGTGTGCCTGACCCAACCATTGTGTATTCCATGGCCTTGTATGCATGTGAGAGTTGGACAGTGAACAAAGAAAACCGCAGAAAAATGGATGCGTTTGAGTTGTGGTGCCTGAGAAGACTATTGAAAGCACCATGGGCTGCTAAAAGGACAAAGCAATTTGTTTTGGGAGAAGTACGGCCAGAGTGCTCTGCTGTGCATAGGGCTGCCATGGGTCATAACCAACTCAAAGGCGCCTAGCAGCAACAAATCCACAACACGGGACAGCATAAACTACTCCCATGGGTTTCAAAGACCCTAACTCTTTTTTCCCCCGTTTTGTTTTTAAATGATTTTATTTGGGGCTCGTACAACTCATCACAATCCAAACATCCATCAAGCACATTTGTACATTTGTTGCCATCATCATTTACAAAACATTTTCTTTCTACTTGAGTCCTTGGTATCAGCTTTTCATTTTTTCCCCTCCCTCCCCCACTCTCCCTTCCTTATGAATCTTCGATAATTTATAAATTATTTTTTCATGTCTTACACTGACTAGTGTCTCCCTTCATCCACTTTTCTGTTGTCTGCCCCCCTGGGAAGGGGTTATATGTAGATCATTATGATCGGTTCACCTTTTCTCTCCTTATCTTCCCCTTACCCTCTTAGTATCGCTACTCTCAATATGGGTCCTTATGGGGTTAATAGGTCCTGGATCCCCTGTGTTTCCAGCTCTGATCCATACAGTGTACATGCTCTGGTCTAGCTGAATTTGTAAGATAGAATTGGGATCATGATAGTGGGGGGGAGCATTAAAGAAATAGAAGTTGTATTTTTCATCGTTGCTATACTGCACCCCGACTGGCTCGTCTCCTCCCCACAACCCTTCTGTAAGGAGTTGTCCAATTGCCTACAGATGGGCTTTGGGTCTCCACTCTGCACTCCCCCTCATTCACAATGATATGATTGTTGTTCTACGTCTTTGATGCCCAATACCTGATTCCACTGACACCTCGTGATCTCACAGGCTGGTGTGCTTCTTTCATGTGGGTTTTGTTGCTTCTCAGCTAGATGGCCACTTGTTTATCTTCAAGCCTTTAAAACCCCAGACACTACATCTTTTCATAGCCAGGCATCATCAGCTTTCTTCACCACATTTGTTTATGCACCGTCTTTGTCTTCAGTGATTGTGTTGGGAAGGTAAGCATCATGGAATGTCAGTTTAATAGGGCAAAGTGTTCTTGCATTGAGGGACCACTTGAGTAGAGGCCCAATGTCCATCTGCTACCTTAATACTAAACCTATAAATATATGTAAATAGATCAATTTCCTATTGTCATATAAAAATATATTTACATATGTATATACCTGTATTTAAACCTCTATAAATGCCCTTTGCCTCGTAGTTCCTTCCTCTATTTCCTTTTACTTTCCTCTTGTCCCACTATCATGTTCAGCCTTCATTTGGGTTTCAGTAATTCCTTTCAGTTACATTGCCCGTGATCAAGACCTACCAGGCCTCCTACACCCTCCTTGCCATTAATTGTAGAACACTTGTTGTTCCCTTGTCCCTCGGTTTGTGAACACCCACTTTCTTTCCCTGCCTCCCCTCTCCAATGTTCCCCTGGAACCATCAGTTCATTGTTTTCTCCTCTGGATTGTTTATCCTGCCTATCTTATCTAGATAGACATGCAGAAAAAATGATAAGCACAAACACAAGACAGAGCAACACAAAGCAACAAAAGAAAAGAAAACAACAACAAAAAAACAAATGACCCAGAAAAGGAAAACCTATAAATACTTCCAGATCTGTTTTTTGACCTTTAGGAGTGTCTTCCAGTTGAGTCTGATGGGATGCCACGCCCTGGCTCCACAGTCTATTTTTGGTATTTCCCCTGACTTCATCACTCTGCTCCCCTTGCTGTTCTGTTGCACCCCCTTAGTGTTTTGCTTCGGTGTGATGGGGTCGGATTGGGCACAATTCCCATACTGTGTTTCCAGTGTTGTTCCCCATAGTGCTATGGGTCAGTAAGGGTCGTTGTGTCTAGTAGGGGGGCTGACCCGCTGGTCCTCTCAGTGCATTGGCAACTCTGAGCAGGAATATCCTTCTCTGGGCTTGGTAGACCAGGATGTGCTCCACTCTCTTCCCCTCCCCCTTCATTTGCTCCTGTGTGCTTGGATCAGACATGTCTTTCTTCCTGAGCTGTAGCTTGGTGCTGTCCTCTGAAGTGAATTTCACATGCTGTTGATGTAGTTGGGACTGGGGCTGCCCGGCAGACCTCTCTATTGGTTTCCTGCTTCATCCCCATATGTTGCATTCATGCCTTGGTGCGCTGGGTTGAAGTCTGTTCCCTCTTTCCCTGTGGAGCTATAAACAACACGGTCCCCTTGGGTGGGTTAGTGCCCTGTTCCCCCACTCCCCATGTCTCTTTTTCCCTACTTCCTTTTCAGTTGGGTACCATATGTCTCCCTGGATTTGGTCTGGCCCCTGTCATACTTCCTGGACCTCACCCCAGGAATGTAAGCATTTAGCAGCTTTTCCCTACGCCCCTTTTGCATTTTAAGCTTTCCTCAGTGCACTCATGTTGTACTTGTCCTTTTGTGCTTGCCTTACTTCGCTCAGCATCATTTCCTCCAGTTCTTCCTGTGCAGCGATGTGCGTCATGGCTCACCACTGCTTTTAGGGATGCGTAGTACTCCATAACCAGAACTCTCTACAGCAGGAGAAAGCGTCATTTTCTCCTGGGGAGCAGCTGGAGATGTTGAACTACAGCCCAACAAGTTGCCGGCTATGCCACATGGGTAGAAACAGCATAGTTCTTAATATATATTGCCTGCCTACTGTGTACGGAGGCCTGGTGGTTAAGCCTTGCCTATCAACTAGCCTACCTGCCTGAATCCGCCAGCAGTTCCCCGCAGGAAGGTGTGGCAGTCGGCCCCCATAACGATCATAGTCTCCGAAACCTTTAGTCTTATGGGTGGCCGTGAGTCGGAATGCGCACAACAGCAACGGAGCAGCGCCTACTGTGCGGCAATCTAAACAAAACCCGTCGCATTAAGGTGACAGCGATTTAGAGGGACCCAGTAGGACAGGTGGACTGCCCTATTTCGGAGACCGTGACATTACAGAAGTAGAAAAGCCGGCCTTTCTCCCCCAGAGCAGCTGGTTGCTTTGAGCTGCTGACCTCGCGGATCGCAGGCCCGGGGTAACCCCTGCGCCACCAGCGTGCCCTTTCATAAAAGGCGCTGGGGATTTAGTAATGTCTGCTTCCGCCCTCGGTAATGAGTGCCTCTCCTGTGTGTTTGGTGGAGCTGGTTCGAGACAAGTAAAAACCAGCAGCCCAGGCCAGCTCTGGGTCCCGCAGCTGTTCGCAGGCCCTCTGTCTCTGACCTCCTCTGCCTTCCAGGGCTTGCCAGGCCCGCCCAAGTTCACTGCAAGCTGCTGCCTCATCTCTGGGTCTAGCCCTCCACTTTGCGTTGAGCCCTTGGTCTTGGCCTAATAAGGACAACCCTGCCTTGAGGAGAGCGTCACCCTCCACCCCAGCAGCCACATGCAGACTGCACCCACGCCCTGCTCGCTCGCTCACTCGAGGCAGGAAGCTGCTGAATCGAGAAGTTACCACCGCAGCTTCCGGCTCCAGCACTACCCTGGTGAGCAGAGGAAGCTGGCTCCGTTTGTTAACTCTCAGTGTGGAAAGAGTTTTAGCGGAGGGCATTTGGCGCAGGCTTTTGGATTCCTATACCCCACAAGACCCCGTCGCCATCAAATCTCCTCCAAGGGACTCAACGTCCGCATGTAGGCGTTCCGAGACTGTAAATCTTTCCAGGAGCAGACAGCCTCCTCTTTCTCCCAAGACGCAGCTGGTGGTTTCCAACTGCTGACCTTGCAGTGAGCAGGCCGATGCTCTCCCCACCGTGCCGCTAGAGCTCCCTGGAGGGGCCCTGTAGGGGACAAGAAGATTCCCAACGGAGCAGATGCTTGAGAGAAACGATCCACGAATGGAAGGAAGGCTGACGCTTTTAGGCCTAAAGGAAGAACCAGGGAGACAAGAGAGTGAGATACCCATACTCGAGCCCATTCAAACTCTCGCTAACCCTATAGGACAGGGTAGAACTGCCCCCGTGGGTTTTCAAGACTGTCACGCCCCATACCCCACTCCCGCAAAAAAAAAATCTTTTTATTGGGAGTTAATACAGATAGCATATAATTCCACACATCAATCACATCAAGCAGTATTTTGAGTCTGTCCTTGCAGGAGTAGAAAGTCTCGTCTTTCTCCCACGGAGAGGCTGGTGGTTTTGAAGTGTTCACTTTGCCGTTGGAAGTCCAATGCGCCAGCAGGGCTCCTGCCAGGATACCCATAGGGAACTGTAAAATGAATGCAGGGCTAGAGAAGCGGGCCCGAGGGAATGTACAGGAGCTGAGCTTAAATCTACAGAGACAGAGATCAGGGCCGTTTCAGGAGTCTGCTCTCTTTATGTAGAAGATGATAAGGAGTCAGACAGAAAGACAAAATGAATTGATCAGTACTTGAGGAGGTGGCGTCTTCCTGGCCTATTTTCCATTCGTCAGAATAAAGTTTTACTAATGTGGTTATTGCTGTATGAAGAGTAACTGCGCACGCATGCCGTTTAGTCTGGGTCAGGTCAGCTTCACGGGGATTCTGCGGTTCACGCATTGGCTCCTAGACTAGTCTTTTTTCATCTTACTTTTCTCTGGCTTTGTCTAATTAAAAATAGATTAAATGCAAACACTTGAAAAATATATCAAGTACCTTTTAAAAGACATGGAAGCATTAGGAAAAAAGGAAAGAAAATCAATTTGCTTATTTTATTTGATGTGAATATTTTGGCTGCTTGAAAAGTTCGTGGGAAGTTTAAAGTCATGGTTTTATCTTTGAGCATCTCCTTTATAACAGCTGAGGGGAAAGATGAAAGTTATTGAAAAGAATTATCTTCAGTAAAAATGGAATGTCCACAACAAGTTTTGGCTTAGGAAAATAATTGGACTCATAGGGACTTATTACAACTTCCTGCTCCCGGCCAGACTTCCGTTCTCACATGAAGCCTTGCCCATCAAAGAGCAATTTCAGTTCTACTTTCATATTCCACCAAGGGATAATTGTAAATCGATGAAACATGTGAGGGTAAGTTAAAAAGCATTGCTATACAGTAATAAAAACTTTTATATTGTGAATAAGGAAGACTGCAGGAAAAATTGACGTCTCTGACTAGCTGTGTTGATGAGGAACATTGGTACCACTTTGCTTGCCTTTCCACCAATGTAGCTTTGAATTATTTAAAAACTTCTTCCTAAAACTTCCCATGACTATCCTGTGTCCTTGAGAAAATGTATCAAGGTTAGTCCTTTGGAATCCCCCAAATAGTTCCTGTAACCTTCTGAGCTGACTTCTCCGCCTTGAATGTAGCAGATCTGCCAGATTCCCTCCGAAGCCACTGTTCCGATGGGACTTTTTTGAAAGCACCCTGTGAGATGAAGACAAACGTCTTACTGAGATACTTGCTTGCAGCCGTCCACTGATCGAAGCCGCATGCTCAAACATTTTTTGTTTGGAATAAACCTGTGCTTGTGCGAACTCGAATGCTAGTAGCAATACTTTTGAACTCACCCTCATGTATGAGGGTCCAGTTTGGGGTGATAATGACAAGATATTGTCCAAAAGCATCATGTCGGTTTGCAGCTTGCAACTCCATAAAGGATGCATGGTTCTGAAAGCACAGCAGACCCCTAAACTGAAGCCCTCTGAGTGGGTGCAAAATGGTGTCTCACAGTGATCTGCGTTCCACTGTTCTCATCAAAAAATGCTGCTGAGCAAATGTTTTCAATTTTAACCCAGGTAAAATGCTATTCACCTATAATCTAAGAATTTAAAATTTTTGTTTCTGACAAAATCAGTACAAATTCACACACAGTGTGAGGTATTGATCTGATTTTATCTTTTTCTAAATTAATGATCACTTTTTCCTGCTACAGAACATCTCCTCTATCACCTACTTATCTGACATTCTGTCTTGGTCATATATTAAGCTCTCTTGGGTAGGCCTATTTCTGGGATTCCTATTTTATTCCACTGAGCAACTTATAGGTTGCTTTATCAATCCTACATGACCTTATTAACTTGAGCTTCGTAATGAATCCCAGTAACTGGTAGGGCCAGTCTCAGAAACTCACAGGCAGGTCTACCCTGTCCTTTAGGGTTGCTATGAGTCTGAATTGACTTAAGAGGAGTGAGTTTGTGTTTTGGTTTGAGATTCTTCTAAATCTATTTAAAGAATTCATGGACCATCTCAATGACATGGTTGCAGAAAATTCTCTTACTATGCTGTTGGATTTGACATTTGACCATTTTGTATACTGTTATGGAATTGAATCATGTCCCTTCCAAATAGATGTCAATTTTGCTGGGCCATGATTCTCAGTGGTTTGGCAATTATATAATGATGTAACTTGATCATTATGATTTGATTAGCCAATCAGTTGTGGGAGGAGTAGGGTGGGATGCCACCCCCTTCCTTGGGTCACAGTCCTAGTTTATTTAAGAGGCGTTTCCACGACGTGGGCTCTGTATCACCTTTAATTATCTCCCGAGCGATAAAGGAGAGCAAAGTGAGCAGAGAGTAAGGGACCACAAAAGATGAACTGGAAGCACAGCATGTCTTCTGAGCTGGAGTCCCCGTGCTAACCTCCGAAACCCAACGGAAGATCTGTCCTACTTAAGGCCATCCATAGTAGTTACGTTCCATAGTTGAATGCCTTGGCATATTAGCTAAAACAAAGGAATACATCTTTCTGGTCTTCTCTGCTTTGAGCCAAGATCCATATGACATCAGCAATGATATCCCTGGCTCCATGTCTTCTGAGTTCAGTCTAAAGTTCTAGCTGCTCCCTGTTACTTCTGCAACTATTTGTTGGATGATCTTCAGCAAAATTGTACTTGCTTGCAATATCAATGACATTGTTCTATAATTTGAGCCTTCTGTTGGATCATCTTTCTTGGAATGGGCACAGATACGGGTCTCTTCCAGTCAGTTGGCTAAGTAACTGTCTTGAGCTACGCTCAGATTTCCTGGCATAGATGAGTGAATGCTTCGAGTGCCTCAATAGCTTGTTGGAACATTTCAATTGGTATTCCATCAGTACCCGGAGACTTGCTTTTGGCTAATACCTTCAGTGCAGCTTGGCCTTCTTTCAGTACCATGGGTTCTTGCTCATACGCTACCTCTTGAAGTGGTTGGATAGCAACTACTGTAGTTCTTTTTGTACAGTGATTCTGTGCATTTCCTCCACATCATTTTGATGCTTCCTGCATCGTTCAATATTTTTCCTGATAGTATTTTAGTATTGAAACTTGAGGCTTGAATTTTACTTTGTCTTCTCCAGCTGCCTTAAACTTTCTGTTCAGCTCTTTTACTTAATCTTCCATTTATCTTAGCTACTCTATGATGAAGAGAAAGTTTCAGAATATTTTCTGACAGCTACATTGATCATTTAAAATTTTCCTGTCTTTTTAATGAACTTTTACTTTCTTCATGTATGATATGATGAAGATGTATGGCATTCTTGATCTCATTCCATAGCTCATCAAGTCTTCTGTTGTTAGTATTCAATGCATCTAATTAGTTCTTGAGATGTTTTTGAAATTCAGGTGGAATACACTCCATGTCATATTTTGGCTTTGTTGGTCTTGATTTAATTTTCTTTATCTCCAGTGTGAATTTATATATGAGCAATTGATAGTCTGTTCTACAGTTAGCCCCTGTCTTGGTTGTCTGTCAGTTTGTCATACGATGGTGGTTTCTGTGTTATTATGATGCTGGAAGCAATGTACTTCAAATGCCAGCAGGTCACCTGAAGTGAACACATTTCAGCATAGCTTACAGACTAAGAACAGATAACGAACAGATAACTCAGCTCCCTACTTCAGAGGAAAAAGCAGATGAAATTTTTTATGCATAATTTTGAAGCATTTTTCAATACTGAAATCCGAAACAAAAGTAAGCAGAATATTGTCAGAGATACTGCCAGCAGTTTGTCCCTTAAGATCTGAGAGCACTCCAAATGTGACTGAAGAGCAGAAGATTTCTTGGAGGGGAGTCAACCAGGTTGAAGGGAGTCAGATAAAGCTGTGGGATTGGAGCCTTCAGGATTTCCCTTTGTTTATGAGACACCACTCAAGGTAAAGAGAAACAGCTGCAAAAATCTAATGATCAGAACTTGCAGTGTGAATAGTATGAATTTTGGAAAATTGGGAGTGGTCAAAAATGAAGTGGAACACATGAAGATCAATATCCTAGGCATCAGTGAGCTGAAATGGACTGGCATTGGCCATTTTGAATCAGAAAATCATACGATTTACTATGCTGGAAATAATGGTGTGGCACTCGTTGCCAGAAAGGATCTTACTAAGTGCATCGTGAAGTACCACACTGTGATTGCATGATGTCTATCTGCCTTCAAGGACGTCTAATCAGTACAACTAGTATTCTAATTTATGCACCAACCACAAAAGCTAGTGATAAAGAAACTGAAGAATTCTACCAATGACTTCAGTTGGATATTGATCAAACATTCAACCAAGATGCATTAATAGTTATTGGGGATTGGAATGAAAACGTTGGAAACAAAAAGGAAGGAACCGTAGTTGGAAAATATGGACTTAGGGATAGAAATGAAGCTGGAGATAGCATGTCGGAATTTTACAAAACCAATGTCTTGTTCATAGTAAATACATTTTTCAACAACACGAAGTGTGTCTATACACAGAAACTTCCCGAGCTGGAATACATAGAAATCAGATTGACTATATTTGTGGGACGACATGATGGAGAAGCTCAATCCCAGCAACCAAAACTACACCAGGATCCAACTGTGGAACAGACTACCAATTGCTCATAGGTAAGTACAGGATAAAACAAAACAAAAAAATCTAAAAGTCCACTGGAGCCAAACGATGACCTCGAGTGTATCCCATGTGAATTTCAAGAGCATCTCAAGGACAGATTTGACACAGTGAACACTAATGACAGAAGGCCTGATGAGCTGTGGGAGGACAGCAAGACCATCATCCATGAAGAAAGGGCAGCAAATAACAACACAAGAGTGTGTGAGTAGGGAATGCTCATTCTATTTGCCTCAGAGGCTTAAATGACTCAGATAGACACCCGTGCGGTCACTTCTTTCTCCTCTTGAAGCAACTTATGAGGTCACTTGTCTACGTCATAACTTACCTCCTTTGATTACTCTCCTGAAGTGAGGGCTGCACGTGTGTCCCAACTGAAACAGACTGTTCTTTAGGGATGTTTCTGACGGTGAATGCGCAGATTGCCATAGATTTAACCAGAACAGCATTTTGTGAGCACAATCTTCTCATCCTAACCAAGCCCTTGCTCTTAAGTATGTATATAGACAGTACCACCACTCCACACCCATCTGATAGCGCTATATTTTAAAAGTGTCCGGTGTGCATCTTATCTGAAAATTTATGATCCCGGGGCTTCCCAGTTGATTCCAACTCATGGTGACCTGCTGTGTGTGTCAGAGAAGACGGTGCTCTGATTTTTTGGGAAGAGTTTTGGAAGGCCTTTCTTCTGAGGAACCTCTGACTAGGCAGCACTTTGGTTAGCAGCTGAGTATGTTAACCATGGTTATGCCATCTAAGGACTTCCATAAATGTATTAAGAAGGATAAAATAAAATGTATTTGTAATTGAAAAAATAAAAAGGAAACAACAAAAAGATCAAAGTGATATCAGAAAAGACTCTGAAACTTGCTATTAATCATAGAGGAGCCAAAGCAAGTAGAAGAAAGGATGGAATCATGGAACTGAATAGAAAATGTCAAAGGGCAACTTGAGTAGACAAAGCCAAATACTGTAATGAAATGTGCAAGGACCTAGAATTAGAAAACCTAAAGGGAAGAACACGCTCAGTATAACATACAGAAAGAACTCAAGAAAAAAACCTGAAGACTCAAACGACAATTTAGAAGGAATCAAGAAGCAAAATATTGAATGATGCAGGAAGCATTGAGAGAAAATGGAAAATAAATTCAGGCAGTACACCAAAAAGAACTAGCTGACTGTCCACCATTTCAGAAGGTAGCATATGAGCAAGAACCAATGGTATTGAGAGAAGAAATTGAAACAGCACTGAATGCATTATCCCAAAACAAGGCTCCAGAAACTGATGGAAGACCCATGGAAATGTTTCAGAAAGCTGAAGCAGCACTGGAAGCACCCACTCCTCTCGGCCAGGAATTTGGAAGACAGCGACTTGGCCAACTGACTGGAAGAGATCCATATTTGTGCTCATTGTAAAGAAAGGTGGCCCAAAGTATAGAATGCTCAGCAGAAAGTTCAAACTATAGAATGGCATCATACACAAGTAAAATTTTGTAAAAATCATCCAGCAACAGTTGCAGCAGTACATTGACAGGGAGCTGCCAGAAGTTCATGCTGGAATCGGAAGAGGATGAGATGTGGAACAAGAGCTATCGTTGCTGATGTCAGATGCATCTTGACTAAAAGCAGAGGATATCAGAAAGATGATTACTTTGACTAAGCTGTTGCATCGACTAAGCAAAGGCGTGAGACCGCGTGGCCCATCATAAACGGTGGGTCGCCTTGAGGAGAATTCCCATGCTGGAACGCCTCATTGTGCTCATTCAGAACTTGCACATGGATCGAGAGGCAGTTGTGGGGACAGCACAAGGGAAGACTACAGAACAATGGTTTGAAACCAGCGAGGGTGTGTGTCGGGTGGTATCCTCTCACCATAACTGGTCAAGCTGTCTGCTGAGCAAACCGTCAGGGAAGCTGGCTTATATGAAGAAGAGTGCGGCATCAGAACTGGAAGAAGGCTTATTAACAACTTTCAAAATGCAGATGACACACCCTTGCTTGCCGAGGGTGAGGAGGGCCTGGAGCACTTGCTCATGAATATCAAGGATTGTAACCTTCAGTGTGAATCACAGCTAAATGTCAGGAAGACCCAAATCCTCACGACTGAATCAGTAAGCAACGTGATGGTAAATGGAGAAAAAGTTGAAGTTGTCAAGGGTTTTGTCTTGCTTGTGTCCACAATCAATGCTCATGGGAAAAGCAGTCAAAAGAGTCAACAGAGGAGTTGCATTAATAAATCTGCTGCACAAGACCTCCTGAGAGTATTGAAGAGCAAGGATGTTACTTTGAGGAATAAGGTGCATCTGACCCAAGCCATGGTGTTCTCCATGGCATTGTATGCATGTGAAACTTGGGCGCTGAATAAGGAAAACCAGAGAAGAATAGATCGCATTAAATGGTGGTGCTGGAGAAGAATTTTGAAAGTACCACGGACTGCTACAAGGACAAACTGTTCTTCATTGGACGAAGTAACCAGAGTGGTCCTTGGAAACAAGGATGGCATGACTTTGTCTTATATACTTTGACATGTTGTGAGGAAAGACCAGTCCCTGGAGAAGGCCATCATATATATATATAAATAATTTTTAAAGATCATTTTATTGGGGCTTATATAGCTCTTATCATAATCCACCCACCCATACATTGTGTCAAGCTCATTTGTACATATGTTGCCATCATCATTTTCAAAACATTTTCTTTCTACTTGAGTTCTTGGTATCAGCTCATTTCCCCCCCCCCCCCACCCTCTCCCTTATGAATCCTTGATAATTTAAAATTTTTAATTTTTTTTTCATGTTTTACACTGAATGATGTCTCCTTTCATCCACTTTTCCCTGCGAGGGGGTTATATAGTGATCATTGTAATTGGTTTCCCCTTTCTCCCCCCACCTTCCCCTTACCCTCCTGGTGTCAATACTCCCATTATTGGTCCTGAGGGGTTTATCTGTCCTGGATTCCCTGTGTCGAGAGCTCTTATCTGTACCAGTGTATATACTCTGGTCTAGCCTGATTTATAAGGTAGAATTGGGGTCATGGCAGTGGGGGGGGGCAGGGGAAGAATTAAAGAACTAGAGGAAAGTTGCCTGTTTCATGAGTGCTACACTGCACTCTGATTGGCTCTTCTACTCCTGCGACCCTTCTGTAAGGAGATGTTCAATTGTCTACAGGTGGGTTTTGGGTCTCTCCCTCATTCACATTGCTATGATTGTTCTGCGTCTTCAATGTCTGATACCTGATCCCACTGACACCTTATGATCACACAGGCTGGTGTGCTTCTTCCATGTGGGTTTTGTTGCTTCTGAGCTAGATGGCCGCTTATTTATCTTCAAGCCTTTAAGACCCCAGATGCAGTATCTTTTTATAGCTGGGCACCATCAGCTTTCCTCACGGCACTTGCTTATGTACCTATTTTGCTTCTGTGATCGTGTCAGGAAAATGAGCATCACATAATAAGGCCATCATATTTGGTAGAGTAGAGGGGCAGTGAAAAAGAGGAAGGCTCTGGATGGGATAGATCGACACAGTGACTGCATAAATGAGGTCAAGCATAGGAACATTTGTGAGGATGGCACAGGACTATGCAGTGCTTTGTTCAGTGGTGCATAGGGTCACTATAAGTCAAAGCTACCTCGAGAGCACCTAACAACAACAACATATCTTCATCTTAGCCATTCTGGTGGGAATGAGATGGTATCTCCTTGTGGGTTTGATTTGTATCTATGATATCTAATGACATACTGAAGCTTTCAATGGTGTTTGATAGCCATTTGAATTTCCACTTTATATGTTATTTCTCTTTCCTTTCTTTATCGACAATGAATAAGAAAGACCAAAGAAGAAATGTTGAATTATGGTGTTGGTAAATAATCTGCGGACTTCCAGAAGAACAAACAAATCAACCTTCAAAGTACATTCACAATGCTCCTTAGAAATGGGGATGACCTTAAAGGCTTGCAGGTAAACAAGCGGCCATCTAGCTCAGAAGCAACAAAGCCTACATGGAAGAAGCACATCAGCCTGTGTGATCATGATGTGTCAAAGGAATCAGGTATCAGGCATCAAGGAACAAAAAATCAAATCATACTGAATGAGGGGGGCGTGCAGATTGGGGACCCAAGACCCATCTGTAGGCAACTGGACATCTCCTTGTGACATCCTGGTCACAAGGAGGAGACAAGCCAGTCAGGGTGCAGTGTAGCAACAATGAAACATACAACTTTCCTCTAGTTCCTAAATTCTTCCTCCCCAGCCCCCACTATCATGATCCCAATTCTACCTTACAAATCTGGCTAGACCAGAGGATGTACACTGGTACATATGGGAACTGGAAACACAGGGAATCTAGGACAGATGATCCCTTCAGGACCAGTGGTGAGAGTGGTGATACCAAGAGGGTGGCGGGTGGGTATTGTGGAAAGGGGGAGCCAATTACAAGGATCTACATTTAACCTTGTCTCGGGGGGAAGGGCAACAGAAAAGTGGGTTAAAGGAGACATCAGACAGTGTAAGATATGACAAAATAATAATTTATAAATTTTCAAGGGTTCATGAAAGAGGGAGGGTGGGAGAGGGAGGTGAAAAATTAAAAGCTGATACCAAGGGCTCAAGTAGAAAGAAAATGTTTTGAGAATGACGAGGGCAACAAATGTTCAAATGTGCTTGACACGATGGATGTATGCATGGATTGTGATAAGAGTTGTATAGCCCCCAATAAAATGATTGAAAATAAAAGAAATGGGGATGGTTCTGTGATGCTCATATTTCTGACATGATCTCTGAAATCAAAATGGGTGCATAAGCAAATACGGTGAAGAAGGCGTATGGTGCCCGGCTATCAAAAGATACAGCATCTGGGGTTTTAAAGGCTTGAAGATAAAATGTGGCCATCTAGCTGGGAAGCAGCAAAGCCCACATGAAAGAAGGACACCAGCCTGTGTGATCACGAGGTGTCAAAGGAATCAGGGTTCATGCACCAAAAGACCCAGGACAAACAATCATATCACTGTGAATGGGGGTGGGGTGGGGGGGAGGTTGGAGTGGAGACCTAAAGCCCATCTGTAGACAACTGGACATCCCCTCACAGAAGGATCACAAGGAAGGGACGAGCCAGCCTGTGTTCAGTATAGCACCGACAAAACATGCAAGTTTCCCCTAGTTCTTTAATACTTACTACCCCCCCAACTATCATGACCCCAATTTTACCTTACACATCGGCTAAACCAGATCATGTACACTGGTAAAGATCAGAGCTCTGGACACAGGGAATCCAGGACAGATGAACTCCTCAGGAACAACAATGGGAGTAGCGATACCATAAAGGTAGGGGGTAGGTGGGGGGAAAGAGGGGAACTTATCACAATGATAGATGTATAACTGTCCCTCCATGGGGGATGAATAACAGAAATGTGGATGAAGGGAGACAGCGGGCAGTATAAGATATGAAAACAATAATTTATAAATTATCAAAGACCCATGAGGGAGGGAGGGGAAAAATGAGGAGCTGATACCAAGGACTCAAGTAGAAAGGAAATATTTTGAAAGGCGGATGGCAACATATGTACAAATGTGCTTGACACAATGAATGTATGGATTGTTATAAGAGCTCCCAAAAATATTTTTAAAAAGAAAGAAATGGGTGTGGTGAGACTGTCTCATATACATATTATTGAGAGGGGCCCCAAAACATGGAGAAAGACATCATGTCTGGTAAAATACAAGATCAGTGAAAAGAGGAAAGCCCTACGTGAAGCGACCCGACATAGTGGCTACAACATTGACTCAGGTATAGCAGTGATTGTGATGTTGGTGCAGGCTGGAGCCTGTTCTGTTCTGTTAGGCAAAAGGTTACTAGTAGTTGGAACCGACTGGATAGCACTTAACAACAACAACAAAACCCCAATCACCGTTAGAATGATGAATACATAGGACATCAGTAAATAGCAATCCTTATCTTGATCTCATTCGTTTTTAAAAAAAAAATCATTTCCACCACCACCCCTGGATTAAAAAAAATCATTTTATTGGGGGCTCATATAACTATTATTACAATCTATCCATCCATCCATTGAGTCAAGCACATTTGTGCATTTGTTGCTCTTATCATTCTCAAAACATTTTCTTTCTACTTGAACCCTTGGTATCAGCTCCTCATTTTCCCCATCCTTCCTCCCACCCTCCCTCCCTCATGAACCCTTAATAATTTATAAATTATGATTATTTTTTCATGTCTTAAAGTGTCCGATGTCTCCCTTCACCCACTTTTCTGTTGTCTGTCCCCCAGGGTTATATGTAAATCATTGTGATCAGTTCCCTCTTTCTCCCCACCTTTCCCTTACCCTCCTATTATAGCTACTCTTGATATTGGTCCAGATGGGTTTATCTGTCCGGGATTTCCTGTGTTTCCAGCTCTGATCTGTACCAGTGTACATCCTCTGGTCTAGCTGGATTTGTAAGGTAGAATTGGGGTCATGACAGTGGTGGGGAGGAAGCATTAAAGAACTAAAGAACTAAATGAAAGTTGTACGATTCATTGGTGCTATAAAAGCACCTTGACTGACTCATCTCCTCCCTGAGACCCTCTATAAGGGGATGTCTAGTTGCCTACAGATGGGCTTTGGGTCTCCACTCTACACTCCCCCTCATTCGCAATGGTATGTTTTTGTTTGTTTGTTTGTTATTTGAAGCCTGATATCTGATCCTATCCACACCTCGTGATCACACAGACTGATGTGCTTCTTCCATGTGGGCTTTTATCCACACCTCGTGATCACACAGACTGATGTACTTCTTCCATGTGGGCTTTGTTGCTTCTCAGCTAGATGGCTGCTTATTTATCTTCAAGCCTTTAAGACCCCAGATGCTATATCTTTTGATAGCCAGGCACCATCAGCTTTCTTCACATTTTGCTTATGCAACCGCTTTGTCTTCAGTGATCATGTTGAGAAGGTGAGCATCATGGAATGCCAGTTTAATAGAACAAAGTGTTCTTTCCTTGAAGGAGTACTTGAGTAGAGGTCCAATGTCCATCTGCTATCTTAATGCTAAACCTATGAATATATGCACATAGATTTAAAATCCTTTCAGTTATCACCATCATGTAGCATTTTCTATGATTTCTGTGTAGATTTCTTTATCAGATAAAGAAAGTTCTAGCTTGCTGAAGTTCATTTTTAATGGTTAATGAATGTTAAGTGTTACTAATTGATTTTTTTTTACATCTATCCAAATGATCATATGACTTTATGCTCATTGAATAATTTATCCTTTAACTAGTCTGGTGTTTTAAGGTTAAAATTACTTTACTTTCCTAGAGTGAATTTTCATAATATATTATGCTTTTTTATATACTCTTGTTTTACTTGGCTAATATTTTGCTTAGAATCCTTGCCATACATTTTCATTAGTATTATTTCTTACTTACTTCTTTCTTGCATTATCTGTTAGACTTTGGTTTCATTTCCTTGCTAATCTAAACTATACTAAAGGATATTTATCCTTTTTCTATTCTGAGGAAAAGTTTGTATAAGATTGGCATTACCTGGCAAGCCTTTTAGACTTGGCGCTTTCTTTGTGGCAAGGTTTAAAGTCAGAGAATCAATTTCTTTAATAGTCATGACAATACAATATTTTCAATTTATTTTTGTATATTAAATGGTAATTTTAAAGGAAATTTTCATAAAATTTTTAAATGCATTGCTATCAAATTATTTACAATATTTTCTTATTTTTTATTACCTATAGAATCAGTAGTTATGCCTTCCTTTTAAAAGCATGTTTCTTTCTAAAATCACTCTTAACAGATTATTATCAATTTTGTTTTCCTTTTCAAAGAAGGTACTCTACTTTCTTGACCAATTCTAGTCAATGTTTATTATTTCATTCCTTTTGTTCTCATATTTATTATCTCTGTGTTTTTACTCTTCTTGGTTTTAATGTTTTTTTGTTTTTTTACTAAGTCATTGTTTTGATACTTAGCTCATTAAATTTTTCCTTTCTTATTTTCAAATATGTACATTGAAGGTGCATATTTACCTCTAATCACTGCCTACATTCCATCTTACAAGCATCTATATGAATTTTATGCTTATCACTCACTTAAGATATTTTCTATTTCCATTATAATTTATTCCTTATTGTTGTTGTTATTCTTAGATGCTATCCAGTCAGTCCTGACTCACAGTGACCTGATGTACAACAGACAGAAACACTGCCTGGTCCTGTGCCGTCCACACAATTGTTCTTAGGTTTGAGCACATTGCTGCAGCCACTGTGTCAGTCCATCTCCTGAGGGCCTTCCTCTTTTTCACTGCCCTCCACTTTACCAAGCCTGATGACTGCTCTATCCTGACAACATGTCCAAAGAATATGAGACCAAGGCTCACCATCCTTGTCTCTAAGGAGCATTATGGTTTTATTTTCAAGGCAGATCTGTTAGTTATTTGGCAGTCCATAGTACTTTCAATATTTTTTGCTGATACCATAGTTTAAATGTACTGATTTTTCTTTTGTCTTCCTTATTCAATGTTCAATTTTCACATGCATATTATGCAATGGAAAATATCATGCCTTGGGTCAGACACACCTTAGTCCTCAAAGTAAAATCCTTGCTTTACAAGCTTCAAAGAGGTCTTGCGCAACAGATTTACCTAATGCAATGCATTGTTTGATCTCTTCCCTGCTGTTTCCATGAATATTGATTGTGAATGCAAACAAGATGAAATCCTTGGCAACTTTGAATTTTTGTTTGTTATGATGTTACCTATTGGTCCTTGATTCATGGATTAGGATGCTGTAACATTTTCAAAATATGTCAACTTTCTCCTTATGTTTTAATTATTCATTTCTTATTTAATTCCACAGTGACCTGAAAATATACGGTTTGCTTACAGTCTTTTGAGATTTGAAAGGACTTGTCTTATGCCCAGTCCATGCCATAGATTTGAAAATGTTCTTTGTGTACTTGAATTAAATGTTATTATTGTTTTCTGAGGTTGTAGATAGAGTAGTCTCCACATATACATTGTTAATCATGTAGTTTAAATCACCTATATATTTTTCTGAGTTTTTGTGTCTGCTTAGTGGATTTAGATCACCATTATAATTTTAATAGGAACTCTGATGGCATAGTGAATTATGTTTTTGGGCTACAAACTGCAAGGTCAGTAGTTCAAACCCACCAGCTGAGGCTTTTTGCTGAAGATTTGCAGCCTCGGAAGCCAACAGGGGCAGTTCTGCTCTGTTCCTTAGGGTCACTGTGAGTCAGAAACGACTTCGTGAGTTTTTGGTATAATTATAATTTTGTCTACTTACAGTTGTGGTGATGTCAATGTTTGCATTTTAAAGTTTCTTGATAATGTGAAATAGTGGTATCTTCCTAGTTAATTTAACTTAGATCTTTTATCATTACAGCGTGTCTCTATCTCTAGTGGTGCTTTTTGCTTTAAAGGTTGACATTATTAAGGCCACATCAGCTTCCTATTGGTTGGTCTAAGTGTTTTCATCCTTTAGTGGTCGGCTTCATGATCGTCACTGAAAACAATGGGAAATTATTTCATTCTAATCAGCTAGTGCCTATCAGCACATGGAAGCTATCTTTCTATTGTTTTCTGGATCCCAGTGTTGTTGTTGAGATCTAGCGGCGGTTTCTACTAAGACATATACAACAGATCTGGGTCTGGGTAGCAGGAAATCCAACTCAGACAGTTCCAGAATATCTGCCCCAAGGTCAAAGCCTACTTTCTCAAGAATCGGCATTATGTGTGACCTTCCTGGGGCAAACCAGAAACTCAGGGTCAACTTATCAGGAACGTTGACTTTATTTTTTTATTATTATTTTGTAAATCACTTTATTGGGGGGGGGGTCATGCAACTTATCACATTCCATACATACACCCATTGTGTTAAGCACATTTGTATATTTGTTGCCACCATCATTCTCAAAACATTTGCTTTCTATTTGAGCCCTTGGTATCAGCTCATCATTTTCCCCCTTCTTCCCTGCTCCCTTCCTCCCCTTCACGAACCCTTGATAATTTAGGAACTTTGACTTTATATTGACATCAGAATCTCTCTGGTTTTATCAAGAGTCCTTGTTTTTTAAATGATCACACTCTAAGCTCAAGAAGGCTACATAATTTGTAGTTCTCAGTAAAAAAGTGGAAATGCGAGGCTTCTTGTTAAAAAAGCATTATGAATTTAAAGACAGTGATAGCAGAACATTAAACCAAATGTGAGAGCAGAATACTGAGAAACTGCAGTTTGTCCACCCATGAAGGTGACCTTGCCTGCTGGCTGATTCCGTAAATGGAATCATTTTTTTTTCTATTAGCATTGCAGTGAAAGTCAGAGGAGATGAAAGCTGTTTCCAAGAAATGAGCCCCGAAACTTTAGGGAAAAGAAAAATCTATAAACTTCTCGCAAACACTTGTAGTCATTTTCTAGCGAGAAGCCATAAAAAAATTAGGTCTTACAATTCTCAGATATTGATTTCAGAAGACAACTTATTCAGACTGTCACAAGCAAGCAGAAATGTCAAAGAAGTGAAAGAACACACTTCTGCTCATTTATCCCAACTATTATCGTTTAGGATTGGGTAATACTAAAGAAGTGGGAAAATAATCTAAAATCGGACTTAATTTTTGGGACATTTCTCCATAGGTATCATTCATTTTTTAGATTTTACAATGAAAATAATAACTTATATGAAGTAAATGCATACCAATGAGTAAATACTAGTATATTATTTACTATATACCATTATACTATACAGGAGAAAGATGAGGCTTTCTACTTATATAAAAATTCACAGGGGTACAGTTCTACCCTATTTTATAGGATGGCTATACATCAGAGGATTCGATGGCAGTGAGGGATATATGCATGGAAGGATACAAATCCAAAATAAAATTCAGATAGCTAATGAGATACCATGCTCTCGTTTGATCAGACGAATGAAAAGTATACTATCATCTATTTATTTGTGGAATATTTATTGAGTGCCTACTGAATGGAAAATGGTGAGACAATGAAAACAAAACAAAAACAGGAATATGCAAATAAATATTCAAAGGGGCTTCCAAAGTTTTATGGAAAAATTTTCTTTTCTTTCTTTAAATATGGAACGCTTCACGAATTTGCGTGTCATGTGTGCGCAGGGGCCATGCTAATCTTCTCTGTATCGTTCCAATTTTAGTATATGTGCTGCCGAAGCGAGCACCTTTTCTTTCTTTCTTAAATAGTTTTATTGTCATATAGTTCATATACCATAGATTTCAATATTTAAATATATTAAAGAGTTATGCAACCATCACCCCATCAATTTTAGAACATTTTATTTATTCTTGTACCCATTGTTATTAGCTTCTCACTATCTCTAACTTCCCTTGCCATGCCTCCAAAAAAAAAAAAATCAAAGAACCAAACTTGCTGCCATAACCCTAAGGAACTATTAATCTAGTTAATATCTCTATGGATTACCTATTCTGGAATTTATATTTTAATAATAATAATACCCCAAACAAAGTAAAACAGGTACTCAAATTTTAATTTATAATACAATTCCCTCCTCTGGTCTTGGACTTTGTTATTTACAGTCTTTGGGTCACACAGGCGGGTGTGCTTGTTCATGTGGACTTAGCTGACAGCTCACTCTGAAGGCTGCTTGTTTTGAGACAAACCTTTGAGACCCCAAATGCTAATCTTTCTGATAGCTAGGGACCATCTGATTACTTTGCCACATTTTCCTATTGTACTTAGATCATCAGCAATCTCATCATGAGGGCAAGTATAGAACAGGGCCACATTGTAAGAATTAATTGTTCTTAGTTTAGGGCTTACAATTAAATATGAACTCAAAATCCATTTGTTTATCTAAAGTTTATATTTATTCCCGGTCTGCTTTAGAGGCAGTATCATCAGCTTGGTGTAATAATTTAAGTAACCTCCACAAAAGATTTGGTAATTCTACTAATGATATCATTCATCTAGCCAATGAAATAGATTTTAAAGTACTATTAAGAAAAGGAAAATGTGTTTTTCAGTATATGAAACTTAGGATCAACGAACCTAGAGGGACAGCAAGTGGAATAAGGGGTTTGGGGGAGGGGGTACAGTGGTGGAGGTGAGGCACAAGGGAGACGATGTCAAGGAGTCCATGTAGAAAAAGAATGTTTTGAAACTGATAGCGGCAGCCATTGTACATTCTCCTTGACTTGATTGAAATTTGGATGATATGCTATATGTATTAAATCCCAACTAATAATAATAATAATGAAAAAGAAAAACACACATATAGGAAAGTATTTAGACTAAAATACATGGGATATTCACTTACACAGGTTAAATATTTAAGTAACTGAACATTAACTATTTAAAAAAATGATGAGGGTTAGGCCCAAGGCAAAAATTTCAATCATTCTCATTCATTAAAGGTAAAACTAGATCTATAAGACTAAGATCAGCACAAAAAGCAAAGAAAGTATGAAAATAGCAAGAATACAGAGAACTGTATTTATGGAAGGGGTAACAGGATACCATTGTTGATTTCACTTGTTGAGATAGGTTGTGTAACTATTTATAGTGCACAGGGGGTATCCCCCCAAAAGAAAAACAGAAAAAAGCTCCCCTGGCCAGAGATTACGTAGTATGCATTTTCCCCCTCTAGGCGAGCATCAAGCAACTCACTGAGTTAAATCACCCAGTGGCAGCGCCTGGCTAGGTTCTCTCTGGTCGCTGTGAATTTTTTTTGTAAAAGCAGTTTCTCTGGAACTTCATTTTTTGTGATGGTTGATTTAAGAGAACAGCATGCTGCTGTAAAATTTTCTTTCCTCCTATGAAAAATGATGCAGAAACTGTTGTGATATTGAACACAGCTTACGAGGACAGCGCTATGGGAAAAACTCAAGAGTATGAGTGATTTTCTCGTATCAAAAAAATGTGAAATGTTAATTGATGACAAACTGTGCTCTGGACTTCCATCAACTTCCTGAACAGAAGAAAATTTTGACCCGTGATGCATTTGGAATTCATTCCACCAGGTCAGACTTTCTATTTAGACTTTCTGAAAAGATTGGGTAACAGTGTGCAGCAAAAAAGGAAAGCCTGATTTGTGTCAGACAGGGATTGTTTTTACCAGCATGACAATGCACCTGCTCATGCAGCCATCTCAGAGCTTCAGTTTTTTGGCAAAAACAGCATGCCTCTCTTGCCTCAAGCACCTGACTTACCTGACCTCGCTCAATGCAACTTCTTTTTGTTTACGCAAATGAAGAGGAACATGAAAGGAAACCTGAGATTTGGCAAATGTATTACGTGTAATGGAGAGAACTTTGAAGGTGACAAGGTTGTTTTGTAAAAAAGAAAATTTAAATACAGAACTTTGGAAAAAAATTTGTTTTGTGCCCTCACATACGTCTTTAAAAAATCTCTTCAGATTCCTTACCCCTAAATATTGGTTTAAGTGGTTTAAAAAAAGGAGGAAAAGTAAAATTGAAACAGACTAGGTATATTTTGTGACAAACAAGTTCATTTCAAACATATGGGGAAAAAAAGAAAAAGAAAATATGAAGTGTATGGAAAACATATGGGGGAAAAAGAAAAAAAGCAAGTCTTAAGTTGCCAATTATTGAACAACTTCAAAAACAAGAGATATGAACCGAAGTCCACTGATTTCCAAATCTACAACCTTGGGTTAGCAGTCATCTGCTTCTTCTCAAACTAGGGTGTTTCAGCTTTCAGTCCAAAGGAGTGTTTTAGTTCTTTTAACTTGCAACAAGGTGTGTTTCAGGTAAAGTCCAGTCTCCTTAGTGGAGTTTCCAAATGACATGACTCTGCTGCGATCCATAAAGAAAGCTGCATCCTCAGGTATCAGACATCAAAGAACAAAAAAATCATATCATTGTGAATGAAGGGAGTGCAGAGTGGAGACCCAAAGCCCATCTGTAGGCACCTGGACATCCCCTTAAGGAAGGATCACAGGGAAGAGATGAGCCAGTCAGGGTGCGATGTAACAATGATAAAAAATACAACTTTCCTCTAGTTCCTAAATGCTTCCTCCCCCCTCCCCCCACTATCATGATCCCAATTCTACCTTACAAATCTGGATAGACCAGAGGATGTACATTGGTGCAGATAGGAACTGGAAACACAGAGAATCCAAGACAGATGGTCCCTTCAGGACCAGTGGTGAGAATGGCGATACCAGGAGAGTAGAGGAAAGGTGGGATGGAAAGGTGGAACCAATTACAATGAGTTACATATAACCTCCTCCCTGGAGGATTGACAACAGAAAAGTGGATAAAGGGAGAGATTGGACAATGTAAGATATGACAAAATAATAATAATTTATAAATTATCAAGGGTCCATAAGGTAGGGGGTGTTAGAGAGGGAAGGGGGATAAATGAGGAGCTGATACCAAGGGCTCAAATAGAAAGCAAATGTTTTGAGAATGATGATGGCAACAAATGTGCTTTACACAATGGATGCATGTATGGATTGAGATAAGAGTTATCTGAATCCCCAATAAAATGATTTTAAAAATTCATCTCACTCAAAAAAGAAAAAAAAGCTGCATCCTAAAAAACACAAAATCTAAAATCCAGTAGGCTCTATAGCAGGCAGATATCATCAAGGGCTGAAAAAAAGTTTGTCAGAAATGTATGATTAGCAAGAATAATACTGGGCAGATTCTCCCACTGGTAGTTATGTTAGACAGGGTTCTCTAGAGAAACAAAACCAGAGTGTTAGTAATTATATACATAGATATATAGATAGACATATAACATAAGAAATGAACCATTAATCTATAGAGCAGTACAAATGGCCCAGTGCAACTCACTCCTGTGAGACAGCTGTAAGACACTGGCAGTCCTTCAAATCTTGAGGGCCGCCTGCCGGGTAGTCCTCTGTAGAGCAATTCAGGTTATCCAGCCACAAGCAGCAAACAGCAAGTTAGGCAGGTCACCAAGAGTCAGCCAGATGCAGGGTCTGACAGTCCCCAGCTCAAGAGATGTACCTTCCATTAGTGTGGCAAAGCAGGTCTTGAAGGAACTTCAAATTACAGAGACACAGTACACGAGTTAGGCGTCCCACAGGCAGTGTAGCTTGCAAAGTGAGGCCCAGAACAAGCAAGGCAGCCGCACACTGGTCCGATGATCAAAGAGCAAGAGACAAGAAAGGCGAGGCTCGCTGAGCCATTTATCTCTGCCCTTCAATTAATCCCACATGTGCTCATTAGCCATGTTGGCAAATTAATGTTAACTATCTCAGTAATCTATATAAGTAATGTTAGGCATTTCCCCCTCTCCTTGGCTTACCCACCAACAGAAATGAAATTTCCTTCTCTGAGACAGTCCTCTCATCCCCTCCTCCATCATGAATTCCCACTGAAATTCACTGATCACCATTATAGGAATGCATGGTAATTTGGGGTGACCATGGGACAATGTGATCTGGAAGGATCTATTTGGTCCTGTCCTTCTGCCCCTAAATAAAAAATTGACTTCAGTTGAGGCTAGGCCTCCTCTGAAGTAGTAGTTTAAAGATGTACAATTAAGGGAACAGTAAATGGTTTGTAAGCATTAGACAAGACACACCACCACATTGTTTGGTTGTTTGGGAGACTGGATTCGTGATTACAAATGCTTATAGAACAAATGCCTATCTTTGTCTTGGTGTTTGTCCTTATAGTAGTGGGCTCATACAATGTGTGTCCATTTGTGATTGCTAACTTCACTCAGCCTAATGTTCTCCAGGTCCATTCATGTGGTGAGGTGCTTCCTAGTTCCATCAATGTTTTTTAACCATGCATAGTATTCCCTGGTGTGTATGTACCAAAGTTCCTTCAGCAATTATTCTACTGGTCTGCCATACTTTCCACTTTCTTGCTATTGTGAAAAATGTTGCCATGAATATAGGAATGCACATGTGTATTCATGTTATGTCTCTTTCTTCTTTAGGACATATACTTAGCAGAAATACTGCTGGATCATATGCTATTATCTCTCAATTCTATTTCTTCACAAACATTTTGAAGCCCCTTGGTATTTATACATAGGGAGAAAGAGAATAGTACTAAAGAGAAAAATAGAGCAGGATTAATAAAAATAAAAGAGTGGAGAGGATTGGCATTTTAAATTGGAAGTCAAAGTAGACTTTGCCAAGGAAATAACATTCAAGGAAATGCTTGAAGAAGATCAGAAAATAACCAGAATTTTGAGTGTAAGCAGAAAATGATGATCCAGGGGGAATGAAGAAATTGAAGACAAAGAGGTTCCCCAGTCTGGTGGAGCACCTTAAAGAGTAGGGGAGACTTCCCCAAGCTGCTTAGAGGGCCTTGGAGGGTAGGCATGAGTTCCCCTGCAGTGGAAGCTGGGCTGGATTTCCCAGCTCTGTGTTACAAAGAGCAGCAGTGGGATGTCCCCCAGTCACTTAAAGAACCTTATAAAGTATGCCTGAGTTCCCTGAGGTGGAAGGTAGGCGGGATTTCCCCAGCTGCGTGTTACTCTGCAGAGGGCGGAGCTCCCCAAGCTGGGTGGAGGGCAGGTGTAATTGCCCTAGGTGAAGGGGTGTGGCCTGGAGGCTGGCAGTGCTGTGTGAAAAGAAACAGAGGAGAAAAACAAAACAAAACAAAAACTGAGCCCACTGAGACTGTGGGGGAAAAGAGAGGAGAGAGAGAAACAAAAGTAATGGTATACCTGAGCCACTGATTGCCTGACCATGGGGCTGAGGTGCCCTGAGGGGGCGGCAAGCTGTAGCTGCGTTGAAATAAAGCTCTTGGGTTGGCATAGGAGTCTGGCTTTTGTCTAGACTGTGGCAGAGTTAAGGTTAAGCCTTAGCGGGCCTAACGGGCTTCCACTGTGGTAAGTTAAAAGCCCACAGCTCCTTAAAACCTATGGATCTGTGTCAACTTCTCTTTATGATGCTCCACCTGTGACCCAACAATGTGGAATTTCCCTCTCAGTGACTCTCCTGTGCTGATGTCTGCAGACTTCCTCTGGTGTGTGTTACTCAGTCGCCATCTTGCCAGAAGTCTCAAACTCTTTACCATTGAATCAGTGCAACTCAGCACCTCTATAGGATAGAGAATTGCGTATAAAGAAAGTCTCTAAAGCTGCAATATTTACAGAAACATATTGTCACTCCTTCCTCTCCAGGAGCAGCTGGTTGGTTCAATGGCTGACATTAAAAAATTATTAATCATTTTATTGGGAGCTCTTAACAGATGTCATAACATTCCAAAATTCAAATAGATCCAGCATAATTATACATTGCTACTATAGTCAGTTTCAAAACATTTTTTTTTCTTCTTGAACTTTTTGATATCAGCTCTCCTTTTCCCCTCCCTCATCCACCCTCCCTCCCAGGAACACTTATTGTTATTATTATTATTATTATTTATAGCCATATCTTACCCCATCCAATATATCTATCCACCTATAATTCTGTTATTTGCTCCCCTCGAGTGGGGTTATACAGTCATCATAGCTATCAGTTCTCCTTTTTACCCCTCCCCCTCCATCTCTTCCAGTATCCTCAGGGAATCATTACTTCCCTTGCTGTTTCTGAAGGGTAATCCATCCTGGCATTCCTGCATCGAACAATTTTAATTATACAAACAAACATATGCAGGTCTAACAAGATTGTTAGGTAAAACATAGGCCTTAATTGTAATGGGAGGAAATATTAAAGAACCAAGGATAGTTATGGGTTATGTCAGTCAGTGCTCTACCACACCCTGGATTTATCATTCCTTCTGTGTGGTCCTTCTGAGAGGGACTGTCCAATTATCTTACAGGTGGGTTTTGGATCTCCACTACATCTATGCCCGTTCTCATCAATTTGGTTGCTTGTTTTTGAATTTCTGATACCGCTTCTTGTCAACACCTCATGAACACACAGGTTGGTGTGCTTCTTTCATATAGGCTTTGTTGCTACCCTGATAGATGGCCACTTGTTTAACTTCAAGCCTTAAAGACCCCAGATGCTATATATTTTAATAGCTAGGCACCACCAGCTTTCTTCACGACATTTGCTTATGCACCTATTTTTCTTCAGCGATTGTGTTGGGAAGGTGAGAATATAGTGCCACATTATCAGAACAAACCATTCTTGTACTGAGGTAGGATTTTAGTAGCAACCCAAAGTCCATCTATTTCCTTATTTTATTTACATATATGTACATGTATAGACAAATACCCCTGTATTTATATAATTATATATTTATATATCTGTATATATAATTACATATTTATATACTCACATAAATATATTACTTTGTTCTCTTTCTTTTTTCCTTTCCTCCTCCTACCCCACTATCATGCTTACCCATTATCCACCTCTCATTAACTCCGCTCAGACACTTTTCGATTGGTCAAATACAACCTGGAAGGCTACACTCCTCACAGTCAATTTTATAACCTTTGCTATTCCCCTGTCATTATTGGCTCACCACTCACCTCCCCCTTCCTTATCCCTTTCCACGCCCCCTCCAACTGTTAATCCATAGCTGACTCCATGCGGTTGCTCATCCTTCCTGTTTTAGATAGATAGACACCAAAAAGAAAGAAGGAAAGATTATATAAACAATTCCATGGGAGTAGGGACCCGTTGGAAAAAACAAACAAACAAACAAAAAACAATTCCATGTCTAACTGGTATCCTGACCCAGAGTAGATGAGTGTCTCTCTGTTGAACAGTGGGCAGGCCCTGTTATCATCCCTCAGCCCCACCCCCTTTTCTTTCAGGGTTCCATCTCCTGGGACCTGCCTACCTAACAGCACTTACTATACCCTTTTAGTCCTCAGCATCGTGACCGCAAGGTGTGTCTCCTTCAAGTCCCCTTTGCTCTTCCTGCAGTCAGGGATGGAGCCGTCTAGTGCCCCCACCTCCACCCCATTAGACCTTTAGGCTTTCCATGCGGCCCCCTTGTGAGTAAGCCCCAACCAGGTCCGGTGAGGTACCAAGTGCTGATCCCAGAGTCAGAAGTCTACAATCAGGAATCCTTGGGGTCTTTGAGGCTTCCCTCCGATGCTGGTCTGTCGCACTCTCCTCTTGGTTTGCCCCTCCACGGCTGACATCTTGATTAGCTGCCAAAAGCTTTCCCACCCCACCACTAGAACTCCTTCATGTGCTGTTACCCAAACCAAACTCTCTGCCATCAAGCTGGTTCCAACTCACAGTGACCCTGTAGGACAGATTAGACCTGTCCCTGTGGGTTTCCACCACGCTAGCTCTTTATAGGAGTAGAAAGCTTCATCTTTCTTCCATAGAGTGGCTGGTGGTTTGCAATGGGCCCACAAGTAACAAACACAGTATGCCACCAGGGCTGCAAAGTAGTGTTCCAAAACTCCAAACTCATTGCCATCAAGTCACTATCAACACATAGCAACTGTACAGGGCAGGGTGGAGTTCTGTGGTGGGATTCAGCCGGTTTGCACTGCTTAGGCAGAAGTGATAATGAATTTTTTGGGGATGAGTTCTGGGAACTGCCCGTTACAATGGCACTAGGGACCAGGGTTCTCTCTAAGATGGGTGGCTGGGAAGCTGCTCAATATGGAAATCACAAATATACATTCCTTACCCTTTTGAATGTTCACCTTTGTAAGAGTATAATCTAAGTGCCTATAGTCTTGTTTATTCCATCCATACGTAAAAAACTAAACACAACTATGCTTGCAATGTTTACTTATTCATTTCATGAAAGGCCTTATACTTTTGATGAAGTACTACATTCTTATTCCCTTGCATTTGTTACTTCAGTCAATAAATGTATAACGTAAAGCGAAAACATGCCAACCAGCCAGAGGGTGACAGACACACTGTGTTTCTTTTCAGCTTGCTGCTATGCTCCAAATTCCCAAGAGATATTAGCAGTGAATTGTGCAACACCTGAAAGTGTTAAAAGAGCTAAAATCGCGTCAGAATAATTGCTCTCAGTTCAGTAGAAGCGGAAAGGGGTTTTTCAAAGGTGAACGTAATATGTTCAGAGAAGTCACCTGTTAATAGCTCAGACGCAATGACTATTGTCTCATTGGCCCACCTCTAAAAGAATGCTCCCAGCTCCTACAATGAAAGGATGGCTAAAGATAAATCACACAGTAGATGATGCTCGGATAAAAGAGAGGAATATTACAAGTGAGGACGCCAATCATATGAAAATATCAAATAACAGCTGTACTGTTTATTCTCAGGTATCATTTAATTTTTTCATGAATATTTTTTGTGTGTATACACTATTTATTAATAGACAAGGTTGACCGTCTTTATTTCTTCTTGGACACACCAACAGTTGGACCACGGTGGCCAGTGGTCTTGGTGTGCTGGCCTTGGACTTGAAGGCCCCAGAAGTGGCGCAGCCCTCTGTGGGCAGCACCTTTTTCAGCCGCTCCAGATGTTCATGGAACTTGTCCAGAATGCTGGCCAGGACCCGGCTGTATTTGCCATCCGTCATATGTCTGCCTATGCAAGAACCAGTCTGGAATCTTGTCCTGCCGTGGATTCTGCAGGATGGGGACGATCCGCTCAGCCTCATCATCGGTGAGCGCCCTGCTCTCTTTGAGGTCGAGGTCTGCTTTCCTCAGCACCACGTGAGCAGGTCTGCGCCCCACACCCTCCAAGGCAGGGATGGCAAAGGCTATTTTCCGCCGCCCATGGATGTTAGTGTTGAGGACTCTCAAGAGGTACTGGAACTTGCCGGGCATTACTAGAGACATGGCAGCCGCAGTGGCGGCGGCGGGTAGGCCTCCGGTGAAAGAGCAATCATTAATATTTTAAAACTCTTTGCTATAACATCCTCCAGGTTTGTGTGCTTCTTTTATTATTCTTTTTTTTAAATTAATAAATCTTTTTATTGGGGCTCATACAGCTCTTATCACAATCCGTACATACATCAATTGAGCAAAGCACCCTTATACATTCGTTGCACTTGTCATTCTCAAAATTCGCCTTCCACTTGAGTTCCTGGAATCAGCTCGGTTTCCCTTTTTTTCCCCTCCCCCCTCCCTCCCAGCATCCCTCTTCCCCCTGCTCCCTTAATAGTTTATAAATAATTATTATATCTTATCTTACACTGCCCGGCGTCTCCCCTCACCCACCTCCCCATTGCCCATCTCCCAGAGAGGAGGTTGCACATAGATCCCCAAGATCGGTTCTCCCTTTCTACACCCCCTTCCCTCCTGGTGTCGCCACTCCTACCGCTGGTGTTGAGGGGTTCATCCGCCCTAGATTCCCTGTGTTTCCAGATCCCTACTGCACCGCTGTGCATCCTCTGGTCTAACCAGGTCCTCAAGGTAAAATTGGGGTCATGATAATTGGGAGGGAAGGAAGCGTTCAGAAACTAGAGGAAGGTTTTGAGTTTCATTGTTGCTACACTGAACCCTGAGTGACCCATCTCCTCCCCACTACCCCTCTGCAAGGGATGTCCAGCTGACTACAGATGGACTTTGAGTTCCCATCATACACTCCCCCTTATTCACGGTGATGTGATTCCCAATCTCCCCCCCACCCACTTTTGTTGTTTGAGACCTGGTCTCCTCTGCCCTTCATGATAACCCATGTTGGTGTGCTGCTTCCGTGGGCTTTGTTGTTTCTGGGCTAGATGGCTGCTTGTTTGCTTTCAAGCCTTTAAGTCCCCAGACACTATACCTCTCAGTAGCCGGGCGCCATCAGCCTTCTTCAACACACTTGCTTATGCACACCTTCGTCTTCAGCATTTATGTGATCACACAATGATACTTTTTGTTCCTTGGTGTCTGCTACCTGGTCCGTTCAACACCTTGTATTCATTTAGGCTGTGTGCTTCTTCTCTGTGGGGTTTGTTGCTTCTGAGCTAGATGACCGCTTGTTTGCCTTCAAGCCTTTAAGACCCCAGACGCTATATCTCTTTGATAGCCGGGCACCATCAACTTTCTTCACCACATTTGCTTACGCACACGTCTGTCTTCAGTGATCATGTCGGGAAGGTGGGTATCCTGCAATGACCGTTTAGCAGGGCGAGGTGCTATTGTATTGGGGGATTATGCATGAGGAGGCCCAATGTCCATCTGCTACCCTACTATTGAACCTATAAATATATGCACATAGGTCTATTTCCCCCATAGTCATAAATATATTTACATATGTACATGTCTATATTTAGGCTTCTCTGTATGCACTTTGCCTCCTACTCCTTTCCTCTATTTCCTTTCACTTTCCTCCTGTCCACTACCATGTTTAGCCTTCATTCTGGTTTGAGCAATTCCTCTCAGTTACCTTGCCCTTGGTCACTCCCTACCAGTCCTCCCCTTCCCTCCCTCCTCTGGTTTTGAACCACTCGCTGTTCCCTTGTCCCTGTGTTGGGCGACACCTCCTCCCTTCCCTTCCCTCCCACACATTCATGTCCCTCCAGGACTGTTGGTCCTGTTATTTTCTTCTCTCATTGTTTGTCCAGCCTATCTTGCCTAGGTGGACCTGCTGATATAGCAATATGTGCATACAAATCCAGATGACTTTGACAGCGCCCAAGTGGCGCATATGAACATGGCTTCGACAGCAGCAACACTGACACGCTGATAATCAGAAAAGCCACTAACATACGAAATTTACAAGGTAAAAAGGAAAAAAAAGACAAAGCAAAAAGATAACAAAATAATTGCTAGCAGTTCAAAGTCTGTTTGTTGGCCTTTAGGAGTGTTTTCCAGATGAAACTTGTGTGGTGCCATGTCCTGGCCCCAAAGTCCATCCTTTATACTCCCTCGAGATCTCTTTGCTCTGCTTCCCCCGCTGCTTCATTGCACACCCCCAGTGTTCACCTCAGTGTGGTGCGGTCAGCTCAGTCGTACATCCCCCACTGTGTCTCAAGTGCTGTCCGGTGTAGAGACATGTGTTGGTGCAGGATGTCGCATCTCGCAGTGTGGCCAGCTGCATGGGCCTCTCTGTACGATTGGCCCTTCGAGCTGGGCTATCGTCCTATGCTTGGTGGGCCCAGGTGTACTCCACTACGTCCTTTCTCCTTCCTTTGCTTCAGCTTCCTTCTGGATGTGGTGTGGTGAGTCAGTTCCTTTCCCACACCAGACGATCTATTTTCATTTTCTGTGGTATTCCCTTCAATTGTGGGGGTCGGGCTAATTCTGGTTTGGGCCGGCTTGTTGTCCAGCCTCTTTGTGTAGTTCTCCGTTCTTTACATTGCCCTTCTTGTTTGGTGTGCCGTGGTGGGGTTTGTATGCATGTTGCAGATCTGTGGGGACACAACCGATACTCTCCCCCGGGTGGGTTAGTACCCTGTCCCCCCCCATACCATCTACTCGGATTCTCCCCCTCCCGGTTCTCCCTCTCCCTGCCCCACTTCTCCTTCTTTATGCTGGGCTCCCATGTACCTCCCTAAGTGTGGGCTGCCCTCCCTCCAACTATCTATGCTTCCCTCCATTTATTGTGGGATGGATGTTTATTCTTCTATTTCTGTCATGCTGATTGTACTTGCCTCAGGGGACTCATGTTGTACCTGTCCCTTTGGGTCTGGCTTACTTCACTTAACATAATTCCTTCCAGCTCTTCCCATGAAATAACGTGTTTCATATGCTCATCCGTGCTTTTCAGTGCTGCATAGTACTCCATTGTGTGTATGTGCCAAAGTTTACTAATCCACTTGTCTATCGATGGAAACTTAGACTGTTTCCAAGTCTTTGAGATTGTGAATTGTGCCGCAATAAACATTGGAGCGCATATGACTGGTCGTGTTTTATTTGCTGCTTCCACTGGGTATATGCCCAGTAGAGGGATGGCTGGGTCATAAGGTAGATTCTTTTATTATTCTTATTTAAGTATTAACTGTATGAAATAATAGTTACCTTTTGGTATATGGGGTTTTTGTACTTACATGGAGGACCCAATGCTTATTGAATTTTTAACACGACCACTTATAAAGGAAATGAAAATAAGATGAAATAAAAGACTATGAAAATAATATAAATTTTACCATTTTGAGACAATAATAAAACGCATGAAAGAAATACAGAGGGTAAAATGTATCTGTCAGGTACCAGAAATTTACATTTTTATTTTATTTTATTCTCTAGAAATTTACTTATTTTCAAGTGACATAGGTATATTCTGTGTTCTCTGACAGTGATGGAAGAGCTACATTATGGAGTATGGTTATCATTTCTGAGATAATCCTGTATATGGTTTAATTGACATTGGCTCATATTTTACTAGTTAAATTTACCATAAGCTCCTTCATGCACAGGCAACACTGAATAATAGAAGAAGCTTTATTAAAAGCAAAGATGCAGTACTCAAAAGTTGATAACTAAAGGGCATGACATCCAATCACAGGCTCGCAAGAATCCGGGTCACTTGTTTTGTAGCAATCTAGACTACGTAGAGCCTTGCCTTCGTTTTGAATGAAATCTGCCTAGAGCTCGGGCCAGAAGACTAATCATATGCTTGGCTGCATCGCCGAGGTTTCATGTGCTTTTCTGATTGTTTGTAAAGAGTCTGAATGACGTGGGCAGTTGGGATTAGGTGTGCAGTTGTGGAGGTGACCAAGCAAAAAGACACACACAGAGGGAAGTCAGGAGAGGGGAAACCCAATATTTGTTAATGAGTGCGCAGACTAGAAAAGTAGTTTCAAGTCTGAATGAATATTGAATATTAAAATTCTTAAGAATAGATTTTTAAACGCAGAGAAATGTTGCATAAAAAATAGAGAAACGGTCCAAATCTGTAACTAAGCCTGGGAGAAATTCCCAGGTGTCAGGTATGGGAGCGAATGGGCCTTTGAAGTAAGTGGGTGGTGTATTAACTGATATGAAGGGGAATTACGGAATATAAATGTACATGCTAATAGCCAGCAGATAGAGTTTCATAATCACAGGAGAATTTAACAAAGGCCTCAGCCCTCTCATAGCACGGGCCTGGTGCTGATACTTGTTATAAAAATCATGGACTCTTGGAAGGATTTCTCCTTTGGGAAGGGGGACTAGAAAAACTATTAAATCATAAGAGTTGAGAGAGCCTGTTCTGAGCCTTATTTGGGACAGGTTCCCCCCATCCCCACCCCCTCCATGAGAAACTAAACGTTAAAGCTAAGCGTCTAGATGTGAAATCTAAATGTATTCTGCCCCTACGGTGAGGGGAGCCCAGACAGAGACACTACTGGGAAAACTGGTGCTGGGCCCAAGGAACAGCTCCTAGGAAGCCTGGCAGAGGCAAGCCCAACCCCGCTCTGTAGGGCTGTGCTCTCAGCAGTGCCCAGAAGGTTTCACACTCCAGCTTCACAGTCACACATGAAAACCTACTCAAGGTGCACAACCAAAAACGACAAGTCCCAAGCTAGAGCGGTCCACCAAAACACAATAAACAGGAGGATAAAAAACCTCAAGTGCCTGAGTTTTAGAAACGTATGCCTGCAGAAATTATTACCAAGCTATTAAAAGATTAAAAAAAACAGCTAATGGAAATTACAGGATAATACATATGAAAGAGCAAGTAATTTTGATTTCAAGATTATTTGTATAATGTCTAGAAATGAAATACTTAGATCTTTGAATTTAAAAACTCGTTGGATATCTGTGGGGGCTGGGGGGTAGGTTCCTTTCCCCTCCCACTCCTGGTTTCTTTTGGTGTGAAAACTTTTTCTTGACCTTTTACAATAGTTCTTGTTGTTAGGTGCCAGTGAGTCAGTCCTGGCCCACAGTGACCCTGTGCATAACAGAATGAAAGACTGCATGGCCCTGCACCACCCTTGCAAGGTCAGTCCATTTCACAGAGGATCTTCCCCTCTTTCACGGCCCCTCCATTTTACCAAGCATGATGTCCTTCTCGGGACACTGGTCTCGCTTGACAATATGTTCAAAGCATGTGAGACAAAGTCTCTCCATCCTCACTGCTAAGGAACATATTGGCCTTACTTCTTACAAGACAGATTTGTTTGTCCTTTTAGCAGTCCATGGTACTTTGAATATTCTTCTTCAGTACCAGAATTCAAATACATCAATTCTTCTTTGATCTTCCTTAGTCAATGTCCAATTTTCGCACGCATATGAGGTCAGGGAAAATATCCTGGCTTGAATCAAGCACACCTTCATCCTCAAAATAACATCTTTGTCAATCTCTAAAGAGGTCACGCACAGCAGATTTACCTACTGCGACTCATCTTTTGATCTCTTGACAGCTTATAATAGTGGTCTCACACAATATTTATCTTTTTGTGATTGATTAATGTCACTCAGCATTTCTTTCAATGTAACTATTGATAGGTATGGATTTATTGCGATCATTGTATTATGTATTTTTGTGGCATTACTGTTTACTTTGTTCCACATAATTTTCTATGCTGACTTCATGTTGCACATGGGTTTTCTTGTCATTCTTTATTGCTGTTGTTTTCATCTTTACAAAATCTTTACATTTAGTAAAGCTCTTTTTTTATTTGGATGAAGTTTATTCACTTTCTTTAAGATTATCCTGAAATATATTAATTTCACCCCCAGTTTAAAGCCAATGGTTTTTTCATGAAAGCCTGCCAATCTTTACAGAAGCAGATGGCCTCACTTTCTTCAGGAGGGCTCGTGGGCTTGAACCGCCTATCTGTCGATTAGCAGTCCAAAGCTCAGCCTGCTGTGCCACCAGGATCTGGGAGCCACTATGTGCCTATTTATGGCCTGGAAGTTCTACTCTCGCATATAAGATCCCTTTGAGTCAGAAGTGAGTCATGGGCAGTGGGCTCGTTTGTTGTTTGTGGTACATGTGGCTTGCTCTGCAACAAAAATTAACTGATAGAGTTGAGGTTTCAAACATTATAATCCAAAACTTTTAACAGTTTTATGTTATTAAACTTGAAAAAGAAGGGAAAAACTTGAAAATATATTTAAAAGATATTTTTTTTTTGCCATTAAAAAAAATCAACCTGGGGAACAGGGTACTAACCCACCCGGGGGAGAGTATCGATTGTGTCCCCACAGATCTGGAACATGTATACGGACCCCACCACGACACATCAAACAAGGAGGGCAACGCAAAGTACAGAGGTCTACACAAAGAGGCTGGACGACACGCTGGCCCAAACCAGAATTAACCCGGCCCCCACAATCGAAGGGAATACCACAGAAAACAAAAATAGATCATCTGGAGTGGGAAAGGAACTGACCCACCACACCACATTCAGAAAGAAGCTGAAACAAAAGAAGGAGAAAGGACATAGTGGAGTACACCTGGGTCCACCAAGCCCAAGGTCGGTAGACCAGCTAGAAGGGCCCATCATACAGAGAGGACAATTCAGCTGGCCACACTGCGAGGTGCGACATCCTGCACCAACACATGGCCCTACACGGGACAGCACCTGAGACACAATGGGGGATGTGCGACTGAGCTGATCCCGCCACACTGAGGCAAACACTGGGGGTGTGCAATGGAGCAGCGGAGGAAGCAGAGCAAAGGGATCCCGAGGGAGTATAAAGGATGGACTTCCGGGCCAGGACATGGCGCCTCACAAGCTACACCTAGAAAACACTCTGAAGGCCAACAAACTTACCTTGAACTACTAGCAATTTTTCTTTTAATATTTGCTATCTTTTTGTTTTGTCTTTTTAAAATTTATTTTGTTTTTTACGTTGTAAATTTTGTATGTTAGTGGTTTTTCTGATTATCAGCGTGTCGATGTTGCTTCTGTCAAAGCCATGTTCTTATGTGCCACTTGGGCACAGTCAAAGTCATATGCATTTGTATGCACATATTACTATGTCAGCAGGTCCACCTAGACAAGATAGGCTGGACAAATAATGAGAGAAGAAAACAACAGGACCAACGGTCCTGGAGGGACATGAGAGCGTGGGAGGTAGGGGAAGGGAGGAGGTGTCGCCCAACACAGGGACAAGGGAACAGCGAGCGGTTCAAAACCAGAGGAGGGAGGGGAGGGGAGGGGAGGACTGGTAGGGAGTGACCAAGAGCAAGGTAACTGAGAGGAATTACTGAAACCAGAAGGCTAAACATGGTAATGGGACAGGAGGAAAGTGAAAGGAAATAGAGGAAAGGAGTAGGAGGCAAAGTGCATACAGAGAAGCCTAAATATAGACATGTACATATGTAAATATATTTATGATTATGGGGGCAATAGACTTATATGCATATATTTATAGGTTCAGTAGTAGGGTAGCAGATGGACATTGGGCCTCCTCATGCATAATCCCCCAATACAATAGCACCTCGCCCTGCTAAACGGTCATTGCAGGATACCCACCTTCCCAACATGATCACTGAAGACAGACGTGTGTGTAAGCAAACGTGGTGAAGAAAGCTGATGGTACCCAGCTATCAAAAAGATATAGCGTCTGGGGTCTTAAAGGCTTGAAGGCAAACAAGCGGCCATCTAGCTCAGAAGCAACAAAGCCCACAGAGAAGAAGCACATGACCTAAGCGAATACAAGGTGTTGAATGGACCATGTTGCAGACACCAAGGAACAAAAACAATCATTGTGTGATCACCTTCCTCACATAATCGCTGAAGACAAAAGTGTGCATAAGCAAGTGTGGTGAAGAAGGCTGATGGCGCCCGGCTACTGAGAGATATAGCATCTGGGGACTTAAAGGCTTGAAAGCAAACAAGCGGCCATCTAGCCCAGAAGCAACCAAGCCCACATGGAAGCAGCACATCAACATAGGTGACCGTGAAGGGCAGAGGAGACCAGGTCTCAAACAACAAAAGTCGGGGAGGGGGATTGGGAATCACATCACCGTGAAAGAGGGGGAGTGCGTGATGGGGACCCAATGCTCATCTGTAGACAGCTGGACACCCCTTCCAGAGGGGTAGTGTGGAGGAGATGGGCCACTCAGGGTTCAGTGTAGCAACAATGAAACTCAAAACCTTCCTCTAGTTTCTGAACGCTTCCTCCCCTCCCAATCATCATGACCCCAATTCTACCTTGCCTTGGGGACCTGATTATACCAGAGGATGTACAGCGGTGCAGTGGGGATCTGGAGGCACAGGGAATCTAGGACAGACGGACCCCTCAACTCCAGCGGTGGGAGTGGCGACACCAGGAGGGAAGGGGGTGTAGAAAGGGAGAACCGATCTCGGAGAGCTATGTGTAACCTCCTCTCTGGGAGATGGGCAATGGGGAGGCGGGTGAGGGGAGACGCCGGGGAGTGTAAGATAAGATATAATAATTATTTATAAACTATCAAGTGACCAGGGGTGGGATCGGGGAGGGAGAGGGACGGGGGAAAAAAGGGAAACCGAGCTGATTCCAGGAACCCAAGTGGAAGGTGAATTATGAGAATGATGAGTGCAACGAATGTATAAGGGTGCTTTGCTCAATTGTTGTATGTACAGAATGTGATAAGAGCCTTATGAGCCCCAATAAAAAGATTTTTTAAAGTGATAATAAATAAATAGATAGATCGACCCCACTGCCATCAAGTCGAGGCTGACTCACAGCGACCCTATAGGACAGGGTAGAACTGCCCCTGTGGGTTTTCACAGCTCTTACTACAGAAGCAGACAGCCTCAGCTTTCTCCAGCTGAGTAGCTGATAGCTTCGAACTTTTGACCGTGGGGTTAGGGTAGCAACCCAACACGTGGGCATCATGCCATCAGAGTTCTTTTTTTGCCACCACTCGTGTATTATGTTCTCGTATGGTGGTGCGATCTTGGAGGCTTTTCCACCTATATTTCAAATACCCAGGGAGTTGCTCATGGCAGGGAGATTTCAGTGTAGTTTCCAGGCTGAGACATGATAGGAATTAAAAAGAAGTGGAGCATTTTAAAGCATTGGGTTCTGAGAACCTTATGAATAGGAGTGGAACATTGTCTGATATAGGGCCAGAGGGTGAGCCCCTCAGTTGGAAGACACTCACAGCATGACAAGAGAAGGACTGTCTTCTCAAAGTAGACTTGACCTTCATGACATGGATGGGACAAAGCTTTCAGGACTTTCATTTGCCAGTGGGCCATGACTCAAAACAGGAAGAGACAACTGCAAACATTTATTAATAACAATTGGAATGTAGAATGTACAAAGTATGAATCTAGAAAAATTAGATGTCATCAAAAGAGAAATTAAATACATAATGATCAACATCCTACACTTCATGAGCTGAAAAGGACTGATATTGGCTATTGTGAATGAAACAATCATAAGATCTATACTGGGAATAACAAGTTTAAGAGGAATGGTATAGTTCAGTGATGTACTTGATATTGCAGAATGGAGTAGCTGCTGCTGACACTTCTGATTCTCTTCCTTCCCCTTTGTACAGCTGAAAGAAGTCAGGTCTTCCCACATATTCTTCTTTCAATTTGTGTCAGAAATGGTATTTGTTGCAAGAACAAAAGGGGGTGGGAAAGGAAACTGTCATCCTTAGCTGACTACTGTGTCGTCCTGTAATGGCTGGAATGATATGAGCCATGCTGCACGTGAGGGCAGAAAAGCTGCTTCTGGAATGGCCTGGGACAGAGGCTAGATTGGTTAAGCAAGAACTATTGTAAACTAGGCCCACTTTTATGATGGAAATCAATATGATTATGATTACAAAGAGTTGTAAGTCTGCCTAGAAGTTATACTTGATTGGATATGCTAAAAGGGGAGGTATAATTGGCCCAGAAGAGATGGGTTTTTGTGTTAAGCTTATGTACAGTTGGGGGCTTAGGTGGAATCCGGAGCCCCATCCAGAACAGCTGAGATGTGAGAACAGATTTACATATGAAAGGAAGAAAGACTGTTTGAGTTGGAAATAAGCAGTTCATCATTGGATGCATCCATGCAGGAAAAGTCTGTGCTCACCAGGGTGGGGGGGGACCTCTTCTAGGATTGAAAGTTAGAAACCAAACAAGCTGACAGTCTGGTATTCTTATTATGACAACTTAGGTTGCTGAGTGGAAGTTAGGGAGAAGGCTGAGAAGGGCTGAGTTTGGACATGTTCCGTTGGCACCCATTGACCAGGTCCACGGAGCTAGAAATAAAAGACAAAGAAATATGCTGACTGGTGTGAAGTAAAGGAGTTATGTGGACTCCTGACCCCACGTAGGGGCTAGGAGAGAGAGAGAGAGAGAGAGAGAGAGAGAGAGAGAGAGAGAGAGAGAGAGAGAGAGAGAGAGAGAGAGAAAGAGGAGGCTAATTGGTCTGAAGTGCAGGGAGCTAGGTTTCAATTCCCAAGCTTGCTGCTGACACTCATTTGGCCTAGCTTGGTCGGCTAGAGCTGAATTGATCAGAACCAGACCAAATGAAGAGAGAAGGGTATTTGACACATAAAGTAAGCAACTATTTATACCTCAACATAAAGAAAACAAATATTTTTTCTTTTCTTTAAGAAGAGAAAAAAAGAATATAAAGAAAAAAATTTTTTCTTTTCTCCATGACAAATGGAGAAAAGACCGAAGCCATCAAGGATTTTACGTTACGTAGATCCACAGTTAAGATCCATGCAAACAATAGTGCAGACATCAAACAGTGCGTTGCATTGGGTAAGTGTACTGCAAAATCATTCCTTAAAGTGCCAGAGCAAATATGCCACCTTGAGGGTTAAGGTGCATCTGACCCAATGTTTTCAGTGACTCCATCTGCATGTGACAAATGGACAATGCATAAAGAAGATTGGGTAATTGATGCTTTTGAATTATGATATTAGCAAGATTATTGACTATACAATGGACAGTCAGAAGAACAAAGAAATCTCTAAGGTAGAATTTCCGCTAGAAATGAGGACAGAGAGGCTTCATCTCACTTTCCTTGGACATGTCATCAGGCGGTAACTGTGCTTGGAGAAGGACACTTCGCTTGGTAGAGGTTCAGCAAAAAGAGGAATCTACTCAACCAGGTGAATTGACCTAGTGGCTGCAATGATGGGTACAAAAGAAGAGTAATTGGGAACTGGTATAATTCATCGTATTATACATAGGGTTTCTATGAGTTAGAGTTGATGCAGTAACATAAAACAACAAAACAAAAACTTTGAATAGTTTCATATTCTTGAATTTGAAAACTTACTAAAAAGATAAATTCAGAAAATGTTAATTTAGATACTGACTTAAAAGAGAAAATACCATTAATCCAAAAGTTACCCTCATTTAAAGCACCAAGTTGAGAATTATCTATGAAATATCTTTTTCTCCCAACAAATAACAGTCTCCCAAGGAATTACAAATGTAGGGAAAAGAAACAAAGTGGTACCGCTACTATAACTCTGATATGGAATTATGCAAGGACATCATGGAAAAAGGAAAATTAAAAGGCAATCTACTTGGTACACATAGATAAAACAGCATTTAACAAAATGCTGGCAAATGAAATCTAGCATAATATATACATTATATATATATTTGTATGAATATTTATGTATGTGTGTTAGTATATGAGCTAATATATACATCATGGCCACATAGGCTATATAACAGGAATAGAAACCAAGTTTAACAGTGAGAAAAATCATAAATGCAATCTATAATTTTCCTCATTAAAAGAATAAAAAAGAAAACACATCTCATTTGTGGTGTTGGCAAAGAATACGGAATGTACCATGGACTGCCAAAGAACTAACAAATCCCTTTTAGGAGAAAATACGATGAGAATGCTTCTTTAGAAGCAAGGTTGATGAAACATTGCTTTGATTACTTTAGCTGCCTCATCAGATAACTGCCTAGTCCCCTCACAGAAAGGATCATGCGTTCACTGCCATCGAGCCGCCACAGAAGGACAGCTCCTTCCCCTCGAGTCCACGCTGACTCACAGTGAATGGACAGGGCAAGGCAGACCTGCCCCTGTGAGTTTCCAGGGCTGGAACTCAATGGTAGTAGAACGCCATCTCTTTCGCCTGTGGAGCGGCTGAGGGTTTTGAACTACTGACTTTGTGATCAGCAGCCCAATAAGTAAACCACCAGGGCTCCTGTAAAAAACCAATAGCATACTTATAAATAACATTTAAAGGATTTTATTTGTTCAAGAGAGTAGTCAAAGGAAATGTGGTGAAATGATAATGTGCTTAATCTGGGTGCTGTGTACATGCAAACAGTTATAGCCCCTCCCCCACTTTTAAATGAAAAGCTGCTTTAAACCAGTGGACAAAGTTTCCTTATATTACAGTTAGTACTCAGAGTAAAAAGAAAAAAATCACCTTTCCCTCACCTCCAACGTACACAGTACATTAAATTACAGAATGCAGGACAGATTGTATAAGGAATTAATAGGTCCTGGGTGGCACAAACGATGATGTACTGAGCTAATCACTGAAAGGCTGGTGATCCAGGGTCAGGAGGCACTTCAGAAATAAGGCCTGGTGATCTGCTCCAAAAAGCCAAAGCCCTGACAACGCTATGGGCCATCCACTCTGCACACAGTGGGTCACCGTGAATGGGGACCGCGTCGATGGCAGCTGACAACAACCACCAATATTTAAGTTAAGAAAAAATAGTTTTGAGACCAATAACCGTCATTTGCTGGGTCGTAGTTTCTTCTTTCCTTTGCTATGTGAGCTATGTGAGCTTCTTTCCTGGCTTATTGGCCACTGTGGGTCAGACCCCATCCATGGCACCCGACAGCAACCATCCCAATGCTATGCATGCAATCGCCTGCTCACTGCAGGAGTGCAGTCGTTTTTGCTCCTCACAGACCAGCACCTGCAACAGCAAGGGCTTCAGGACATTTTCTGCAACATGACGAAGGGCTAAGGTTACTAGAGTTTGCTTTTTTAGAAAAAAAAAAGGAGTATTCTTAATTATTTTTATAGGCCATTCCTTTTGCTTGGAGGGGAACAGAGCTTTTTAAAGAACTAAATTAAGGCTAGAAATCTCACAGACTCCAAAGACTAAAGCCAAAATTCAAATGGCCTTCATGGGAACGAGAAAACCACCAGGGACCAAAGTCATTCTCTGTTTATCGTCTGTGGGGAAGGTTCTTTATATAGTGCTGTAGGTTGGACAGGCACGAAAACCATGTCTAATATGGTCATTAGTCACGAAGTTGGTTATGTAGCCCTAACAAGCACTCCACTCCTCCATGTATTTATTTAATTGCCATGGGGAATCCTTAAAGTTTCTTTTCCAAACTTCTTTTAATCACTTTTAATTCTGGAGCTCTGGAGTTGTTGAGCTATTCAATATTTGTAAACCAATGGCTTTCAAGAAGCCAACGAAGCAAAACTTTTCACTTTTATATTTTGTAAGAGAAATTGCCAAACGTCCAAAATATAAAAGACTAAAGGACAAAAATCCAAAACATAATTCAATTCTCTATATCAAGGCACTCAACCTAACATCGAGTCAGGAGCCACCAGAGAGAAGGTAGATTCCACAACTACAAAGTTCTGCTTTCCTGATAAAATTGACATAATCTTCCTGTTAAATGCCATGATAACTAACGGTAGCCCAGATTGGCTAACAACTGAACTGAACTGACAAAAGCACTCAGTTCCTCTTTATTCCCCAGTTCTACCTAACTGTAGGCAACTAGAAATCTGCTAGTGTCTTTAAAAGTGAGCTTCTAAGTAGTTTGAGTTGGTAATTCTATCAGTCACGTACTGATTAGAAAACAAACCAGTAAGACTATTCTTTGGTAAGTAGAGGCTGTGTGGGGACTTTTATTTGCATTTTCTACAGTTATAGCCCTCACTTCAAGAATCAGGAAACCAACATGAGTGTATTGTCAGCTGCTGAGTATATTTACCCCAACTATGCATCACAAACTGTAGAAATAACCACAAGATGAATTCGGGAGCCCACTGGGCTTGCTGTGAAATAGCAAGAATCACTCAACTTCATTAGCCCTTCCTCTGACCAGATGAGATCACTGGTGCTTTGGTTCTCTAGGAATTAGTCACAGTTTAGAGTCACTCGTCTATAATTGACACAACATTTGGTTACTCCACCCTTGCCAGTGCTCAATCTCCCTGCTCAGTGACTGCAGGTCCCTTTGAGAAGAGTTGGGAGGAAGATTTATAGTATAAAATTTGGCTGTGTATTGGGGTACTTCCTCAGGGGAGCCTAACCTCCATTTATTCAAGGGGCCCTGGGTCCGTGAAGTGACTTGTGTTAGTCTGGGCTGATTAGAGAAACAAATTCATAGACACTCATATGTATATAAGAGCTTTATATCGAGTAATTGTATATTAAGGAAACATCCCAGCCCAGTTCAGATCAAGTCCATAAGTTCGATATTAGCTCATATGTCTGATACCAGTCTGTAAATTCCTCTTCAGACTCATGAAACACATGCAATGACTCCCAGTGTAGGAAGACCACAGGCCAGTGCGTGGGAAGTCTTATGGATCCAGTGGTGGTGGAAGCATCTCAACACTGGCGTGGGTCTCCATATGGCTCCTCCAGCTCCCGGACTCTGGCTCCAACAACATAGTTCCATGTGGCTTGTCAACAGGAATGTCTCACAGGGAGAGTGTGTGTTCTGCCTCCCAGGAGGAAGACAAGAGTTCCCAGAATCCTCAGGAGAAGGTCATGCCCACACAGAGGCCTCATTGGTTATGACCTGATTGACAGGCTAGACTCCACCCCTTCGCTCAAGTTGATAGTAGATTATGTAACTGCCACATGACTCAAGACTGGTGATGAATACCCTCTAGATTCCTTGTCCCTCAGAGGTAAACATTAGTCTGAGTGGAGAAAATAGGAGGAAAAGTAAAACTGAAGTGCACTTGGAGTCTTTAATGACTTACAACCTCATTTCAAACAGAAAAAGAAAGACTGGTGGTTGGTTAAAGGGCCAACACTCTCTACTGTGTGATTCAACTTAGGCTTCTTTTCATCAGACCTAGAGCTTTCCTGCTTATGCAAGTCGTGCCCAAAACAAATTCTTTTGCAACAAGACTTCAGTAGACTGCTAATCTAATCCAGACATAGGGACACCACAAGCAACACCAAAGATCTTGCATTAGCCACAACCATCTTGTCTTTGGTAGCTAAGCATTGCTTCTTCTTGGCCACTTGAGGATTCCATCATCCTCTAGTTCCAAGATCCAGTCAACAAAGAAGGAAGTTGATAAAGCCACTTCTAGTTTCTTGAGGAAATATACTGAATCCAGAATCTTTGCATTCAACATCCCTATCAATAGCTATTGATTACATCCATATTAATATAACACTACATTTCTTTTTCCCTGATGCAATATTCTGTGTATTTTCCTATATATAGCACATATATCTATTAATATACATCAACAAAATCTTGCTGTCCTTTTGGTGAGTTTGGTTCCTTTGTACTTGATCTCCTAGGTCTTGTTGCGACTGGAACCTGAGTAGAACAGTTAATGTACTTCAGTGGCTAAATAGAAGATTGGCAGTTTGAATCTGCGTAGAGGTGCCTAGGAAGAAAGGCCTGGTGATCTACTTCTGAAACACTAGCCACTGAAAAAAATCATTCAGTTGTCTGACATACATGGTTTTTCCATGAGGTGAAGTTGACTCAATGGCAAATGGTACAGAGTTATGAACAGTGAGAAATAATGGGACGGTCCTGAGGCCATGTCCTTCAGGATGGACTGTTGTAGGTTATTCAGGCAAGGGGAGACTAACTCACTGGGGAAAAGGGCTTTTTCTACTGGCAAAAGAGGCCCAGTAGAAATTAAGGATTAAGAATTCATCAAGTAGAAGAAAATAGAGGAAAGAGCTAGGAGATAAAGGAAATTTATAGAGACCTAAATCTAGGCATGTATTACTATACATTCATGTATAGTGATAGGGAAACAGATCTATGTACATATATCTATTTGTTAAGTAGTAAGGCAGCAGATGGACATTGAGTCTCCACTCAAGTACTCCCCCAATGCAAGAACACTTTGTTCTACTAACCCGACACTGTGATGCTCACCTTCCCTGACACGATCGCTGAAGACAAATGTGTGCATAAGTAAATGTGGTGAAGAAAACTGATGGTGCCCGACTATCAAAAGATATAGCATCTGAGGTCTTAAAGTCTTGAAGATAAACAAGCAACCATCTAGCTGAGAAGCAACAAAGCCCACATGGAAGAAGCACACTAGCCTGTGTGAACACGAGGTGTTGATGGGATAAAGTATCAGACATCAAAGGACAAAAAAATCATATCATTGTGAATGAGAGGGAGTGCAGAGTGGAGACCCAAAGCCCATCTGTAGGCAACTGTATATCCCCTTACAGAAGGGTCTCAGGGAGGAGAAGAGCCAGTAATGGTACAGTGTAGCATAGTACAACTTTCCTCTAGTTCTTTAATGCTTCCTTCCCACACCCCCCACTGCCATGACCCCAATTCTACCTTCCAAATCTGGCTAGATCAGAGTATGTACACTGGTAGAGACAAGAGCTCTCAATACATGTAATCCAGGACAGATAAGCCCTCAGGACCAATAATGAGAAAAGCGATACCAGGAGGGTAAGGGGAAAGTGGAGGGGGGCGGGGGAACCTATCACAATGATCGACATCCCCACCCCCACACTGGGAGACGGACAACAGAATAGTGGGTGAAGGGAGACAGTGGTTGGTGTAAGACATGAAAAATAAAATAATTTATAAATTATCAAGGAATAATGATGCAGGGAGTCGGGAAGGGGGGATTGAGCTCATACCAAGGGCTCAAGTAGAAAGAAAATGTTGTGAAAATGATGATGGCAACATATGTACAAATATGCTTGACATATGGATGGATCAATGGATTATGATAAGAGCTGTAAGAGCCCCCTATAAAATGATTAAAAAGAAAAAGAATTCATCAGCTTCTGTTAGGTTTCCAAGTTTATGAAGCACAGGAGTGGATGCATACAGACTATAACTGAGGCAATGGTTTATGGGGAATGGTGGAGGGGTGGAGGGTGGGTAGGGTGAGGGGAGTTGGGGAGTAAACAATGAATGCAGGAGTGGGGAGGAAGCATTAGAACTCATTGTGATGATGTAGATACAACTCTTTAAAAGTGACTTAACTATAGAAGTGTGTAATATGTGAATATTATATCAAGGAAGCTACTGGGAAAAAAAAGAAAGAAAGCAACCAAACTTGATCTATGGGTACCATGAGTGAAGGAGGGAGAGTTTTTGCCTAGGAGGTGTCCAGTCTTGGCACAACAGACTCCATTTTGAGTCCTGCACCTCCATCTTAGCTCCCAAGACTGACCCCTAACCGACCTCCCTCCCCTGCTCAACCCCAAATTCCTGGAACCAGCTCATCCCAAAGCCAGAATGTTTTCTGAAGATATGGTCACTCCACCCATCCCTGACATATAGATAAGATTAACGACCTTCTCCCTTCTGAAGCACCTGTGTGCGCAGATCCTCCCCAGCTGTGCCTGCCAGCAGTGGGCATAAAAAGGCCGCCAGGATTTTTTCCCCCGGCGCGGCTTCAATAGCTCAATACCCTGAGTTGCTGAACCCGCCCTCATAATAAAGCCTGCTTCTAAAACGTCGTTAATTGGGTCTTTGATTCTGTTTTCGCATCCAAATAAACCTTATAGGGGGCAATGAGTTTGTTAATGGTGGTGGAATAATTTGGAAAAGGATATCAATGATGGTGTACAACATGAAGAGTATAATACAGGGCACTGAATTATACATGTAGAAGTCACTGACTTGGGGGAAAAATAATTCATCAGCTTCATTGGAATCTACAAAGGAGATCTCATCCCAATTTTCAACATCTTACATAAACAAAACAGACTCTGAGCGAGAGTTAATTGAACTTTCATTGTAATCCATCCATTCTTTGGATTCGTCTCCTCATTGTGCTTTTCAGAAATCTGTACCTTGCTACTGCAAAAGATAAAGATCCTTTAGAACACTTATATAAAATCAAGACCAAACTCACTGCCATCAAGGTGATGCTGACTCATGTTGGCATAATGGTTGCATGTTGGGCTGCTAACCATAAGGTCAACAGTTCTAAACCACCTACTCCCATTGAGAGATAGTCTTGGAAACTCACAGGGTCATTTTTACTCTGTCCTATGGGGTCACTATGAGGACACTCACATATATGCTTGTAATTTAAAATGTCCCTAGAACTCTCTGGTTTGTGGGCACAAATAAAGTCAGCTTAATATTTAGGCCCACGTTCCATTAATTTGAAAGGTCTCACAAGTTTGGGATCATCTTTGACATTCTCTCCTAGAGCTGTCTCTCTCAGGTTTCTAGAGAAACCCGACACCTGTACACACACAGTTGTGGGAGTATACGAAAGGGTCGGCCTAAGGGATGACTTAAGGAAGAGGAAATTAGCAAGGGGGATATCTGAATAAAAAACATTTTAGGCAAAAGGAGCAACCAGCGCAAAGATCCATAAACAGGAGTGTGTGCTGAGGGCAAACAGGTAACAACACAGAGGCCTTTGAATGGAGGGGGAGGAGGACTACCAAGTGAGGAGATCAAAGAATAAATAAATTATGTAGGACCTTGAACTTTTTGTAAGAGTTTGAGCTTTTACTTTGAAGAAAATGGGAATTATGGAGAATTTTTTAACAAATGACATGATCTGTCTTACATTTTGAAGGCTCATGCTGGGTGCCGTCTGAGAATGAACTATGAGTTTGGGGAACTGGTCAGGGTAGAGACCAGGAGGTGAGCGGGGAGGTGATTGGGAGAGGCCAAGTGAAAGAGGACGTGGAAAGGAGGGTCGAAACTGTACGGTGGTAAGAAGTGGATTCTGGGCATGTTTTGAAAGTGGAGCCAAATAAGATGTCTTGAAAAGACTGGGTGTCGGCTGGGCATGATGGGGGAGAGTGACGACTATCTCTGAAAATGTGACCCGACCAGATGGAAGGGCAGCATTGCCATAAACTCAGGTCTGGAGAGTAAGAACTGGTGTTCTATTTGGGTTCTGTTCGGTGTCATCTTACAGTTTGATATTCAATGGAGATTGGGGAGGCAGTTGGGCTTGTGAATCAAGTGTCCAGGTGAGAGACTTAAGTGAGAAAGACTTGGGCGATATCAGATTAGAGATGCTATTTATGGTCCAGAGAATAGATTAGATCGTTAAGGAGTTATGGATGCAGAAGAAGATAGGCTCTGGATCAAACCTGGGACACACCCACAATAGAGTCAGGAAAAAGAGGCAAAGTCAACCAGCACCTGAGATGAAATAGCCAAGAGGGAGGAGAAAAGGTCAGCCCAGGAGAATGTGGTATCCTGAAAGTCAAGCGGAGAAAATGTGTGAAGGAGGAGAGCCGGATCTCCATTGTCAAACTGCTGACAGGTCAGGTAAGATGAGTTCTGAGAATTGGCGATTGGAATCGCCAACGTTGAGGTCACTCAGTGGCCTTTACAAGAACAGCTTTGGTGAAGTAGTGTGGGCAAAAGCCATATTAGAGGAGACTTAATAGAGAGACAGGAGGGGCAAAATGAACCAAATCTGCAAAACCACTTTTGAGAAATTTACTTGCAAGAAATTGGACATGGAGGGCTTTTGCTCATTTAAATAAAGATGGTAGAAATAATAGCACGCGTGTTCAAAAGTCGAAGTCATTGACATCGAGTTGATTATGACTCAAAGCATCCTACAGGCAAGAGACCGTAACTCTTTACCTGAGTAGGGAGCTTCATCTGCCTCCCAAGGAGGAGCTTGTGGTTTCAAACTACTGACCCAACATGTAACCCTAGAAGCCACCAGGGCTGGAAGTGATTGAGTAGAGTGTGAAAAGCGGACATGGTGAAATAGGCAGGCACAACTAGAATGGTGTCTTGTATTGGCTACGAGGCCGTGGGATCTAGCACGTAAGTGGGAGAGGATTGGCCTTAAAGCAGAGCGTGGGGTTGTCTATAGTAACAAGCTATTTGGCCATTTTCTGATTTATGGGGAGCCCTGGTGGCGCTGTTGCTAAATTCTCAACAGGTGATCTAAAGTCAGTGGTTCAAACCCACCAGCCTCTCCATAGAAGAAAGACGTGGCAATCTCTGCCTGTAAAGATTTATAGCCGAGGAGCTGATGCCAGGGGCTTAGGTGGAGAACAGATGTTTTGAGAATGATGAGGGCAATAAATGTACAAATGATATATGTATGGATTGTGATAAGAGTTGTATGAGCCCCAATAAAATGATTAAAAAAGAGAGAGTTATGGTCTTGGAAACCCACTCTGACCTGTAGGACTGCTATGAGTGGAATAAAAAATGGGGTTGGTTTTGGTCCTTTGTAGTTTTATGTAGGAAGTTGCATTTTTAAAAGTGATTGATAGTGTCAGTCATAAGAAAGGAGAGTGTTTTTGTTGGATCAATGGAAAGTCAGCATCCAAGGTGGCAGTTGTGACCCACAGAACATACTCCCCAAATACTCATTCTGCAAAGATAGCCTCTCTCTTGAGAGAGCAGTGCAGGGGCCCCAGCCAAATCCAGGGCAAGGCCAAAGAAGGGGTGTTTCTCAATGGTCACTGATAATCAATTCCAACTTGAAGATGCTCCGGGTTAGATTAAAATGTCAGGTGGAAATCGAGAGAAGGAAACAAACGATTATGTTTCAGAGTCAATTGAGTTTCACTTAGGATTGGAAGAGGAAGGGTAGAAAACAGTTTTCTATTTTAAGTAAGTGAATAGGGTGAAGATGAGTCAATTAAACTCACTGAGAAACAGCGCCAGAGAGAAAATAACCTGCTATTTTAAGAAAATGCATGAAGCGACAATGATTTCATTGCATGAGCTAAGGAACCAGTCAGCGCGTCCGTTACCTTTCAGAGCCAGAAGCCTGGAATCTAGGGCAGACCTGGAAGGTTGGCATCAAGAAGCCGCATCAGAGGCAAACACTGGAGCCAGAAGTAGGATGACGGCAGGAAAAGGATATTCTGCTCTTTGCCTGCCTTTCAGGGAACTGCTGGGAAGGGTTTGGAGAGGTCATGTCAGCCTTCACTCCGCTCAGTCACGGCCTGCTCGCTGCCCCTTGCCAGTCCGCCTGTACTCTGTTACAGTCGCTTCGGAGATAAATCATCTGGACACGAAGCAGATAGTGTGCCGTTTGACATCGAAGTAGGATCACTGTGGAATATACCTCGCAATATACGTGCATGTTTACATGCCTATGAACGAATGCTGCGGGTGTGAGCACCTCTCAATTTTCTGTGGGTTTGAAAGTTCATGAAATAATAGCTTTGAATTTTTTAATCTAACAGAATATCAAATGATGCACCTAATAGCTAACATATTAGCAATATGCCCGCTCTAAGTTTCAGACAGGGCCTGCTATTCTCGTTTTACAGAGGAGGAAAATGAGCTACTGAGAAGTATGGTTAACCTGCCTCTCTACCCATAGTTAGTGGAAAAGTTAGGATCAACCCAGGCCATCTAGTGCCCCAAACCTGTGCCCCTAACTGCTACAGAGTGCTTTTTAAAAAATCATTTTACTGGGGGCTCATACAACTCTTATCATAATCCATACATACATCAATTATGTAAACCACATTGTACATATTACCCTCATCCTTCTTAAAACATTTTTTCTCCACGTAAGATCCTGGAATCAGCTCCTCATTTACCCCCTCCCTCTCCACTCCTCCCTCCCTCATGAACCCTTGATAATCTATAAATTATTTTTTGTCCTATCTTACACTGTCTGATGTCTCCACTCACTTTTCTGTTGTCTGTCCCCCAGGGAGGAGGTTATATATAGATTCTGTAATCAGTTTCCCCTTTCTATCCCACCCTCCTGCCACTCTTTGGGTATCGCCACTCACACCACAGATCCTGAAGGGATCATCTGTTCTGTATTCCCTGTGTTTCCAGTTCCTGAAGGGATCATCTGTTCTGTATTCCCTGTGTTTCCAGTTCCTATCTGTATCAGTGTACATCCTCTGGTCTAGCCAGATTTGTAAGATAGAATTGGAATCATGATAGGGGATTGGATGGGGGGGGGGCTGGGATTATCTCCTCTCCGCAATCCTTCCATAAGGGGATGTCCAGTTGTCTACAGATGGGCTTTGGGTCCCCATTCCGAACTCTTCCTCATTCACAGTGATATGATTTTTACTCCTTTGATGCCTGATACCTCATCCTTTGGACACCTCGTGTTCACAAAGGCTGGTGTGCTTCTTTCATGTGGGCTTTGTTGCTTCTGAGCTAGATGGCTGCTTGTTTACCTTCAAGCCTTTAAGAACCCAGATGCTCTATCTTTTTATAGCTGGGCACCATCAGCTTTCTTCACCACATTTGCTTATGCACCTGCTCTGTCTTCAGTGATCCTGTCGGGAAGGTGAACATCATGGAATGCCAGTTTTAATAGAACAAAGTATTCTTGCAATGAGGGAGTACTGGAGTACTTCATTGGAAGCCCAATGTCCATCTGCTACCTTAATACTAAACCTATAAATATATGCACATAAATCTATTTCCACATCCTCATATATAAATATATTTACATATGTACATGCCTTTATTTAGACCTCTGTAAATGCCTTTTGCCTCCTAGCGCTTTCCTCTATTTCCTTTTAGTTTCCTCTTGTCCCACTATCATGCTCAGCCTTCATTTTGGTTTCAGTAATTCCTCTTGGTCGCATTACCCTTGATCATGCTCTACCAGGCCTCCTACACCCTCGTCACCACCAATTTGGATCACTTGTTGTTCCCTTGTCCCTAGGTTTGTTAACACCACTTCCTTTCTCCCCACCTCCCCCTCTCCCATGTTGCCAAGACAACCTTGCTGACCTTGTATGTGTGTGTTAGTGGAAATCTGTTTTCTCTTTGTGTTGTCGTATCTCATCTCATGTTGGTGACTCTTTCTGATGAAGCCAAAAAATTTCAGGAACAGCCATCCATGTGAGCATTACATAACGATATGTCACTTGTTTGAAACCTGAGAGCTCAGTCTCACCACTAGTTGTCTGATCACACTGAAATTGTGACTGAAACTCAGTGTTGATTGTGGGGCTCCTTCGAGAAGAGTTTAGTGGTTTATTAGATGATTTTGATTGCATGCATCCACCTACATCAACAGGAATCCAGCATGCTCTTTTCAGATGAAAATAAGCACAATTTGCTGCTTGCTTAGAAATATTTTCTGAGCCGAAATGTGGAAAATATTTTTAAATGATTTTAAAATGGAATCATTCTTAACACAAATGACGTAATTAAATGGAAGCATTATGTGGCAACAGCTCATATTTAAAGAAATTCAACACTTCTGAGTAATTCCTGCATTAACTATGACTGAGCCACAATGATAAAAATGTAAAAGAGCAGATAATAGTCATTCCTGTATCAACTCTTACTCAGCCATAATGACACAAAATGTAAAAGAATGAGAGAGATCACCAGCAGAAATCATCAAAGCCTTATTCAGCGGGATGCCTGTGCTCTGTCCGCGGTGGCCACGTGGTTTTGTTTCCCTGCATGGACTGTCTATCTGCACCACAGCTGATGGTGGTAGCAGCTCGTGTTCTCAGGACAACTGACGACCCACCACTGAATTGTGTTTTTAGCCTTGGTTGGTGTCAGGGGCTATCAGTACCGTTCTGACTCGTCGTGCCCCTGTGCAACAAAACAGAGCACCGCCCAGTCCTGTGCCATCCTTACCCACTACTGTTAAGTGTGAGCCCACGGTGGCAGGCATCCCCTGGAGAGTCTTCCTCTTTTCTGCTGCCCCTCTCCTTTCCAAGCATGATGTCATTCTCCAGGGACTGGTGTTGCCTGACAACAAGTCCCAAGTATGGGAGATGAAGTCTCCCCATCCTTACATCTCAGGAGCATGCTGGCTGAAATCTTCAGAGAGCTGTCGATTCTTCTGGCTCACTCCTGTGGCAGGAAGTATTAAAGAGCTATTGTGCCTGGAAAACAAATAAGTGGCCTTTGGTTTTTATGTAAAGAGGTATGTTTTATTTTTCTGAAAGGATAGTGAGGTGACCAGAATAAACAACAAATGTGGTTTATATGAAGGGGGTTCAAAATATTTGTGAGAAATAAGATTTTAAAAAGATAAATCTTGTTATTGGCAGCCTTTACAGCTCTTATAACAATCTATACATCAATTGTACCAAACACTTTTAAAAAGTACTTTTATTGGGGGCTCTTACATCTCTTATCACAATCCATACATTCATACAGTGTGTCAAGCACATTTGCACATATGTCACCATCATCATTTTCAAAGCATTCTCTTTCTATTGAGTCCCTGATATCAGCTACCTATTTCTTCCCCCCCCACCTACTCTCCCTCACGAACACTTGATAAGTTATAGATTATTATTTCCATATCTTACATCATCCTCCATCACCTCTCACCTACTTTTCCATTATTCGTCCCACTGGGAGGGGTTCTAGATTGATCCTTGTGATCGATTCCCCCTTTCTCCCTCCCACCATCTCCTAATTTCCTGGTATCTCTACTCTCATTGTTGGCCCTAAGGGGTTTATCTATCCCGGATTCCCTGTGTTGTGGGCTCTTATCTGTAGCAGTATGTAGGCTTGGTCTGATCCGATTTGTAAAGTAGAATTTGTAAGGTGTCACCCCATGATAGGTGAAGGAAGCACCAAATAACTAGAGGAAAGTTGTGTGTTTCATCGGCATTGTATTGCACCCTGAATGGCTCATCTTTTTCCTGTGACCCCTCTGTGAGGGATGTCCAATTATCTACAGATGGACATTGGGTCTCCACTCCATGACTCCCCCCACCCTTCATTCATCTTGGTTATGGTTTTGTTCTGGATTTAGATGCCTGATACCTGATCCCATGGATACCTCATGATCACACAGGCTGGTGTACTTTGTCCATGTGGGCTTTGTTGGTTCTGAGTTAGATGGCTGCATGTTTATATTCAAGCCGTTAAGACCCCAGACACTATATATTTTGATAGCCGGGCACTATCAGCTTTCTTCACCACATTTGCTTATGCACCCATTTTGTCTTCAGCGATCATGTTGGGAAGGTGAGCATCACCGAATGCTGGATTGTTAGAACAAAGTGTTCTTGTGTTGAGGGAATACTTGAGTCAAGACCCAATGTCCATCTGCAATCTTAATTCTTTTAAAAAAATTAATTAATTAAAAAAACATTTTATTGGGGGTTCGTACAATTCTTATCACAATCCATACATCCATCCATTGTGTCAAGCACATATGTGCATTTGTTGCCATCATCATTCTCAAAACATTTGCCTTCTACTTGAGCCCTTAATATCTGCTGCTCATTTTCCCCCTCCCCCCGGGAACCCTTCATTATTCATATATTATTATTATTTTGTCATGCAATCTTAATTCTTAATATATAGATATGAATATGTAGTTCTATTCCTCTCTCATTATATATGCATTTACATATGTACATGCCAGTATTTAGGCCTCTATAAATGTCCTTTCCCTCCTGGTTCTTCCTCTATTTCTTTTTACTTTCCTTCTTGTCCCACCATCATGTTCGGCCTTCATTTGGGTTTAGTAATTCCTCGCTGCTACATTGCCCTTGATTAAGCCCCACTAGGCATGCTTTGACGTTCCTTCCATTGATTATAGTTCACTTGTTGTTCCCTTGTCCGTTGGTTGGTTTCCACCGCCCCCGCACTCCTTTCTCCCACCTCCCCTTCTCTTGTATCCCCTGGAACCATTGGTCCCATTCTTTTCATCTCCAAATTATTTATCCCTCCTATCTTATCTAGCTAGACATGCAGAGACATTAATAAGTGCAAAAACCTGGCAAAACCAAATAAAACAACAAAGGAAGTCAAAACCCACCCAGGGGGAGGGTATTGTTTATATCTCCACAGGAGAGGGAGAGATAGACCAGGCTTCAACCGGTGTGCCAAGACATGAATACAACATATCGGCATGTACCAGGCAACCAATAGATAAGTCAGCAGTGCCGGCCCCAATCCCAACTATGCGGACACCCCTCCCCCGCCCCCTCAGAAGAATGCACTTCAGAGGAGAGCACTGGGGCTACAGCTTGGGGAGAGGGCCGCATGGGATTAGAGCACACAGGAGGATTGAAAAGGGATGGAGCGGGAGGAGAGGACATCCTGGCCCACCAAGCCCTGAGGACAATGTTCCTGCTCTGAACAGACAACAAACGGGGAGGACCATAGGGCCTGAGCATCCCTCACTGAATCACAGAGACACAGCGTCCCTCACTGAACCATAGCGCTGTGGGGGACAGTACTGGAGACACAGTGCAGGAACAGTGCACGGTCTGGCCTCAACACGCTGGGGCGAGGCACTGAGGGCGTGCAGCAGAGCAGCAGGGGAACAGAGTGATGAAACCCCGGGGAAGACCAAAAATGGACTTTGGAGACAGAGTGGCACCCCATCAGACTCTACAGGAAAACACTCATAAAGGCCAGCACACAGACCTCGAACTATTTATAGGTTTTCCATTTTTGTCAGTGGCTTTCTTTTTGTTATTATTTTTTTGTTTCTGATTGTTGTTATTTTGTTGGTTTTGACTTGCCTTGTTGTTTTATCAAGCACTTTTGTACATATGTGGCCATCATAATTTTCAAAACATTTTCTTTCTACTTGAGCCCTGATATCAGCTTCTCTTTCCCCCTCCCCGTGAGCCCTTGATAAATTATAAATGGTTATTATTTTCATATCTTACACTGTGTTTGGTCTCCTTTCACCCACCTTTCTGTTGTTTGCCCCCCTGGAGGGGTGTTATACATCAATCATTGTGATCGGTTCCTCCATTCTCGTAGCACCTTCCCCCTACCCTCATGGTATGGCTACTCCCATGATTGCTCCTGAGGGGGTTATCTGTTCTGGATTCCGTGTGTTGAGAGCTTTTATCTGGACCAGTGTACATGCTCCGGTCTAGCCGGATTTGTAAGATAGAACTGGGGTCAAGATAGTGGAGGGAAATGAAGCATTAAAAAAATAGAGGAGTGTTGTGTGTTTCATCGGTGCTATACTTCACCCTGGCTGGCTTGTCCCTTCCTGTGTCTCTTCCGTGTGGGGGTGTCCAAATGTCTGCAGATGGGCTTTGGGTCTCCACTCTGACTCTGACTTCTATGATTGTGTGTTTGGGTCTTCTAATGCCTGATACCTGATCCCGTTGACATCTCGTGATCACACAGGTTGGTGTGCTTTTTCCATGTGGGCTTTGTTGTTCCCCTGCGAGATGGCTGCTTGTTTATCTTGAAGTCTTTAAGACCCCAGATGCTGTATCTTCTAATAGCTGGGCACTTCCAGCTTTCTTTCACCACACTAGCTTATGCACCCGTTTGGACGTCAGTGATCACGTCGGGAAGGTGAGTGTCACAGAATGCCAGGTTATCAGAACAAAGTGTTCTTGCGTTGAGGAAGGACATTGAGGCGAGTCTGACTCATAGTCACCCATGGGACAGATTAGAAGGGATCGCTAGGATTTCCAAAGTTGTAAGATTTTATGGGAGCAGATAGCACATCTTTCTCCCAAGGAGCAGCTGATAGATTTGAACTGCCCGCTTGGGGTTGACAGCCAAAATATTTAGCCTATTGCACTACTAGTGCCCCCTTTCCTAGTTAAATGGTAATTAACGATTTTTTGGATCTTGAAATGTACTAGGATTGTGAACTTAGTATTAACTGGTATAAGTCGTACCATTATCAATAACCAAAAAAAGTTTTTAAAAATGATTTGTGTACAAGTCACAGGGGCTTATAATCTAACCTAAATCATACTTTCCATTTTAAATAAACTTTAACAAATTGTAGTATAACGGTACATATTTGCAGAAAGGCACACAAATCACAAGTGTAGAATATCCATGAATTTTCATCAAGTGAACAATGCTATGTGACCCTACTTACAAAATAGAGAGCATGGCTAGCATCCTGGTCACCCTTGTTCTTTTATTCTAGTTTTATCCTCCCTCCCTGAGCACTTATCCATGGTCCCTACTCCTATGTCACAACTGCTGCTATCCAGTAATTTCTATTCGTCTCCGCCCTGGGTGTATCGGTCTATATCTATATCTGGCATTGATTGGTCTTAACCACTCAACACTGAAATGCTTTTAACAAAAGTAGACAATATATACAGAAAAAATAAATCACAAGCACACAAGCATTTCATTTTAATTTACTGAATATCTATTTAACCAGACTCCATTTTGAAAAACCAACTTTACAAATATCCCAGGAGCCTCCTGGTGTTCCCTGCCAGTCATTGCCCTCAGCCCCAGGGGCAGTTTCTGATTTTCAACACCATAGATTAGTGTCATTTTGGGGTTTTGTTTGTTTGGTGTTAAGGATATTTTTTATTTCTTCAAATTTATTTATTAAGAGTGACTGAAATAAAAAAATAGAATTGAGTCTTTTCATCATCATGATCATCGTGGAAATGGCTTTAAGAGAAAACTCGTAGGATGAATATTCATTATTAACATTGCTTCCCATTTTCTGCCAGTAGATAGTTATCCTTGATCTAGACAGCTGTATTAGTCTGGGTTGACTAGAGAAACAAATAAAAAAATACTCATATGTGTGTAAGAAAGAACTTTATATCATGAGCAATTGTACATTAAGAAAACATCCCAGCCCAGTCCAGATCAAGTCCACAAGTCCAATATTCACCCATATGTCTGATACCAGTCTATACATTCCTCTTCAGACTCACACAGCACATGCAATGACACCCAATTCAGGAATATCACAGGCCAGTGGGTGGAAAGTCTTGTGGATCCAGTGGTGGTGGAAGCATCTCAGCACTGGCATGGGTCTCTACTTGGCTCCCCCAGCTGCAGGGCTCTGGCTGTATCAGCATAGTTCCATGTGGCTCATCAACATGAATGTCTTGCAGGGAGTGAGTGTATCTAGCTTCCAGTGAGCTTTTTATCTCCTTTGCTTCTCCAAATGAGGTTATAAAGCTGTGACCTGATTGACAAGCTACACTCCACCCCTACACTCTTAATAGTCTCAATTTGACACCAGATTATGTAACTATCTCAGCAGTCAACAGTCTGCCAAGAATGCTTGAAGATAAGTTATATGATACAACATGTCATTCACAATGGGGAAACACACTAGGACCTAATTTGTGTATACTTCTTGATTTCATCATACAAGACCAGCACAAAGGCACCACCCAGGACTCTGAGTCCATTGGAGCAGGTGCCCTTGAAGTCTTTGCTTCCTTCATCCCAAGCAGTCTTCTCCCAGCAGTCCAGTGTGCTGGTGGGCCCTAACTGCATCATCATTTGGCAATGAATGGTGTCATATGGGTAAGAAGTCATCTCAGCCATAGCCATGACCTTGACTGACTGGACCATCAACCAGCTCCGGAGATGTGGGCATTCTTGGGATTCGGATGCGTTCCCTGTGTGGCGTCATGGATGCTTGCTGAAGTAGGCAGCTGAGTGCATGATAATCCCCTGCACAGACACCTAAAAGCCCTGGTAGGGGCCCGTCACCGCATCAGACTTGGGGTTGTTGACCAGGCACTCCCCGAGGCCTTTGAACTTCCATTCGGCGAGGCCTTTGCCCACATCAGCTGCTAAAGCAGTACTGGCAGCATCAAGTGGATACACAAAACACAAAGATGCACCCCAGTGACACCACTCAATGCCAGGCTTCCTGCAAAGTAGTGCCAGAACTGCGTCCTCTTGTCTACACCACCAGGAAGATCTGCTTGGATTTATCTTTGAAGGCAAAGCTGAGAGCTTGGGCGGGGAAGCACCGGATGACATTTGGCCAGGTTACCATGCCAGGACAGGGCGCCCTGCTCCTTGGGGATACGAACCATGCAGTTAAAGATGCTGTTGTACTGCTTATCCGTGGTGAGTTGCCTGTGGGACACAGTGGCACCTGTCATGCTGGAAAAGAATGAGGCGACAGGGGATGGCAAGGATGGAACAGGAACCGGCTTTGACTGTAGAACTCTGAGCTAGCTTTTGTTTTTGAAGTTTATGTTATGGAATCACAAAATATATTTTTCAAAAAAAATTATATATATATATATATATTTCTTTGTGTCAAATTTCTCTCACTCCAATGGTTTGTGAGATCTATCCATGTTGCCGTGTGCAGTATAGTTTTTTGTTTTTCATTCTCTTTGCTACAGTAACTCACGGCATGAAAACACAATTTATTTACTCAACTTCTTGTTTTGACCATGTGAGTAGTTTTGGTGTGGGCTTTCAGAAGTAGTAACACTGTGAGCATTGGTCATTTTTAAATATAGTTCCATAGCTTGAAGTACTAATGTTGGGTAACTGGATACGCCCAATTCTGATTGTCGTTCATTGTCCTGGAGTCCACGCTGACTCATAATGACTATACATGTTCAGGTCGCAGAATGAAATATTGCCTGGTCCTGTAACAGCGCGTGATTTTCGTTAGGTTTGTGCCCGTGGTTGAGGTAGTTGCATGAATCCATCTCATTCATGGTTTCCTTCGTTTTGGCTGACCCTCTACTAAACACAAGGTACTGAACCGATTTACATTCTTGCGAACAGCTATGCAAGTTCTAGATGCACCATATTTTTGCAAACACTTGGTATTATCTATTCTTAACTTTTTAGTCATTCTCCTGGGAACGCAGTATATTGCACTACAGTTTATTGTGCAGTTCCAGGATAATAAAACTGAAGGCTTTCCACTGGTTTACTGACCAATTAGACTTTCCCCTTCTGTGAAGCGATTTCTCAGTGTTATGCCTATTTTCTATTGCATGTAGTTAGTATATTGATTTCTAGAAACTCTTTATATATCATAGATGTGACTCCATTATGTGTGTTGCAAATATCTTTTACTCTGTTGTCTGTCTATCCATTTTCTTAATGGTGTCTTTTGGCAAACAGAAATTTGATTAATCATTATAGTTTAGATTTCTTTGAATCCTTTTGAGAAATCTTTGCCCACTCCAAGGTCAGGAAACTATTCTTTATTTTCCCTTTAAAAGTTTTATTGTTTATTTATCTCATGTGTAAATGCGCACGTCATTCAAAATAGATTCTTGAACTATGATTCATAATTAAAATCTCCATACTAATACTCTGTTGACTCAGTATCGTTATTGAAGAGAATATCTTTCCAAATTACATTTTGGAAACAAACCTCCATGAGCAGGCACACTCATAAAATATGTCCCTAAACTTAAGGCAAACAAGCGGCCATCTAGCTCAGAAGCAACAAACCCCACAGAGAAGAAGCACACAGCCCAAGTGAATACAAGGTGTTGAATGGACTAGATAGCAGACACCAAAGAACAAAAACCATCATTGTGTGATCACCTTCCTAACATAAACGCTGAAGACGAATGTGTGCATAAGCAAGTGTGGTGAAGAAGGCTGATGGTGCCCAGCTACTGAGATATAGCATCTGGGGACTTAAAGGCTTGAAAGTAAACAAGCGGCCATCTAGCCCAGAAGCAACAAAACCCTCATGGAAGCAGCACACCAACATAGGTGATCGTGAAGGGCAAAGGGAACCAGGTTTCAAACAACAAAGGCAGGGGGAAAAAATATCACATACCGTGAATGAAGGGAGTGCGTGATGGAGACCCAATGACCATCTGTAGACAGCTGAACATCCCTTGCAGAGGGGTAGTGGGGAGGAGATGGGTCACTCGGGGTTCAGTGTAGCAACGATGAAACTCAAAACCTTCCTCTTCCTCTAGTTCTTGAACGCTTTCTCCCCTCCCCCAATTATCATGATCCCAATTCTGCCTTGTGGACCTGGTTAGACCAGAGGATGCACAGCGGTGCAGTGGGGATCTGGAAACACAGGGAATCTAGGACGGATGGACCCCTCAGGACCAGCGGTGAGAGTGGGGACACCGGGAGGGAAGGGGGTGTAGAAAGGGAGACCCGATCCTGGGGATCTATGTGTAGCCTCCTCTCTGGGGGATGGGCAATGGGAAGGTAGGTGAGGGGAGACACCGGGCAGTGTAAGATAAAATAATAATTTATAAACTATTAAGGGTTCATGGGGGAGGGGGAGTGGGAAGGGAAGGGGAGGGAATAAAAGGAAACCGAGCTGATTCCAGGAACCCAAGTGGAAGGCGAATTTTGAGAATGACGAGGGCAACGAATATATAAGGGTGCTTGACTCAACTGATGTATTGTGATAAGAGTTGTATGAGCCCCAATAAAATGATTTATTAAATAAAAATATAAAAAGATATAGCATCTGAGATCTTAAAGGCTTGAAGTTAAATAATTGGCCATCTAGCAGGAAAGAACAAAGCCCACATGGAAGAAGCACACCAGCCTGTGTGATCATGAGCTGTCAGACAGGATCAGGTATCAGAAGACCACAAACAAATAATTATATAGACACAAACTATGGGGGGATGGAGTGGATACACAAAGCCCATCTGTAGACAATTGGACATCACCTCACACAATGAGTCAGCCAGGATGCAGTATAAGAGGATTAAACACACAACATTCCTCTACTTCTTTAATGCTTCCTCCACTCCACCACACCCCCACTATCATGACCCCAGTTCTAACTTACAAACACAGCTAGACCAGAGCATTTACACTGGTACAGATAAGAGCTCTGGACACATGGAATCCAGGACAGATAACACTCTCAGGAACAGTAATGGGAGTAGTGATATCATGAGGGTAGGGGGAAGGTTCCGGGAGAAGAGGGAAAAACAGGGGAACCAATCAAAATGATCGACATACAGCCTGCCCCCACCCCTCAACCCAGGGAGAGGAACAATAGAAACATGGGTGAAGGGAAACAGAAAATGGTGTGACATATGCAAATAATTATAATTTATCATTTATCAAGGGTTCACAAGGGTGAGAGGGAGGGGAAAAAAAGGAGCTGATAACAAGGGCTCAAGTAGAAAAAAAGTTTTTAAAATGATGATGGCAACATAAGTACAAATGTGTTGATACAATTGATTTATGGATTATTATAAGAGCTGTAAAAGCCACAATAAAATGATTTATTTAAAAAATGTCCCTAAAGCACAATCATAGGTGTATAGTGGTTACACCTTGGGCTGAGATTTAGAAGGTCAGCGGTTTGAAATCCCCAGGCATTCCATGGGAGAAAGAAGGGACTTTCTACTCCCAGAAAGGGTTGCAGTCTCAAATACTCACAGGGGCAGTCCTACCCTATCCTCTAGGGTCATTAAAACAATCACAAGCATCTCATCTAAAAACTAAGTATGCCCGTGTTCCACTCAAGTTTTATTACAAAGATAGAAGGAAATGTGCGAATGTCTTTATGACTTTGAAGTGTAAAATAATTTCTTAACAAGGCACTAAATAAAGTACTCTTGAAAAAGAAATATTTAAAAAATAGGAATATATAAAAATAGACTCCGTGCTTCAGGCTTTATCACAAACAGAGTTGGAAGACAATGTTGGACTTCACACATTGGAAGAAGATATTTGCAGCACGATTAACAGATTGCATAGAACGCATCAAAAAGTCCATGGAAAAATGGAATTAAGAGATAATGCCCCTCAGGCCTCTTTATTGGGTCCCTGCTTCATGCCAGTATGCTGCGTTCACATCTTGGAGCACGGGGTTGAAGTCTTGTTCCTCTTTCCCTGTGGAGATACAAACAATACCCTCCCCTTGGGTGGGTTAGTGCCCTGTGCCCCTTCTACCCATGCTTTTTTTCCTCCCCACCCCCTCCTTTTGTTGGTTTGTTTGCTTTTATTGCTTTGTTTTGCTCTGTCTTGGTTTTTGTGCATGCTATTATCTCTGAAGGTCTACCTAGATAAGATAAGCAGGATAAACAATCTAGAGGAGAAAACAAGGGGACCAACAGTTCCAGGGGTGGGGTGGGGGCATGGGACAGGGGTGAGTCAGGGGAAAGGAAGTAGGTGTTAACAAACCTAGGGACAAGGGACCAGCAAGTGATCCAAAATCGATGGTAAGTAGGTTTAGGAGGCCTGTTAGGGCGCGATCAAGGGTAATGTAACTGAGAGGAATTACTGAAACCCAAATGAAGGCTGAACATGATAGTGGGACAAGAGGAAAGTAAAAGGAAATAGATGAAAGAACTAAGAGGCAAAGGGCATTTATAGAGGTCTAAATACAGGCATGTACATATGTAAATATTTTTATATAATGATAGAGAAATAGATATATGTGCATATATTTATAGGATTAGTATTAAGGTAGCAGATGCACATTGGGCCTCTACTCAAGTGGTTCCTCAATGTAAGAACACTTTGTTCTATTAAACGGTCATTCCATGATACCCACCTTCCCGACATGATCACTGAACACAGATGTGTGCATAAGCAAACGTGAAGAAAGCTGATGGTGCCTGGCTATCAAAAAGATATAGCATCTGGGGTCTTAAAGGCTTGAAGGCAAACAAGCGACCATCTAGCTCAGAAGCAACAAAGCCCACAGAGAAGAAGCATACAAGCCTAAGTGAACATGAGGTGTTGAAGGGATCAGGTAGCAGACACCAAAGAACAAAAACCATCAATGTGTGATCACCTTCCCTACATAAACGCTGAAGATGAATGTGTGCATAAGTAAGTGTGGTGAAGGCTGATGGTGGTGCCCGATTATTGAGAGATATAGCGTCTGGGGACTTAAAGGCTTGAAATAAACAAGCGGCCATCTAGCCCAGAAGCAACAAAGCCCACATGGAAGCAGCACACCAACATATGTGATCATGAAGGGCCCAGGGGACCAGGTTTCAAGCAACAAAGGCAGGGGGAAAAATCATATCATAGTGAATGAGAGGAGTGCATGATGGGGACCCAATGTCCATCTGTAGACAGCTAGACATCCCTTGCGGAAGGGTACTGGGGAGGAGATGAGTCACTCAGGGTTCAGTGTAGCAATAATGAATCACAACATTCCTCTAGTTCTTAAATGTTTCCTCCCCCCCAACTATCATGATCCCAATTCTACCTTGCAAACCTGGTTAGACCAGAGTATGCACAGCGGTAGAGTTGGGATCTGGAAACACAGGGAATCTAGGACAGATGAACCCCTCAGGACCAGCGGTGAGAGTGGGGACACCGGGAGGGAAGGGGGCATAGAAGGGGGAACCGATCTCGGGGATCTACATGTAACCTGCTCTCTCGGGGGTGGGCAACAGGAAAGTGGGTGAAGGGAGACGCTGGGCAGTATAAGATAAAATAATAATTTATAAATTATTAAGGGTTCATGAGGGAGGGGGGGAGTGGGAAGAGAGGGGAGGGAAAAAAGGAAAATGAGCTAATTCCAGGAACCCAAGTGGAAGGCGAATTTTGAGAATGATGAGGGCAATGAATGTATGAGTGCTTTACTCAATTGATGTATGTATGGATTGTGATAAGAGTTGTATGAGCCCCAATAAAATGATTTCAAAAAAAGATATAGCATTAGAAGATAAAAATCAGCCATCTAACTGAGAAGCAACAAAGCCCACATGGAAGAAGCACACCAGCCTGTGTGATCATGAGGTATCGAAGGGATCAGGTATCAAAGAACAAAAAATCTTATCATTGTGAATGAGGGAGTGTGCGGAATGGGGACTCAAAGCCCATCTGTAGGCAACTGGACATCCCTTACAGAAGGGTCTCAGGGAGGACATGAGCCAGTCAGGGTGCAGTGTAGCAACAATGCAACAACTTTCCTCTAGTTCTTTAATGCTTCCCCCCCCACCCTCACTATTATGATCCCAATTCTACCTTACAAATCTGGCTAGACCAGAGGATGTACACTGGTACAGATAGGAACTGGAAACACAGGGAATCTAGGACAGATGAACCCCTCTAGACCAGTGGTGAGAGTGGAGATACCAAGAAGGTGGAGGGACGGTGGGGTGGAAAGGGGGAACTGATTATAAGGATTTACATATAACCCCCTCCCTCGGGGACAGACAACAGAAAAGTGGGTGAAGGGATGTGACAGTGTAAGACATGACAAAATAATAATAATTTATAAAATATCAAGGATTCATGAGGGAGGGGGAAGCGGGGAGGGAGGGGAAAAATGAGGAGCTAATACCAAGTGCTCAAGTAGAAAGCAAATGTTTTGAGAATGATGATGGCAACAAATGCACAAATGTGCTTGACACAATGGATATATGTATGGATAGTGATAAGCATTGCACAAGCCCCCGATTAAATGATTTAAAAAAATCCATCACTACAATGTTGAGTCAGGAAGTGCTAGATGGTGCCTGATGATCATCTAGTGCTATTACTAACTACTCTGAAATAAGTGGGAGAAAGTGTGGAACAGAACTTAACATCATGAGACTTATTGGTCAGGTAGACTGCTGGGACCCAGGTCTAGAACTGAACTCCCTCACCTGTTAGAATAATCACCACATGTGATCACAGCGGCAGTGTTTGCCCATGGACAGAGGGTTAGGAGAAGTGGGAAGGAAATAGGAACTTTGGAGAGGATAAGTTATGGTGCACTGAAGGGATTGAAGTGGATGAGTTAAAACAAAATGCATATATATTATCGAATGTAAAGCCTAGGATCTTCTAAGTCTTCATCTAAATCACAATTTAAAAGTTTCAAAAATATGAAAGATAAAATGGACTGGATAGGGGAAAAAAAGATAATGGAACTTTTCCCCTGAACTTTTGAAACTCATATATAAAGGAGCATAAGAAAAATACAGCCCAATGAAGAAAGAGGCCCACACTATAGACGTGCATTCACAATGGACAGAAGCATACGGCCATCAAGCACAAGATGCCCTATCTCACGAGCTACCAGGGAATTCAATTAGAAATTGTATAATTTTATGCTCAAGAATTTAACAAAATGAGGACATCTTCTATAGCAATAACAGCGGATGTGGAGAAACGGGACCTCTCGCAAGCTGCTGGTTGGAATGTAAACTGATACAACCAATTTAACCCACTGCCATCGAGCCAGTTCTGACCCATGGTGACCCTGCAGGACCGGGCAGAACTTTCCCTGTGGGTTTCTGAGACTAACTCTTTTGGGAGTAGGGAGCCCCATCTTTCTCCCGCGGGACTGTGGTTTCAAACTGCTGACCATGGGTTTAGCAGCCCAACACAGAACCACACCTCCACGGCTCCTTCGCAACCAACTTAGGACAATTTAAGTTTTCTTGGAAAAGTTAAATAGGTACATACTTTGTAACTTCCCAGTTCTACTGCTTGCTATGTAGGCAGATTAAACTTCTACATGGGTGCAGAATTCAAATGCTGGTAGGTGGTAGATGATTTCATGTTTTTCATCTTCAAGATGTATGAAAGTATAGGGGCGCCATCCAACCTGTCAATCAGGTTCTAGGCTGATGATGCCTCCTTGGTGGGGCGGGGTGGTGGCCTTCTTCTAAGCAGAGAAAACGGGAAACTTCTCTGCCCTTTTGCTTTCCTGCCAGTTGGGGCTCTGCCACCGTCACTGGGAGCTGCCAGTGCCCTGCCATCTTTATACCACCTTTGGATCCATGCTGACTCTGTCCCCAGGAGCCGCTGATCTTTCTGCTTCCCAGTTTACCATTCCGTGACAGCATCAGCAGCATGTGGCTACGTGAACCTGAAGAGTATTATGGACTAGCAATAGAATTATGGACTTGAGTTGGACTGGGAGGTCTCCTCGAGACAGAATTACTTTCCTGATATAAAGCACTTTCTTATACAAAGAGTGTCACTGGATTTGCTTCTCCAGACAACCTGGTCTAACACATGGTATTTTTAGACAAATTGATCTGTGATACCAAAACAAACAAACAAAAAACCCAGTACTAATTTGATTATTCATTACAGAAGCATGGATAAACAAACACATTTAATTTTACAGTGGAAAAAGTCTGGGACCTTTTGCTGTGCAGGTTTTGGTGAGTCTTTATTAGGTAGGCATGACTGATCGATTCATTGCCCACCTGACTGAACTTAAACTCTAGCTTCCTCTCTTCCCCATGGTACTGGCTCACGGGGCCCCCTTAAGCCACCGTGTTAGGATAAACTACTATGGTGGAGAGGGCCCGCGATGGATAACAGACAATGACATCAGACTGAAAACAGAATGCCAGAAAGATGTTTACTTGTGTTTTCTCGACTGTAGAAACAATTGATAGTGGCCTTCGACACGGATCCCGAAGGTGTTTACTCCGCTTCATTGTTGGGGTTAGATGCAGCTGAGGTCACTTTGCCTCAGTGACCCCATGTGACCGAGAGCAGTTAGCAGCCAAGTGCTTGCGTAGCACTGCCAGGCAAACCACCGAGGACAATATGGCTCTAGTTTTGGCCAGGGACACAACAGATGGTGCCGCAGAGGAGAAAATACAGGAAAAAGCCCCTCAAATTCTCACCTTTTTACGAAGATGGTGCTGAAGGCAAAGGAAGCTCTCCCTCCCACCCCAACCCCCGCCCCAAATGGAAGCCAAAGTAAAAGCGTTAAAGGTCAAGAAGGTCAAGCTGGGGACGGGGCACACACAAAAAAAGCAGATCCGCATGTCACCCACCTTCTGGTGGCCCAAGATCCTGAGGCTAAGAAGGCAGCCCAAATGCCCTCAGACTGTGCCCAGGAGAAACAAGCTGGAGCACCTGCCTTCATCAAGTTCCCCTGGACCACGGAGTCTTTCATGAAGAGGATCGAAGGTAACAACACACTTGGGTTCAGTGTGAATGTCAAGGCCAACAAGCACCAAAGAGGCTGTGAAGAAGCTCTATGATATTGACATAGCCACAGTCAGCACCTCGGTCCGGCTGAAGGTGAGAAGGCTCAAGACCATGTGACCCCTCCAGTGAGAGACTGCCCCTCCCAGGCTGACTGGTATAGGGTGGAGGAAACCTACTTTTCAAGGCACTCCCGACTTCCAATCCTGAGGGCAGGATTATCCACATCCTTGTCAATGAACAGAAAGCATTTAATGGAAATGTAATCTATGTGGGGGCTCTGCAAATGGATTTGGGGATCTCACTGTTATCCATAGCCCTTTGCAAACCAGGATGCTCAGAATGTAAACTTGAATGCATCAGGAAAGTCCAATCAATAGAAAAGGCTGGTGCATTTGGGAATGCAAAGGATCCACAGAGATGAGGAAAGACTTCAATAACATAGATCGACACATTAAGTCAGAAAAACAGACTCAAATCATGATCATAAACTTTGCACAGGAACAGGCAAAGTTTTCTTCAGGAAGACTTAAAGGCAAGCTCCTGCTAAGAACCAGTTTGTTCAAAACAAAACTCTAGTGAGATGTTTAAATGATGAATGATGAATATGTCTGCCAACTTTACTCAAAATTCATAGTACAAACATCAATCACAGCAAATCAGGGAACTTATACAGGGGGAAAAAGACACCCTAAATCAAATATACTTTATAGCGACCCCTTTATTAAACCAAAGGTCAAAGACAAGACACATAAATACGAATCATTCAGATGAAGGAGATCACAAATCTGAGGCCATAATAGTGTCCCAAGGAGTCCCAGCCACGTGGCTGCATACAGAGGGCATGTACATGAAGGAAATCGTCCCAAGGTCATGACTGGTGGCAGACTGACTCATCACAGCCACAGGTGGACATCAGGCATGGACAGGGACATGACTAAGATACAAACACTACTGCAAATGACGAGATGGGTTCAGGGCCTTCCAACCACGTTGGCTGGGTTATGTCTCGGAACCACGTGGCCCCAGTACTTAGAGTTCCATCAGGGCATGCCCAGGCCAGATCCAGAGGGCTACACTGTCACTGTCCTTCCTTGGCTGGCCAGTAGAGTCTCAGCAAGCACCCTCTGACTGAGGACAGTGCTTGAGGAAGAACTCAATGGAGGCTCAATTTCTGTGGACACTTACGATCAATTTAGCTCCCACTGGGAACCGTAGCCTTCTGCAAACCTAGTGCTCAGATTTTCAGCTCTAACATAGAATCTATGTCTTAGAATACTAACAGATCTTAAAAGTATTAAGAGGCAATAAAAGGGTAGTTTACAGTTACATAGAAACCAAAAAGACCAATCCTGACTCACTGCTACGTTACAGACTGCCCCATAGGGTTGCTGATGCCATAAATCTTTATGGAGGTCGACTGCCACATCTTCCTCTCGAGGAGCGGCTGGTGGGTTTGAAGCAGTGACCTTTCTGTTAGCAGCTGAGCACTTAACCAGTGCGCCACCAGGATTCCCTTACAGATGGAGATGACTGGTGTAAACACTTTTAATACATTCCAGGTCTTCTAAAATTATTTTCAAGCATGACATTTAACATGCAATACGGACACAACGGTAAGTTTTGCCAGTAAGCAAAGCTTGTATTGGGAATCTTGTAAACATTAAGAGCCCCGCGTCATCACTGAATGGGTGAATCATCCTGCATGGGAAAGCACACGGACAATGGTAAAGATGCACAGATAAAAGAGAAAGAAGACACTTTTAAATGCCACTTTCTAGTTCCTAGCTTTAGATGACAGGATGCAAGGTCATTTTGTGACCCTCCTGAGCTCATCAGGGATGGGACAGGTGGAAGGAGAAAGGTCATTTTCTTGATGAAAACAAAGAGCACATACATCACGTTCACAACAAGGTCGGGCTGTGGCCTGGCCACAGCTAATTCCATTACAGCACATTCTGATTTGACCCAAGGTCACCATTTCCTGAATGCGGAGAACGCCTTTACTCCACAGGGATTCTGATACTGTGTTCACCTCCCGACAGAAGACCTGTGTTCACCTCCCGGCAGAAGACCGATAAGAAGTATCTTTAAAAGCAGGCAGAGATACGCTCTGTCCCTAAAAGAAACCGCACAAGTACGTGTCGGCTAGGTAATTCTAGTGCTTTAGAAACAAAAGTCACTTTCATTTCTTTGACCAATTTAATGTCTCTTGTTACCCACAAGGGAAACCTACCAACTGGTTAAAATACTGCAATCAGGGTAAACGAAGTGTGAATGTGACATACTTACTTCACCTTATAAAGTTTGATTTTAAGTGAAAATGGAATCTTTGCTTATCTGATGCCCATTGGAAACACTTAACTATGTTCTGCATTGTCAGGGCCCATTGAGCCTGAAATTGATGTATGATGTTACTATTCTTCAGTTTACTCATTTTCAACCTGCCAGTTCAGAGAAAAAGATGTACATTTCCAGAACTTTTCCCAGTGTTCTATATTTCTAAATCACACAGTACAACTGCTTGACCCGGTCCTAGGAGAGTCACTGTTTCTGAGTTGGCGAATCACAGTAGGGCACATTTTCCACAAGAAGGTCTTTTCTAGGAACCAATTCTGAAAGAAAAAAACAGAGAGGATAATTAAAATAATTAAAATTCAATGTAGGCATACACCCTCCCCTCCAAATTTATGGTAACAAATTATATGGATTGAATTGTGTCCTTCAAAAACATATGTTTCAGTACTAACCCCAGGACTGATATGACCTTGTGTTGGAATAAAGCAGTGGTTGTCAATCTTCCTCATGTTGCGGTGACTCCCAACCATAAAATTATTTTCATCGCTACTTCATAACTGTAATTTTGCTGCTGTTATGAATCGGGCGACCCCTATGAAAGGGTCGTTCATTCAACCCCCAGAGGGGTCACAACCCACAGGTTGAGAACCGCTGAAATAAGGGGTATTCTTACTAGTTTTTGTTCATGCAAGAGTAGGGTCGTTCCTGGCCCTCCTGTTAAGTGGTGTTGTTTTAAATGGTGAGAAAGGCTATGGAAACAGGGCCACACACCTGAGGGGGCAGACTGCTTGTAAGGACCACCTATAAACCAAAGATCACCAAGAAACAGCCAGGGCAACAGAGCTGAAGGACACAAGGAAGGCTCTTCCTTAGCATAAGCAGAGAAGCGGGTGGAGAGGAGAGAGGAACACAGCAGAGTCCTGTTGATGTTTTGAATTCACCCTTCTAGCCTGCAGAGCTGCTGTGATAAAATACGTTTGGTGTTCTGCACCGCCAGAGTGCTCCGTGGGGGCAAGGATGGCAAGACTTTGGACATGTTGTCTGGAGAAGGGCATCATGCCTGGTAAAGTAGCGGGGCAGGAAAATAAGGGAGGCCTTCAAGGAGATGGATGGACACAGTGGCTACCACAGTGGGCTCACACATGAGAACAGTTGTGAGGATGGCGCAGAACAAGCAGGGTTTCCTTCTGCTGTGTGTGGGAGCCCTGGTGGTGTGTTGTTATACGCTGGGCTGCCAACTACAAGGTCAGCAGTTCGAACCCTCCAGCTGCTCTGTGGGAGAAGAATGAGGTTTTCAACTCCCATAGGGTGACAGTCTCAGAAACCCACAGGCATAGTTCCCGTCTGTCCTATAGGGCTGCCATGAGTCGGAATCAATGGAGTTTATTCTGGCAGCCTGGTGCCCTGCTGGATGGCCAAGCACAAGGTCAGTGGTTTTGAAAGCACCAGTCATCACATGGGAGGAAGATGAGGCAGTCTGCTCCCATAAAGATGTACAGCCTCAGAGACCTCAGGGTGCAGTTCTGTTCTGTCCTGAAGGGTCACCATGAGTTGGAATCAATTTGATGGCAGTAGGTTTGGGTTTTTTGTTTAAGTGTGTTTTCTGGGGGACCTAAAGACACTCCAATGTCCAATGTCCTGAAAGGCTACTGGTTCTCATGTCTGGGGAACATGGCCTTACTTGGGGCCTTTTGGGAGGCTCTGTAGCTGTCACAGTCTACTTCCTACTGATAGGAGTTCTGGGAGCCAGTGAAGGCCTTAAGGATTGACGAGTAATAGACAGGTCTGAGGTTTCTAAACCATTGATGAGAGGTCTATGAATAAAAAAACTATGATTAATCCAAATTCACACACCTGAGAGTAATAGAAAACTAAAAGTAGAAATATCTGGGGAAAATAATTGCTACCATTCAAAAAAAGATTTAAAATATGACGTGGTTTTCAAAAGGTTAAACTATGTATAATAATGAAACTTGAAGTCCCATGGAAGGATAAGGACAATTTTTTTTAATGGGAAAAAATATATTGGTTAAGGTAAAAAGTTCTTGCTTGGGATTCAATACTTAATTTTGAATGTAGGTGTGATTTGAGAGGGGAGAAAATACTGGTTTTAGAATTCATGCGTACAATGTGACTGTTCTTACAGAGGAAGTAGGAGCATTTGATTATTTCAGTTTTCAATTAATTCTTCATGTTGGGACACGTTACGATGTCTTTTGGAAACACACCATCACAGTTTTCCATTTCTAGCCCCAACAGCAGGATTTAAATTCCTCTTTGCTCTATGTGCCTGTATAAGTGCTATTAAAATATTATGAAGAATTTTGCATGAAGTAATTTTTAAAACAGAAATTAGAATAACAAGTTTGCCACATAAAATAGAGAAAAGAGGCTTACATATACACATGTTAATAGACAGAAACAGCCATTATTAAGTAAATAGAGCAAGATACACTAATCATGATGAAGATTAACATTTTGGATCCTGTAGGAAAATAAAATTATACAGAAAGCAAAAGAAAAAAAGAAGTCTAAATCAACCTTGTCATATCTAACATTTAAAATATACATATCAAATGTATTTATCTGACATAAAAATAACATTTGAGCTGGAATTATCTGTACAAATTATCAGTTATATTTAATAGAAACTAAAGATCATTTTGAGATTCATAGCTTGTGACTACAAAGTTTAAATGGAGGATTAACTACTTTTGCTGTCCATATAAATATAATTTGAATAATTTCTGGTAAATTCTTATTATCTAAAACTGCCTCTTCAAAGCTCTTTAGATTTACATGTCCAGATATCACAATTTATTATAAAGTTGTAGTAATGGAGACAGCATGATAAGGAGAGGAAACCAGATTAGTTGATGAACTATAAATTCTGGGAACAGATTCACATGTACTAGTTACTTGACACAGGTGAGCCTTCAGTGCAGTAGGGAATGCATGGCCTTCTCAATAAATGATGCTAATTCAACTGGATATTGAAAAGTATATTTAAAAATGAACCCTGCCCACTCTCACATTACCTTAGTTTTTTTCATGCAATTATACAAGAAATACCACAAAAGGGTGGCTTTGACAAACAGAAATGTATTTTCTCATAGATCAGGTTGTAGGCACTAGCGCTAGAGCTGTTTGCTTGAAGTGGATAATACTGTCCCCAGAGGTGCTGGGATGATGCACAGTGGCTGCAAAAGCAGATACTGACACTTCATTCTAGATTATGGGCTATAAAAACCACTCACTGCCACCAAGTTGATGTGGACTCATGCCAAACCTATAGAACAGGTTAGAACTGCCCAGGACTGTAAGTCTTTCCGGAGCCGCTGGTGGTTGCTAACCTTGCAGATCACAGCCCAGTGCATAACCACTATGCCACCAGGGCTCCTGAATTATGGGTCAAACTATAGAAAATTATAATTTTATTAGCGAAAACGATCCCAATCAAAAGCAGCACAGGGAAAAGTTGGGGAGGGTCCCCAGAAAGGATGGACTATCCTCCCGCGTGTACTGCTGTCTTTCACTACCTTGTTAGCTCATAGAGCTTCCGAGTCGAGAACTTTAATTAATCTAATTCTAGCTCCTCTCCCCTGAGTCAGTTGATATGCTGAGGTCACTGCCACAAGGCTGATAAGATGCACTTGGCGGGTCTCTCTAGCATAGCCAGCCCCTATCCACTAGGAGTAATGAGCGATTAGGTGTAGTCCAGAATCCTCATCAAAGACACTTCCAAGCCTGGGGAAAGCCAAGGTTTGGGAGGTCCCTTGTCAGGCTCCAAGGACAAAGAACAAGTCTTCGGGCAAAGTTAATTTCTTTACTCCAAAAGTTGATGCAAAGGACCAACAGGAAAGCTTTTGGAAGAAAGTATAGAAGAATCTCTTCATGACCTTTGCTTGGGATAGTTAAGGATTTCTTAACGGGGCTCAAAAGTACTAATCAGAAAGGAAAAAATTGATATAAGTTGGACTTAATTAAAATGAAGGACACCACAGACACCAAAATGAAAAGTGCAAACCACAAAATAAGAAGCTTCGTACCATACATATTTCTAACTGAGGACTTGTATCTAGAATATATACTTTCTTTAAATCAATAAATAAAAAGGCAGACAGGAGGCAGGGGAGGCAGATAATCCCATAGCAAAATCGGCAAAAGCCTGAAGACATATATCATAAGAGAATTTCAAAATGGCCCTAAACAAATGAAAAGTTGGTCAATTTCATTAGTTACAGATAAATGAAAATTAAAATCATAAGGTAAAGGCTAAATTAAAGAGAGAGAAAGTACCAAGTGTTGGTGAGGATCTAGAGCCATGTCTCCCGAAGCGGAGCAGCCTTGTGTTGTAGTGGGTTACACGTTGGGCTGCTAACTGCAAGGTATGCAGTTCAAATCCACCAGCAGGTCTGTGGGAGAAAGATGGGGCTTTCTTCTCCAGTAAAAAGTTACAGTCTTGGAAGCCCACAGGGGCCACTGTACCCTTTCTAGAGGGTCACTATGAGTCGACATGGAGGAGATGGAGGTGGTTTTAGTTTAAAGTAGGTGATACTGCCTCCTGGGGCAGTGGGATGATCCGGGGGGCATGCAAAGGCAGACGGCTACACTTTACCCTGGATGATGGGCTATAGTACAAATGTTTTTAATTTCCAGCGAGGTGCTGAGTACATTGTTTTCTGTCAAGGTGGCAGTAGGTCAAATAAGTTTGGGAACCTATGATTTACAGCAATAGTTGGTACTGCTACTGGAAATGAAATTTAGTCTAACTACTTTGGAAAACTGGTTAGTTGTATCTACTAAAGTGGAATTAATGCATACACTATGACTCAGAACTTTCAATCCTAGGTATACACCCAAATGGAAGGAAAAGACAATGCCATTTTTCTACAAATGTTTTGAAGTCCTCTGTGTACAGAAGTCAGAGTCCTGGTGGTGTAGTGATGACAAGCTGGGCTGTGATCTGTCTGCCAGGCTGACATTTCGAAACCACCAGCCCACTCCATGGGGGAATGCGGGCCTTTCTACTCCTGTAAACAGGCAGTCTCAGGAACGCATAGGGCAGTTCTACCCTGTCCTACGGTGTTGCTCTGCGTCAGTATGCACTCGGTGGCAGGGAATTCGGTATTTGGTTGGTGTCTATAAGCATGTGTGTGCATATAAGTATAAATAGACATAAGCAGGAAGGGAAAAAGCACGTGCAAGATGAGTATTCAGAACATCCTTATTCACTACAGTTCTAAATTAGGAGGAAGCCAGTGTGAACAACAGGACAATGGCTAAATCGAGGCATATTCAACAATGGTGCTGCACAGAGGTTACTGCACACAACACAGATGGGGCTCCAAAACAAAGTGCCGAGGGAAACACATTGGACAAAACAGCAATCCTCTATGCGTCCATTTACGTATAGTTTAAACACGAGCAAAACTAATCTGTGAGGATAAAAATAAGGACAGGGAAAAGTAAAAAAGGATCAGTTACCCTTGCAGGAAGGGTGACTGAGAGGACCACAGCCATGAGTGGCCTTTGGGACTGCTGTCGAGCAGAGACGTCAGGTACATGGCTACTTCCCCTTGTGAAAACACAGTGAGTGGCATTATTTTAAGCTGTGCTCATTCTGTTTGTACATTATACTTCAATCATGTTGTTGTTTTTTGATAAGTCATCCAAAGTTCTTGAATGTCACTCCCCTCGCCCTACCAAATACACTTTAGATATCAAACCAAAATATAATGTGGACTGAGATTCTGCTGAAGCTCTAGCAGGAGTATGGAGGTATAATGGAGGATGCTCCACTGTTATCTCCATGTCCTATCAGCCCTGATCTTTGGAATTTAAAGGACTTTGCTTGTGAAGTGAAAGTTGGAGAAACAGACTTAGATTAGGAGAGTGGTAAGTGATATCAGACAAATTAAGACCCCCAAATAAGTATGATAAAAGTCATTATTATTTTTGTAATTATAGTTTTGCAGTATAATCGAGATTGAAAAAAAAAGAGGAAAACAAAAAATCAAAACCCCAAACCAAAAAAAATCTGGCAAAATAGCTTCATAATTTAGCATTTTATACTGTGGCCTTACAAATCTGTACAATGTATACTACACTACTCGGTGAAATCAAACGATTTTACTACTCAGCATTAAAGGCACAGCGTAACTGTTGAATGTTTTAAAAGATGTTACATCAATCTTCTTTAGTTTTACTTACTCAGTGTATTGTGGTCTGTGTGAATACCTTGTATAACAGACTTTCTGAGTAACAATTCAACATCGGATCCTATTTTCATTAGCTGTTAAGAAAATCAAACCAATAAACACGTCAATTTTCTGTTGTCCTCTTTCCCCATCCCCGCCTGCCCCCACCCTGCCCCAGTGTTTCACATGAATGTACTATGTTTGAAAACTATAGGCTTACGACAATTTGTTTTAGACCACACTGCCTCTGACATTGTATAGTCATTTCAAGCAGAACAGAGAACTCAGATAAGCACATAGGTGTAGCTCTCATCGATTCATGCCTTATTTTGTTCTAAAACTAATTTAGAGCGCCTTTGTTGGAATGCGTACTGCACAATGTGCTTAAGATGCAGTTTTCCTTGGGTTGGATCTTTCATTTGCAAAGTCGATGTCCTGAGCACTGGCAGGAGCGCTGGGTCAGGAGGGAGAACACTTGGGTTGCATCTCGGGGTTCTGTCAGCAAGAGTGTGGCCTTCAGTTAATTGCCCGCTCTCTTTGTTAGACCTCATCAAGTGTGAAATGAGAAACTGGGCTGCAGTGGTGATTCTCAAAGCCATGGACCCTGCAGCCTTTATGAGTCCTCCAGTTTTAAGAAAGTAAAGAAATCTTGAAACCAAAAAGTTTGAGAACTGCTGGGTTACCAGTCTAGATGTCTGAGATTCCTTCCATACATACATGGCTGGCCACGTGTATATCTGTGGTCCCGTAAGATTTCCTTCTGTTTTTAAAGGGAAAACAATTCTCCTTTTGTTTATTATTTTCCCCCAATGGTTTTAAAGACCCCAGACTCGGAATCTGACAGCAGAGCACCCTGGGTGGCCTATAGGCAGGTGAGGCATAGGACAGGGCTCTTGAGTTTAGCTGGCTGGTAGGTGGTGGCGGCGGTAAGGCTAGCTTGTTCCTGCTGCTCAGGTGTGATCTGTATCCTCCCTGCTCACTCGTCTAGCTTTGCTCCTGCAGCCGCCTCAGGAACCAGCAACCAGGCCCTCCTAGGGTTCTACTGTGGTGTTCACACAAGGCTCAAATCACTTAATGTCCTATTTGACAAAACATGCCACGGGCCTTACATGACGCCTACCAGCAAATAGCCTATGCGGAGTCGCACTGCGTATGACAAATGCACACTTCCCAGATTCACTCTAAACGAATGCTCTGCAAGTACAGTGAATCTGAAAGACTGCAGTCCACTTTCCCAATTTAGTTTATAGGGTGCTCTCAATTGGAAACTTTTTCATAATTTCAATAAAAGTTTTAAATGACCATGTTATTACTAATCAGTCCATTGAATCGTATAAATTTACTTATATACATTTTAAGTCATGACTTGAGTCTATTTTTATTTTAATTACCGCCATAATAAAAATGATCAATTCCGTTTCCTCTAGCATCCAGTTAAGGAAAACCTCATTTTGTCTCATTAAGTTAATTTACTGTATTTTCAAATAGTATTTTTCTTTACTAAATATAAATGTATTTTTCCTGGGATTTTTCTAACACATCAGAATGTTATTAAACATGGAAGAATTTCTCTAATTTGTACTTTCCTCTTTATCCAAACAGTTCTTGGAATCCTCAAGACTTCCTGCAAACAACTTTTCATTGTCTTCCTAAGAGTTCTCTCCTACATTTATTGGGAGCTGGATACAGTTGCACTGAATGGACAGAGGGAAGGTACATGCAGCAGGATTTTATGTAGGAGGAGAATCATTGTTTGTCCCCAGTGCACAGTAACGGGCGCTCACAAGGAGCCCTGGCAACGTAGTGGGTGGCCCACTGGGTTGCTAAGGGCAAGGTCAGCAGTTTGACCCCCAGGTGCTCGTGGGATGAAGAGAAGGCTTTCTCCCCCCATAAAGCTCTACAGCCTCAGAACCCCAAAGGGGCAGTTCCTGCAGGGTCTCTGTGGGTTGGGAACGGCCTCAACAGGAGTGGAGGGAACTTATAAATTGTCTTCAACTAGAGCAAGTGACCAAAAATGCAAATACAGAAATCAAAGCAAGAATGGTTCTAGTTCATTGCCACTGCTAAGACAAAGGTGGAAAAAGGAGGGGTGGGGTGGGGGAGGAAGTGCTTACTTGAGCTGAAAACTGAGCTCGGTGGCTGAATCGCTCCTTAGTTTCAGTCACTGGCCTTAGGTGAAGACAGAATTTCTGTGCGGTTAGTGCTCTTGCTTTGGCCATGGCTATATCCTTGATCCAGTGGGCAACTTGCTGTCTCTGGGGTATATAGAAAGACACCCCTAGAGTAGTTCTCAACTTGTGGGTCGTGACCCCTTTGGGGGTCGACCAACCCTTTCACAGGGGTCACCTGATTCCTAACAACAACAAAAATGGCAGTGAGGAAGTAGCAATGAAAACGATTTTGTGGTTGGGGGAGGGGGGTCACCACACATGAGGAACTATATTAAAGGGCCTTAGGAAGATTGGGAACCACTGCCCTAGAAGGTGAGCCACACCAAGTGAAGGTTAGCTAAGGTTGTGATTGGCTCTCTCTTCACCATTTCCTCTGTGGTTGCAGGTGCCGTCCAGTCAGTTCTGCCTCAGCGCCCCTGTGAACAACCGCCCCGCCCGGTGTCATCCTCACAATGTTCTTGTGTTGGAACCCATTGTTGTCAGTCCTTCTTGCCCAGGGCCTCCCGCTTTTTGGCTGCCCCTCCGCTTTACCAAGCTCATGCTCATTTCCGCTGGTTGCCAAGAAGCGGAAGCACTTCATTCAATCTGAAAACCCAAGCACTTTACCTCTTCTATTTTCTTAGGTGATGTCTCACTTTTATTATTTTTGAATTCTTCATTTATCTTTTTTCTGGCTGCTAGAGAGAGAAAAATATACCATTATTTAATTTTCTAATGATGAATTTCCCTCTTAATAATTCACATGAGATTGTTACTCATTACAAATGACTATTTCTCTATAGATTAGGGGAACAGTTTTGCCCATGCAAAATAAAGTAGATAATTAAAGAAATTTCTTCTTCTTTAAAAAAAATAATTTTATTGGTGGCTCTCACAGCTCCTATCACAATGCATACACACATCCATTGTGTCAAGCACATTTTTATATTTGTTGCCATCATAATTTTCAAAACATTTCTTTCTACTTGAGTCCTTGGTATTGGCTCCTCATTTTCCCCTTCCCTCCCTCATGAACCCTTAATAATTTATAAATTATTATTTTTTCATGTCTTACACTGACAGATGTCTCCCTTGACCCACTTTTCTGTTATCTGTCCCCCTGGGAGGGGGTTATATGTATATCATTGTGATCAGTTCTCCCTTTCTACCCCCCCGCCTTCCCTCTCCCCTCCTGGTATCACAACTCAAAATTGGTCCTGGATTTTCCGTGTTTCTAGCTCTTATCTGTACCAGTGTACATCCTCTGGTCTAGCTGGATTTGTAAGGTAGAACTGGGATCATGACAGTGGGTGAGGAAGCATTAAAGGGCTAGAGGAAAGTTGTGTTTCATCAGTGCTATACTGTTCCCTGACTGGCTCGTCTCTTCCTTGTGACTCTTCTAAGAAATTTCTTAAGGAAATCTTAAAAAAAAAAATCAATCTTGTGGAGAGCTCTAGTAGGCTGGCAAATTTGTACTTAAACTGAGCATAAACCTTTACCACAAATATATTTTTGTCTTCTGCTTTTTTATCCCCCTTTTGACTTGTGTATTTCTATCAGATTCAATCAAATCCCGTTTAATATTTTGTTTCTACAAATTTAAGGCTTTAGATAAAAAAGTCTTTTTTCCCCAGTGTGGCAAAACTCACTATGCACAAGTTGTTAAAACTATCTGAGCACTCATAAAAATAAAGATAAAACAGCCACGAAGGCATATCTATAATTTTGAGAGCTTTGGATGGCGTGTAAATCGAGTGATAAATGGCACGTCTGCGCCTACACAACAGCGAAGCGCTAGTGCCGACACAAGCACACCATTCATTCTCATCTGACTGACACACTGCCTCACTGGTTTGCTGTGAGCATCAAGGGAACAACCCTTAGGGAAGTTAAATGTAGCAAGTGTTGGCTGTCCTTACAATTATTTCACTTAAAAAAATCTAAAGCCACAATAATATAGGATGTTGATGGAGAATAACCAAAAAACCCTTGTTCTATGCCTAATACATTTCAGTATGTAAGGTAGTTAAGAGGGATGCCCTGGTGATGTAGTGCTTAAGTGCTCAGTGGCTAATTTCAAGGTCAGTGGTTCAATCCCATCAGCTGCTCCTTGGAAGAAAGATGTGGCAGTCTGCTTTCATAAAGATTCACAGCCTTGGAAACCCCACGGGGCCAATTTTACTCTGTCCTACTGGGTCACTGTGGCAGTTACATAATCTCTCAACTTGAGTGAAGGGGTGGAGTCTAGCCTGCCAATCAGGTCATAGCCAATCATGCCTCTGTGTGGGCACGGCCTTCTCCTGAGAATTCTTCTTCCTCCCTGGTGTGGGACTCTCTGCCTTCCCTTTCCTGCTGTTGAGACACTCAGAGAGCTGGAGGAGACCATGTGGAGACTCGTGAAAGCACTGAGATGTTTCCACTGCCAGTGCATCCACTAGAGCATCTACCCACTGGTCTGGGACCTCCCTGCCTTCACATGATTGCATGTGCTGCTTGAGTCTGAAGAGGAATTTAAGGACTTGTATCGGACATATAGGCAAATATTGGAAGTATGGACTTGATCTGGACTGGGATAGGATATTTTCTCAAGATACAATTGCTCTTTTATATAAAGTTCTTTCTTATACACATATGAATGTCTACGAATTTATTTCTCTAGTCAACCTGGACTAACACAGTCACTATGCATTGGAATCAACTTGAGGGCCATAGGTTAAAGGTGGCTAAGAGTTTGGCTTCTTATGAAATGGGGACAAATGGTTACACATTTACCATTTTTTCTCATCTATAAAAATTGGCATCATAATAGTAACTACTTCATGTGATATTTATATGAATTAAATGAGAAACTTATGTAAAATGCAAAGAACATCAGCTTTGTACTTTACTACTTCATAAACTTTTTGGAAAATTACCAAAAACAAAAAAAATTGAATTTATAGAGACAATGGAGACTCTTAAGGTTTAGAAGTGTCTGAGATTTGAGAATAATGATGGCAACAAATGTACACATGTGCTGGACACAATGGATGGATGGATGGATTGTGATAAGAATTGTATGAGCCCCCAATAAAATGATTAAAAAGAAAGAAGTGTCTGAGCATCACACTGAACATGATCTACACAGAACCAAAGCTGTAGCGCCGTGACTGCCACTTCCACAAGCAGGACGGGATGTTCAATGTGAAATCATTTGGGTTAGATTATCCTTCAGAGAAGCTGTGATGTCCAGAGTGACACACAGCATTGACAGTAAGGTGGCATCTAGTCTTAGAGAATGTGAAAATTTGATTACACAGTAAGAAAATGAGTTTAATGCCTTCAACACAAGGCAGGCAATGGAGAACACTGACATTCTGACACACACCTCCCCTGCCCCATTCTCTATGAAGAGTGGACCTTTTAACATTTCTCCTCAAATAAGACTGATCTTTATGAAACATAACCACTTTAGGGAAGAGGTCAAACAGATTAGCAGTTACTTGGCAGGTTCAAAGCCCTTATCAGAGATGGCGACGGAGGACATTTCCCCAGAGGGGTTAAAGATCAGTAGATTTACCTGCTAGTGCTCTGACATCGTTTTTAAAAACTTGTTGTCTGGTCCTGTGCAATGTTTTGAAGAGCTGTAAAACCTGTTTACAAAGCCAGAAACAAAACACCCCTTTAGTTCCATAATATAACTACATGGTAAGACTTAAACAGCATTCCTTTCTGCTTGTTTTCAGAATACCTGGTGAAAACTAAGGTTTACTAAAAACAACTTTCTGATCATTGTTAAGAAAAAAAAGTTCTGTTTACAAAGAGCAAGAAAAAGTGGTTTGAATATAGAAAAAATATAAAGATAGTTAAAAAGTGAACTAATTCCTCTGTAAGGTATCAAACCAGATAGTTGAGTACGTATTTGTTATAATCAGTTTCCATTAAAATCTATCATAATATGATCCACTTTAATTCCCCAAACAACGCTGATTGTAATTGTACTAATTCACATACAAATATATTATTTACATATAACAATACATTGGGCAAGGGAACAACAAGAGATCTAAAATCATTGGCCAGGAGGGCAAAGAAAGACTGGTGGGGTTCAATCAAATGCAGTGTAGCTGAGAGGAAGTACAGAGAGCCGAATGAAGGTCGAATATGACAGTGGGACAAGAGGAAAGTAAAAGGAAATAGAGGAAATAACCAGGAGGCAAAAGACATTTATAGAAGTATAAACGTAGTATGTACATATGCAGATATGTTAATATATAACAATAGGGATATAGATCTGTGTACATATATTTATAGGTAATTGAGGTAGCAGATACACATTGGGCGTCTACTCAAGTTCTCTCTCAATGCAGGGACACTTTGTTCTAATAACCTGGCATTCTGTGATGCTCACCTTTCCGACAGGATCACTGAAGACAAAATGGGTGCATAAGTTAATGTGGTGAAGAAAGCTGATGGTGCCTGGTTATTACAAGATATAGTGTCTGGGGTTTTAAAGGCTTGAAATTAAGCAAGTGGCCATCTAGCAGGGAAGCAACAAAGCTTACATGGAAGAAGCCCACCAACCCATGTGATCATGAGGTGTCAATAGGATCAAGTATCAGGCATAAAAGGACCCCCCAAAACAATCATTTCGATGTGAATGGGGGGAGGGTTTGGAATGGAGACCCAAAGCCCTTCTGTAGACAATTGGATATCCCTTCACAGAAGGGTCACAAGGAAGGGACAAGCCAGCCAGGGTGCAGTATAGCACCGACAAAACACACAACATTCCTCTAGCTCTTTAATGCTTCCTCCCCTCCACTATCATGTACAAATATGCTCTATCCAATTGATATATGGATTGTTATAAGAGCTGTAATTGCCCCCAATAAAATAAAAACAATAAATTGGGAAGGGCACCATGTTTATGGTGTTAAGTTTCATGTCCAACAGCGAGTGTCAGAGGACCCCAGGTGATACTTTAGCTACCTCAAACACAGGCCCACCAGTTTTCTAAACTGCCCTGTTCTTAGAACAATAACGTTTTCTCAGTCGTGTAGAAAAACCTCTGGAAACACAGCTGTAAGTCCCTCCCACTTCCAGGAAGACTGGTAAGTCCCACATCCGGTCAAAATACAGCACTCAGAGTGACAGCTGTTACCCAGGATAAGACTGGCGTCTCCACTTACACAGATCTTATTTCCCTTCCTTTCACAACACTTGACAAGTTTCCTTATGTAGGTTCTGTACATTTTTCTTTCTTTTTCAGAGTTTTAATGAAGACTGGGTACTGAATTGAAAGTTCCCAACTTTGATTTTTGCCATGAGTTGGTACAACCCAACTTTTTCCCTCCTTTAATTGATGATGTAATAAGTTATGTTGTCAATATTTCCTAACCCTGAATCACTCTTGCATTTCTCTCACAGATGTCACTATGTGGTGAGCAAGGTATATTTTGAAACATGGCTGGATATGATTAATATTTATGTCAAAGGTCTGTATTTACTTTCATAAATAAATCGTAAGATGTGGAATTTTTACTGTTGTTTAAGATCTTTATTGAGCTTTGGTTTGTATTAGCTTCATATACTTTATGCACATTCACTTTCTATATTTTCCTAGATAAGGCAAGAATTATTGGTACAAGGTTAGCTAGAACTCAGCTATAAAAGCAGATAGCTCTTAATAGGTAGGAGAAGCACGACTAGAGAGAGTAAACACACTGAGGTCTCCATTTACCATCAAGAGGGAACACAAAGTCATGAACTTATTACAGTTCAAGAGAGCCCAAAGGGAGGTTTTTCAGATAGTTAGTACGATTATAACATCTCAAAAGAGAAATGGACTGCTGAGAATGCATGAATAGATTGCATATGTGTAAGAAAAAAGAGAGAAACGAAGCTGGCATTTTGATTCATAAAAAAAGAGAGCGGGAAGAAGCTTTAGTGAAAGGTGGAAGACCATTTCCTGTATTTTTCATATTCAAAAGGAAAGGAGCCCAAGGTTGTCTCCCCACATTGCTGATTGTCTCCCCACACTGCTCCTCCTCGTCGTCTCAATTTCAGCAACAGAGGCCGTCATCTGCTATATGTCTCAAGCCAGGAATCTCTTGTTTATCTTTACACTTTAAAAATCTGAAATAGACAGAAGTGATAGTCCCTCTTCTTCCCCTCCCCCGCCACATCTGCCACCTCCCCTATTCCTTTCTCTCCTTGCCTACTGCCACCATTCCAGTCCAAGATCGAATAGTCTTCTCAAAACTCATTGCCACGTGGAACTTTAGAACGTGGCACTATTTGGAAATCGGGTCTTTATAGATAAAGTTAAGGTACGGCTTGAGATGAGGTCATATTAGATTAGGGTAGGCATCCCATCCAGTTAGCATTTCCTTATGAAACAAACAGACGTGGACACACAGAGGCACGGAGAAGCTAGTGATAGGAAGATGGACGCATAGAGCGACAGGGTGCATCTGTAAGACAAAGAATACCTAAAGTTATTGGCAACCATCAGTAGCTAGGAGCGATGCATGGGGTGGTTTCTCCCACAGAGCCCCAAAAGGAACCACCCCCGGGCACACCTTGATTTTGGATTTTTAAAGTAACCCAGTTTGTGGCACTTTGTTACAGTAATCTTAAGAAACGAATATAGGACTTCATTTAATCTGCAGGCTGAGCAAATAACCCCAAAAAAGCTGGATTATATGACGAGCCAGTGTTAGAATTGTAGCAAGTCTTATTAACAACCTCGGATGTGCAGGTGACATAACCTCGCTTGCTGATGAAGATCACAGCCTTCAGTATGGATCACAACTCAATGGAAAGAACACCAAAATCCTCACAACTGGACCAACAGGCAACATCATGAAAAACAGAAAAGTTATTGAAATTATGAAAGATTTCATTTTACTAGGATCCACAACAAACGTGTATGGAAGCAAAATGTCAAGAAATCAAAATATATATTGCGCTGGGCAAATCTGCTGCCCAGGGCCTCATTATTGTATTGAAGAGAAAATAATATCACTTTGAGAATTAAGGTGGGCCTGCTCCAGGCTACGATATTTTCAATTGTCTAAGGAAGTTAGACATTGAATAAGGAAAATGAAACAAAAATTGATGCATTTAAATTATTGTGCTGGTATGTAATATTGAAAGTACCACGGTCTGCCAAAAGAACAAACAAATCTGTCTTGGAAGAAGACTAGTTCAGAGACCTCAAGTTCTTTAGACAAGTTACCAGGACACCAAAAAAACCCTCCAGACTCACTGCCATTGAGTTGATGCCACTCATGGCCACCCTATAGGACAGGATGGAGAGTTTTCGACTGTAATGCTTTATGGGAGTAGAACGCCACGTCTTTTTCTTGAGAGGCAGGTGGGTTAGAATTGACCTTGCAGTTAGCCACCCTATGTGCAAACACTGTCTGCAGCCCGCGGGAAATGACATTCATGCTTGGTAGACCAGAAGGGCCGTGAAAAGGGGCGGCCCTGATGACATGGACTGACGCAGTGGCTGCACCAATGGCTCGGACATAAGAACAACGGCTGAGGACGAAGAGAAGGGAGGTGAACCCCCTGGCAGTAGCATTGCTGCGTGTGGGGAAAGATTTCATCACACTCATATTTTGTTGACTGGGAAGGTAGTATATTTTTGAGCAGGTCCTCAAGTGAGTTTTGAATGTATAAATTTCACTCTCTAAGAGAACCCAACCCAAATATATTTTAAAATCATGAACAGTGTGAGGATGGCGCAGGGCCAGCAGCGCTTCATTCTGCTGTACACGAGTTGGAAAACAACTCCATGGCCCCTGACAGCAATTGGAAGGTTAGGACCAAGAGAAAGAGTCAAAGATACGTTCAAAGTTTCCAATCAGGGAGAACACTGGAGACATAAAAAGAAACATGAAGTTTAAAAGAACTTAGGAAAAAGAAAATACGGATTATTTATCTATTTATCATATTCAATTCAAGATGATGGCAATAATGCTGAATAGGAATGTTGAAGTTCAGAGCAGTCAGTAGTAGTAGAGTTGTAGATTACGCTATCAGTGAAAGCGAGCCTTGGAGACCAAAGTCGGAGAAAATCAGCAGGAAGAGAAAGTAGAGGCAGGAGATTATTGAGAACAGACCTTGGGAAACATCCAATGCAAACGATAGCAAGATAAATTAGTATTTGACAAAGGAGAAATTAAAAGAGAACAATAAAGCAAGTCTAGTAAATGTTAAACGTTTGGGAAGCTGAGGGTACTGTGTATAATTTTTTGTAACTTTTTTGTAAGTCTTGAACTAAAGGAGTGATCAGAGATAGACAAAAGGTAGAACAGAGAGCATCCCAGAAACCGAGGAAGTTTAAATTGCAAGAGTGGTAATGACATAGGTTGCATAGGATTGAGAAGTGAGAAAAAATGATAAAAAAAAACCCATCATTACAGCCTTGGAGATGTAAACTTTTACTAAAATCCAGAAAGCCGGGTGACCTGATGGTCTTCCCTTCATTAACTTCCACTGATGAAAGAAGTCAGAGTAGCATGTACGTAAGTTTTAGTTAGATCAGTTTGTATCTGACATTTCCAGTTACTGGGAACTTGGAAAAATCATTAAGCATTTTGCCAACTAGCTAATTTTACAGATATATCATGTCATTTCTGTACCGGGCTTCACTTCAGATAGGTTTCACTTCCTTAGCTCTTCTGAGTCTGTTACAAGGCCTCCCTCTCGCCCCCAAGTACACCCCCAGCTCTGGGCACAGATCCTGCCAGAGCACTGCATGTTACTAGCTATTGTTCCATACTTTGCTAAAGGCTCCTGATCACCAATGCATGCTCTGTACTTAGTACAGCTTTATTCCACAGCTGGTTACGTTGCTATGGAGTTGATTCGGACTCATAGTTACCTCAGGTGTGTTATACTACAATTGTGGTCCCAGGGTGTTTAATGGCTATATCGGGGGTGGGGGTGGGGGTGAGTGATTGCCAGGCCTTTTCCCCAATGCAGGTCTGGGTGGACTCAAACCTTTGGTGGCAATTGAGCATGTTAACCGTTAACACACAGGTGCTCCCTAATCATGGTAGGCCTCATCAAAGAGTGTTTTTAAAATGAATGCTATTTATCCACACTTTCCAAGCAATTTCCTACTTCAAGGATAATTTCTCCTAGAATCATCTTAATTTATACTTAACTGGAAAATCTTTTGTGAGTCTCTCCAAATAGAAGCCCTATGGCAGTCCAAGACCACTAGGTGATCTGAGGGAAAGATGAGACTTTCTACTCCTGTAAAGACTTACAGTCTCAAAAACCCACAGGGCCAGTTCTACTCTGTCTTACAGGGTTACTATACTAAAAAAAAACCCAACTTACTGCCGTAGAAGTCGAGTCATCTCCGACTCACACCAACCTAAAGAGCTGCTGGAACGGTCCTTGTGGGTTTCCAACACTGTAACTCCTTATGGGAGTAGGACTTCTAGTCTTTCTCCCAAGGACTGGCTGGTGGTTTCAAACTGCTGACCTTGAAGTTAGCAGCCCAACATGTAACCACTGAGTCACCAGGGCTCTTATAGATTTGCTACAGACAGAAGTAACTGGATGGTACAAGTTTGGTTTTGATAAATTGGTTAAATCCCAGTTCTATCCTCATAAAACACATATTTTCAGTTTAATGCACTTAACACAATTTAAACTAGTAATCATCTAAAATATTCCTCCTTGCTAGACATCCTTAAAGAAGATTAAAATACCCTAAACCCCAAACTATTTACTGTTGTATGTTATGCATCGGTACTACAGACTGAAAGTAGTTATTATGGACACTTGCAGATGGTTAGGTTGTTTCAACTTGCTTGAGCCAGGAATCTCAGTGCTTTCTCAGAGGAGCCTACCCTATGATGTAATCTAACATAATATAATCAAGTAACTCCATGATAGAATTGCTAAGAGTCGCCAAGCAGTTGTGGACAGATTAGGATACAGTGCAAGCCCCTAACTCAGGTGACAACCCTAATGTAATTGAAAGCGACTTTGATGGAGGTGGGAGAAATCTACTTCCCACGTCAGCAGACACTGCAAAGCTTGCTGCATCTGGCGCATCCATCTTTAGTTCTTTAGACTTGAGCCATGTTATGCCTGCCAATCCTGGGAGCCATTAGGGCCTTGGATTCATTTGCCTCTAAGTCTACAGCCTAGTATCAGCCTGTAGTGTTCCCACCAATCTTGGATTCATCATCCCCAAAGCTAAGTGTCAGAAGCCTCAAGCTTAACATGTGACAAATGGAACATGAACGGGACACAATTGCTTCTACAACTGTGTGAGCATTTTTCTTAATGGACACTGTTCTCTCTAAAAGCACCACTTATTTTGCCTCTCTAGAGAACCCAGTCTAATGTGCAGTATATTTTTGAGTGACTAATCCTTGAGAATTGTTTCACCGGTGCTGAACACACCAAGTTCAATAGTAAATGATGAAGCTCCTTATTATTACCAGCCACAAGCATGTCTTTTCCTCACCATATTGCAGCTGACCAGACCAGTGCCTGCAAGTGACAGGAATGGGTCCCAACTGGCCCTGTTGATGGCATTAGGTTAGGGAAGGCTAGCCCGAGAACTGTGCAGGGCACAGGAACGGGTACCAAGCTGACAAGAAACAGGAATCTGAAGGCAAGCGCCCAGAAGTGGGGCCCAGTCAAGGCTAGCACTTTCCAATCTCACTGACAACATGCAGGCCTCACCAGCTTCCACTGTCTAGGACAGCGTTACTTTGGGCAAAAGCGATTTCGTTTGGGCGTGTCTTCCTTGGGTCCCAGACATCTGTGCATCATCTGGTTATACGAATAAAGCTTGCACCTCGCGGGGTGGTGATAGGTCGCCAGTGCCTTTGGCGTCCCCGACACTTGCCAAGGGATGTCGAATGGGTCCCTCGACACACACTCGGTCTGGAGAAGTGACTGGAGCGAACCCAACTGGCAGGTTTGTTGGCGGATAAATACTCGGTCCCCCGTAGCACCACACAGGTGCGTCCCTCCCGCCGTCACACCTGCACAAATCCTCCACCACCCCCGCTAGAGGGTCGCCAGGGTCCTCGGGAAACACGGCCACGTCCGCAGTGGACAGTCCGGCACTCCAGCTACAGAGACCCCAGACGATCTTCACAATGCCGCGTCGGCATCACGCCCACCCCACCCCACACGAGCGCGGTCACCTTGGCCGCCCGACCCATGGCTCTCCGGCAGCAGAGGCAGTCACTTCTCCGGCGGGCCAGACGCCCGGCCGGTCGGCAACCAATCACTACGGAGCAAGGACGCTCCAGCTCCCCGCAACCGCGTTCGTCGAGCGCCGCAGCCAATCATGACGTGGCACCTCCGCTCTAACCCCGCCTCTCCGAAGGGGCGCGGTACGGGATTTGCTAAGCGATGGCAATTGGTAAAACCGCGAGAAGCGGCCGAGTCCAATTACCAGCGGCAGGAAACGGAAGTCCTCTGGGGGCCCTGTTAGAGAGGGGCAGAGCCACTTCCGGTCTCTCCGCGGTTTCCTCGGATACGTTAGGCACCTGGTTACAGCCTCTGGTTTGGGGGCGTTTATTAAACCAAACCAGGCCAGCCCGCCGCCCGGAATCCAAACGCCCACAGCGTTTCCGAAGCTGTAAATATTTACAGCCCCACCTTTCTCCTGTGACCGGTGGTGGGCCGGGTGCCTGTCAGTGCAAAGCCTACACAACAGCGCCGCCCTGAAGAGCCCTTATCTGAACGTTTCTCAGTAATGACTGTCTCCTGGGAACGCGCATCAGTAAGAGCCGAGGCCTGACAATTACAGCAGATATTGGATCGTCTATTCCTGAAAGGGTCATTGGACATTCTCTCAGTCCATTTTAAAGGTGGTGGTTGTTAAGGTGACCAGAGGTCCCGCTTTTGGCGGGACAGTCCGGATATTTAACAATTTGTCCCGCGTCCCGCTGCGTTTTAAACAAGTCCCGATTTTTGGAAAGAATGCACGACAAGCTAGGGAACGGCGGGAGAACGGAAAGGGAAAATACGATTTTTGGCTGCCATGTGGCTATTTCGCCAGGATATGAGTTTTATATTATTTTTGTTAATTTTATATTAAACTTTAATAATAAATAATTGTTGAGAACTGATTATCAAGAACTGCTTATCAAAGTTCGCATTGTTGATCAGTTGTTAGAATTTGACCACCATTGTTTGGACTTGAACAATGGCATTTTTTGGCATTGGCAACGACGAAAACATTTTGTAACTGTCTCTCAGACGATACCGGCTAGTGCTAAACAAATGATGTCAACAAATCAGTTATTCAGATAATTTAGGTAAATAATTTATGTATTTCATAAATACATAAATTTTCTTGAGTTTAGCAGACAGTACTCGTATTATTTATATTTTATAGTGGTGCCAAAAAGTCTAGTGCCAGCCTTGAAAGTGACACACTTATGACTTCGTTATGGAAAATTCAGAGAAAAAATAATACTAGTATTATTATTTAGAAAGAAATATAGGATTAAAATTAAAATAATTAAAAATAGTTACTTTATAACAATTTAATTTATAAACTAACAAAATATGTTCATGTAATTATGTACCTACTTGCTGTGTTTTTAAGCAATATGTATAGAATTTATAATATAATTTAAATTTTTAACATGAGTAAGAAAAGAGGATGCAAATTCAACGATGATCTAAGAAGTGAATTTCCTTTTACTAAAAAAACCAAAAGCGAGTACATGGTAAAATGTGAGAAATGTAATGGTGACTTTTCTATTTCGTGAGGCGGGAAGAATGATATTTCAAAGCACTTGGAGACACAGAAACATAAAAGATATTTAAATACTGCTTCATCTTCCTCCAAAATACAGGAATTTTTTCGGAAAACAGCTTATGGAGACGAAGAAAAGAAATTAGCATTAGCAGAAGGACTTAGGTCTTTTCATGCTATTAATCACAATCATTCCTTCAGGTCTATGGACCATACATCACAAGTTGTCAAAAAGTTAATCAACAAAAACTTTGCCTGTGCTAGAACAAAATCCGAGGCAATTGTGTGGAATGTGCTTTCTCCATATGCATTTTCAGAATTAAACAAAACTCTAGAAAAAATTAATTTTATATCCATATATTCTGATGCATCGTATCATAAGGATATAAAGTTATTTCCAACCATTATTAGATTTTTTGATTCGGAAACTGGAATAAAAATTAGAATTTTAGATTTCGTTTCTGTGCCCGGTGAAACTTCTGAAATAATTTTCAGTTTCATTATTAATATGTTGGAAAAAACAATTTAAAACAAAATGATCACATATTGTGCAGACAACACGAATGCAAATTTTGGAGGAAAAGTGAAGAGGTACAAATAATATTTTTATAAATTAAAAACCTTAATCAAAACATTATTGGTATTGGTTGTGCAGTGCACATAATACATAACACCATTCAAACAGCTGCTGATTTGTTGCCCAGAGATGTGGAAAATATTGTTATTAAAATATATTCTTTTTTCTATATATACACTGTGCGTTGAAATGCTTAAAGAATTTTGTGAAACTGCAGAAATTGAATATCAGAAAATACTTGGATACAGTAAAACATGCTGGTTAGCTCTTTTGCCAGCTGTCGAAAGAATTTTGAAAATATATGATCCTTTGAAATTCTCCTTTCTATCACAGGATAAATGTCCTAGAATTTTAGAAGACTTTTTAAAAAAAGAATCTTCAAAAATTTGGCTAGAGTTTGTATACAATCAAGCAGTTTTTTTTCAAAGTGCTATAAAAGTAATTGAAGGTGACCATTTCCGTAATCGAAGTAGCAAATGAAGTTAACAATTTAAAATTTCAGTGTCAAGAGCGGTTAGAAAATAATTTTATTCCGTTAGCTATCCATAATAGTATAAGCCAGCTAGAAGAACAAGGTGTAATAAATTGTGCAGATATCATGAATCCCGTTAAAAAGTTCTATAGTAACTGCATAGATTATTTAGAAGAGTGGACGGTACATTACAATGATATTCAGCATTTTCATTGGGTTACATTAAAACAAGAACTTAACTGGAATGATGTGCAAAATCATACGAGCATGTTACTCAAAATTTCCCATATAGTAATATTTCCAAAAATGATCTTTTTAATGAGGTATCATTATTAAAAATATATTGATAAGGAAAAGGTTAAACCTTGGACATCAGCAAAAATCACAATAGAGAACAAATGGTTAGAAATATTTCATCATTTTGAAACAAACCATGTTCCATACAATAATGCACTAAAAGTTGTGGAATACATGCTGTCCTTACCAGGAGCTAATACTGCGACTGAACACATTTTTTTCTATGGTAAATTGTGGACATCAGAAAAATCACAATTAAGTGTTGAGACTTAACCAATTCTTGTGAAAAATTTCATGACCTTTTAAACAATGACAGCAATCTACTAAAAAAATTCACTCAAATGAGAAATATGCCAAAGAATAAAATAACTATACATAATTTTAATGTATTATATTTGTAAATTGTACTTATGTTGAAATTAAAAGATATTACAATACTATTTTTGTGTTCTATGAAAATTTTTGTTGCTCCATATAGACCAAATTTTTAATCAAGAACCCCACCCCCACCCCCAGTCAATGGTGTCCCGCTTTACCAATGTTAAAATCTGGTCACCTTATGTTAGGTGCCTGCCATTGAGTGGGTACCGACACGTATTGACCCTGACTAGGTACAATGGAACGAAAAAACTGCCTGGCCCTGCCCCATCTGTACAAGTGTTCCATGTGTTTGCGCCCATGGTTGCAGCCTCAGTCAGCCAACCTCATCGAGGGTCTTTGTCTGTTTTGCTGCCCTCTGCTTTACAAAACATGATTTTCTTTTCCAGGGTCTGATGTCTCCTGCCCCATAACGTGTCCAACGTCGCCCCATCCTCAACTGTGAGCATTGTCTGTACTTCTTCCAAGACAAATTTGCTTGTTCTTTTGGCAGTCCATGGGACTTTGAGTCTATGTCAGCACCACAATTCCCATGCATTGGTTCTTTAGTCTTCCTTATTCAGTGTCGACTCTCATGTGCATATGAAGGCGTTGGAAATGCCATGGCTTTTGTCAGGCCCACTGTAGTTCTCAAAGTGATATCCTTGCTCTTCCATACTTTAAAGAGGTCTTAAGCAGCAGGTTTGCCCAGCGCATTGAGTCATTGGTTCTCTTGGCTGCTGTGTTCATGAACACTGCTTGTGCATCCAAGCAGCCGGAGATCCTTGGCAACTCTATCATGTTACCTATTTGTCCAGTTGTGAGGGTTTTCTTTAAATTGAGTTGCAATCCACGCAGGTTACAGCCTTTGATCATCAAGTGCTTCAAGTCCTCCTGGTTTCAGCAAACAGGTTGTGTCTGCACCTGGCACTGTTTGATCCTGATGCTGCATTCTTCAGATAGTCCAGCATCTCAGATTATTTGTTCAACATCCAGACTATAAGTACGGTGAAAGGAGCTAATCCTGACACAAACCTCTCCTGATTTTAAACCGGAAGTATTCCCTTGTTCTGTGTGAATGACTGACTCTTGGTCTGTGTACAGGTTCTGCAAGAGCACAAAGAAGTATTCTGGAAGTCTGTCCATAGTTTGCTCTGACCCATACAGTTGATTGAATACGTTGGCATAATTAATGAAACACAAATAAACAGCTTTCTGGTAATCTCCACTTTCAGCCAGGATCTATTTGACATCAGTAATATCCCCAGTTCGATGTCCCCTTCTGAATCCAGTTTGAATTTCTGGCAAGGAGCTTCCAGAAATTCAAAATGTAGAGATGTGAATTACCCGAGACCCCATGGCGAATGCAGGTTTGATATACTAATCTTATATGCCTGCTCCAGTGAATGGCTTAGTCTGCCCCTCTTACTTGTCCTGTGCGATGGCTGTACAGCGCACTGAAGAGGCCAGGGGTGGATAATGTTAGTGGTGTCATGTTCACTCACAATACGACATTCTGCTTTTGGAAGCATCACGAAAATTCTCAACTTTGCCCCCTTGCAAAATTGTTGCTTGTTTTCCTCCCCTCCAAGCCCTTCAGATAAAAATTACTCTTTCTTACATGTGAAGAATGTAGACTCATCACTTCAAGGCCCTTTTCCATCTCCTTGATTTGTGACATCTTGAAGAATATCGTGAGCCAGCAAGAGCACAGTTGACTTTTTGTTTTCATGAAAATACATTTGATTTGCAGAAAACCTTTTGTCCCATAACTAAGCAGGGAAGCCAGTATTACTGGCATTGTCTTTTGTCCAGGAAATAATAGATTGTTTTATGACACTGCATGGTGATGCCTTCTGAATGCTAAGAAACGAGTAAAAGAGGATTATTTTTACTTTCCATTTAGGATGCTAACCCAGTTTCCTGAAAGTTGGTACTTCATTGTGCTCATTTCTGGCCAGCTCGGGTCTTCTCTTCACTTATTCAAAACCTCTTATCTGACAATGTAGTTCTCAAGTGGCAAGGCTTCTCTAAAATGTATGGTTCCTTTAGCGGCTCCATAAGTGAGCTAGCTTTTTACTATACTTATTGTTTTTCTAAGAACATGTCCTGGTTTGTTTGCATGTCAAAGTGGAAAACCCAGAATGCAAGAGAGAATTCCAACCTATTCATCATGTGAATGTGGGGAGTGCTATGGTAGGCAGAATAATGGTCTCCCAATATAAGGTAACATACGCAGGGACTTTTGGGAAAGGAGACACTGTGTAGATGTGATTAAGGACTCTGAGGTAGAAATGTAGTGTGACTAATCCAGATGGCCATAATGCAATCACAGGATCCTTATTCAGTAGACAAAGGAAGCAAAGTCAAGTAGAGTTTGAAGATGCTATACTTCAACTTTGAAGATGGAGGAAAGGGCCACAGCCTAGGAAGGCAGGTGGCCTCCAGAAGCTGGAAAAGGCACCGATTCTCCCCTAAGACCCATAGAAGGAATGCAGCCCCATCGACATCTTAATTTTAGCCCAGTAAAATCCAATTTAAACTGCTGACTTCCAGAATGCTGACTGCATTCCTTTTTATCTTCAAAAGCAGCAAGCGAGGGATCTTCAAATCTCTCTCACCTTTATTTATCTCCCTCTCCTTGTGATTACATAGGAGCCACCTAGATAATCTAGGATAACTACAGGAGCAGTGAACTACTTCATGTGACTCTTTTAGCCAACTCCTCTAACTCCCACCAAACAACCTTTCCCAGCATGTATCTGGTAATGAGGTAAGTAAGGGTAGGGGTGGTGATGAGGGGAGGTGGGGAAGAGGGGAGAAGATACTGATAGGATTCACCGATGAGCATTTGTGAACTGGATTTCTTGGAATACCATCCTGCTGTGTATAAAATGAGCCCTCTGAGGAGTAGGAGGGATTTCATTACTATCAAGAACCAGGGTGGAGTGTCCTTTGGATTCGATGTCCCTGTGCAGTGACCCTCCTGAATCACGACAGCTATGGCATCAGAGGAGCAGCAGCAGAGGAGGAGCCGAACAGGAATCTGAGCGGTGACTTCCCAGCCTATGGAACAAGTAAAACTGAGTGCTTTGGGGCTGTGGAGTGGGGTGCCTCTGGCACTTAATTCAGGAAGCTGGGTTTGCTGATCCATGGAACTTGAGCTGAATGCTTTGGGTTTGAGACTTACAGTGAAGCGGTATGACCCTTTCGGTATTTATTAGCAAACCCGAAAGAATTTTGTAACATGTCCTGATAAACAACTGTATCCTGAGCATTTCTCACATGCAGTACAACCTGTGAACTTCCTTAATAAACTCTTTAATCATGAATCAGTGTAACCATTGCAATGGATTTCATAACCTAGAGTTAGAGAATATTAAGATAAAATACAACAATCTCCCCATTTTAAGTCTCCTTTGTTGTATAAGGTAACATTTATAGGTTTCAAGGATCAGGACATGATCCTTGAAAAAAATGCAGTGCTGCAAAATCAAAGAAAACATTTTTATTTGGCTTAGAAACATTTTTAAAAATCTTTATTGGGGGTTTGTAGAGCTCTTTGTGTCAAACACATTTATATGTTTCCATCATCATTTTCAAAACATTTTCTTTCTACTAGAGCCCTTGATATCAGTTCATTTTCCCCACCTGCCTCGCACCTTCATGAATCCTTGAAAATAAATTATTATTTTTTCATGTCTTACACTGACCGATGTCTCCCTTCATCCACTTTTCTGTTGTCCATCCTCCTGGGAGGGGGCTATATTAGATCACTGTGATCAGTTCCCCCTTTCTCCCCACACCTTCCCTTTACCCTCCTGGTATCATTAATCTCATTATTGATTCTCAGGAGTTATCTGTCCTGGATTCCCTGGGTTTCCAGCTCTTATATGTATCAGTGTACATGCTCTGGTCTAGCCAGATTTGCAAGGTAGAATTGGGATCATGATAGTAGGAGGGAGGAAGCATTAAAGAACTAAAGCAAAGTTGTATGTTTCATCAGTGCTATGCTGCACCCTGACTGGCTTGTCTCTTCTTTGTGGCCCTTAGGCAAGGATATGTTCAATTGTCTATAGATGGGCTTTGGGTCTCCACTTTGCACTCCCCCTCATTCACATTGATATGATTTTTTTGTTATGGGTCTTTGTGTTAGACAGGGTTCTCTAGAGAAACAAAACCGAGACACTTATGATTACACACACACACACACACACACGAAGAAATTAACAGCTACTTAGTCCACAGAGCAGTACCAATGGCTCAATTCAACTCACTTCTGTAAGGCAGCTAATACACTGTCAGTTCTTCAACTCACAAGGGCTGCTGGGTATAAGTCAAGGAAGCAGACAGCTGAGTCTTCTGTAGAGCAATACAGGCAGTCTGGTCACAGGCAGCAAACAGCAGAACAGGTGACTAACAGTCAGCTGGATAATAGGGTCTGACAGTCCCCAGCTCAAATGATGTATACACCAGCCAGGTGGAGAAACAGGTCTCAAAGGAACCTAAACTATAGCAACACGGTCCATGGGTTGGATGTCTCACAACAGGTAGTGTAGCTTGCAAGTTGAGGCAGAGAACTAGCTAAGGCAGCTGCACACTGGTCTGATCATCAGAGAGCAAGAGCCAGAAAGGTGAGGCTTGCCGAGCCATTTATCTTCTTGCCCTTCAATTAAACTGCAACTTTATTAATCCCACGTGTTTATTGGCCTGCTTGGCACAATAAACCTAGCTATCACAGTCTTTAAAATAAAAAAAAAAACAGGGGGGAGCGGGGAGGGAGGGAAAAAAAAGGAGGACCTGATGCAAAGGGCTTAAGTGGAGAGCAAATTCTTTGAGAATGATTGGGGCAGGGAATGTATGGAAGTGCTTTATACAATTGATGTATGTATATGTATGGATTGTGATAAGAGTTGTATGAGTTCCTAATAAAATGTAAAAAAAGAAAAGAGAAAAAAAAAGAAAATGATTAGGGAAAAGAATGTACAGATATGCTTTATACAATTGATGTATGTATATGTATGGACTGTGATAAGAGTTGTATGAGCCCCTAATAAATTGTTAAAAAAATAAAATTAAAAAACATTATTAAAATGCCCAGCTGTGCAGCTATTGTTTCTGGACACAGCCCCTGTTTTGTTGAATACATTTCTGAAGGTAGTATTTCCAGCTTTCCAGCTCTTTTCTGTAGAATTCTAGGTTCTTTAACTTACATGAAGATGCCAATCTTGGCATCTTCCAGGAACCCAAACTGTGCTTCATTGAGTTTTTGGACAAAGGAAAAAAGTCTGAATTGGCATGATCAGGGCTGTGGGATGGATGGAGTAAGGTTTCCCAATGAAATTCTCCTTGGACAGTCTTTGCTACTCTTGAGGAATGAGCAGGTGCATTGTCATGATGGAAAAAAACAAAACAAAATTCTTCCATACAACTTTCTATGTCTTTTTCTCACCAATGCACTTTTCAGTTTTCTTAAAACTTTAGAATAAGCCTCCATGATGGTCCTGTGCCTGCTGAGAAAAATCTATCAAGATTTCCCCCTTTGGATTCCATAAAAACACCTGCCATAACTTTGAGTTGACTTCGCCGTCTTGAATTTAACTGGCTCTGAAGATCCCCTCAGAAGCCTTTGTTTTGACTGAATTTTTTAAAGCATCATAATGAGAAGGTACATGTCTGCAGCCATCCACTGATTGCAGAAACATGTTAAAACGTATTAATGGAGTCAACCACTGTTTGTATAAACTGTAATCTTAGTAGTAAAACTTTTGACTTACTTCAAGAGATAGTGGCTTGGACCAGGGTGGTGGGGTGGAGGAGCTGAGAAGAGATGGGGGGAAACCAGAAGAATAGCGACTTGCTGAAAAGGGAATGATCAATGGAACCAAAGGATTCAGAAAGATAGTACCGGATCAGAACAGGACTTGCCCAGAGGGTTTTGTAAGTGTTGGTCTATTCTGACCCTGAAAAGAGGTAGATGGGTTAGGAAAAGAATGATGGCAAAGGAGTGGACACTCCGTTTAAAGAAATGACTCTTAAAAAGGGAGCAGAGATATGGGGAGGGGGTGGGGAGTGGTCAAGGAAAGTTGCTTGGGCATATGACATTCCTTTAGTTGCTGCTAGGAATAATTCCAGAACAATGATTTTGCATTTGGATCGGAATCATTTGGGGAGGGTTAGTTACAACCACCAAAGCCTAGACCCCATAATCAGAGATGACAATTCAATTGATGTAGGGTGTGATCAGGGGATGGGGGATTTGAAAAAGCTTCCCAAGTGATTTTAACCTTCAGTCAGGGAAGGGAAAAAAGTGATGCAAGATGAGTTAAGCGCTGGAGCCAACCAACGCCTTCTGCAGCCAACAAGCAAAACGCTGCAAATCAACACAAAGATATTTCATTGCGCCCTAATTCCAGGGAATTGGTATGGTGTCTTCGCCAATAAACGTGGTCAGCACATTCAGATGATAAAATTTTGCAGTACAATACTCAGCGTTTTCTACACGCGTCCATAAAGCAGGAGAAGAATGGACTTATCAGTAACTCCATTCCTTGGGGCGTTATACACAACGGGAGACTTTAAAACAGGGAGGGGCGGGCAAGGGCGGAAGAAACAGGAAGGGGGCATAAAAAGGTGTCAGTGAGGGGCTCCAAGGTGAGTCTCGCAATCTGGTCTCTGCAGAGCGGGCAGAGGGCTCCCGCGCGGCCCCGCCAGCCGCCGGCCGGTTCCCAGTGCGCACGCGCGGAGGAGCTCGGGCGGCGCCCCCCCCCGCCCCACCCCCGCGCAGGCTGGTCTGCGTGCTCGCGCCTCGCGCCTCGCGCCTCCTCCCTCCCCAGCCGCGCCCGGAGGTCGAGATGGCCGAGGAGATCGCCAAGGCTCAGGTGGCCCGGCCTGGCGGCGACACAATCTTCGGGAAGATCATCCGCAAAGAAATCCCAGCCAAGATCATTTTTGAGGACGACCGGGTGAGCAGCGGGCGCCGCGTCCCGCGCGGCCGGAGCAGCCCCCCGCGGGGGCGCGGGGGGGAGGGAAGGCCGCGGCAGGTGGGCTCGGGGCCGGGCCCCCGGCCAGCGGGCAGGGCCGCGGCTCCGCGGAGGCCGCCTGCCGGCGCGTGCCGGCGCTCCGGTTACTCGTTATCAGCCCGGGCGCGGGCCAGGCCGCCCGCGGTGTCCGGCCTGCGCGCGCGGGGCCACGCCGAGGCCCTGCCGGGGTCGCCCGCCCTCGCCTGCGCCCGGGAGCCGCAATCTCGCCCGCCCTCTGCCTGACCCGGAGAAACCCGATCCAGGGCCCGGTCTCCGCCATCTCCCGCGCCCTGGGCGCGGGCCGAGGCTGGTGGCCTCCGGCTGAAGAGTTGACACGTTTGCCGAGAGGAATGGCTCCTTTCGCTTTCAACAGGAAGCAGGTTTATACCCGACGGTTGCACGTGGTCCGACTCGGACTCCTGCGGGTTTTGTTAATTTCCTTATAAACGAAATTCAGTTTTAGGAAGGTGGACTTGATGTGACTTTGAGATGAACTATTTGGTAGACGGTTGTGTTTATGGGTTTAGATTTCAGATAACATTGGACAGGAGGGTGTATGATGTAGATAGAAACATTTTGTAGACCACAAATTTAAATTAACCGAAGAAATATGGATTACCCGTGCTACTCTGGTTCCGAGAGCCAAAATGTATTCTCATTTCAGTTTCTTAGAGGCAAATTTGCCATTGTTTAGAGGAATTTCCGTTGTTTTAGGAAGAACATATTTCAGAACATTTGCTACGGCCTTTTACAATGATCCTTGAAGTACTGAGTTTTGAATCCCCGAACTCCAAGTATAAGGTCATGAAGCAGTCCAAATGTAGCATTTTTGTGTGTAGCATAGCCAGTATATTTACATCTGAAACAGGTAAGCATAGACTGGTTCCACCGAGCAGCTTTCCCCTTAAGCAGGGAGCAAGGCAATTTTAAAAACACGCATGTAAAATGTTTATGTGCACACTGTAGTAACTCATTTGTCTAAATGCTACTCCTCCTCAAAGCTACAAAAGAGAATAGGTGTATTTCTTAAATAGTTAAATAAGTGGGAAGAATAAAGTACTGATGAAATATCAGACGAGTGTGTAATTGCAAAACTTATCAAAGCTAAACGCTAGGTTCCCAAGCAAGGCTGACGAGTGGAATCACTTGGAGACCTGGTGCAGCTGAAAATCCCTGGCCCCCTTCCCTGGTTTACTAGGTTGTAAACAGGGCCCAGTTACTCCAATGCTTAGTAACCTTATGGGACAGAGTATTACTGCCCCTGTTGAATTCTGACTTTGTAAATCTTTTTTTAAAACAGTTTCATTGGCACATAATCCACATAACATACAATTCAATACTTATCAATCATATCAAGAAATATGCAATCATTACCCCAAGCAATTTTAGAATACTTTCTTTTTTTTAATGGTTAAAGTGCTTTTAAAATGAGTTGGGTAATCACAGTCAGGTCTAGGGCTCCCTATCCTCTCCTGTATACAGTGCTTGCTCCCGCAACTCCAATAGATTCATAAATCTTTACAGACCAGAAAACATCTGTCTCTTGGCACAGTGGCTGGTAGATTAGAACTGTTGACCCTGCGAGCTGTAGCCCAAGACGTAACCCCACTGTGTCACTGCCAATCTAAATCAGGTTTTCCAGATAGACTCTTTAGTTTCACACTTCCCTTTTCTTTGTAGCAGGTACGACCTTTGGTGCTTATATCTTTATTTGAACTTGTCCTCACTGGACTGCACGGTCCATGAAAAGGCCCCTGGGACCATGTGTTGTCACATTTAATTGTTCTCTTTGCACCTAGTACAATGCCTTGCATGCAATTAGAGCTCAACGAATTCTTTTATAAAGAAAGTTAAGCTTAGTCTGCCAAGTGATTAACTAAAACTGTTTTTTCCTTAGTGCCTTGCTTTTCATGACATTTCCCCACAAGCACCAACACATTTTCTGGTGATACCGAAGAAGTACATTTCCCAGATTTCTGTCGCAGAAGATGATGATGAAAGTGTAAGTAAATTTCTTAACACAGTTTATCCATTGTCTTGCTTTTGAAATTGGGAAACTAATTTTTGCCCTAATGTGTTATGACATTTTCACGAGTGAGGAAAAGCAGAAAACCCATCAGTACCTAAATGAAATGTATTGTTTGAATTTGATAAATATATTCAGACAAATATATTGGTACGTCATAAGATCAGGAATTGGTATATGCTTATTAAATTGGAGGGGGAAATCTATTGAATTTCTGAGAAAGAAAATGACTTTTAAGGGTGGTTTGTATGGAAACAGTCATAAAAGAGTCACTAATCTATGAAACTCCACAGTCTAATAAATCAGGAGCCTTTGGAATGTAGTTGGTTACACATTAGACCGCACTTAGAAAGGTCTGCAGTTTGAAATGACCCACTGCTCCATGGGAAAAGATGGAACTTTGTACTCCTGTAAACAGTTATAGTCTCAGAAACTCACAGGGGCAGTTCTGCCCTGTCTTATTAGTTGCTGTTGAAATTGACTTGATGGCAGGGCGTTAGTTTGGTTTGAGTTTTATCCAAGAGACACACAGGCCATTTATATCACTGACAGTTAACCTTTTAAGTTCTCCAAACATACATGTTTAGTGTGTCTCAAAACTTGATTACAATATTCACAAATTATAGCAGGGCTGGCAGTCCATGGTCTAGGGCCAGAGTCCAGGTGTGCTCAAACTACGGCCGGCCCGCAGGCCACAGGCAGCCGCCGAGGACATTTATCTGGCCGGCCGTGTGTTTTTGCCCCCTTTGTTTTTTTTACTTCAAAATAAGATAATGTGCAGTGTGCATAGGAATTTGTTCATGGTTTTATTTTAAACTAGAGTCTGGCCCTCCAGCGGGTCTGAGGGACAGGGAACTGGCCCCGTTTAAAAAGCGTGAGGCCCCCTGGGCTAGAGCATCTGACTGAGTGCTACTGGAGCACAACCTCTCTCATTTGCTGAGTCGTTAGCTCTGAAGGGCTGCTAATTTTGACAAAGGCCGGTGCCCCGAAGTCTTACAATACCCAGAGAGGCAGGAGCATCACATCGCTCTGCAGAAGAAGGGCGAACGCTTGTGAAATAGATTACCAGAACGTTGAGCTCACCCGTAATCATAACCTCCAAGCTAAGTGTGATGAGTTCTGATGCTATGTCCCTGCTAGATACTTGCTCTAGTGAGATGATGACTGACTGACGACATGGGTGCTAAAGCAAAGTGTATTGAAGAAATCTGCTAGCTCAAGTAGGACACTGCCCCAGCAAAGGAAAAGGATATTGTGATCCTTTTTATTTCTCTTCATAGGACAGAGATTGGGAATTAATTTGTGACTAACCCCATTCCAACTTTTATTTGCTTTATTTTAAGCAAAAAAGGCAAATTTTGCTTTACATTGTCTTATGGGACACTTAAATATCAAAAGAGCACAGTACTAAGCAACAAGGTCCTGACCAATTAGTAGGCAGTAGCATATTGTCCTTCTCATGAAGATTTTTGAGGTAAATTATGCATTCGAGATATATCATTTTAGGGTAGACTTTAATAAATAATGTTGGGATAATTACTATTCATAGCCAGAAATAAAATTGGACGATGAGCTTATGCTTTCAGATGGAGTAAATACCCAACAGACAGAGTTCTAGAAGCCAATGTTAGAGAATATTTCTGTCCTTGGGTTGGGAAGGATTCCTTAACAAAATAAAACAACAAACCCAAAACTGAGAAAAGGCATTTGTGATAACTGAAGTGTGGGGAAAAGGTGGAAAAGAGTGAGTGAGGAGGTTCAGTCAGGAAGCTTCTGGGGAAAGGTAAATGATCTGTTTTGATCTGGTAGGCATGTGGATGCTTGCTTTATAATTCTTTTAAATTGTTCCTTTTATATTGTTATATGTATATGGTGTTTTACAACAAAAGAATAAATAGAAAAAATAAAATGAATGTTTAAAGTTTGCAGTATTTTAATTATAAGGTAGGGGGTAGAGGTTCCCTTTTAAGTGAGAAATTACTCCTGAAACTTAAAAACTTTTGAGCATTAATTTTAAATTCAAGTCATAGAGTTCAAAGGTGAGTGTGTTTGATGGTAAAATACCACCTTATCTGGAAGAACATATTAAACCTCCAGAATGTTAATGTTTAACATTCAGTATAGTTGCACAAATCATGGTATTTTAAGGTTAGGGCTTCTTATTCAAACACAGCTCTTGCCTCTAGATAGAAAGTTCATTTTCAGCCAATTTCTAAATTGGAATTTTAAGGTCGGCTCTTTAACATGGGAGTCACCGTTCTTTACAAGGAAAGATCCACAAAGCACCTTTAAAACTGTTAACCCATAATTAAATTTGTGACCAGCTCAGGCATTGCCGGATCTGCTGTACTTTCTGGGTACTTGTAGGACACTGTGGCCAATACTTGGCATCACGCTGGGCCATCCTGTTCCTGCTTTTTGACTCAGTGTACAGGCACCTTGTCTTAATTGGAACACAAAATCTACTTATGGGCTGCCAGCTTTCTTCTCAGGCAGAAAATAAAGAGAGAAGGGTTGGAAAGAGAGAACCTTAGCTACTGATTCACTGCTTCTGCATGCTCATGACAAGAGAATGAAGGTGGTGAGGGAGGGGTTAGTCTCTCACCACCATTCCAACAAGCTCTTAGGAGAGGGCGTTCTGGTTCCTATGGCAGGGAAAGAGGGAAAGGAGAGGGACGTTTCACTTCTTACTTACTTACTTACTTATTTCGCTTATTTCTATTGCCTTAATAAGCTCCGGAGGAGTCTTGGGGGTTAAGTGCTCAGCTCCTATCGGAAGGACTGGTGGTTCAAGTTCATGCAGTAGTGCCATGGGAGAAAGACGTAGCAATTTCCTCCCATAACGATGCTCGCCTGGGCAGCCCTATGTGAGCAGGTCTTTTCTGTCACGTTGAGTCCCGATGAGTTGGAATCGACTTGATGGCTTCCAACAACCAGCCCAGGATGGTGAGCTCTGCTGCTCCTGCAGGATCATCCAGTGTTGTGGGAAGCTTCTGGAGAAGGTCGGGCTTTCCACTCCTGTCAAGTGTGGTCTTCAGAGACCCACAGGGCAGTTCTTCCCTGGCCCACAGGGTTGCCATGGGTTGGAATTGGCTTGAGGGCAGTGAGTTTGACACACTAAGAAATAAATAAAGGTAAACAGTATTTGGCAAGCAATACTAGCACACTGTCCAGCCCCCCCCCCCAAGTCCTCAGTTAGCCTTCCTTTCGTTTGGGGCAGCAGCGAAGGGGTTTTGGGGTCCTTTTGGGGATGATTTTCTGCCTCAACTGGGGTAGCCTTTTGATCAGAAGGAGATGATGTGAGACTTGTGAGTAAATTTTTATTGCAAAATTGTTCTTTTGCTTGATTTTAAGTATAAAGGTTAAAATTCTTTTAATTATGCAAGCATACTTATTAAACGAACAAGTAAATCAGATGCCTAAACAGGAAAGGTTTTAATCAAGGATTAGTTAGTGATACTCATTTTCCCTTATTTCTTCAATGTGGAAACATGATAGTATGTAGGAAGGGGTTCAATAACCTTTCATCTATTAATGCTGTTGATATGGTTAAAAATGTTTTGCTAGGGGGTACCAACCTAAATTAAGATTTTTTCCAAATGATCCTTGTCTACCATCTGTCAGTTTGCCATACTGTGGGGGCCTGGTGTGACTCTGATGCTAGAAAGGAGGTCAGTGAGATGTCAAATACCAGCATGGTGACCCATGGAGATTACAGGGGAGCTTCCAAACTTAAGACCAGTTAGGGAAAAAGCATGGCAGTCTCCAGAAATTAGCCAATGAAAACTGTAAGGGTCACAGCTGTTCATGGTATGGTGTACGTGGTGTGAGTCCATACATCATGAGGAGGAGTTGCAGGAGGTAGACCACATGTATGGTGAAGTAGAGAGCAAACAAGGAGTGGGATACTCTTGGAGAGAGAGATTGGCACAGTACGGGTGATGCTGGACTAGACCATGTAGTGATAAAGAGGATGCCACTGGGCATTGGAAATTTGGGTTTACTTAAGGTTGCTATGAGTTGGGATTGGTGGCAGCCCACAGTAACAACAATGCTCCTTTTGGTAGATTGCATAATTGTTAAATAAATTCTCTACATTTTCTTTAGAGGGGTGTGTTGACTTGGCTATTGAATGTAAGCATGAGTGATATACTAGGAGGCTTTAAAGTTTTTGTGAAAAAAAAAAACGGGAACTAAAAAAAGATAATGGTATTTTTTGTGAACTTTTTGAAGCCCCTTTGTATGTTGCTCCTGAGCAAAAACACAGGACCATAGTCTCCCTTTTGCCACTATAATCATATCACACCAAACTTGTGGTCATCAAGCCAATGCTGACTCAGTGACTCCATGTGGGTTTCTGAGACTGACTATTTACTGGAGTAGAAGGAAGAGTTTTTCTCCTGAGGAGCTGTGGTGAATTCGAACCGCCAATCATGTGTATGGCAGCCCAACTCGTAACCTCTGCACTACCAGGGCTCCTACTAAAAACTATAGAAAGATTGCTTTATCAGCTTTAGATTCTAAGTGGAAAAGATGTCGAGTATGACACAACAGCTAAACTATAGTTAACGTGTACAAAATTAGCTTTGTTGAAAGTAAACTGTCTAGATTCATTAAGAAAACTTAAATACCATTTGGAATATGATTTAATAATTAAAAATTTTTAATTACGGTAAGCAGATCTTGTATCTATTTTGTTTTCTAAAGTTGTTGGTTGCTCTTAACTTGGCTTCATTTAGCAGTGACTAAATATCCAATCTTAATGAGTTTAGTATAATTTATGCTTCAGTAGGATTAAAAGATCTCCCAAGTATTGGGCAGTATTTTAATTTAATTGTTTAATGGCCAGAAGTCTTAAATTGATTATGCTTAAGAATTTTTTCTTTATTTCCCTCCAGCTCCTTGGACATTTAATGATTGTTGGCAAGAAATGTGCAGCTGACCTGGGCCTGAACAAGGGATATCGAATGGTGGTGAATGAAGGTTCGGATGGGGGACAGTCTGTCTATCACGTCCATCTGCATGTTCTCGGTGGTCGGCAGATGAGTTGGCCTCCAGGTTAAGCATGCTTTCAGGGAAACGTATCCCTTCTCTAGGCAATGATCAGGTCAGCAAGTTAAAATGTATTCAACAGTACCCTTAAATTTGCCTGTGTATGGAGAGATTAAGGGAATACTGGGGGGGGCAGACCCCCATATGTAATAAAAGACATTATTGAATGGTTCATGGTCTCTGGATCTGCATTTCATTTATGGATTGTCTTTGGAGGGTGGAGTTCTTAATTATTTGGACTATTCATTTCCCCCCTCAATGAAGCTTCACTGTGACATTGTTACAATGGTGGGACTGTTCTTGGAGACAAAAGTGACATTGCATAAACAGCTTTAGCTATTGAAACATCGTGTCCAGCAGAAATCATGAAACTATTAATCCAGAAGAAGATTTTCTAACCCGGTATTCTCTTTTTCTCAGAAGATAGGCGTACATCATATGACCGATCCAAAAAGTGATACCTTCGGGTTCAGAAACGGTGTTCTGCGACTAGCCCACATGTCCCCTGGACTACTGGGGTGACACGGAAGGGACGGGAGTCGTAGTGTCACAGCCTTTGCTGCCATGGTGTCTGTGCACTGGTCTATCTCTTTGCTCTTCAACTCTGTTTATTAAAAAGACTTGAAAACATTTTACTTAGAATTCACTTTCCAAATTGAAACTCATTTGTGGTTGTGCTTTGTGCACAGTAGCAAAAACATTTAACTTGTGTTTGTATCTGGCTCTTTGGAGTTGTGGAGGGAATCTCAGGGTCTGATTTTTTTTTTCATACTAAATTATTACAGTTCTCCAATTTTTTTTTCGTTCGTGAGATATTTAACATTCCAGGAAAGAAATCCATACAACGTGTACATCATTACTGACAACTACCTCATAAAAAAGGATCTTATTTTGGGAACTGATTTCTAATGTATGGCAAGTTTCACATTCAAAAACCACATAATACCATGATGCAATTCAATCTTGGAGGCTGGCACACTGAGCAATGAATGCTCTTACTTTCTGTAGGGGCTCCTTTACACTGTCAGGTACCAGGGCTCAGCCTCTCGGAGCGATTTCAGCCTCCAAGTCAACAATAACGTGTTTTAGTGTTTTCTTTAACTCTTTGCACCATGGATCCAATTGATCCAGCCACATTCAAGTAATTTAGCTCCTAGCAGTTCTTTGAGGCACCCTCTGTAGTTTCAGTCAGCGTTTGGTTAATTGCTAGTCTCATCACGATCTTTGTTCATCTTGCTAACCGCATTCCTCAGCTGCCCAGACTTAAACCCGCAGTAGCGGGGCCCGTGAGCACACAGACAGCGCACGTATATTTTGTCCATTTTTTGTGGGTTTCCCTGTGACTTCTCATCTCAAGGATGAAGGATCTCCTGATAGATTTCTTAGTCTCCGATTTATCCCACTCCAGTCTATTTTTCACATGACTGCCTGTAGTAATCTTTCAAAGTTGAAGCCCCGTCACTCCCCTGTTCAAAGCCCAAACATGCAACATCTACTATATCCCTAGGAGTTAATGCTATATAAATAAACACCCCAGTGTAAAAGGTTAATCTTAGTAGTATAATCTTATCATTTAAGTTTTCTATTGCAACTATGGGGACTTTGACATTAGGGCTGTTCATATTCCTAGTTACTGGGGACTCCCCCAAGGCATAATCTATTTAGGGACCTGGCAAATGGATTTTGGGTTACTACTATCATTCATAGTGTTTCACCAAGTGGATGTTTAGAATTTAAGCACTGGTACCATACCCTCCTCCAGGTTTGGGTCTTATAATCTTTGGGTCACACAGGCTAGTGTGCTTCCCAGTTGACTTGGCTGATCTACTTAGATGGCTGCTTGTTTTGAGACAAGCCTAGAAGACCCCAGATTCTATTTTTTATGATAGCCAGGCATCATCTGATTCTTTTACAACACTTTGCGATGGTACTTATATCTTAAGTGATCTTGTGAGGGCGAGTACTGAGCAGACCCATGTCACAAAAACTAGTTCTTGTATTAGGGATAAGATAAAGTGAGGGCTCAAAGTCCATTCATTTGTTCTATGTAACTATGGTTTCTCTATGTTCTCTATGCCATTCTTAGGCCAGGCTCATAGCAATTGGTCCAAACCCACACACAGTCCAACTACCACCAATCCCCCAACCTTGGGATAACAATCATCTGGTTCTCCCGCTAGGGCATTTAATCTTAAAATTAAGGGATTATTTCAGTTTCTTAGTTCTGCTTCAGAGGTATTTAAGGTAAAGTCCAGTTTGCTTAGTGGAGTTTCCAAGTCAGGGTTTTCTGGTCTGGTTATGAAGGGTATTGCGTACCTCAGAAGCAGAGTCTGAAGAGGGTGCTTTCTCATGCAGACTGACATCCAGACCTAGATTTGGTCATACCATGCACCCCAGTCTTAAGTTTCTGCAGGACAAGTAGTTTTGCTGCTTGACTTTCTTACATGGGAGCATTTATCTTTCATTGTCTCCTATCTATGAAATTAGTATCACCTTACTCATTTACTTTCTACTTCTAATGTTTGATACTTTTTGTGTCTTATCTTACATTTTTATTTAATTGCTAAAAACATTCTAGAAGGGTTTTGACATGTTTAAGGAATGTTGGTGGTGCAATGGTTAAGTGCTTGAGAGTGGAAAAGTTGGTGGTTCAAACTCAGCAGTTGCCCTTTGGAAGAAAGATGTGTCAGTAAAGATCGCTCTGTAAAGATCACTCATTGCAAGCAACTCTTAAGAGACCCTATGTAAGGCTGTGACTCTTTATAGGAGCAGACAGACAGCCTCATCTTTCTGCTTTGGAGCAGTTGGGTTTGAACTACTGACTTTTGGTTAGCAACCTAATGCTTAACCCACAGTGCCACCAGAACAGCCTTGGAAATCCTTTGGAACAGTAAGTACTGCTCTGCTTTGAGGGTGATCAGCAGGTGGAGTTACTTGAAGTCAATAGGCTTTTGGTTTTGGTGATACACTAAATTGGAAATTCCCTGTTTTTCTTTTAATACTTTTGTTTTCAGTGATTAAAAAATATTTTTTTTGTGGGGTAGGATTTATGTTTCAAGTAATTTTTCCTAAGTTCATGGTCTCTTTTGCTTATGGGTTTAAAATATTTTTACAAGTAATGCATTACAATATATAGGTAGTTTAAGAAATTCTTTCCTTGCCCCAAACATTAAAAATAATTATTTTCCTCTTAGTATCTTCATGGCTTTAATTTGGGGAAAGATCTAGGGAGGTACTTTGTAGGGATTTGGAGAGGAATTTTATAGGGATTTATTTGTGCCACAATAAGGAGGTGAGTCATAAGAGAGGTTTGTGCCTTTCTTGAGAACCTACCCAGCATAATTCCAGCTTCGGCTTCTGTTCACCCTGCTGAAGTCTGCTCTCCCCATTGTCCGCTCCAACCTCATGGTTGCCGCTGGGGATCTGGCTATCTGATTTCCCAACCTGGTGGACCCCTGGACGCCTCACCTCTACGCTCGCCTCTGAGATCCGGCTCAGCAAGTGCGGAAAAGAGCAGGGCTGGTGATGACCCACCTGATCCTGAAGGACATGGTGAAGGTGAAGGGCCAGGTGAGCGAGATGGCTGTGCTGCTCACCGACCCCGAGCCTCAGATCGCGGCCCTGGCCAAGAACTTCTTCAATGAGCTCTCCCACAAGGGCAACGCAATCTACAACCTCCTGCCGGACATCATCAGCCGCCTGTCGGACCCAGAGGGTGGGGTGGAGGAGGAGCCGTTCCACACCATCATGAAGCAGCTCCTCTCCTATATCACCAAGGACATGCAGACAGAGCCTGGTGGAGAAGCTGTGTCAGCGCTTCCGCACTGCCGGAACTGAGAGGCAATACCGGGACCTGGCCTATAGCGTGTCTCAGCTGCCCCTCACAGAACGAGGCCTGCGGAAGATGCTTGACAATTTTGATTGCTTTGGGGATAAGCTGTCGGACCCCGCTATCTTCAGTGCGTTCTTGTTGATTGTGGGCAAGCTGCGGCGGGGGGCCAAGCCTGAGGGCAAGACTTTGATAGATGAATTTGAGCAGAAGCTGCGCGCCTGTCACACGCGGGGCTTGGAGGCAGTAGAAGAACTTGAGGTTGGCCAGGGTGGGAGCCAGAGTGCCCCATCAGCCACCAAGAAACACTCTGTCGTCTCTAGATGCCAGCGCGTGGCCTCTGCTGCTTCCGACAATGACTTTGTGACGCCCAACACCCGCCGTACTGGCCGTCGCCATCCAAACACCCAGCCGCGGGCGTCTAAAAGGAAACCCAAAATTGTCTTCTCAAGTGATGAGTCCAGTGAGGAAGAGCTTTCTGCCGAGATGACAGAAGATGAGACACCCAAGAACACCACGCCCATCCGCCGCGCATCCGCTCGCAGACACCAGTCCTGAGCTCACCTCGCCTGTTCCCAGCCCTGCTGTGCAGGGGTTTGTGGGGCCCCGTTCTCTCTGTAAAATACCTGTTGGTCTGTTGCCTTTTTAAAATACATCCATGATCTGTATGATGGAAGGCACATGTTTCTCTAACTCAGCTGGCTTGAGCAACTTTCACCCAGTTTCCTGGTCTTCTAAAGAGTAAACGTTTTTATGTGCTTGTAGGCAAGCATCAAGCAACTCTCTGAGTTAGTGCACCCAGTGGCACCACCTGGGAACGTTCTCCGGTTACAGTGAATCTAAAGCAGTTTCACTCGAATCTTGTTTTTTTTTCTGTGATGGCCGATTTAAGAGAACAGCATGCAGCTGTGAAATTTTGTTTCCTGCTCAGGAAAAATGGTGCAGAAAGTGTGATGTTGAACACAGTTTACAAGGACAGCACTATGACAAAAACTCAAGTGTATGAGTGGTTTTCTTGTTCCAGATAAGTTGAAATAGCGATAACAAACCTTGTTCTGAACGCCCGTCAACTTCATGGATGGATGAAAATGTGAACTTTCAGTAGTGCATTTGGAGTTGATTTTACCAGGTTAGACTGTTAATCGAGCTTTCTATTTAGAGGTTCGGAAAAGGTAGCATTACAGTGTAAGACAAAAAAGACCTGATTTGTGGCAGACCAGGGAAAGGCTTGCCACCACAACACACCTGCTCACACAGCCATGTCAGTGCACCAGTTTTTGGCAAAAAACAGCACGCATCTCTTGCCCCATGGATCTTACTCACCTGACCTCACTCTGTAACTTCTTTTTGTTTCCTGTGAATGAAGAGGGACCCGAAAGGACAACTAATAGACCACGTAGAAGAGGTGGAGAAAAACACGAGGGAGGTGCTGTCACTGACAGCCATCCAAACATGAGTTTGAAAGTGTTTCCAAGAATGGAATTACAGATTTGACAAATGTATTAAGTGTAATGGAGAGTACTTTGAAGGCGATAAGGTTGTTTTGTAAAAAAAATTAAATTTAAATTCTGTTTAATTCCCCTTTGTCTTTTCTCCTAATTTAGTCAACCTATGCTAATCAATTAGGTAGACGACTGCATGATCTCTATCTTGGAGACCTGAGCCAGTGATACAGTTGACCTTGTGTCTCTAAAATAATCCACCGTGATCCTTCACCCTTGTGCAGTTTCCCAGATAGAATCTGGGCTTGGATCAACAGTGTGGTGGAAGTGGCTGAGATTGACATCTAAAGCTAGGTCATAAAGGGCACTGTACCTCTTGGACTCTTGGCGTGTAAGCTTTGGGGAAAGCTAGCTGCTATGCCTGAAGTCACTCAAGCACAGCTCACTGGAAAAGGCTCACTTTAGAGGAACAGACCTCTGGCCGACAGCAACCATACTAGCCACGATGTGTACAACCACCATGGAAGTAGAGCCTGGGCCCAGTCAAGCCTTCAATGGCTGCCTGGCGCCCAACATCTGACTGCAACCCGATGTGAGACCCCAAGACAGAACCACCTAGCCTATGCCCTTAAATTCCTAGTCCACAGAAAGAGATTCTTGTTTGAAGCCACTAAGTTTTGGGATGATTTGTTACACAGTAACATAACGCATCCCATTTTCTTTTCTCCTTAGCACACAGCTAGATTGTTTCTATGAATCCTTCCAGCTATGTGGGGCCATATGACTGTACTCTTTTCGGTTGGGTGGGATGTGTGAGGAATTGATGAATGCTATTCCCTTGGGCTTATACTTTGCCCCCAGGAGCCATAGTGATGTAGTGTTTGCTTCTTGTTTGCATTGTGTATGATTCTCTGATATGAAATCCAGGAGAGGTAGAGACTGGAACTGGACTGATGATTGCCTAGGGGCATGGTAGGGGGATGAGGGGTCATGGGGAGCTAACAACAATGACTAGGAGAAGAAAATGCTCGGTATGTGATTGTGGTGATGATCGAATGATACTATATGAAGTATATGCCAATAAAAATACACAGGTCTACGTAAGGAAGGATGTAATGTGTGTTTGCTTTTGTTAGCACTAGTTGATAGAATTGTATTGAATTTTTCTTTTTATTTATTAGTATGTTTTCAATTTTCTGCAATAAAGATATATTGTACTTGCAATAAAAAAAAATTACAGTCTAGGAAACCCACAGGGGAAGTTCTACCCTGTCCTATAAGATTGTTAGGAGTCAGAATTGACTTGAAGGCGCTTTTACTTTGCTCAAGTGCTGAAAAGGCTGTCCCAAGTCATCACAATTAGACTCTAGTTTCTCATCTCTAACACTGAGACAATAGGAACCTTGGTGGTAGATGGTTACATGCTGGGCTGTTAACCACAAGGGCAGCCATTCAAAGCCACCAGCCATTCCATGGGAGAAGGATGAGGCTTTCTACTCCTGTAAAGAGTTACAGTCGTGGAAACCCACAAGCACAGTTCTACCCTGTCCTATAGAGTCACCATGAATTTGGGGTTTTTTTGTTTAACATTGAGTCAAATCCAAGAGGCACTGGTCTTGACCCCCCATCAGGAATTTTTAGGAGTTCCTTTCTTACAGCATGAGGTTTCACTTAAAGATTTCAGTTAAAACAAAAAAATAGGTTTTTTTCCCCCCTCAATGATACTGTATGTTACAACTGATTCAACTTGTACATCGGTCCTTTAATTGTAAAGCAAAGTATTTGATAGTGCCAACTAATAGTAATTGCTGTATATAGACTGAAAACCAAATGTTTCCATCAAGTTGATTCCAACTTCCCCTGTGGGCTTCCAAGGTGTAACATGTTTATGGTTTGAGCCGCTGATATTGTGGTGAACAGTTCACTGACTATAAAGATGGTTGCCTACGAGATGAAATTCAGTGTTAATCAGTCTGTAAGTTCAGAAACAGTAAAATTTGATGTTTCTATTAACTCATTTTATTTGATATTATCTTGCAATTATCCTAGAAACAGTGTTTTATATTGAATATGGGTTTGCTGATCTTTGCTTGAAAATTACCTGAAAGCTTGGATGGTTTCATGGTTTTTTTTTTAGTTAGGATTATTGAGGGATAATTTAAATACAATATTTACCCTTTAAAAATGACCGTTTGCATGAGTTGTGACATACCATAATCACAAATGACTTCTGCTCCTCAATCTGTATTTAAGTTGAATTTACGTGAAACAGGTCTGGCTCTTCTCTAACATTAGTCAGTTGTTTGCCCTAGTGGGGTTCTCAAACTTTTCAAACAGGGGTCCAGTTCACTGTCTCTCAGACCCATTGGAGGCCAGACTATAGTTAAAAAAATAACTATGAACAAATTCCTATGTACACTGCACACATATCTTATTTTGAAGTAAAAAACAAAATGGGGCAAAAACACCCGGCGGGCCGGATAAATGTCCTCGGTGGGCCGCATGTGGCCTGCGGGCTGTAGTTTGAGGGCCCCTGCAGTCTGTAGTTGAGGAGATGTCATGGAAGCCACCTCTCACCTCCAGATGCCAAGACTGAGTTTTCTCAAGGCAGAATGCAGACAGACCTCCATCCTTCATTCTTTTCAGCCTCTTCTGGCACTAACTCTTCCTCCCATGGCACTCTATTCTCTGGCTGGGTTTGACAATAATTTGCTATGGCCACACACAATCCACAGATGATGCTCATGATTATGGGGTTTGTTAGGAAAGGTAACAGGTTACAATTCAGGTAAGAAATGCTCAGGATAGTTTCTTCTCTGCTGTGCCCGCAAGCAGCCCTCTGTCTGGCCCTGAGTCTTTTGGCCTGGCCTCTGCCCTGCTTGGACAAAGCTTTTAAGGCTGCCAATAAATGCCCAAAGGGTGTGTCTCCCCAGTGTAAGCCTCAACTCACAGGCACTCAGCTCCAGCTCCGTGGGTCAGCAAATCCAGTTTCCCAACTAAGTGCCCAGAAGCACCCAATTCCACAAGCCAGCCTCCTGCCTGCCCCCAAGCACTCAGCTCTATGTCCTCCATGGGCTGGGACGTCCACGCGCTGTCTGATGCTCTGGCGTGTGACTCTGCAGTTGTTGCTCCTCTGTTGTCAAAACTCCCAAATCATGGAAGTTCAGTGCACACAAATCTCAGGGTCCAAAGGACATGCTGCCCTCCTGCATCTTCCCTCTTGCTTGTAGTGAACTCTCCCTGTTTCCGAGGTGGCTGCTTTTATATCCAGCAGGATGGCAATCACAGCTCTGTTGACAATCACTTCCAGCTGAAGCCTAGGATGCAATTACAGGGTTAACCCACCTTCTCCAGGCCTATTAGGAACACAAAGGCCATTCCGTGGAGTAACAAATGCTGTGGCTAGCAGAGCTATGTTAAATAACTCACAGCATTGCTCTAGCAGATAGTGTACCTTTTTATGCATCAAAACCATTGAATGCTTGCAGATACACAAACATTAAAAATATATAATAATACAGGAATAGCCTCATTCCAAGGCTTTGACCTGCAATTTCTCCCCATTCTGGCTATAATTCCTGTACTCACACTACGAATTTGTATCTGTTCCAATTTAAGTGCACCTACCATGAATGAAATGTTGTGAAGTAGTCCGAAGCCCTGGTCCATACTTCCTAAGAAAGAAGACAGGAAAACACAACAACAAGAACAACAACAAAGAAGACGGGTTCCTAAGGCATAAACCTGGAGGCATAGTGCCTCTAGATAGGCTTTATATGGCTGATTGGCTTTTGCTGTGGTGAGGCAACCTATAGCGACCATTTAGAAAGGGACTGTGGTGTGTCAGGCCCTTGGAAGCTATCTTGCTTGACTGGTGTACTAAACCCAAAACCCACGGCTGTTAATTGATTCTGATTCAGAATGACCCAATATAGGGTTTCTGAGGCTGTAAATCTTTACAAGAGCGAAACAGCCTCACATTTCTCCCATAGACTGACTTGTGATTTTGAACCACTGACTTTGTGGTTAGTAATGCAATAGTTACTCAACAGCAGCACCAGGGATCTTTTATTCAACAGGGACTATCATTCAAACACACAAGAAATATACCTCTTTATGTTTTCCCATACTGTTTTCTCCTTTGAGCCTCTAAACCACCATGGCGGGAGATTCTTAATTTTAGTCCATTTAGAGTTATATCTTCCCTCTCTAATTCTTCAAGCAACAATAACAACACCCCCCTCAAGAAAAATACCCTCCCAACCCCACCAGAAGAACAACAATAAAAAATCACAAACAGTAAAAGTTGTGTTAGTCCAGGTGGACTAGAGAAACACCCATATGTGTATAAAAAACACTCATATGTGTATAAGAAAGAGCTTTATATACAAGAGAAATTGAATATTGAGAAAGCATCCCAGCCCGGTCCAAATTAAGCCCATCAGTCCTATATTAACCCATATGTCTGATACCAATCTATAAAGTCCTCTTCAAACTCACAAAACACATGCAATGATGCCGAATGCAGGATGATCACAGGTGAGTGGGTGGAAAGTCTTGTGGATCCTGTGGTGCTGTAAGCATCTCAGCGCTGGCAGGGGTCTCCAAGTGGCTTCTCCAGCTCTAAGCCTGTGGCTGCCATCAGCCTGCTTCCATGTAGCTTATCAACAAGAATGTCTCGCAGGGACTGAGCATGTGTCCTATCCCCATTGAGCTATTTATCTCCTTACTGCCTCCAAATGAGGTCATCAAACTATGACCTGATTGACCGGTTAAACTCCATTCCTTCACTCTTAATCCTTTCAAATTGACAACAGATTATATAACTACCACAAAAGCTCACAGTCATCGAGTCATAGCAACCCTGTAAGACAGAACAGAAAAGCCCTGGCCCTGGGTTTCTGAGACTAAATCTTTATAGGAGTAGAAAGCCTCATTTTTCTCCCATGGCTGGTGGTTTTAAACTGCTGACCTTGTGGTTAGCACCACAATACATAACCCACTGTGCCACCAGAGCTCCTGCATCTAAATCCTAGAGTGTCATATAGATTATCATGGTATCAAGAGAGACCCATCTAGTCCTCTCTGTCATCTAACTTTGCAGAAATTACGTGGGACTTTTGTTATCTCATTTACTTCTTGCTCATTGTTTATTGTAATAACTATGACCAAATGATGATCACATTATGTAATTTTAATAATTATGACCATGATCTTGATTGTGATAGTATTGATAGCAATTGCTATTCATTTGTTGTCTGAGATGAGCCAGATACTGTGTTCTATTCATTAGTTATAGCATTGAGAACAAGTGACTATATATCCATTTATTGAATTTACTCTGAGCAGTGTATGGTTTTTTTTTTTTTATTTCTGACACTCACACCTTCATCCTATTTAAGGATTCCCTGCCTCCTCTGGTGGTGAGTGGGTTTTGCATTGAGTGGCTAAGCAGACAGCAATTCAAACCTATCAGTTACTCCTTAGGAAGATGAGGCTGTCCACTCTTGTAAAGATTTAACATCTTTAAACCTAAAGGGACAGTTCTACCTTGTCCTCTACGTTCGGTATGAATCAGAAATCAGCTGGATGGCAGTGGACTTGTTTTTTTTCCCCTCCAAAGAGAGAAGTTGGGATGAACGGCCACCCACTGTTCTAGCTCCTCTGCCAGCTGGACTGGAGGCCCTTGATTTAAGCTTTGCCAATCAGATGCACTCACCTGGGATGTTGAATTGGAAACGAGTGGCACAAAGAGGCAGGCACAGTGGAGCCTTCTGTGTGGTGTCAATGGCAGCAGCCTGCAGTTGGCAGGCCAGCAGTGTCTGTGCTGCCAGCCGGGTCCCGCGTGGAATGCCTGGAATGGCACAGTGCAGGCTGCGGCTCCTGTGTGCAGAGCAGCGCCGTCCCAACCGACTGGTTCCCTGCTGGGATTTTTGCCGGTGGTACTACCTGCATGGCCTCTTCATCCCTGCTCCTTCCAGTTAATCGGTGAGGCACTCATTACATCTTATTTATGGAAATTAATAGGTGGCGTTATTTTTGCCAGGGATGGTGTAGAGGGGTGAGGGAGTGGAGACCCGAGCTTGGTTTTGGCCTGGTGGGCATGAAGCCAGGGGAATCTTTCCTTGTGACCTTTTCGGTGAGGTGGTAACTGTGCACCTATTTTTGTGCGTGTTGTAGAACAGCTCAAATGAGTGAAGGTATTGATATGAGGGGGAACCAAGAGGTTGTTTTTTTTCAAAATCCTTTTGTTGGGAGCCAATACAGATATCACGTCATTCCCCAGTTTCATCTTATCAAGCACTATTATACAATTGCTGCCACAATCCGTTTCAAACATTCCCTTCCTTCTTGACCTCCTTGACATCAGCTTTCCTTTACCTGCACACCCTCTGTACTCCCCCAAGAACCTTTATTCTACTTGCTGTCTCTCTCTATAGGTTCATCAAGCCTGGGTTTCATAGACTGAAAACCAGAACAGCATATAACCACAGTTCAAGAGGGTTATTCCCAATGACAAAATGCATCCGAGATAAACCCGGTATGAAAACAAAACAAAAAGCAAACCCCAAACAGAAAATGTTGAAAACCAGATCAGGCCCCATGTGCTTCAGAGGGGTGGAATCAATTGACAAGAATTTAACTGTTTGAGTCAGGTTTATCATTCTGATCTCCTTTAGTCATCTCTCCAGTGCATTGTGTTTGATAATTCATTTCTTCCTAGTATTATGGAAAGGGGGAAATCACCAGAGGCTCATTTCCTGTGTAGATCTCACAAATGTACCCTGGGCTTCCACTGTGACCCATGGCCCTCTGTGAACCAGAGTCTCGAAGTTTAGGCTCTGGTACTAATCCCTCCTTTCGCTTCAGATTATATAATTTACAATCCTTCTGTCACTGATGTTGGCAGTGACCCTAGGGCTGGGGTGCTTCTTCCATATGGGTTTTAGTTGATATCCGACTTAGATGGCTGCTTGTTTAGAAACAAGCTTTTAAAACACCAGATACTATTTTATCAGATAACTAGGCACTATTTAATTTTTTTTTTACTACACTTTGTTATAGCACCTTTATCTTCTGTGTTCCTTCCTGAGGGCGAGTATTGAGCAGGGTCATGATAGTTAGGTTAAGAACTAATTTTTCTTAAATTGGGCCTAGGATTTAGCCCAAAACCCATTCCTGGATCTATGTTTTCTTATCTGCCTTTTGCTCCCTTCAGAGATCCCCAAGAGGGCTTTGTTTCATGTGGGAGAGAGGAGATAACACTCTTAAAGGCCAACAAATAATCCTTGAACTAACTTCAAGCCTTTCTTTCTTGTTGTGTTTTGTTTTTTGTCATCGTTTTTTGTTGTTGTTTTGTTGTATACTGTTGCTTTGTTTTCCTCTGTCTTGTTTTTGTGCATGTTATTATCTCCACAGGTCTGTCTAAATAAGATAGGCTGGATGAACTATAAGGAGGAAAAACAACGGGACTGACAGTTCCGGGGGGACATGGGATAGGGGGAGGTTGGGGGTAAGGAAGTGGTGTTAACAAACCCAGGGACAAGGGAACAGCAAGGGATCCAAATTGGTGGTGAGGTGGGTGTGGCAGGCCTGGTAGAGAAAGATCAAGGGTAAGGTAATGAAGAGGTATAGCTGTAACCCAGGTGGGGATGGAGCATGATAGTGGGACAGGAGGAAAATCAAGGGAAATAGAGGAAAGAGCTTGGAGGCAAAGGGCATTTATAGAGGTCTAGACAAAGACATGTACATATGCAAATATATATATGAGGATGGGGAAATAGACCCATGTGTCTATATTTATAGACTTAGTATTAAGGTGGCAGAAGCACTCCCTCAATGCATGACTACTTTCTTCTATTAAATTGGCATTCTGTGATGCTCACCCTCCTGACACAACCGCTGAAACCAAAGCTGGTGAACAAGCAAATGTAGTGAAGAAAGCTGATGGTGCTCGGGTATCAAAAGAGATAGCGTCTGGTGTCTTGAAGGCTTGAAGATAAACAAGCAGCCATCTAGCTCAGAAGCAACAAAGCCCACATGGAAGAACACACCAGCCTGTGTGATCACGTGGTTCCGAAGGGATCAGTTATCAGGGATCAAAGAACAAAAATCATATCATTGGCTGCACACCTCCATGATACGATCGCCGAGGACAAATGGGTGCATAAGCAAATGTGGCGAAGAAAGCTGATGGTGCCCGGCTATCAAAAGAGATAGTGTATGGGGTCCTTAAGGCTTGAATGTAAACAAGCAGCCATCTAGCTCAGAAGCAACAAAGCCCACATGGAAGAAGCACACGAGCCTGTGCGATCATGAGGTGTCGAAGGGATCAGGTATAAGGCATCACCAGAACAAAAATATCTTACCATAGTGAATGAAGGGGGAAGTGCAGAGTGGAGAACCAAAGCCAATTTGTTGGCCACTGGAGATCCCCTTGCAGAGGGGTCTAGGGGAGGAGATGAGTCAGTCAGGGTGCGATGTAGCACCGATGAAGAATACAGCTTTCCTCCAGTTCCTGAATGCTACCCCCCCCCCCCAACTACCATGATCTGAATTCTACCTTGCAAGTCTGGACAGAGTGGAGGATGTACTCTGGTGCAGGTAGGAGCTGGAGGCACAGGGAATCCAAGGCAGATGATACCTTCAGGACCAGGGGTGTGAGGGGTGATACTGGGAGAGTAGAGGGAGTGTGGGTTGGAAAGGGGGAAACAATTACAAGGATCTACATGTGGCCTCCTCCCCGGGGGACGGACAACAGAAAAGGGGGTGAAGGGAGACGTCGGACAGGGCAAGATATGACAAAATAATAATTTATAAATTATCAAGGGTTCATGAGGGAGGGGAGAGCGGGGAGGGAGGGGAAAAAAGAGGACTTGATGCAAAGGCCTTAAGTGGAAAGCAAATGCTTTGAAAATGATGAGGGCAAAGAATGTACAGATGTGTTTTATACAATTGATGTATGTATGGATTGTGATAAGAGTTGTATGTGTCCCTAATAAAATGTATTAAAAAAAAGAATGGAAAGAAATGAGAAAGAGCTGCATGGAGGTGGGGGTATCAGTAAACACTGACGATGTCTAGTAATCCTAGCTCTAGCTACTGTGAAGGCCCACTAGTAGTAAATACCATGTTTTTTTGGTAACATTCAGATCTTGGTTCCTAAATAATGTATTTTTCAGGCTTATGAATGATTCCAGGTTATGGGCAAGACAGGTACAGGGATAACTTAGGACATTTTGTGTCTCCAAACTAGGACGTGGAAGTGCTGAAGGATGCATTAGTTATGTGTAAAGGACACAGAACTGGGTTGAAGAATCATGTGGCCAAGTTTGGGACAAGGTGAACATCAGAAATATTAGTAATTGTGTTAGTCCAGGTAGACTAGAGAAACAAATCCAGAGACACTAATATATGTGTGAGAGACCTTTATATTAAAGAGCAATTGTACATTAAGAAAACAGCCCAGTCCAGGTTGAGTCCATAAATCTGATATTAGCCCATATGTCCGTTACCAGTCTATAAATTCTTCTTCAGACTCACGCAACACATGCAATGATGCCAAGTGCAAGAAGATCACAGGCCAGTGGGTGGAAGGTCTTGTGGGTCCAGTGGTGGTGGAATCATATGGGCATTGGCGTGGGTCTCCATGTGGTTCCTCCAGTGTCTTGTCTGCAGCCAAGGTGAAGCAGAGGGTCTGTCTGTATCTGGCCTCGAGTGAGTTATTTATCCCCGTGGCACCTCCAAATGAGGTCATTAAGCTAAGACCTGATTGACAGGCTAGACTCCACCCCTTCACAAGTTGACAGGAGATTATGTAACCACCACAGTAATGGTCTTAATGCATGAGGGAAAAAAATACCCCAAGCTTTTGAATCTGTATAAATGAGAGTGAATGAGACTAAACGGGGAGGAGACCGGGATAATGGTTACTAGCAGGTGAAGGGGAGTCACTGGGTTTGGCATTTGATATGGTCCATGCATTGGGATAGACACTTTTGTGTCTGTTATTTCATTTACACTTCATTCTAACTCTATGAGGACACTGTTACTGTCATTTTTCTGCTGAGAAAACCATAGTTCGGATGGTATAGGTCGGGGCATGCAGAAAAGGTAAAGCTGGGATTCTAATCTGGTTGGCTTCATTTTAGAGATGAAGCTCTTGGCATGGATTATCTAAAGAATTTTTCACCGTTGGTCCTGAGAAATTCATCTGTCCTAGATTCCCTGTGTTTCCAGATCCCAACTGTACTGTTATACATCCTCTGGTCTAAACAGGTTTGCAAGGTAGACTTGGGATCATGATAGTTGGGAGGGAGGAAGCGTTTAGGAACTAGAGGAAGGTTGTGAGTTTCATTATTGCTACACTGAACCCTGAGTGACTCATCTCCTCCCCACTACCCCTCTGCAAGGGATGTCCAACTGTCTACAGATGGACATTGGTTCCCCATCATGCACTCTCCTCATTCACAATGATAAGATTCCTGCCGCCACCCCCCCACCTGCCGCGCCTTTGTTGCTTGAAACCTGGTCCCCTGGGCCCTTCATGATCACACATGTTGATGTGCTACTTCCATGTGGGCTTTGTTGCTTCTGGGCTAGATGGCCTTTAAGTCCCCAGACGCTATATCTCTCAATAGCTGGGCACCATCAGTCTTCTTCACCACACTTACTCATGCACACATTCATCTTCAGTGTTTATGTGGGGAAGGTGATCACACAATGATGGTTTTTGTTTTTTGGTGTCTGCTACCTGATCCCTTCAACACCTCGTGTTCACTTAGGCTTGTGTGCTTTGTTGCTTCCAAGCTAGATGGCCGCTTGTTTGCCTTCAAGCCTTTAAGACCCCAGACACTATATCTTTTTGATAGGCGGGCACCATCAGCTTTCTTCACCATGTTTGCTTGTGCACACGTCTGTCTTCAGTGATGATGTCGGGAAGGTGGGTATCATGGAATGACCGTTTAGCTGAGCAAGGTGCTATTGTATTGAGGGGGCGTGCGCAAGGAGGCCCAATGTCCACCTGCTACCCTACTACTGAACCTATAAATATATGCACATAGGTCTATTTCCCCCATAATCATAAATATATTTACATATGTACATGTCTGTATTTAGGTTTCTATGTATGCCCTTTGCCTCCTACTCCTTTCCTCTATTTCCTTATGCTTTCCCCCTGTCCCACTACCATGTTCAGCCTTCATTCTGGTTTCAGTAATTCCTCTCAGTTACCTTGCCCTTGGTCACTCCCTACCAGTCCTCCCATCCCCTCCCTCCACTGGCTTTGGTAAGAGTGGCGATACTGGGAGGGAAGGGGGGATAGGAAGGGGGAACCGATCTCGGGGATCTACATAAAACCTCCTCTCTGGGGGATGGGCAACAGGAAAGTGGGTGAAGGGAGATGCCGGGCAGTGTAAGATAAGATAAAATAATAATTTATAAATTATTAAGGGTTCATGAGGGAGGGGGGAAGTGGGGAGGGAGGGGGAGGGAAAAAAGGAAAATGAGCTAATTCCAGGAACCCAAGTGGAAGGCGAATTTTGAGAATGATGAGGGCAATGAATGTATAGGGTGCTTTACTCAACTGATGTATGTATGGATTGTGATAAGAGTTATATGAGTCCCAATAAAATGATTAAAAAAGAAGAATTTTTCATTCAACGTTCCCAATACAATTTTAACAATAATCTATGGGTGTGTCTAGAAGTTGCTAAAATTTGATTATTTCCAAATATAATAAGTTTATTATATGATGTGGGAAGACTTTACCACAGGCCACAAAAGAAGTCATTATTAAAACTCCAGATTATTTGACATGAACTAAGCTCTTAAGTGAATTTAGCATTATTGCTTTTGCTGTCCAGGTGATCTTAAGAGAGGTTTAAAATTTAAATAAAGAGATTCTTAGGAAACATGAGACAGAATCGCCAGCAAAACATGTACAGTAGACAGATGTCATGGGAGCCTGTGGCATCTGTGAGCCACACTAAAGGAAAGGAGAAGGCTCATTGCAAATGCTCTGTTTTTATTATGGAGTAGGAAAACGTGTCCTGCATCTGTTAAAACAACAGCTTCACTGAGATTTAATTCTCATCCATACAATTAACCCATTACATATTCAGAGCGCTGTGACCAATGTCACAAAATCGATTTTAGAATGTTTTCAGCGCTCCCAAAGCACACCGGTAGTCATTCTCCCTTACCTTCCTTCTCCAGCCCCAGCCCTAGGCCACCATTGACTGATTTTATTTCTCTGTGAATTTACCTATTGTGAACATTTCATATGAACAGAATCACATGATTTGTGATCTTTTGTGTTTAGCTCTTTCACTTAGCATGTTTCTGGATTTATTCATGTTGTAGTATATAATAGTAATGTATTCTTTTAATAGCTGACTAATATTCTAGTCTATGAATAGGTCATATTTTATTTATCCAATTACTAGTGGATGCACATTTGAGTTGCTTCCACTTTCTGGCTCTTATGAATTATGAACAAGTTATTCTGTGAACATATGTTTCCATTTCTCTTGGGTAGGAGTAGAATTGTGCAAATCATATCTCTGTATTAACCATTTAGGGAACTGTTAGATTGTTTTCAAAAGTGGCTGTGTCATTTTCTTTTTTATGTATTTCAAGAATATTGTTGAAAGGTCTACCCTTTAATACCCAAAATACATTGGTAGTTTGTTAGGTTACCCTCTGTGTTGGGCTGGGTTGTCTAGAGAAGCAAAACCAGTGACACGCATATATGTATAAGAAAGAACTTTATATCAAGGAGTAATTTATATGAAGAAAGTGTCCCAGCACAGTCCAACTAAAGTCCAGGGGTCTGATGCTCGCCAGAGTCCTCCTCAGACACGTTGCTTCAGGCCAATGATGCAGAAAGATGGCGTGGGAAGCAGGGAGACATAGGCTAGTGGGTGCAATTGAGTGGATCCAATGTGGGTGGGAATATGGCAAGACACAGGAAGCTCCCATGGCATCAACTCTGGAGGCAGGCACAGAGTCCCAGCAAGCAAGAAGGTGAAGGGCAAGAAAAAGGAAGTTCCCAGTGTCTTGTGTGTGTGTGTGTGTATGTGTGTGTGTGTGTGTGTGTGTAAGAAAGAACTTTATATAAAGAGTAATCGTATATTAAGAAAACATCCCAGCCCAGTCCAGATAAAGTCCCTAAGACCAATATTAGGCCATATGTCTGATACCAGTCTATAAATTCCTCTTCAGATTCACACAGCCATGCAATAATGCCAAATGCAGGAAGATCACCGGCCAGTGAGTGGAAAGTCTTGTGGATCCAGTGGTGATGGAAGCATTTCTGAGCTGGCATAGGTCTCCACATGGCTCCTCCTGCCCCAGGGCTCTGGTTCCATCAGTGTAGCTTCATGTGTCTTGTCAACAGGAATCTCTTGCAGGGAGACAAAACTCTGGCTCTCTGTGAGCTATTTATCTCCTTAGGGGCTCCAAATGAGGTCATTCAAGCTGCAACCTAATAGACAGGCTAGATTCCACCCCTTCCTCAAGCTGACAGTAGATTATGTAACTGCCACAACATCTCATTTAGATGGCTGCTTGTTTGGAAACGAGCCTGTAAGAGCCCGGAGACTATTTTATCTGATAGCCGGCACCGTCTAATTTCTTCACCACACTTTGCTGTAGCACCCTTATCTTCTGTGTTCCCTTCCTGAGGGTGCGTATGGAGCAGGACTGTGATGTAAGAACTAGCTGTTCATACATTGGAGCTAGGATTCAGTGCTAGCCCCAAACACATTCCTGGATTGATGGGGTTTTGTTGTTGTTGTTGTAAAACCTCCTTGCTAAGTTATAGTAGAGAGTCTTCCATGTACCTTAGTTTCTCTACTCTTAAGAACGAATTTCAGAGTCTCTTCTGACACCCACTTTGACCTTTCTCTTCTTTCCCGTCTTTAGTAATATTTTGTTTTCTTCATGTAAGAGGCTCTTGATGTCCTCCCACAGCTCATTAGGTCTTCTCTCATTCAGTGTCCGAAGTGGCCAATCTGTTCTTGAGATGTTCTTAGCATTCAGGGGGGATAGACTCTGGCTCACATTTTGACTCTCTTGGATGTGTTTTTATTGTTTTTCAGCTTCATACTGAACTGGCATATGAACAGTGGTTGCTATTGAACATCTCTATTACCCCTTCCCACAGATGAAGTCAACTTGCGTTCTGTGTATTCCATCTGGAGAAGTGCGTATGTCCACACGTCCACCTGTTGTGTGCTTGAAAAGGGTATTTACCATGAAGATGCTGTTGGTCTTCCAAATTTTGATCATGTGTCCTCCAGCATTGTTTCTATCACCATTTACTATTCCATTTCCAATGACTGTTCTCTCCTCTTTGTTTCCAACTTAAAAAAATAACTTTTTTGGTGGCTTGCATAATGCTTATCACAATCCATCTATCCATCTGTTGTGTCAAGCAAATTTGTACATCTGTTGCCACCATCATTCTCAAAACATTTGCTTTCTACTTGAGCCCTTGGTACCAGCTCCTCATTTTCCCCTCCCACCCCGCTCCACCCTCCCTCATAAAGCCTTGATAATTTATAAATTATTATTATTTTGTCATATCTTACACTGCCCGATGTAATGTGGGTGATTAGACCAGCTATCCCGCATCAAGCTGTGTCTGAAATGAGGTGTGCGGATGAAAGGAAAAGAAAGAGACATATACAAAGCATGGGATTGGGAGGACAGCAGTGTGATGGACTGAAGCACCGAGTATATTCAAAGCTTGGTTTTTATCCTCTTCTTACAAGGGAATGATTACAAAGTAAACATTAAAGCACTAAATTTAAAAAACATTTTGAACCTTTTAGCTATGTAAACATTACTTAACTAGTGACACTGTCTAAACACTTGAATAATAACAGCACTATATTCTAAGATAAACACAATGACATGCAGGGTTCCATAGAGTCTTAAAGAGGTTGTAAATAACTGAGTTATCTCACAATGCTTTTAGCTGCAAGGTAAACAGAGGCACAGGGGACTAAATAGTCACCCACCAAGAAACACCTGGACCAGACTATGGCCTCCTACACCGATGTCTCCCTTCACCCACTATTTTGTTGTCCATCATCCAGAGAGGAGGCTATACAAAGACCCTTGTAATCGGTTCCTCCTTTCTACCCCACCTTCCCTCCACCCTCCCTGTATCATCACTCTTACCACTACTCCTGAGAGGTTCATCTGTCCTGGATTCCCTGTGTTTCCAGTTCCTATCTGTACCAGTGTACATCCTCTGGTCTAGCCAGATTTGTAAGGTAGAATGGGGATCATGGTAGTGAAGGTGAGGGAGCCTTTAGGAACTAGAGGAAAGTTGTATGTTTCATCATTGCTATACTGCACCCTGACTGGCTAGTCTCCTCCCTCAACCCTTATGTAAGGTGCTCTTCAATTGCCTAGAGATGGGTCTTGGGTCCCCACTCCACACTCCCCCTCATTCACAATGATATGATGTTTTTGTTTCTTGATGCCTGATACCTGATCTCTTTGACACCTCCTGATCGCACAGGCTGGTGTGCTTCTTCTATGTGGACTTTGTTGCTTCTGAGCTAGATGGCCACTTGTTTACCTTCAAGCCTTTAAGACCCCAGATGCTATATCTTTTGATAGCTGGGTACCATTAGCTTTCTTTACTACATTTGCTTATGCACCCATTTGTCTTCAGAGATTGTGTCAGGAATGCCAGTTTAATAGAACAATGTGTTCTTACATTGAAGGAGTACTTGAGTGGAGGCCCAATGTCCATCTGCTACCTTAATACTAAACCATCATCAAAAATAAGTATATTTCCATATGTACATACCTCTATTTAGACCTCTATAAATGCCGTCTACCTCCTAGTTATTTCATCTATGTCCATTTACTTTCCTCTTGTCCCACTATCATGCTCAGCCTTCATTTGGGTTTCAGCATTTCCTCTTGGTTATAGTACCCTACTAGGTACTCTTACACCCTACCAGGCTCAAGCCCTACCAGATCTCTTACACCCTACTCACCCCCGATTTTGGATCACCTGTTCCCTTGTCCCTGAATTTGTTAACACCACTTCCTTTTCCCTACCTCCCCCTCTCCCATGTCCCCCTGGAACCATTGGCCCCATTATTTTCTCCTCCAGATTGTTTATCCAAGCATTCTCCCTTCTTGATTCACCCCGTCTCTCTTATAAAAAAGACCACCCCACAAGGACGCATCATCAGGCTGTGATCTCACTGCTAGGTGGGACTTTACCCCTGCACTTTCACACGGGTTTAAGTTGACATAATATCTAGTGAGCACACCCTCCCAACTCAGAATTTACACTGATGTACTCATGCAGAGTACTGAAATGTATCAGCTATTTGGGAAAATTAAAAATTAACCATGAATTTTAGTTTACAAAAGGTATGTAAAAGCACTGTGTTTCTTGGACTTGTTTTTCAATGCACATTGATCCATAAATATCCATAACATGATATCAAAAGTAAATCTGAATTGGGTATAGTCATTCTAAATGGTCTCAGTCTTTACAATGCAGTGAGTATCTGTTTACAACTCTTTAATTGTGTAAATCTCCTTATATTCACT